>NC_067120.1:14565331-15871650 GCF_021347895.1 Acanthochromis polyacanthus | reverse complement strand
CCGCAGTCCTTGGCTTCCTTCACCCCATCCTCACTCAGCTTCTGGTCGACCCAGCTGCAGAAACGGTTCTCCTTGTTCCAGGCCCCCTCTCCATGCCTCAGCAGAAAGAGTTTGTACTTTGACATCTGAAACACTAGCAGCAGAAGAGATCTGGACACATTCAACAGAAGTGAAAATGAAGGTTATGCAGTTAGTGAGTGAAAATATTACATACATTTAGGCAGAATCGTCATCTTACAATTGATAGCCTCAGCCAGTCAGAGGTGTGTGATCTGTGTTCAGAAGTAGGGGCTTTATTGGAGGCAGTGGCAGCAAAAGGTTAGAGGTTGTCTTAAAAAAAACTGACCGGCTGGAGGCGGTTAGCTACAGCAGGTTCACTTATCCCCATTCATTGGCTAGACTATAAACAACAGATATGGATAGCTAGCTCTATTTGCACATATTTCATTTGATGCTACTAGAAAGCTATTTAGCTAATGAGAGGATGAGTGAGTAAATGACCGTTTATGTTGCGTGTAATACGGCCGCTCAGACCGACATAAGGATAGAAAACAGAAACACAAGCATGTGGTAACCTCATACCAAAACGACCAGGATATTGTGAAATTGATGTCTTACCCGGTGTGGGTTTTAAATCCGGCCTAAATGTAGCTTGAACATTCGCTAATGTTGACAAGTACTCTGCAGGGCACGCACAACAACGTTCCTTGAATGTTGAGGACTGACATTCCTTTCGTCCAATCAGAATGCTGGATATAGCATTTAGGCGGTGCTTAGGGGCAAGTTATGCCCATATTAGGAGCAGCAGTAACGACTAGGCGCGTTCACGATGGAGGAGGCGTGGACCCGGACATGGCTGTGATGGAGAGGTAAAGTCTGTCAGCTGTGTCTAGGTTTTGTAGTCTGGCTTTGTTAATTTATTCTTTAGAGACTATTTATAAGGTTCGAAGAAGAACCACAACAATGTTAGACAACTTTATTCACAAACAGAGAGAAGACACCGCTTATGTACGCTTGTACACCCGCCTTATCTGATAGTGGTATGTGGAGAAAATGCAAATATGACAAAAAAGTTAAACTTTCTAAGTGACAAAAAGTATAGGTTAACTACCTAAAAGGTTGCTCACTTTAATACTATGCAACGTAACTTAAAGTAAAAGTTAACATTTTTATAAATGTTGGTTGGGTACAGTTTAGTGAATTAGGAGGTTGTTCCCATTCATGTTGGAGTCAGTGGTGAAAGCTGCTTGTATCAAAGTTATTGCTGCATTATTTAAGTCTCAAAAGGACACGTTGACACATAATAATTTACACCCTCGAGATAACCAGCTAAATATATAATCTTAACCTCAAAATTTAATGGTTAAGTTCACAGTAATAGCCAATGATTTAATGTGTAAACAAAATTAAATCCCTCAAACTGTAGCACACCCTAATGCTTTTAACACAGCAGCTCTGCTTAATGAAGCTTCTACAGTCTAGATTATTGTTCACTGGTGAAAGTTCTTCTTTGTTATTGAGGCAAGGGCGGATGGTGGTGGTCTGCTGGACTGCATTACTGCTAAGTGCTTCTAAAACTGAAAGTGTAGAAATCTGTGTATGTTGTACTGGATTGCATTAGATTTCACAGATATACCTAATAAAGGTCTAGATATTTACTGTACATTGGCATACATACGCATACATAGTCTATATCACAATACATTTCTGATAATTTCCCTAGAAAACGTAATGAAAGATGATTATTGGATGGAACCAGGTAATGGGTGTCTGTTTTAGATTACTGCAGTAAGTACATAGGGCAGACCTCCACTATCCACTCTGCTGGATACAGTCAGTTTTCATTTCAGGTCTTTTCTGGGTTAATAAAGGCCATCCTATACAGTTTACTTATTATACTTTCTTGTAGCGTGAAAATGTAAGAAATTAGCTTTTGAGGTAAGCACGTATATATGGTTTATAACATTTGGCCAGAAACACCTGCGCTTTAAGTGTATCACAAACATAAATTTATGACATCATCATACCACCATCAGACAATTAGATGATTCATACAAGCACTTACATAGTGCAGTAAGGAGATCAACAGCATTCTGTGCAATGTCAAATACATTTTATTATTTGATATGCAAGTTTTTAAACTGCTTTTCTCATAATGTCTAAGTTTAATACCACATTCATTTTCAAGGATGCTCACCTTGATGTGTTTCCATGAACAGTTGAGCTCAGCATTAGCTGCCCCTGGAATGTGTATTCATTCTGTTTACCACTCCAGTATAGCAAAGGAGCTTAAGCTTTTCAAGGCAATATGGGCAAAATGATAATGGGATAAGGAAAAGTTCTTTGTCATTTGTCCATATGCATTTCCTGTGAATACTGGTGATTTCTTGTATGTGAAAAAATGTCACAAAGTAAGGCAACATTATTGAGATGACATAGATAATGGATGGTGGTGCTGTACTCATGCATATATAGGATGCTAAAAACTACAAAGTAGTGCACTATTAGATTAAATACATACATTTTCATAGCATACATAATGCAAATGCTATATGTATTCATAGGATTATCCTAAAGACTCTTTGTTTACTATTAACAGTCAAAGAAACATGAACTATGCACGAACCTAGGCTTCGACTGGTCTTCACTTTCCCTTTCATTATAAAGTTCACTGGTTTCACCTGTTTAAGAGCAACAAGCATCTTCACAGAGATATGCACTTCAAATCTACTGTCCAGCATCAAACAGCTTCTTCCTGCCCTCCATACCAGACATGGACTCCACGTTCTTACGCCAGTCAGTCACTTCCTCTTTCTGCAGGATGATGGTATGAAAAAAATTTGATCAGTTCACTCTGAAACGCTTGTAATAGTTTTGGGTGGAGAAGATGTGGATGCATGCTTGTTAATATTAAGCAGGCATAAAGATGAGGTTGCTTCACTAAATATTAGTGTCTCACACTCTGTTTTAACCTTATCTTTAGTGGCATCAGTAGCATCAGTTCAAGTTTCACATCATGGTTGATCTTTTAAAAGAACCTGAACCTACTTAAATTAACCAGAAATGTATTTTATTTGCTTATCTATTAGTCCAGGATATACGAGTTTGTTCATGGGATGAATTAAAGTGAATTAAGTTGAAACAACGCCACATAGTATGTAAATTCAAGCTAACATCTGCTGCTCTTACCTTCTCCTCCTCTTTCTTCACTGTCTTCAGGTTGGCCTTGAAGTCCACAGACTCTTTGACCCTAGCACCCAGCAGAGCTCCCAGCATGGCGTCAGCTGACACCCGCACCCTCTTCAGGTTTGGTCTCTTCATCTTGCCTTTGAGCTCATAGATCTTCTGAGACAGGTCCTGTATCTTTTTCCCCCAACAAAAATAACAAACCCATCCTCAAATCCTTAAAATGTTTAACTACCAGTGAACCTCAGGTGCAGATATTTACCTTAAAGTTTGGCCGAACTCTAATAGTTACAAGTTTTACTTACCTCCATTTCATTTTTTGAGACTTTAGATGCAATATCATACCGCTCTTCATCAACCACATCGATTTTTTGGTGTAGTTCTTTGCAAAGGTTCTGTGGACAGAAACCATGATCGTATCAGACTCATTGTAGAACCATTTATTAGACTTTGATTAAGTGTAACTGGTCTGGATAATCTTACAGACACTCTGACATGGTAAGAAACAGTGCAGAGACAGTACAGCATGTGTATGTGCAGTGATTTCTTTATAAGTTATGCCATAATTTATACAATTATATAGCATGTGTAACAGATTTTGTATGATCCACAGATTAATTAACTACTTTCCTGTGAATAGCTTCACTGGAAATGTTTTTAAATGGTCTCTACTAAAACTGTTAATAAGGACGTTAGTGGAAACTGAGATATTGTTTTTGGCAAATGGCATTGTTGTTGAATTTTCACATTTGAAGTTTGTAGTGTTTTTAGCACCACAAGCTAAATCACTTTCACCTAGAGGTATTATGGCAGCATCATAACTCTCTAAGACTGATACCTCTGAACCCATGTTAATTAACCAAAGCAAACTGCTCTGAGTTCCTTCAGAGCCACAGCTAAAAACCTGTTTTTGTGGATGAAAAAGCTTCTGATAAAAACGTACCTGTAGATCCTGCAAAGACAGCCCAGACATTTGGAGGGATGGCACTCTCTCAGAAAGGATTCTCTCTCGTTCATCTTTCCTGACCTGCTTTTCACTCTCCAGCAGAGTCATGGCCTTCTTCAGCAGTTTGGTCTGGTACACATACAGAATTACACCTCAGTCAAGCAGACAACGTATGCTTTACAGCAGCAAGGTTTCTGCAGCACTACAATCCAAGACTAACACACTTTCACATAAAATACCTTCAAGAACAGTCTGCGAGATGCCGAGATTTTTGGCTTTGGTTTCTGGAAAAGAGGACAGTGCACATTTTGTCCAGACTTCTGTAGTATGCAGCAGTTTTTTGTGTGTTAGTAAAATTTGTTCTACTTCTATGTAGTGTTACATTTTCTGACAGAAGCAGTGTAGTATAAGCACAGCAAGATGTTAGGTTGTAACTAAACAGGATTCAGTGACAGGTATTTTGGTTGTTGGCACTGTCCATGTCAGTATATGACATGCTAATACCCACTCAAGCTGTGAAACCACGTCTGACCTGTAAATCTGGATTTAATTGTATACATATCTTTTTTATTTTGACTTTCAAGTAATTCAGTGACATGAATAGTCAGGATATATTAGGAATAATGGTGCTAAAAACCTAGGTGTTAATCTGATAAATTCCATAAATTCCAACTTCAGAATAAAAGAATTATCAACTCACCGGAGCTCTGTACATTCAGGGAGGAGGTGTGCATTATGCAAGAAGATAGAGAAAAGGTAGATGTCTTACAATGTTGGAATCTCACATACAAAATGTGAATTATAGTTTAATGCAACTTAAAAGGTACTTACCCTTGAGACATGGTTGCAGTTTTGTGTCTCCGCTTGTTACATTTATAGATCCAAAAAAAGAAGGAAGACAATTTATATTTTTAGAATACACACCATTATAATCACATTTACTGCTGTCATTTAGAAACCTCATATAATTTACTGTTGATTGTAGAAACATAGCATTGGACACAAACAGTCTATGACATTGTCTAAAGGTCAAACCTGTGACTAAAAAATCCTATTGAACCAAGTCAAAAATAGTTAAAATTACCTGACAAGTAATCAATCAATAGATATACACCTGGACTGAAGACAACCAGATTTGTAAAAGTATAGCACATAAATCAAATTCACACTCTGTTGTGTTATTTATAACTGCTACTTGGACGCCTGTTTGAGATCAGAGGAAGCCAGCAGGTCTTAAATCTAAGAAATACTCTCTTCCTTGACTTACCAAAAGAGGTTCTGTTAAAATCCTTTATTCAGTAAAATATGATTCCCAGTTTTAGTAAATGTAAACTCTCTTTAACTTGAAGTCTGTTTTAGAGTTAAAAATACAACCTTGCTTTTTAAAATACTGATGAATGTGGCAACACAGTTTCTGTCAAGAATACTGCGATAAAAGTCCTTAATTTGCTCTACTGTTTCTTCATATGCTATTATTTCAAAATAAAATCCTTACCTTATACAGTAAGTGACAAATACTCACAGGCGTCTTTTTCTGAGACGAGAAGGCATCAAAGAGGGCAGATATATAGATTTCAGCGCTCATGTGAGTGGCTCACTAAAATAGACTGTCTGTCCTCACCATTCTTGCGGTGCGTCTCTCATATTCCACATGTATGAGGTGTGAAAGTTCTTCCTTGGACCATCCAGCTGTGATGCTGTCTTAGTGCCTCCGTCTCCTTGTTAAGAAGGAGACGTAGAAGTTTGAAGGAACCTTATTCCATAATTATATGTGCTGCATTAAAGCTGGTCCCACATACAGTCCAGAGTGATTATTAGATTACACAGTGGAGAAAGACAATGGCAGAACTGCTGTTTTTATTCATGAGAGCATTGCTGTAGAGTCCATACCCCAAATATGAATAAAGCACACTCCTGTAATAACTTTAACAAAGACAACAGTTGTATTGTTTCATTTTTAGAAATAGCTTTAATAGCCAATGCATTTTAAATGTCTGGCAAATTACATGACATTTCATCACAACAGATAGTACAATAGCACTTGCTAGTTTATGATGAACAAACAATATTTCTCCTCTGTCAACATACTGTACTGAAGTAGCTCAGTGCATTGTGGGGATTTGAAAGAGTGATGCTGCCATCGCAAGGCTGCAGAGGAGAACTTGCTGCAAACAAACACATGCTTCACTAATACACAGGAGCTAATGGCAAAAAAAAAAACTTTCCAAAAATCCTTAAGTATATTAAAGTCAGTACTTTTTCATTATGCAGTCCTCTCAATATACATTTTAGAATGTATTTAATGCATACTAAACTTTTTTCTATTCCATGTATAAGTTTAAAAAAATCTGAAGCACCCGGTCTCTATTAAAATTATTAGCTGGTGCTTTTCCACGACTATCCGGGTTTTAAAGGTGTCTATCCTGCTAGCAATTCATAAATAAATAAAATATAGATGGGAAAGTAATGAATGGTAAGAATTAGTTAACAGGAGAAAATGTCTTCTGTCAAAGATGGTTGTTTTTTTTTAGTTGCCAGAGGCGTCAAACAGCTTCTTCCTGCCCTCCATACCAGACATGGCCTCCACGTTCTTACGCCAGTCAGTCACCTCCTCTTTCTGGTAGAGAGATGACATGTCAAAGCCAAGATGAAGAAAAAAATCAAAAGCACAGTCACTTAGAGATTTACCAAGACCATAAAGCAAAAGCCAGGTTTACCTTCTCCTCCTCCTTCTTGACTGTTTTGAGGTTAGCCTTGAAGTCGATGGACTCCTTGTGCTTGGCGCCCAGCAGGACGCTCAGCATGGCCTCAGCTGAGATCTTCACTCTCTTCAGGGTTGGCTTCTTGAACTTACTCTGAATCTCGGTGATCTTCAGATTCAAGTTTTCAATCTGGCCAGAGGATCAAGTGATAGAAAGGATTACTGCTAGCTGTGCTACCTTTGTGAGTAAAGTAGTAACGTACCAGTATTTTAGACTCACTGATGCTTATTTATTATTTAAGGAAGCTCCCAGATTTCTTAACTGTCTCTTTCATCAGTTCACTTGTCCACTTTTTGTATAAATATAAAGTTCACTCATGACCAACCTTAAGTCAAGATATGTTTGTTAGATTATACTCGAATAGTTAGAAATGTAGTTATAGACAATGTTTTATGTGGACATTGATATTTTATGGTCAAAGTTTTGCTAATCTTAACAGATTTTAGATTTTACTTTTTCTTAGTGTACTACACTATTCAGACATTTTTATATTCCTTTAAAGTTAACAGCTCTCAAAGGTTAGGACAAAACCATAGACTGTATATATAGTGGACGTAGCATCTGGTTCCAGAATTGAAGCCAACCCGGAAGTGTCAAAAACTTGCAATATCACGCCGTCCACTAGGGTTGGCTCCAAAGAGCTTTTGCTCCATAGACCCCAATTCATTTTTGGAAAAAATAAAATTTGATACTGATTTTCTACAGCTCAGGATTTTTTTCCCGTTAGTTTTCATGGTCAAAATGAGAGATCAGGTGGCCGATCTTAAAATAAATCAATACTGAAATTTAAATAAATCATTAAAGTTGGCGGAGCCAGGGGGCGTGGCTATACTTTATAGACAACAACAGAAGCCTCTGCGGTAAAATTGCTACTTTTATGTATTAATTAGTGGTTAGATTAGTTATTTGATTAATGGACAACTTACCACATGATTGCGTATCAACACATTTTTGATATCTTGCCAACATTGGCCCAATTTATTGTTGGTCTAGCGCTAATAATAGCAGAATATAAATGCCACTGTCAGGGATTTTTGCCTCATTAAATCAGTGTAATAATTGTTGGCTCCAGACTGAGAAGTAGTCCATGTTGCATCTTGGTTTAAGCCTGATGAATGATGTGACCTTTCCTATATAAAATGTCATGAATTACAATGGAGTAGTCTGCATGCTTTCAGCTAAACTGCAAATTTCCAGTTTGCTCCCACCTTTCTATTGATGTAATTAAATACAACTGTGAACTGAGTTGCAAAATGTTTGGAAAGACTTCTTACGACAAAGTCAGGGAGCGACTAGGACTGATATTTTGGGGAATTTAGCAACTTCAGAGTGTGGTATTTCTCTCATAAGGAATTAGAGGCAACAGTGGAGACCAAACTGACAGAGAGTGAATATTGGATTTATTTTTTATATTATAATATATCGGAATTTCCACAAGATGCCAAAAAATATTTTTTTCCAGGCTTAAAGAAGAACAACAAGTTTCATGGATGATTCTTGTACTGTACATCTTGTCGTGTTGTTATCACACTTCTCCCACTTGGGAGCAGTATTTGTTCATTTTTTGTTTTCATTTTGTTATGACCTTGTCTCCACAGTAAATATATTAGATGCAGCAACTTTACCATTTCCACATGCATGTTGTTCTTGCTATCCAAGCATGAGCATCTCACCTCGTTGTCGTTTTTGGAAACTTTGAGACCAATATCATACCACTCCTCATCTACAACATCGATCTTGTGGTGCAGGTCTTTGCATAGCTCCTGAAAGAAGGGCAAAAGATGCCCTCTGGTGGCATTAGAATATTGCAACAGAAATATTTTAACAGAAAGACTTCTGATTACTGAGCGAAAAGGATCTCTGTAATATTCTGACATGAAATACCTGCAGCTCTTGCAAAGACAGACCAGAGAGATTTAGAGGAGGAACCCTCTCTGCCAGAGCAACTTCTCTCTCCTTCAGCTTCTGCTCTTTTTCCTCCTGCAGCATCTGAGCAGCGACCGCCAGCAGTCTAATCTGAGGAGCAAGAAAATGGAAGTAGATGGGGCGTTGTTTTTCACATTTTATGAGGCTCACCAGATGTATTACGGCAGTTCAGTAATTCACGTAAGTGACCATGTAATATGATAAAACCTAACCATAAATTTGACACCTTCTTTATAAATAATGTATGTAAACTGTATTTTAATTCAAATTATAGCACACTATATGCTAATAACCTTGTCACACAACTTCGAAATTCTTGAAGTTGATTTTTATCTGGCCTAAACACAGATTATAAGTGGTCACATTCTTCACATTGAATCGATTTAAAAACATTTGACAAACACTTACCTTCAACCCCAGCCTTCGAGAGGAGGAGATCTTTGATTTTTTCTTTAATATAAAATATAAAAGATATTCATTATTTTCCATTTATACCATCGATTGTGTAGCAAATCAAAATTACACATATGATTTCTATGGCCTTTATAGACTAATACAGTGAAGATGAACAAAAACAGGTTATTAAACATGCTGTGTAAGAGTTACTTACCGGTCTGTTGTGGCATAAATCGGAGGGAGAAAATACATGTGAACAGTTTTTACTTAATGAATAACCACCATATGTTTTACAGCTTGCATTAAAGCTTGTTTGTAAATGAACACGTTAATTTAAACCAAAAGTGATAATACTTACGCATCACCCATTATTGTTGTGAACTCTTACACTAGAATTGAAAAAATAACAGAAACTGTGATCCTGGAAAATTCGAATCATTATGGACAAAAATAGAGCAGATTCTCTCCTCGGCGTGTTTAGTTGAGCTGTATTCTCAAGACTGATCATCTCTCTGATCATTTTATCCACTCCAGACATTCACCGGCCCATTAAAACTCGGTGCACGAAGTTATTTATTATCTGCTAGACTCAGAGTCTCCTTGGTGTAGTTTAGAACTTTAATTAGTTAGTTAATTCTGTAACAATTCACATGTTGCTTTTATTACGTTGCCTAATATTTTTGCCCACTTCATCTTGGTCATACTTTGTAAGTTACATGCAACCAATTATAATGTTACAAATTCAAATTTATATTATAACTACACTGAAATTCATATTACAACTAAATTAAAAATGCACATACCATGCATAAATTCTTTAATTGTATAAGCAGAATTACTCAAGCTCTTGTTTTTTGTCATGTGGAAAGTCTGAAAGAGTTGAGGTGGTGCATGTGTTAAAATAACTGATGAGAGTTCCAGCATAGGTGACAAAAAGGTGAATGACCAGATAATCCACAGGAATGTAAAATGGCAATGTTCAACTTGCTGTTAATCTGAAACAATAACATTATTGCAATAAGCATCACAAGAGGGGCAAGACACTATACTTTTACTGCATTAGTAACGATAGTAGTATCAGCTGTTAGTACTTGCTTTAAAGAATAGTTCAGCATCAACATAACCAAAACAAATATTTAGAATGATCAGAAATCTGTACCTAGCTGAAGCCAGACAACTCCCTGTAACGCGCCTCGAAACTGAAGAAAAGTGTGAGTGTGCGAGGGAGGCACCATCGACTTTCTGAAAGACGTTGGAGAAAAATCAGTCAGATTTATAGTGTCTGTGCTAAATCTGAACGGCTTACTAAAATAGAGTCCTGTCTGTTGCTTCCACCATCAGTGACATTTGCTGTTGCACATAGCATCACCGCAATATTCAAACTGGAAAGGAAGTAATAAAACGTCACTTATGGGCTCTTATGGGATCTCACAAGGTTTCTGCAACACCTGTTAGTGGAGGTGACTGGGAGCATTTAGAGAGGGCGCTGAACTCGTGCTGGGTCAGTGCCACCCATTCACATATGAGCAGGGCCAGCTTGTTAAAGTTTGGATCAAGTTGTTAAGGAGTCAAACAGAAGAAAGAAATCAAAGCTGAGTGTCACTGTTACTTCGGTCACTGTATTTATAGAACAAACAAACAAAACAGCCCAAGTGCAAGATGTCTCAAGATGTCCATCTATAGACATCTAATAGTGTCACTGAGGGTTTTAATACCAACTCCTATATCTGCTTTTGTAGTGGCCACAATTCTAAAAAATGAAAAATTCATCACTTGATTACAAAAAGCCAGATAGTATAATATTCATTTTACATCCTCTGTCTGCTGTACTTTGTATACATTGCAATTCTTCTACATGCGTATGCTGAAACTTTGATAACACATTACAGGACCACCTCGGAGGCAAGAACAAAGCCAAGGGTTAGTCCAGTTTTATTTAGGCGAGTAGAGGAACAAGGACAGGTGTTAGTCAGGGCATGATGGTTTGTAAACTGAGCCAGCCGGACTTCAATTTGCGTCAATGTTTTAGCAGGCAGTCAAATGTTAACTCAAAAGCCTGCGACTCATGCCCCCACATAAGGATAGGTAGGCAGCAAACAATTAAACAAAAATAGTGAAGTAGGACCATCGGGTCACATGCTATGTTTAGAAAACTCTTTGCGTTAAAGTTGTACCACAGTGATTTAGTGTCACATTAAAGTTGCACAACTCTCAGAAAAATTCCGATCAGTGATTAAAACTGGTGCACAAGGTGCAGACAGATATCTAGATGTCTTATGTGTCGTGCAGGTTAATCTCCAAGAATTCTGGTTTTCACATGAATGCCACCAATAGGATCTTCACATTTGACCCTCACTACCTGGTAGACGAGCATAGAAGCTATAAAAATTGCATCTATAGCAGCAGTAACTATCTGGTTGACACTCCAACATAGGGACAGTTACTGTTATGGACTCCCTCCACCTGTGTGCACTGTTTTTAGTGTAATTCGCCATTATAATTTGCCGTAAAAGAGACAAAACACAAATATTAAAGCTTAATATGATTGATAACATTATTGTCTCTCTAAATTTATATACAGTGCCTTGTGAAAGTATTCGGCCCCCTTGAACTTTTCAACCTTTCGCCACATTTCAGGCTTCAAACATAAAGATATAAAATTGTAATTTTTTGTCAAGAATCAACAACAAGTGGGACACAATCGTGAAGTGGAATGAAATTTATTGGATATTTTAAACTTTTTTAACAAATAAAAACCTGAAAAATGGGGCGTGCAATATTATTTGGCCCCCTTGCATTAATACTTTGTAGCGCCACCTTTTGCTGCAGTTACAGCTGCAAGTCGCTTGGGGTATGTCTCTATCAGTTTTGCACATCGAGAGACTGAAATTCTTACCCATTCTTCCTTGCAAAACAGCTCCAGCTCAGTGAGGTTGGATGGAGAGCGTTTGTGAACAGCAGTCTTCAGCTCTGCCCACAGATTCTCGATTGGATTCAGGTCTGGACTTTGACTTGGCCATTCTAACACCTGGATACGTTTATTTGTGAACCATTCCATTGTAGATTTGGCTTTATGTTTTGGATCATTGTCCTGTTGGAAGATAAATCTCCGTCCCAGTCTCAGGTCTTTTGCAGACTCCAACAGGTTTTCTTCCAGAATGCTCCTGTATTTGGCTCCATTCATCTTCCCATCAATTTTAACCATCTTCCCTGTCCCTGCTGAAGAAAAGCAGGCCCAAACCATGAGGCTGCCACCACCATGTTTGACAGTGGGGATGGTGTGTTCAGGGTGATGAGCTGTGTTGCTTTTACGCCAAACATATCATTTTGCATTGTGGCCAAAAAGTTCCATTTTGGTTTCATCTGACCAGAGCACCTTCTTCCACATGTTTGGTGTGTCTCCCAGGTGGCTTGTGGCAAACTTCAAACCAGACTTTTTATAGATATCTTTGAGAAATGGCTTTCTTCTTGCCACTCTTCCATAAAGGCCAGATTTGTGCAGTGTACGACTGATTGTTGTCCTATGGACAGACTCTCCCACCTCAGCTGTAGATCTCTGCAGTTCATCCAGAGTGATCATGAGCCTCTTGGCTGCATCTCTGATCAGTCTTCTCCTTGTTCGAGGTGAAAGTTTAGAGTGACGGCCGGGTCTTGGTAGATTTGCAGTGGTCTGATACTCCTTCCATTTCAATAAGATTGCTTGCACAGTGCTCCTTGAGATGTTTAAAGCTTGGGAAATCTTTTTGTATCCAAATCCGGCTTTAAACTTCTCCACAACAGTATCTGGGACCTGCCTGGTGTGTTCCTTGGTCTTCATGATGCTCTCTGCAC
Source organism: Acanthochromis polyacanthus (assembly GCF_021347895.1). Lineage (NCBI taxonomy): Eukaryota > Metazoa > Chordata > Actinopteri > Pomacentridae > Acanthochromis > Acanthochromis polyacanthus. The sequence goes on along the minus strand of NC_067120.1, from coordinate 15,858,603 downwards.
TTTAAACAGAACCCTGAGACTATCACAGAGCAGGTGCATTTATACGGAGACTTGATTACACACAGGTGGATTCTATTTATCATCATCAGTCATTTAGGACAACATTGGATCATTCAGAGATCCTCACTGAACTTCTGGAGTGAGTTTGCTGCACTGAAAGTAAAGGGGCCGAATAATATTGCACACCCCACTTTTCAGGTTTTTATTTGTTAAAAAAGTATAAAATATCCAATAAATTTCATTCCACTTCATGATTGTGTCCCACTTGTTGTTGATTCTTGACAAAAAATTAAAATTTTATATCTTTATGTTTGAAGCCTGAAATGTGGCGAAAGGTTGAAAAGTTCAAGGGGGCCGAATACTTTCACAAGGCACTGTAGATGTCACAATAATATTGTCATAAAATGTTGTTGGTCATGCTAATTGTTTAATGAAAACCTGTATGTGACAAGGTAGAAGCTAAGGGTGTAAAATTTTAGATGTGAGATAATTAGATGTGAGAGTTTTAAGCAGGAGATTGGAGTTTGTGTTCTGTCACACACATGCACTGAACGAAGACCATTAGTCCTATTAACTAAAACTACAGCCTTTCCCTATTGTGTAGCTGCCCAACCACAAACACCCATTCATTTTCCAGTCACAGTCTTTTTCCTGTCCTTAGCCATACCTTACTTGCCATATAGAGCAAGAATTAAAAAAAATAAAATAAACATCCACATCTACAGTTTGGAGAACCCAAGCCAGGATTATCCCTGATAATGGTTATTTTCTTTGGGTTCACAAAGCTATCCACAGTACCACAGGAAATGCTCTTCAACTCGCAAATAGTCCTCTAAATGACTAGTTGTTAGATTATGTTTGTTTAACCCGTTCATCACCCTTGTATATGATTTACTACATTAAATACACTGTCATAAATTAATACAGAAAGTTGTTCTCGTTCTGCTTGTTTTGACTTTTGCAAATCTAAAGATAACCATCACACCAAACGCTTTTTTTTTCTTGAGCCATGTTTAGACAATTAATCAATGCAACATTTTCCGAATTAATTCTCCCGATCAAATCAGCCCTCAACCCTACTTTTGTCAGTTTTTACTTAGTGTGAATGTTGCGTCTGCTTTTATTTGTATCTAATGTAAACTATTATTACTAACAAGGTTAATTTTGTGATCCCAGTCAGTAGTGGATTATATATATAAAGGAAAAGTGCTGCATCAATTTTCCGTGTTGATTAAAAGTTTTTATTATCATGGTCTTTTCCACACATTTCAAGATCAAGAAATACAGCAATTTTCCTTTGTTCTTTCTGTGATAAAGTTATAGACACTTTTGCAAGTCCTGACACCAAAAAACCACCACAAAGTGCATCTAATGTCTTTGCAAAATATACAATCACATTCCTTTAAATCTGAACTTGTCTTTGTTTGTTGCATGTGAGGTACATACACCCACTCACACTCAAACATGCGCAGTGTGCTAGCTAATTGTGCGAAGTACCGTTAATGCTGTTTTCCTCTCTACTTCTAAAACCCTGCAAGACAGCATTTGTACTTAAAATATCCAGAAATATTCATCTACTGTCCGGCATCAAACAGCTTCTTCCTGCCCTCCATACCAGACATTGCCTCCACGTTCTTACGCCAGTCAGTCACTTCCTCTTTCTGTTCAGAGGAAGAAAATAACTGTTAGTGATACTGCGTTGTCACAAAATTTCCCCCTAAGAACATGAGAATCCAAATCGAATCTGGACTAAAAGAACAAAGAGACAAGCCAGCCTGACATGATCTTGAAAACTGTAAAAACTAGCGTACAGGAATAAACTATCCGCTGTTAAAGTTGCTGCTCTTACCTTCTCCTCCTCTTTCTTCACAGTCTTCAGGTTGGCCTTGAAGTCCACGGACTCTTTGACCCTAGCACCCAGCAGAGCTCCAAGCATGGCGTCAGCTGAGATCTTCACCCTCTTGAGAGCAGGTCGCTTCATCTTACCCTTCAGCTCAAAGATCTTCTGAGACAGATTTTCAATCTGCAGGAAACAAATAACAAAGTAAGTACAAAGTATGCAGTTATATACCGCCAGTTTAACAATATCCAATCAAATACATATAACTGAAAAATATTATAAACCAAACTAAAGCTTTTGAAATTAAACATTACTGGTGAATAAAAGAAAATCTAGAAAAAAAAGTGTGCTGTTCTTGCTGCTTTTTGCACACATCCATAGAGTAAAGACAGAATTAAATTCGCATGTGAAGCAAGTGTTATGACTGAATACACACCTCTGTGTTGTTCTTGTTCACCTTGACTTCAATGTCGTAGCGCTCTTCATCTACCACGTCAATCTTATGGTGCAAGTCTTTACACAGAGCCTGCAGAACGATAATAACATCAACTGTATTGAACAAAGTTATAAGTACTGTGGAATCCTCAGTCTTATTTTACAGATGTGCATCTCAAAATAAATGTCTATTTTTTTCTGCATGCTAGTGCAAGACTTAGTTATTTATGAAACATCACACCAGGAGGCACAGTGTGGTGTCTTTTATTACAAGTGTCTAAACTGTTAGTGGTTACTTGGTATCCATGTGAATGCCATTGAATGATTTTCTATTATTGGTCTTTTAATTATTTAAAATTTGCTCCAAATACTATCAGTAAATAACCAAATATAAAATTTAGACGACGAGACTGCTGTCCTCTAATGCACCTAATGCACATGGACACACTGAATGCCCAGCAGCTACGTACATCAGAGGGATGCTTATGTGTGAAGCATTTCAACCATGTTATTTTACAGATGTACATCTTACGCAGTGACCTGCACATACCTGAAGGTCCTGTATGGACAAACCAGACAGCTGAAGTGGAGGGAGTCTCTCACTCAGAGTAGCTTCTCTCTCCTGCTTCTTTTCCTGTTTGTCTTTATCCAACATCGCAGCTGCCGTTTTCAGCAGCTTGGTCTAAATCACATAAAAATGAGATTAATGCAATTTCTGTCACAGACCACTGATATTGTGGCCTTGAGGATGGTGTTACAGGATATAATTTGAAATTAATTACTGTCGGTTCTGGTAAAAACATAGAATAAAATACCTTGAGAGCCAGTCTGCGAGATGCAGAGATCTTTGATTTTCTCTACAAATAAGCAGCAGACAAAATACATTGGTTACAGCACAAGAAGACAAATGAGGATTTACATTTTCTTTTGAGATAAGCAGCAAAGCAACAAAAATTCTGTGAACAACTTACCGGTCTGTTGTGAGCATTATGTTATAGGAAAGGAAAAGAAAAAAAGGTGAAAACGTTAAAGGTCTAAAGAATTAGACTGATTTTAGAAAAACACAATTTACATGTATTGAAAACAATCATCACTTACGCCTCAGACATGATTGGCTGTTGTCTGTGAAAACAAAGCAATATTTTTTTTAATTTAATAGATAAAAATGCATTATTTAGAAACAAGGAGTTCCTGTTATGTTGATGTTAGTGTGTATATGCTCAGCATAGTACCCCTACTGATATAAACACGCAACTTTTGTAAACTACAGTTAATTATATTATGATGCACAAACACGTATGTTTTCTTGCTACTGCTCATACCATTTAATCACATCTTGTTGAATGAGCCAAGTTAAAGTCATGCAGACCTTGGTATGGTAACATACCAGCATTAAGCCTCTAAATTAGCAACACTGCATGCCTGAGCGCTGCAGATACTTTAAATGATATTCCTTTTTAAATCCCAATTGGAGCCGATCCATTTTCCACATTAGAAAGGAAATCAGAATTTGTTCTTGTTAACTCAGATAAAAATAACAAAACTTTTTTTGGTCTTTGTAAGTATACAATATTTCCTGCAAGATTTGTTAAAATAAAAGAAAATGTTGGACTACATTCTAAATTTCCTGAGTCATTGTCAACCTGCATGAAATACATATTCCTTTACAATAAAAATATGATACAGTATCAGATGTAGTTGTTTTGTTTTGATAATATCAATTATACATTCTTGTAAAAAAATAATCTACTTTTAAGCTCGATAAGTTGATGAGTAAATTTGCTTTTCTTTTATTTAATTTTTTTTACTGGCTATTAGTCTTTTACTTCTGCCATTATCTAGTAAAGCACCTGCAACTAATTAGTGTTTCTACTATTTTCCATAAGTGCAGCATGAGAAAACTGTCCTTAAAAATATCTCTAAACCACGCTATCGTTACTCATGCAAACATACCTTTTTTTAATCTCTGCAGAAAACCCAGTTGATGTGATCAGTCGCTGTCATTAAATGAGAAGATGAAAAGTCAAGTCAAATTTTATGGCTCCTATTGCCCTCTGTGAGTGGCCAACTAAAATAGCCCCCTCTGTCCTGACAGCCAGTATTCTGTATATCACTGCACTTGTTTCAACCAACAGCAGGTTTACCACAGCAGTAAGCTCAACCATATGTTCAACTCTGAGCCTTTATCTGATGTTCTGTCTGTGAATCTAATACATCATGATTAGTGAGAGAAGCTAGATCAAAGTTAAATATCAAATCTACATATAAAAAAGAGAGAGACAGTTCAGGTATGTGATCTCAGTTGTTTAATCAGCATCACATGTACTACATATAGTGAGACAGCGCCATCGTCTGTGTAATACAAGAACTGCACTTTGAAATCATAACGCAGATCCGACTTTTCTGCAGGTCAGTATTAATATGTAAAGAGGACAGTATGCTTTACAATTCATGTTATTGCACTCATGGCATACAGCTGTATTTCTTTAACATGTTGACTCATGATTAAAGTCTTTTAAAACCAGTTTTAATTCATGCTGAAATGGAAACCTTTCTCAGTTTTGACCAGAATTCGAAGATATGATGGTCTGTAGGATTTGATTAAAAAAAAAACTTGTGCTCAAACATTGCAGACTAAAAATTTATCTTGAGAAGATGACAAGTTGCTATCATAACCTTTTTTTTTACCATGAGCGCCTTCTTACTGTCCGGCATTAAACAGCTTCTTTCTGCCCTCCATGCCAGACATGGCCTCCACGTTCTTACGCCAGTCTGTAACCTCTTCCCTCTGCAGGACAAAAAGATATGCATTGATTTCAAACTGTTTTTATTTCAGCTTCTTTGTATGTGCAGCTTTAGCAGTTTTACCTTTTCATCGTCTTTCTTCACTGTCTTCAGGTTGGCTTTGAAGTCGGCCTTCATGAGTTTGGAGCTGTCAGTATATGCACCCAGCATGTCATCTGTTGTTTTCTTCACCCTCTTCAGGCTGGGCCTTTTAACACCCTTCAGGTCAATGATCTTCTGATTCAGACTCTGGATCTGGGCAACAAACATTACAGTTGAAGAAAAAACTACAACAGCCAGCTTAGTAAATATGGGGTAAGTGTCATCAATCACTGATTTTATTCCTATTTTCTGTACCTCCATATCATTTTTGGCTACTTTAATCTCCATATCATAACGTGCTTCGTCTACAACATCAATCTTTCGATGTAATTCTTTGCAAAGGTCCTGTAAGAGAGAAAAATAAAGCTGTCAAAGTGGTGTAAAATAAGAATTATCGAATGGGAATGACTTGCTGCGGCAGTACCTGGAGCTCCTGGACTGACAGACCTGATAGCATCAGTGGTGGGAAGCTCTCATTTACAGCTCTTTCCTTCTCTTGCTTCTTTTGCTCACTTTCAGCCACAAGCATAGAAGCTGCCTTCTTCAGCAGTTTAGACTGAAAGACAGTCAGGTCTTAATGAAGCGCTGATAAATGCCTAAACCAGGCTCAGTCACAGTCTGTTATATACTGTTAACATGTGGACCTACCTTCAACTGCAGTCTGCGTGTGGCTGAATATTTCTGCTTTCTCTGTGACAAAGAGCAAAGTGTATTCATACATAAAATGTAGCTATCAGTGTAGGTCAGTGCCTCTGTAATGATGATAGATTATCAATCAATCAATCAGTCAGACTATATTTATATAGCACTTTCACACAAACAAAATGCAACACATACACACCAAAAAAACCTAAAAATGCAATTACAGTACCAACAACCCCGGCTTTTACCCACATTCCTACCCCGACCCCCACTCAGTTAATAATCGTGTTAAAGACATTTTAACTCACCGGTCTTCATCATCACGTGACATGAAAAGCAGACACAAAAAAACAATGTTTTTTAATAATTATTCATGGGAAATGGTGAAAAAAAGGCTTCCAAAACTTTTTGGTGGTAATACACATAAAAAAGTATACAGATTAAGGTAATTTTCTCCTGTCTGGATTGGTTGTCCTCCTTTTTAATGTTTAAAGTCTCTATAGAATTGTGGTTAAAGGCTGATACTCACCCCTCAGACATGGCTGCAGCCTGCAGTACCTTTGGAACAAAAATAAACCATTTTCAGTTCATAACATATATATGAGTACATGATACACATCACAGAGAGGGATACATCTAAATTATTATTCAAGCAAAAAGTCTAACCTGCCAAATGTACTGTTTAAAACTGTTTCAATATCATTATTTGATACTTCCCTTTGTCATACAAGAGTGTAAACTGAATGTGCTTTTGTGGTTTAGACTGACAGCCGAATAAAATCTGCTATTTAAATGCATAGTATTGGACTTTAGGAAGTTATAATGGACACTGTTGAAGTATTTTATTTATAGTCAAGCACTTAATCAATTAATCAGGAAATTAATTTGCAGAGCAGTCGATAATGATGATAACCATTAGATGCAGCCTTGCTATTTTCTGCAGTTAATGTAACTGATGCATCCAATCGAAATAATTGTTTAATAAATTCATTTAGTCCAGTTGTCCTCAGAGACTTTCAGATGCATTTGAATTTCTTTCAGGACCAGATTATTCTTCTGCTGTTTAAAAGGCCTGACTTGGAGCCTGTTGCACAGCTATTTTTGGTCACATTGCCCCCATGCTTTGCAGTGTCCCATCAGCTGCTGTGGCCTTGGTAATGCCAGAGAACGCCGAGCTGCATAAAGGTTTGGCAGCCATGAGAGGAGCAACATCAAACCTGTGGAAACCATGAGAGCACTTTAACCTAAACAGCTTTCTATGCAGGTCCTTTAGGTTTCATGTTGTTGCTTGTTTCCTATCTTACAAGGTTGTGTATTAAGTTTATCTGTCATCAGCACATAAAGTTCCAGGATAGCTGGCTCAAGTGAACATTAACTTAGCTCACCATATTTGCTTCACACCGTCCTGTTTGTGTTTCTATCATTTCTTGGTATCATTATTGTCAAAACTACATTATGTCATGTATTTGATGAATTCAACCAAACAGACGAAGGTGACTGAGCAAAATAAAAGCTTTTTCCATGGTTCTGACACAATACTATAATTATGCAACTTAAACTAAGCTGCTCCGACAGAGGGGGAAAGTCAAAGTAAACAATCAAAGCAATGGACGGCTTTAGGAAGCCTGCAGTCTTGCCCTTGTACTTAGAAGGTTGCCGGTTCATACGAGCTAACCATCATCACTTATCACATTGGCTTTTCGACCACAGCGATGGGTCAAACGTGCTGTTACCAGTGCCAGTACTTTATTATGCCGTTTAAGCTTCAGGTTACATTTCCCCACTTCGAGGATGAAGAGATCGTTTAAGAAGCTTGAGGTGTCGTGGAAGTCAAAGCCAGATTGGCATGTTCAGAAAGTTGCTTTAAGACCTTGACAAAAGTGGTGACATAGGTAGGATTCCCTTGCATAAATACCAGCTGCAGTATCTGTGTCAGGGGCATGCAGATATGCAGTCTTTACTACTCCCTTCATTAAAGTCGGACTTAACCTGACCCAGACTCGACTTGGCTGAAGAAACAGGCACTTGGATATCTGGGCTATTGTCACCGTAGCAGAAAAGATGATCCACCAGTCTCCTAATCTCATCAGTGTCAGGTTATTAAGTCCCATTTAATGTCTATAATAAATCTGATTGACGTTTATGTTCTAATAAATAGGTTAGTTATTGTATAAAACTTACCTTGAAGGTGAGAGGAGATCAGACAGGGCAGCAGTGAGTTCGTGAGTCAGAAAAAGGAAAAGCACTTTATGGTTATTAGTGAAAGATTTATGCATTCAAAGTATCATGTGAATGGCTCGCTAAAATAGACCCGCTGTCCACCTGACAATTGTTACATCATAAGGTACAATCCCCCTTTTTGATTTGTCCTCAACCCATGTCCCATTTATTTCATGCGATTGTACTGCACAAGGGCACACCTCACACGCCCCTCACCTAACTGACAGCTGAGCTATATTCTCTACAGATGCCAGGCGCACAGACAGCGTTTGCTTTTAAAATTTATGCCGTGGTGTGTGCTCATTGTGTACTGGCAGAAGATAGCATGAAAGACCATTTGCTTTAAAGGTGCCTTTCAGTGTCAGGTTTAACAGTTGCCCAACTGAAGTTCGTTATGTCTAATTAGATGTTGTTGTTGTTGTTTTTTTAACTGTATAACTTCGAGGTTGTTGTGCACAGTGGTGCTTTGACCTAAATCAGCATGTAAACATGCTTTGATAATGGATTTAAATTCAAAGAATTCCCAAAGTCAATATGATTCATTGAGTTGAGCATGAATTTGTCCACAAAGTTTCATTGCAGCCCCTCCAATACCTGAGACATTCAATCTGGACCAAAGTGGTGTACAGATCCTTACATTCAAGTGACTGGCAGGGTAAAATCAAAGCTCTACAACTGTAATGCTGCCTAGTATTAAAAATATGCTAAAATTTACTGTAATTTGCATTTCTAGAAACTACTCATACACTTAATAGATGCTTCATGCTACAATTCTATAATGTCATAAGTAAATATTTGAGAAATGTTTGTTTAATGTATTTCTCAATGAATGTATCTTGTCTTATAGTGTATCTGTAACTGGAGTATAAACAAATGTTTGCTATATGGTGCAACATGTGACTACACACACGGCTGAGTGTTTACAGTGGAACAGAAGGGAGGGGGCGTATTTAAAGCAGCAGTGTTACACACAGAAAACAAGTTATATCTGATTACACCTGCATTATGCAGTGTTAGAAACAATTTATTAGTCATACTTACATATATATAGTAAAGGGCACACAGGGATTATATAAAGTGTTAGCAAAAATCCTCTTGTCAAAATCCTGAGCACAACATGTCACATCACAGCTGAGACCAGCTGTACTGAATAAAAGTGTATTTTTACGTTTGGATCAAGATGCCACTTTGGATTCTGAATCATAATTGCCATGACACCACTCTCACACACAGGAGGGATCAAATACACCCACTACAGTCTATTCTGGTCAGATTTCAGTCACACATGACAGTCTGTCTGTCTGTCTGTCTGTCTGCCTGCCTTCGTGTTATGCAAACTGATACAGTTGCACTTTGTGTTCAGTAGGAGACACTCTGAGACAACGCGACAGGAGTTAACAGATAGCCACGGCTACAGTCCTATCCTATGCTATAATCCCTGGTAACCAAGCAGTGAATAGCTGGAGGTTTACTGGTCAAAGTCCTGGGCGGTGTGTTGGCATTGCGTGCTGATCCTCTCAGATGTTTGGGTATCTTTATATTTAGCTAATATTGCCAGGAGTCATGCTAAATGTGAAAACATGGTTTAGGATGTGTTCAGTCTGAACGACATAGGTTGAAGAAGTTGCCGTGTAGGCAAATCACCCCGTTGACGTTCTGCTGGAGATCATAATCCTCCTAAATTTAAACAAATTTTCTGTCATTTTTTTGTTTAACAAATCCTAAAATGCCTCTATAAAGCTTATGAATAAATTATTTTCTTTTTTATTTGTTTTGCTTAACTCTACTTATAATGGGAGTAATTGTCTTGGGCTGTAAACCTATTTCAAGCGACATACTACTATTTATACAAAGTGGATGTTTCCATGTGGTAAGTTTGGCCACTGCTGCCCCCTAGTGACAGTTTAGTTCTTTGAGCAGCTGTTTTGCTGTTGGCTTTTATTTATGCACACACTGTCCAGTAAATTTAAGTTGTAATTGATGCATGCATATGGAAACTAAGCAGTTCAGACAGCTGTTTTTGAGTCTATGGAAAGTCCTGCATGACAATGAAACTACAAACCACATATGATAACTTCCTCCTTCCTGCACGGTCGGATGTGAACAACTGATAAAAATGAAGCAAATGACACTGACTGAAATCATATCACAGAGAGCTTTCTCTGTGTTTGTTCGGCCAAACTAGTGGCCTGTCTTTGTAAATGTATTTGATTATTGTGTTTTTATTTTCTTCTTGTTCTTGAAGTTTTTGAAGCTTTTCCATGTGTATTCTGAAAGTACCTGACCTGCTTTAGGATGATCCTTTTTTCTTTTTTCTGTTTTTGTTTGGCTGCTCTGCTGACAGTGTCGTCTTCTCTGAGGATTCTGGGCAGCAGCCTGGACTGCAGACAACCGGTAAGAATTTAGTTATTACAAATATGGAAACAAGCAGCTTCACAAACGTTCATGGATTGGGACTCTGAAGTCACGGTCTGTGTGTTTTGTTGTATTTTGTTTTTTCCAGGGTCTTGACCACTGCAAAATTAGTAAGTATCTTATCTGTCAAATCTGAATAAATTCCACAGACTTACTTTACAGATAGAGAGGAATTCAATCAATGTGTTCAACATGGTAGTATTTTGTGCAAATAGTCTGCTTCTTTGCATTTGACTTTTTTTTTCTAACTCAATAGAGATTTGGTGTTCTTCTAAGCAAGGTTAAAGTGATGTGTGTGTGATTCATCTTCACATATACGTAAACAGCAATGGACTGAATGATTGTTTTACTTGAATAAAAATAGAAAAATGTTAACTTGAGGATGTAGCTAAACATCCAAAAGTAAAATGACTTCTTGTGCCTCATCTTATCGTATATTATATTACTGGACTATATTGGATGCACTAATGCTGTAGCTGGTTAAGGTGGGTAATTTTAATTGCTTTATATGCATAATCTATAACATGTATCGAAAATAATGTTTTTCTTCTATTAATAATCTGAATCTGCCAAGTAAGTGTTGAATTTATCAGATAAATGTAGCAGATTAAACGTATTTAAATAAAAGTAGTAAAGTAAATACCATGAAATAGAAATACCAAGTGTAAGAATGTGAAAAATATGCTTTCGTACAAGACTCGGATTAATATTGTTTACTTTCCGCCACTGCAGCTCAATGGTATATATCCATGAAATGTATCTCAAACATAATATAGAAACGGTTCCCTAAATGTCAGATAACTGCTCAGAACAGCCCATGGTCGCACGTATAGAAGATGCTCCTAGCGGCCCAGAGTGGGATCCTGAACACGAGGAAGTTGGAATGGACAGACATGGGCTGGTTCCTGTCATGAATGTGACATGGAGAATAAAGGCTGATGGTGAGCAATGCTTTTCTGCTTTTCTGGGATGTTGTATTTTAATACTACAAGGTTGTTTGTTGTAGCTCATATTTGGATATGAATCAAGTAAAGCATGGGAAAAAAGCCGGTATTTCTTCAAATGTACATAGAAAATATTGCACTCTTTTCTCTTCTTAGCATCCATCAGGACTCTTCGGGGATCAGAGTTAAACATTGTGGAAGAAAGTACAAATCAAAGAGTGTGTATGCAGTTTTCTTACAGGATTAAAAACTTGCTGACTCCAAACTACAGTAGGGTAGGACAACTATTGTTTGTTGGCTAAATGTTTTCCATTGTGCTAACCAATTAACATAATGTGTAAACTTGACTTTGTTTTTCTTTATTAGTGGACATTTTCCTTGAATGAAGTTGTGGTAGAGCCTGGATACACATATATGGTGTCAGTTTTCAATTTGCCACAGCCTGAGATTGGAGAATACATGATCAGAAAGCGAATTACCATCCCAGGTGAGTTACCTCCACATCTACAGTGAAAATGAAACATTTATAGGGCTGTTTCACTTACAGACCATCAGAATTTTCAGTAGGGCTGCAATTAACAGTGATTTACTTTGTTTATTAATGTGTTTTAAATCTTAAAACAGTTGAAAGTCCTGAACACAATTTCATTGAGGTGACACTGCTGTCATAACAACACATCTTTTCTAAAATCAAAACGGTTGCTGATTAATTTTCTGTCAATCAACTAAGCAATTGTTACGCCTGTATTTGTTGATGTCATTTTCACGTTAGGCTTATATTTACTGTTGAAGCAAGATGCCGCTTAAACTAACGAACATTTTATTAAACTTCCTCTAATATTTACTGTCATAACCAGGATGTGGTAACAAAAGAATCCAAAAGGTCCAATTGTGTCAGGAAAATGGTAAATTATACATTCTTTGTTTCTCTCAGATTTTAACAAAGTTGTCGTTGAGATCCAGGACCATAACATTGCACTTTTTTGTCACTTCAGGTAGTCTGTGGGATTCAAACATACCTGTGGCTGTGTTAGTCAATCGGAAACCTAAAATGTTATCCATTTTTGTGGGGTTTAACGCAACACAGTATTCAGAGAGATATCAAGTTTCCATCCAGAGCGGCGGTTTCTTTCGCTCAAAGAATGTCTCGAAGGTAGTTTCCCTTTTATGTAAATGATGACTGAAATAGTGATGTTTAGAATTGGTGTTTGAATTGCACAGCTTAAGACTAAATCTACTTTTAGGAAAACAGAACATCACTGAATGTGACATTTGAGTTTGGTTTGTGGCAGCTCTCACAATGTGAAATGTCTGTAACGGTGAGTTCAATTTTAATGGAATGTGCCAACTTTAACACTTAGCAAATCATCTTAAAATGTCAAGCACTAATCTTACTCTGCTTCTTTCAAAGATTCAGGCATTTTTTATACGATGCAAAAATGAGTGTTGGAGTCGCAAGAAAACAATTTATTACTGCCCATGTAAGTACAACTTTTTTTTTAGTGCTCAGATAGCGCAGAACATAAATTGTGGTCATCAATCTCATTCCTCATGACCCCTTAAAAATCTACAACATTTCTACACTAAACTTAATAGTATCTAATAATATTTGAATTCACTTTTGTGGCATTTACTTTTCAGTTGTTGTTTTTTCAGATTATCCTCTGCAGACTTTGATTTTAGGGGCCGCTTTGGGGCTGCTCGTCATTGGTAGTTGTCTTTCCTTTTTACTGTGGAGAACATTTCATAAAGGTTTGCTTTCTTATAAATTCACTGTAGTGAATCGAACACACGGCTTGAATAGATAGATAACTATTGATGTTTTTCATCTCTCAGATCCTCCGAACACATCTTCACCTGCTGACAAGGACCAACCAGAAATTTTTCAGCTGCAACAGAGGAAACGTGTTCTCATCATCTACTCCCTCGACCACCCTTTGTACAAAAACATCATTCTCAAGCTTTGTGCCTTCCTGGCAACCAAATGTGGTACTGAAGTGGTCCTGGATCTGCTGGATTCTACCAGACTGGGAGTGCTGGGAAGCATCCAGTGGTTGGAGTGGCACAAAGAGCAGATAGAAAACTCTTCAGATAAGATATTGATCCTGTGCTCACGTGGAGTACAAGCCAAATGGAGAGCAATGTGTGGCGACAAGCAGGTTTTCATGAGACAGGATGCCTGCTCACTTGTAGGGGACATGCTCACTCCCTCCCTCAGCCTCTTGGTCCCCCATTTTATCCGATCTACATCATTTAAGAAGTACATTGTGGCTTACTTTGATGATGTTTGTTCTGAAGACGACATCCCTTCCCCTTTCAACGTTACAGTACGATACAAACTAATGAAACAATTTGAGGAGGTCTTTTTCAGAATCCTGGACACAGAAAAACATGAACCAGGCAGAATGAAACAAATTGAAGGACTTTCAGAGGACAAATACCATCAGTGCCCCTCCGGTAGAGCCCTGTGTGACGCTATACAGGCCTTCCATGCATACCAACAGGAACATCCACGTTGGTTTGAAGATGAACTGATGGAAAGCTCAGAGTTGGAGGTTGAGGAGAACTCGGATGAAATTTATAGAAGCGCAAACCTCACAACATATTATGTGCATGACTCGTGAGGATACTAGAAAATGGTTTTACTACACATAAAACCAGACTTTACATGGCTGACCAGCTTCAAAAGTGATTTTCATTTGAGTTCAGCCTTCCTGTTGTTGAGGACATGCAACTGGTTTGATGTGGAGATGTTCATGAAGAAGATCCAGTTTCCAACTGTGTGAGGAAAATGTCAAGTAAAGTCCATCATTAGTTGTTAAATGTGGAATGGAAACAGAAAGCTCACCTTCTACCCATGAAAAAAAAATATGCCTGCACATTTTTTATGCCAACATGCTTTTAAATTGTTTATTTATGTTGTAGAAATGTGTTTGCCTCAGCTGTGAAACATTTTTGCACAGTGCGTTGATAAAATGATCTTTTGCCAGGAGACAATTCCAGAAAAGTTTAAACTTTCGAGATCTGTCGCTGATGCTTCTGGGCTGTGTAAACAGTGCACGGGTCAAAGTTCAGCCTTCTGGCCAAAGTTTGTAGCATTTTTGTTGCAGTGAAAAGGGTAAGTACTGAGCTGTTTTTGGAGACACTTTTTTATTATGAACTGACTGAATATATTGTGCTGTGGACCTTTTGATATCTCAAAGCAGGAAGACTGCGAGAAAATGTGTTCTCATTCCTTTTGTGTCGCATGATTATTGTTAAAATATGTTAATATTTATACACTCAAGATATACTTTCAAACCATTTTTAATGTAACAGGTTTTCAGATTTTTCACTTTTAAGTGTGTTTGTATTTGTCAGTGTGGGCTGACGCATCTCGAATTCTCTCACTAGCTTTTCTTTACATTTTACAATAAAAGAACCATTATACCATGCAATGCTGACATCAGATGAGTTATACAATTGTGACTACAATGTTTTAGTTTCTGCAAATGTGCTGCTAAAAGTGTGATGCAGTCTTGTTAGCCTTCTCATTGTATACATGCAACGAAGAAGGAGAAAAGTGAGCAAACCCTGCTCTGGAATTTGGGTGTCAGTTTCTGAGAGTGGCCCCAAAACAGGGGGAGGATGGTGGGAATATGTCCCAGCCAACTGGAGCAAAAAAAAAATCCTCACAATGGCTAAATAGGACATGTGCCTTGCAGTGGCAGAAAACACACAGCAGAGTGGGATAAGAATATGAGAGCCCGATTTGACTTCAAGAAGCTGAGGTAAAATTTGCTATTGTGTTCATTTTGATAAGCACACAATTTAGACAAATAAAGGAATCAGTCTAACACAAACCATCCTCTGGGGTGAGTAGTAGTGTTTTGATTCATTTTGAAGAACTGTTAGGCTTTAAGTTGGGATGAACTTAGCTTGTTTTTAATATTGTGGTGCTCAGTTGTTTACATGGATGCTTGAAAAAATTGCAGAGGTGACAATTGTATGTGGAATTTTGATGTTTTGAAGTTAAATTTCTCTCAGTGCTGACTTTTATTAATCAACTGACACTATTTTACTCACATGAAGATTTTCTTTATGCTGTCAGAGTTTCCCTGAAAGTCTAAACAGAATGAAGATATTCAGGAGAGCATCTGCACTCATCCTGAGACGAGGAGTTGCATCTTACCAGAGCACATTGTGCAAAAATGGTAAATGCAGTCTCTAATTATATATCTAACCTTAATAAATATATATATATATATATATATATATAGATTACTCCTTATACTTAGATCAATTATAATAATGATGATATTGCCCTCTTTTCTCAGACAGTCTGTTCAGAATTCATCCATCTGTGTCGCAGGCGTTGGCAGAAACCAAACCCGTGGTTGCACTTGAGAGCACTATTATCACACATGGCATGCCCTATCCACACAACCTGAGGTACCCTGAATGACCTTCAAATGTCAAAGAACTCTGATACCAGAAGTTAATGTTCATTTTAGTGATTAATAATAACCTCCATTTATGTTTTCATCCAGAACAGCAAAAGAGGTGGAGGCCATTGTGCGAGCTGAAGGAGCCACTCCAGCCACAGTCGGTGTGATCGAGGGTGAAGTCCGTGTTGGACTGTCATCAGAGGAGCTTGACTACCTCGCCCAGTGCAGGAGCTCCCTGAAGGTGTCACGACGGGACCTGCCATATGTCATGAGCAAAGTAAGACACCCAGACTTTGATGTCAAATACAGATCTCAAAATAATCTCTTCTTAATGACGTGAAGGTCGGTGCATGCAGTCCTGTATGTGTGTCATTTTTCATAGGGTCTCTCTGGAGGAACAACAGTGTCAGCGACGATGATAGCAGCACACAGAGCTGGGATTCCTGTCTTTGTCACCGGGGGTATTGGAGGAGTTCACAGAGATGGAGAGAACAGTGAGCTGATTACCACTCTGTTGGAAAAAAAGCCTTTTATGCAGTCAGAGGCCAAAACTGATAAGATTTTTTTTCCCCATCTTTCATGAAGAACCCTCCTTAGATTAAACAAGTCTGTCCTCAGGTGGGTCTGTTATTTAATGTGAGTTTTTTTTATGACAAAGGAAGAGTGATAAGGGGACCAGCAGGCGGTTGGTAGAAAACACCCCGCCTCTTGTCAGATTGTTTATTCTGTGGAAGGTCTTAAGTGTATGGGCACCAAACTGTCTGAACACCAAGTTTACTCATGATGTTGATAAGAATAGGTTAGTGTCACATTAACTTTGTATCTAGGGAGTGAAATAGTTATGTGAAAACTTACTATTATTTTCTACTCACCGAATTTTATTCCTCCAGGTCTGGACATCAGTGCAGATCTGACGGAGCTCGGCAGGACTCCCATTGCTGTGGTTTCTGCTGGGGTCAAATCTATTCTGGACATCGGTCGCACCCTGGAGTTCCTTGTAATAAAATCTTCATAATTTATCAGACAATCTACTAAATATACAGGGGCAGAGTTGATGTGATCACATATGTTACCTATCAATGTTATGGTAGAAATGTGTCAAATACACACAATGCCTTTAACACTGATTACTTCTTCCACTGTCTTTCTGTAATTAGGAGACACAGGGTGTCTGTGTGGCCACTTATGGAGCATCGAATGATTTTCCAGCCTTCTTCTCTCCACAAAGTGGATTCACTTCTGCATACCATGTCTGCAACCCAGAGGAGGCTGCAAAACTCATAGGTATATCAGCATTTTATACTGTGAACATTAATAGATTCCGTCAGCTTTTACACAGAGGTCAAGATTCAGCACCAGCCACTGCTTAATTTTGCTGAGCTCATATCTTAGAAAATAGTATGTTAGGCAGAGAATATGCTCGAGTCAGTATAACCATCACACAGCTGGGTCATCTTTTATGCCCCTGCACTGCTAACACGCTGCTTGGGGTTGTCTGTCCCGTAAATGTGGTTGCAGTATAGCAAGAATGCCTGAAGGTAAATTGATTACTTGGACTCGAGGATGAACTGACTCCAATTCGGTCATCAAAATTTACACTGATCTCACAAGCACATTTTTGGCTATAACTGAAGAATTTATATGTCAGTTATCACAACTTTTCACACAAATGTCAAACATGATAAAAGGATGAAGTGATGACATGTTATATCCAAAAGGTCAAGTCTGGGCAGATATGGGTGTAAACTATAAACAATTATACATACAATTGTAAAGTGGTAATTCCACTTTGTTTCTGGTCTGTATTTTTGTTTTTGTGTCATTCAGCAAGCACTTTGTCACTGGGTCTCCAAAGCGGTGTCCTGTTAGCGGTGCCCATCCCAGAGCAGCACGCAGCAGCAGGCCAGCAGATAGAGGAAGCTATACAGGCTGCAGTGACAGAGGCCAGGTACACAAAGGCACTGTTGGATTTTTTTTTTTTTTTTTTACTGTAATGTGCTGGATTCTAAATTGTCAGTAGCTGTGAATGTGAGCCTGTCAGATCAAGTCAGCTAGGATAGACTCCAGCCCTCCCACGGGTTTTTTTTTTTTTTAGATAATCAATGACCTCAGGGGAACTTTTCTGTCTGGACATGCAATTATCATTTTCTGTTCTCTTTTTGATTTCCTCAGCGCTGAAGGTGTCACTGGAAGAGATGTGACACCATTCATTCTTCAAAAGGTCAATGAACTGACTAAAGGAAAGTCCCTTCAGGCCAGTATCCTTGTAAAAATCTGAATAGATGAGAAGTTGCATAGTAAACATGATTCTATCACAGCTTCAAATAAAAAATGAAAAGGCGGAAAGAAGACTGATAAGCATGGTGATGTTACAGGGAAGTGGCTTCTAAGGTCCACGGTTAATGATGATTGACCTTCATTATTCTACATTGAGCTGTCCTTAATGTGGTACGTTTCAAGATATTGCTCTCATTCATAATAATGCTAAAGTTGGCAGTCAGATAGCCTGTGCGCTGTCAAAACAAATGAATGAGAGAACACTGAAAAACAGAACTCATCCTCCTGGAAAACTCTCATCGAACACAGAATCAGATGTTGTGAGTATACACATTTTTTTTTAATGCTTAATCAGACAAAATGAAATAATTTAAAAGGGCCTCTATGATGGCGTTTTGTTGCAGGTTGTTGTAGGAGGAATAAACGTTGATTTTATTGCCAAGGGAAAAACTGAAACGCTTCTTGTAAGTTCAACAGGTGTTCATCTGAAATTCTGCAGAATAGATTAATCAGATTGAGTTCTGAGAAAACTTGCTGTGCGTTTCAGTTTGGCCAGACGAACCCAGGAAGCGTGTGTCAGTCTTTCGGCGGTGTAGGAAGGAACATGGCTGGTTGGTTTTTTATCTGATTATGCGCTTGCACATTTTATCAGTCATTTCCATCCTATTGTTTCGCACTCATTTTTTGTTGCTTTCCTTCAAGATTCTCTGAGTAGATTAGGCCACAAACCGCTGTTCATCTCAGCTACTGGAACCGATTCAAACAGTGATGCAGTGCTGAACTACTGTAAACATATGGTACGTTGATATCAGCAGTTGGTTATTACTGAGCATGATTAAAATCCTAAACATGTAAAAGCTTCTTTTTTTCACATTTTTGTAAGAACACAAGTGGTGTGGCCAGGATAGAAGGGCAGAGCACAGCAACCTACTGTGCTGTCATCACTGAGAGTGGAGAACTGAGTCTTGGGTTGGGGGACATGGACATTCATCAGCAAATCACAGAGCAGTATGTAAGTTCTACTGACAGACTATTCACCTTTAGCCAGTCTAGACTGGGATTAGTGCTCCAGAACAGCCACATTCCCTGTGGAAAGTTATGATGCTGAAATGTTTCATCGTATAAAATCTGAATTGTAGTGCATATTCATGGTGATCAGCTGTACCCACTTAGTTACAGTACCTCTGCATATAGTTGTTTGCATTGTGAGTGGCAGCGTACATTATTCTCACTATGGATTTAAATTGTGTGCACATACATGAAGGATCTACAGATAGACATTAATTTAAAAAAAAACAACAGCCAATTCATAGTGCATACCATGTAATTTAATGTCTCTTTACCTGTAAGTGATAGTTGTGATATTTAGACCTATATTGTAGACTAACTTAACTCTATTAACTGCTCATTTGCATAAAATATAAGTCTCCAATCCTGGCTGTGTTTTATGTTTAAAATTTAGATGAATAATTTTTAGTCGTGCGTTGCTAAATATTTTACATTTTTTCTTCACCAAGTCCCTTCACATCTCACAACCAGCACATCAGTGCAGAAACCCACTTTAGTACAATTTTAACTCCAACAAACTCCTCCTCGGTGTCACATCAACTGAGTTTATACCACATTTTAGAGAGCTTTTAAGAATAATCCATGTAGGCTCACATATAAATTATTACTGCTCTGTTTTTATGCTGTTCATTTTTGAGCTTAAACAATTAGTCATTAGAGTATCGACAATAACATGATCGGCAGCTGCTAATGCAAATAATTTATCAATTCTGAAATGCTAATCTTTTACTGTAATTTACACTTTCCCAAGCATATATATTGGAAGATTTTCTTTGTCTTCCAAAGATAGTGAGCTGAATATCTTTGGACTTTGAACTGCTGGTTAGAAATGCTTTGCTATTTGTACATATTACTGTGAGCTTTGAGAAAGTGGGACAGGTACCTAATGACTGAGCTAATAATGAAACATTTTTAGCTGCACACATTGTGTGTTTTCAATTTTGTTGTTTCATTTTACACTTGACCGTATTATATGTTTTATGTATGGGACTAGAACATGTATTTCATTCCAATGTGTTTTTGTGCACTTGTGAGGAACCTCCAGTTTCAAACTTTCACCTTTTTCAAACTATTTCTATATTCTGTCTTTGCGCAGGTGTCACAGTTTGAGAAGCAGCTTTCATCAGCCACTCTTGTGTGTCTTGATGGAAACATCCCAGTCTCCACCATCGACTATGTTTGTTCTTTTGCCAAAAAGCACAATTTAAATGGTAAGCATGGAGAGATGGTCAGTAAATAAAGAAGAATAATTGTGAAACAAAACTTTTAGCGATTTTAATGCAATATTATCCATATGTGTCACAGTTTGGTATGAACCAACAGATTCAGAAAAGGCTTGTAAGCCTTTTCTTTCAGACGCCTGGAAGTCTTTGTCCTATTCATCCCCAAACCTGGCAGAATTGTGCACCATGAATGAAACACTGGGCATCACAACACCTGAAGGTGAAATGAGTTCCTTCAATAGAAAGTAATTGTTCATATGTGAACATATGTGTCCGTGCTATCAAAGACTAATTCACAGCCAAAGTTGTTGCAGTTAGAGTTCTTGTGAAATGCAAGTATTGTGATGGTAGCTAAGGATGTGGTTTTATATTGTGGCAGTGCTGCCAAGTACTCTTGATGAGATGCTGGGTGTCGCTGTGGCTCTCTCACGCCCCCTTCTGGACCATCTTCACTGTCTGGTGGTCACCCTCGGTGCTAATGGTGTGTTGCTATGTGGAGAACATGATGCAGGAACAATCAACCTGCAGCCAAGAAAACAGAAGAGGGTAAGAACTCTATTCTTGTAAACTGATAATCATGTTGACTAGGCCAGTAATAGTGAAGATGTTTTTGCTGCACTTGTGTTTGCAGAGGCGGCAGCTTTGTGCTCTGTACTACCCAGCACCCACTGTGACCCCAGAGGAGACGATGAATGTGTCAGGAGCCGGAGATAGGTGCTAAAAATTTACTCGACCTACTTTCTTTTCCCTATTCTTATTTTAATTTCCTTTTCCAAACTTCATCTACTACAGTTTCATCCACTTTTCATTTCCAATGACCTGTTTCTCTCCCTGTCACTGTCATCCTTTCTCTCACAAAACCAAGTGTAAAAATTCAAACAAAAGTCACTCATCTATCTCCACTCTGTTTGCAGTCTTGCAGGTGCCTTAATAGCAGGTATTCTCCAGGGAAAAGACACAGACAGCTGTGTTCGAATGGGGCTTCTGGCTGCAAGGATGTCCCTGGCATCCCCACACCCCATCGCCCCAGTGCTTACCTTAGACTCTGTGGATCCCAACAAAGTCCAAGCGCAGGACTGGCCCAAACCAAAATTTGTGTGGATAGATTAAAATTAAAATGTTTCTTGTGAGATTTCTCAGACTTTTATCATTGTCAGTCTTAAGATTTGTGATTAAATACATGTGGAATCAGTGTGTGATATTGTGAATAAATAAAGGGACGTCAGAAGGTGGCACATTTAATAAAACGATTACACTCTAATTAGTTTCATACTTCTGATTGTTCTATTATAATTGAAATCTTGCCAAAATACATAAAGCAACTTTGTCTGAACCTTTACTTAACCTCATGACTCCTCGTCCCTATAAATGAATTATGTAATATTTAAATTCAAAGACCATCTGGTGTTTTGATTTCTTATAGTAAAGAACGGGGCATATTACAAAAAATAAAATAAAATAAATAAAGATAATGAGAAGGAGTAAATAAGAAAAAGAAAGCTTTCTAAGAGGGAATCTGGATTTGTTGGGCTGTCAGGTATGTTTCTGTAGGCTCATAGCTTTAGTTCTAATTTTGTCCAGTTAATCCTCATGATCATATCTTAGACTTAATATTTACTGTTTAACGTTTGTGGGGTATCTTAGTATTTAAATTACCCAGGTAACTTTGTATCATAAAAAACACTGTAGGGTCTTAACTTCTGTATTTGAACTTGTTCGGCTAATTTGTGACACTAATCTTACTATTATTATGTTTATTATTATTATGTTTATTGTTTTTATAAAACTGTTGTGTAAATAACAGTGAATTGACGTTTACAAAAGGTACAAAACCGACCGCACACGGTCTAACTTGCAATGATAAATGAAGAGTTCATTTGCAAAAACAGATAACTTCGTTTTGATAAGTTTTCTGAAAACTTTTTTTATTGTTTACTTGAGATAATATCAATCAAACTGAAGCTGAGTGGATTTGACTCAGTAGAAAGTACATGACAAAATAGAGAAAAAATAAATTGTTAGTGTTATTATTGTTATTATTTCAAGTAAACAATAAAAAAATGAGTGTTTTGAAAACGGAGTTACCTGTTTTTGCAAATGAACTCTTCCAATGTATCATTGCAAGATTTCGGTAGTACACCTTCATCAGGCAAAAAAAAATTGCATTGGAAGACATAAAGTAGCCATACCAAAATGTAAAAAAATACAAACGGAAATCTTACTCTTCAAATTTTGTGTGTGTGTGTGTGTGGGGGGGGGGGGCAGAAAATACTGATGTACTATCAATAAAATGCTGTTGCTTGTGTTCATGTTTCATTGTTATTAATATATTATTGGGTAACTTTTTGTATGTGTTAATTTGTCCGCTGTCATATATCAGCATTTAATGTCAGTGGTTAAATTCAAACAAATGTTATTGCTTTCTACACTGCTATTTAAAATTCTAAGTATTTTGTTTATAATCTACAAAATAACGTCCAGTTAAATCTCATAATAAATATAATTGAGTGAAATACAGTACTTATTTCTGAAATTTACCGAAATTTGGTAGATTCATACTTTTTAAAGCGGAATATTAGTATGATGGCGAATAAGATGTGAAAACTACATCTCCCAGAAAGGATGTGGCCGTTTGCGCAGACTCAGTGGCAATGAATACTTGCCCCATTCCCTCCTCCCTACTATAATGCTAGCTAAGATGGTGGTTTGAGCGTAAATTGTCTCCACAATACCAAGAAAAGAAAGGGGCAAAACATCTTTATAGCCTTTTAATTACAATAGAACAACACAACTACTGTTATCTTAAGTGACCGTTTGTAGAAATTTTGACATTTCAGATACATTGGCTCGCAGTCCCCGCCCAATTTGGTGTGACTCCCTTGGAGTGGAATCCTAAGCTAAATACGGACAGGGTAAGTAACGCTAATGTTAGCCAAGTTGCTAGCTGGGCTAGCCAGGTTAGATTTTACCTCTGCGTATAAAGGACTGTTGTATCTCTTACGATTTTATTGACTGACTTTAGAGTTTCCTCAAGCTTTCTGAATCGCTGTCCAGGTAATCTTAATGTCGTTAGAGCATTGTCAGTTGCTTGTAGTGCCACCAACTTGGTTCCAGTTCAGTGTTAGCTTGTGTAGGCCTCATCGTAAGCTCGGCTCCAAAACCTAGTACATTCTGGTGATAATGTAGCATGCTAGCTACTGATAGCGCTTAGCAGAAAGCAAGCTGTCACTTTCTATGTAGGAGTAACCGTACCGTTATGTCATACGTTTTATTAAATCACGAACGTAAATATTAAGTTATTATTCATTTCTGTGTGTTTTGTTTCAGGATTGAAGGTACAGTTAGCCCTGTAATCCTGCTATCAGCCAGACCGGCTTCTTTTACCAATTCGCGGCTAGCTTTAGCTTAGCATAACGTTAGTCAAATAACATCTGTCATAAGGTACGATCCAGCAGACAGAGCAGCTAAAGTTACCAGCCAGGCTAACGGGGTATTCTGGCTTCGTACACGACTGTACCAATGATGTCTGCGAGTGAAGCTTCAAAACGGTGATACCTCACTACATGTCAGTTTATTAGCAAAATTCTGCCCAGCATATGAACTGTTGGCGTTTCCTTTAATTCAGCTTCACTCTGTCGGTTTTTGTCAGACTGTATTTGTCACCGAGTTCGCCTTCTAGCCGCGGTGTTGTCAGCCGAGGCTGGTGTTTAATTGCTACCTACAGGCGTTTCATGTGTAAATAAACGCACTTTGTTGTATTTCCCTTAAACATCCACCATGACGTGTCGAGTACTGTCAATCCAAGAGAGATACCACAACATCCGCATTATCATTCAGCTGTCATAGTTCTGTTTTTAGCTTGTTTTTGAAGATGTGCAGTCATTTGTCCTCCGTTAGGCTCATCTAGCAGAAACTAGTGCAGCTTAATGCAAAGACCTGCAACAATTCCTGCCTCTTTGACGGTTGAAATGTTATTTTTTGTTAAATGTATGCTGTGATAGTGTTTGGTGGCACCATCCACAGTTTTCCAGAGAACAAGGTGAGGCAGTCGGATTGCTTTAGTGTTTACGGTTTTCTAACTATGAGTCCAAAGCTCAGAGATATTTAGAATACTATTGAGGTTAAAGAAAACCGCCAAATAAGCACACATAAGACTGTGTAAAAATGATATAAATTAATATTTGACTAATAAGATATGTGCAAAGTGATGATCTGACCATCAATTTTTTCAGCTTGAAAAGACAGTGTCTGATATTTATTTGATCTTCTGTGATGTCAGCAATGGTTCTTGATGGTGTCAGTAAAGCAAACGAAATATTAGTAACAGCTGTGTGAGAAGCATAGTGCAACTGAAATGTACAACAAACTGCAGTATCCGGAAGAATCATAACTTTGAATAAGCACCTGTAAAAGAGTGTCATCATAAACTGAACAGTACACCTGTAATTGAAGTAAGCTTTATTGTATTAGAGTGCAAGGTGGACTTAATGAACCAGCAACTGGGTGGTATTTCTTCTGCTGAATAACAGGCAATTCTGTAAATTACAGATGTTTATATGGATATATTTTGGTCGGTGTCTGCTAATGTGGTCTTGCTAGTTATAAAGTCAATTCCCAAGGCTATGCCATCCTGCTTGGCGGATGTGTAGAGACAGCAAGCTCTATTAGTCAAAAGAATTGGTTCAGTTGATTATTTTCCGTCGTCTCTGGATGGAGTGCTTACATTCAACTCTTATGTTTTTGTAGCCCTGTGCTCTGTGACCAGCTTCAGTACTCCCCCTTGCTGCGCCATAGGATGTCCCACAGCCCTGAAATGAAGGACGACCCTATGGAGTGCCCTCTGTGCATGGAGCCACTGGAGATTGATGACGTCAACTTCTTTCCCTGCACGTGTGGCTACCAGATCTGCCGCTTCTGTTGGCATCGCATCCGCACAGATGAGAATGGCCTCTGCCCCGCCTGCAGAAAGGTGAGGAAGAGATAAGCTGGATGTGATTCCAAAAAACTCCTCATTACGGGGTGATTTGACTGTGGTTGGCACAGCAGAGACGATGATGTTGAGTGTCCAAATGCTAACAAAGGAAGAGAAGTTATCTTTTCATCACTCGTCTAAAGTAGCTGCTTATTTGAAACATCTGTTCATTCGTATTTAGACTTTCACATTTGCAGTCTGAACTTTTTTGCTAGTAATGCCTGTTGATCTACATTGCCAGCCAAAGGTCTCAGTTACACACAGGCCTTTATAAAGCCACATAGTGTAGACTAGCAGGGTATTTTTGCAAGCAGTGGATGTCTCAGTTTGTATCTAAGTTCTTTGTGTTTTTGTACAGCCGTACCCAGAGGACCCTGCTGTGTACAAGCCTCTGTCACAGGAGGAGATCCAAAGGATAAAGAATGAAAAGAAGCAGAAACAGAACGAGAAAAAGCAGAAGGTGACAGAAAACCGCAAACACCTGGCCAGTGTCAGAGTGGTCCAGAGAAACCTGGTGTTTGTGGTGGGGCTCTCGCAGCGACTTGCCGACCCAGAGGTGATTACAGCGCCACCGCTAACGAGCTTAGTGACTTATGCTGCCTGTGACACTGGAGTGTTGGAACTCGTGGTATTTTAGTTGGATGTGAATAAATCAATGGCTATGACGATCTAAAGGCACTAGCTGTTAATGCACTATGACAGGGAATGATTTTTAACAGTATTGTGTTCAAAAGGGTGTACAGCATTCCCAAAGTTTTGTGTTTTCATTTTATGCTTTATCCACAGGTCTTAAAACGACCAGAGTATTTTGGAAGGTTTGGGAAAATCCATAAAGTGGTCATAAACAATAGCACATCTTATGCAGGTTCACAGGTAAGACAGATGTGGGCTAGTGTCTGAATATTAATACAGATAAATCAATGTTTATTTTTGAAATTAATGAGCAATTTGTGTTTTAGCAATTGTTTTCTGAAGTTTCACATACCAAGACATCCTTGCTTTGGTTCGCATTACTTACATTTTCTCAGTTATCATATTTTTAAGTGTTGTTTCTTAATATTATATAGATGCAGTTTTGAGTAGTTACATATTACAAAGCACTAAATCAGTTAATATTAAAAATACTTGTGCATTGGTGCAATAGAGAGCTCATGAATGTAATATACAGCTACAGTCAAACTGTTGTATGTTTACTGAAGTTTTTTTTGTTTTTCAGGGGCCTAGTGCCAGCGCTTATGTCACTTACATCCGCTCTGAAGATGCTCTTAGAGCAA
Organism: Acanthochromis polyacanthus; assembly: GCF_021347895.1. Taxonomy (NCBI): domain Eukaryota; kingdom Metazoa; phylum Chordata; class Actinopteri; family Pomacentridae; genus Acanthochromis; species Acanthochromis polyacanthus. The sequence goes on along the minus strand of NC_067120.1, from coordinate 15,831,980 downwards.
TACAGTGTGTGAACAATGTGGTGGTTGATGGCAGAACACTCAAAGTGAGATGTTGACCATAATAATATTACTCAGTGTTACTTGTGTTAAAGTGCTGATCTTGTGTGTGGCTATGATTAGAGGTTTCATTTTATGTGGAAGCCATGTGATAAATTTGTCCTTCGTTTTCTTCCTGTTTTCTGCTGTTAAGACACAGACGCCATTACGTTAAACAATGTACCATATCTAGCTCTAGAATTACACAGAGATCAAAAAAGCATCTTGAAAATTAGCTTTGTCTTTTTTGGTACAAATTTTCTTTCATCATTTTCTCTGATCTTTAATTTCTGAATTTCTCCTACAGGCTTCTTTAGGCACAACAAAGTACTGCAGTTACTTCCTCAAAAGTATGCAGTGTCCCAAACCTGATTGTATGTATCTACACGAGCTGGGGGACGAAGCAGCTAGCTTTACTAAAGAGGAGATGCAGGTGCGCGCTTTATTTTCTCCTGTTGAAATGAGAATTAATTTTGGTTGAAGACTTCATTTTAACTCGTTATGTCACTTTCTTAGGCGGGGAAACATCAAGAGTATGAGCAGAAACTCCTCCAAGACCTCTATAAAATTAACCCTAGCTTTCTACAACCTCCAGCATGTGGAACAGAGAAGTCAAAGAGTAAATCCAACTCCACACAGAGGTTCGATTTCATTTTTTTCACTTTTTAAAATCATTTATTTTGACTTCAACAGTTCCACTTTATCCTAGTGTAATGCTTCATGGTATGTTTCCTGCTTTCAAACAGAACCAACAATAGCAATGGTAAAGATGGGTGGCCGACACTGTCAGGGCATAACAAACTGCCCAATGGGCTTTCAGAAGACCGCAAGTCCCCTCCGCTGCTAGATTATCTAGACCAAGAAGTAATTACTTCAGATGGGCTAGAAACAGAGCTGGGTCCTGGCCAGCGTACTGCCTTGTCCCCCTTCTCCTCCAACTGTGACAGCAACAGGTAATACAGACCGCTCCTCAGGACAGGGGTCAGCATATTCTTAAAGAAAATAGTTGTGTTTATAATTTGAAGTCAGCGTTCTCTGTTAATCAGTATATACATTTTCTGCCTGCAGTCCCAGTGACAAACCCCCAGAGTCAATCGGTTTGGTAAATGGAGAGACTTTACAACAGGTAAAACAACCGCAACTAATGTGTTTGGCAAGTTTCAATAATTATTTTAAAAAATGACTCAAGTTTGTAAAGGACAATATGGCAAGCATTTGTTTCTTTTTCATATTGCAGATACCCACCAGTGACTCCCCTTCACCTCCCCCGGGTTTAACCAAGCCCAGCCTGGTGGTGCCCATCAGCATGTCAGACCTCACAGCCCGTTCACCCTTTGAGGGTGCGGCAGCTGAGTCCCAGTCACTCTTTTCAGACAACAGTAACTTCAGACATCCTAACCCGCTCCCTGCTGGCCTGTCCCCCTTCCCCAGCTCCCCTCGCGGCAGTTCTGACTGGCCCATGACCCCCGAACCACAGAGCCTCTTCACATCAGGTACATTATGGACCTTTCATTTAAACTTTTTGTGTATGTTGGATACCTGCTGAATTGGGTCTTCTTAAATGCGATGCCACCAAGCCACAGCACAATGTTTCTTTTCTCCAGCTTTCCAACAATATGTTGAAGTGCAGCTGCTTTATTCTGAATATTTGTTTTCTCAATACTCTGGCTGTTTGGCTGTTGCAAGCAGTGCAACAACATTCTTAAAAAGTGTTACCACTTGCTGACTAAACTATTAGGAAGGTTTTTTACTAAGCAGAAACAAAAAAGTTGAAAGGAGATTATTGTTTTGTTTCATTTATTATTCGGATTTTAAGTACTAAATAGATTTTACAGGGATCACAGATGTATCCTTGACCATCTCAGTGGATGGAGTGGTCTACATCTTGAGGCGCCACTAACTTACCTCTTCTTCTGTCCTCAGACACAATACCAGTGTCTTCTTCCACAGACTGGCAGGCGGCCTTTGGGTTCGGCTCATCCAGCAAACAGCAGGATGACGACCTGGGCTTCGATCCGTTCGACGTCACCCGCAAAGCTTTGGCAGACCTGATAGAGAAGGAGTTGTCAGTGCAGGATCAGAGCCCCTTGTCCCCAGGGCCCCTGACCCAGGGGGGCAGCCATGGTCCCAGCCTGCCACCCTCCAATCCTAACCCTAGCGCCTCCCACCACTTCCCCAGCGGCCTACCACGCCTCCCACAGCTCCACCACAGAGCCATCTACAGCTCCTTCAGTTTCCCCGGCAGTCACAACAGCCAGGCCAGTCAGCAGCAGCCGCCAGCCGCCAGACACCCCTGGATGGGCGTCCCCACACGAAATAACCTCACACACTTGAACCACTCAGCCAGTGCTGCCTCACACAGTAATTTCCTGGACCTGAATCTGCCCCCTCAGCACAACACAGGGCTGGGAGGGATCCCCATCTCAGGTACCTGACACCTGGGTCACTTTGGCAACATTTCTGTGTCTCATGAAAGCAGCACATGTTAAAACAGAGATTAGATGTGCTACATAATGAGGTTCTTTAATATCACAGCGTATGCACACTGCCATGTAGCATTATACTTGTTTTGATGAGCTTTTATTGATTTTACAGAGCATACAAAATGCTGGAAGATGCAGTTCTGAAGTCAGCCACTAGTCTGTGATCAAAACACCTGAGGAGCTGACATGTCTGTTTTGCTTTCCTCTCCTGCAGAAAACAGTGGCTCTATAGATGGCTTAAATGTGAAAGAATGGCAGGACGGCCTGAGAGCTCTCTTGCCCAACATCAATATCAACTTCGGGGGCCTCCCAAACTCCTCTTCCTCTTCATCCTCCTCGTCCTCCAACAGTGTTAACCACATCGGTGGGCCAGCAGGGCCAACAGGAATCTCACACAGCCTGAGCTGGGACGGCACAGCCAGCTGGATGGACCCTGCTATCATTACAGGTAGAGAATCAGTTCACAGTAACAGTTTAGGTCTTTTATCCAGCATAAGTTGCACAGATGTGCTGCTTTCAGCTTCTGCTTTTTGACATTTAAGATTGAGTTAGCTCTGCAAATTATTTATGAGTCTCACTCAATTGCTTGGTCTGTGAAAACATCGGAAAGCAATGAAAGATTTACATTTAAAGTCCAAAATAATGTCTTCAAACTACTTTTAGTATGCTGTTAAAATCACAACAGTATTCAGTGTCCAGTAGCATTACTCAAGGACTGTTGATTAGACAGGACAAATGAATAGAATTTTATATTATCAACAGATTAACTGACACTGAGCATAACTGGTAGTTGCTTCATTTATATATATATAGTTATTATGTTGGGGAGGCAGATAGTGAGGGTGGTTTCCCAGGTGTGGAGTGAATGCCATTTTACAATGAAAAGCCTTGGTAATGTTTGAGGGATTTCTGGTACTTTTCCTGGTGCAGTATCACACAATGTTGTAGTAATCTACAGCAACTAATCAGCTCCAAGCAGCTAAAGTGTATCAAAATTCTACAGACAACTATAGTTCTTCACCTTTTTGATTTAAATTGATTAAAAAATGATTAATTGCCCCAGGATGCTCCTTGTACGACACATTTCCAGTATTTCAGCAGAGCTTTGATGAATACCGCTAATCTAATTATTTGCTTTTACAAAAACCAACGTCTGTTCCTGCCTGACAGTCCCAACAAAAATGAAGCTGAACATTATCTTCACTGTAGTTTTGTTGTGTATTTTTGTCATCTCTTGTGACCCTGCTGCATCAACCTCACCCCCCTCAGGCATCCCAGCTTCGGCAGGCAGCAGTTTAGACTGTCTCCAGGACGACAACCCACCACACTGGCTCAAGTCCCTGCAGGCCCTCACAGAGATGGACGGCCCTGCCAGCTCAGCGGTGCCCACTCCCCAGCCCCTCCACAGCGGCCTCCTCGATGCCCATCTCCCCCTCCATCACAGAGCCGCCGGCGGCTGGGCTCCCTACCTGCCCCCTCCCACAGCCAACCCCGCCAGCCAGTTCCACTCCCCTCCCCCAGGCTTCCAGACCGCCTTCAGACCCATGGGACAGCCCGCCACAGAGCTGCTACAGAGTGCCGCTGTGGACCGCCACTGAACACAGACTACAGCAGGCACCCATCCATTCCCCCACTACCACTTTATACCCAATCATCCTGTAACCCGCTCCCCCTCCCCCAATGCAATACACACCAATCTGCAGAGTATGAAAAATTAACAAAGTAACAAACATGCTTTCTTCTTTTTCTCTTCCTCCTTCCTTTTTGTCTACTCTGAAGGCCTATTTGTTTTTTGTTTTTGTTTGTGGCACACAAATTATCAGTACCCTTTGTCTGCTGCCATCACCACTCCTTAGAACTAGTTCTGGGCGTAACATGGGATTCGTTGTGTAGCTTACTGCTAACGGAGAGCACAAGAATCAGTATAGCATCAAGCGCCCAGTGGTGACACGAGTTAAATCCACAAACTGGCAGAGAAACAAATTAGCTGAAGTGAGGTCTTTTTTAAAAGTAACTAATGATTAAGCATGAACAACATTTGTGTTTTTGAAAGTTGAAGTCATGATTAGTTTTCGAGGAATGAAGCAAGCTGTGAATCTGCTCTTTGAAGCTTTGCCCCAAAGACCCTCATCTTCCCCACTCAAACAGGAGACTGTGAAACGGTTAACCCTTACAGCTACGTTGTGAATAAGGCAAGGTGAGAGACAGAGGGAAGAGGGGTTGGCACTTAGTTTTTTTGAGAGTGGGTTAAAGAGTATCAAAACTAAATTAAAAAAAAAAAGAAGCTGAGATTTGATTCGTAGACAGTGAATGCAGACGACATGGGAGTTGAGGGCACAGGCTATGCATGGGCTCCCTGTTAGGTAGGGACACAAATGGCCTGCTTCAGAGGCCACTTGGCTCACAGTCTCTTTAGTGGGGGGTTCCCACTGGCCCCATCCTGCTGGAGGGAAAATTTTGCTGAACCTCTGTATCAGAGGATAGAGCACTGCCTAACCGCAGGGAGCCAGGGCTTTGGGAGATCGTGGCACACATCCTGAGCACTAGGGTTAGACTCTTACTCACAGTGCCACTGTGTGGTACCTACAATAGCTAGCCCTAACATGGACAGCCACCACATAGATAGGACAATGACGGAGGGAGAGTTGAGTCAAAAATACTAATGAGGGTAGTAAAAGGGTTAACAGGTCCCTGTGTTGGACCCACGAGGGCTTAAACGAGGCCTTAAAATGGACAGATGAGACAAAGGAGCTCGAGTGATTGGAAGGGGAGCGTCAGTGACTGCTGAAAAATATGCAATATTGTATGTGACTTCGGCAACTGTATGTGAGTGTGTGTCACAAAGGTAGGTGCTGTAAGACAATACCAAGTACTGTAGTAGTGATTTAAGGAGCTCTCAGCCTTTAGGATTTCAGATCGATCTCTCCAACCACCGCCTTTTTTCTTTTTGAAGTCTTAATTCTGATCCGTGTTCGCTCTGTCTCTCTTTCTCTCTCTCTTCCCCTCACCCTCCCCCCTGTTGCCCCCTATTTAACAGTATTCACAAAAATGAACAAAGTCATCCAGGAAAACCAACACAGAGTCATACAATGGGTTTTAACATAATTTTGCAAGAAAAAAAAATACAATTTGAGGCGCTTAAAGGAAGTGAACTTTCCTCTGCAGGTCTGGAAAAATGAACCTTAAATAAAACTGAAAACTCAGAGCTGGTGTTTGTCTGCTGTTGTGTTCTCACCAACCCGATTCAATCACATGCACTTATGATTATTACTCTTAGCAGTACTCACCACCACACTGTCCAGAACACCAGAGTAATGTCAGACAGCTCACTGTAAATCACTCTTGTTTCTTATTCTAATGTCTTCCACTAGGGGGCAGATCACTTTCTGTCAGTGAGGAAGCTCTGCAGTCAAACTTCAGGAGAACACAAGGTGACACAGAAAGGCACTGACATCACAGTTTTCATCTGTTCCCCCCCTCTAAAAACAAGCTTTTGTTCGACATTAAATGACTGATTGCAGCCTGAATGCACACAAGACTGAGCTAAAATCCCATTTTCCTCTGCCATATGCTCATCTCCTCAGTGTAGGAGTGCTGCTGGGAGCAGAGCATGCGTGCATATCGCTGTCCTTCAGTTTGCAGCTCTGCATTCTCCTCAGCCAATGCAGCAGTAGATAGTCTGCAGCAGAGAGCTTTCTTTTTTGTCCTGTCGGACTTCTGACAGATGGGGAGGAGCACGGTCGATACTCGTACAATGTCTGCACTATTTCCTACAGTTAATAACTGAATCTCTATATGTTCTATTAATATAGTTTGTGTGGGAGAGAAACAACAGACACGTGATTTGAAATGTCAGTTTTTTCATTCGATTCTAAGTTGAGTTGGCTTATCGATGAGGCTTCAGATGTTTTTGTCTTTGGAGCAGATGTAAAAAAACTAAATGCTGTCTTTACCTGCAGCTGCCATGTTTTGATCTCCACCATCTGTAATTAGCATTTCTAAGTGGTATATAAACATTTTACTGTTTAGAACACACCATAATGTACATGTAAATTAGACCAACATAACAGTTTATTCTAGCTTTTTTGTAAAATACATGAGTATTGTTGTATGCATCGCAGCGAATAAGGAAATGTCGGCACAGAGAGGTGAAATTAAGTTGAAGGTCATTTAGAAACGGCATCAAAAGATTATTTTTACATTCTAAATTGTTACAAATCTGTAAAAAGAGAAAAAATAAAAGACACATGGGATTTGGGTATCCTCTGAACAACATGTAATTCAGCTTCCTATGAAACACAGAATGCTCTTAAACTGGTAAATGTCTTGAATATTTTCTCTTTACTCTCACATCGTAATGCTGTGTCTGTGTTTGATTGTTGGCTGTCGGGAGACATTTATGCATCTATAAAGTGGTGGTTTGTTGTGACTATGGATTGTGCTGCAGGAAGCTGTTCAGTTCTTTGTGGAGTTTCAGCGAAGATCTTCAGACCTGCAGCGACTGAATTACAACTGCTACCCACAGCCGCGAGGATGCTGATCAGCTTGTCATGGGTAAGTCGAGAAATGATTGTTATTAATCATCGGTTAATCCATTAAAAATACATTTTTGACACAAAAATAATCCCTGCTGATAACTTGGTACTGAGTTGTTGCCCAACAAAAAGGTTTTAAAAACGTTTTTCCCCAACAAGTTACACTTTAATTGCACATAGACACAGTTTGAGACACGAGACGAGTCAGTGCTACAACTCAGTTGACTGCATGATTCCTGTTTTCATCTGTTATAAAGCAGATGGTCATCTTTTTGACAGGACTGACAGGATATGTGTCATTACAGAATTCTCTCATAGATTTGTATTTAGGTTTATTTATGTGGTGAGTCTATATTGTAACTCTGGTGGCAGCAAGAGGGCTGTTAAATCTGGCAACTGGTATGTAAATATTCTGTCTAGTGTAATGCTACATAGAAGAGATGGACTCATGAATATGGTGAGTGTTCATTTTTAAATGATGCTCCCATTTAGTGTAGACTAGTGTATAAAGTAGGGTTTGTTTTAGGATGACAACCTTGTGATTAGAGTTTGCTATAGTATCGTCATGTGAGCTGTCCTCGAATTCTCAACCCGATCGACCCTTTGTTCATTTTTACCAGACGTCTGGAGACCAGGAGGAAAAACTCAAGCCTTCAAACCAGGAGTCCACAAACCAGTACGTAACATCCATCTTTTATACATGGTGTACAGCTCAACAATCTCTCTTCACAGTCACAGATTACCCCTTTAATAAATACTTATATCTGCTACAGCTACAATATAACATTTTATAAAATAGCTGGTAAATGTTTACTATTTATAAATGCTCGGTAGGTGTGGCTATGGTGGTGTTAAACAAAAAATTGTGGCATAAAATGGAGAAAAACAACAAAGTTTCCCATCAATAAGAGGTAACCAGTGGGCCTTTTTTGGGTAATCCATGCTCATTTAATATCTGTGCATTTATGGGTCAATATATGATCGTGGGACTTTTTGTAGCACAGTTAACAGGTATCATTGTCGACATTTTTGCTGTTTTCAGGCCTAAAATTGACATGGCCGCTTATAACCAAATGCCACATGGCTTTTTAGAGAAACATTTTTCTAAAAATGACATATACAATTGAATGAAATTGAAATATATTTCTATGTGTTACGGCTCTAGAGCCTCTGTCTGCTGCTGCTCTACTTGCAGGTCTCTGGCTGGGCGGAGCTGTCATCAACTCACCAGCCACACCTGAGGAGTGCATCAGGCTAATATACGCCAGCTGGCTCCTCATTATTATGTTTCTTTACCAATAAATACGCTCTTGTTTCACTAAAAACCCTCTGTGCATTTCCTCCTTTGTTGCAGCATCCAGAGCCGGTTGAAACAAACTGGGGGCTCATCCATCAGGTGTGACCTGCCGTTTGGTATTCTTCTTCCTCTTGAAGTAAGTTTTGTAAAAAAAAAAAAAAATGTCACTTGAATTGAGCACTTTTGTTTGCACAGCGGTATGAGCTGTTGCAGTTTGTGGGCTATGTGCAGTTAAAATTCAACATCCACACTTAACTCGCACATACTTTATATTAAATAACTAAGAAAACCTTGGAGTCTTGCCAGTCTTTTCTTCAGCAGGAAATGACATCATGTGGAGCAAGTCATGTGATTTGGAATTAACACGCTTGTAATGGATAACTTAGTTGAAAGTGATTTCTCAGACACAGATAGAATTTGTCGTTTTCCATATAAAATGTGATATATTGCCAAAAAATGAAATATCTGCCATGATTATCTCAACTTAATAAAAATAGCACATTAAGCTCATTTTGTATGTTTTTATCTAATCAGAAGGTGGTTGTTATTAAATTTGGACGGTTATTTAGTTGACTTTTAAGGGATATCCAGTTATTTTTTGTTAATAAGTGTTTGTTCCTGCAACAAATAATTATGGAATTTGCAAAGACATGATCATAATGAACAACAAACCATTTTTCTTTTTACTTTTAATGAAAATGTATGCAAGATATATCCCATGGGCTTCAAAAGTCCCTCAATTATATATCTGTTATTTCTTCAGCACTTTTTAAAATGTCCATACCTCACATGCTTCTTATCATTTTTTGCACAAACTGATGACTTGTCCTTTTGTTCATTCAGAACAGAATATTGTCATTGTCAGACTACAGCAAAACTAAATTTTCAACTTCCTTGCTCGATAGTATAGAACAATGAATAAAAACAAAATGTATGGAAGCAGCAGGGACCTAAAAAATAAGACCAAGCACACATGTACAAATCTTTAAGAACAGCTTTGAAAATAATATTTCATAATAATATTAATATTGTTTCAGTATATATGTTCTCAAATGCAGAAGAAAAATGGGAGAAATAAATCTGCAGTACAAAACATTCTATTCACATGTGAATCAGTGTTATTCCAACACTTTCTCTTTTTGAAACTTCGTCTATTAATCACAGAAAACAAAAGTGCTCTACAAAGAAAATCACTGAATAGTTGATGGTTCTTTTTCTGCCATGCGACCGGCCGACTGACTAATCAGCTGGTCGTCTCCACAGGCGTCCTGGTGTAACTGGGCATGCTGGCTGAAACAGACTCCCCGGGATGGTTGGAGCTGCCCCCCCTCTGGTTTCAGGCTCCAGGTGCTGAGGAGGCACCAGCAGAGGAAGGTGAGTGTGTAAATAATGCAGGCAGGCAGCAGATTCAGGGGCTGTGACAATGAGTCAGCAGCTCCACAGCGGGGGGAGCTTTGCTGAGAGTGTTCCCGGACCAACAAACACTCATGCACACTTCACTGCACTGAAGCATAATGGAGGGATCTTAGTGATGATGCATGCTTGACGTGTTCAAGAATAGCATCTGTTTATTTTCTACAGCTACAGAGAATAGCTCCAGTGTTCGGGGCTCGTTTCTGACTGGCACAGGAATTACCTAAGAAGACTGCCAGACTTAATGATTAGTTTATTGATTTGCCTGCTTTGCTGAAACTGCATATTCATGCTCCTTAATATGAGGAGATGGAGGAGGACTGAGGATGAATGATGAAGCAATAATTCGCAGACATGAACACCACCTGGGTCACAAAGTGTTACTAAATAATTCCATTTTTAAGCACCGATATTTGAATATTTACAGCACCAGGACAATAATGTGACTTTAAATTCCTCTCTCCAAATATCTGAACTCTTTGTAAAATGACTCATTCTGCCTCAAAGTGATCTGAGTATTGGCAAACCAGAAAGCAGCATTTGACTACAGTCAGGTGATACAGCAGGAGGCATTGCAAAAAGCCCTGATTTTCCACTCTTCCACAGATCTGTCCTCTGCGGGGGTTCGGTCTAATAAACTGCTGAAGCCTTGCTTTCCTTGAGGACTGCAGCTACAGTATGAGGGCATGTGCAGAGGGCACAGTAGCTGCAGTGGCTGGCGGGAAGAGTGCGCTGTCTTTGCTGAAAGGAAGGGAGAGATTATGAGATGTAAGAGAAAAACTCTCAGAATGAATGAAAGGGATATAAATGTGGCACATATATTTTAGCTGTTACTAAGGCATAAATGTTACAAGACACTGTCAAGGAGTGCATGAGGAACGTGATGTTTTCTTTTGGGACTCTACAAAAAATATTGAATTGAGCAGGATGAAAAATGTGATTTTTTTTGTGGACTGACATGGTGGCATGAATGTTTCCATCCGTTAATTCAGTTAGCTTGATGGGAACAGACCGTTTGGGTGAAGGTTAGCGAAACCTTGACTTTGTATTCCGTATTTTCTTCATTGTAATGAAACTGATGTATATCAGAAACCATAAAATTAACTTCCAAACTTACATTTGTTCCAAGCCGGATGACAGTCTGTGTCTTTTACATGACCACAGTGTGCTGCATTTACCTGGACGCGAGCATTCCCAATATAACATTTATGAAGTGTCTCGTTTTTGCCCATATAAAGACATTTAAATTCTCAGAAATCTAGTTATTTATAGAACCTTAATTAAACTGATTCAGTCCCATTCCAGACAGCAATACTATCCATGCTTGTAGGTTGCTGTTGTGATTCTGAATAGGAAAAGAAACTCAATAAACTTGAAATCTTGGGCAATGAATCAACATAGAAATATACAAAAGAGTATGCCCTTACCAAAAATACCATTTGGAAAATATCGGACAGGGAGAGTTTGATATTGCCTGTGCAAGAATGATCTGCTCCAGAAAGAAATCGGCGGTTGCATAGATGATGAGAGTGGTTTGGGAAGGTAATTTAAGGTGTGGTGGTTGCTTCTGGAGCTGAAAAACTTGTATAAATAGTATTCCCTCTTATTCCCTTCTCCCGATTTTCAGAGACCTGATTAGGTTAGCTGGAGCCCTCTGAAGGAAACCAGGATATTGTTGTATTTATGTGTCTTATCCTGAATTCAAACCAATAATCACTGCAACTATTTGTGTGAGTCTATTGCCCTGTCTGTTGCACATTGCTGTAGAATGGTCTGGCTGCACCTCATTATCTTCCTTCTATAGGGGACAACAAACGCTCTGATGTGTTTGTATTTCTTTTAACCAATCATAGATGTCTTGTTCAGGCAGAGGAGAAGAAATACGCATGACCTATGCAGCCAATGGCAAGCTTCTACCCACAGTCTACATGTGGTGAGTCAGACTTCATAGCCACATGAGGCCCTGTTCATATGGAAATATTCTCTGTAATCAGAGTGACTCCATCGGTAAAGTGGAGGACGTGTTTAATATTGACGGTCGCTCTTTTCTCCCATCTTTGCCAATGAGGTGGATGAGCCAAATCCGCAGCACAATGTTAGCATTTTGTGCTGAGCGTGCCATAAGTTAAAATGCTCTCATTTATAGTTGCCAGGGTCAAATTAATTTGAGATTAAACAGCAGTTAAACTGTTACAGGACTATTTGATTAAACTGTTGGTTTGCGTTGTATAGTCACATTAACAGCCAGATTTCTCTGTGCTCCATGTATTAGTCCTGAATGTGATCAAAACTGGATCAGCCTCATAACTTAGATACAGGTACTTATTATCTATTTTTTTCCCCTGGCCATGGGCTGGCTGGCTGCATGGAAAACCTGCAGGGACTGCTCTCAGCAGAAAGCACTCTCTCCATTTGTCAGCCTTTGACAAGCGCTCTCACCAGTGGAGCTGCCTGCACTGCAAAAAATGACCATTTTGACAAGTTATTTAGTCTCATATTAGGCTGCTAAGTCTACAGCAGAAATGTTATGTCAGTTCATCATTTCATTGTTCAGCAGATTAATGTACAACTATTGTGGTAATGTGGTTTTCAAGACCAAACTGAATTCATTGACTGGTTTCAGAGTCTAATATGCATCGTGGTCTGTTCTCTCTCAGTGCACACTGGGAAAAAATGTTTTAGACCAAACAACACTGGAAGATTTCATTATCAGCTTTGGACAATCATGATGGACATTTTTAATTGATTCATTAAGAAAATAATTGGCAAATCAATCAATAACAAAAATACTTTTTTAGTTGCAACATAAGCAGAAAATAAGGTATTTAATTCCATCTCCCACCACAGCCGAGTATTTACATTTTCTTGGGACAGGGAAAAAAGTTTAATTGATTCTCAGTACGCATTCCCTTATTTACTGGCACACTCAGAGGAGTGACCGTGACGATATTTTTTGCAGTGTGCACAACTCTCAACAGACCCACACGAGTCTTTACTGTAAATTCCACCAGCAGTCCAGTTAATGTGTCCTGGCCAGGAAAACTGACATGCTCCTCCATCATCGTACGGTATGTAATGGCTCTGCTGTACCAGGTCTGTATGTAGCACAACATGGACCACAGTTTATGTCCAGCAATGTCCCTGCAGCTTCTCCTGTAATGTCAAAAGTTGCAAAAGACAACTTTTATTGTCTCTCTTTTAGGATGCTTTTGTAGAAAACACAGCGGATGTTCAGGTGTTTAACCTGAGCATCAAAATCAGCCTTTAAAAGCGAGAGCGAGAGCAGAAGTCACAGATCAGTAGAGCAGAGCAGTTTGTTGTGAATGATGAATGAGTTTTACACTGTGGGGAAAGGGTAGAAGGTAGTGGAGGCGTCTGACTGGATCCTTCTTATTTAAAGGAAAAGCTTGACATTTTGGGAAGCACGTTTTGATACAGGTTTCCATCAATACCACTTTCATGTCTGTTCAGTAAACAGAAGCTGGCAGCTGGTTAGCCTGCTAAAATATCCTCACCAGCACCTCTCAAGTTCAGTATTTACATCTATCTTTTCTTATCATCTACCTGATATAATCTATGTAGAACCATAGCATAAAAATAACAAATATTAAGAATTTTTTCATATCCGAACACTTTCATTTCCTAAACAGGTGAAGTGAACATCATGACTTCAGTCCTTGTGATCCTCATGAGTCATGTCTAAATCCCTGCCAGCAGGTGACCTCTGTAAAACCACAACAACCTGATTTTACACCTGTCTTATGCAGATCAGACAAAGAAGAATCACTGTGTTAATGACCTCTTTGAGGAGACCCGGGATTATTTTACAGTCTTTATGCTAACGGCATCAATACTGTCATCTAATTCTCACTGTAAAAAAGACAATAAGCACATTTCCCAAACTTTTAACTACTCCCTTAAAAGATAACTGCTTTTTCCAGTAGTGACCCTGCTGCTTGTAACCACTAAGCACCCTTTCTGGCCTCACGGTGACCTTTGCTGGTGGCTCTAGTCAGCATCCACAGACGATGCTCAGGTTGTGTGTGTCTCAGCAGGGCCCTCGTGCTTCATGGTGATATCCTTTTGTGGTTTTGTATTTGCCAGCCTCCTTGAGCGCCGTGTGGTGATGTAATTGAAGCAGGAAGGTCACAGCGGCAGTTTCGTGGATGTTAAGTTTTGAATTTTTCTCCCCCAGACAAGCACGCTGACACTGCACACTGGGCAGGAGAAGCATGTAAACTGAGATCCACATCGCCTGATACCACAAGGGCACATCCAGCCCAGGAGTGTTGATGACAGATTCTGCCAAGGCTGCTCAGAAAGGTAGCGTTTCATTGACAAATTCAGTCGTATAAAGTTGAAATAATTGGGCAGTCTATCTGGTGTTTTCAGGGGGGGGGGTTGTGGCTTGTGGCTTGTGTGACTCTAGAGACATAAACATCAACTGGTCCACCACTTTAGTCCAGACTTAAATACCTACACAACTGCAGTACGGACCGCTGTGAAATGTCATGCAGACATTCATGGTTCCCGAACCCTAATGACTCTGGTGATTCCCAGACTTTTCATTTAGCACCACCATGAGGTTTACCACAGGGAACATGTGTGTCACTTTTACGACACTTTTTCTCCGCTGTACTTTGTTTTAGTGCTAATCATCTGTTTTTAACATGATAAGATGCTAAATAAAGATGGTGCAAATAAAAAAGATTAACTTTTTTTAGTTTAAGATCTGCGCGCAGTGGAAAGCTTGACAAACAGACTGTGATTTTATAGTGGTTTAGGCTGGAGTATTTTGTCATCTGTTCTTTTAACAATGCCGTCATGCTAGACACAACACTACATGATGATTGAATGAACTCCTGGAGAACTTTCTGTCTGGATCACTACAGTGGTGTTGCGCTGTCACTGGCCCCAAGTAACGATGTACATTTAACTGGCCTGAGCTTCACAGAGACCATTTGTGGACTTCCACAAGGACGAGGAAATTATGGACGTGCCCTTAATTATTAAACAAGTGTGTCAGCAGCCCGGCCTGATGGAGGTAATGCAAAGAGGAAGTGGGCCAGAGAGAGGGCCTCAGGGAGCCAGGGGAGTAAGAGAGGCTGGTGGGCTCGGACCTGGGGGTGGGGTGGTGTTGGACCCAAGGGCTTTGGCTCTAGCATGGGAGATCCGATAATGCTGTCAAAGCTGTTTTGCACGTTGTTAGCATTCGGAGCCTTTATGAGCCTGTTCGAGGTGGACTAGCGTGCATATAGGCCATAAAGTCGACACCAGAGGACACTTGTGATTTGATATAGTAATCATATGATACTGTGCAGGCACAGCTGATTGGGCCACAATGAAAAGGCCCTTGAGAAACATTTTGGATGACATCAACAGGAATGGCATTGCGTTTTTCGTACAAGGGATATGGGATGAGTGTCTGTCTTCAAAGAGATCGATCAGGGAATATCAAGAAGCCTGACTCAGGCGAACTGGCCATCCTCTGTGTGTGTGTGTGTGTGTGAGAAAGAGAAAAACAATGAAAGGCTGAGGCAGTGGGGTAATGAGCACACACAGCCACAGTACATTGCATGCGGACACGGCTGTAAGCGCTCACTGCTGGATAAGAACTTGCTTGCCTAACAGCTGACTTTTCAATTCAAGGAGATGCGCTCAGGCAGTTGTAGGATACCGTGGAGCTTCCAGGGAGGAGGAGGGGGGTGTTAGGCTGGATGGAGGCCTAGTGCACCGCTGACCGACAGCACCTCAATTAGTCCAACACGCTGATCAGGGATTACCAGGACAGGGGCTTACAACACCACAGTTTCAATTACATTTTTTCTCATTCACACGTGGAGGCTGATTTCTGGGTACCTTTGTCGACTTGAGATTTCAAACAAACACAATTAAGCTAATTTTCTGATGAATGTCATGGAGAGTCCAAAACCAACAATGACGTAATCCAAAGTCTGTATTATCTTCTTCTTTTGTTCCATTTACCTTGTTACATGGGCTGGCATGTATGATTTGCTCTTGTTTGTAATGCTTGTAAGAAAACTTTAGGAGAGTGTTTAACTTTTTTTTTTCTTTTTTTTTTTTTAAGTAAATAACTAAAACTATCTATTTGTGACTCCTTTCTAAAGTTTTGTGACTTTGGTAGGAACCAGTGTGATTGTCGCTGAGTGCCACAAATGTGCTGAGAAAGAGACCATCACAATAATACAGCAGTCCTTTGAATAAAGAGATTCTCTCACTGGTTTTTCGTACTAAACACCTCTTCAACACATCCAGCAAATCCTTCTCTGAGATGTCAGGAAACTCGATCTTATAAGAAGGATCGATGATGGCGTGCAGCTTGGTGATGCTTTGGAATGGAGTCTTCCCATAAGTCAGACAGTACAGTATACACCCAGAACACCACACGTCACCTTTGAGACTTATCTTTGAGCATGCTTTTCCCGGCTGGGATGAAGTGTCTTTGGCTACAGGAGGCATATAGTTCAGAGTTCCTACTTGTGAATCCTTCATGATGCTCGTTACGTCTGGTTGGATTCGGTTTGCGATGCCAAAGTCGATCAATTTTAGCGATGCGTTCACGATGACAAAATGTGCTGGCTTTAAGTCACTATGGACGATTCCGTGTTTGTGGATGATATGGACGGCCTCCAGCATTTTCTTCCAGTAGTACTTCCTCTCCAGGGGGTTCACAGTTTCACAATTTCGCAGTGTTCAGATCCGAGTTTCCACACTCCATCAGCATGTAGATTTAGCTGTTTATTTCATAGCCATAGAGCTTTATAATTTGAATAAAGCGCCTCATGAATAAAGATTTATGAGGCGCTTTTCAAAAACCATGTTACAAAGTGCTTCACAAGGGCAGCAAAATAAAACACACGAGCCAGAAACCATCAAATGATACCATTTGGAAAAGCACAATGAAATTTTTCAAACAGAATTTTTAAAAAATCAAAGGAATTAAAACTCAAGTAAAATCAGGAAACTCTCTTTAAGTAAAAGTGTATTTTAATCTGAAAATCTGTCCTAATGCATACAGTCAGTCATTGTAAACAGGATACAAGGATGATGTGATCCTGTCTCTGCAGCTGAGTTTTGTACAATGAGCAGAGAGTTTGAGATTGAGGATGAAAACATGGAAAGTTGGCTGACTAAAACCCTTAGAATGTTTCTTTTTTGGTACCAACAGTTGCCCCTTTGTGTCAGGACAAAGAGTGATTGTCTAATAAACACATACTAACCTGTACAAGTGCTGCTCCTTAAGATCAGTCTGGTGATTCTGAAGAAGCTAAACTACAGATGGATGATGGATTAAAAGAAAAACCAATGAAAAAATCCTCATACAGCGAGAAAGTTTGTGGCTCTGTTATGCTGTGTGCTGCATTTTGCTGGCATGGTTTGGGTCCACTTGTCCCTTCAGAGGGAAGGGTCACTGCAGATCAATGCAAAGTCATTCAGTGTTCATCTCTGTCCTATGATGAAACATTTCTATCCTGATGGGAACTGCGCCTTCCAGGATGACAATGTCCTCATTCACAGGGCACGACAGGTCACTGAGGGGTTTGATGAGGATGAGAATGATCGGATTCATCAGCTCTGACCTTTGTAGTCACCAGATTTGAACACAACTAAACACTTCTGGGACATTCTGGACTGACTTGTCAGACAGCGGTCTGTTCCACCATCATCAAAACAGTGAAGGAGGGAATTTTTTTGGGAAAAATTGTACATTGAGGCTATTCTGGAGGCCAGTAGTGACCTTACCAATACATTTGTTTTTTTTTTCCTGTGATTTGTCACCCATATGTAGTTGTGTATTTACAAACCTCTGCTTTCCCTGGAACAAATGACCACAAAGCTAGCTTTTGTAGCTTCCTAACGGGAAATACAAACTGGATGTTGAAGGGTTAAAAAAAATTGCACAACACTACAAATAGGTGTGGAGGACAAGGATAAGGTAAAGCTTAGCATGTAAACTATAATCTGACAGCAAAACAACCTCCTCCAGTTGCAGTTGGACCTCTGAATACCTATGTATGCTTATATAAGTGAATTAGACGCGCGAAGCAGAGGAGAGAAAGCAAACAAAAGCGGTGTGAAATCCTCTACTGTGGCTGAGCTCCTCTTCTGTACGATGCGTTCTGTTATTACAGTCCAGTGGGGCTTACCAGCACTCATGAGAGGCAGAAAGGAGGAGAGAGCGAGAGACAAAGACAGACACAGAGAAAGCGAGAGTGTATGAGCAAGAAGAGTGGGACCAGCGCCAACTCACCCCACCCTTACTGCTGCTGCCTGCAGAGTGAGGAGTGCTGCATTTCCTGGGGGCAATGCAGAGGAAGGCAGAAGAGGCTCTCCTCAGTTCAGGTCACCGTACGGCGAACACACCGAGAGAAACTGAGAGGGACAGAGACACTGAGAGAGAGAGACAGATGGACCAGGGACGCATGAGCTGCAGCATTCAGCGTGATGCCTCTGCGGCCCAATGTTCAGCTTCACGCCGTCAGAGGACAGAAGTGGGAATGAATCATTTTCACAGCCCAGAGACTGCACCCACTTATTTCAGCTTCAGCGCTTGATTTGCCTCCGACTGTTCTAAGATTGGACGTGTTTGCCTGCTGTTTTAGGGTTACTGCCCTCGACAGCTGCGTGTGTTTAATATTAAAAGACCTCCTTAATGTGAGGTTTCATCTGACAGGCTGTCAGAATCACATGCTAAGAAACAAGATGTTTTAGAGTATGTTTTAAAAGGTTGTAATTTAAATAAGATGGAGAGTGAAGCCTACTCTGAAGAGACACCATAAGCAGCTGATTTAGCAAATGTTTGTAATAATAGTTTCACATTTTAGTTCATTTTTCCAGCTACAGAAACAAACAATCTCTTGTTTCGGTTTCCTAAATGTGAGGATTTGCAGCATCTTGTCAGTCGGACAAACCAGCAATTTGAAGATGTCACTTCAGGCTTAAGGGCGTGTAATTTCATACTGTAGAGTGAGAAAATAAATAGATAATGACAATAATTGCAGCCTAAATAAGTCTGCGCTTAGTGCAACAGAGTCCTACTCAGATGGGTTTTAAGTCTGTGCGAATGCAGGAAGAGGCAGCGAGCGGAGACAGGAGCTCTTTGTGTGTCTGAGGTGTGTAACAACTTTCAGGGAATGACAGAGGTAAGCGGTGCCCCCCTGGGGAGGGAGGATTAGCGTGGAACCATTACCTTAGCCCCATGAATCACTGCTAATGGCTTCAGTGAGAGGGTACTGTAGTACAGAGGTAAGACACATCTAGATGGAGACCTCGGATTCTGTAACACTGCAGCGTATCTGTGCACGGAAAGGACTGCGACAACTTGCAAGATGGAGTCATTTGTGTGCAGAAATACATCCCCCAACCCCGAGCCGAAATGAGTGTACACCAGCAGATCCTTAAAAATTTATTGAAGTTAATGTAAGATGAAATCATAAGTGATATAAGAAAAAAGAAAAAAAACAAATAACCCTTGCATAGATCACAGACCATGCCTTTGTCATCATCTGACAAACTGAACACATTGTAGCATAATCCTCGGTAAACACAACATGACAATGACGGCTGGATTAGATAACACAATCAAAGTTTGGCTTGCGTGTGGATGAAAAGAAGAGCAGGAGAGTTCAACAGTCCGTTAGCGCTTTTGCTCCGAAAAGGCCCAGCTTCCCTACCAGCAATTAAATGTGCATTCTTGACAGAGAGGACAAACTCATAGCCATCACACTTCTAATACAAGCAAGTGCTTCTCATGTATTGTCACCTTTGGCGAGTGAGGTACACAGCATCCCAACATTCGGTCCCGTTCAGTGCCTCCTCAGCAGGCAGTCCAATATCCACACTTTTAATAAACAAGAACGCCTTGAAACCGGTGAAGTACAGAGGAGGGTGTGCGACACAGGCCCTGTTTAGACATGATGGACATGTTTCCCACAACACAGTATCACTAGAGTCTAGACTGAGATAGGAATGGGCAAAATGTCACTTGAAAGAGCGTTTCAGTCTTAGAACAGAGATAAAGTCTAAGAAACTAGCCCTTGATGTCCTTGCTCACATTCAGAGCCTAGCAAGCACAACCTGAACATCACGCCCAGACGGAGGGGTACGGCTCGGATACCCCGGTGCCGTCTCAGTGATGAGGTCAGCGCTAAGGTGCTTTTTAGAAATCCAGCAGAGGACACGTTTCACGACAACTTCTGAACAGGGCCTTACAGGAAGCCTAGGTGCAGATGAAAGCAAGGGTTTCTTTTTAAAATGATGCAACTGTATTATAGTTGATCCACAGTTTGAAAGGCAAAGCTCATGCAGTCTTCCATCGACCATGCAGTTTTTTGTGATCAGTAGGTTTCTGTAGAGATACATTATAGCAGAAGGTTCAGCAGCAGAGAGTTGGGGGGAGAAAAAAAAAAACATGAACATGGCATTTGAATGAATCCTCTATTTTTTTTTCTTCAAACCAAAAAAAACAAACAAACCATGTGGTGTTATTATTTTTTTTTATAATAGTACACTTCTTGTCCATATCATCTAGTGTATAGCAAGTGATCATAATACAGTAGTTTCATTATCATGGCTTGCTGGAGGAACATATTGTTTCGATATTCCAGTATAAGGCATGTTCTTCCTCAATCAGTCATGGTACAGCGCCACCAAAAAACCAACAAAACAGAAACAAAGGAAAATCAGAACACACATTAAACTTGTTTTCCATAATTCTAGTATATAGTGGTTAATTTTCTCTATCTTATTCTAGCTAAATAGCGTTTTGTTCTCATGACATTTTGTTTTTTTTTCTTAATTAGATTAATGTCATGGTTTTTCTTTTTTTTCTTTTTTTTTTTTTAGATCTTGTTACTCATGTTTGTTTGCAGAAGCGTAACATCTGACAGTGAGCTAAAACAAATGAATATGTAAAACCTTTTAGGCACCTTCTCTGACTTGCTCTCTAACAGCTGATCAGTCCAGTGAACTGAAGACAGATCCTCTCTAAGTGCATTGTGGGCTTTTGCTTTTGGACTGTGTAGTAGGTCTGACTGAACCCCTTTTGCTCGTGACAATAAAACAACTCCATTCCGACCTGGGTGCTAAATGGGAACTACTACAAAGCCTATATTTGGGGTTTTCACTGGTTTCTCTCAATAAAATGTCCACCTCCACATTTGACCCCGCTGACCTATAAAAGTCCCAGAACAAAGGAGTTTTAAACAGCCCTGTTGTGAGTATCTGTCAAGTGATCGCAGTTTCTCTGACATTCAAAATAGATTTGTTTTCCTGTTTTTTTTTTTGTTTTTTTTTTACAAAAAGCATCTAAGAAACAGGTTATCTGTTTTTCTATTGCTCTTAAGAATGCATGTTTTTGTTGGGTAACTGAATGCGTAGCACCATCCATACATGGCCTCACAGCAAGAGTAGCGACAGCGCTGCCAATGTGAGGGGCATCATTTGTGTTTTCTTCACCTCACGTCGGACTATTTCATGCACACATCAATACTGTCAAGAATCAGTGTTACGAGAAACTTGTGAGCAAAGCAAACAATTTCCTGATAGCTGCATTTAGGAGACTATTTTAATTTCTCTGTCATTCTATATATCGTAATATAATATATGGTTGTGGGTATTACTCGTGCCCTTCTGTTCGAGAAAGCCTAGACAAGTTGAATGATATTTTATTTTGAACTCCTGACATCTAACATATTTATCTTGCCTGAGGCAGACGCTCTTCATTAGTACAGTACAAAGATCAGTTCCAAATAAAATGACAAACAGTGCCCTAAACTAACTAACCAACCAGCCACCAAAAACGCAAGAAAAATCACTGAATGGAAGATCATCTTCTCCAAAACGATTAACGCAGGCTTGCTTCAGCTTCAGATAACATGTTATGGTAACAAGACAACAATGGTAGTCCTGTACTAGCACCACAGAGAATAGCCAATGCACCAACAGAAACAACTATGACATTCAAGTAGCACTGCAGTGGAGCTTTTTTTTTTTTTTTTTTTTTTTTACAGGACCTTGTCAGGAGAGTGCTAAAAAAAAAAACAGAGCGTACAGTACAAAATCTTACTATCATTTGGATGAATTCATCTCAATACTGAGTGTAGACTGATGTACAGTAGCTGGAGATTTTCAAGTGTGTCCAAATCTATCTGCAGTTCGCCTGTTTGGAACAATATGCAGAGAAACTACGTATGAGCAAGCACAGGGAAACAGAAAAAGGAAGTCAGTAGTAAAAAAATAAAAGTAGCTCAAGCAACAGAATAACATGATTGTGCAAAAAAAGATGGACTGCACTCTGCTGTGCATTGCAATGCCCAAGAACTGCAGTATGACAGATTTAAAAACTAGTTAATCTTATTTTTTCGCTGTATTCGACACAGATGTGTTTAAACACATTCAGGTGTTGTCCTGTGACACAACGTGGCACTGTTTCAAAGAAACTAACACATCACCTCATCCCGTCGGGAGAGTCAAACAGTCTCCACAAACTCTACAAAATGAACGCCCTGATTGTGCGTAGCTTTAAGTGAAAAAAGGAGCGGGATTGTGGTACACTATTTGTCCTAAGTGCTTATGTAAAGGCTATGCTTTGGGACTCTCACATTCAATATTGCATGACTGCAGTTTACACTTAAGGTTCCATTTTGCATTATGGTATAGGAAGCCCTGCATTGAAGCTTGCGGCTCTGCAGCAAGTTTGCAATGACCTCACTGAGGTAGAGACCCTGAAAGGATGCATGGTGCACAAAGAAAAACAACAGGCATAACTGAAGTCTCGATGGATATTCCCTTTTTGAATCGGAATGGTAAACATGCAGAGTACAATACATTGCTGCTTAAGGGCTTAATTACGTGTGTGACAGCGTGAAAACTGGGTTGTGCATGACAGCATGGATCATCTTTTTTTTTGTTTTGTTTTTCTTTTTTGACCAATAGTCACCTGCTGTTTCAAACGTGCTCATCTGGCATCTTTAACATCATGACCAACTGTGTATCAACACCAAGACAGAAGGTAAAGCAGCTCTGCTCAACCACACAAATACCACTGTACACAGAGGCACTTTCACTGGTCCTGTTGGTGAAAGGGATAAAGGCACTAGCAACTAATGTCAGAATAATCCTCCGAAATATGACGTGAAATTTGGTATTGATCCGTTTCGGTGGATTCCAAATGAATATGCACTGAAATTAGAGGTGGAGATGGAAGCATGACTAAAAATATGTTAACTTTTCTTGTTCAAAGAAGGTCCATGCACTGCACTATTGACTAATACTGTAATTGGTGCTTATTATGATTATATGCATTTTTGATAATATTCAGTTTCTTTGTCTACTTTTAAATTAGAAACTCTGCATCCTCAAGGTGGGTTTGGATATATTTGATCACAATTCAGAAACATCCAGAATTTGACTTCCTTAGTTTCCCTGACAATAGAGCACTGCAGAGTGCCTGAATTGCAACAAGCTGAATACTCACATCATGCATTAAATATACCAGGATACAAAAGTACCTTAGTCGATAGACCATAATGCAGGTTACTTTTTTCATGCTATGATCTCATTTATGTACTGTTCCCTTAAGATTTAACATTCAATTTCTATACTTCTAAATGATTTTAATTTGAGCACTTCAAATTAAAAACTCATCCAGTGCACTCAGTATGAAAACAGATGAGAGGGGGGGAATGGAGGCAGATATCCAAAAGAACATCCTTTCCAGTAGGTGAGATATGTCTCATGCATGCCGATATCAAAATGGAAAGTCTCTAATCATGCTCGTGTGAAGCTCACTTTATCATTGTGCTGTGTTGCATCTAAAGGGCATGGCATTGAATCACTTGGTGATAACACAATTACAGCAAATGCTGAGAAAACAGCAGCATTGCAGATGTCCGTGAAGCAAGTACATCACCATCTGTTTAAATCCAAGCAAGACAGATCAGTCTTCCTCCTATAAGGTGCTTTGCTGAGTAGTAGATCCTTTGTGGGGGAGAGAGAGGAGGGAGGAGAAGGGAGGACGGGGAGGGTCTCCTAACTTCTTGGCGCTTACCACTCGGCTGCAGATGCTTGCATGTCTGCAGTCGTTTCTGGTGCATTGTGCAACTTGCTGAAATGTAATCTGTACTCCATGCATAAGATTTGAATGGTCACGCCGTCGTCTGATCAGACAGGCTGTGCTCTGCGTCCTCGAGGGAGCCGCGTATACGTGTAATAAAGAATGTTTTCTTTTTGATATTACTATATATTGGTAGGATCAGAAGAATTAATTATTCTATCTACCTGTCATATACTCTAACAGCTTTGTTTTTCTGTTTCCTTTCTGTATAGCTGAGCGTAGTTGTAGGCCTAATGCCATAGAGCGCTTTGGGGAGGTAAATGAAGCATTCCTAACTGATGGTCTACTCCACATGTGACTGTCCTGTAGAGATCCTAAAGTTCCTAACTAGTGTCTAAACATCTGTAAGCAGCTTGCTTTTATTTACACAGTTTTGGTTGGCTATAGTGCAATTGCCAGTTCTGAGGTTTGCCTCCCTAAAATTGTCGATGCTATTGTTTATGTCTCCATCAATCTCCATGTACTCTGACTTGCTGACAGTAGATGAACTACGGCGGCTGGAGTTGGTTTCAGAGGGGATGTTGGGGTTGCTGACGTTCAGCAGCTGGGCCTGCTCTTCTCCCTCGGTCTCCCGGTGGTAGAAGTAGTTGAAGTTGGACACAATGACAGGCACCGGCAGCGCAATTGTCAACACTCCAGCGATTGCGCACAGAGATCCTACAATCTTGCCCCCTATAGTGACCGGCACCATGTCCCCATAGCCCACAGTTGTCATGGACACAACGGCCCACCAAAACGCATCTGGGATGCTGCCAAAGTAGGATCCTTGCTCCTCTGCCTCGGCAAAGTAGACAGCGCTGGAGAACAGGATGACCCCAATGAACAGAAAGAAGATCAGCAATCCCAGCTCTCGCATGCTGGCTTTGAGGGTCTGCCCCAAAATCTGCAGTCCTTTGGAGTGTCGTGACAGCTTGAAGATCCTGAACACCCTGACCAGACGGATTACCCTGAGGATGGCCAGAGATGTTGCCTGCTCTCCCACCCCCTCGCTCTCCGGGTCTTCAGCCAGCTCGGTGCCCAGTGTGATGAAATAAGGGATGATGGCCACGATGTCGATCATGTTCATCATGTTCTTGAAGAAGGCCGGTTTGCTCGGACATGCCAGAAAGCGCACTATCAACTCAAAGGAGAACCAGATGATGCAGAGAGTCTCAATGACAAAGAATGGGTCAGTGAGGATATTTGGCTTGTAATAAATGGTGGTGTTCCCCACTCTGACCATTCGACCCATCGGGTCCTCTTTCAGCTGGGGCAAAGTCTCTAAACAAAAGATGACTATGGAAATGAGGATCACCATCACAGACACGATGGCGATCCCTCTGGCGGTGCCTGAGCTCTCTGGATGCTCGAAGAGAAGCCAGATCTGCCGCTGGAACTCCTTCTCAGGCAGAGGCCGCTCCTCCTCCCTGATGAAGCCCTCATCCTCTCGGAACTTCTCCATGGCCTCCACTCCCAGCTCGTAGAACTTAATCTCTTCTGAGAACATATCCAAAGGGACGTTGACGGGTCTTCTGAGGCGCCCCCCGGACTGGTAGTAATACAGGATGGCATCGAAGCTGGGCCGGTTCCTGTCGAAGAAGTACTCGTTTCTGAGCGGGTCGAAGTAGCGCATCCGCTTCTTGGGGTTGCCCAGCAACGTCTCCGGGAACTGGGAGAGAGTTTTGAGCTGCGTCTCGAAGCGCAGACCTGCGATGTTGATGACCACCCTCTCGCAGCACTCGTGGTCGTTGTGGTCTGGGGGGTAGGTGTCCTGAGGGTGGCCCGGGACGGCCGAGGTCTCGTCCATGTTGTCTCCTGCTACCACAGTCATTTTGGGAGGAGGAGGAGGAGGTGATGGAGAAAGAGGAGGAGGAGGAGGAGGAGGAGGACTTGAGTCGGGATGTTGGTTAGTCTGACTGAGCAGGCATTCAGGACTGGAGGGAGGGGGGACGAAAATTTCCACTCCTCGGCTTCCCACACCCCTGAAATAGTTGGAGACGTCCCCAGATACGAGGCGCTGCTTGGCTGCTCTGCCTCAGTGCGGCTCCACTGCGGTTCTCGCTGACTTGACCATTGCTGCTCTCCGGCACATCTGCAGCTGTTGTTGCTGCTGCTTCTGTCACCCAGAGAAAGAGAGAGGGAGGGATGAAGAGGGTGAGAGAGGGATGGTGAGGGAGAGGGGAGGGAGGCAGGAAATAATGGGATCAAACAGCCAAGATATCTGCCGGCTCAGCATTTTCTGCAGTTTATTTATTTATTTATTTGCTTCTTCCCCGCCTGCAATTAGTGCAGTTATCCAGTAGTAAATACTATCAGAGCCTGAGAGGAATTCCTGCGCTATTTCTCTCATATAAACACTTAGAAATGTCTCTGTAGGGAGTTTGTGATCATCCTTTTCGTACATCACGTTTTTTATTTTTTTATTTTTTTGGCCAACATCATCTAGAAATTCCTCCACATCATACCCGGACGGAGTTGTGTCTTGTTATTTCTGTACTTTATCAAAGGACTGCGGCGTGTTAAAGCGGCGTGTCAGTGATTTATCCTACGCCACTCTCAGCAGCCTGAATTATGATGTGACGCATAACATTTGATTTTTATCCCAGCTGATGTTTCTACATGCATGTAGCCTGCAGGCCCAGTGCGGGGGGAAATTTGCATAGTGCACACACGAAATGAGAACAGTAGAAGCTGTCGATTAAAAATACATAACCAAACAGATATGTATTGTGTAAATCAGTAGGCTTACCGTGGGTTGATCTTGAATGCGTCTTATCCTCGAGTAAAATCATCCAACAGCAGGGCACCGGTGGGTGTCATGTGGCAACTTTACATTGCACCTACAAAAAAGACACAGCCTAGTGTGCTCGTCTCCATCCAGTCAGCAAGCAGGACGCAGAATGGGAGAAAAATGAAAAGAAACAAAATGAGAATCAGAGGAGTGTGATGAGGAGAGCCTGAGCTGGGAGAAGAGAAGACTGCAAAGCTGCAGCGTCGGTAGTTGGTTGCGCGGCGGCACGGTGGTGCGAAGAGCTTACAGTATACCGCAGGAGAAAATCTTGCGCTGCAGTTCGGGGGGGAGATACATTAAGGGGCAATAAGCGAGCCCTTGACATTTCCAGACATCACTGCATCAGCAGAAATCTGCTGCTTTTTTGCCACTAGACACGATGACGGGCTGAATGCGCTTCAAGCGGAGAGCGCAATAATAAAGAGAGAGAAAAAACAAACATGAAAACGGAGAGCTGGGAGGCTGTCAGGTGGAGCGGCGAGGTCCGAGTGTTTTCTCAACACTCTCAAGCATGTTTTCCTGTGCATTTTACATGCGAGTGCAAGGGAGGCGAGGGAAAAGAGAGGAGAGGAGAGGGAGGGCAGCGGGAGGAGGAGGAGGAGTTGGAGGGTTTCGACGCAATGCAGACCGGCTCTACTAAAGCACGCCGCCAGAAGTTCTCCATACACCACAAAAACAAGAGCGCTTGTGTGCCAGCTTTGGCGCAATCAGACCGCAAAGAAGACAAGTCCTCCAAAGCCTCGCTGTGTAGCATCCGAGAGAGTCTGTAACTTGAGAATAATAGCCTATCATCCACTGGTGAGAGATGAAAGCATCACCTCTTCATTCTGTCACTTCATGATTTCAGGATTACACAGTTGGACGTGCCAGGTACTGAGTCTTTATCTGCGCCTCTGACACATCACGTTTAATGTGGTGGGGTTTTTTTCTTTTTACATTTCACTTGTGACATGTCTGCAGCCCTTAGAGCTGTGAAACATCACACCGGGAGAGCTTGCGTCCATTCTGTGCAGCTCTCACACCCAAAATCTGCTCCTAAGTTCATAATAGCTTCTCAGTGTGAAGTCATTCTTACACTTGGACCCACAAACCAAACACATATGAGAGAGGGGGAAAAAAAAAACGCAGGGAGTTTGGCTCTGCAGAGGCTTTCAGCACCACGGACAGCGCCGATGACTGAGTCAGAAAACTACAAATGACCCAAACAAACACAAGGACAAGTCAGAACAGTAACGTATCAGAGGAAATAATCCTGTAATGTTTCCTATCTGTCTCTTGCTGAGCTGTATGTTGGTTCATTAGGGCCTCAAACAGTGAGGAGCTGAGCCGACTTAAAACAGTTCAACTCTCCAAAAATACGCATTCGACACAAAATCAGACTACTTCTGCCTAATTTATTAAAATGCTCCTCCAGCCAAATAAATACCCCTCCATTAATCACTGTGGCATTTTATTAAGTTAATTGAATTTTGTGGCAGGACAACCCATTGTCTGCTTCTGCGCCTTTTTCACATCATTCAGCGCCAAAAAAAACAGAGGGGGCTACAATGAAGTAATTAATGTGGATGGATTTTACACAAAGCACTTACTTTTCTCTGAGTCTGATCTCCGAGCAGAAATAATGAAAGATGACCAGTGACGTATTTTCTTATTCATAATTCATTTATATAAAAAAAGGAGCAAGTTAAGTTCACATACATGTTTAAATTAGAAAAATAAATATTTTATTACATTAAAAATTCACCATGAATCCGTGTCATGCAGACGTTGCATTACAATGCTCTGGCCTACTGGTGTTTACAGCGAGCTGCAATGCAATCTGAATGTTTGGAACAACAGAGATGACAGGTTGGCGTCCTAAGCTGCATGAGAAAGGGGAAATTAAGAGTTACAAAAAAAACTGCAATATGTACACAAGGCTTTTTATACAAAGAAAGCGTGGTCATTTAGAAAGCCTACACAAAAGAATGTTGTTTTCTTTCCTACGGATGATACACACAACGTCCATTCCGGCAGACTGAACCTTCTCCGTGAAGTCTCTCAACACTTGGCAATGCAAGAATAGTCCGTGAGAAAATGATCCAGTATTTTTGGAGAAATGCCACACTTGTGTCTTGTTGTGACTCTGACTCGTCTCCTTCCTGCAAATAAGCAGAAAAGAAAGTGGGGAGAGAGGAAAAAAAGCCACTGAGTTAACATTAGGAGGTGAGAGAAAGCAGTCAGGCATCCGATGGGCTCAGTAAAACCATCACAAGCATCCGGATACACGCCGAGTCAAAGGGAATGATATCTGAGGGCTTATGCCTAAATCAGTCAAGGCCAACTGCAACAGTGCAAAGATACTCAGGCTAAAGTGTTAATTTTGCACACTGTGGAGCCTGAGCAGGAGGGCTGTCTGCAGGGATGTTTATTATCCACACAGTGGCGCTCAGAGCTCACTTGTTCTGACATTTCTGATCAGATTCACCAGGAAGAAGAACCTCCACACAAGAATAAAGACAGAAATGTTCTTTTTCTAAATGTCAAACTACTGTAAATGGAAGATTTTAAAGAGTTGGAAAATATTTTAGTATGATAAAAACCTCTTATATGATCATGAGGTATTTATATTTTAATTTTGGGATATTGGCTCATGACAAACTTTTGACCGTCCTAAAGGTCACAGAAATCTGCCAGTCAATTAGATGCAAACAGGCCAGGGCGATACAGTTTGTAAATTGTTTTCCAAAGTGAGGTTAAAGTGCTGTTTAAGTGTTCTCCAGGTAGTCCCACTGCAGTGCTCAAACACCCACACATAGACACACAAATGGCCGACATTAATCCACGCTCTAACGTGATAGAAATATTAGTTTATGTGTCTGTGTCGGTGTTTTACTGTGCGCCTTCATGTGGAAATTATGTTCCCTCGTGTGTTATTGATGAGTCCTTATCCAAAGTTTAGGGCATGTGGTGCCATTTCTCGTGCGTAAACACAGGAAAAAACAACTGTATTTTTAATGTATGTATTAACTGTGGAGACAAATCTCCAAATAATTTTGACTTGTTTATTGCGGTTTTTCGTTCTAAATAGAAGAGTGTTATAGCTCAGTTATTGCTGATGGTATTAAGTCCACTCCACACTCACTGTTTTTTTTCTATCATTATCCCCGTGTGTAAAAATGTGTGAAGTTACAGCAGTGGGAGGAAATCATTCACTTATCTAATTAAATTACACTGAGCCATTCTTAATTCTGAATCGAAGACCCACATTTTAAAAAAAAACCTGTGCGTAAAACACCTGCAGCATCACACAAACAGAGGCCTCGACCCCTGGAGCAGAACTCACCAGAAATAAAATCTTTACACATCCGTCAGCTTCCCTGTGTATGTCTCCACTCGAGCCACGTTTAAACACGTCAGAGTTTCCAAGTCGTCGCTTTCCTGATAGGACTCAGTTTTGGTGATCGACTGGTTACTTTCGGTGGAGTCACTTTCACCAAATGAGAGCTGCGGCTGCTGCCCGCAGGTCACGTGTACGTACTGGACGTTTTCCTCCTCTTCGTTCTCTCTGTGGTAGAAATAATTGAAATTGGACACTATCACAGGGACAGGTAAAGCGATGGTTAACACTCCGGCTATTGCGCACAGAGATCCCACGAATTTACCCCCGATGGTGGTGGGATACATGTCTCCGTAACCAACCGTGGTCATGGTCACCACAGCCCACCAAAACGCATCGGGTATACTTGAAAATACAGACTCAGGATCTTCTGCTTCAGCAAAATAAACTGAACTGGAGAATAAAACAACTCCAATGATCAGGAAAAATATGAGCAATCCCAGCTCCCTGAGGCTGGCGTGAAGGGTCTGGCCGAGAATCTGCAGACCTTTGGAGTGTCTGGAGAGCTTAAAAATCCTGAAAACGCGCACCAGACGGATGACCCTGAGGATGGCCAAAGAGGCAGCCTGCTGACTGCTGCCCTGATGCTCTGCGAGATCCAGGCCCAGAGTGATGAAATACGGAGCTATGGCCACCACGTCGATCAGGTTCATGATGTTCTTGAAGAAAGCTGCTTTGCTGGGACACGACAGAAACCTCATGGTGAACTCAAAGGAGAACCACACGATGCAAAGCGTCTCCACCATGAAGAAGGGATCTGTGAACGGACTCTGCGCTTTGCCGTGAGCGCTGCCGTTGACGTTATTCTCTGGCGCTGCTGGGACTTCTCTGAACTCTGGTAAAGTCTCCAAACAGAAGATGACAATGGAAATCAAAATAACCATCACGGACACAATGGCGATTATCCGCGCAGGTCCTGAACTCTCCGGATACTCGAACAGGAGCCACAACTGGCGCTGAAACTCGTTAGTAGGCAGCGGGCGGTCTTCCTCCCTCGCCAAGCCCTCGTCGTCTCGGAAAAGCTCTATGGCCTCCTCCTCAAGTTCGTAAAACTTTAGTTCTTCCAGAAAAATATCCACAGGTACGCTCACGGGCCTCCGGAGCCTGCCTCCTGACTGGTAATAGTAGAGGATGGCGTCAAAGCTCGGCCTGTTCCTGTCAAAGAAGTATTCGTTTCTCAGCGGGTCAAAGAAACGCATCCTTTTACGCGGATCTCCCAGGAGCGTGGTCGGGAAGCGAGAGAGGGTTTTTAGCTGCGTCTCAAAGCGCAGACCTGAGATGTTGATGACCACCCTCTCGCTGCACTCCTGGTCCGCCGGTTCCAAGTCCACAGCATCTTGCAACAAAGGAGTAACGACCACAGTCTCTTCGTGGTTCTCCTGGGACACCACGGTCATGTTTTTTTGTTTGTTTGTTTTTTTGTTTTTACCCCCTGAGGGTAAAACTCACCTCCTTGGTGCCTTCCGCTTTCCCTTTAGCCCGTGCGTCCTCCTAATTCTCTTTCTCATGCAGCCGCCGAGATTCAGGCAATCATCCCCCCCCTTTTTATTAGCTCCCCAACAGTTCAACAGTTCTGTTTGCTGATATCCAAAATCTTTGCTCGTTGTTGTCCTTTTTACACCGCCCTTTTGTCAGATTAGTGCCTCTGAACTGTCCACTTTCAACGCTGCACACAGATCTCCACTTGCATAAGCTATAGCATTGGCTAGAGAAGGCTATCATATTCATACCATTTTAAACTCCAAAGCCCTCCCCAAGTTGGAAGACCAGATGACACTTGCTGCTGCTGTCCCTCTCATACTCAGTCCCGTCACTGCAGCAGTGCACTGATTTCCAAGTAAACATGCAGCCTTACCAATATCTCTCTGAATAGCCAGGTACTTTTACTTTATTTCTTAAAAATATCCTTCTTCCAAGTCCTCAAGTCTTGTCTCGTTTGTAGCAGTTGATTTCCAGCCCCACAGTCCCCTCAGAAATGGAGTGTGTCACCCTGTAGGTCCTTTATCCATGATGTCATGGGGTTATTCTCGTCACAAGGGGGAACCTCCAGGACCCAGGCTGTGGCTACTTTGGGTCACAGCCCACCCTTTTAGAAACCAGGAGTACAGACAAACGTGACAAATAGATGTGCCTTGTTGAGCGCAGTGACTTTATTTTTCTCCGCCGCTTGCATATTAGATGTGCCTCGAAATAAATAAGATGAAATAATCTGAATGCTTTGAAGCTCGGAGCCTCGTATAACCAGGGGCCCTTCTGGACCCAGCCAGTGGAAACTGCTGGCTTGACTGACACTTGAGTAGACGGAGAGGATAGCGGCTTCAGGAAGCTGCAGCCAAAATAACATTCATCATTCCTTGCACTTAAAGGGCTTAATTGTACAACTTGGAACACAGGGAGCCCCAGAAGACAAGTGACCTGGCCTCAGGGGTTACTGATGTACAGAGGTGTAAAAAAAAAAAAAAAAAAAAAAAACCTGCTGCAGGAATTTCAGATCTTGCGAGGTCCTGCAGAACCCCAACGTGAAAGTGTTTCATCCAAGACTTCATTGTCTTTTACACTTTCATTCTTCCACTACTGAGAAATATATCATAAACAGTCTAAAAGGTGTGTCCCAGGTGTACACAATGGGTTTACATGTGCACTGCAGCATTGTGAGCTAACAATAGCTCACTTTTTTCCACCTCCATTGCTTTCATGAAGCTGCACCAGTTATGTCACGCACTGCAGTTGTAGATTCAAGAGCACAACAATAGCTCAGAGGTGCTAATCAGTGTAACTAAAACCAAGCTGGACAGTTTGCATTAATACGTGGATGCGGGCAATCCTTCACAGGCATAACATGCCATTTTAAAAAAAATCCTTTTCATTGTCAGGTTAACAAGCACAAGTTCCCAGAAGAGCGTGATTTTTCACCTTTTTCCATTCCTGAACAAAGGGTAGGATTTCAGGAGTCAAATGTCAGTTTCAGGACACGGTGCCGCCTGCTGTTAATGCGTTAGCATATAGCATTCACCAAATGACTGTCTGGGTCAAGCTGGGTCAGGCCTTGACTGTATCCAGGGAAACAAACAATAACAAACAAGCTCAGGAATTGACACGTGACTCTCATATATCAGTCAGCAAAAGAAAAGACTGAGAGAATCTAACATCCATTGTCCAGCTACAACGTACAGCAACTTCTTTTAGCTTTAATAAATGGTAGCTGTCTCTCATTTTTGTTAGAAGAAAAACTAAGCATTAGCACATTGTTGCTATTATCTCACTGTAAAAACACACTGCACTCTGTTGCTATGTGTGTGTTTGTGTTTTGGTGTTGCACTCCATGAAAACCTACACATTGAGATATGTGGATGGATGTGCGCGCGTACTTAACAGCGAGCGCATGCACTGAGAGAGACACATGCCATGAAGCCGACAGGGTACATGAATGCTGACAGTGAGGAACCTCCCATCGTTATTAATGGCCTGACCTATGAATGCAGGAGACCCCCGTGGTAATAACATACTGTGAATTCAGTCGCAGCAAGAGAACATTTGCTCTCTCCTCATTCTTCAAAAAATCATTTTTGGGGGGATTTGTGATCGTGGCCGATATTTATACTATCATAATTTAATCAGTCAGTATGGTGGTAAATACAAAGATATACTGTATTGATTGTCAACAGCATGATGCAGATGAGCCATTATGACTGCATGAGTTCAGATGATGGAATAATAATATACATTTTTATGCTCATTATGATCATGTCTTTCCAAATTCCATGGAAACAATCACTTATTAATAAAATATGACTGAATGTCACTAAAATACCAACTAAATAACCTTCCGAATTTAATAACAACCACCTTCTAATTACTTAAACAATAATGAAATTGTTTTGATTGTGTTCCTTTTATTAATTTGAGATAATCATGGCAGATATTTCTTTTTTTTTGGCAGTATATCAAATTTTACATGGAAAATAACAAATTGTGTCTGACAAATCACTTTCAACTAAGTCACCCATTACAAAAACACCTCTCAAGGAAGTGTGTTAATTCTAAATCACATGACCTGCTCCACATGATGTCATTTCCTGCTGAAGAACAGACTGGCAAGACTCCAAGGCTTTCTTAGTTATATAATATAAAGTAGTATGTGAGTCAAGTGTGGATTTATCGCTTGTCAACAGGTTTACCACAATATCCTTATCAATAACTTTCAATTTCAATTTTACTCAGTTGTATATATAATTTTTAGAAGAATCTTTTTCTTAAAATGCCATGTGGTGTTTGGTTATAGGTGGCCATGTTGATTTTAGTCCTGAAAACAGCAAAAATGTCAAGTATGATTCCTGTCAACTATGTTACAAAAAGTCCCGCAAATATACATTGACCCATATTGTACTGACATCAGTATAAATGACAGTTCATAATGTGAAAAGGATTCTTGTATAATACATTTAGGACCTAATTAGACATTCAGAAACACAATATATGTATTCCTGTAACATGAGTCGATATTTATTAGCATTTTGATTTGCTGCTCCTGATCCTGTGACGCTCGCTTTTGTCTAAATATACACAGGATGAGTTTCCTTCCTCACCCATTACAGACATGAGGTAATCACAGTAGCAACTTGTGTCAGTGACTCCCCTTTGGCTTTCACCTCCTCCCAAACCCCAGGCCAAGTATTTACAAAGTGTGTGTGTGTGTGGTGTGTGTGTGTGTGTGTGTGTGTGTGTGTGTGTGTGTGTGTGTATTTCTGTAAGTGTGTGCATCTGGCGTAGCTATTAGTGTGATAGGTGAATGAACGCATGTGCATATCATGTTTGTGGGTACGAGGGTGTGTTATAAATCGAAAGAGGAGTTTTTAGGAGGTCAAGCATGCTAGTCAACAGCTCCTTCAGATCTCGTCATTCTAGTGCCAACTACAGCGCTGGAAATGAAATAGGGGGCATTTGACCCAGTCTGACGTCTGCTCTGTAGGGCTGGCGATGACAGCGCCTCAGACACTGGAATGAGTCTATAGAGGTAGAGCTATATCTGGAAGGCTTCTGATGAAAAAGCTTAATATTGACTCCACACTTAAACTTTTACAAATGACGAATGCCATAATTCCACATCATATTCAGCCCAAAACAAATAGAAGAGCAGATGCAGAAAAAAAAAACAAATAAATTGTGATTTGCAGCTCAAAATGTGGTTAAAATATGACAAATTTTAACAGCTCCATATATGTATCAAAGACACCTCAAAGTCCACCGGCACTCAAATAGTTCCATTTGTCATTGTTGTGCATTTTGCTTTTTTTATAGACAAAGCTGTGAGTTTGACATTTGGCATCACAACTGCGTGGGAAGCTAACCCTGGTCCAGTGAGCCACGTGTGTGCTGTGGGTTTACATGCAGACATATTCGTGTTTAGTGAAGGAGGAGGAGTAGATCTTAGGAATTTCTGACATAACTTTTTCTAGGCGTACAGGCAGCATGGAACCTTTGTTTTAACAGCATTTATTTTTAGTTTGGACATGTATTTAGGTTGTGGTTCACAATTCAAAATGCTACTGAAATACTAGAAATACAATATGTAACCTGGATAAAGAGAGCAGCAGGTAAATGATCTTGTTGATCTGAAAGATTTTGTCCTGCTGAGCAATACACATACATTTTTGATTAAGCTATAATTACAGTGCACAAAAATATAAGTGCAGCATGCAAGCTTCTTCTTGCCTGACTTAGACAAAAAGGTAAAATCTCGTTTCCATTATTCTTTATAGACTGGGAAATTTTAGACAAAAAAAGAGTTGGTGGTGATGCATTTTTATGACCATTCAGTTATCTACAGCCTGGTCAGGTGTAGCTTTAAAGGACAATGATCAGATAGCATGACTAGCCCAGAGACACTCTTTTGCAGTGACTTTAAACAGAGGCTTTCATTCAAATGGCACGATCCCACAGACGACAAGGGATGACAGTATTTATGTCACCATCATGCACACAGTGGCCCATGATTACCCATAACATTATGGCGTGATATGCCATGGACGAAGAACTCATCTGAATTATATCATTGGCAGTCATAATTTCCCATGGGTTTGAAATGAAACACAAACAGCCGTGGCTATCCTGGTCATACTCCATCCATCCATTCTCTATACAACACTTTATCCTCACTAGGGTCGCGGGGGGTGCTGGAGCCTATCCCAGCTGACTCGGGCGAAGGCAGGGGACACCCTGGCCACGTCGCCAGTCTGTCACAGGGCTACATACATAGACGAACAATCACACTCGCATTCACACCTACAGGCAATTTAGAATTATCAATTAACCTCAGCATGTTTTTGGACTGTGGGATGAAGCCAGAGTGCCCGGAGGAAACCCACACATGCACAGGGAGAACATGCAAACTCCATGCAGAAAGATCCCAGGCCCACCCTGGGATCTTCTTGCTGCAAGGCGAAAGTGCTAACCACTACGCCGCTGAGCAGCCCTGGTCATACTCCTCCATCACTTAATGTTTCATCAAGACACAGCTTGTTTTCATGTCAATATCCGTTGCCCTTCCATAGCAGACTCTCCAGACACATCATTTGTCCAACATCTGTGGGACGCTCTGTATGGACAACATGATCCTGTCCCCCAAAATGTCCACCAACTTTACCAAGTTCTTCAGGAAGAGTGGCAAAACATCCAAGAAGCAGCATTTACAACCTCAATCACAGACATGTGACTCAGTAAATATTACATGCTGTGTTTAAAGTTTTGTTCAATATAAATAATGTCTTACTGGTGATCTTGAATTACAAATACACAGAGTAAAGCAAAATGATTTTTTTTTTATTGTCTAGGTTGCATATAGTTTTGTATTGTATGGTTTATATGTGCCAACATTAAATAGAATCTCGTTCACTTTGAAAATTTAGTTCAGGTCCAACTTAGAACTAGAGAGATCTGCAAATTACTAAAACAGTACATGATGGACAAATCTGCACTATTCAAGAGTTTAAACTGTTGCAAGGCCCGTAACGGAATTCTGATTAAGTAATAACGGCTATTCTTAGTCAAAAAGTGAAAGGGATACAGTGCCAATAAAACGTACACTGTAGGTGAACTTTCAGTCTTCACTCATCAGCCAGTGTATATGGCAAAGCTGTGAGGAGCGTGTGCAGCTGCATCTAATTAATAGTGTGAAAGTTTTTGCCTAATAGAGCCTAAGCTGTGTTTATACCATCCCCATTACCCGCAGAGCCTCCTCACCCGGAGGTGTCTGAACCCAGGGCTTCCACTCCAGAAAGCGGATACCCCAGCCGTGCTGCTTGCCAGTTCTTGCGTTTTGATAGCCACCAATTTTAGCCTGCTGTCATCTGAAGTTGATGTTCATGTTTTTGCTGATAGGTAAAGAGGCATGCAGCAAGAGATGAAACTGGATACCTCAGATCCGGAGGGCAGGGTTCCTTGGAATTACATCAGCATGTCCCATCCCACACCTACCTCGGATTATCATTTCACTCCTTGATCAAGCCTTTCCCTTTTTTAGCAGACGGTGTCGTCCAAAACCCAACCTTAGGGGGACCGCAGGGGGATCAGTTCACAGCAGACCCACACACGGGTTATTAATCAAGAAGGACTTCAAAGGTCTCAGAGTTAAATTTTTATTGGTAACTTTATGTGTATATCATTCTACTCTGATTTCTCTCTCTTGGCATCACCAGACTGACGGAGTTCCTGTTGACTGCTATTATTATTCGTATATGCGTGTGAGCAGTCAACATTCTCATTGTGCTGCTGAGCCTCACCCAGAATATTTTCACGTATTACACAGGTTCAAGCAATGTCACTTGACAGCGAGAAAGTCTTGGATTCAGACCCGCCATCTGACCTTTCTGTGTCCAATTTGCTTCCAGTCAAAAGACATCCATGTTAGATTAAATGGGGACTTTTTACTGGCAGTAGGTGTGAGCATGCATGAGTTGTGTTTTCCCTGTAATGGACTGGGGATCTGTTTGGGTGGGATAGTTCCAGTCTAAACACAGCCCTCTACAGGACAAACGATGGAGCGAACAGACAGGCTACACAGGGTTTCATATATCAGGAGTTTTCCTACTAAAGCTGAAAGATTATTCCAGAACTGATTAGATCTGCAACAATCTTTATAATCTCATAATCAGTAAAGTCATTTATCTGGTAATTATTTTTTGGCTCCACTGTCTCAGATGTGGGCCTTTGCTGCTTTCTTTGTTTCATGTAATTGCACAGTGTCGGTTTTAGATTGCACTGTGGACTGGATGAAACCGTAGACTTTGTATAAAGATGGATAAACACTGACACCTATAGGCTTCCTGTAGTTTTGAAGCTCATTGTCACCGCCTGACTTCAAAAATGAGCACAGATGGAGCAGGAGTTGAGTTGAGATGGGTTGTGGAAACATCTCTGAACTGTCCTATGATGGCAATCCGTCTGTTAGTGAAAGCAGCCAGACTCTGAATTACCTGAAGCCTTAGTATAATTTAAACCGGCGATCTATTTAAAGATTTATACACTGCACAGGCGTTATAAAAAGGGAAATTAGCTGTAGAGACCAAAAACATTTTCCATACTAGGCTGTAAATATGTGCATTTCTGCTGTAAAGTTGGACATTTTAATAAAGGAGTCAGCAGGGATTGGTTCAATTTGGGAACCACTCACTAGAGTTCATTTTAGGAACTGCAGTTTCTATTCAGGCAAAGAACAAACTACCTTTACCTTGGAGCTCTTGGAAGTTGAGTTGGATATTTGCTACTACTAGAGACTAAAAAATGAATCAATTGTTAAAGATACAGATAAAACAATGAAAAAACAATCTATTAATTGAATCACATAACAATAATTCTGACATTAACTTGTTTCCAGTTCCACTTACTCTACAGTTACAATGTCTTAAAAGCTTGTTAAGCACATATCACTTGCTGCTGACAAATCAATGCCAATATCTCAGAGTAACTCTTCTTTTGCAGGTAGCCAAAATACATTTCTGTGCTCCCTCTTCTCCCATCCCTCCCCCTTGCCCTCTTCTGTCCTTCTCAACCCGCCCGGCCAGCAGGCAGATGGGTCCCCCCTATATAGAGCCGGGTTCTGCTCGAGGTTTCTTCCCTGTTAAAAGGGTGTTTTTCCTTGCCACTGTCGCCTTTGGGCTTGCTCTGGGGGTCAGGCATTTGGGTTCTGTAAAGCGTCTTGAGACGAGTTGACTGTAATTGACGCTATATAAATAAAATTGAATTGAATTGAATTGAATTGAAAATTGAATTGCTCTTCTGTGCATCTTTTTTTTTTTTTTTTTTGGCAGGCTGTCAAAGATTATACAGTCAAATGATCCATAACATTATGCCTGCTTAAATAGTTTCGGGATAAACTGAAATAAGTGCAGATTTCCTTTTTGTGTTTATTTTTTAAAAGAAGAATCATGTTTACACTGCCACTTCAAGGCGCCAGTGCTTCTGGAGCTCAGCTTACTCATTCTTAACATTTTCCCTTCTTGCACTTCACCTGCCGTGTCCAAACCATGCCATGTTACAGTGAGCTCCACAATGCAAACAGACTGCTGAACTGTGATATTAGGTCAGACTGGGGCCATTGCTGAGCATCTGGACTGCAAGTCGCTGCCATGTGACTGATGGGATTTCTCAGTCTACAGCACTGAAACTTGTACTTTATTAAATCTATTGCTTGCCTTTGTTCCCAAGCACATGGGCTGAATTATGTCTTTGTTTTTTCTTTACTTTCTGTTGTTTCTTTTCAAGTGCTACTGGGGACATCTTTGCTTTGTTGTGTTCCTGTAATGCAGCTTATGAGCACAGGGGGCCCGTGGGTTTCTCATATAGTCGCTGGTTAACTGGTTTTGGGATGATGACAGCACATGCTGAGCTGGCCTGATTATGCAGGGTGCTGTTATTATAACAGCTGTTATACTATGTATTTGTATAGTATTTTAAGCACAACATATATTTGTCCTCCAACTACAATTCCTTTGGGATACTGAGAAAATAAATAAGGTGCCTGTGAGCAATATCCATACTGTCGCCTTTATGTGTTTAATATTGCATTTGAAGTGTCTGTTTTCGATAAAATATCACCAATATGTGCTATTGTAATTCTACCACTACAAACTGGGCCTATACATTCATATTAAGAATTTACACTCATGTTTGTGTCTGTATAGATGCTGTATTTTCATCTTTCACCAGAGCTGTAATTGAATCCTGCTCAAAGAGCAACTCATTGCGGTGGAACCTTCGAGACTCCTATAAATAAACAGGCAACACTCCTTCAACACTTGCCTATATGGCACATGGAATGATTAGCTCATGGGCAAGAGCCCTCTGATCTGACAGTGTGTAGCCACAACTATTTTCTGTCAGCTATGTGCATTGCTTAACTCATGGAGTGTGTCAGGAATGTGGTCCCAAAGGAATTCACAAAATTCAATAAGTAGAACCATTGGCATTTACATTCATTTGGTAATGAATGCGGCTGTGTAGTATTGTTATAGTGGGTTAAATTTGAAAAGAATAACGCCCACGTATAGAGGAATATGTGGAGGACAATATGGATGCAGTGGGGTTTTTGATCTGTCAGCTATTAATACTGTCACACAAATGATTGTGTATTACCATAAATGGCTCAACCAGCGGCAGTGATGCTGGTGATGAACTGGAAGCCTTGAAGAATAATAGAAATAAATTATCTGACAAAATGAAATATATTTCATCTACTTTGATTTTCATGCATGGTTTTATTTATGCAACTTAACTTAATTTGAGAGGGATTATTTCTCACTGAAAAGTGAGTTATATCGCAGAATAAGTTGTTTGTCTATTGGAAAAGTAAAACAACATATTGTTGGTGCTTTTCCAGAAAGAAATGGAGAGAGGGGGCAGTTTTATTTACTGTTAAGTAAAAGGGAAAAAACCTACAAAGCAAAATGTGTTGTGATCTCTTCCTTTCATAGGTATTCACACCAAAGCAAAAAAGTTTAGCCTGTAGTTGGAAATGGAGCTGAAACTTCTCAGTTCAACCTACAGGGAGAGAAATAAGATAGGTGTTAGGGAATTTCTGCGATGTCAGGTGAGGAAACACCAGAGGCGAACTCAGGAACACTCAGATGACTGATGTAGAGAAAAATGCTTTACTGAATTCAGGAGAATTGACATAACAAGTGCATTGTCAGTATCAACTCTGAGGAGTCTCTCTGTCCTTGCAGGGTTTATACTGTCTGAAAGGGAAAAGAGGCAGGATCTAACCTTGTTGTTGTTGCTATATCAGCAAATAGTTGTCTGTCTGAGCAGTTGGTGTGCTTCTGTGTGTCTCCAATTGGAGTCAAGGGATCACCTTCTGTATGTTGGTTCGAAATGACCTATTACCTACAATTTTTCCTTAACAATAGGCTTCAGATATTTTGGACTGTAATGACTGAAACACCGTTCAAAGTAGAGTAAAATCAGTTGCTTTTGTTATAGATTTGTCATATACATGTAAGGCAACTGTTGAGCCAAGCTCTGATCTTATGGTACATGAATGTAGTGGCAAAAGTATGAACAACTGATGGAGCAATAACACCACTGCATCTATTTGGAGTCAACCCATGAGAGTGGATATTGATTATTAGTAATCAAGGAGACTAATAACTGATTTGGAATTGATACACAAATGCAGTAAAAATTTAAATCTGAGTGTCGACACTTAGAATAACGAGAAACTCCGACACA
Source organism: Acanthochromis polyacanthus (assembly GCF_021347895.1). NCBI lineage: Eukaryota > Metazoa > Chordata > Actinopteri > Pomacentridae > Acanthochromis > Acanthochromis polyacanthus. The sequence continues at coordinate 15,790,206 of NC_067120.1, read as the reverse complement.
AAACGTCACTGAAATGCTCTTGGTTTTTTATGTTAATAGCATTATTAGCTTGTTGTTTAGTCATGGTTATACCTTCCCTAATTTAACAAGCACAACACCCTGATGGATTTAGTGTGGTGAAAGATGGTGTTGTTCAAGTTGTCGCTACAACCAGCAGTGTGATGCCACCGAGATAAACTGTTAATGGTCGACCAAAGCTCAGTGCAGCTACTGTGACTTCACACTAATGACACCATTTCCACTGATAGAGTAGAAGCAGGTGAAAGCATTCCTCTCCTTCTGCTTGGTAATGTCTTCCTTGGTGTTGTAATATCTGGTCTGCATGAAGACAAACTATGTTGCGTAAACGCTGATGGGTCTTGCTGTTTGCAGTGAGGAAATGTTTCACAACTTGTTTGCCTGAATGAAACTGTTTGTGTTACATGAGCGCTGAGTTTGCTGCCGCTGGTGGCGTGATGGGTGATGGGGAATGTTCTTCTGACACATGTTAATTAGGTCCCTTAATACCAGTAAATCATGATTTTAATGGCACAATCTGTCTGAATATTGTTGCTAATCACATACATTTATTTATGGCCATGATTTGCCATCTTTTTGTGAGTACTGTTGAAGAGTATTTTCTTACTACCACTTTCTCTAAATTATTCTCAGTTATTCTGACACAATAGGGAGGAAGAAACTGAGCAGAGTCAGTGATCTTTGGTGAGGGGTTATTGTTCACAAGACCTAAAAAGAGCTGATCTCAAGTGCAACTAACCAAAGCCACAAAGTGCAGCAATTTAAATAAAATTATTTGCCCTCCTCAACGTGCGTCATAGGCCCACCAAGGTATAAGTATCACCTCATTCTCGTCTTGTTTCATGAGCTGCATTGTCACATCATGTGTGACCATCCTTGTAGGCTTTGATTGCATTCAAACACCTCAGAATCTCTGTTTGAAGCCTCATATAATGTCTACTGAGCAGGTGAACTGACACAGACGAGGCCTACAGGCAAATTTCATGGAGATTTCCTTTGAAAATTCACATTTTGAACATGTACTTTGAGAGTCACAAGGGGATGTGAATCCATCTGAGCTTTTCTTATATTAATATTAGTATTACTGTTGGTATTATGCTGCTTCTTTTAATTATTACATTTAGCATATGTTGCACAGTGGAGTAGTGGTTAGCACTTTTGCCTTGCAGCAAGAAGATCCCCAGTTCAAATCCCCGCCTGGGATCTTTCTGCATGGAGTTTGCATGTTCTCCCTGTGCATGCGTGGGTTTTCTCCGGGTACTCCGGCTTCCTCCCACAGTCCAAAAATATGCTGAGGTTAATTGATCACTCTAAATTGCCCAAAGGTGTGAATCTGAGCGTGATTGTTTGTCTGTATATGTAGCCCTGCGACAGACTGGCGACCTGTCCAGGGTGTCCCCTGCCTTCGCCCGAGTCAGCTGGGATAGGCTCCAGCCCGCGACCCTAGTGAGGATAAAGCTGTGTATAGAGAATGGATGGAAAGTGAAATGTTTTCCAATGATTGTTTCTTACAATACATGTACAGCACAAACAATCATGTTCATACATAAACCGTAGATTTGTTGTAGTGTGCTTTTCATCGTGACTGTAACCAAGATAAAAGCAGAACATGTGAATTTAGAGCTGAAAAATCAACTTGTTGCTGCTTGACAAATCAAGATGTAGTGTCTAGATAACCTTAAATCTTATTTTGGGCTGAAATGTCTTATTATTGACTGGGAAACACCAACACAGTATATCTGCAGTGAGTTAGTATCAGTCAATATAAAGAAAAAACACTTTAAAAGGAACACCACTGCATCTGCTTATTCATGCAACAATCCGCTTGGCCAATTATTTGGCTGTAATGTGTTGAATAAAATCAAACCATGGAGTGATTGGGCTACAACAGGAAATACAAGCTGTAGAGAGCTTCTGCTTAAGCAGCCAGTGGTGGATTCAGAAAAGTCCAGGCTGCTGGTTTTGGTGTGATAAATGTTGAGGAATGTTTTGTTGGCCACCCATTGGACCCCTTAATACTAATCCGTCATTGTTTGAATGCCACCGTCTATTTAAATATTGTTGCTGACCACATTCATTTTTATTACCATAATTTACCTTCCCAAGGCTTAACAAGTGGCCCTAATTTATCTTCTTGTGGCTACTTTTAGCACGGTAACTTGCCAAGTCAGTGTCTCAAACCGGTTTCATGAGCATGACTTTGAGTTCAGTGAACTTCAGTAGCCTTAAGGATGCAGGAGAAGAAGGAGATCTGCAACATGAGCATGCAGCCAAAAAGTCTGCGGAAATGATGTGAACATGGACCAGAAACTCAAAGGAATGTTTTGAACATCTTGTGAAATCCATGCCAGAGGAAAATGAGGCTGTTTTGAAATCAGTATTAGTGCAATGTTCTGAATAAAGGGCTAAATGAGTGTAATGAGGAGATTAATTTCTTATTCGGGCTATGTTAGTTAGCCCAAGCTTTTATTATCTTTGTACAGAAGAATGAGACTTTATTTTTTTGTAGTCAGGTGCGAATGTATAAAACTCTAAAGCTCAGTTATTTCTACTTTTAATGTGTTCATTAGAAGATACAATAATAATACAGTAATTTCTCTGAAGGCATACTGTGTCGTTTAGCTTTTAGCACAGGGGTACACAGTAATAAGTTTAAGGTACTGCATGTACAAATATTTGATCTATATAACTCAAATATTTATTGAAATTCCTGATTAAACCGCACCAACATTCTTGAAACACACATCACTTGGATCTAACATTACATTATAATGATGAACAGGAAGGTATCATCTCAGTAAACATAGATCTGTTTGGAATCTCTGCTTCATGTAGTAAGTGCATAGTGATCACACTGGGGAGTTTTAAGTGACAGGGTCATTAAATTACGATCTGGCTGCAGCTCCAGCGGAGATCTCACTTTAATAAGCATCAAATATAGAAATGAAAAAAGCAAGTAAAATGAACTTTGAGGTAAACTGACCTGACGTCAGTAAGATGCAATAATTAATGATCTGTTGACCTGCACAGAAGCTGCAGGGAGAGCAGTGAAAGGCGACAAGGCACTTGTTAAATGAATGGCTGAGTGAATGGCATGAGTGACACGAGCCAGGGAGGGAACACGCTTCAGGTTTGTTCATGCAAGACAAGTTTGTGTTTTTTTGTTTTTGCTTTCATGGCAGCTTGCATCTAAAGCGTTAATGTGAATGTATTTAGCATTTCATTGATTGATTTTTGTATTGCTATTGATTAAGTGTCTGTCGATGATAGATTTTTCAGTCAGGCCTCAAAAATTTGTTGAAGGAGTCCCTTAAAGCCGTGGCTATTTTTTGAAATTTTCCACCAAAATTGAACAGGGTTGCCTTGGAGAATTTTAAAAAACAGCAGACCTCCTTATCCTCATCACCAGACCAGAATGAGATCTGAAAAAAAATGACTTTTTTCTTGTCACCTAATCAAAACTGGACATTACAGCATATGCAGCAGCCTTATAACAACGTGTCAGTGGGCAGTTCTGTTATTGAACTTGTCATTAAAATGTTCAACTGGAATTACTAACAAAATAGGATCTAACAGAAATGAAGGACAAGAAATTCTACATGCATTTTATTCATTGCAGCACTTTCTGATGTCTTCAGTGAATATACAACACTTGACAACCTTCAAAAAATGACATTGTGTTTGAAAGCACACTTTCAGATTTGTGGGATATAAAATTATTTTAGCAAAAAAAGGTAAATAAAGTCAGCTCTAGATCAAACCTAAGGTCAAATAAAACTGAAATTGAGTTATTTTTAGTCAGACGCCTCCCTGATAGTGTGCGATGGTTTATAATCTAAACATCCAAAGTGCCTCAAGCGTTTGCACAGTGCTGCACAGACACCTGTTAGTCTGAGGGCACGATACTCGTCTGACACATCTGTCTTCAATCACTGGACAATGACTTTTGAAGCTGAGAAACCAGTATGTACTATAGTTAATACATGAGCAGCATATTGTTGTCAGAAATTTTTAGTCAAATACTTTAAATAAATGCTTAAGTCCTTGTGATGAGGAGGATTAATTAAAGTTCAGATTTAATAAAATGTAATCTTATGAACTTGGAACATCACAGTTCTAAAATCTACCTGACGGGCCACACCTGATTTATTTTTATGCATCACAGATTTGGTTCAGTCAATCAGCACTGCGGTGTCTTGTTTTGTCCAAGGAATCTAGAAACTACAAAGAAACCCAGAAAATGCAAAAAATTTGAAAAGCAGGAACTAGTATGCTTTATGATTTTGACCAAATGGCAAATTATTTAACTGAAAGTGTGTTATATTAGTTTTGACAATAAATTTAGTTCTAAAGTAGTAGACAAAAATGAACCTGTACAGTCTGATGCAGTTCAAAACGATACAACTACATGTTTATTACTGAGAACTGACAGTGACTGGTTGTAGTGTACTGGACTGTATTATACTGATGACACTGAAAGGTGTTTCTGATAATTCAAGGCTTCAGTTGATAAACATGGATCAGAAGCACCTGTTTCTGGAAGTGTTAGCATCTTCTAGCAGCTCCTGGGGGCCTTCATAACTGATTAGAAAGCACTTCAGTGAGCAATGAACAACATTTATGGGACAAATATTTGACTTTTGTTGTTTACGAATATTTTTTTGAAAGGTAAATGTCGTACCTGGACTCCCTTTGGAAAGCAATCACTGACCTAAAAGTACATTTAATACATGCGCTTCTTGTGCACGTGTTCTCTTTTGCTCCATCAGATTCAACGAGCTGATTGGCTGCTGGTCTGACCGGTCTGTACAAGTCAGGCCAGCTGCCCTGCAGTACGCTAAAGAGAAGGCCAAAAGTCAGGGGGCGAGCTGACAGAGGGAGGGGCAGGTGGTCTCCGATTACTGCAGCGGCCGCCAGAACTCAGCCAGCCTTGTTATTCCCTTTCCCAGTCCCTTCCCTTTCTGTGTAACTACAGCACCTGCTACACGGCCCTCTGCTTACTCCAAACTTCAGGCTTGTAGCCGCCTGAGAAAAGAGTGTGAACACAGGTGTTTGCTTTTATCTCATGTGTTTGTGCTGCTAGTGAGCGAAGAATGGCACGCTGACGCTGGAGGTTTAACTGCTGATCCACACAGCGGACAGCCAGCAGCTCCTGGGGGATTAAGCTAATTTTTAAAGGAGCAGTCATCCCTAAAATACTTAGTGTAGGTAACGTTGGATTGTGTAATAAACATGTGATTAACCCGCCTGTCAGTTTCTGACCGCATGACCTGAAGTCACATGAGGATACATCCAATGCAGCCAAAACTTACTGAACCACATGTCAAGAGGAGTTGAAACTGTGCTCAGAAAAAAATGTGAGTTTGAAAGAACCAGCGTCTGTATTCACACGATAGTGAACATGCAGCTGGAAGACGCTAAGAGAAATATATGTTGAACAAAATCACACTTGGAAGCTGTGAATTACAGTCATTTTGTGTTTGGTGGCTATTTGTTAGCTTAGTTCTTCAGTGATAAACTGAAACAGCTGTGATCATCCAACTGTTGGAGATCAGAATCTTGTTGTTCCGTCCAGAGTGAGATTTTAGACTTGGGGTTGCTGAAATGTCATTTTTGATGACTCAATTAAACAGTATGAAGGTGGAAGGTTGTGGTTTATGCCACGGTTTTTCATTACTTGTTATGTAGTGTAATCCTGGTGGATCATATAGCCCACATTTAATGAGCATCCTCCGCCAAAGTAGCAAAGCTTACTGAATGATTTATTGCTGTCTGGAAGAATAACCATGCTGTAAATGGAGACCAGCTACTGTGAAGCACAAAAACATCAACTCACCCCCACCTTTAATGCGCTTCAGTAGCACGTTATCAGATAAATCTGCTGTTGTTTCCTGTAGAGTGTAAGTTAAGGATTTGTCTGGGTGAGAGGACAAACTGGATGCTCATATGATTAATTCAGCATTGCAATATTTTATCTTCACTTAAGGTCATTTGAAAAGTGTGGCTTTATGTCGCTGATATTGTGGGAAAAATAATCTCGGTTACTCACCATAATCAGAACATATTCTTGCATTGATGATTGTTTTATACACATACAAGATACACAGATGCTTTTTTTCTCCCGTATTTACATATTTATCTTCAAATGTCTATGAAGACTAAAAAAAAAAGAAAAATGTTTGAAATGGCAGTGCAGGATGGTGTGCCAATGATATTTTTTTTCTAGTACGTTTAACAAAAGAGAAAGTGTGACAGACTAACAACAACAGACCACTACAAAATCAACAAAAAGAAGAAAAAAAAGGAATAAGACTGGACCAATTTGTGTAAATCAATGTTCTGCCATCAAATAGAACTGAGCTTTTAATTGCTTAAAAAATGACAGAAAGAAATGCAGCATTACAAAGATAATCATATTCCTTTTAAATTTCACAGTCTTGGGTTGGTAGTACTGGAGTATCTGCAGTAAGATTACATAGTTTCCCTAAAACAAAACACTTTCAAAATAAGATACTAAGACTGGATGATTCCTGCTGATTTTTCTTTAGTGAATAGCAAATGTGTCTCGATTAAAAAAATAATCCTGGCTGTTCCTTTTTTGTCTACTTATCTTCACATTTACCGCAAATTGAGAGGAAAATGAGAGCTAATGAAAGCAGCAAAAAGACATCCACTAATGTATCTGATTTGTACAAACGATATCATACTGTAATAATAATATTAACGCTCATTGCGTGATGCTTCAGCCAATGAGCTGGATTTAAAAGCTGTCTGTAGTGACACTGATGACCTGCGGCTGCACTCGGTTCCTGTTGCAGCTGAAGAGCCAGGCTGCCCTCCTGTGGCGGTAACGCTTAGACAGCAGCACATAGAGCACCGGGTTGATGCAGGGGTGCAGGTACTGGAGCACAGTGCAGGTGAAGTAGAACATCTCCCAGGCCTGTCCGTGGCGATACAGGCCCAGGTAAACACACAGCTCCAGCACATAGCCAGGCAGCCAGCATACCGAGAAGGTAGCAGCGGCCAAGAACACCATGACAGAGGCTCTGCGGGTGTTTCTGGCACTGGACACCGACATTACGGGACTCTTGTGGAGGAAAAGAGCCAGACGGACATAGTTGAAGGCGATTACTAGCATTGGAACAAAGTAGTAAAGCACAAACTGGCTGAGAACCACTTGGTAGTGGTGCTCATGAATGGTTGGAAGGCAGAAGGAGTAGTTTGCCAGGCTCGGGTCCAGAGTCTCTTTGGTGGCAAACATTCGCAGAGGCAAGCTGATGAAGAAGCTGAGGGCCCAGACCAAGACAAACATGAGGATGACGAGGTCCATGTTGGGCGGCTGGTATGGGTTGGTGATGATCATGGCGCGGGTCATGGACACGGCGCACAGCGAGTAGGTGCTGGCAGCCAGGCTGAAGGCCAGCAGGAACTGGTAGACCTTGCAAGAGGTGTTGCCGAGAGGCCAGGTGAAGCTGACGGCGGAGTAGAGGGTGAAGGGGATGAGCAGGAGGGTAAGAAAGTCAGCCAGAGTCATGCTGAGGAGGAGGATGTCCAGGCGGTTCTTACGCAACGTGTTGTACTTGGCAAACAAAGAGAAGACCAGCAGGTTGGCACAGAGCCCGATTCCCAGGATCACTCCACAGGTGCAGGCAAAGATCAGCCCAAAGGTATTCTGAGCCGCCATGTTGTCATCAGCTTGACATCACCTGGAAATCAAAAACACATCAATTCCAAATTCCAGTCAATTCTTTTGCTGCTTACAGCTTTTCAAGCAAGATGATTTGACTCTTTTGTTCATCATATTTGATGGAAAACTGAATATAACTGGTTTATGGGTTATTTTTTGAACAAACAAAGGCACTTAGGTCTTGAAAAAAAACACGATTAAAAATATTTAGATTTCACAGAATAGTTATAGACGAAAACATGGAATAATGAAAAATAATGGTTAACTGCAGCCCCACTAGTGTTATTTCTACTGAAAGAAAAATTATATAACATGTCTAAATATTAAGATACAACTTTTGTTTCTAGCACGGTCAAAATGTTTTTTGAAATAATCATCTGTAAGGCTTTTGAAAACCCATGAGTTATAGAAAAGATCAAAATAATCTCGCTAAACACTTATACGACGTAAAATCACAAAAACACAAAGAATACAGGGAACAATGTGACCCCCTACTGGGGAGAAAATGTGTTTGAAAAAGTATTTTTTTAATCATAGCTGGCAGCTACTGAAAGCTACATTTTCAATAAATGTAGGGGTGAACACGTACAGGCGTTAGTCTTCACAGTTCATTTAAAACTGTGTCAGATTCATCCTTTTGTCATACTCACCATCGTTGTTCCTCAGCCGTGTCTTGTCTATGACTGAGCCGTCCTCATTATGTATACTGGATAATTGTTTTTTACTGGTTTCTATCCTGTTAAAATGGACTGAGGAGGTGAGAGGAGGTTGCAGCCTCTGAGGATTCATTACAAAGTGTGATCGCTGAATGTGAAGGGAAGAAAGGCAAACATTACCTGAGTCAAATTCATTCTGGTTGACTGGATTTAAAGAGAAATGGTCTCTGGTCAGCTGCTGATAAAACAGTCATGTCCAGTCATTGCTTGCGGGTGTTTGTGTAATTTCTTGCAACATGTTAGAACCCCTGCAGTTGTAAACACATAAGGACATAATAGGGGTTTAATAGTGTCTTTGCTAACAGCTGTAACAGCATTCATAACTGCAAAAGAAGGCCTATTGAAGGAATGATCCAACAAAGCCTTTCAGATCTCACCCACTGATAAAAGTATGTAATTTTTAATACATTTTTTTGACCTATTTCCAAAATTTTATAGTGGTTGTGTTACTAATGTATTATCTCCAGTATAAAAATGATAAGCAAACTTGAAGAGAATAGAAGAAAGCACAATTAATAGCCTAATTATGTGGCTTGAATGTAGCTCAAAGTTGTTTAACAGAGGAAAAAAATGCTCTTGGAGCTTATGTTGGGCTGAAACCCAAACTTTAGAACTTTAGAGTCAAATTGCACCATAGATAGAGAGGTAAAATAGGTACAAAAACATAGAAACTGATAAAAACTTGTTTATATATTGACAGGTTTGCAGCAGGCGTAAACTAACCGTGACGTCACCCGTTGGTTTCAACGCCGAGAAAATGAAGCCCGGATTTTGCTACTTCCTGGTCGCTGTTTTGGATTTTTTGGAGCCATTGATATAAAAAGCGTCATCAAACAGGCTGGACCGGAGAGCAACTAGGGGCAGGATTGGCTGAGGACTCTCTTATCCCGCCCACATTTTACCGCAGAGGCTTCTGTTGCTGTCTATCAAGTATAGCCACGCCCCCTGGCTCCGCCAACTTCAACGATTTATTTAAAATTCAGTATTGATTTATTTTAAGATCGGCCACCTGATCTCTCATTTTGACCATGAAAACTAACGGGGAAAAATCCTGAACTGTAGAACATCAGTCTATCAAATTTTATTTTTTCCAAAAATGAATTGGGGTCTATGGAGCAAAAGCTTTTTGGAGCCAACCCTAGCGGACGGCGTGATATTGCAAGTTTTTGACACTTCCGGGTGGGCTTCAATTCTGGAGCCAGATGCTACGTCCACTATATATACAGTCTATGGTTTGCAGTGCAGTTGGCCTGTTGTTGGATTGTAGCAGTAATGCATTACCTGTATGCACACGTAAAAAGTCATTGATAGGGAAGTTAAAAATGTGTTGTTAAAATTCATATTTCAAATATGTGAAAAAGCTGTTTTAAACTACTTTATAGATAAATAACCACATCTATATTATACTATATTATCAAATGTTCACAACTGTTTGTACATCACGTATGAGGAGAAGGAGCTATAGACATTTCTAAATGTGCTGATGTGTCTTTACAACTTTGGTGTGTTTTAAACCATTAAACCATTATTGTTTATATACTGTCTTTATGAGCTTATAAATGCTCAATGGAAGGTTGACTTGTCAGCCCTTCTTCTCAGTCTGTGAAGATGCTATTTTGGGGTTTTACTCGTGCCATAAGAATCACATTTTAAACTCAACACTCTGAACCACCTTAAGGCGGTCAGTCTGTAAAGAGAAAAAGTCCAGCCCATTGATTACGCTCTCCGTTCCTCCTCCTCTGTGGAGATATTAGTGTCTCTCTCCACTGTTTGATTGATTTCTCCAGTTTAAGCGGCAGGCTTCTAACGGTGGCTTTATCAGGCTTTCCACAGCATTTACGACTCTGTCAGCTAATGGCCTATGGTGTACACTGCTGCTCTTAGCACAGGATATAGCTGACGCTGATGCATTTGCGAAGCCCTCCATTACCAGCGTCGGTGCCTTTCATTCAGTGGCTGTTAACATGTCATGTGATCTCAAGTGGGACATTAACAGCTTCGGTGTGTCCTTTCCCTGTCAAAAGTCAACAAAAACATTGATGTGCTTTTTTCACTCCGCTCCCTGAATCAGTGTTAAAATCAGTGTCGACCCACATGCTAAACTTATTTTTATCTTCTCCAAGCAGAACATCCCGAGTTTCAATTTTACGCACCGTGAATGCTGATTTATTTTTTTTAATGTTCATAACTGAGTAATTGGTAGATTTTTTTCTTGCAAAATTGACAAGCAATTTCTCCTACCACACTGAAACATGTGAAGATTGGTATGCTAATAATATTGTTCTATGATAGTAAAGATAATGTATAATTTTGAAATGTTATCTTGGACGAAACAAGCAGCGTTTCAATGTTTTCGACAGAACAATAACTAATGAGCAGATTCATTGATTATGAACATGAACAGCCTTAGTCTCCTTCATATCGACCCAAGGTTTTAGATTATAGCATTCAGTGGATTTCTCTTTTTGGTTGTTGACAATGTTTCTCCTCTCATCCATGAGTCTTCTTCAGTTCTGTCATTCTAAATCTTAAAACAAGAAGTTCAGTTCAACCCAAGTTATTTTACAACAACAATTTTCTGAAATCTACTCGCATTTGTGCTAACCTTAACATTAATATTATAATTTGTTCTCAAAAATAGAAAAAATAATCATGACAATACATTAAAATATTGTGGAAAAAGTGAAAAAATTATTCAGAGTTCCAACAGTAAAGGTAACTTCTTCAAAAGTTTCTTTTCTCTCACTAGCCACAATCTAAAGATAATCCATTTAATTCCATGAAATACATTGAAAAGCATTTTGAACAAGGAAAAAAAAAACCTTTAACAATTAAGCAATAATACAAAATAAATGCTGCTGGTTGATTTTCTGTTTACTCAAGTCATTCTAGCTCCTGTCATGAACGCTATGTTTCATGTTTGAACGTCATGTTTGTGGTGAAGAAAGACACCATGAATCAAAGTCTCTCTAATGGCTACATTTTTAATGTTTGATTAACTGGAAACCTGTACAGTATGCCCTCAGTGCAAGTGCAGAACATTATAGGAGTCTGATAGCCCCTGACTTGGGCTTTTTCTATAAAAAATAAACTATAAATGCAAAATGATGGGAGTGGGTTTGACAAAGCATCCAATAAGTTATAAGTCCATGAGGGATCTAAGGAGGGAACGGAAACCAGGACCATCAAAAAAAAGCATCACCAAAGTAAAACTCAACCACAAAAGAACATTTACAGGATATAACTAAAGTGCATTATGGAATTTAGTCAGCAGCACCGTGATACATTCACAAAATAAATATACATTTTCAAAGTGAAATAAATTATGGCAGAACCATTTGAACAGATGTATTCATTGAACAGTTTGTCATGACTGTAAGTCCATGATAGTCAACACATATAGAGCCAAACAAAAGCAGACCACTCAACATCCCAGTTTTTGTGAAGTTATAATATTTAAGAAATAAATACTTCCTCCTATGCTCAACTTGTGCTGGTTAGAAGTTACAATATATGCCATTGTTTTGAAGACAATCAGGGTTACAGAGGCGTAAAGATTTTCCAAATAAATATGGATCTAAGAAGATGTTGTGGTGACACTCCAGGAAGTGGGATTGTTTTAAGGCAAAAATACAAACGCTGCAACATTTTATCATACAAGCACAACCCCGGGGCCTTAATCTGAAGTGACCGAGTCAGGAGCGGTTCGAGTCTGTCAGGGCTCAGTCTGTCAGTGTCTTAGTGCAGCGCCACGTGAAGGTACTGGGGGTCTCTCATGCAGGCTGCTGCCTCCTTTATGGCCCCTTTGTTGAGACAGACCGCGCTCTCCTCCTCTTCTTGTCGTTCTCTCTGCGCCGGCCTAACCTCACCTTTTTTTTCCTCTTGGTGGCTACTTTAAGTGGCTGGTCCTTATAAGCCAGAGCCTTGTTGGTCTCCTGGGGGAGGTTAGGGCCCTCCCTGTCCAGCCTGAACCTGTCTGGGAGGTCCTTGGTGGCCCCTGGGGGCTTCTGGTGTAGAGCGTTTCCACTGAAGGTCTGGCTCGGCGTTCTGCTCTGGACAGGTGGTGCATACTCATCGGCCGTGTGCACCTCCTCCAGCAGCTCCTGTAGCCACATGCGGCGCTTGAACTCCTGCAGTGAGCGACCTTTATCATGCATCAGCTGGGCGTGGCTCACTGACCTCCTCCTGACAGCAGAAAGTGACAGATTAACATGTGTTACAATCAGAAATAAAGCACAAAAAAAAACTTCTTGAGACAGGATATTGGCATCTTACAGCCAAACCCTGTATTAAGGCAGCACATATTTCTCTTTTCTAGGCTTTTAAAAACCTGTTTTGATCTGTGCTGCCAGTGTGCCAATTCTCATAACTCTCTTTTTATGTTTAACCCATGTCGGAATTTTATTGGACACCACAGTGGTGAGTTTATGTAGGGAATAGTTTTAGAAGTGGTGGCAGCTGAAATTTAAGGTCAGGCTTCAGGAAACCTCAGTACAGTAGGTGGCAGCATAAACAAGTCTGAGAGCTGTCAGTAATGTGAGTTTAAGGCATAGTTACAGCAGACAAAACCTCCTTATTTTAACATGTTCGGGTAAACTGGTTTCTTAACAAAAAACATGGAATCTTTAAAAAAAATAAAACACTTTTTTAATAAAGTTGGCAATTTTTAAGTACATTATTGCAAACTATTTTTTCTAAACTTTTCAGAATTGCTCTTAAATAACTCACGTTCTGCTACTAAGTGCATCAACTGGTCTCCCATCAAATGTCGCTGGGGAACACAGCAAGAACACTGCCAGACTCCACTGATGAAGCATGACTATAGAGCACATCCTTGAGCCAAACATCTGAAGGACACAATAAATATTATCAGTCACTTTGATTAATTAAATAAGACTTAGTTTTCTAAATGAATGCTCAGCTGTTTCATTTTTACGAGTTCGTTTCAGATGAAAAATGATACGGTTTCTAATACATAAGATCTTCTAGACAGTAAACAGTTTGTATGAATAAAGAAGAAACTTACATGCTGTGGGTTTTTTTCCTCCAGTGAAAATCCACAAAAAGCTGCAATCTTTTAAGAGACGATCCTGTTGCAAAAAATATATGTTTGCAAAAACAATAATGAAAATTATTTGGCCAAATTCAATTTGGCCCGTTCAGAACTTGAGTCCAGGTCCATTGGTGCAAATGCAGCCTGGGGAAATCCCCTGCGAGTCTGCTCCATTCATTTGCCTCCCAACAGTGTGTGTTGAGCTATTTATTTCTCCCCAGTGTCCAAATTAAAAGAGGGATAAAGATAGAAAGAGCAGCAGTCCATCAGCTGCAGAGCTGCCACTCTGCTCAGTCCTGCACGAAAATCATAAAGAGTAACACCGAAGCATCATCTCTGGTGGCCAAAGCTGGAGAGCAGAGCCGAGACGCTTTTTCACTCCAGCACTGTGAGTGAGCCTGTGTGAGTCTGTCTGAGAGAGAGGCACTGAGAGAAAGTCAAACTCCTCTTTGGGTGAAGATGCATGCACTACCTCAGCCCCTACCCATTAAGTCCAGTCCTAACACCCTGCCCAACCTCCCAACCCTCACCTCTCTCCCTCCCCTCAACCCTTCACACACACCTGCTGTGACATGAAGGTGGTGGCCATGCAACCTCCAAACCGCCGCGCAACCAAAAGTGAAGAGAAGCTCTACAATGGCTGTGTTTTTGTCCAGTTTCAGCTCTTTTAGCTGTACCTTCAAAATTAAAGCATGCTAATAATTCTTTCATAAAGAGGTCAGGACTGACAGGTGTGCACCAACGTCGGTAATCATGGGTTACCAAGCGGAGAGTGAACAGTTTAAGGGGAGGGGCAGGGTTACTCCAAAGTAAACAGCCAGGCCTAACCACTTTCCCAGGGGAGAATGACCATAACCTCAGAGAAACCCAACCCACAGCCTCTCACTGCAGACCATTCAATTCGCCTCCACTCTGCCTCAGCAAACCAGCTCACCACCGAATGGTTACAGTGGCTTCTGAGGTATCTCTGATATTCAGGTAAAAAGGAGAGCAGAGAGCTATGGAGGCCGCTGTATACAAACCCAGATTCACTGTGCATGTCTAAATATTCAGACTTCAGCATCCTGTAGATTTATTGAAAATGTGATACACATGCACATGTCAAAGCTCAGCAGTCTCATGACTAAAACTGAATGTGTTTTTGTATTATACAGAATGACAGAGTGCCGCTCACCTCAGTGTGGCAGTGTATGCAACGAGAAGGGGTCTTTTCAGATACAACGCAAAGTTTGACAGTCAAATACAGTTAACTTCTTAGAAAAAGTAACCTTGGTTACTTTATTTGTGGCTTTGCAAACATTTGGCACAGCATAATAAAAGTGATTGTTGAATATTAATAATAATAACTTTATTTATGTAGCACCCTTAAGAACAGCGTTCACAAAGTACTTTGACAGTTAAAACATGCAAACATAGAGACAATCAAGCAAGATATGAGACAAGTCTGCGCAGTTAATTAAAATAAATTGTAAAAACGACAACAATTTAAAGGAATAATTAGCTAGATTCACACACAAATCAAACAAGGGAACCAGGCAGTTTGAAAATTAAAGAACAAGATTGAGGGTCAAAATTCAAAGAAAAAATGTTTTTTTAAGAATTAAAGAATTAGAGGAATATTGGCTAATGTTATGCTATACAGATATGTTCTATAGATACAGTGGCAATCAGTTCCTGTCACCATTTTGTTTTTAAATGATGCAGCTAATGTGAGGTGTGAAAAAAAACATGAACTCTTAATTTAACCAGGCTGCAGGTTCATCAAAATAGAAAGTATTTTTCACCCTTTGATGTGCAACATGGGCCAAAAGTGAGCCAAATCCAATGGAAAATGGATATCTCCTGACCCACACTGTGCATCAAAGGGTTAAAAACAACATCTTAAAGAACAGATACAATTGCATTTTTTTTTAAAAATATATCAATCCACATTGAATCCAAATGTCCATCCTTACAGCGTGCTTCCTTTTGTAATGCGTTTTACCAATTCCAACCTGGAACCTATCTTAAAAATCATATAAGTCAGCAGTTTCATCATCTGGGCACCATGACTATCTACATAAAATTCTGTTCAATACCTGAAGATATTTCAGTCTGGACCAAAGACCGAGATGCTCCACCAGCTCGGCTAAAAATACGTTGTCCTATGTAAAAATACTTGCAGTCTGTAATGTTTCATTTTCATTGAGCTGTAAACTCTGCAGTTTCCTCCAACTGTGAAACTCGAATCGCACATTTGGAAAGTTCTGTCCACCACATTCTTGTTTGGTACAATATGAACATGTTCTTGGGCTTGTTGAAACTGATCCCTGTGTAAAATGTAATTGGACACAAATGAAAAAGAGCAATGTGAAAATGAACATTACTGTTTGCACTCAGGGTTCATGAGAGTTCCTCCCTGGTAGCACATTGTTCTCGACCTCGTTAAATATTCCTGTGATTCATTTCTAAGTCATGAGCTGTCATACTTAACACTATCCCTAATTCAAAGTCCATTTGACGGCTTATTTTTTCATCCATGTTGTTTGGTCTATAAATGGCAATTTCAGTCTGTGAGTTGGTTGATTCACTGCTTTGGTCCAGACTGAAACATCTCGACAACTGGTAAATGGATTACCATAAAATTGTGTACAGACTTTCATGACTCTGAGATTGAATCCCAACTTTAGTAATACTCTCATGTTTCCTCTACCGGGTTTTTGCTGTGTGGAGGAATTTTTGGCGCCCCCCCCAGAGAGGCTTCAACCAGCGCCAAAGGAAAATCAACAGTGCCAAGTAGTAAGAATTGAGAATAAAAATAGCAAGTTTTAGCAAGTTCTGCTGATTGTATTTCCAATTACTGATGGATAATTGACATGCTTGCTCATCAGATAGTCAGAAAAAACAGGAAAATTAAAGATTTCTGCCAAAAATCTAAAGATACAGATGCATCTCCTTCATGGTGCGTGTACTAATCATGCTTACTGTTGTGTGTAGTCACTTCCCAAAGGCCCATTCTGAGCCAGGAAAAACCTGCTCAAACAGCACCGCGTAGCTCACATTTATGGTTTTGAGTGTCTTTTTGCTTGTCATTGATTGAATAGATTACCATTAGGTTTGGAACAGACGTCCGTGTTCCCCCCAGAGTGAACTGCAATAACTTACCTTGACTTTCCTCAACCTCCATCATCAAGTTACTGTGCCACGTTGTTCAGTGCTTTGCTTCATGTCTGTGTAGATTCTCAGTAACCTTGGTCATTATAGCTCTAAGAACATCAGTATAAGACTACTGGACTTCACTTTTTTGTTTTTATGGTTCTTGAACATCTCATCCAAAAGGATTCTTCAGTTTTAACTAACTGACTGGTACAAGTTCCAGATATTTTAGTATATCATTATTCCCTAACGGACTGCTCAGCGGCGTAGTGGTTAGCACTTTCACCTTGCAGCAAGAAGATCCCTGGTTTGAATCCCGGGGTGGGCCTGGGATCTTTCTGCATGGAGTTTGCATGTTCTCCCTGTGCATGCGTGGGTTTCCTCCGGGTACTCTGGCTTCCTCCCACAGTCCAAAAACATGCTGAGGTTAATTGATTACCCTAAATTGCCCGTAGGTGTGAATGCGAGTGTGAGTGTTCGTCTATGTATGTAGCCCTGCGACGGACTGGCGACCTGTCCAGGGTGTCCCCTGCCTTCGCCCGAGTCAGCTGGGATAGGCTCCAGCACCCCCCGCGACCCTAGTGAGGACAAAGCAGTATACAGAGGATGGATGGATTATTCCCTAACTTCAGCCATGTAAGTTGGGCATGACGTATATCCTGGTACTCCCCATCAGTCAGCTAGAACTGAAATCCCCTCTTGGATCATTGGTGCAACATTTCCATGAACCAAATACCTGCAAAACTAATCACATTCCCATCAGCCTCAACTACATATTGAATTTTTTGCTAATTGGCAAATGCTAGCATCCTAAAATACTAAGCTGGTGAACATGGCAAACATTAAGCCTGTCAAACATAGCAACTTAGCATTGCTGCTGAGCGCATGTTAGCTTCTAGATGTTAGCACTAGCGGCGCTAGTGTTCCTGTGTACACAATGACAAAGGTTGATGGGTTGGATTCTCGTCTCAGAATCATTTCTGACATGCAGCTTCCACGAAACATTAGTCATTCATTTCTGTTAAGTTTTAATCACTTCATTGCTAAACACAGTCATTCTTTGTAATATTATTATTTTAATAACTGTGGTAGCACACATCAACATGCCTGCTCTTTATATAAAAACTATTCTATTCTGTTATCTAAGGTTAACATAATTTAAAGTCATCTATTATCATTGTTGCATTGATTTGGCAATAGCTAAAAATACTGCATAAATGGGGGGGTTAGACTTTTCAAAGAAAAAAACCTGCCCAGTAATGTGTATACTTTATAAATTAACCCACTGTAACTATTAAACTGTTGATATTTCTATATTTTGTAGAGTTTTTGTGAGATGACGAAGATGAATACAGTCTATTCAAAATCCCAAGTCATTTATGTGGTTGCTGTACCTAAGTTTTTTACTGGCTGGAATAACTTGCATTTCTCCTCATGAATAAAACCCATAAATTATTTCTATGTGCAGTGATGATTAGTAGAATCACTTCAGGCCAGTCTGGAGACCAGTTGGTGGTAAATTACTTAATAGAGGGCTCAGTATTTTACAAGCAGTCATGATTCAATTCAGCAAGGGGATCCAGAAGGGGTTTGGGGCTGGGACAAATATATGGCAGACCCTCCTGCTGTCCCTGAAATTCAGCTTTCTTCTGTTTCCAGCGAGTCTGCCCCAAACTTCCAACACTTTAACATTAGGTAGGGGAAAAAATACCTCATCTGATTCCATTCTGCAAAGACTTTACCTGCAAAAAAATATGAAAAAAATCCCATTTCCTGGCAGACTGCAGCACATGGAACAGGAGCCAGGAAAGCTGCTTTTGATTCATGCTAAATTGCACTCTCAACACAGAACAGTATTCCTGTCCGTTTTTCATCCTTTTCACACTGCACCTACTTCACATTCACACGTACAGAACATATACACACCCGCCCACCCCGGGTTCAAAAGAATTGTACCCTCCAGTCCCAAGCAACCAAACTCATACACACTCCGCATCCAGAGAAACACCCTCATTTCATGTATAAATTCAGAGTTCATCGTCTATTTTTAGATGTGTTTTACCCATTCCTGTATTGGCCCACCCAATTATGTCATAAATCCTGGCTTAAGTTGCCGCCACAGTTCCTGCTTTTGTTGTGGAGTTACATTCAGAGTCACTATGTACATAACGAGTATGTTGCGATTCTTACCATGGCACTACGTCAGTGGTAATTCCCACAGCAGCCACACTCAGACACCAGCACAGTCCCCGGTTATTTTATTACTATTTCACAGCAACCCTCCACTGTTTAAGTGGAATTTGAACATTATAGTAAAATGAAGACATAAAGCATTTAAAACCAGTTTTAAAAACAAATTCAGTGCATTTCTTTTTATAAACTTGAAGTTCAACAAACATACACAAAACCCCAAATGTCACATGTAGCCATATGTTAACCTGCAAAGAGCAAAATCTGAGGTTTTTAGGTCTATTTGATAATGGTCTCTTTATGATGCAGTCAGGGCTTTGATCGCTTGGCCATTTGTTCACATGAGAACTTCAGGTTTGTTATCCTGGAAAACCTCACTTGAAAAATGACTTTTGCAGAGGTACTTTTCCCTCCTAATGGTTTTTTAACGGTGAGTTACTGTACGGACCGTTTCAGTTAGTTCATTTGAGGCATGCTTTATAATGTCGTATTGTGGGCTGTTGGAAGAGTTTTCTGCAAATCATTCACACCTACCAATCATAACTGTCATCCCAGGAATGCTCTTTATTCCTCTTTACCTTCTTCTGGTTCAGCTGCTTTCAACAGCTCTGCTATAGAGGCACAAGTTTTATTCATACAAGGAGGCGAAATTTTAAATTGATCCACTCTGTTTTCTTTTCGGTTGGTGGTTTATTAGTGCTTAAAATGTGTTGCTATTTTTAAAGAGAAGGCTTTGCCACATTAAACCTGTATGCTTAAGAGTTATAGAGGAGAGAGGATAAAGAGCTCTTCATCAAATTCACAGAGAATTGGTAAGCATAGACGTTTTGACTGCAGTCGAAATGCCGTGAACTTCAGCTGACTTTGTTTAAATAGTACTTATTTTACATATTAGATTGCAGTTGTCTTAGATTTCCACGAAGTGTAGTTTATATATTTGCATGTGCAGTAAAAAGGTTTTTACTGCATTGTTTATTTATGGCGTTAAAGAAATCTGTCGCTTGTTAACGTTAAAATATTCCTAGGTTGTTTCCAGGTTTTCTCCACATTTTTACAGCACCGGTATTAATATCACCAAAGTTCTCATACACACAGTGTCTCAAGTGAACTCAAAAGTGAATTTTCCCTTAGAACATCATAATTGCTATGTCCTTACTTTTTTGTTTTCTTTACCTACTTTTCCCAGTTTGTAAGGAACCATACAATCCGAACAATAAGCAAACAGCATGTCTTTGGGTTTGCAGTTCACGATTTTCAACGGAATCAAAAAGCAAATCAAAAAAATTATTTTGAACAGTATGACACAGTTACAATAACATGAACCATTAAAGAAACACAACATTTTTGTAAGTGCCCACTGATGTGACCAATACTAGGGAGAAAAGGATGGCACCCCTTACTATGTATATTTAGCTACTTATATGTTAATTTGTTACCATCATTGTCTCCTATCTGCTATATTTAAACACAGCCTGCAGTGCAACCAAGAAAAGTCTCTGAATTTTTACCCTTTGACTGTTGGTCTCTGCAGAGTCACCAATGGCTTAACTGTTGCACAAGGGAGTACAGACTTTTTTGTTTTTTAAAGAATGTTCTTCTTGCAAACATTTAAATTTTGGTGACTTTTTAAATGAAACATTTAGAATAAAATCATTTTCAGGAAATATTGCAGATCATATGTCAATCAGAAAGTTAAAAATCTGATTATTTCTGTTGTCACAGTTGTAGCTCTGATAAAAATTGAAATGTTGGTAATTTTAGATGACTACACAATGGCAGAAATATTAATATTCTCATTTTCTTCAGTAAAGAAAAAACTAAATCCCAGTGACACTGTGGACATAGGTCTTATCTACCGCAAGATTTCTCGCCCTTAAAACACTTAATATGAAATTTCACAGCTTTTTATCCATTGTATCATTGTTAGTGTGAATTCATGGCTTTTGAGTTTGTTTCTAACCGCAAATGCAGACCTCCAGGTTTTGACCCACAATGCACAATGGGCTGTTTAGTCAGAATGTCAGAGTGGGGTCACCGCTCCACACTTTAAGAGGCGTACATCCTGAACATTACCTAATTCCTGCTCAGGGTTACCTAAACATGGCCTCCTCCGTCATGCATTTATTTGATCTGAAAGTAGCTGCAAGATTTGTCTGTTTCTGTTTCTGCAGCTTGATATATGATAATCCTCCTCAGGTAGTGCTTTGGGGCTGATTTCTTATTTACAGCTAGATTTTTCTTTTTTTTATGTTAACCATAAATGTCAAGCTCCTGGAGACAGTGAGTCAGGGAGGTCCTACCAGGACAAAAGCATGTTGTCCAGACTCAGTCTAGAGCGCAGGTACATTAAATCATTATTTTTCAGACAGGAAATATCTGCCACTGGACATTCTGCCTGTAAAATGTATTTCTAAGATGAAATGATTCCTGCTTGGCACAGTTCAACTCTCATCTGAGCTGAAGTGTTTTTGCACTCATCCATTCAGTGTTAGAGCTTGTTTCTAGTGAAAACCTTCAATGTTGTTCATCTTGTGATTAAACTGCATCTTTGATCATGCCCTAGATGTGATTCAGGGTGAGTCAAGAAGCAGAAAAACAAATCCAAAGCTCGAGTCTTTGACCCAGCCTTATGAGGTGCCCACCACATTAGCATTTCTCTCTTGGCAGATGTTGATGGTGGGGTGCCTGACTCTCTGCAGTGGCCCTGTGCTCCAGGCTCTAGGGAAGGGGGGGAGGTGGGCTCCTTACTCCTTACTCACCCCCCAAACTCAAACCACAAGCTGCCCAATGTCTGATGCCCCCCTCTCACTCTTCTGACCTCAGAGGCAGCTCCCAGGCCAGCTGGACGTGGCCTGAAACCCCACACAGCCGCCACCAGTGACCACCACCCTCCTGCCCCTGACCTATCACCCAAAACATTACCATAAACCTCTGCCCTGCTGCCAAGCAACACACACAGCAGAGCTTACAGTCAGTCAGAGTCTGCACCGCTCGTCCATGTAAAGATAGCTCTGTCTGAGGGGCAGAAAGTGGAGCTGGTGGAGAGGGGTAAGCGCTCTCGGTTACGATGGCATTTTACACGCGACATAAAACCTACTGTGGTGTTTTATGTTTTGTGGCTTGGGATGATGCCGTGGCATTGCCTGTGGAACAGGCTCCTGCCCGCTGCAACGACTACTGTGCAATATTTGAGGCTGATGAAAAATGTGCCTGCCAGTGTGTGAACCGTTTTGAAACATGCCACAAGTCGGCATGCTCCACGTCCTTCCCTCACTTTGACAAATCGTGCCGTTTTTGAGCTTTGCCTCAGCCCCTGCGAAAATTGGAGAATCAATAGAGGCCTGATTGAGAAGACCACACGCACATGGTGTTACGGTAATGACGGGCTGAGTCTGTTTGTTTGCATAAGTGAAGAGCAGGCTCAAATCGTTAATGAGTGCTTTGCGTCCAGCGTGCAACCACAGCTAAGCCAGTGGGTCAACAAGGTTGGCCAAACTAACCGCCGCTCGCGTGTGTGTACGTGTGTTTGTGTGTGTGTGTGTGTGTGTGTGTGTGTATGTCCTTGAAAAGTAAAGTAAAAAAAAGTTCACATGCATAAAGTAAAGTAGCCTAATATCAGAATTGACCGCACTCCTTGTTTTCCTTACATGTGCTAATTTGCTCTTACATCATCTATAAGCACTGGCTGTAATGGTTCTATATTTAACATCATGCTGTATTTACTTGTGCTCTGACACACACACAGATACGGTTTTGTTTTCCCAGTGAAAAAATATATCTGAGACATTTCAGTGTGAAAAAAAAAGCCCTAGCAGCTTCACTTGAAATTTCCAAATCGTTATAATGCGCGATGTTAGCCAAGTGCACTTCACCGACTCAAAGCTGATCCATTTACTGTAAATGAGCTTGTCTCTGTTGGTTTCCTGGCCAATTACTGTACAGTGAACTTAGGTCTTGTATTTATTTATCCATAGGTTATTTTAAATGGACTGCGCTCAATGCAGAGGCCTTGTTGAGCGGTCTTGTCCTCCCAGCCTGCCCTGGGACATGCTAGCAGTGCTTGGCAGACAAACACGGATGCTGAAGGCAGCCTCTGGACAGCTTTATCCTGCGTCGAGTGAGGCCACCCGCTTCGTTCTCACCAGGGCACAGTGACTGGCACGGCACTCCCAGGCCTCAGTTTTCACCTCCTCAATTTTCTGCTTCTCCAAGAGAACTGGAGAACACTGTACACTTTCTAAAGCCCTGAGAGGAGGAGAGGATATCAAGGTTAACCAGAGAATAGGAAGGCTCAAGCTTAGCAGAATACACTATTAAGCGAGTGTATAAAACATTCCAAATGAGGGGATTATAAAGTGGATTACGTACAGTAAATCTTAAATAGGCTGTAAGGGCCAGGTCATAGTGTCCCGGAACTAGTTAAGCTGTGCTGTCTGAACATGTCAGAAATCAAATGTGTTTATAGTCATTTCCAATGGCTGCACAGGAAGACCAAATGAAAATCTGGCCGCCACAGACAGAGGCAGTCCCAGGAAAAATGTTGTACAGTTTAAAAATGGGAATAACAGCACAGATTGTCTGTCCATGAGGACACTGACAGTGTTGCTTTGGGCTGCACGCATAAAAGCTGACACAAAGGCTCAAGCACTTACTGATGATTAAATGTGTTTTGGCTCCATGCAGACTGGAGCTAAAACAAATTAATAAAGAACTGTTTCTTTTATAATTGATGAAAGTTATTTTTTAAACAATAATGTCAAACATTTGTTAATTCTCAAATGTGAGGATTGCAGGTTTTTCTTCATCTTATGCGATAATAAACGGACTTTCTGTTCTGGTGAAGCCATCAGACAAAACAATCAGATAACAGTAATATAGCTTTTTTATTGATGTTAAAGATTAATCAGTTAATCCATAAAATGAATTGAAATTAGAGCAATTAATATTTAAATGAATTCTTAATTGCTCAAGAAATATATTTGTGGTTGCACACTTTGAATAAATTGCCTTTCGGGTAAAAATATTATTAATATCATTAAAATAGGGACATATACAAATGGTCAAAACAGCTGTAGGAAGGAGTCACTTCATTTTCAGACTCACTGCTAAACAGAGATGTGATGTGTTCCGTCTGATGAGTTGTTATTAATTGGTGTCTTTCAGTATGAACCCTTTAGCAGAGCTCTGAAACGATCTATTAAATCTGTAATATTCAAAGACAGGATTTGTTGTTTTATTGAAAATGCTTTCAAGTCGGTTTATGAAGCTGAAATAGTCAAATGTGGTGCGCAGTGACATCATGTCCTTTTACTGACAGCCACATCTTTTGTTACTGAGGTTTTTACCAAACACAGACAGACAAACATTTATAATGACATGAGCTCAGTCATCTCGGTATTGAGACGCAATAAATGAGAGCAGCTCTTATAAATGACTCAATCAGAGAGGATACTGCGTGCTCAATGGAAGAATAAAGTACTGTAACTAATCCAAATCAGGTGGAGACAAAAATCCAGACAGGAAAAATAAAAACACAATTGTTTTAATGCTCAAATTGTTAAAAAAAAAGAAAAAAAAGAAAAAAAACATTGACGCATTAAGTGGTTTGTTGAAGAACAGGTATAAATGTGCATGTCGTTTCTGTAATTGAGCTACAAAATTACACTAAGTGACTTGTATTTCAACACAGGATACAATATCATGTTTATGGACTGGTCCTTTAAAGTTGCCGCTAAAATTCTCTTTAAATCTTTACAAGGCTTCTGTTTAGAGGTGCTGTGTTCTCGTGTTGACCTTCAGTTGATGAAACTTGTTCTGTAATTCTATATTTTTCAGAATGGTTCCTACAGAGAAAAATATCCCCACCCTCTGAGCGAAAACTCTAAAATAACTTTTTCTTTCATAAATTGAAAACATGTGCTCGGCCTTGGTGATGTAAATGTTCAGAAGTGTTAATTTACTAATGAACAGTGAGTCCATTAGACATTCGATTACATACTCTGGGCAGGAGATAAATCAACACAGAGCGTAATTCAAACATGGGCCCCGGCCAGGCGGCTTGTTTTCTGTCCGACTGTGGTTTTCCAACAGTCTAAATCCATGAAGCGGATTTGCTCACAACAGCCAACATATTTCTCCAATCTGCATCCCCTTGTAAAGCAAAGGAAGGAAGGCAGCGCTCACAACTGTTTGTTTTGTGCTGCCCACGGTCTCACAACCCTGCAACATAAGGCCGGGCTTTCATTGCCTCTCTGCTGCATGAGCAAAAGGGAATTAGCTTTTAAAAGTTTGTTTTGTAAGAGTTGTAAATAAAGCAGCACTGATTCAGACCTCGATCCCCTTTCTCTCAGATGGGGTATGGCTTGTGTGGGTGGCTTTGGAAATACTGAGGCAAGCTGAACATGTTTATATTACACTGTCCCCAAGGAGGGCTGAGCTTTGTGGTGCAGATGGATTACAGGGGGAAAAGAGCTGTTGTAGACGCTTAAAGTTCAGTGTTAATGGTGGGAGTGAAGTGGCTGTGTAGGTGTGATGTGTTCGTTTCACAGGTCGCTGCCATTTCTGTCCACGTCAGTGAAGGGAAAACGGGGGGATTCCCACGCCAAGCTGGAAAGGCTGTTTTGCTAAGTATGAAGATACAGACTTTAAAGCGGCACAAAGCAGTGTTTTATATTAACTTGACTTCTTTGGATTGTTTGTGATGAGCCCACGGGGAAATATTATCTGTCTCCAGGGAGTGTTTCTACATCTCCAGCTCATTGTTTTGTTTTTACGCCCCAGAACTTGTCTGTTTTCGTTCAGTCTCACCACTCTCATCAGTGATTTTCCGACATCAGCGGCAGGCAGCTGTTTTCAGCCTCAACAACATGAGTACACACTACCTGGCTAGTGGCAAACAGCAGGCAAAGGTGAACATAGTGGAACGTTTAGCAGCCAGAGTTTCGCCTTAAAATAATTTGGTTTTGGAAGAATGCCTACCAATTCACGATTTGGATCTTGTTTGACACAAAAATGTGCTTTTAGGCGGATTTTTTTTTACCTTAGGAGACAGCCAGCCCAGTTGCTCTGCCCTATTTCCTGCCTTTATGGTAAGCTACGCTAACTATGTTTGTATTGACCAAACAAATATGAGGGTGGTATCAATAACCTCATTAAATTCTTGGTAAGACAATGAATAAGCACATTTCCCAAAAAATAGAGTGAATATACAAGGCGCACATAAACACTAATGCTAATGTGTCTTAGTGTTTGTTAGATGCGTAAATCAGCAAGAATTGAACAATTCGTCGAAATACCATCGCCATGACCAAATCTCAAGGGCTGCAATATTTTCAATGACGAATTGAGACGTCCCGGCTGACAAATCATATTCTCCTTATGAAATTGGAACATTCTTCTTTAGTTCTGACTGCAGCATAAATCACATCATCACTGTCAGGACTCTTTCAGTGGGAAATAAACACAAACATTTCAAATCCTACTAACATTGTAACGCCTACCGCAAAACAATTGCACTATAAATTTTTTCTTTTTTTGTATATGTTCATGTTTATTCTCTTCTATCCCCTTTAATTTCTCAGCTTTGTGTTAGCTCCACTGGCTTCAAGTGGCCAAAAATACGGGTTGAAGTATTTTAATGAAACAAAGAACAAAAAAGGACTGAAAAAAAAGCAGCAAAAGATGTCGATAGATTTATTTTAACACCCCCACAGCTGCAGATATCTGTTCCCAATCAGGACTGTTCGTGTAAGAGCACACCGGCCCTCCTGTACAGTAACGAACCACAGTGAGAGCCAGCCTGTGCTGTTTGGATGGGAATGTGTGTATGTGTGCGTGCGTGCGTGCGTGCGTGCGTGCGTGCGTGCGTGCGTGCGTGCGTGCGTGCGTGCGTGTGTGTGTGGGCAAGCATGCCTGAGGTTGCTGAGCCTCGGCCTTCTCCTCAACATTAATAAGGACTTCCTTCCTACCAGACAGTCAAACACCTGATCATTTACCAGGGAGGACATGCCCACGCATCCCTCAGAGCTGGCAGCCGTCGGCCTCTAATAAGGATCAGCCTGTATTCCGTAGCTGCCCATCAATCAAAGTGTTTGCATGCCGGACGTCCATACACAAATCATGTTTTCTCTCTATACCCCACCCCTAATGTGTGAGAGTGTGTTTGTGTGAAAGTTTAGACTGAGCTATCATGGGTGGCAGCTATATCCAGGTAGACAGAGCAAGAAATAATCCCTGTCATACGCACACCACTTCAAAACTTCAAATTGGCCTCTTGTAAAAATGTCGAGCCAAAATACACCTGGTGAAATGTGCATTTTTATGATGTGCATAACCTCTTATTTCTCCTCCTTAAATATCAGGTTTTGAAATGGTTTTTCCATAATTGAATTAGAGTGGCTAGTCACAACTGACTCGAGAACACATCAACAGTTTTCAGCCCAGACGCTGTCAAAGAGTCACTGAAACCACAGACAGGTTGCTGAAGAGAAAATTGTCCTGTTTGCGGAGCTCGGCTGCAATCAGGTCTTCTCCAAAGGTCACAACTTAAACAATGAAATCATCACTTTTACATGACATCTCTGACATCTCAGTTCATCGCTGCATATGTTGGCTGTCAGGAACCTGGTTGTGTTCGGGTTCGAGTTTCATGCTTCATATTCTGTCAGCATACCTCCCAGAGAGGCGACGTTTCAGCAGTGAGAGCTGCTGCAGTCAGTTTGTGCTCAGCGGGACGAGTGGGGGGGGGCAAAATATCCTTCAACTTAAATGGAAACCCACTGTTTTTCACTCTTTCAGCCAGGGAGGTTATTAAAGTGAAATTCTGTTTAAATTCGCGATTGTTGCAGACTTCGCAACATCATCTGGTCTTTATGTTCTGTACCCAACAGGACCCAAGGATGCAGATCTCACAGTGATTACTTTGTTCTTGTGCTGCAAAACAGAGAATGTGTGATCAGATCCTGGTGCATAAGAAGTGTAAGGTATTGTGTTTCCTAACACTGTTGTTACATAATAAAACCACTTGGATGTTAACAAAGAACTGCACTAGAATATGAAAGTTGGGAAACTCATACAGTGTAATATTTGCATCTCTTTTTTTTTGGCAAGTTTGTTCAATTTAAGACTGCGGTTAACTGAATTTATTTTTTATGCATCGCTTTACTTTACCCAAAGACTTTTCATTGCATTAGAAAAGCGCTTTGAACCAACACCTCTATTATCAGAAAAGCTGATGATTATTTTTCTGACATTTGATTGATAGTGTAAGTTGTATTCTTATCTTCCGTTTGCCCCAAAGGAATTTCTGCCACACTTCTGTGATTTTTTTTTCTACCACAATTCAAGTACACAATGATAACATTTTATACTGAAAGGTTGCACAGCAATTTGCAGTGAGTGCATCTCGATCAAAACATGAATAGAGTTTGGTCTTATAGTGTTTTTAGAGAAAAGATACTTGTTTTTGTTGCACCAATTTGGAGTTGGAGGGGTAATAGTCGATCCTTACATAACCACTTTTAATAATTTGACAGCTGCAAAAATATGAAGAGGAAAATACCTGTTTTTTAGCGTTTTAAGATTTTTTAGATTTTCTTTTTGTTTTCATATAGAGTAATTGATGGGCAGACTTTTTCTCTTTGTTGAAAAATGGGAAAAACCATTAGATAAGTTGTGGACTAGTTGATGGTGCTTAACAAGACTCTGCTGTTCAGTGTCAAAGTCTTCCAGTAATCAGCCTGGTTTCAGATCCGTAGCTCATTGGGTTCAACTGCTGCCTGTAATTAGAGTTTGTTTGTAGCTTATTCATAGCAGATCACTGTGAGTATAACAAGCTCCTTATGTCTGAATAAAACAGTACTGGCTGTAGCTGAAGAGGTAGTGTGTTGACTGTAGTGGGAGTGATTAAGATATTCACACACTGTGAGTTTGTATTCTGATTGTATTTGATTTTCTTAATTATCGGCCACCAACATGTTATGCGCCCATTGTTGTGATTTGCGTTCAATTCTATGATCATTGCTGTGAATAGTATGTTGTTAATGTTGGATTTATGTTGTTTTTGTTCAGTTTTGTCTGTTCCAACATCATGTTGTCTGGTATGATGCAATTTTGGAGGGGAGTAACATGGTTCAGCTTGGTTTTGGAGTCATAGGGCTACTTGAGACATCCATTCCTGCCATCTCAGCAGAACTACTGACCCAACACTGTGTGGCAGTCTGGGTCTTTAAGCTCTCACTGATACTGGTAGCTAAATATCATTCTAACATCAGTATAATAGATTCTCTCCTGGGTTCATCTCCTCAGTAAGTGGAACAAGAGATCCCATGAACTTTCTTTCACTTGCCAGAAATTTGTCTCCTCTAGCAGCTTTAACGGGTCTGAACAAACACTCATTGCAGATTCTCTATTCAGAAAAACATTACTATAAACACTCTGAAAAAAACCTGCTAGTCTCACAACATCAGCAATCTGCTACACCAGTACTGTCCAATGGAAAAATTCTATCTATAATGTTTAATTAATTGTTTAATTCTCAGACGTAACACGTTTTAAAACACTGTAAGATATCTTTTTAAATGTTTGTTGTGGCATCACTGCAATGGCACTGCTTTATTTGATCTAAAACTTCTATCAGTGTAACACATAATATGCAGTGACACCCTTGCTAATGCTGCTATTTTGCTAGGGTTGTGAAAATGTTGCCATTTTATTAGTACTCCTAGAGCTAGAATAATAGCCATGATAGTGGCAAAATCTTATCGGTTTATTACAGAAAACTATTTTTGATGTGCTTCATCCTGAGTTTGTATAGGGAGGGAAAAATGAAGCTCAGTTTTTGGCCCCGCAGCAAAAATAAACGAGTGCTCGCTCTTCTCCACCTACTGGAACTGAGAAATCAAACATCACAGCATAATAATAACTGGCATTCTCCAGCGAGTGACCTCTCTGCCCAGCATGTTTTATCACCCTGGAAAGCTTTGCAGACAATGAATATATCAGATGATGTGTGAGGATTGATTTCCACATCCCTCTGTGTAGTTGCAGTTGGACATTCCTGTCCGCCCCACATTTGCTACTTGCTCCTCCGTGTACGAGCTGAAACCACAAAACTCAGCGGCCCTATCAAAAACAAACACAACAAATCTTCACGGAGCTCCATTTCCATAATGCAGTTTCTTTTTGAATATCCCTCTGTGTGTGTTTTCCACACTACAAGTCTGAACATATTCAAGCTATTCTGCAGTGCGAAGGTTCTCCGCTCTGTTTGATTAGGGCAACACACAGGAGGTCCGCTGCCATGGTGTTTTCTTTACCTGGGCCCATAACTCTTAAAAACACACAAACACTTGGGTTGTAAATGACCTGTTCATCACACAGTGACAGGAGAGGTGATTCTGGACTCTTGGTGGGCCAGGTGTGCAGATCAGGACAGCTGTGTCGTGCCAAGACCTGTTGGCATGGCGACGCGGGACCATGGAAAGTTCTGGAATCTGTCGCTGCTGGCAGCGCTGAGCTCCTGAGCGGGACTGGTGTTGGCTTTGCCTCCAGCTGTTTCTTTACAGACATGCTGAACGCCAGCAAGAGCCAGGGGCCAAGATCAGCCCGGCGAAGTCTGGCCACACACAGGCCACTTACACACACACAGACACACACAGACAGACAGCCACAGTTATACAAGCTCACACAAACAAACACGCATGCGTTTTCTGCAACCGGCCCGTCTTTGAAAGAGCAACAGAATAACAGAAGGCAAAAAACACATTATCACACGTCTGTTAAATCTCCCACAGTCATGTTGTTATTATTTAATGCATGCATGTATATTTTATGTACGTGTTTTGTCCAACATTTATCACTTTTTGATCTGTTTCATGTCTCCTAAGGTTCTATAGCCCGCATTTGTTTTCACTTTCCTGTGTCCCTGGTTTTCCCTCCTTTACCTGCTTACTCTCAAATATTTATTCACACTTCTTTCCTTCATCTTGCTTGATAACAATGCTCGCTTGTTTTTTGATTTGAGCATTTTTGTGACTGTAGAGTGCTGTCTTACCCTGGTTTTAATCACACTAAATTGCCATTTGTTTTCATTTAATTACTTTAATCACTGAAATTATCCATCCTGTGCCCTATGAATAAACCGACTTGTGCAACTGTTTAGAAAAACAATAAGCACATTTTTGACCTGAAATCATACATTTTAACACCCTGCCAGTCAGCTTTGCGCCATTAAACTCTTTTTTCCGACAAATACTTTACAGATGTTCCCTTTTTTTCTTTGACCAAATATACAAAACATAGCGCTCCATTTTTAACTAACCATAATGTGACAGTGTATTACACAGTACTGTAATGTTCCCACTGTTGCTAAGCATTATCGGTGGGGCTTGAAACCTTTGATTGAGGAACCTTTGAAGGTGGTGTCAGTGAATAATTGCTACGTTGAAACGGCCCCACCACAGAAAAATAAACTTGCCATCTTTTGTTTTCCTTGTGTGGTCGATGGTAATTCATTGAGTAAAGAGAAATGGGAGGGAATTCTTTTGAGGCTCTTGTTTGCTAATTCATTGAGTTCTCAAGACCGGGGGAAAGTGGCTACGGAAATTAAAATTTATTGAAATCTCTTTCAGTGGTAAAGCTGGCTGTGTTTCTTGGAGAGTCAATTCCTTTTCTATACTTGCTCAGTGAGCTTTGGTCAATGAGGAGGTGAACTGCTTTTGTGGCTGTGCTCAGAGGAGGAATGTGTAGGTTTTGTGGCTAATGGAAACCCACAGTTAAAGGAACTAGTAGTATTGGCGTGCTGGAAACAACGTACAGACTGATCAGCAGTCTCACTTGTTTAAAATGAAAACACTGAGATTCTTTCTCTGCAGGTAAATGGGCAAAGTGCTGCAGACAGAGCCTCACCGACTTAGCATTAGAGTGTGAAATCAGTAATTGTTATTTGCAGTAAACATTACTGATATAGTATTTACTTTTTCTATCTGGCTTTGAGAATCAGAGGCATCAACTCAAGAGAAGCCACCTCAGCA
Organism: Acanthochromis polyacanthus; assembly: GCF_021347895.1. NCBI lineage: Eukaryota > Metazoa > Chordata > Actinopteri > Pomacentridae > Acanthochromis > Acanthochromis polyacanthus. The sequence goes on along the minus strand of NC_067120.1, from coordinate 15,758,376 downwards.
GTCCGTAATGCTTGCCAGATATGTGTTTCTGAGAAAGTTATGCAACTCTTGTGTTCTTTGAGCTGAAAAATGCGCTTCCTTTTTTGATTTTACAATCCTATTTCCATCACTCTACATATCTTCAAATGTAATCAAGAGGAAAAGCACTCTCGGAAATGTCAGCAATTAGTGAAAAGAGTAGAATTTGGAAATGGGCAAAGCAGTTTAAGGTGATCGGACTCAAGCTGCAATTATAGGATAATAGTACATGTTAATATATACATATATATATATATATATATATATATATATATATATATATATAGTTTAATAGAATCCAAAAACTTTTACTGCTGCATATACACAGCTATATTTAAACTGTAAGATTGCTAACTTTAGCCGCCATTAGCTACTGGTCATACCAGACCAGGTAAGACTGCAGAAACAAAAACATAACGGTGGCTTTAATGTTATTTTTCTGTCATGCTTTCTTTTGCTCATGTAGAAAGTGTCACAATTTTCAGTCCTGTGTATGAAATTGTGATCGAGTTGCCAGAGGATGAGTCGCCACATTTCAAAAGTCTGCTTTACATGACATTTTGAGAGGTCTGATTACAACATTTAACTTTTTGAGGGAGAAGTGGTGTCAGTCCTTATTACAGAAAATTTTGTTACAATTTTTGCAACTTTATTTATGCTCTTGTGATGTACAATTGTCATATTTTGCTCGTCTCTGATGCATTATGTCACCAGCATTGCAGGTGGGCAAAGCTTCACTTAAAGCTCTGTCCATCATCCACCCACTTACTTGTCTACAGGGGTCAAGTAAGAGCAGACTCACTGACTGCAAGACTTCCTCTCCTCTGTCCCCTCTCACTGGGCGCAGAGTTGGTGGATATGGTTAGTAGCAGTCATAACAAGCATTTTTCAAAATGAGCTTCATCTGATGACAAGCTCGGACATATTGAATGGCTGACAGTGTTTTCCAATCCAAGTCTCTGATGATGCTGCCATACAAGGACTTTCTCTCCCACAGCACAGAGGCAGGAAATAGAAAGAAATGTTCTTGGAAATGGAGTAATGTTTTTAGCATCTTACACACAGCTGGACATGCAGTTTCCTCGAGCCGCTGCAGAGATTTTCACTGAATTTGCCCCCAAATCATTATGTTGTCACTTCAATTTCAGCCGCGCAGTTGGTATTCTATAGCTTAATGCGTGTGGTTACTACTTTCATTACTTTACCAAAGTGTGTCCATCAACCTGCAAAGTTTCACCAATAAACTCATTTCCATTTATTGTCTGCTGCTGATGTTGTAAGTACATCTTTTCTTCCCATATCCGTCGTTCCTGCCAGCACTCACCCAACCCGGGGCCATCTGGTCTCATTTTGACACCCGAGACTGCCATCTTGTAATTCTGAAAAAGTAAGAGCTATAGAAAGGTGACAACAGTTTTCCTTCCTAGTTTACCTCCCTGCACCACACTGAGTCTGACAAGCTGCTGAAAAATAGGACCAGGTCACATTTCAGCCTCAAAAGAATGTGCAGGGGCTGTGAGTAACCCTGTGGTCTGGCTTGGCATGTTTGGTCTGGCTCCACATAATATCATGTAGTGTGCCATTGAGGACCGAGGGCATGAACACCAAAGAGAAGTGTTGAGGGCGTTCCTACTTTGGACCAAAATCGATGCCAAAACCTAATAGTAGCACTGTAATCAGTCTTCCCCCTAATATTAGCACCATAACTTTTTTCTCCAGGGTGGCGGTTGGTGTTTTGGCTCGGCACGTCCTCTTTGACCTTAAATTCAGTCCTGCGGCTGTGTAAAGCCCCTCTTGGCATCATCAGCAGGCAGCACATTAATACAACACTGCATTAGCCTTGTATATGATGCCTTTACCTGAATGTAACACAGAAGATAATGACACCGGTGATTTCAAAAACATCCTCCCTTTTGACATTAATCCTCCTCAACAGAACAGATTACAGGATTGATCCATTATGTTGCCCTGCATGTAAAATATATTAACTTCTTGAGCTATTGTAACCATATGGTTTTGTCATTGAGCGCTGCTCAGGAAATCTCATGGAGCCGGTTTCTCTTTTATCAAAACCAGAAGTGCCTTGAGAAAATGGTCTAAAGCAGGCACTGTGAAAAAGGTTCAGTTACACGGAGAAATAAATTGTGTCCCAAATGGACTGGATATTAACTTAAAGATAACTTGGTCAATATACTTCAAATCGGAGCTGATATTCAATCTCACCCCCACTGGCGACTGCAGCACCTCTTACACTGCAGGGCTGCTTTCTACTATTGCACCTGTGCTGAATTTGCAGGAAAACTCATATCCTCGCACGTAAGAGAGGAGCACGTCAATTAAACCGGAAGCCGATCTCTGGTCAATCAAGCCACCCAGTATGTGCTCTCACTGTAAATTAAAATTAAAATTGATATCCCCAGCAAGGCCAATATTTTTTGTTCTGCCACTAAATGTCGGCGATTTATCATTCAAACATCCCAGGGTTTTGTGTAGGTACTTTTGGACCTCAGGTTCAGTGGGTTTGATGCTCAGCCAGAGACAATATCGAATCCATGCCAAGAGTCCAAGCTGTGAACGCTTGTCTGAGAGTTACCGTAAATCCTTCTGCTCGCACCACTAAGAAGCTCAGAAAGCCGCAGCCCTGCTATTTGCCACCCCTGTGGTCCTTACAGGTAGCCACTGAGACTCCCCAAATTATGATCTCCGTGTATAGCAGAGCAACGCAAGAACAGAGCTCAATGGATAAAGGCTTACCTGTTGCCCCTTATTTTCCTCACTGGATAAGGACTGGGGCTGTCAGTTCTCCTCTGTGTTGATTAATCTGGCACTTTATTGGATATGATACTGATGATTAATGGCATATTATCCTGCCCTGATAAAAACATTCACTTTTCAGATATTTCCTGATTGAACCTGATATTTTTTTGGCTGTTGCCCCTCAACATGCTAAACTTTTGACTGTGAAAAATGCACAGTTTGTTCAGCTTGATAGGTCATTTACACTATCTCGCTGCTGAAAGGTCATTTATTCATGATTAATTAGAGTTCTGGATGGGTCAGTCTGACCATAGCAAACTATACTTAGCATTTATTCCATTTAAATTCAGGAAGTATTTAGATTCGGACATTTTGCATCTGAAACTGCTCAGATGATTTTCAATATAGTCTTATGCATAAAATAGGGATTGTGTCTCTTAATGTTAAAGAAACTCCTTTATATATTTTACTGATCCTGAAAATCAGGATATAGAATTAATATAGAATACGCATCAGTAAACATGTTCCTAATTTAGACTTCTTTTTTTTTTCAAATGGAAAATGTTCGGTCAAAGGGGTCCAGGAGGGTGAAGTCCAACACTGCCCCCACCAGGAGTTCCCAGCAGGGTCTTGGAGTCACACATCAAGGTCTGTCGCTGGGCCTCGACCCCTGCCCAGGCCTCTGTGATGGGGAGGGGCCACGGCTGAGCGAGCCAGAGGAGACAACACACCATAGCTGTGTGTAACAGCACAGTGAGTCCTTTCGCTCGTTGCCATGCTGTAGCTGACCGCAGGATTGTAGTGTTTACTTAAGAGCCAGTGCATAAGAGAAAGGCGGACCACCGGCAGTCGCCACCCGCCGGGTCCTGGGCAGGACCTGGGGCTCATCTTTGTTGAAAATGGCTCTGGAACCTGCCACCTCCCACCGGGCGGGCCTATATTTAGCAACAAACTGAGAAACCTCTTCATTCTTAAAAAGCTCTTTAGGTTTCCATTGAGAAGGGGGTTCAGAGGAGGACGAGCGGCGATGCTGCACTCCTGTGGTCTGAGAGGTGCTTCTCTTTGCCCTGGACTCACCTGCACAGGACATTCATGTTACAACTTGCCCAGGATGGAAACAGGTTATCTTTAAAGGGCAGCTATAATTAGAAGATGGGAAATCTCATTTGGGGACATTGTTATGCCAAAAGAGGAGCATGTGAAAATACATCAAACACAAGTCAACATTTTGCCAGTGCAGATAGTTTTAATTGAATTAAAGCTTTTCACTCTCTCATTAACATGGTACGTGACTGCTGAGTCTGTGTGAAGCCTAACATGGTGACCGATATACTGTAGACTCATAATTACATGTGAAACAGATCTACAACACAAGGTGAAAAATGGAGATAAAAATGACACTTTCCAGAAAAGAAATGTAAGTTTCAATGAAAGAAAAAACTGCCAATAACAGCTGTTGGTGCGAGCTGTAGAAAACTACCAAAAATAACAACATAGAAAAGATGTTCTTCTGTTGGCAATGCAAGGTTTTTATACATTATACTGGACAATATTTGCACCTTTTTACCTAAATTTTCATGTCTATTTTCTAGTCAGCATCAATGACAGTAAAAAGATTTTTGAAATATCTTAATTTTATTCATGTCTGGAAGAAAAACAAGATTTCGTGGTTCTCAACGAATCAAGATTGCATGTTTTTTCCGTCTTAATGAAGATGTTTTATTAATGATTTGCTGACTCTGACTTTTTCTGTTTGCATACCACTTCACTCTTCCCACTTCTCAACGCTGAACTCAGAAGGAGAGCGAATCCAAGACAGGACATGCGTATTACATGTTTTCATTTGCCCTCATGTATGCCTGAATCGTGAAACAATCCCTCTTTTCATGCCCATGGTTTCATTCAGTGGGTGGTGAGAGCACCACTATGATTGGGGATGAGGGAGCTGGGTGATTTTTTCCAAGGTGAGCACCTCATGGGAGATGACTGCTCGCTGCCATTAGTTTAAGTGCAGGAGTGTCAGTTAACCCGACACTGGCACCAGGAATACTTAATACCAGATGGAGGGAGCTGTCCTTGAAGTCTTAACAAGCAGGCGCAGAGAAACAAGCCTTTATTCAGTGTGAGAGAACATAGAAAAAACTGATAACTTAGCAAGGTTACCACAAAGTGTACGTTAAATCCCACATAGGAAAGGGAGGGATAAAGGAGATTGAAGGGGGTGTGGAGGGGCAGAGGTCCAAAGTGGATAAAAACACAGTTTAGATGTTGCTGACTGTAATTTTTTTATTGCGTTCAAAATACGCAGGAATATAAAACAAAGCAGTGGTTGTCACGCTAAAGGGTCCAGCTGCTTAAGAGGTGTCAAATTATTGTACCTCAGCTGGATACATCGGTGTTGGACGCCAGGGGGTGAGAGAAGAGCCAAACCCAGCAGACTTTGGCACATTTGTCCTTTACCGCTGGCACGGATAAGCCACGCTGTGAGGCTTCAGAGCATCGATAGGCCCCCGGTGTTTTACTACCCAAAACTATGAGCTGCTACAAGAGCCGAACCATCAAGACTACCTCCTGGAAGAACAGTAAACATGACGACAAGTGCTTTTTCCGCACGATGCACCTCCTGACCAAATAGTTCAGATGTGGGGCAGTTCACTCAGCCGGCATACAGCACACAATGAGGCCTAAAAGTTTCCATTTTCCAGATTGAACAGATAAGAACAAATCAGCTGAAGTACCAGGTTTGTCTTGGCTGTGGTAGATACAGAGCTGAGAGCTATTACTTAAAATAACTTGACACCAGAAAACCCCTAAATCGGCCAGTAAGGAAATTACAAGCACATTCATGTCAGTCTATGGAGGCACCTCACACAAAGGTCCCCAAAGAGGACTCTTGTTGTCAGCTTTGATAAAATCCACTCCCTTTCCTTTTTTGGTGCATAATTGAAAATTGAGCTTGAGCCCTGCCAATGATTGCAATAAAATGCTGAATGCACTGAGCTGCTGGCATGTTCCCGGATCTGGCACATGGACCTACTAGTGCTGCTGAGTTTCTGTCGATCGTCTTCTTCTCATTCATTAGATCCGCTTAACGCTGACGCCCCTAAATGGTGACCCCTCGCTTGAGTAAGGGTTCTATGAGCTCAGAGGCCAGGCATCCGCGGAAGAGAGGAAACGGTTGAGGGGCACGGCGGTGTCATAACCGATACATCACAGCAGTCTTTTGAGAAGTCTTTGGCTCTTCCCATACTGGTCCGGTACCAGTGTTCAGCCATGCGGGCAGAAAAACTAAGCAGAGGCAGGTCTGTTGAGAACTTCAGCCAAGTTAAGCACGGAAATATTTCTTTCCTGTTAACTCAAGAGTCTGGCAGTCACCTGTGTGAGGTTGCCCCCTCTTTTTTGTAGTCGTGAGCCACCGGCCATTCGGTGCGGCCATGTCAGGCACGTAAAAAAATAGAAATAAAAATAGAAAAGGCCTCCATGGCGATGAAACATTTGATCAAGCATGCTGTTGAACACTTCGATACCACATCACAAAGGCATTATTGTCCCAAGCACAAGAAGTCGATAATCACTTTGCCAGTTGTTTTGGCTTAAAGAAATTCACTTAGTTGTTGAAGTATTGGATGATAATGAGTTCCTGATGCCTCCACTGGGGGGGAAGCCGGGTCTGTGCTTGAGGGCAGTGGATACATTTCTGTTTGGGCAGAGGTGGTGATTGTGTTTGCTGCACAGTAGCTCACTAGCAATAGCTCTCCTCTAACCCATGTTAACTGGAGTTTGGGCCAGTTGACGCCAGCAGAAACAGTCTGCAAACACACCATTAGCATTACCTCATAAAGGTGAATTTGGGAACTAGTTAGCAAACAGTTGCTCATGTTCACAATAAGCACGCTGTAAATCATTTCAAGTTTGTTAAACTTAGAAACACAAGTTCCCCGACTGCCTTAAAAGAATGAGTTAAGTGGACGTACATTGAGTAGTTATTTCAATTTGATGTTTTGAATTTTAAAAAGTAAAATTACCTGGGTTAAATGAATGAGTTCAGTAAATATTACACTGAATCAAATGAGCAGTCTCTCTGGTAATGGACTTTACATTTTCTCATAAAGCCAGTTTTTTTTATTTAAGATGGAAATTAACAGTTGTATTTGTTGAAAGCATTTTGTATCTAGAGCAACGTGCCAAGTTTCAGTTTTTTTGCTTTAAAATAATCTACATAGGTAAAGACTGAATGCAATACTAACCTTCCTCAAGGTTTGCACTGTTGTCTTTATTATGTAAAGAAGCAACTGTGATCTAATACATCTTAAATGACACATTGTGAAATGGTTCTTAAAGCAACAAAAGAAGAGTCTTGCAAGAGTTTTTACTGTAAAATCATGCATGGTGGGAAATCTGTGCATCAATATACATCAATGATTTACCAGATGTTTGCCCTGAGCTTGATATGTTGATGTATGCTGATGATGCTGTGTTGTTCACTTATGGTATAAATATCCAGACTATCACTGCAAATCTTACAGAAGGTCTTAACAGAGTACATCTCTGGCTTAGGCAAAATTGTCTTTTGCTGAATTCCAAAAAGACAGTCTGTATGATATTCAGTAAACAAAAAGTAAAACAAGACCGATCTAATGTATTTCTGAATGGAGAGGAGTTGGAATTAGTAACCCATTTTAAATATCTTGGGGTCATATTAGATTCCAACCTCACATTCAAAAAACATGTGAAAAAGGTTGCAAATACCATCAGATTTAATTTACAAAACTTTAAACAAATCAGACCATTCATCATTACAGAGGCAGCTAAGTCTTACCTTCACTGCATGATATTTTCTCACATTGAATACTGTTTCACAGTCTGGTCCTTTGCTGGTGTTACTGCACTTAAACCAATAGAGCAGCTTTTTAAAAAAGCTATTAAGATACTTGATCAAAAACCCCAGTCATTTCATATATGTGTTTTAATAGAGAAATACAAGTTTTTAACATTTGAAAGTTTTAAAATCTTTAAAAATAACTGTCTCATATATAGAGTTCTGAACGGCTTAGCCCCGCCACCACTTAATGGATTTATTAAACAAAAGTCCAGCCTAAAGAACACTCGCTCCACAGTAAGGGGGACTGTGAAGTGCAATATCGTGGTTGCGAATTCTCAAAAAATGTACTATCCATTAAGGGCTGCTCCAGTTGGAACAATCTACCAATGACAGTTAGAGAAAGTACCACCTATGTCTCTTTTAAGAGGCAACTTAAAGAATGGCTGTTACAGCAACACTCTTGTAACCATTAGAGAGTCATTCAGAAGTTACAAGAGCATGTCAGTTTTAAAATGATAGAATGATGTGTGTGTGTGTGAGAGGGAAAAGTGTAGGTTGTGGTTGAATGTTTAGTTTAGTTTTTATATTGTATCTTTGCCCTGTCTTGTTTTTTTGTTTTTTGTTTTTTGTTTTTGTTTGTTTTTTTGCTTAATGTCCTGTATGTTCTTGTTTTGGTGGTATGTCTTTTATCCCATGGGACAACAGATGGAAATTAGCCTTGAGCTAAATCTGGCGTATTTACATTACTGGATGTTCATTAATATGCACTGTCCCATTCAAATAAAATAATAAATGAAATGAATGAAATGAAATGGGAACTTTAAGTGTTCTTACCTTAAAAAATAAGGAGAGACAGCAGGTCCGATTTGTGGCACTGGCAGCGAGCAGTGACACTTTTTGTGGCACCGCTGCGGTGCCACGGTTAATGCCACTGTTTGGGCGAGATGTCACCCAGATAGCAAACTATGGGTGAATCAATGTTGAATCTATGTTGAGACCTAACGTCGAAATTATACAGAAAGCGCAAGGTTGATAAAATGCTGAGTCAACGTTTGCTTACATAGATTACATGTTTGCAAACATAGATTCAACATTAAACATTGACCTGTCAAACATTTTAATTAAACCAAAATACAATGTAGATTCAATGGTATCTTTTAAACACAAACTTCAATGTTGACAAAATGTCGTTGAATCAACGTTGATCCAACCATCAATCTTCAACCGTAACCACAATTCAACCTTCTTAACCCTAATTCAATATTGATTTAACATCTTTTGCTATCTGGGTAAAGTGTGATTTATGGTTGAAAAGCAAACGTTGACTCAACATTTTATCAACCTTGCGCTTTCTGTATAATTTCGACGTTAGATCTCAACATAGATTCAACATTGATTCACCCATAGTTTGCTATCTGGGCACTGCCGCAGCGGCATTTCCAGTGGCCTCTGGAGATGCCAGCAGAGATGCCACGGTTAATGCCACTGTTTAGGGAACATGCCATGGTTAATGCCAGTACTTTTACCGCTGTTTGGGCGAGATGCCATGGTTTATTCCGCTGTCTGAGGGAGATGCCACCAGGGGTGAAAGTAAGCCGGAACGGTCCGGAACTGCGTACCGGCAAAAGATCTGGTGGTGGAACGCAGTTCCGGGAAAAGATCTGCTGGCGGTACGCCGCTCTTCCATCGGTATGCCGCCCGGCCTGCCTGCTATCCATAGATATCGACCGGAGTTCACTCAGCAGTACGTGAGTGCGCATGCGTGTCTACTTCCGTAACACAGCGATTGTTATGGCCAGTAGCAGCCAATAGCAAATTGTACTGATTTATTGTACTGGGACGAGCAATAAATTACATGTGAAATTCCACATGTTCTTGTGATTGGCTGAAAAACTTTCAACAGGATTTACAATGGTTAGCATCGACGGAATGGGATGAAAGTAAGCCGGAACGGTCCGGAACTATTACTAATAGTTCCGACAAGAATTTAAAACTACTTTCACCCCTAAATGAAGATGAATTTGTTTCACATTACTCCAGTCTGCCAGCATTTGGCAGCAGTTTCTTCCCTCAAATAACTAGTGTCTTTAGCGCCCCTAGGGGCAACGACCACTAGTTCGTTCAGGTTAATACGGTCACCGGACAAACCACAGAATCGGATAACCCCATCCAGATAGTGGTAGTAGTAGTAGTGGCATCTCCCCAAAAGAGTGACATTAACCTTAGCATCTTGTCCAAACAGCGGTAAAAGTAGCCTACTGGCTTAAAATGTGGCATCTTACCAGACCGTGGCATTAACCATGGCACCTCACAGTGGCATTAACCGTGGTATCCCCTAAACCAGTAGTCGGCAACTGGCGGCCCGTGGGCCAAAACTGGCCCGTCAGGAATAATATCTGGCCCGCCAGATGATTTTGAAAATTCGATTTGGCACGGAGCCAAGCCAGTCCGTCACCACAACACGAAACTCGCATGGTCGGCTGCTGCCGGGCATTTCCGCGTTTGCGCTACTGGTCGGACACGGTTGTACCAGCCAGATTTCACTGAGCAACAGTGTGTGCAAAACGTGCGTGTGTCTCGGGAGTCATTTGTAATACATCTGTGATCAGAATTGAGACGTGTGTCCCAAGCAGCAGTGATCAGCTGTAGAAGCTCCGCTGCTCGCGGTATCGCCCCCCTCCCCCGCTCGCGGAATCGGAGCGCACCCCCTCGCAGGTTGGCAGGTTTCCACTGTGCAGCATGTCACTGCACAGTGGCATTAACCGTGGCACGGTGCCACAAAAAGTGTCGCTGCACAGTGGCATTAACCGTGGCACCGCGGCGGTGCCACAAAAAGTGTGGCTGCTCGCTGCCAGTGCCACAAATCGGTCTTGCCCCTACTGGAAATAAGTTTCACCAATTGTTTAAACTCTCAGCCGTAGACTATGTAGTATGTTGAATAAACTTGAAATGAATAAAAGCTCTGTGTTTACATTAAGTTAAGAAGAAAGGATTAGTTTATTCCACTAGATTCCTGCTTTATATTTTATTATGCAGCAATATCAGCATTTCTTTGAAGTCAGATGCACAATATTCACTTAACTTTTAAGTACATTCTTGACAGGAATATCTGCCATCATAGCTGCTAACTACGTGTTCATAATATGTTGCTAACTGCCTGTTTCTGCAATCAGCTGAAAGACACTAAAACACAGAGTAAAGCTGAGGAAACTGCAGAATAAGGTCTGAATTTTCTGTCTGTTCGTCACTCCAAGAGAATCTTATTACATTGCTCATAGCCATTTGATTAATGGCAGATGATGCACATGAACAATGAACTGAGTTGTGCAGCGGGTTGAAACTGGCAGAAGAGATGCTTTTGGTGGCTCTGACAGATCAAATATATCAGTGCATAACACAGCAAGGAGACAAATGGCCTACAAGTTTTCCGTCAGACAGTCCAGCATGACGCTCCGCTGGTGCGTCAGTGAGGACTTGATTGAAATTCTTCATTCACTGCATGCAAGTTCGCACACAGTAATGTTTGCCTTAAGTTCAGTGAGGACATGAGCAAGTGTGTCTCTGTACTCAATGGCCAAATAAAACAGGAATAGCCCAAATCATAATAGTAATGCAAATAAATGGAAGAGTGCTTATGATACAAACAGGCAGGTGGCCAAATGGGCATCAACAAGGACCAGAGACGCAGTCTCATTTTTCCTCCTGACAGAAATGTCTACAACTAAGTGTGTGTCCTTTAAGTAGAGTTTGGATTGTCAACAGATGAAAATATACTGTGTGGGCATTACTAGATGGCTGTTCCGAGGCCAGGACACACAAATCTCAACACTGGTGAAATACACTGCTCCCCGCTGCCCGCATCCTACCCTCCTTTTCACACAGGAAACTGCCCAGGACTTGATCTTAATTAGTTTGGCAGTGAGTAATAACATCCTTGGAGGATTAGAGATTGTTGTGATAGATTAGTACAGGAAAACCGACTCTTTTTAGCTGTACATGGTACTACAAAGTGGTCTGATTATGTAAAAATCCTAATGTGCAAATTGCATTAACCAGAATAAGCCTTAATAAAAGAAACAAAGACACAGCTGACTGCCTGGACAAAGCAACAGATGTATGTTCATCAGGTGGCAAGTCTGTTATCATATAGTGGGCTGAAATTTTGTAACACTGATTAATTTCACAAGTATGTGTTTTGTTGTGTCAGTGCAATTGGATCAGACATTCTCTGGGTGGTAACGGTTGACTTTTCCTAAGGTACTTCTGTGGTTGGCTCAATTGGGATTTAGAAATGCTTAAAATCCAAGATAAACTCTACTGAGGAGCCTGTGTTCAACATTTTTCTAAATGATCAGAAATCCTCTTTTAGAACATGGATGTTGGAGGTTGTGTTCATTTGAGACAGCCTGTCTTTTCCAAACACAACACAGCATTTAATAATTCAACTGCCAATTCAACTTTCTTAAGGTAACAGCACATTGGCTGCTATTCTCAATTGATTTTTTTGTCTTTCTCCAACTAACTGCTTCATTGATTCTTTAGATTTATTCAACAATCATCTGTCATGAAATGTCGTCAAATATACTAACCGGTCAACATCAGGTGGAGTAGCTCTATATAAAATGAAATCATTCTAAAAATGTGAATGTTGACGATTAAAGAGTGGGCTTTGATCATTTTTCAGAGGCCATGACTGTTATGCTAAAAGAGGCACTCTCTATGATTCTTGGCCGGAGCCTTATTTTCTGTATAAATTACATACAAAGAAAGCTTAAGAGGTGTTTCTCAAGGGCTCAAAATTTTTACACTTACACTTCATTGGCAAATCTACTATGGAAAAGCTGAACTATACTTGAAGTGCTGTGTTTTACTGTGGTTTGGAGCTGAGGCAGAGATCAATTGCTTGGTTTCTGCAGCATCATCCCAGAAAGCCCCAAAGAGGCATGTCTGAAGGACAGGTGGGGAGCCACACAGTGCCACCTCAAACCACTGTCCCCACAGCAAGGGGCGGCGGCATTAGAGAGCAGCCAGGAGGAGGTCAAACACTGCCACGTCTGTTTGTGAATGTGGAGAACCGCTGCTGCAGATTATTTTCTTAATTAATGGATTAATCTGTTGGTTATCTTTTGAAAGAATCCTTTAATCTAAAAAATTAGCCTCGTTCCAGACACCAATTACTGCTTATATCTTAAATTTGTTCATGTTGAAGCTGAGTAGCACCTCAGTCCGATTATCATCCTGTCAGAAAATGTCCATCACAGTTTCACATCTGGCCAAAATAATCCAAAGATTTTTAATTTGCAATGCAAAACAGAGAGAAGCTGTGAATCTTCTGTGTGTCTGTAAGTAATGTGTTACTTTTAGTTTTTTTTAATGCTTTCATGTTGTCTACTCTTTCTGTAGAAGTTGTACTATTGACATACGACAGTATTCACTTGGTGCTCTTGCTTCATCAACTTAACTAGATTGACTTTGCACGATGTCTCAGAGTCCAAATATAAATTCAGCATGTGATATTTTATTCAATTCTATTAATTCTTTTAACATAGGGGGAAAAGTATTTGGTGTTCCAACACATGGCATGTCTGTAAGAGAATGGACGTAATGAAACAACACTATGTCGGAAATGATAACAAACAGACGGAGAGTGAGGCTGTAGACCAGAAACCATAAGTCAGTAACGAGTCACACATCTGTTATATAGTTATTGAGGTTGTCAGTGTTGCTTGTTGAATGTTGTCCCACTTTTCTTGAAGGGCTTGGCGAACACATTCATCCAGAACCATCTGAAACTGTTTCTTAGATGATAAATGTTAGAGTTGTGGACTTTCAAGTGCCTGGCTATGATCCTAACTCATCTCATATCCACTCTTCATACTGTTACCATTCATCACTCTGTGTATTGACTGTATATGTAGGAACAATTTGGGTTTTCTTGGTTCATTATCAGAACTTGTTTGAGTGTTTGGTTACTATAGCTGTTTGGTGGCCAGACAAAGGTGGCAGAGTTGCCAGTCCATATTTTTGTTAATTAGACTGGGATATTTTGTATTTTTTAGATATTTACTTAGTTTTATGCAGCATGGCACTAAGGGCAGCTCCACTGATTATACCTATATTTATCTCCTCCTTCGTATTTACATTTATGTATCTTAATATTGTTATTTACAGCATATTTTATCTATATGCTTAGTGTGTTCAATCCACTCTGTTCATACTGTTCATTCTATTTATATTCTTATAATACGATATACACCTATACTGCATGTAATGCACTTTTACTGCTCCTTTTGCCTGTCTGGTTAGATGCTAAACAGTTTTTTGTTGTCTTAGTACTTGTGCTGTGTCAGTTAGGTTTAATCTAATTGAATCTTATCTAATCTTATTTATCTGTGGGATTGTGGCATTTAAATGAAGCTGTATCGTCAGATGGCTGCTTACAGTCACTGATCAAAGAAGTGTCTGTGTTCTGGTCACACTATCAGATCATTGTTTTATAAAGCCACACCTGACCAGGGTGCAGATTAACTCAGTGGTCTAGAATTTGTAACCAAACTTGTAGTGCATTATGGGCTGCATTTAATGATTTTCTAACCTCATCAATAGAAATGAGACTTTCACATTATTTTGTGCAAGTCAGAAAAGACCAACTACATGCTGTATTTGTGTTTTTGTTCAGTCGAAGTGCACATCTCCGTTGAACCATCTCAGTTTCTTCTCACTGTAAAGCACAGTGTGTTTTAGACATGAAATTTGCTTTCGTGTATGTTTTCTATTAAACAATATAAAACTTTTAATAAGCCAAACCCGTTTCTTTACAACAATGTGGTTGCACTGCCCTCTTCTGTTACAACAGCAGATTTCATATTAATTGCTTAACATTCGCCCATAACGCATTGTGCCAAAAATAAATCGTTAGAGACACTGTAGTTCACAATAATAAGTGCTAACCGTTATCAATTATTGGGGATTGGACCAAAACCCTGCCATAAACCTGAAACTGCAGCTGTAAAACGCGAGCAGCCGTCAGTGCCATTAAACCGCCATTAACATTGTCCCCTCTCCACCTAATGCAACTCAGATTAGGCACTTAAAGTCACATTTGTCTGCCACATTATATCACACTGTCAATAACCTCTGTAAATTAAAACAATTGTGCAAATGCGTTCGTCGGGATTTGTGCAAAGCGGTTATCTAAAACACACAGCCTACGGTTTCTTTGTGGCGGCGGCCTGCCAGCGTTCCATTCATAGCAGGCCAATCAGAGCGCAGCTTACTGCGGACCTTCAGCCAATAGCGGCGCTGCTTGATGTTTGGCCCTGTTGCGACCGCGGACAGACAGAAGCAAGTGGACCGGTTTGAAGCTAAGCTAATTCAGTCAATTTACAGCTGGTTAATATCGATTTTTGCATTTGTTTCGTTCACAGCACACGCATGTATCTGTTTTTGAAAAATCTAAGCTACGTGTAAATATTTCTGCCACTAGGCTAACACGCAGGACTGGACGTTTATTTGAAGAAACCGCTTCTGTCCTGCTAGCTTTGTCGGCAGCGGGTAGGCGCCACTTCTGTTTGACAACAGCGCGATTCGGTCACGTTCCCGGTGTTGTTGTTTGTAGCGGCTCAGTTAAGGAGCTGATTTCCGTTAGCTGCAAGTAGCGAAAATAAAGAAAACTTCACATCGGTTTTAAAAAAAGTTAGCATGGCAGAATTCCTGGAAGACCCGTCGGTTCTCACGAAAGATAAGCTGAAGAATGAGCTTACAGCAAACAATGTGCCACTTCCCAGCGGTGAGCACAAAAAAGAAGTGTACGTGCAGCTGTATCTGAAAAACTTAACCATACTGAATAACAAGAAAAGCCCGCCTGCAGACACTTTCTCCAGCGACGAAGAGTTACCTGCCCCCGTGGTGTCAAACAAAAGTCGGTCTGGAAGAGTAAGTTCTTGTTTAATCGGATTTGTAAGCGTGTGATAGTAACCATGCGTCTGTTTGGACTGATGCAGCACCTTTATGGGTGTTCATCTTAACGCAGTGATTGATGGATTTTGGATCTTTTTGCAGAAAGCTACCAAAAAGACAGATAAGCCTCGCACAGAGGAGGTGGAAGTGACAGATCTCACCGATGAAGATTTAAAACAGCAGCTGGCAAAGCATGGTGTGGAGACAGGACCTATTGTTGGTGAGTTCCTGGATGCATGTCTTACCCTTAACACAACGTCAAAGATTAAACTCAAAGATGCAAACATGTGTTTATATATTATTACTAATTTATGCGGCACTTAATGGAGAAAAGTTGCAAAGCAGGTTACATTAAATAAAACGTTTGCTTTATCAAGCATAGCTGTTTGTGTCAGGTTATATTCTGTAGCTTTTCAAAAGTTTTAACTGTAGTCCTACTGATACTGAGATCAATACAGTTATCGCCATAGTCGAGGGTAAACAAAGTAGAAACTTACCCGATTGTTTTTAATGCAAAAACATGTACTGTTAGAACTCTGAACCCCATAAAGTGATGATAGGTTTGAAAAAATGCCCAAGCGATGCAATTTATCAGAGTAATCACAAAGTTTATTTTGTTATTTTATACTTTTATGATGTTCCTTTATTTTATTGTTTGTTGCTTTTATATGTAAAGCCTCTTTGAGTGTTTTGAAAAGCACTATACAAATAAAATGTATTATTATTATTTCATAAGTCTCATTGAAACAAATTCCAAAAATAAAGCTGAAAAAAAAAAAACATTCTGCAATCATGAAACTCAGCTGCAATGTGGAAAAAAATCTGAGACTTTTCTCCTGAACTTGGCTGAATGGCACTTTGACAAAGGAAATAAAAAACTGAAGTTGTAAAATATCTTTAGTATGCAGAGACACCATTTTTTCAGAATTGGTTACACTTGTAGACATTTTGAAAAAGGTTTTACATGTTGATTCCAGATATTTTTCAATTTTTATAAAATACATGATTCATGACATACCGTAATTTTATTATATTGCACATAAGACATTTTTGAATTCTCTACTTCTAGATTTGGTTATGATGTTTTCATGTTTAGATTAAAATGCACAAAGCTACATTAATTGGAGTAAAAGTACCATAGTAAGTACTGTATGCACTTTTGCGCCTCTTTTTCTGTCCTCTCAGCCTCTACCCGTAAGTTGTACGAGAAGAAGCTGCAGAAGCTTTTGGACCAGCCTCCAGCCGAACCTGAAGCTCCTACAGATGTCACAGCTCTCCCCAAGGCAGACAGCAACCAGAACGGCAACACAAACTCTGACCAGTACAGCGACAAAGAAGATGGTGAGCTCTGACCACACATTACCGGGGATGTTTTCAAATTATACTGGACTTGAAAGGACAAAATCAGCTTTTTTTAAATATATTAGTATGTTATAAAACATACTTTTCCCTTTTCTGCAAAAAATTGAACATCTGTTGTCATTCCTTGGGTAAGAACTGCCACACTGATTACTGTCCTAATATCGCCATGGTTCACAGTTCTTCATATTAACTGTTTTTCCAGAGGAGATTGCCGCGCCTGAACCAGAGCCAGTTCCTGTAGTAGAGAAGCCTGTGAGGAGCAGAGGAAAAGCTCCTGTCACTGTCAGAACCAGCAGCAGACGACAAACCAAGGTGAGGCACACTTTGCCATTCCTGATTTTGGTGATCAGAGTGTAGTTTCAATTTGTATGACCATATCTTAATATATCCTGACAGGTGGTGGAGGAGATAATTACTGAAGAGACCCCTAAAAAGGCCAGCGAGAGTGTTGTTGAAGATATCCTTGCCAATGAAATAAGCACACCAACAGGCATCAGGTAAGCCGTGCTCATTATAGACTTGTTAATTATTTTTCCTCGTGTCAAGATGCTCACACTCAGTCAAATATGTGAGTTGTGTATTTGGAAATATTCAAGGAACTGCAGGGTTTCTGCAGGGCATTAAAAAGCATTAATAGTCATTGAGTTGATTTTGCGAAAATTAAGGTCTTAAATGGCTTTAAAAATCATTACATTTGATTCTCAGTGGCATTATAAGTCTGTCTGCGGTTTTCAAGAAAAATATTCGACAGTAATAAATATATAATTATAGACTGCGATTCGTCAGATATGTACGTCCGCGTAAACATGCTGAAGCATGGCGATATTTGTTCCGACCGGTCGGGTACAGTTGCCAAAAGCTGCGTGTTTTTAAAGTGGCCGGCAGGTAGGACCAGGTGGAGGAGAGCTGGGAAAGGGTTGAAATGCAAATTCCAGCCAAAATGGCGAGAAAACGTGGATTTCAGAGAATGACTGCAGCCCGTGGGTGGTCAGGGGTGGTTTCCGGATTCAGAAATGGTGAAATGTAGGGACAGATTTCATATAAAAATCATCTTTTACAGAAAACAAACCCGTGTCATTTGTTGAGTTCACGGTCATGGCATTAAAGTTTTTACAGTATAGCATTAAAATGTAATAAAAAGCATTAAATATGACTGGCGGATTTCTGCAGAAACCCGGAACTATATAACTAGAATGTCAAATGTCCTAAACATGGAATGTGGAAGTTATTACTCAACTATGTAAACATAACTTGGAAGACAGTCCACTTGCTAGATTTGAAGGCAACATTTAACAAATCATCACTAAAGCTCCCTAAAGTTTGGTTTAAGCTGGCAGATGCAACAAGTCTGTGATGAGAAAGCAAACTTAATTTGTAGTAACAGATAGTGAGGTCTTGTTCTGAGCTGTAGAAAAAACAAGGGATTGGACTTTGACTGAGGATTTCTTTATTGGTTTTCAATCTAACCTGAAAGTCAATTTCATTGTTTGTCTAATCAGTGCAACCTGCAGACGTCCAATCAGAGGTGCAGCCGGTCGGCCTGTAAAACCAAGTGAGTACTGGCTGGACGAGTCCCGTGTCCAGCACAGTGTCCACACCGAGAGCCGCTCTTACTCTGAGTCTTTGTCCCGACCGAGCAGCAACGTTTCGTCAGGCAAAGCGCCTGTCCGACGAGGCTTCCTGTCCCTGTTGCTTAAGCTCCTGCTCCTTGTGGTGGTGTGCGGTTCTCTCTATTATGCCTACCAGAACCTGGATTCCGATCAGATCAACACCCTCAGAGGCCTCCTGGACAGCGTGGTCGTCCCGCTCCAAGGCGCTGTGGACACGGCAGCCGCCTACCTGGGCATCGGCAGCAGCGGTGCTCAGGAGAGCATCGGAGAGTAAAGACCCTCGGCCGTCCCTCACCACCTCCCTGCCACAGCACACCACGACTCAAGCAGTAAACCTGGCTCACCTCTTCTCTTTTCCTACATGTTTGGACAAAGGACACAGTTTTAATTGAAACAATAAACTTTCCTCTCGCTGAAGTCCAGCTCTCCTCCCACCACCAGAGGGAGGTGTACTCAGACAGTAGCTTCTGGATAACACTGTTATGTGGCAGTCAGAAGAGACTAATTTTAATGTTGAGTTTAATCTGTGAATTGTTTGTGTCTTTGTGTGTATTTAACCCTTCTATGTAGAAACGAGTGCAGAACGGAGAGGCCAGTTTATCCATGCATGGTTGTAGTTTTCGAAGGTCATACTGTAGTTTTTCTCTAACGCTCTGTGCCAGGTGTTTTTCTGATGGTGAAGTGCCTGGACACCGTTAGCACTTAGTGCCCTCCCATTTATTTCAAGCACAAAGCAGAGCTTCTACTAACACCAGAATGTCTACACGTGTTTCTCATTGAATTTCAAAATTTGCTCCATAGCTATAGATTTTAGGTAGAGTGATTCATTATTTCTATGGTGCTCAGGTTGATTCAACTCAAACTTTTTAAATGTGGTCTGTGCTGGGAGGAGACATATGGTGTAATCAGGACACATCACTGCATGAGGAAAATCAGCCCACATTCAACTTGAAGTACTTTTTTCTTTTCTTTTTCTTTTTCCAGTGGCTGATCGCTTGTTGAAAAAGCTCATATGGGGCTCTGTGATCACATCTCAAATCAGGATTCTATGTTTTGCCATCATGATTTTATGGTCAATGGATTGAGGTAGAAAATTTTCTGTACTTTGGGCATCTTTTGTCAACAATGTCAATTTAAAAAACTGAATATTTTAAATGGAAAAGCTCTTAAGCATCATCTACCTTTTTATTTGTCAAGTACTTGTTGAGGAAACTAAAATTGCAACATTTGACAACAGATTATTGATTTTTTTTTCCCACCCCTGCCACAATGCCCATTTGAGTTTACATGCGTTGAATTTTAGTGCTCTTGTGCTTTTCTTTATTTGTTGTTTTTATAAGATTTCTGATCCTTCGGTCCTGTATATTGGACTGGCTGTTGCAGTGCACCCACATAGCCCACCTCACTGACTGCATGTGCTCAGACAGCGCAGATTTGCAAAGAAGACACATGGAGAAAGTAAATCCTTTTGTTGCAGTTTACCCATTTAATGTTCCAACTATTCTTCTGCCTGGGCAAAATTACTACTAGTAAAGACACTGTAGGCTGCTCTGACTGGGGTTTTGTGCCCACTGGGAGAGAGGGAGCGTTCACTGGAGAGGACGTTGGGGGGTAAGAAGATTTCCTTGGGGTTTGGTTTCTATTTTGATATTTTTCTAAAGTGGTGTGTTCAACTTTTTATAGCACATTTTAAGGTAAAAATGTAAAGCAATATGTAATACATGCAAGTCATACTGTATCTTAATCTGAACCTTGCAGACTTAACACAACTTATTCATCATCAGGCAGCTCTCCCACAATGGACAGAAATGACAGGGGATATGTGGGTAAGGATTTTTAATCTGTTTATTTATGATAATGTAGGAAGTGTATCATAAAATAAACCTGGCTGTTAAATCTTCTTTTATCTTCTGTCTGAATCTTTTAAGCAGTACCATTTTTTTTGCATGTAGATAATTTAACAAACTAACACATTTCTTCTCCAAGAGGAACAACTCTGACATCAAAATCAGACCTGGCGAGTTTGAGCGGTTCAAAAGCTTACCAATCATTGTGCTGCCAAAAGGCTTTGGAAAGGTCTGCATGGATCACCATGCCTTCTTCAGATTTGTGTTCCCTGGAACAATCTGTCACACATGCCTCTGACGTGTGCGTCACTAATTAGTGACCCTTCTGCTACAACAGGTAATCTGGAACCATATACAAAAAAAAAAACTACTAGGCTAAAGAAACTCAAAAACAACCCAAAAATAATATTCACCAAAATATGCAAAATGCACTTGTTCTATATTTTCTATCACAGTATTCAACGGAACAAGCTGCAGCAGATTTGTGCAGATATGATCATTTGGAGATGATTATTTGAAACAATGAAAAGTTCACTTGAATAAAGCTTGTGGACCCACAAGAGGAAAAAGAAAACACAGACCTGATTATGCAGAGGCTGAGATACCAAAAGGTTTAGTCACCATATGAGCCTCAAGCTTCCCAGCACTGAATCCTACACTTCCAATAATGCGTCTTTGCACCATAGGTTGTCTTCACTCTCTGACTTTAACAAGGTTTTATGAATGTGCAGCATCCAAACTCTAATGAGCCGATGTCATCCGAGTCTCAGATGTGACAGAGGAGCAGACATTATAAAGTGTTTTAATCTTAGAAATAAAAGATGTCCCTATGACTAGTCTGAGTCTTTACAGTTTTAAAATGTGATTATTTTACAAATCCTGACTTTATGATCTTGAAATGAAAAACACCTTAACTAGGTGAACAACACATCGAAACAGCACAAAGAGGACGAGAAAAAAAGAGTTGCTGTACTCTGTGTTGTCCACTAGAGGGAGGTGTATCTCAGGTGATTCAGATAGCGACCAGATGCTGTACCTGTGCCCAGGTGCTCATCCTTCATATGCAGAGACTGCAAAGCCAGTCATTGGAAAATGAAGCAAGGGGCCAGATCATCATGCCAAAGACAGTATCCACTGAAACCGCATGCCATGGGAAGGTAGGAGATCCAACAACTGAGGTTCTGCTGAAAGCAAGAGTTTTGAAAAAAATTAAGAACCCTGACTAAATCTTATTTTGCCAATCACTACATACAAATGATTATCAATTGGTTTGATTTCTGGGCGGTTGACTTCATTGTGGATGCTGAACCTCCTTAAGTCCTCGATCCGAATAGAATAGAATATGCTTTATTGTCATTATACAGAAAATAACAAAATTGGAAAGCTTCTCCTTTTCAGTGCAAAGTAATCCTAAATAGTGCAAAACAGTCTATTTACAAATGTTCATTATAATTACCAGCGTGAATGTAACATACGCTGTTTAATAAAATTCTGTCAGGTACAAAGTAATTGACTTGTGCTCACTTTTTTAGCGTGCCTGTCCACCTGGTTTCACAATATTGTGTGCATTCACATTCCAGGGTCAACAATAGGGGTTTCCAGGAAAGTCTATCCATTTGTAACAGAGTGCTTTCACAGGACTTGCAAAATCTGCAAATCTCTAGCCTGAGTTTGCAATACGTGGATGACTTATTAATTTGTAGTCACGTAGAAGATCAGTGTGAAAAAGATTTAATTACAGTGTTAATAGCACTAAGAGGTGTCAATAAAGATTAAATTACAGTTTTGGCAACAAAAAGTTATTTGGGCAGACCAAGGGCGTAGGTTTGGTCTCAGCATTGGTAGGGACGATTTAACAGTATAACCTGCATGTACACTTTTTGCTGGGGACGGGACATTAATAAGACCAAACAGATTGGGTGAACGGGGGTCAGGGCTACATTTCTCACGAATATGAACCTAATTAATTGATAAGCTAAATGATCAATGCAAAGTAAATCTGTATTGACTTATACTAACTTTCATGTGTATTGGTTCAGGTGCTACACCATTCGATTCAAATCTTTGTTTTCAAAAACTACTAAAGAAACATTTTGAAAACTTCCAGAATAAATGTCTCGATTTTATTAGCAAATTTAAATTGCAATATTTGAACATAACTTAATTTATATTAGCATACACAATAAATACATGCTCTAGCCTTCTTTCCTTCTAAACCAGGCCGTTTACAAGAAGAAAAGCAGCAGCATGTGTTTTGTTTTTTTTTTTACTGTCAACACTTTCCTGTGAAACACAGACTGCAACCTCTCTCTCTAAGCAGCTTCTTGCTCACGGTTTTCTGGTTCTATATTTTCCAGCAGAGTTCACTACATTTCTCACAGTTTAATTAACGTTAACAGTAGAAAACACATACAGGAGGACAATTCTCTCTAAGCAGCTTCCTACTCGAGTTTTGCAGGTTAGCAAGTTCACACAGTTTAATGTTATGCTAACTCTGATGCAGGTCGGACTTTCAGTAGCAACATTAGTGGTGTGTTCCCCACGTCCACAACATTGACGTCTTTTTATATTACTTACAATGTCGTCTGCTGCTGCTGCTGCTGGCCGAAAAAAACTTCTAATATCCCTCATCTTCGAAGGGGGCGGAGAAGGCGGCATGTTTATTTCTTGTGTATTTCTGTCGGGGCTGTGTGAGTGTGCGTGTGGGTGGCGGCGGCGGCGGCGGCGGGGGGGGGGGGGTCAAGTCATCAGCCAATCAAACACACGTTTGATTGGACCGGCACATTCAGCAAGTGAAAAGGGGTAAATGTAAGTCTGAACCTGGTCTGAACATAATGAAAATAATTCACTTAATAATGGTAGGGTCAATTCTATCCTTACAACATATGGGAAGACAATCAAAATTACCTATATAACTGAACTCATTATATAATGCAAATAAGGTTGCTTAAAAGTTGGTGGGGACAATTTGACCCTCTTGAAAAGTTGGTAGTGTTATGTCCCTACCGTCCCTATGCAAACCTACGCCCTTGGGGCAGACCATTACAGGGAGATAAAATCCCTCACATGTGGCAGGCATAACCATAATTCCAAGACTGCAAACAGTTGGCCAAAGATTTCTTCTGGGGATAAGATCTAGCCAACTGTGGATCTGTGACCATGCTCTTAAAACAGCTCCACTGCGAGCATTAATTAAGGCAGTGGGACAATGTTACAATGGTCAGAAGAGGCTCAAGGGGCCTTCTAGGCATTGAAAAAGAGGTTCTAACTTGTCAACTGAAGTTATGAGTACACTGAATAATCTTGTGGGAAGCAGTAACCCAACTGAAGCCTATGGGGCCCACATAAGGCATGAGACAGGAAGTTCATGCCCTCTATGTCTGCACTCATGAGTTGAAACCAAGGGCATGCTGAGCCAAACAGAAATAATGCCAGTCTAGCAGAAATAAACAAGAGGAGGTGGTCTAATTTTTGGTAAAATTACATCATATGCATTTTGTTTGGGTCTTAAGATGATGGGTTGTGGCTTCCAGAACAGAAGAGTGTTTAAGAGAGGCTATATAAGATGACGTACTGCTTTATGTAGAGTTACAATCTTGAGATTTGTTTGTACAACATCTGTTTTGAACAATATTTGCATCAGACTCTGAAGACTCTTGAAACCATTTTTGAAGACTCCAACTTTTGATCCAGGATTGATTTTTGACCATGTGTGTGACAAAGCTGCCTGGTCATCACCTGCCCTTAGCAGGCAGACTGAGTCACAATGTTCTAAATACAAGCTAGGAAGTCAAACTAATGCAAACAGACAAAAATCACCAACTTACTGAGTTTACAGAGAAAGTGAAAGGAGGCTGAGAAATCAGAGACAGACCCAGTTCTGTCCAACTATAGAAATCCAGAGATTAACCAAACTGAAAAATACATCCAACTGAAGACAGACAAGGAGACGCAGGATTCAGAAGTAGGTAAACGGACAAACCGAGAAAACTCAAATACAGGAGAGAAAAATCTTTAAACCAAGTAAATCGGAAACCACAACTCCAGGTGCAGGTCAGTTGGCTAAAGTCTGGATTCTGATCAGATTGTTTCGTGATCAACCTTTGTCACCCGTTTCACAGATTCCCAACCAAACCTACTTTAAATGGGACTCACTGACTCATGCACATTACGAGCACAGGTGACAGAATCCTCATTGAAAAGCAGCATGAATATAGTTTACAGAATATTTTCTGTAAAATATATTATGTGTCATTTGAACAAAATACAGCCCCAAAAAAATTAAGCAACTGGCAAAATTGTTTAAACCATTTCCACCATACGCAGAAATAAAACAAATTAAAATCAGAATCTATTCAAGTTTATTAGTGTTTAAAAGCCACAGTGACTCAACTCTAGACATGTGCAGCACATTGGATATGGCTCCCTAGAAAACAACACGTCAAACTAGGGAGCAAAGTTGTGATCAGGCAAACAAAAGTGAATTATACCAGTTATTTGTGGTTACATGCACCTAGTGTTCATTTCAGTAACATTGTGTTTTAACAATAAAATCAGCTCTTTTCTTCTACCACATTAAAACTTTAGATTCAACATTAGATTCTTCTGAAAACTGAAGGATTTTCATTTATCTGCAATAAACAACCTCTCCTTCAGGTCCACATTCTACAAACAGTGGCTATTTTAAAATCATTAATATGCTCTTAATCACTTCCACATTTAAAATTAACTTCTAAATTCCGATTTAAAATGTAGTCTCCATCTTAGCTTCTGCATGTCATGAAGGAGGCTTTTAAAAGAGAAGCAATCTTTCACATCCAGCGGTCGATGGTACACAGCTGGTGAGGTGGAGGAGAGGATGTAACTCCTTCAGCTGGAGTCAGATCCAGGTCATCCTCTGAAACTCCAGGTGGAGGAGTGATGCGAAAGCAGTGCAGGAGGGAGGTGAAGAGGAGGAACAGCGCCATGTTGGCCAGACTCTCTCCAAGAGTAATCTTGCAGCCTGCAAAACCAGAACAGAACAGCTCAGCATGATCCTACAAGCAGCAAACTCTCTCAAGGAGCAGCTCCAGCAAACAAGTCTGACCTTTGGAAAAGACCACAAAGGCATTTCTCTGGATGAACTTGCCCTCCCCATTGAGAAAATGAGCAGGATTGAAGGTGTGTGGAGTCTCCCATTCACTCTCATCATACAGGACAGAGGTCAGCAGAGAAAACATGGTTGTTCCCTGCAGGGGAAAGTAGAGCAGGTCTCAGAACTGGACTTGGCATAAATCAAACGCCCAAATAACTGTTCCATTGTTACTACTCATTACATTTGTGCCCGTTTTGAATAATGGAGAAAGGTCTTGCGCCATTTTTGCACAATATTATATCATTGCTATGCAGTAAATGCTCTGAACAAAACTATTGTTAAAATAACAAGATTTAATTGAAACAGGTTCAGGAATTTTCAGAGACACGTCAACAAACCTGTTTGATGAAGTGTCCCTGAAAGGAAAGGTCCTCTGTGGTCTGGGAAGCGATGGCCATTGGGACGATGTTCACCATCCTCTGGGTCTCATGAATCACAGCGTTAGTGAATGGAAGATTCCGCCGGACCTCCACAGAGAGAGAACCATTTCCTAGCACCCTGTCCAGCTCCTCCTGGACCTGGTCTGCACAGAACCACACAACTTGCCTTCATTACTCATGTTGAATATAGAAATTCTACTGAAAGTAGAGATTCTGGGTCTAAACATGAACAGGATGTTCAGACTCCGTTGAAGAATCCTTTTGTGACTTCAGTTTGGTTACAAATTCACCACAAACCAGTGTGCAGTTTGCAAACAAAGTGGGTGTGTGCAGCAAATAGACAGAATATTCTGGAAATGAACCAAGTGGAAACATCAGTACTCCCACACTACAGATTATCCCAAATGTTCTGCCTCAGGAGGATCTCCTCTCTGAATTCTCACCCTGAATCTGTGGATATTTGGCCATAAACAGCAATGCCCATCTCAGGGTAGCAGATGTGGTGGTTCCAGTAGCCAGCAGGTCATCCACCAAGGACACCAAGTTCTGGTCAGTGTACAGACAGACTGGAACACCTGCATCCTAAAGGAAAGAACGTCCATTTATCATTAAACACTAACAAGGACCACACCCTTGATTTAAAGATTGTTTATTGGATGCAAATGATCACTGTGTTGATGACTGAGCTGAGATCAGCAGCAGATCCCAGGCCAGCAGACCTCCCAGGAAAAGGAGAAGAGATACACCTAAACATACACATGACAGGAAGTGGGGTGACTGAGGTGTGGTCCTGTTCCTGAACCTCATCTCAAAAAAAATAAAAAAAATCCATCTCCATCTAATCCAAAATGTCATTCATTAAAAAAGTCTCACCTGTTCTTCCTGCTGCCAGATCAGAAAACAATCCACCAACCCTCGGCTCACATCTGGGTTCAGCGTCTCTTTCAGATGCATCACAAAATCCTTTACTTCTCTGGCATCGTTTGCACAATTTTTTACAAAAGCTTGATGTATCCAGTGAATCATTCCGGGAAACAGGTTGTAAAACTGAGGAAGTACAGAGAAGATTATTCCAACAAGACTGAATTCTTAGATGTGAAACTGAACTAAATTCCAGTTTGCACTTCTATGTTTGACAACTAAAAGCTTGGGCATTTTTAAAAGCATTCATTATTGCTCTGGTAAATTGTGTTATTGTGGTTTTATACAGGCAGCTGTGTTTGTCATTTTAAATTTGCCTCAGAAATTTATATGAAAGATGGTCTCACAGTGCAAAGAAGGAAAAAATGTGAGGTTTGTAAAAGAATAGAATTCAGCAACACTAATATTTCTGTTCTTGGGTAATATTTAATTAAATGTTCAAATCTTGTCAAAACTGACTTTTCACAATGTTTTTGTTGCCATCACATGGCTAGCTTTCTGCTCAACTGCACTAGTCCATTTTTATTGATTAAACCATGTTCTTTGGGACCATTTTTATAAATCAGCAAGTCAAAAAGCCAACATTGAACCCACCTGGACTGTGGCAGAACCTGCGAAATAGGTCTTCTCAGTGACTCCAGACACTACGATTGTGAACCGAGGATCTCCATAGTCAAATCTGCTTCCATACACAATCGATGCAATGATATTGGAAACTGCATAATTCACAGGATCAGTTGTGTCAAAGGGGTTCCCTGAAAAGTGACAAGTTTATTTAGTGCAACATGAATATAATCTGTGTGACAAAAAAAAAACTTCACTTAACTTGATAACAAAGAAGCTTTAAACCACTGATTCTAACACGCTGTAGTTTAACCCTCTTGTCATCTTTGACGTCAGTTTCACCTGATTCAATGTTTTACATCTCAAAAAAAAAAAAAAGGCACCATTTCTCTTCATATTTAATGAAAATCCCTAATTTAACAGGGACAACTGGGTAAAGACCAAACATGTTTTCACAGTCCTGTACACATCAGTGATCTCTGGGATCAATTTGACCACAGGCATTTAGTTAGAAATAAATAACATTTTATACAATTTTGTTTTGGATGATATTGACATCACTGTAAGATACAATTATAAAATCTTGAAAAAAAAACAAAAACAACAACTGTGGGGCCCTAAATCTTTTTAAATTGTGTTCATTCTTCCTGGGGCCAAATTGATCCTGAACATAATGTTACTATTCTCGATAACAAACTGTTTTGTAATGCCAAATGTTATAGAGAACAAAAATATGCACTTTGAAATACTACAAAGCCATTAAAAACACATTCAATTTTAGGTCAATCAGTGACAAGTATTCTGGATGTATGAGGGGAGTGGGTTTTACTGAAAGGGCTACTTTCAAAAACACAGATGTTAGTAAATTTGAAAGGAGGGTAAAAATACACTCGCTACTTTACCTTTTATTACTTAGAATTGCATTATTCTAGAGAATACTCTACCTTCATGCTGTTCTAACACTCCTATCAGATATCCACATTCCTCCAAGATTTTAGCCTGAGAGAGACGTCGTGGCATCCCAAAGTCTTTAAGGGCTCTTGCAAAGATGGTTCCTGCTAAACAACAAATCATCTCATGACATACAGTCACCCTGACATTCTAAATAACACAACTTACAGGACTGAAAAGCCATTATATTCTTCAGCTCAAACAGGCATTATTTGTGACAGCAAGATGAAAGGTGTTTTAAAGGGCAGCGCTCACCATAACCTGGTGGGTTCAGATCCCGAAACAAAAGAGAATTATACTGCTTGTAGCCGGCCACAGCTGCTTTCACTGCCCTGTACCCGGCCAGAAACACCACTTTTTTGGGTCCCAAGTAAACAGTGAACACAGATCCATACTTCTTTGAGAGCTGGAAGAACAAAAAAAAAAAAAAAAAAAAAAGCAGTTAGTTTATTGGAATCATGAAATAAGAGTCCAGAAAGTGTTCTGAATCTGTGCCTCACCTCATACAGGCTTCTGTAGGGCCTCTTAAGGTCCAGCTGCAGCAAGTTTCCAACCAGAAGCAGCGGCTTTGGTCCCGGTGGTTCCTTACGTGATTCATTAGAGCTCAAAGCAGCATAGACCCGATAAAGAAGATAGAGAAGTTGGAGAAGAAGCAGCAGAACAAAAGCCAGCAGCACAACAGGGGGCCCAGCAATGAAGGCCTCCATAAGAGCCATTTGTTCTGCTGATCTTCTCCTGATAGACTGCTGGTGGAAGCTGCTGCTCTATAACTGGTCTGAACAATCAAGGACAATTGCTGCAGGTTGATGAAGAAATACCACATCTTTTGCTACTGATTATCAGCCCGCCCCTCATAGGAGCTTCAGCCAAAGATGTGGTTCAGCTGGTGCATAATTACATCAATCCAACACACCTCTGCTTCCAGGTGCATCTACCTGATTCAGGTATCAGGTTTCAGTCTTCTGCTGTTGTAGTGTTTCAGGTGTTTCTACGGTCTAAACTATTATCTAGTAGCTTCTAATCTTTCTGAGTTGTCCACAGAGATGACATTGTCAGCATTTACCAGAAATGTGTTTTACAAAAGCTTTACGTAGCCACTAGTCTAAATGCTGCAACCATCCAACACCTATGAAGACCAATTCCAATAAAGTTGGGATGTTGTGTAAAATGTAAATAAAAACAGAATACAATGATTTGTGAATCTTTTTCAACCTATATTCAATCGAATACACAGCAAACGGTGTAAAAAATGGCAACACTGACTGCTGCTCGTTCCTCACTTCAGCTAGCTGGAAAACCACTTTCCTTCTTCCAGCGTCTAGTAAGACACACTCTCATAACAACGGTCTGCGTGGATCACCATGCCTTCTTCAGATTTGTGTCCCCTGGAACAATCTGTCACACATGCTTCTGGTGTGTGCGTCACTAAGTAGTGACCCCTCTGCTACAACAGGTAATCTGGAACCATATACAAAAAAATACAAACTACTAGGCTAAAGAAACACAAAAAAATGCAAAATGCACTTGTTCTATATTTTTCTATCACAACATTCAGCTGAACAAGCTGCAGCAGATTTGTGCAGATATGATCTTTTGGAGATGATTATTTGAAACAATGAAAAGTTCACTTGAATAAAGTTTGTGGATCCACAAGAGAAAAAGAAAACACAGACCTGATGATGCAGAGGCTGAGATACCAAAAGGTTTAGTCACCATATGAGCCTCAAGCGTCCCAGCACTGAATCCTATACTTCCAATAATGCGTCTTTGCACCATAGGTTGTCTTCACTCTGACTTTCACAGTTTTAGAATTAGAAATATGCAGCATCCAAACTCTAATGAGCCGATGTCATCCGAGTCTCAGATGTGACAGAGGAGCAGACATTATAAAGTGTTTTAATCTTAGAAATAAAAGATCTCCTTATGACTAGTCTGAGTCTTTACAGTTTTAAAATGTGATTATTTTACAAATCCTGACTTTATGACCTTGAAATGAAAAACACCTTAACTAGGTGAACACATCAAAACAGCATGAAGAGGATGAGAAAAAAGAGTTGCTGTACTCTGTGTTGTCCACTAGATGGAGGTGTATCTCAGGTTATTCAGGTAGAGACCAGATGCTGTACCTGTGCCCAGGTGCTCATCCTTCAGCTGAGCTCCTGCTGAGTGAAAATACAGTTAGATGTGCTTTGTTATTTGTTGACAAACTAAACTGTTTAATGCAGAGCAGGAAAATGATTTAACTCAACCAGGAAGTAGATGTTTGACACTATTGACGTGTTCAGTGATAATACTCTGGACGGTTTCATGCATATTGATGGTTTTACACACATTTGCTGGGCCGGATATGCAGACTCTGGTAAAACTAGGGGTGGAAGGGTGCATATTTATCTCAAAGACAGCTGATGTCGTAATTTTGCTGTCATGTACAAAATATGCAACTCTGATCTTGAACTGCTGCTCAACCTACAGCCACTTTACCTTCCTAGTACATTTACCAACATTTTTGTATGTGTTGTGTATATCCCCCCAAGTGGGAATGCCACCAGAGCAGCCAGCCGGATCTCAGAATGTGTTCACCGCCATCTCCAGAACAAACCTGATGCTCCTGTTTTTATTCTAGGTGATTTTAACCATGGCGTCTTGGACAAATGTTTGCCAGGCTTTTACCAGTATTTGAAATGCAGTACTAGGAACAACAACGTTCTGGATAAATGCTATGGCAATGTCAAAGATTCTTACATGGCTAGAGAAAGACCCCCTCTCAGTAATTCTGACTAAAACACAATTCAGTTTCTCCCCACTTATCGATCTCTTTTCAAGTCAAACAAATCTGAACTAGGGACTGTAAAGGTGTGGTCTGACATGAAAAAAGAGGAGCAGAAGGGCTGTTTCCTGTGCAAGGACTGGGACGTTTTCTTCAAGGATGCCTATATAAATGCTGCTCCTGACTCAGTCATTGCTTATATCTCCTATTGTATTGACTCAATTATACCCCACAAAACAGTTAAGATATACCCTAATAATAAACCTTACATCACAAGGGAAGCAAAGGAGCGTACAAAGAGGAAAAAAGTAGCCTTCAAATTAGGAGATCAGGCAGGAGTCAGAGCTCCACAGAAGGACTTCAACCAGCAGCTAAGAACTTCTCAGCTGCAGCATAAGGAGAGAGCAGAGCAGGAGCTGTCGAAATCCAACACTAAGAAACTGTGGGACTCTATCCGAGGCATGACTAACATGGACATTAAAAGGAGGGCCTTGTTGGCTCAGAATGAAACCATAAGAGCAAATGAGTTAAATAACTTTTATTTGCGGTTTGAAACGGACAATGTCAGGGAATGCAATGCAATTTTAGAGAATGTATGCTGCAGAATGGATAAGGACAGAATAGTTATTTACCGTCAGTCTGTCACTAGTGTTTTTAGAAAAACAATGGGACCTGATAATGTACCAGCCTTCCTGCGGAAAACCTTTGCAGAAGAGCTCTCACCAGTCGGGCATCGACTTTTTCAGCTCTCCACACACTCCGTACCAGAACTTTGGAAAAAGTCCGTTATAATACCAGTCCCAAAAAAAAGCATGTCCCCAAGTGGACAATGATTTTCAACCGGTGGCTCTTACTTCTATTGTCATGAAATCTCTGGAGACACTCCTACTGGATCTCTTACGCCTGGAATTGGAGCCATCGCTTGACCCTTTCCAGTTTGCTTATTCGGGAAAACGCAGCACTTGTGATGCCATGGCCACTGTGATGCACTTGGCTTTACAGCACCTAGAAAACCCTGCAGCATATGTCAGGCTGCTTTTTATGGATTTTAGTTCTGCTTTTAACTCAATTCAGTCACACATTCTTCTCAAAAAATAGTGGTTGAGCTCGAGGTCAACCCATTTCTTATCAGGTGGTATCATTCCTTTCGTTCAAACCGTTCACAGCAGGTGAAATTTAACTCTGTCCACTAAAGTACAGCGGTAAGTAGTACGGGGGTCCCCCAGGGGTGCGTCAGTTCACCCTTCCTCTTCACCCTATACAACAACTGTGTCAGTAGCACTCAGCCATATCACTTGCTCATCAAGTTCTCGGACGATACTCTTATTCTCAGTGTGTTTACTCATAATCCAGACATACATAAAACTGCTGTGGATAAATCTGTTCATTGGTGCAACAACAAACTCTAGATTAACATGGAAAAAACTGTTGAGATGCTGATCGATCCCAAATCAGTCGGTGACCATAGTCCGGTGTCCGTACAGCATAACAACATTAAACAGGTCACCTCTTTTAAGTACCTAGGTGTGCACATTGGCACACACAGGTGGCAAATGTTTGTGCCAGAATCCATCAGCGCCTCCGTTTCCTCAGACGACTCAGGCTTTTTGGCGTCTGCAGATAAATTATCTTTTACTGTGCAACCATTGAATCCATACTTGGGTACGGGATTACCTGTTGGTTTGGGGCTCTCGCGGTCAAGTCAAAACATTGATTCATAACCTGGTGAAGATGCCGAGTAAAATCATGGGTATCCCTGTTCCACTAATGCTGCAAGACTTATTTATATAGACCACCATCAGGCAAGAAAACAATATTCTTGGTGATTCATCCCATGTCCTGTTCAAAGAATATGAGCTGTTGAATTCAGGCAGGAGGTAGAGTCCTGCTGTGCAGCCTCACCGTTTTAAAAACTCTTATCCCCATCAGTCAAGCTCATTAATGAGCAGCTAGGTGCAGTGAGCAAAGGGAGCTAATTGAGGGGCTGTGACATGTATGCATTTTAGTCATTATTTCATATTACACATTTATAGTAGGTGTTCTGTTTAATTGCGTTGCAGTGCAGCTAGATGTCTTGCCTAACATTTCTCCCATGGGAGACAGTGAACGTGACTAAATGGCAATCATTCTGGCAAAGACAGTTTGAATTTCTGGGTCGTCTGTAGTTGCCGTTGGACTGAACACAAACTGGTTTAAAAAAAATAATAATCGGTTGTTCCTGTCAAAGACCTGTACCTGGGAAGGTGCTCTCTATGAAGTGTTTGAACAGCAGCAGGTCGCCATATTCCAGCTCAGATTGTACATGGACTTCAACCAGCAGTTTGTAGCCCCTGCCAAACTTACTTTTCTTATGATGAAGACTCTAAAGACACTTGAACTGGCATTGACCATTACTGCACAGAACCTCACACTCCTACCTGCTGTCCCAGCATGAAGAGCAGACCATCAGAGCAGCTGAGAAGGTTACTTAAACCATTTCCACCAGATGCAGAAATAAAACAAACTTAAATTAGAATCAGTTCAATTTTATTAGTGTTTAAAAGCCACAGTGACCCAACTCTAGACATGTGCAGCATGTTGGATTATCGCTAGAAAAGAACAAATTATAGTGCAAAGACGTGATCGGGCAAACAAGTGAATTATACCAGTTGTTTGTGGTTACATGCTTGTGTTCATTTCAGTGACATGCATTGTGTTTTAACAACAAAATCAGTTCTTTTCTAAACAACCGCACCTCCAGGTCCACATTCTAGAGTGGCTCTTGTAAAATCAGTAATATGCTCTCACTCATGCATTTAAAATTAGCTTTTAAATTCTGATTTAAAATGTAGTCTCCATGTTGCTTGTGCATGTCATGGAGGCTTTTAAAGGGACAGCAATCCGTCATCTTCAGCGGCAGACGGCACACAGCTGGTGAGGTGGAGGAGCTCCTTCAGTTGGAGTCACAGCCAGGTCATCCTCTGAAACTCCAATTGGAGGAGTGATGCGAAAGCGCTGCAGGAGGGAGGTGAAGAGGAGGAACAGCGCCATGTTGGCCAGACTCTCTCCAAGAGTAATCTTGCGGCCTGCAAAACCAGAACAGAACAGCTCAGCATGATCCTACAAGCAGAAAACTCAAGGAGCAGCTCCAGCAAACGAGTCTGACCTTTGGAAAAGACCACAAAGGCATTTCTCTGGATGAACTTGCCCTCCTCATTGAGGAAATGAGCAGGATTGAAGGTGTGTGGAGTCTCCCATTCACTCTCATCATACAGGACAGAAGTCAGCAGAGAAAACACGGTTGTTCCCTGCAGGGGAAAGTAGAGCAGGTCCCAATACTGGACATTAAACACTCATAACTGTTCCATTGCTACTACTCAATACATTTGAGCCTGTTGTGAATGATGGAGAAAGGTCTTGCACCATTTTTGTAAATCATTGCTATGCAGTTAATGCTGAGCAAAATTCCATTGTTAAATTCACAATCAAAGATTGAATTGAAACAGGTTCAGGAATTTTCAGAGATGCATCAACAAACCTGTTTGATGAAGTATCCCTGGAAGGAAATGTTATGGGTGGTCTGGTAAGCAATGGCCATGGGGTAGATGTTCGCCATCCTCTGGGTCTCATGAATCACAGCATTGGTGAATGGAAGATTCTGCCGGTCCTCCATAGAGATGCAACCATTTCCGAGCACCCTGTCCAGCTCCTCCTGGACCTGGTCTGCACAGAACCAGACAACTCGCCTTCATTACTCATGTTGAATACAGAAATTCTACTGAAAGTAGAGATTCTTCTGGGTCTAAACATGAACAGTATGTTTAGACTCCATTGAAGCTTTCTGTGACTTCAGTTTTGTTACAAATTCACCACAAACCACAGTGGGGCATTACTGGGCTTCAGTAGATCAGCCAGTTTGCAAACAAAGTGGGTGTGTGCAGTAAATAGACCGAGAACATTCTGCAAATGAACAGAGCAGAAACAGCAGTACTCCCACATTACAGATCATCCAAAAAGTTCTGCTTCAGGAGGATCTCCTCTCTGAATTCTCACCCTGAATCTGTGGATATTTGGCCATAAACAGCAATGCCCATCTCAGGGTAGCAGATGTGGTGGTTCCTGTAGCAAACAGGTCATCCACCAAGGACACCAAGTTCTGGTCAGTGTACAGAGAAACTGGAACACCCGCATCCTAAAGGAAAGAACAGCCATCATTAAACACTACAAGGACCACATCCTTGATTTAAAGATTGTTTATTGGATGCAAATGATCACTATGTTGATGACTGAGCTGAGATCAGCAGCAGATCCCAGGCCAGCAGACCTCCTATGAAAAGATATATATATATATATACACATACATACACACACACACACATACAACAGGAAGTGGTGTGATTAAGGTGTGGTCCTGCACATTAGCTTTTTTTTATATCTCTCCATATAATCCTAAAATGTCCATCATTAAAATTAAAGTCTCACCTGTTGTTCCTGCTGCCGGAGCAGAAGATCATCCACCAACCCTCGGCTCGTATTCGGGTTCAGCGTCCTTTTCAGATGCTTCACAAAATCCTTCATGAATCTGGCATCCTTTTCACCATTTTTTACCATAGCATGAGGCATGGAGCAGATCGTTCTGGGAAACATGTAAAACTGAGGAAGCACAGAAGATTATTCCAACCAGACTGAAATTCTAGTTTGCACTTCT
This sequence comes from Acanthochromis polyacanthus, assembly GCF_021347895.1. NCBI lineage: Eukaryota > Metazoa > Chordata > Actinopteri > Pomacentridae > Acanthochromis > Acanthochromis polyacanthus. Next base: position 15,722,597 of record NC_067120.1, on the reverse strand, counting down.
GTGTTTGACAAGTAAAAGCTTGGGCATTTTCAAAGCATTCATTATTAGTACAATAAATGCTTTCCCACCCCTCCCATCCCTCCCCCTTGCCCTCTTCGGTCCTTCTTAACCCGCCCGGCCAGCAGGCAGATGGGTCCTCCCTATATAGAGCCGGGTTCTGCTCGAGGTTTTTTCCCCTGTTAAAAGGGTGTTTTCCTTGCCACTGTCGCCTTTGGGCTTGCTCTGGGGGTCAGGCATATGAGTTCTGTAAAGCGTCTTGAGACAATTTGACGCTATATAAATTAAATAGAATGCTGTCATTTTGTGACTTTATATTGTCAGTTGTATTTTTCATTTTGAATTTGTCACAAATGAACATGAACGATAGTCTCCGTGTAAAGAAGCCAAAGTGTGAAGTTTGAAAAATACACTTCTTACACTGTCTTAATATTTCTGTTCTTGGGTAATATTTAATTAAAGGTTCAAAACTGACTTTATTCCTTTTTTTGCACTGTGAACAGGGGTGAAAGTAAGCCGGAACGGTCCGGAACTGCGTACCGGCAAAAGATCAGGTGGCGGAACGCAGTTCCGGGAAAAGATCTGCTGGCGGTACGCCGCTCTTCCACCGGTATCTATGGGTACGCCGCCCGGCCTGCCTGCTATCCATAGATATCGACCAGAGTTCACTCAGCAGTACGTGAGTGTTCATGCGTGTCTACTTCCGTAACACAGCGATTGTTATGGCCAATAGCAAATAGGTGCGCTTGATTTATTGCACTGGGGCGAGCAATAAATTACACACGTTCTTGTGATTAGCCGAAAAACTTTCAACAGGATTTACAATGGTTAGCATCGACGGAATGGGGTGAAAGTAAGCCGGAACGGTCCGGAATTATTACTAATAGTTCCGGCAAGAATTTAAAACTACTTTCACCCCTGACTGTGAACATGTGGTTATCATAACATGTTATCTGCTTGACTGCACAGGTCCATTTTTATTAACTAAATCATCTTCTTTGGGATTGATTTTATAAATCAGCAAGTCAAAAAGCCAACATCGAACCCACCTGGGTTGTTGCAGAACCAGCGAAAGAGGTTTTCTGAGCGACTCCAGACACTACGATTCTGAACCAAGGATCTCCATAGTCAACCCTGTTTCCATACACAATCGATGCAATGACATTGGAAACTGCATAATTCACAGGATCAGTTGTATCGAACGGGTTCCCTGTAAAGTGACAAATTTAGTGCAACATGAATATAATCTGTGTGACAGTATAAAGCTTCCCAACTTAACCTGGTAATAATTTTAAAAAAAAAAATTAGATGTAGATTTTACCACCGTTTAGTCTGTAGTTTAACCCTCCTGTCATCTCAGGGGTCAATTTCACCTGAGTCAATGTTTAACATCTCTAAAATGCTTCATTTCTCTTCATATTTAATGAAGATTCATAATTTAACAGGGACAACTGGGTAAAGAAAACATGTTTTCACTGTCCTGTACACATCGGTGATCTCTGATCAATTTGACCCCATTCTTTTAATTTTATAAAATATAAGAAATAAACATTTTACACAGTTTTGTATGATACTGATGTCACTGTAAGATGCAATTATATAATCTTCCAAAGAGAGGGGAAAAAAACCAAACAAACAAACTTTAGGGCCCTAAACCTTTTGAAATTGCATTCATTCTTCCTTGGGCTGAATTGATCCTGAACATAGTGTTACTATTCCTGATAACAGAAACTGTTTTTCCCCATTCCAATTATGAAGAACAAAAATATGTACTTTAAATAATATGCCATTTGAAACACCAAAAAGATACTATCCGATTTCAGGTCAGTGACAGTTATTCTGGATGTATGAGGGGAGTGGGTTGTTTTACTGAAAGGGCTACTTTCAAAGAGACAAAGATGTTTGTAGTTTGAAAGTAGGAGGGTAAAAATAGTACTCGCTACCTGACCCTTTATTACTGAGAATCACATTATTCTAGAGAATACCCTACCTTCGTGTTCTTTAAACGTTTCTATCAGATGTCCACATTCCTCCAAGATTTGCTCCTCAGAGATACTTTGTGGCATCCCAAAGACTTCAATGGCATTTGCCAACATGATTCCTGTTAAACAACAAATCGTATTACATACAATAATCGTGAGATTCTAAATAATAAAACTTGCAGGACTGAAAGGCAGTTAAAAATCTTCACCTGAAACCGGTATTATTTGTGACAGCAGGATAAAAGGTGGTTTAAAAGGCAGCACTCACCATAACATCCTGGGTTCAGATCCTTCAATAAAGGAGAATTACGTTGCTCATAGCCGTCCACAGCCAATCTCACTGCCTCATACCCGGCCAGAACCACCATTTTTTTGTGTCCCAAGTAGACAGTGAACACAGATCCATACTTCTTCGAGAGCTGGAAGAACAAAAAAAAAAAAAAAAAAAAAAAATGCAGTTAGTTTATTGGAATCATGAAATAAGAGTCCAGAAAGCGTTTTGAATCTGTGCCTCACCTCATACAGGCTTCTGTAAGGCCTCTCAAGGTCCAGCTGCAGCAAGTTTCCAATCCAAGGGTGCGGTGTTGGTCCTGGTGGCTCCTTGAATAATTCCTCAGGATTAATAGCAGCAGAGACAAGACGGAAAAGAAACCGCACAACAATGGGCCCAGCAAGCAGAGCAGCGATGATTGCATGCATAACAGCCATTTGTTCTTCTGCTGATCTTCTCCTGATAGACTGCTGGTGGAAGCTGCTGCTCTATAACTGGTCTGAACAATCAAGGACAATTGCTGCAGGTTGATAAAGAAATACCACATCTTTTGCTACTGATTATCAGCCCGCCCCTCATAGGAGCTTCAGCCAAAGATGTGGTTCAGCTGGTGCATAATTACATCAATCCAACACACCTCTGCTTCCAGGTGCATCTACCTGATTCAGGTATCAGGTTTCAGTCTTCTGCTGTTGTAGTGTTTCAGGTGTTTCTATGGTCTAAACTAGTGGCTTCTAATCTTTCTGAGTTGCCGACAGAGATGACATTGTCAGCTTTTACCAGAAATGCGTTTTACAAAAGCTTTACATAGCCACTACTCTAAATGCTGCAACCATCCAACACCTCTGAAGACCAATTCCAATAAAGTTGGGATGTTGTGTAAAACTTTGTAAATCTTTTTTAACCTATACTCAGCTGAATGTACAGCAAACGGCAGAAAAAATGGCAACACTGACTGCTGCTCATTCCCCACTTCAGCTCTCTGGTAAACCACTTCCCTTCTCTGTTCAGCGTGTCACAGCAACCAAGGTAAAATACTAAATATAAAAAGGTATACAATGCAACTAAAGGGACAGCAATCATATAAAGGAAATAAATAAAACACAGCAAATTAAAAATACATGTGCCTGACCCTGTCACACATCACTTTTCCCTTTAACAGCACTCAATAAGCATTTGGGAACAGAGGATGTTAATGATTGCAGTTGGAAGAGCTGGAGTCATTTTTATGTGAAATTTAGTCCACAAGAAAGCAAAATTTATATATTATTATGTGCCATTTCTGGAAGATGCACAATCTGTTTTAAAAATGCATTTATGTGTCACGCCTAATGAAGCATCCCATTAAATTTTGGAAAATAAGTGTAATACTCGTGTTTGTTTGCAAAAAAGGCATAGATAATCAGAGCTGTGATTTGTGTAAGCAGTAACACCTCTCTCTGTAGTATGTAGAATATTGTGTTTAGTATCTTTTTAGTCAACGTCGTACCAGCTGACTGACTAGAGTGCCAAACTGAGACTTTGTAGGGGATGGAGAGGCTTAGTCAATTAAATCCAGTAGGCTGCAGCCTGACAGCACAGCAGGAAGAGGAGCAAGCACACGGGACAGCACACCCACGGTGAGTCTCACTGTAGCTTTGGACAAAGGACAAGGAGTTGTTCTTAAAGTAGCTGGACCTTCAAGACAACAGGTGAACAGCCATGTTTTCACGTTGTGTAGATTTGAGAAATTTGACAGAGGCAGAAAGTATTGAACTGACTTTGTTTTTTGTGGGGGTTTTTTGCAATGTATTTATAAACTGTTATGCTTAGCTTATCATTTGGTGACAAAAGTAAAATTGTCCAACTTTTTTTGTATCAAGTAATAGCAGCTGAGCACAATCAGCTTTCATTTGCGTTCACTCTTCATCTTTTCTTCACTGCTTGTGCTCACTTGGGCGTTTTTCAGTCTTTTTTAGCCAAAACACGCCTCCAAGTCACATTTACTCTTGTAATCTGCTTATCTGTAATATATAAGTGGGTGTGCTTACAGTTGTTTTCGCAGTGGATGTTGACAGTTTTGTCTCATTTCCAGATGCACAGGCAGAAACATCATCGAAAGTACATTTTTTTGGATAACTTGTTTTTTTTCAAGAAATGCAAATTATGTTTAGAAGTTATAAACAAATCTCAGATGCAACAATAAACTGGCTCACCTGCAGGTTATTTAAAATGTATTTGTTCTGGGACTAATAAGAAAGATAAGACAAAAGAAAAAAATCAGTATTGCCCCCATGCTAAGCAATCATTTTAAAATAGAACTTTAAACTGTACAGCTCAATATGTGGCTTTATACTAAATATGCAAACTGCCTCTAGTTGTATTACTATCTATGCAGCATATTAAAACTATTTAATGTCCTTACTTCTCCCGTTCAAGTTCTTTCAGCTGCACAAACATTTGTGAAGTTGCTACACAGGTGTCTTGTCCACAGTATTGGAATGAAAAAGCAACTTTGTGATGATATTTTGCTTTCATGAAGGTACCAAGTGTGATTTGTGGAAACAAAAAAACTGCTGTCCCTCTGGTGACCTTGGATGTTAAGCCACCTTGTTATCTACTCATGCTTGCATGTTTGGATCGCACAGAGTTTTGTGGTGGTAATCCAGTTTCACTCGGGGATAACGAACGGACACTCTCACCAACGCATTTTCAGTAGCAGTGCATTTTCTGTGCCTCATACTTACTTTTTCAGTTATGTAGATAATGTCTTAGCTCAAGCATAGGTTTCAGTGCCGCATGTGTAGTACGGTTTTTACAGTGTGTGTGCAGCATATAATTCTTTAACCATTTCCAAATGTATCATTCAGATTCTGTTACTGCCTGGTATTATTTACCAATGGCAACATTATAGCTGTAAAGTCTGTAGCTTACTATGCTAAGCCCTTTGAGATGGCTTCTGTTGTGAATATGCACAAATGAATTGAGATAAAATTGAATTGAATTACAGCTGTAATATGGACCTATGAGAAAATGCTACTAAGTCTGTTTCCAAAAATATATAGCTAATGTTTAAAAATAGAAATCAGTCTCTAAAGAACAATAACAGTTGTTCTTCCTATTACATACAACGTTGATGTTCATCTGCAGTGCAGGTGCAGCAGATGGAAGCAGTGTTAAGGGATTACAGTAACTCCTTAACAGTCTGCAGTCAGTCAGTCAAGTTTGGCATCCGATTATAGTGCACCGTCCTCCATTTAGGGAGGAGGGTGGAGGGAGAGGAGCTCTGTGCAGCTCACAGCTCCTCCATCCAGCCCTGAGTCACATGCGCTCTGTGCTACTGCTGCAGCTGACTGGATACCTGCCCTGACTGTCTGGATCGCACAAACAGTGACTGTAGGAGGTGTTGTGGATGCAGGGGGTACGCAGCTCGGTGGCAACGCCCCTTAGGTTTCCATTCAGTTTGCCATGCTGATTACATGGTGGTATTTATACCTCACAGCTCGGAGCTTCGTCGAACAATGCAAGTATTGCTGCTGTTTTTGTGCCTCACTGTATGTCGTTTCAAGGTGAACTCTGCAGAGAGATCATGTGTGGGACAGTGCTGAGGTAGTGTGATTCCATTTGTTCTTGTCATGGATTGAGATGTCAGAGGATGCTTTTATTAGGGCTGCTAGGATAAATGTCAGGCTCTGTAATCCCTCTACACTCTGACCGAATGCAGTATTTATGAAGTTTGTGCACGCGAGGCTGCACACAGGACTGTTTGCTTCTGTTGTGTCTGTGTGAAATGTTCTTGGTGTGTCAACAGCCTGACCATTAACATTCTTCCATTTCTTTTTATTTGCATTCTTTAGCACTGAAGATGGCTTCAATCCTGCAGAAGCTGATCACTCCGCTGTTCAGTGGTCCTCCTGAGCCCCCTAGGAATAAAGTGACAGTGGTAGGCGTGGGCCAGGTTGGCATGGCCTGTGCTGTCAGTATCCTGCTCAGGGTAAGAGCCCCACTGGTTCTGCCTCTGCTTAGATTACCTTCCTGCCTGCTGGTGTCACAGAGTGGGGAATTACCCAGGTCTGGATTACTGATCTCTCGATGTCTGATCTGGGTATTATCCCCTCACTGTCCTTGTTAAGGAGGAAACTAACTACTGCACTTTAACTGGGCTTTTGTTCCTCAGCTGACATTTAGGCAACAAGTTTACCTTACTGATAGGCTTCAGAGTGAGAAATCCCTTTAACTAAACTTTAACACCCATTATACTGTGTGTTGTTTTATCTGAACTGATTTTTAGGAAGTTTTGAGATTGAGTCATCCACGATTATAGCCATTAGGATTAAAATAAACGGTTCTAAGTTGAAGGTATTTCAAGTGTTAGCCCCATTTGCAAAAGGCAGTTATGCTGTTGAATGTGTGTGCTGTGAATGTTCTGATCTTCCTGATGTGTGCAGGAGCTGGCTGATGAGCTGGCCCTGGTAGATGTGATGGAGGACAAGCTGAAAGGAGAGATGATGGACCTGCAACACGGCAGCCTCTTCCTCAAAACCCCCAAAATAGTAGCAGACAAAGGCAGGTTTATACCTGAAACATGCCATGAAACTCAATCTTATGACTCCATTTTAATTCCAGCATTTCCAAAGTTCTGCTGACTGGAACTCTTCGAATCTGGAAGTGAGGAAAAGTCTTTTTGCTGTTGTGACAAATTGAATTCTCTTTCTTTTACCCCAGACTACTCAGTCACAGCTAACTCCCGCATCGTCGTGGTGACAGCTGGAGTCCGTCAGCAGGAGGGGGAGAGCAGGCTGAACCTCGTCCAGAGAAACGTCAACATCTTTAAGCACATCGTCCCGCAAATTGTCAGATATAGTCCTGACTGCATCATCATTGTTGTTTCAAATCCAGGTACTGTCTGCCACTCTTCATTCCGTTTCTTCCTCTCAGACATGAAGCCATGCAGTGTTTCCCTTTTAAACGTCGTTAAAATCGCTCTCTAACAGTGGATGTGCTGACCTATGTCACCTGGAAACTGAGCGGCCTTCCCAAGCACCGCGTCATCGGGAGCGGCACCAACTTGGACTCCGCACGCTTCCGTTTCCTGATGGCCGACAAACTGGGGATTCACCCCAGCAGCTTCAACGGATGGATCCTAGGAGAGCATGGAGACACCAGTGGTGAGGAGTTTCTGCTTTGTCGGCCCTTTAAACTAAACCGCCTGTGAGCAAACAAACAGAAAGAATCACAGTGCGGTATTGTGATGGATAATGTAGGCCGTGTGTGGTACATGGATGAAGGTTGACCTTTTCAACATGTGTGTTAGTGCCTGTGTGGAGTGGAACAAACGTGGCTGGAGTCAACCTGCAGCTTCTAAACCCGAATATCGGCACCGACTGTGACGACGAGAACTGGAAAGAGACCCACAAGATGGTGGTGGACAGGTAAGGCCCCTTCATCTGCTGTATTTTTGCTTTGCTGATTAAATCTTTTGAGTTTTTTTAATGACCTCTTTGAAAATGACCAACGCCAAAATAAGAAGCCAGTATGATAAAATTAGTCAAATAATGTCGTACAGACTTGTCTGTACTTTACACAGACAATCATGTGAGAATTATGGCCTGTCCATTTAATCTATATTGCCAGCCAGTGACACAAAAAGTATTAAATTAACTGCTTGAAAGTAAGACTTTTTCTAGAAATTACATTTGTAAGATTTCCTTATATTTAGACATTCAACATTGCCCCTCTGCCTAAATGTCAGACTCTGTTGTTGTCACTGCTGCCACCGTTTCTTTCATCAGAAAAGTCTGGGTTTTTTAGAGTGTTGTTGAGTCCTAAGAGTTTATTTTTATCTCTTCACATCATTGCTTTAAGACAAGTCAAATTTAGTAAAACAGCTCCACTGTCCAAGCATACCTAAAGCCTTGTGTCGTGTCCCTTAGTGCCTATGAGGTGATCAAACTGAAGGGTTACACCAACTGGGCCATCGGTCTGAGTGTAGCTGATCTGACAGAGAGCCTCATCAGGAACATGAACAGGATTCATCCCGTCTCCACCATGGTGAAGGTAAAGGATGTTCATTCATTCTTTGATCCACATTGCACACAACCCAACAGCTTAGTCATTTTTAGTACATTCCAGATGCAGAAGGAGAAATCTGAAGTATATAATCCAGTTTACGTTCTAGTTTTAGTTTTATTTTGAAACGTTCCAATTCTCTTTTATGATAACAGAGCTAAAACAATTCGCCAACAAAAATGTATTAAATACAATCACAAATTATTTTTGATAATCAGTTTGACGGTTTGTTGCTTTGTGGTTGTATTAAATGAAAGGAATATCATTGGGGTTTGTATTCTTCATGGCACAATGCACCTTGAGTGAGACAATATTTGGTTGATTTATTAGTAAAAAAAAAAAAAATGTTGTCATCTATGACCCTAAGTTACTTCAACGTAAGGCTGCAGCTTAAAAGTACAAAATAGAAGAAAGAAATTTTCAGAGTGGCCTTTTATTGTGGGCAGTCTAAGGCACACCTGTGCACTAATCATGGTGTCTAATCAGCATCTTGATATGGCACACCTGTGAGGTGGGATGGATTATCTCAGCAAAGGAGAAGTGCTCACTGTCACAGATTTAGACAGATTTGTGAACAATATTTGAGAGAAATGGTGATATTGTGTATGTGGAAAAAGTTTTAAATCTTTGAGTTCATCTCATAAAAAATGGGAGCAAAAAAAAGTGTTGCTTTGATATTTTTGTTGAGTGTAAATCAGTTCGATTATGCACCATGATTATATGGAAGGGTCTGAGATCATTGGAATAATTTCCATAATTAATACCACTGTAGGGTCTCAGTCTTAATACTCAATAAAATCAGGTAAAGGATTCACTTATTGTCAGCAAAATTCTTCCACAGAGTCCTGACTTCTCCAACTTAATGCTCAGTCGTCTCTCAAATCAAAGCACAAGGAATCAACCTGCATGCAACACCGTCTGGGCAAGCGACTGACACCATAAATAAACAGTTTAGCTTTTATACAGGCACATAAACAAGCTACAATACCATGGAAATTTACTGAGTACATTGGGTTATATGAGTTCACAGTCACACAGTTATACAGTAGTTTGAAGTTATTAAGAAGATTTAATCATAACATTATTAGAATTTATAACATTTACATATATATTTAAGCGATTTTTTTGGCCTTTGTTGTCGTGAACAGTGGAGAGACAGAGACATGAAACATGGGGAGAAGAGTGGGGGAAAGACATGCAGTAAATGGGTCGAATTCAAGCCCACGACTGCTGCATCAGGAACTACAGCCTCTGTTTAGGGGTCGCCCACTGAACCTGTTGAGCGACAGGGGCATCCAATTTACATCATTTTTTGAAGATTTTTTTTAATCCATCTTGACCCTATATATAAACTTGTTTGACTAATTTGTGAAGCCAGTCATTTTCTGTCTCTCTCTTTTTTTTTTTTTACTTGATAGCACTAGTTCCCACTTTCACTTTTCCCATTTTGGACATAATAACTTCAACATTTGCAATTCAGATCCAGTGTAGCACTTGTTTTTTTGCCTGTGACTGTATATCCACATACAGACCATGTGGTTCTGCACCAACAGGACATGTATGGGATCAGTGAAGAGGTGTACCTGAGTCTGCCCTGCGTGCTGAACAGCGGAGGAGTGGCCAGCGTGGTCAACATGAACCTGACGGATGACGAGGTGGCCCAACTGCAGGCCAGTGCCAACACACTGTGGGACATCCAGAAGGACCTGCAGTCTGTCTAACTGACCAGAGGGGGGGCGCCATAGCAGCATGTCCCTGACTGCTAATCACCTTCAGTAACTTCACTCTGCATTCGCTGCATACCAGACAGCTCCACCGTCCTCACCTTCAACCCACTGCCCTCTGTAGCTTCTCGGGTGTTGAGGGGTTTAAAACCCACCAGAATTAGCTGTAGCCGTCAGTCTGCACACTTGTACTCGCTGGAGAGAAAACCAAAGGGGACATAGACTGAGAGAGAAACGCTGTGATCATTTGTCTTCGGCTGTGTAGCACTGTGGGACCATGTGTCACTCATGTTGCTTTGACGTGTAATAAAGCAAGTTTGTCGGTGCTTGAACAAGACATGCATTGTTTCAGTTATTAAGTAGTCAAGGGACAAAATACTGCGGGATAATTCTGTGGAGCAGAAAAGTACTGTACTGTAGACACCCATCATACATTAAGCAACCAGTTTAATGAAACATTCAAGACCGAATGAAGATAAAATGATGTAAATTCTAAAATACAGCCCAACTTCTTCTGTGGATCGATAATTTGTGTCAATCGATGAAATCTGTCTTTTTTTTTTCTATGTACTTATTTTTCTTGATCTAAAATCCTTTCTAATGACACTATTTTATTGGATGGATTTACCTTTAATGCTTGTGCTGCCCTACATACAACACACATTTCCGTTTTTCCTGCCTGTGTCATTTTATCAACAGAAGTGAAACTTAATCTCCTCTAAATCTCAGCTGCTTACCTCTGACTGACCCAGACATGACTCTCTCAGTGACCCCCCTGTGGACAGTGTGTTGATGTATGACCGAACATTATCCCGCCTGGTGTTAATCACTCAGTGGTGTGAATGAGTGTATCACAAAGTTGTTGCTCGAAGCATTTTTTAAAAATAGTCCTGTGAGAAGTGGAACTGTGAAAGGAAATCCCCACACGGTTCACACTGAAAACTGCTAGCTACCATCAGGAACAAGCGAGACACTAATGTGAATCCCAATGGAACAACAGCTTGCAGCCGAGGCATTTCATTTATACAGCATATTTAATTTTAAGTAAATGCAAACGACAACACATAATGAAAAATGTAATCGATATAATGAAATGCAACAACTACATAGCACAGTCTCTGATAACTTTCACAAATAGTTTAGATTCAGCTTTTGGTTGTCCCGGTAATCTGGATTGTCTCCACCTGAGGAAGAAAACAAAGATGTTGAAACTGCTAAGACAGTGGTCAGACGGAGCGGTGGTGAGTTTTACCTTCTTCCACAGCTTGCTGCAGGAGCTCCAGAAGAATTAAAGAAGTCAGAGGTGATCCCAGTCCATCACTGCTCCGGTTGGGAGTCTCTGCAAGGAAGCATTTCGAAAAGAAATAAGGTTAAGTAGATTACATGTGTAGATAAATGTGTCACTTTTGAAAGCAAATTTTGGTGAGATTAATACTTGGTATCAAACAGATGTCATGAAAGATTTTAGGTACCACTTTCACAAGGAAACAGTGTTAAACAATTAATGCAACTAGTTGCTTTATGAGTTTATTATCCCTTTTTAATGAAAAAGGTACTAATACTTTGTAGATCATTTGCAGTATGTCACTCATATGAAAAGAAATCTGTGTGTGTTTTTTTCTTTGTGCATCGTGATGCTCAGCAAAGAGGAAATTTTGTTCATTCACAAAATGATCACATCACAAGTTAGAAGTGTGCTCTTACATAGAAAAGACAACATACAGATCAACATTTGTTATGTAGGAGTTTGTTTACTTTATACCATCAGTCTGTGCAAAAAAAAATCCACAACTGAAGCACTCATTCACCATTCTTCCACCATGTAATCCAAAAAGTATCCGCATTGTGAAAATGGAAGAGCTGCACCAACAGAAGCAGGACCTCATTTGGTGCCATTCATCTAGTTGTGCTGAAGGAAACTGCATGTAACATCGTGAATTTTAAAAATGGGATTTGATGATGATGCCAGAAAACTACTCCCAGTTCAGCTCCCTCTGATAAAAGAGCAGACAAACATTACTATTCTCTGTCCCTGGCATTTTTTCTTCAGGTGAAAGTACTGAAAGTCTTTCTGCTTTGCTTACTGAGTAGTTGGCAACACTGAGTTGAAGTTAACAACTACGTATTTGGGTCTTTAGATCATAAAGACACTGATCATCGCTTGCAGTAATCAGAACAACTTTTGGGTTGAATTGTTGAGCTATTGCTCTAAACAATATTAATAAGTCGTCAATTCAGCAAGGAAATCTGCTAATAAGCTTTCAAATAAGTAATGAGCAAGTCTTCTGTTTTAACATGGAAAAACAAATATTTATAACTGACCAGAAGGTACTGAAAATTAATTTACCACTTTGAAAAGTCATTAGTTAACTGTATTAGTAAACAATTAACAATTAGATAGTCATACAAGCTTTTAAGTCCAAGTATGTAATTGTTTTTGTTTGAATTGGGAGCTGAAACTATATTTGTTTTAATCATATTATATTACTAGAGCTGCATCACATATTAGACATACCCAAATATGAAGTGTCCCCTTCATCTCTGCTGGTGCGCTCCAATACTGAACGGTGTCGCTCTGTAAAAGACCAACATTCATCACTGTTTTCTCTCAGTTCGACAAAGCAGCTTCAAACCGGGTAATTCTTGGCTGCTGTTAATGTGCTCTTACGTGCTCCTTTGAGGTATAAGATCGCCTGAGGAGTCCAGTTTCTCCTCTGAAAGACGGTGAAGAAAATATTGTTCAAGTTCACCCTGATATTGTCAGAAATGTTCAATAAATTCAGATAAAATACGAATCATCATAATAATTATCAGTTTTGACCCACCTGTGGTGCAGTCCAACACTGCGAAGCCAATGACACCACAAGTAGTATGACTAGAGGAGACATTGTTGAAATCTGCAATGGTATTATCATCATTATTAAATGAAAATAATAACAGAACACACTATTGTAGCATAAAATGCATCCATCTGGTCAAAAATCTAAACTTAAAGTATGTATATAAAGGCAGTATATATACGTTCAAATGATTAAAATCAACATTAAACACACTATAATGTAGTTGCATTAGCAGATTTAAGTATTTATTAATGCATTTAACAACATCAATACCTCCTCCTGTGGCCATTTATACTGCAGGCTGTTATATTTACAAATACTGAATGACAATAGCGTAAAACACAATCATAATAATACAAAATATGTATTCATATGACAAGTTAGAATTGTTGACTGTCCAATTTAATAAACACTTTTCCTTATATCTGCATATTTTTGTTATAGCATTATATTAATCATTTAATAAATGTCTACTTACTCATATTTATTTTTTATTAGTAATGGATTTTTTTAATATATTGTAATGTGTTGTGAAACTTTTGTACAGTGCTGACAAGCTTTAAGTTAACATTCTCAAATATCGCTGAATTCTTGGACAAATAAAGGTAAACTGGCAAAATCTAACAAGAACAACTATTATTATACTAGCCTAAACAATAATAATAATAATTGTAGTTGCTTACCGTCCACTTGTTGTGCTCTCCAGTGGGTTGCAGCCTGTTAAAGTGTTTGATTGGTGCTCCGTCCTCCTCCGTCCGTGTGTCACAGTATTTTAAAAACCACAATAAATCAACCAGCTCCTTATACAGCATCATTGACGAGGGTGATAGGTAGTCTAATTAGCTCACACCTTGTTTTTCAGCTGACACAGTGACAGGTGCTGTTAAAGCTGTCGCTGCACATTCATCACAGACACACGCACGAGATTCAAACTTTTGAGTTTCTCGTGAACAGCAGAGTGTCTTCACAGGGTCACCGCACGAAGACGTCACTGGTGAGATTTTATGAATGAAGCTGACGTGCCAGCGAGTACGTGCGTGAAGGAGGCCTGAAGTGTTGATGCTTTCTATAAAAAGCTGCACGCGTTACTGCACCATGTTTTGTTCTTGTCCTGTAAAAAAGGCTTAGGGTTTATTTTCATATAAAATTTCACAGAAATAACAAACAAGTGTTTCTTGAAGAAGAGTTAACTCGTGTGAATAGCACAGCATGCAAATTTATGGGAAATATAAAGTTACACCAAGCGTCTGGTTATCTTATGGCTTAAGTTCTCACTAACTAACATGTTTACATCTTGTTTCCTTAAAGTGTCAAAAAATAGAAAGGTACAAACAGCATTGGTCACCTGACAACGAGACTTCAGGGAGGAAATGCAGCCAGCAAGATGTGTCAAACCTTCAATACAACCAAAACCTGTTGTTTTTAGACACTGAAGTGGACAAAGAAAGGTAGTGGTGCCTTCAGAAATTTTTCAAAGGGGTGACCAGACGTAGCCGGTGAAAATCTTAAGGCGGCGCACCAAAACATAAGGCCACGATGGAATTTCAGGAATTCTATTCTGCTGTAGTAGCACAGAGTCTACTATCATGCATCCATCCATCTATACATCCTCATTAGGGTCACAGGGGGGCTGCAGTCTATCCCAGCGGACTTAGGGTGAAGCCAGGGAACTCCCTGGACAGATCACCAGTCTATCTACCAACTATCATATATTAATGTATTTAGTTTTTTCATTTTACAGTTAATGTTGCTAATTATTATCGGCATCTTGACAACACAACAGTAAAATTCTCACTGGCTTGTAAAGCTGGGAGGCTGTCTCATTGTGGGGGGACCTGAGGAATGGCAGAAGTAAATATCTTCATTTCTTGCACAATTTTGAGATGAAACATTTAAGACACATTATGGGGACATGTAAGAGTTTTAGATGTTTGCTGAAAAGGAGGACAAATGTGACCTTTAAACATAATTATCATTCTGTCCATCAAGTATTCATCTTGTGAACACAGCTGCTAATTGTGTGTTGGAAAAACTGTAGATGTGAGTTTGATATAGATTTCTGCATGTGAAGAGTGGAAGCCTGCTGTTTTGGAGCTTAATGGAGCTTGATCAATGGAGTCGTTCTTTAAGTGTTTGTTGGTTGTGCTTTCAACTACTTCTCCCATGAAGCATCAGTAAAAACTGAGAATGAATGATTTACCATTTTACACAGTGCCACTAATGTTACATATGAAGAGTTTATTAATTTTTAAAACTTATTTCTTCTCGTTTAATGACAAAAATCCAGTCCACTGATGAAGGTCAAAGGATGCAGCTTTAAGCATGCAGGAAATCTAAGTGGACCTTAAGGTGAGGGTGTTTTCTTTGGTGTAACAATCATTTCTGAAGTCAGCAAAGAACACTGTATTCTCCGCTGCTGTTGCTGCAAAAAAAAAGCACCCTAAGTTATAAAAGACACACTTTATTTAAAGTATGCACTTAGAAAAGTTACAGTACAACATATCCTAGACAAGCCTCTTACCACAGTGGTTCACGTTTCTGTAACATTTAGCTCAACGTTATTTATTTTCAAAGTACAAAATGAAAGTAACACTTCATAAAGGAACTGAATAAAAATCTCTCTCAGTGACTGTTGAGGCACACGATCCGGAGAAGTGGATGCTGTCAAAGGTTCATAAGTCTCCTCTGAGTTACACCAGTGGTCCCAAGTTATCAGTTCATAAATATCAGACTGGAATGATACATAAACCGGCTTCCAGACATAAAAAAAAACAACAGCAACAATTCTTGGTAACATCCAGTGGCAGTCAGATACAAAACTGTTTCCTTCTGACAGAAGAAACTTCACAATGTCATTCAGTCGAACGTACACAAATATATTTGTGTCTTTTGTGCAGGGAAATGTTTGGATTCTGAAGTGGCAATGATCCAGTTTTATACAGTCACCATTAGAAGCTCTGATAAATACTGAAACTGTTCTCCATTACGTGAACAGCTCCACGTTATACCATAGTGTTGCTCTCGCCAATTTTATCCACCAGCTGCAAGAGATTAAGGGAGAAGTACAGGGTTATTTACAAGAAGGACTGAAGCGGGACTTTGTAGTGATCATTTAAAAAGACAGAAATGTAGAGGATGATGTAAGACGTCTCACGAATAGATGAAGGAATCTCTTAAAAAAATGATGCGGACAGCCAGAAGCCCACAAAGACCCCCAAAGCAAACACCGTTCATTCAATCTACTTCACTGACTCAATGTTGCACTTCCCACCCACCAAGACTGAAACTGATCAGATGTACAGTTGTTGAGAAATATCAGCACACACAGATTCCTTCATTTATTAGTGAGATCAATCTGAAAATTGTTGGATTATTGATTGGTTTAGTCATTATTCTTAAAACAACAACAACAACAACAACAACTGTGGTTTCACCTTCTCAAACGTGAGTATTTAATGAGGTTGTTTAGTCATATTTCATACTTAACTCCATACTGTAACATTTGGACACTTAAGTCGAGAAATAAATGTATACTTCATGCTGGGCTGTGACAAACAGTAGCGGGCATTTTTCACCTACTGTTGACTAAATTGCATAGTGTCTGAATTGGTGGTTTAACAGTGTGTAAATCCACTGTATTTCTGAATGGCAGATATAGGACGATGTTGCAGCTTTTGAAGCCACAACCAAATTGGAAGTTCCTCAATCACATTAACACACATTAAAAAAAGAAAAAAAATTGACAAAATTCTGTCTGTGATGAATTAGATTTGCCAATCAAGTTAAAAATCTCCATTGCATGAAAGCCATTAATATTTTGCGGTGTGTGGTTGGTTGATTGATTGTTGTGATACTCACTGTACTGATCCCCGGTAAGCTGAGCAAAGACCCGAGCACAGGAACTCGTCGGATGAATCCGACTGCCACTGGGAAGAATCCCCTGTTGAAGAGAGTGAGAATGAGAAGAGGCCCAAGAATTCCTTATGATGACAAAGAGATCTTTTCTCTCTGAGCTGACCTGAATAATAGAAAGAACCCGTAGATCTCCAGAACAACTCCAACAATCGGCCAGCCGATCAGAACCACGAGGACTCCTCCCAGGAAGAAGCTGGTGGCTTTTACTTTGTGTCTCTGGAAGAAAAATCTGAAAGTGCGCTCCAGGCCGATGACGAAGGACAAACCAGAGACAAACAGAATCTGCACGGAAATAAACAACATCACAAACAACGTCACAAGTCTGGTGCTTTTCAGGTCGCACAGGAGAGACTTTCACATGGTGTCACAACGTGCACGTTTAATGGACTCACATTTCCAATGGCAAGGAGAGCTTTATCAAAAAACAGCATCATCCCAAAAAAGAGGAAAAACACGCCAAACCCAGTCAGCCCCATGCCAATTTCTGTGGATTTAAAGGAGCAAAGAAGTTGTTCTGTCCACATGGTTACATATCATTCACTGTTGTAAACATGACATTAACTTTAACAAAAAATAAATACATTTTTTTAAAAGCATGGTAAGTTAAGGTTAAATTCCTGCTAGTTTTAATCTTATGCTTTATTCTGGGGTTTTTTTGTTTTATTTTGTTGTGTTTTAACTTATTTTTTCCCCATTTGTTTACATTTGGGTAAATATATGAGTATAAGGCCTCACAAGGGACATTTTGAGTTGAGGGTCAAGTTTTATCAATAACCCCCAGATGTAACCTCTTTGTTTAACAAAACATAAATGAAAAAAAAACACTCGGAATATATTCATCCATCATTCCAATCTGAGATTTTTCTATTTCACAGGATATTAGCAGTAGTGACATTGCTATGTATGTAGTATAAGTATATAGATTCTCTCATCATTAAGTAACTCACGAAAATATTAAACTGTAGAAGGACTTTTTATTTATTTTTTTGTCAGCAATACAGTTGATAGATTTGGTCTGACTATTATTAGCTCTTTGAGGTACTGTGTCATTGAATTTTAGCTTTTTTTATTCCCCAAGGGAATGAATAAAGTATCTATCTATCTATCTATCTATCTATCTATCTATCTATCTATC
This sequence comes from Acanthochromis polyacanthus, assembly GCF_021347895.1. NCBI lineage: Eukaryota > Metazoa > Chordata > Actinopteri > Pomacentridae > Acanthochromis > Acanthochromis polyacanthus. Next base: position 15,704,685 of record NC_067120.1, on the reverse strand, counting down.
TGTCTTCCTTCTCCTGGATCACTGATAATAATGTGGAACATGCACGTAGCGTGGAAACACAGTGGGATAACCTTATTTTGCCTAGAACACAGTGTCTCAAATTTTAATGTATTTTACTCTAAAATAACTGGAAAATTGGGCAATTTCAGGTTAAAATCTAGAACTGCTGGACTGGTGTAAACCCCCATCTCAACACTGCCTCTGGAGAGCACCATAACACAAATAAAAGCATGGAATTTAGGTTTTATTGTAATTATATACAAGCTTTAAGTCACAGATCATCTCTGAGGATGCAAGACAAAACAGCAGGAACCTGTGAGTGTATACATTCAATTCAACTCAGTTTGCTTTGCTGGTATGAAAGTGTCCAAGAGCAATATTGCCAAAGCAACATAAAACCTTACGTGCCTATAAATGTTCAGTATTTTGAATGCACAGACCGCAGACTGACTCTCCATTGTAAATATTCCTCACTGACGTGTAACGTGACGACGCTCTCAGCCAATCGTGTTGAGCCGTTAGCCTCGAGCTAAACCCGGTTTCACACAAAAACACCGCCGAGACAAAGAACGGCGGGGGAAAATATAGTAATATAGAAACAGTTCTTACTTTGTGAATCCGTAAGTGAAATCATTTTTGGCAGCAGCTGGACAATTTATCAAACTACACAGAGCCCGTAACGACTGTAACTTCCTGCTTTTGATAGCAGGCTAACTAAACTGTTGATGCTACAGCGGAGAAGCTAGCGGTGTGGTACGTCATTACGTCAGCCGGAGCCACGTACTCCAGCAGAGATCGCCTATTTGACAGCTGGCGTGTATGTCAGCAAACAGGCTGCAGATTTCACCCTGTGTTGGAGTGTGATTTGTTCCATTTGGTTAGATTAGCTGTTTATAAAAGGGATATATTAGGCGTCAAAGCTTATTTTACGCTATAAAAATTAGAAAGCTGCTCAACATTATTTATCTCCATTGTTTGGGGTACCAGTTATCCATTCAACCTCTCATGGGGCAGGACATGGCAAACTGAGTATTGCCACCAGGGCTGGGTCCTTAGTGCCATTTACGCATCAAAAAGATAACTACCTGGGATTTTTGTCTGACCCAGGTTCACTAGTAATGTTCTAGTTGAGACTAGTTAGACAAAAGTGCCACTAGTTGCTAAAGGAGTGACTAGCAGGAGATTTGGTTCAACTAGTGAAACATGATTTTGAACCAGTGTGACCAAATGTCCAACTAGCGCTGACCAAGACCTAACAAGTGTCGAAAACTGATGGCTTATATCAAGAAGTAATAGCCCAAAGGGTGGTAAGTTTATATTCTGCTGCTCTATCAGTCTCTGTGTAGCTTCAAGTAACCACAAAGTCTGACAGAGTGAGAGCTCGCTGCACTTTTGAATACGTGACGAACTGCGCATGCGCATCGTGGAGTGTAGCACTTCAGAACTGCGCAGTAATTGCGCTGTTAGCTCATTAATTCTTCAGTTCTGAGACATTTCAAAATTATTAACGGATAGTATTGTTACACAAACGGTACTGATATATAATTTGCGACTTTGTGTTCGTCACGTAAAAAAAATCAAGCACGCTTTTGGCCTTGTTGAGAATTGGACTCCAACTCCCATGAGCCACCGCGATCAGGAAGAACGCAATCTCAGTTTCAGACGTGTTCAAACGAGAGTTTGTGTAGCAGCTGAACACTTCCTGTAAAGCATAAACAGCGGCTCATTTGCAAATATGCGCCGTGTAGTTTTCAGGTTTAATAAGTAACACGTTTTTCCACCGACTTTCTTTTAGCACTGCGTCGCCATGGGGACCGTGATTGCCATTGTTCTCGTATTTGTCGGATGTTGTAGCAATGTGGTGTCTCTGGAGCTGCTTGTAAGGTCAGTGACAAACTTGAACCGTCTGTGGACTCATGTCGACTTTACTGCTAGAAGATCTTCTCAGATGTAACTGATGTCTGGTTTGGGCTCTCGCTTCACGAAAGGTGTTTACGGGATTAAACCGGAAGGAGGAGATTCATTAGCATGATGTCCAAGGTGGAAATCAGCTGTTTGGACTCCCTCACTGCTCTGATTAAGTTGCTGTTCCATGCTCTTGTATTGTTTCATTACATATTAACAGGAAGTTCTGTTTAATTAATTTAAAATGCATTCAGTGAAAGAAAAAGTCAAGACTAGTTAGTTATACAGCCCATTTAAAACAACAGATCCTGAGCTGAAAAGCTTTTGAATAGAAGCATGACTTACGAATCCCACAATTATTATTACAAAATGATCTGACATATTTATGTACCTCACTAATGTTTAAACTATAAATATTAATGTTGCATGATTTTGAAACAACTGATTTTGGATTATTAGATAGATGGATAGATAGATGGATAGATAGATAAACCTTTATTAATCCCACATCGGGGAAATTTACAAAAATTGTATTAATTTTCACCAAATGACTTGAATAACTCTATAAATATTTTATAGTTCTGCAGTGATTGGGATGATGTCGAAGAAAGTGCATTTGCATTGCAAATTAAAACTAATTTTCATACTTTGTGAGTACAGCTATTTGGAACTTTTTTCATATGGTGCAATACTGACAAAGACATTTGAAATAATCATTTTAATGTAGGTGGCATTCAGATCTGACTAGTACTAGTCAAACAGAGCTTTGTGATGCTTATTTAAATGGTTAAACAAATGAATCGTGTTGACTGGTGTAGTGGTAACTGACATTGAAGTTCTTTTTGGCAACCAAATCTTCCTTTTGTTTCTCTCCTGCCCTGCATTCATTTTGCTGTGCACATGTGGAGGCTGCAACAAAGTTCCTGTCTTGTAAATGAGATTGAAAAACAAAAACAACTCTGTATAAGTAATATTCTGTCAGACAGACCTTTCTTGTAGATTAGTCATGGAAATAAGAATCAGACATGTTGTAACATGATGTGTTTGAGTTATTTTATTTCACACTGCCTTACTGAGTTTTAACCATTGTTGGAATGACAATTCAAAAGCAATTTCCTCTGAAATTACAATTTGCACTTCAAATTATATTTCACCATGTGTTATCTTTTGATGAATGTTGACAAAATTGATTTATAGAGAGTGAACTTTTTAGTATTTAGTCATCACATACAGAGAGAGTTCCATATTCTGTCAACACAAACTGTATCTTTAAAGCTCAGTTTGTCTGACTTATCTTTTTTTAAACTCGTGTTTTTTCTGCTGCTCCACCTTTAGACTAATGTCTTTTATTGTGTTCCTCAGAGAGTTTCCAGGATGTGGCAACATAGTCACCTTTGCTCAGTTTCTGTTCATCGCATTAGAAGGTTTCATCTTTGAAACTAAGTTTGGACGCAAGAAACCAGCAATCCCTGTCAGGTAAAAAATGACTCAATAAAAAAAGGTCTGACCTTCCTGCTGCAGGTTAAAAGGAAAACCGACACAAAATCTCCGTATTTCTGTCTCTTTTCCAGTAACTATGTGATCATGGTGACGATGTTCTTCACCATCAGTGTGATCAACAACTACGCTCTCAACTTCAACATCGCCATGCCTTTGCACATGATCTTCAGATCAGTATGTATTACTGGTATTTCCCTTCCTGCTTGAATGTTCTCTGATATCACCATCCGTCATTTCCTCCACTTCAGTCTGACCTGTGTTTGAGCTGCTGTCTCGTTTCTCTGCAGGGATCGCTAATCGCTAACATGATCCTGGGAATCATCATCCTGAAGAAAAGGTAACCCTGCCTCAAGTCTTCCCTGCTAGTTAAAAGCATCTCTGTAGATATACATGAAGATTGATTGCTATCATTTGTGTCTCTCTCTGCAGATATTCAGCCAGTAAATACCTGTCTATAGCTTTAGTGTCAGCTGGTATCTTCATTTGCACCATCATGTCTGCCAAGCAAGTGGTGAGTCCTCTGCAAAACATGCTGCATTTTCTGCGCTGTGTTACTGATTGCAGTCTTAAAGAGCCCCTATTATGCACGTATACTGGTTCAAAATTAGTTTTTTGGGACAGACTTTTAAATATGTAACATGTTAAGGTAAATAAGTAATAAAAGAAAAGCCTGAGCTTCAAAGAAGATGATTTGGACAACTAAGGAGCAGGTCAAGAGAAAATAGCTCCCTTGACTTTGTAAGTTGTTGTTTTTTTTTTTTTGTGCTTTTGTTTGCTTTTATATGCTCAAAAAAGCTAAATAACCCGCTAAAGGAAAAGGAGAGACTCGGTAAGCATAATACGGGCTCTTTAACAATCTGCCGTTTCAACATTTTTATCATGCAATGATGCACTGTTGCTTTTTGTTTTTGCAGAATGTTTCCAGCGAAGGATCAGAAGATCAAGGATTTTATGCCTTTATACGCTGGCTTATAGGTGAGTAATGCTGCCTGGTATATGAATGGATAGATAAATTAGAGCTGGACCTATTGATTGACTGATATTAGCTTATTGCAGATATTTTGGCACCAATGTACAGGTCGAACTATAACGGACAAACCAGTGCAGGTCTTACATACCTACCTATCTCTACACCATGGCAGGAGTGGAGAACAGTTTGGCAGCACCCATTTATTACTCTGCTACAGGGGGGCAAAAACTTCTTTAAACCGATCACAATCATCTTGAGCGGTGATGAGCGCTGGATGAATCTACTTTAGCTGTGGAGCAGCTCACTGAGCTCATTAGAACCACGGGATTTGTTGGCGGTATGTGACTCTTGTATACCTTTTAATAAATCAATATCACAGAAGGTTGTGGGAAGTAAAATGGTTAAGTCGGTGTTACCGGTATGCGCCGATGTCACATTAAAAACATCCAGATACAACTGACGGTGGAAGTCATAAAACCAGTTAACGTTGGGTGTCATAGTCCTGCCAGATGCAGTCTGGACTTTCCCAAAGTGTGATCACAAGATTCAGTGTGTAAGCCTTTTGTAAACTTAGGACATATAGCGTTGCTGCTTCATTAGTTTGTTTAGGGAACGGCATTCTGTCATTTAGAAATATGTCAGTTTTCAGTCTAGGTTGGTGCTCAGAGGTTGTTGCCGTTTCCCAACGTGCAGGAGGAGCATAGTGGTACCAGTGTAAGTGTTGGCCCATAAGTGGAATATTCATCATGTCTTGTGTTTTTTTTTATGCTTTCTTTAGGGGGTACATTTTTCCTTTAATAGATATTTGCATGACAGATCTAAAACTTGAGGAAATAGAAAATTGGTGTGGAGAGAGAATATGACTCTGGATAACTGGAAGAAAGTGAATGAATGGATTAGAGATAAACGGAGAATGTGGGGAAAAGGAGCAGGGGCTTTGACACAAGCAGTGAAAGTCCGGCCAGCCTGGAGTAAACCAGAGACTGAGCTGCTAAGGGCTTCTTTTTATAAACAGGCATTGGTTTGTGCTCCAACCTCCTGGCCATTCTCTGCCTTTGATCTTTGACCTGCTTAAATCATACAACACATGTTGCTTTGCTGATTTCTGCTCATTCAGGTATCGCCATGTTGACGTTTGCTCTGCTCATGTCTGCGAGGATGGGCATTTTCCAGGAGACGCTGTACAAGCAGTACGGAAAACACTCCAAAGAGGCTCTCTTCTATAACGTAAGTGGCCTTTGAGTGCCGACCACCAGGCTGCCTCGTCTGAGTTGTTATCATTTGTTTTTCTCAGAGAACTGCGTTGAAATGTTTTGCACTGATTGTGTTAACGCGTTTGCAGCACTGCCTGCCTCTGCCCGGCTTCCTGCTACTTGCCACAGACATCTACAACCACTGCATCCATTTCAGTCAGAGCAGTAAGTTCCATCGATCGGTCGTGTAGAGCCTCTGTTTATGGCTCTAACTGGAGATATAGCTGATGTTTTTTTTTGCTTTTTGTTTTGGTTTTTTGCAGCTCCAGTGTTCATCCCTGTGGTTGGGTTTAGTGCACCGATATTGTGGATCTACCTGCTGATCAACGTCATCACGCAGTATCCTGCCAAGCGCTTTTGCCCTTTGTTTGTATTGGTTTCCGCACTGTCACATTTGATAGATTTTTCCAGATTCTGAACTTGGATGATCTGTTCAAAGCTCAGATTGCAGATGAATTCCACCTGTGACAAGTGGAGCTAAAGCATTTGCTGACCTGACTATTTTGATTAATCAGTTCATCTATATATTTCTTTTTTTACGTAAAATAGCCTAAATTCTCTGATTCCACCTTTTCAAATTTGAATATTTTATTTATTTTATTATTTCCTCTGAGGATGTATCTTAGGTTTTGGGAATCATTGATTGACATTCTTCACCCTATTTTGATATTTTATTGACCAAGCAACTAATTAATTAATTGAGAGAATAGCGATCAGATGAATTGGCATTAAAAATAGTCATTAGTCGCAGTGCAACTGAAAGCAGGAAGACTGGTTATCAAATCTCAGTACTTCTGAACATTGTTTCAAGTGTTATGACTGCATTTACCTTTAATGATAATATAGTTTTCTGTTTGGCCAAAGTTCTTGTGCAGCTGCAATAAATCATAAATGCTGATTATGGTACTCTGCAGACCATCATATGTGCTCCTCAGTAACACAAAAAGCATCGATGATCATGCTGAATGATTTTAAATTGTGAGATTTTGTTCCATCCTGTTGCGAACTTTAACTTTCCCTTCAGGTACGTGTGCATCCGTGGCGTCTTCATCCTGACCACAGAGTGCGCCTCGCTCACCGTCACTCTGGTGGTGACGCTCAGAAAGTTCCTCAGCCTCATTTTCTCCATCATTTACTTCCAAAACCCCTTCACCGCCTGGCACTGGGTGGGCACGGCGGTGGTCTTTCTGGGGACTCTGCTGTACACGGAGGTGTGGAGCAGCGTGCAGGCGGCGCTGCGTGGAGCCGACGCCAAGCAGCAGAAGAAGGCGGAGTGACGGAGCAGAGACTGACGGCGGAGTAGAAAACCAGCCACTGTGTTGGACTTAGGAATAGGTTTTGTTCAATTATCCTCCAGCAGTTTTGTACAGTTGAGGACGTCTTTTTTTCACATTTGATGAATACGGACACACAGCCGCTCACAGGATGAATCTGGTGGTCGGTTTTGTTTTCCTCGTCAGCAAATCCCATGAAAAGACCAAAACCAAGGTGTTACAAAACATTCACACATAAAGATGCAAAGTAGTTTTTTAGCTCTGGGGTTCGTTATATTGAACACATCATTGTCTGAATTAAAGGCCAAACCTTCTACACAGTCTTAATTCCAGACTTGTTTACCTCCCTGTGTTTGTTGAACCTGTTGGGGTTTCAATGGATAATTTTGTAAGATCATAACCTTAATATTGAGAACAGTCCAGTAAATTTGTATTTTATATATAATATTGCAGGATCTTAATAGTAATATTTAAATTAGGTTAATTTATATATTATTACTGCTAAGGCTTAATTTGGATATTTGCATTTGTAAGGTAGATTTAGATGACAACACACATAGTTAAACTTGCCTTATTTCTCTATTGGAGAGAATTTTGGCTCATAGTCTGTTGTTTTAAATATGCTGTTGAAATAACGGTGACTTGACTGTTTAAATGCAACAGCGCCAAAGCTTGTGTCTGAGCTGGAAGTGAAGCTAACTGGGCGATCACAGGATGGTTCCAGGAAGTTGAGCCTTTCTCATCTTCCCCCTGTAGTGCAGCCAGGCTCTTTTTCAGTCTGGGCTGAAAAGACAGATGTCGTTCACAATGAATAGCAGTCCCAGTTGTTTGAATCCTTGTGTGTGAATGTCTTGTTATGGGTGCTGCTTTAATACCTTATAGTCAGTGTTTTTGCAGGAATGGATCACATGACTACTGATGAACCAGAGATTTCTAGCCTCTTTCAGCTCATTGTTTTGTTTTTTTGGCTTCATTCTCATCACTTTCATTTAGTCCATTTCGACTTCAGAATGATGGAACAACCCTTGGTACACTCTCTGTTCCAATAGACAGCAGTTTGACGTTAAAAAGTGATAAGCCCAGAGCTGCATTCATCAGTTGGTTGTTTAGCAGGTATTTTTATCATCAACTTTAGGTGTTTTTTTTTTCATACAGAGCAGTTCAAGCACCCACAACTGCATCGTTTCATTTATTTAAAATAGTTTTTAACACCGTGGGACATAGTGGTTTTAGGGTCAATTTTAAGACAGAGATTGATGTCTGATGAGCAACCGGCAGTTTAAATACCCCCCACTCGTCCCACATGGGAGCAGCACACCCACCACACAGACACGATCTGTTTTTGTTTTGTGTCTCCAACTGTGCGTCTTCCTAATGTGTGCGTCTTTATGCTCATATTTCATCTGTTTGTTTCATGTATATATGCCATTTTGGTAGCCTAGCCGCGCTAGACAACCCAGGGCAACGAATTTAATTCTCTGCCAGGGTGGGTCTAGTTACCCTCCATAAGGCTCGAGGCTGGATTCTCCTAAAACTGGCCGGACCAATCACCATGAAGTGTAGAGTCAGAAGGCGGGCGTAACTAAGTGACGACAGAGGCGCGACGATTCTGACAGAAACAACCGGCGCACAATAAACAGTTATCTTTCGACTCGGCTTTGGCCACAGCCCTTAAAGATTTGAAGCTAAAATTCAACTTGAAAGATAAACGAAGGACGACACTGAAGTGTTTCATTGAGAAGAAAGACGTATTTGGACTTATGCCGACGGGATATGGCAAATCCTTAATATACCAGTTGGCTCCGCTGGTTGGGAAGCTAATGGGACTTAGCCAGAATCCGCCGGCGCTCTCGGAACTCCGTCAGCCTATTCGTTGCGCTGATTGGTTGTTTACCTACCCAATTGCTGCAGAGTGATTTGAAAGACAACCTTTTAGCCCGCCTCCCTCCCTGTCGAGCTTCCCTAGACCCTTGTGCCTTCAGAACATGGGTCTAGCGCGGCTAGGCTGCCATTTTGGTCTTTTGTGTCTCATTGAGTTGTACATCTCTGCCACTGTTTTGTCTCTTTGTTGTCATTTTACATCTCTTGACATTTCTGTGGTTGTTTTTGTCCCATTTTTGTCCATTTTTGCATCTCTTTGTTGCTCTTCTGTGTCTTTCTTCATTCAGTTGCAGTTTTGTCTTAGTTTATCTGAGTACCAGTCATATTTCTTTATGTTTTTTTTGTCCTATTTTGGTCATTTTCTGTCTCAATATGGTCCTTTTACATCTTTTCATAGCTATTCTATGTCTGTGTTTGTTTTGTGTCATATATTGGTAATTTTACATTTCTTCGTTGTTTTATGGCTCTTTATTGCTGTGCTACATATCTTGTTGACATTAGGGATCTTTTGTGTTGTATTTTGGGTATTTTGTGTCTCTGTTTGGGATACATTCTAATTCAAGAGCTCCCTAATCTGTCCATGCTGTTAGCAGGATTCATTCATCGCTGGTTTTGGTCTTTTCATTAGATTTGCAGACACCAAAAGAACACTAAAAATCCCAGACTTTCTCTCGTTTAACATTAGCTACCATCATAGATGCAGAAGCATGGTGCTTTTCTTTCATAGTGTCAGATTTAGTTACAATATTTATTTTTTAAATCTGACAGCTATCTCGCTTCGTGTTAAGGATCGTCAGTAGGTTTGCACTGAACACAGCCACGTGATGCTGAATGAACTGAAGCCATTGATGTTTGAGCAGCAGCTGGAGGTGGTGAGGCTGTCTGAACGTACAGAGGAGGGATTTATACACATCATTCGGTCACTGTGTCCTTATTGTCTCAGGTGTGTTGGACCAGTTATTTTTTTTTTTGTCAACAATAAATCTTTACTGACCGGTGAAAATAAAATGAAAACATGGCTGCAAATGGAGATGATTGATCCACCAGAGCTGCTGCAGGGCAGAATCATCTCTCATAACAAGAGGAGCATGCTGCTTCTGCTTATAGTGGAGTTTCATTACTATTTCATGCTGGGGACACCGTGTTCCCTCATGTTTCACTGACTTTAAGCAAGTCGACCAATCAGGAGCGGCGGCGTTGTTCAGCTCCGTCCAATGGGAGCGGCTGTTGCTGTCGCCCGGCGGTGGGAAGGGCAGTTAGCTGCGGCTGTTTGGGTTGATTTCAGTGAGAGAACATCCACGTTGTGAATTAAATAATCTGTTTAGCCGGAGATAGTCGAGGAGCTGCACCTGAGGGAGGGGATGGGGGGAAACAGTCCGAGTCACTTCTCCCAGGAGGAGGAAAGCGGAGGAATCACTTTTGTGAAGGGCATTCGGGTGAGTGAAAGCTCCGGAAAACTAAAGGTGCCTGCAGGCAGTTTGTGGAGCAGAAACAGAGGACGTCCGTGTCAGTGTCTCCTTTGGTTTTACACTAAAACTCTCATTCTTCATGAAGTCGTCCTGTGCTAGTTGTCACTCCAGTTACCCCGGTGTTAAATATAGAAGTAGCCTGTCAATAAATGCCTCTGACAGAAAACACACGTTCTGCTTCCAAAACCTTCAGCTTATATAGTTTTTTTTTTAATATCTTAACATGACAAAAACATGTATGATTAAATAACTTGAGTCAATCACTCACATCATTTGCTTATGCAGGCAAAAATGCCATTAGAGGTCCAGTGGGACTCATATACAGTATATTAATGCAGCCCTTAATTGGTTAAAAAATCTGCAACAGTTGTTAAATTAAGATTTTATTTTAAATTGCTTGAAGACAATTGCAATTTAAATGACGTAAGATGCAAATGGAAACATGAAACACTCATTCCAGGCTTTATTTCTGTCTTTTAGATGCAGATTCTTGGTCGATCCTGTATTGTTCAGCAGTTTGCTCCATTTGTTTCTTCAAAGTTGATTCTATCCCTTCAGATTCTGTTCAAGAGCTTCAGTTAAATCTGCAGCTAAATCACAGTGACTTAAACTTTTTTTAAAGCATGCACAAACGCATACTTTATTTACATATTAAACAGATACATTTTCGTACCATCTGGATACAATTAATACAAAATAGTGCTTGTAGGCCAGGGGTGTCAAACTTATTTTAGTCCAGGGGCCACATTCAGCCCAATTTGATCTCAATTGACCTGTAAAATCACACCATATTAACCTAGAAATAATGACAACTCCAAATTTTTCCTTTGTTTTACTGCAAAAAAAAGTACATTCTGAAAATGTTCACATTTAAGGAATTATCTTTTTACGAAACATCATGAACAACCTGAAATTTCATAAGAAAATAAATTTAATTTCAACAGAGTTATGCCTCAGTTTCCACAAATGAGATGCAAAATGACAAAAAAAAGACACAAATGACACAAAACAACAAAATAGACAAAAAATTAGACAATAAAGTTAGAAAGCGACAAAAGATGAACATGCATCAAAAACTAGACAAAAAATGATAAAGGGACAAAGAAAACAAGCAAAAAATGGACGAACAACACGAGACAATAAACACAAGATGACTGCACCTTTCAGAGTGTCCTTTTATTGTGGGCAGTCTAAGGCACACCTTTGCACTAATCATGGTGTCTAATCAGCATCTTGATATGGAACACCTGTGAGGTGGGATGGATTATCTCAGCAAAGGAGAAGTGCTCACTATCACAGATTTAGACAGATTTGTGAACAATATTTGAGAGAAATGGTGATGTTGTGTATGTGGAAAAAGTTATAGATCTTTGAGTTCATCTCATAAAAAATGGGAGCAAAAACAAAAGTGTATTTTTGTTGAGTGTATTTATCTTATCTAGGGCCAGATTGGACCCTCTGGTGAGCTGTTTTTGGCCCACGGGCCACAGGTTTGACACGCCTGTAGGAGGCGGTTATCAGTTCCTCTTTTTATTTTGTGATGCATTTTTAACTGCAGGTCTAAAAGGGCAACAAATTCCCCGTGTTTTATTTGTTTTATGTAAAATAATAACAACAAGGGGATCATAGAATAGATTGTTTTCATTGTGAACTATTATGAACTGATGTGATCAGTTTATTAGGTCGTGAAATTAACCAAAGTGATCTCAACAGTTGTTTTAATGAAACAAACTGATCCTGGTTCAGCTTGCTAGATTACCTAAAGACAGGCTTTGATAATAAGGTTTGCTCTTCTAAAGTCACCTCTAAAGATTAGTTTAATCTGGATTACTGTGTTAACAAGTTAAAGTCCCTCGGCTTTGTTGTTCCTATTGACTAAATCCTAAAAACTCACCACCGTGTATCTGAGTTGCATCTTTAACAGTTTTTGTCAAGACAGTATTTCCTTCATGTCTTATTAAAATGACTTTGACTGCATACCATTTATATAGGTGAAGGGAATTTGAAGGAGGATAATGATACAGAAAGTCTAACTCTACAATCTGACAGAATTGGTTGTTTGTGTTTGTTTCATATGAGACTCTGAAAGTCTGTCGTTTCAAGGTGAATATACTCAGCCATGGCATTGACTGCTTATTATGTTTAGGATGCATCTTGCAGCATCTAAAAACAGCATATGGGCATGCTAACAAGGTTAAAAAAAATACCATAGGACGTCTTCAACTTTGGTCAAACCTGAATTCCTGAAGTAAGAATGACTTAACTTTATTATTGTTGCTTTATTAAAGCTCCTCTGGGCATTTCTCTTTGCCCATCAAAGCAGATGGAAAAAGAAACAAAGCTGCACAAACTATCAGATTTTTTTAAAAATAGGCTGGTGGCGCTCATCGTTATTTTTCTTCTTCCTTCAGCTGTCAGACAGAGTCATCCACCGCATGAAACAGTCGCCAAAGGGCACCTGTCCTCAGTTTGCAGCTGAACCAGAAACCCCGGCGGTCACTGCAGTTCCTCCCCCTGCTGTGGAACACTTGTCGCCTCTTCTGTCGCCTCCTTCATCCATCCCCACTCCTCCTCTGGAAACTCCATCCCAGCCTCTGTCAGTGGAACCAGCTCCTCCCGTAAAACTGATCCCCCCTCCTCCAGTGAAGTTTCACTCCCTTCCTCCAACCTCCGTGGAGCCTGCAGCACCTCCTCCTCCTCCTCTAACTGACCCTGTTGTCTCGGCTCCACCTCCATCCACACCTTCCCCACAGGTTGAAGTACATATGGAGCCTGAATCTGTTCCTTCACCTCCTGCTGCCGAGCCGATAGTCCTGCCTCCTGTTGACTCCTTCGCCCCACCTCCTGTAGAGCCAGAAATCCCGACCTCGCCTTTGATCACTGAGCCGATCATCGAGCCTGTCGTCCTCCCTCCACCTGTAGAGTCCTCTCCAGAGTCTGTGGCTCCACCTGAACCTCCATCTCTTCCCTGTGAACTTGTGATACCAACACCTCCCACTACTACTGATCCTGCTGCTGTAGCTCCACCTCCTCTTGAATCTGCTGCTCCTTCACCTCCAGCAGAGGAACCGGCTCAACTTTCCCCCGCCGTCGAGTCTGCACCAGTTACACCAGTAATCCCACTCTGCCCTGTGGATTCACCTCCAGTTGAAGCTGCAGTTTCACCTCCGCAAGTGGAGACGGCACTGGTTGAGCCTGTGGTTGAACAAGTGCCTCCAGTCGTGGCTCCAGCTGTTGAATCGCTGCCTCCATGTGGCCTGCTTCCACCTCCTCCTGCTCCAGAGACAATTGCAGCATCTCCAGAAGTAGTTGCAGCACCTCCACCTCCTCCAGAGCTAATTGCAACGCCCCTTCTTGCTCCAGAGCCACTTGCAGCGCCTCCAGAGCCACTTGCAGCGCCTCCAGAGCCAGTTGCAGCGCCTCCGCCTCCTCCAGAGCTCTCTTTTGAGGAATCCCCTCCACCCTGTCAGTGTGTGGAGCTGGCTATTGTTCCTACTGATGCACCTGTAAATGTGCCCCTTCCGGAGCCTGTAGCTCCACCTCCTGTTGAACCACCTCCGTCTGCTGAGGCCGCCACCATCACCCTGACTCTGCCCCCGGTTGTTGAGGATGAAATACCTGTTGTCACAGCAGTGCCACCACCTGCAGCAGGTGAGTTTGGTCCATCTTTATCACCACACTTAGTGATATTTGCAAGTAGCCAAGTACTGACCGATGCATTTCAGTGCCACCACGTTCACTGGAACATGTTTGATTAATACGCTCATTCATGCAGATGCAGATGCTGCACATGGCGCAGATGAGCTCAGATCCACTGAGTAGGAAGCATCATACAGTAGTACAGTCTCAATAATATCCCATAGTTTCATCTGATACCAGAGAGTCGAACTGCCGCTGCGCTGGAACTTCGTGAAAAGCAAATCGGCTGCTTCATTTTGTCACAGGTTTTAGGTTTGTAGCAGCAGTTCAAATCGCAATAAATCCTAGAACTGAATTTCTTTTGCTCTTGTCTTTACATACAGCCCTGCCTGTTTCTCCTGAGGTGGTGGAGGAAGAGTTGAGGCAGAAGATCAAAGAGGAGATGCAGCAACGTCTGGAGGAGGAAATCAACCAGAAGAGGCAGGAGCTGCAGCTCCAGTAAGGACACGAGACTGAACGTTTTACTGAGTTTCTGTTGAAACTTTGTGGATGTGTGTGCGAAGGGTGATTTCTGTGTTTTGACAGTGTCAGATAAGAAGAATTAAAAACATAAAAGTTACATTTCTGAATCAGAGTAAAATTGTCTACTCAAGATGCCTCGTTAAAAGGTCTAATCTGCAACTATTCTGAAAACTGAAGTCTTTTTAAAAGCAAAAGTGCCAAAAATGGGGGGAAAAGCATTGTTACTGTATTCACTCTCCAACCGCAACTAACTTTTCTTTCCATAATCTGAAATATAGTTTTGATTTTGTCTATAAAATGTCAGGGAAACCTCCAGAACCCTAAAATATTCTGTTTACAAGAAAAGGAAATCCTCCCATTTAAGCTGTAACCGGCACAATCTGCTAGCAATGAATTGTCTGCTAATCAGCTAATTGATTAATTGATTAATGTGATTTGTGAAGGCTGGAGGAGATCAGGGCTCAGGCTCGAGCTGAGGCAAAGGCAGCAGCTCTGGCTCAGGTGGATGAGCAGGTGAAGAGGACTCTGGAGGAGGAGAAGACGGCCTACATGGAGAAGCTGACGGACTCTATCACCAAAGAGCGAATGAAGACCGAGGATGAGAGGCTCATGGTGCAGCTTTACGTAAGCAGAAGAGCACACGCGTGACTTTCGTATGTCAGGATCTCTCTTATAAATGTGAACTTCTTCCTCTTATTGTGCTTCTTTTTCTTTCTTGCCCTGTTGTTGTTTCAGTGGATGGAGATGAAGGTAAGACAGGGGAGACTTTATGCATGCGTGTCTCGCTCTTTTACTTTCATTCTGCACCGATCGCACCGAAATCAACCACCGTTTCTTTCTTTGAAAACAAGTCAAAAAAAGTAATTTATGACCACATGGGAACTGGGTGTTTTTGTCCACAAAATATGAACAAGATGGTTTTCGAGCTGCGCTGACGTTCTCCTCCGATGTTTAAACTCCTGCAGGCTCAGCAGCTGGAGGAGAAAGAGAAAGAGCTGAAGAAACGAGACTGTCTCTACAAGGAACATATCGCAAAACTTGAAGCAAAGGTTGGTTAACATTTTTGAGAATTAAAACGGTAGCTAGTGAGTTTAAAGTGAAACTGTGTAGGTTTTACTGAAGCAGACACTGTGGCTCTAAATGAGAGTTTTTACAGTACAATGATAAACACAAACACAAGCAATTATCCACCATTAGCGACGGATAATACCACTCAAGTAACTTTGTTTTTGGAACGTAAAAACACAAATAAGCACAAGATATCCAAAAGTAACAGCAGCACTAACCACATTCATAAGTTTGGGTAAATATTGCATTTGTTTTCTCAAGAAAAAGTTAAGAAACCCATAAAATGATTGGATGTCGAAAAAGAGAAGTGCGTTTTTTTTTTTCGAGGTCAGCAATCAAATGAACCAAATTATTGGCAGTGGCTATGTTAAAGTCAAATATCCTCAAGCAGTAACACCTGGATTTGCAGATGATTACTCACTAAGTGGTGTTATAGTATTGATGGTGCGAAAAATACTACATCAGAATTAAGTGAATGTGTCAGAAGTTCAAATGTTATTCTAAACAAAGAGCAACTTTCTCAGCATCAAATCAAAGCTACACTAAAAGATTCTAAGGGGGAAGTGTAAGGAGCTCTAAAATACTTTACAAATGCAATCAGACAGACCAAAGGTGACCAATCTATGCAAAGATCAATGCATCCAACTCTGTTCACTGAGCGATAGAAAAGCAACTTCACCACAGATACAGAAGTTACTGGTGGTCTCAGAGGATGAGTAGCATCTCTGGACCACTTTTCAGGAGGGGAAATGAGGCCAAATGTTTGGGGTGGGCTAAGACATGCCAGCATTTCACTGTAAATGGTGGAAAAGGTCCTAACTTATTTGAAATGTATGTAAATGCGACTCCACATCGATTGAGGAGAAGGAGTTCTCCATTCGTCAGAGATGTGCTCCATCGTCCGGTCTGCTTCTTCATGGAGAAGGAATCAAACTGCAGCAGGACAATGAGTCCAAACACACGTCAAACTTTGAAGAAGTACTCGACCACTAAACATTTATGGAGCGCTTAGAGTGAGAAAGCCAAACATCATAAGCTTTTTGGAAGATCATGCTGGAAAGACACGATTTTCAGAATTAAAGAAGATTAGTTAGATTGTAGATTAATTTTGTATTGTTTGTGCTCAAAACTGTTGCAATAAGTCTGAAACAAATGGAAAATAATCCTCAGTACTGGACTCACACCTTTGGGATATCAGTTAAAAGCCGTGCACACAGCCGGCATGCTTCACAACGAACACAACACATCTGTCTTTCAGTCAGATTCAGAGCTTATGAACAACTTCTCCTTTGTTATCTTTTCAAAGTCAAAGTGTCTCTCTATGTGTAATGAGTTAACCATGCATGTAGAATAAAAAGTATGTAGTAACAAAAAAAGACTTTTTTCATGCTGATTAGTCACCAAATAAACTAGCAGGACTCATCAAAAGTCGATTTTAGCTTCACTTGTTCAAATTTGTTTTGTCGGTTCAGTCATACACCTGGAAACATGAGCAAACATCCACACAAATGTCATCTATGCAGCATTGTTGCTTTTAGCTCCTCCACTTTAAACCACTGACGTATAAAGTTTCAAAATCTTTTGCCATTTCTGGCCACTGAGGGGCAGTGAGACTCAGCAGCACAGTGGATCAACAGCACAGTCGGATCATTAGTCCATAGTAGTGGTGCAACGGATCATCATTGATCCGTGATCTGTTCGAAACGATGTCATCGGTTTGGCACACACGTGACCCGCGAATCGATTTCTGAAAAAAAAAAGTTGTGCTCCGTCCGCACGCAGTTTGTGGCGAGCGGAGAAAGGAAGAGAGCAGACGTGGGGAGCGGAGGAAAGGAGGAGCTTGAACGCCCCGCGACACTTAAATCCCCTCTGTGGGAGCATTTTGGTTTCCCTGTCAAATAAGATGACGAAGGAAAGATTTCAGTGGACAAAACCGCGACGGTGTGTAGGCACTGTGGCATAAGAAAGCCATGTGACAGTGGAAATCTAATAATAAACAGACAAAACGTATGGGTTTTTTTTGTTCTTTTTTTTCTTTTTGCTGATCCGAAAAATGATCCGATCCGTGACTCTCGATCCGAGGACCGATCCGATCCCTGAGTTTAGTGATCCGTTGCACCACTAGTCCATAGTCAAGTGAAAGTAAATCTTTGTCTTTATTCTGGTGATGCAGCTGTGATATTTATTTTAACGATAATGTGAGGCGTTTGTGTCACTTTCACAGTGCACGGAGTTTTGCAAAGTGTCCGCTGAGAGCTTCCAGAAGGGCAAAGAAGAGACTCACAACTGTTTTGCGTAAGTCAGCGTTCTGGGTTTTTGTAGGATTCACATATGCAGAGTGGGATCAGTGTTGTGAAGCATTACTGCTGCGTTTATGTTCGTGTTAGTCATGTTAATGTGTCTTTTCAGGCGTTTCAACATCCAGCCAGTGTGTGGAGACCTGCAGAGTCAGATACTAAAGTGCTACAAGGAGAACACAGGACAGACTCTGTCCTGCTCCAGCATCGCCTCGGCCTACATGCAGTGTGTGGACAATGCCAAGAAGGTACGAGCCAACGTTTCAACACGTTTCTTGATTTCTTTCTTCTCTCCTTCTGATAACCTAGATTATTTTTCTGATGTGTTTTTTGATGCTCCTCTATTTTAAAGTTAGCTGATTTTATATGTATCTGTGTAAAGTGTCTTTGAGTGTTTTGAAAAGCGCTATAAAAATAGAATGTATTATTATTAACCTTTTAACCTGCGTCTGTTCTCTCCAAACCCAGAACAAGCGGATCACTGGCGGTTAATGTGACATCTGACAGGTTCACTGCTGCAGCAGAGAAAACACGATGGACAGAAATCCACAATCAGACACGACACAGAAGTGACAGGAGAGCAACTGAAGACGTGCCATATAACCGCATGAACCGACGTGTCTGGAGTAGTCTTCCAGTGCGGTGTGACAAAAACCAAACAGTTTAGCTTTAAGTAAAGAGACACTCGATGTCTGCACCTTTCTCTGGTTCTTGGGATCACCTTTAAACCAACTGGACAGTGTCTGGGATTTTAAAGTGCTTCTAAGAAACATGTTTTTTTCACAGCAGTGTGAATTCAAGTCAGGTATTTGTACGAGATATATGATTAATGAGAGCCTGTTTAATCATTGTGTGTGTGTGCCTTGATGTCTGGAAAGCTCGTGTTAAGAGTGCAGACACACGAAGGAACCATTAAGTGAGCAGAGTGCAATGTAACGAAGACTTTTATGAAAAACAGACACATCAATAAACTCAATATAAATATATGAATGCTTCAGCTCTAAAAATTATTGGTGGGGCTCTGCTAGATTACACACGCTGACATACAGGATGCAGTGCTGACATTTAGATCGACTAACTGTCTTCTTAGCCTTGTAGTGGCAGAAGGAAATACAGTATTAGGGTTTACTTTATTTGGTGCATATTTTAGTCATGGAGCTTATTTGAAGAAAAGAAGCACGGTTCTGAGAAGTCAGTGTAACACTGCTTAATTATTCCGCCAGGAGCTCAATATTTTCTGTCTCTTTCGTGTCATTTTTTGCCTGAATCACACATCTGCCTGAAAGGTCGACACAATCTGCACAGCAAACAAGACTAACTCGCTTTTCATTAAGTTGCAGTAATTGCAAATAGATCAGTCTGGCTGGATGTGCAGTATTATCATCATTATTACTAATAATGAGATGTGTCCTCAAACACAACATGTCTTTTCTGTAACAGCATTTGGAGAAATAGAGAGATCCCAAACACATAGCAGGTATTTAAGACAGAACTATATCTACACTGCATGCACAATTATCAATATTTTGACCTTATCGTCATTTTCATTCATATTTTCTAACTACCTTCTACACTCAATAAAAATATAAATGCAACTTTTGTTTTTGCTCACATTTTTTTTATGAGATGAACTGAAAGATCTAAAACTTTTTCCACATACACAATATCACCATTCTAAGGCACACCTGTGCACTAATCATGGTGTCTAATCAGCATTTTGATATGGGATGGATTATCTCAGCAAAGGAGAAGTGCTCACTGTCACAGATTTAGACAGATTTGTGAACAATGTTTGAGAGAAATGATCATATTATACATGTGGAAAAAGTTTTAGATCTTTGAGTTCATCTCATAAAAAATGGGAGCAAAAACAAAAGTGCTGCATTTATATTTTTGTTGAGTGTATAAAAACTTGAGTGCTAATTGGCTTTAAGCATTATCATGTAATGTGTATTTTTGTAATGAGGGAAGGTGTGACCTAAAGTGATTGTCACCTTATATCAATATGTGCATAATCATTAGGCAGCTTCTTTACCGAAGACAAAATGGGCCCAAAAAGAAATTTAACAGACTCTGAAAGGTGAAAGATTGTAAACAATTCCTTTCAGAGGGATGCTTTTGACGTAGGTTAGCTATTGAGGCGTGACCACCAAACAATCCAACGTTATGTTGCAAATAGTCAACAGGGTGGCAAGAAAGATGCAAATTAACTGCTAAAGGCTTCAAAAGAATTAAACGTGAAGCTCCCAGGAACTCATTAACCTCCAGTGCTGCCATATTCCAGAAATGTAACCTGCCTGGAGTGTCCAGAAGTAAAACTGAAATGTCAACACTGGGCCAAGAGATTTCTGAAGACAGATTTTTTGAAGGTTTTTTTCCACAGATGAAATGAGAGAGACTCTTGATGGATCACTAACGAGCACAGAGCTCCACAGGTGGAGGTGGGGTTCTGGTATGGGCTGCTATTATTAAAGATCAGCTAGTTGGACCTTTTTGGGTTGAAGATGGACTTAAGAAGAACTACCAAACCTGCTGCCAGGTTTTGAGAAGATACTTTCTTCAAGCAATGGTAAAGGAATAAGTCTACATCATTAAGAAGCCATGATGTTTATGCAGGACAGAACTCCATCACATACACACGTGGACAAAATTGTTGGTACCCCTCAGTTAAAGAAGGAAAAACCCACAATTCTCACTGAAATCACTTGAAACTCACAAAAGTAACAAATAAAAATTTATTGAAAATTAAGTAATCAAAATCAGCCATCACTTTTGAATTGTTGATTAACATAATTATTTAAAAAAAACAAACTAATGAAATAGGGCTGGACAAAAATGATGGTACCCATAACTTAATATTTTGTTGCACAACCTTTTGAGGCAATCACTGCAATTAAACGATTTCTGTATTTGTCAATGAGCGTTCTGCAGCTGTCAACAGGTATTTTGGCCCACTTCTCATGAGCAAACAGCTCCAGTTGTCTCAGGTTTGATGGGTGTCTTCTCCAAATGGCATGTTTCAGCTCCTTCCACATATGTTCAATGGGATTCAGATCTGGGCTCATAGAAGGCCACTTTCGAATAGTCCAACGCTTTTCTCTCAGCCATTCTTGGGTGTTTTTGGCTGTGTGTTTTGGATCGTTGTCCTGTTGGAAGACCCATGACCTGCGACTGAGACCAAGCTTTCTGACACTTGGCAGCACATTTCTCTCCAGAATGCCTTGATAGTCTTCAGATTTCATCGTACCTTGCACACTTTCAAGACACCCTGTGCCAGATGCAGCAAAGCAGCCCCAAAACATTACTGAGCCTCCTCCATGTTTCACCGTAGGGACAGTGTTCTTTTCTTCGTATGCTTGGTTTTTGAGTCTATGAACATAGAGTTGATGTGCCTTACCAAAAAGCTCCAGTTTGGTCTCATCTGTCCAAAGGATATTCTCCCAGAAGCTTTGTGGCTTGTCAACATGCATTTTTGCAAATTCCAGTCTGGCTTTTTTATGAGTTTTTTTCAGCAGTGGTGTCCTCCTTGGTCGTCTCCCATGAAGTCCACTTTGGCTCAAACAACGACGAATGGTGCGATCTGACACTGATGTACCTTGGCCTTGGAGTTCACCTTTAATTTCTTTGGAGGTTGCTCTGGGCTCTTTGGATACAATTCCAACGATCCGTCTCTTCAATTTGTCATCAATTTTCCTCTTGCGGCCACGTCCAGGGAGGTTGGCTACTGTCCCGTGGGTCTTGAACTTCTGAATAATATGAGCCACTGTTGTCACAGGAACTTCAAGCTGTTTAGAGATGGTCTTATAGCCTTTACCTTTAAGATGTTTGTCTATCATTTTTTTTCGGATGTCCTGGGACAATTCTCTCCTTCGCTTTCTGTTGTCCATGTTCAGTGTGGTACACACCTTTTCACCAAACAGCAGGGTGACTACTTGTCTCCCTTTAAATAGGCAGACTGACTGATTATGAGTTTGGAAACACCTGTGATGTCAATTAAATGACACACCTGAGTTAATCATGTCACTCTGGTCAAATAGTTTTCAATCTTTTATAGAGGTACCATCATTTTTGTCCAGGCCTGTTTCATTAGTTTGTTTTTTTAAATAATTATGTTAATCAACAATTCAAAAGTAATGGCTGTTTTTGATTATTTAATTTTCAATAAATTTTTATTTATTGTTACTTTTGTGAGTTTCAAGTGATTTCAGTGAGAATTGTGGGTTTTTCCTTCTTTAACTGAGGGGTACCAACAATTTTGTCCACGTGTGTACATCCAAGTCCTCCACTGTGTGGCTTAAAGACCTTAAAGATGACAGAATAACGACATCCTCACTGATCTACGGAGAACTTTGGGCTCTCCTTAAATGTGAGATTTACAGTGAAGGAAGATGATACACCTCTTTGAAAAACATTTGGGAGGCTGTGGTTTGAAAAGGTAATCAACAGATCCAGAAATTAACAGACTCCATGGATGGAAGCCTCATGACAGTTATTAAAAAAGGATGGCTGCATTAGTCACTGAATATTTACTTTATTTATTTATTATTTATTTATTTGTTGAAATGTCAGAAGTGCTTATTTGCAAATTTCAAGTGTATTTGTTCTTCTTACTCTAAAATGAAAATGGAATAAATGAAAAAAGTGAGATGGGATTTTTTGTTTTCCGTTTAGTTGCATAACAATTCTGCACACTAATAGTTGAATATTAATTGAGCACACATAGATATTCTCCCTAGAAAGCCAAAACTCACTGTTTTTCTTTGTTAAATTCTCAGGTTTGAGGTTGATTAACATTTTGGATTGACTGAGAGCAATGTGTTATTTCAAAAATGAAGATTTATCCTCAATAATATAACTTGTCTAGTAAGTGTGCACACAGTGTGTATCTGATTTGTCTGCTCTTGTGGTATAATTTGACACATTTGATAAAAACTCGACATGAGCGATTGCACAAAGTATTCATTTACTGTAAATACGGGTCTAATTATAGGTTGAGTTTGAGGAAAGAGGAGAAATCTACACTCCAAAAGAAAAATCTGTTTCTCTGAATTGCTTGCTACAAACTCAGTCTAAGCGACGATGTAAATAATATAGAATAATAAATAAAAAGCTGTTCGACGTGAACATTATCCTCCCACAATGCATTGCCCAAAGGAACTAAAGAGGCTAATCCCAGCTGGACCACAACAACAATAATCATCACCAATATTCACTGGATATTGCAAACAGACAACTAGAATAAACATTTCAAACAACTTCCCATTATTTCATAGGATAATTAATTATATTAGTACATTATAATAGTTGTTCATTATTGTTATTGTTCAAGATTAAATATTTCTCACTAATAAACTATCTATCTATCTATCTATCTATCTATCTATCTATCTATCTATCTATCTATCTATCTATCTATCTATCTATCTATCTATACAGCGACATACAGTTTGTCCAAATAAAATGTCCCTAAATGAAATAATAATTTGGCTTTTTTTGGAAGGAAATTCATTGCTTAAATTAATTGAGAAATCATAAATAATCAATAGATTTTTCCACAGAAAAATAGCTGTTAGTGGCAGTCGTGTGTCTTGTCACAGTTTTAGAAAAAAATGATACCATCCTGCAGCTACAACAGTCACCAGTAGAGGGCCCTCCACCTGCAGCTACACGCAGCTGATTCACGACTGATATCTTCACGTTTTTCAAGATCGGCTTTGCAAAAATAGGAATGCTGACCAATTCGAAGTTGCCTGTGAGTCTTTTTAAGTGCTTGAAGACGCATTCACATCCTCATCATTTAAGTCTGAGTTGCAGTTCCACATTAGTTCTTTACAAAATAGGCCATTTAAGATCTGACTTCAGAAATTCATAAAATAGTTTTGACAAGAAACGTTGTCTTTACTGCTTTGGATGTCTTAGTTCGCCCTGATTTGACTGAAATGAACACTGTCATTGTGAAGCCTTTATCAAGACAGAAAGCTAATTTTAACTGCTTCATGTACTTTTGGGAAATTTGTGAGGCTGTTAGTATAAATTTCAGAAATCAAGAAAGTGATAATGTGTCTTATATGTAAAACTTTCATCTGAAAAAAATGGAAATACTTGCAAGTGAAGTAAAAGTGCTTCAACGCTTCTTATTATTAGTACAGCACTTTTAAAAACGTGGTTAGTTACATTCAAACACTTCTCCGTGCCAGAATATCAGTACCATTAACAGTGAGTGAGTCATTCTGCTTCTAAGTTTAGTTTATAAAAAAAAATCAGACACACACAAAAAAAACATGGTGCAGCTAAATGAAGGTCTTAGATTCCATGCCTGATAGCGTGTAAGTGTTGGTCTCATGTGATTTTAGGTACATCATATCCTGCTTCATCTGAGGAGGAAGTGGGTGTTTGCATGTGCGTGTGCTTGGGTGTACAGACATAGATGTTGGGAGAAAAGTCCAGTTTGCATGCAAGAGAATAAAAGAAAGGATGATGAAATAAAGACTCTGCAGCCATGAAAACCTCCAGAAAAAATTCATTATTGTTGGGTTGATGGGTTTAAAATGAGGCCCGCTCTTCTGAAAGCTTCGATATTTTGAACTTAGCCTACATGTTAGTATGTTGAAATGCAAGTCTTAACCATTTATCCGTTTTATTTTGACTCTTTAAGATAGCAAGTTTCTGCTTTGACTGCAAATTGCTTGGAATTGGCAGTCTGAGAAAGCTCTAGTTTGACAAATCGAATTTATCAAATGTTGCAAATGATTGTCACAAAACGAAACAAAAGAAAGCAATTTATGACAAACTGAGGGCGACATTTCGTGCTTGTTTTTCTTTTGCAGCGCAGAGCAGCGGCTTCATCCGCTCACAGCACACCAACAGCCAGGAAAATAAAACAGAAGTGAAGCTGCGGTCTGCAGACCAGACCTGACGTCACGTTCTTTCATTACCCACAGAGGAGGCAGCGGCCAGCTCAACACTGTTTATCTGTGGCTGCTTGTGTTTATGCACTAGAGCAGTGTGTGTGTATTAAACATTATGTAACTGAGTTCAAGTACACCCGTGGCTTTTAAAAGTAGCATCTGGCTTTTTGTGAGTGTTTGATCTATTTTTGCTTCCTAATGGAGACCAAACATACAAACATGCACCTTTGTGCTCTCTGTTTTTATAACATCTCGAGAAATTATTTGTTGGTTACCGCTGGTTGTTCTCATTTGATCACTCACTTTCTAAATATCTGTTTGATTCTTACTTTGATGACTTATGGCTGCAAGTTCTGGCCAGTTCAAGAGACAGCAAGTGTGCAATGTTAAGTTAAATAACTTTAATATCCAAACAGCAATCAGATGGGTTGCCTTGACATGTTGCAAAGACATTCATGTTCTCCAGAAGATGAATTTTACTGAGTATGACGATGATCTCTTGGCTTTCGGTGTTAGCTACAGGTCAATATTTGTGCCTGTGAGGAAAATGTCTCAAATAGCACCACTATCACAGAGCTGCTGGCAGGACTGTGACTTCTTAGACTTCTTTTATTATCAATGGATGAAATTATTTTGGTGGTTAGCACTTTCGCCTTGCAGCTAGAAGGTCCCTGGTTCGCCTCCCTGCCTTTTTCCTCTTTCTGCATGGAGTTTGTGTGTTCTCCCTGTGCATGTGTGGGTTTTCTCCGGGTACCCTGGCTTCCTCCCACAGTCCAAAAACATGCTGAGGTTAATTGGTAACTCTAGGTAGGTGTGAATGTGAGTGTGATTGTTTGTCTCTACATGTAGCCCTGTGATAGAATGGTGACCTGCCCAGAGTGTCCTCTGCCTTCACCCCAAGTCAGCTGGGAAAGGCTCCAGCCCCCTGCAACCCTAATGAAGGTTAAGCGGTTTTAGATAATGAATGGATGAAAGGTGTCAATAACATTAATTGGCCTGACAACAGTTTGCAAGTAATAAGTCATAGTTTTGGTTCTACTCCTTTGGGTTTATGTTCAGTCTTACAAATATAAACCAGCATTACTAAACAGTAGGCACACAGACTTAGTAAGTAAAAGGTGACTGTAATGGCACACTCAGCAGTTCACCCAGATAAAGTTTGCAGGAGTTGCTTTTTTTTTTGCTTATCTGCTACTGTCTGCTATCAGATGTCTGCTTTGACTTCATGTGTTTGCAGCTTATTGCACTGTTGTAATGTGTGTAAATATCACTGATGGTTGCAGGTTGTGGTTCTTCCTCTTTGCTCACAGGGCAATTTCATGTTGCTCTCTTCCTGCTCTCACCTCTGCTTGTATTTTTGAAGCCAATTGAATGTTGCTGAATGTGCCCTTCTGCATTTTTGTGTTCTTGCATCGTGCATAGAAGTTAATTCGTAGGTTTTAATCACTGCAGGCTTAAGAACAAAGGTTAGGTGCTGCAGTAAATGGTCCGGATCTGGGCTGTAAATGCTCACAGGGTTTAAGAATCAGACTAATTCCTGGGTATGTTTTCTGTTAGTCAGATGAGGTAGAATCTGGGTTGCCAATGGAATCACAATGTGAGGAATAAACTTCTTAAACAGTATTATTTTTTACAGTTTGGTCAATATTTGTGCAATACTTCTGTCACTGAACTAGGGAATGCTCTTTTAAGATGCATCTTTACACTGAAGTTACTTTTGCAATGTTGAATACAATCTTTTTTTATTTTTAAATGTCAGTTTTGGTCCCCAAGTTTTTCCCTATGATTGAGTTTGATGCAAACAAACTCCATGATGCTGAAGCGGTTCTAGATGCTGCCTCGGCCTGTGTGTCCATCTGCTTGCCACCAGCGGTAACTGGCTGCTGATGTTTCACCTTCATCTCAGGTTTAGCTCTCTGAGGGTGGGATCATAATCAGTCAGGAAATAATGCTAAATTTGCCAATATGCTCATAATGTTTTTTATAAATGCAGCATGTAATATTTTTTTTAAAAATTCCATTCATCCCTTTTTAACACTAAAGAAGGAATGTTTGTTGCTGAAACACACAACGTCTCTACAGCAGAATGAACTTCATGAAAAAAAGTGTGCACTCTCTTGGAAATAATAATGGGAAGATGAAGAGTGGAGTCAAACACCAGTAATCACAAGTTAGCAACAAGTCGCTAACCTTGCCAGCAAGTTGATTTCTCGTGATATTTGTGAGTTCACAAATCTCTCAAGAAAGCATCTTGTACCGCTCTCGCTTTCACTGTTCGTACAGAGCCAAGTTGGCACGGGCCAATCACGCAGCAGTATTCGTGTGTGGGGCGGGATATCCGGGTGTGAAGACGACAACACTCTAGACGACACCAAGCGCCAGTAGATCAAAACAAACATGGCAACGGAGGACAACGATCGTGTAGATGCTGCTATTAAGTCAGTTTTAGCCGAATCTCGTATCGCTTCTTTGAAGGAAGAACAACGAGAGGCGCTTTGCGCATTTCTGGATGGTAAAGATGTTTGTGGTTTTTTTACCAACGGGTTTTGGTAAGAGTTTAATCTACCAATTGGCTCCGCTCGTTGTGAAGATCCCGCGATTGGCTAAAAACAACCCTGTCAGAGGCAGGACATACTGTTGCATTGTCCAATCCATGCCTCTTTCCTCCGAACGGATTTACATGGAGCGGTCCCAGATTGATATTGTGGAGTACTATCAAGTACTACACAATTATTAATCTGGCTATTGCCAGGTTAACAAGTCGCATGAAGAGTTAATGAAGTTGTTGATGCTGATTGTGAAGGGCTCGATGAAGCTGATGACATTTTAGGGAACAAGATCATATAGTTTGACATCCAGAGCATCATGTTGCAGATTGTGTGTTTTACAGCCTTGACTAACAGCCAGCAACCTGCAGCAAACAGCCCGTTCATCTTCCTCATATCATCTGTGGCATCGTGTCATTTGAATAAAGTCGCATTTGAAGATAACCTTTTATAATCACTGGTCGAAGAGCGCCTGTGTTCTGGTCACATTGTCTAATTATTGCCCTTTAAAGCCACACTTGAGCAGAATCAACTCAAACGGTTGAGAAATCATTTCAAGTTGAACAGCTCTAAACTTCTTGTACACCACTGGTTAAATGCTTTCTGACTACGTCAATACAAATGTTGCTTTTTCTGTTAGTCAGAAAAGATTATCTGAATGCTGCGTGTGACAGCCACGAGTCAGAACAACGTGAGGTCCAGCTCTTTCATCGTGACGATCCTCTGCAGCTATTCAGTTTGCCTGATATTGAACATTTTTAATATACCTACAGTTTCATTATGTTTCATTTAGTTTGAATCATCTCTATTGTAAATGTTCAACTGAGTAGGTTTAGTTGCAATTCCAGTGCTGCGGATAAAAGACATTTTTCTTCTCTTACAGCGAGAAATTATTCACAAAAAAGGGACATTTTATTCAGCTGAAGGACTTCACGGACACTTTCACTGCCTCAAGCACAGCCTGAAAGTCTGAATTACTGTAAAGAATTAAACGCTATTTGTATTTGTGGAAAGGCTTCGAAACATTTTTACAAGATTCACAAACCTGTTCACTTAATCATTGCTTTACTCTGATGCTAGAAAGAATTTAAAAAAAAAAATCTGCAGTGAGAAAACAACATTGAATCCCCATAGGAAGGATGAGGCAGAAATTATTAAATGTTGTGAATATAAAGTAAAAAGATTGAAACACAGAACAGTTTACCTAAAAGTAAATAAACCATGAGTGGGAATGCTGACTAGCAAAGTTACAGAAAGACTCATTCAGCATCCCAAATTGCAAACAACAGTCACAAATTAGCAACAATAAATGGGGTACCAGCAGATAATGGTCAAACGGGGCATTTAAAGCGAGGATAAAAGATGCTGTGACAGTAGCTGTTGCTATGGCAACATAATGTTCAGCCGAAAACCAACTGAGATAATCTGACAGAAGTGACATTTTATTTTCACTTCACTGTTTATCCAGTGTGAAGTGACTCAATGGATTTCAGCTGTCCTGTTTGAACTGAGTCTGAAAACACTTAGTTCAGAGGTTTTCAGGAAGTGTTTCTTTTCAAGATACTGGACTAATTTCAAGAGTTTGGTCGGATTTTAAAAACTTTAAAAAGAACAAGCACATTATTGCGTGATTAATGTCATGTTTGCAAAAGAAAAGTCACTATATAGTATTACTGCATACATCTAATATTAGGCCTTATATTTGGTACATTTTTGACACTGACAGACTGAAAATGCGTAAAACCAGGTTTCTGTGATTAATCCTGGCTTCTGTAATATCTTTAAAAGAATCAAATTGTATGTTTCTAATTATATTTACCTATTTTCAAGCAGCATTTATTTTGTGCGTCTGTGAGGATTAAAAGAAAACAATGCAGCATTTCGATTTCTCTGAAGGACGTAGCCGCAGGCCTTTAGAATTGGGAGGTCGATAGAGTGAATAATAAGGGACAAAATAAAATAAAAACAAGGGAAAGGAGGCGAGTGTGTAATTGTGTGTGCGCCCAGTAACTCATTCCACAGAGAAAAGCCCATCGCTGTAACCTTATCACCCACTCAGTGTTCTCAGAAACACTACAAAATACCTCGCATTACACCTACATAAAGACCACTGGCTGCTGAATTGTCTTCACCAGCATCAAATCAACAATCATTGCATGCAAAATTAAGGACTGGATGTTTCTTTGTAGGGAAACTGTTCATCTCTTTCGCTGTTGGCGTGGGAGGTGTGCGTATGGCTTTGCTGAAAAAAAAAACCTGTGTTATGAACCTAAGTAGCTTCATGTATGTTCATTTAATCAAAGCTTTGATGGCTGAAAAATAAAGATACAAGCTTCAACTCCTTCACCTGTACTGCATATACTGTATGTACGGTCAGACACGCTGCATTTGCTGTCAGAAGGCGCTGAGTTTGTCGTTATGCAATCCTGTCCTTTTCTTTGGTGGTGCTATAGTGATTGTTACCAAGGACATATCTGAAGCCTGCAGACTACTCGATTAGGATTGTTACATAACTCGGCTTGTTTTTGTGTGTTTTCTCTTGTCGCTTTGCCCACAGGACCTGACGGCAAGTGTGACGTCTGCTGCTATAATGCCTGAACAATCCCATTGGCCACAGGTCAAGTTCAACCACAGGTGCAGCAGCATCCTAATGAATGGACAGACAAGGATAAGGACTCTGCACCTGTGCCTCGTTTTGCAATTTATTCTTTAGTGGTTAGATTACAAATGTGGCGGGTTAAGAAGAGGTGGAGGGTGGGCTGTGCTAGAATCTAGTGAATCCAACAAAATCACCTGGGAACTCTCAGCCCAGAATTATTATATCTAGACCACCTCAGTCATATGCAGGCCACACAGGTTATTTAACTGAGAGGAGACAGAGACGTGGTTCAAATCAGAAGACATTACATTTATTGGATAACTGATTGAATAATTGGTGTGTGATGTGTGGAAGTGCCTGCAGAGAGAGAAGCCCTAAAACAAAAACAGAATTAATCGAACCAATGAAGAAACACAAAACATTGCATTGTATTAATTTAGTTCTATTGAACAATAAAATTACTTTTAAGGAAACACAATAAAATGATCACAGGGAGAGGAAAGTGCAGCCAGCAGGGGGAGATGACCTGTTATATTAATAATATAGCACATGAAGCAGAAATATTCGGCACGATGAAGAAATATCGCAAATGATAATGAAGCTAAAGTACTGCACATGAATTTTAAATATTGCACTCCTTTGCAAAATAGCAAAAAATCAATATTTGTAAAAATACAGATTGTTTATGTTGATGGGGATTTCTGATTTTACTAACTTTAATTTAATCAAACATTGAAAAAATTGCTAAAATAAATAAAATGAAACTTTAAAAAAATGTATTCTCAGTCTTTAATACAGATTATATTTCTTTCAAAGGACAGCAAGTATCTCTAAAATAATAATATTTTTTTAGCTGATTTAACCCTCCTGTTGTCTTCATTCACGGGCACCAAAAAATATTGTTTCCTTGTCTGAAAAAAAATCTAAAAATTAGCAAAAAAAAATTCCCCAAAATTTCTGAAAATTTGCAAAAAACCTTGAGGGAGAAAATTTCAATAATTCCTTAAAAGTTTCCCTTAAAAGTTTTATTTTAAAAAAAATCCCCCAAATTTGGCAAGAAAATTCTTGCAAATATATTTTTTTTAATTATTAAAAATCTTCCAAAAAATCCTGAAAATATCTAAAGTGATTACAAATACACTCAACAAAAATATAAACGCAACACTTTTGTTTTTGCTCCCATTTTTTATGAGATGAACTCAAAGATCTAAAACTTTTTCCACATACACAATATCATCATTTCTCTCAAATATTGTTCACAAATCTGTCTAAATCTGTGACAGTGAGCACTTCTCCTTTGCTGAGATAATCCATCCCACCTCACAGGTGTGCCTTACACTGCCCACAATAAAAGGACACTTTGGAATGTGCAGTTTTATCACACAGCACAATGCCACAGATGTCGCAAGATTTGAGGGAGCGTGATATTGTGTATGTGGAAAAAGTTTTAGATCTTTGAATTCATCTCATAAAAAATGGGAGCAAAAACAAAAGTGTTGCTTTTATATTTTTGAGTGTATATCTGTAAAACGTTTAATATTTTCTTTAAGAACATTCACAAAAAAAATCAACCAAAATCCAGCGAATTTCCCTGGATTTTGGTAGATTTTTTTTGTGTGAATGTTCTTCAGAAACATTTTTCACATTTCTTTTTTCCCACCACAAAATGGTCAAAGATTTCCCAAAAATGTTGAAAATGTGGACATCAGAAGTTTCACTGTGAAAATCTATTTTTTTCCCCACATTTTTAAACTTAAGCAGGTCAATTCTGACCTGCAGGACGACACAATGGTGAAATTTTATGTTCACATGTTGTAAAAGTTTTAAAACTCTTACATTTTCACAGTGTTGTACTACTGTGGCAGCTTGTACTTTATTTTTGTTGCATCATTTTTGGTTGACTTAGTTGAGAATTTTTAGAACAGGTTCAGTGACTCACTCGATGTGGCTGTTATTAGCTCTGTCTAAGAGTTTTAATCAGACTGAAGTTAAAATGTCTGGCCTGCTGATGGGGACAAGGACACTTACTGGATTTCAAAATTCTCCTAAATGTTTCTGATCAATAGAAACCAAAAATTTCATTTTGGCTTTTTAACGTGAACCTGCAACTCACTGCCTTTTTTCTGAAGCTAAAGGGTTAACTCTTGCTGTCGTGAAAATATTAAAGAGCGTTTTTATCAAAATGACAATCTGCTGCTTTGCTGCACTTCTCCTTTATGTTTTCCACGCCAGTACAAATGCAAACACTGTTGAAGGTAGTCTATTTTGATCCAGCTCTGCATTGAGCACCACTGGGCATTTATCAGTTCAGCATCGTGACTGCAGGATCTGCACTGAAGCAGTCTCAGTATGCCTCATGTCTGTCTTCAAAGTTACACAAACAGCGGGAGGAAAGACAGAAGGAACAGAAGCAGAGCATCAGGGTGAAAAGAGGACAGATATTTTCAGTCTGAGTCTTTACAGCAGAGTTGTCCTCCGGTGGTGAGGATTAGGGATTGTAAGAGGCGGAGGCTGGCAGTGGGACTTCCAGAGAGGCATTTCTTTGCTCCAGCTGTGTGTGAAGCCACAGCAGGACAGTGAAGGGACGGTATGGTGTGGCAGGTTAAAGGTGAAGCAAGTGATAACAGGTGTACACACTCCGTAGGAGGATGGTGGATCAAAGCGAGGATGCTGCTGTAGGGGGAAGAGGAGGGTTTTGTGGTGAAATCAGGGTGAGAAGTTGACGTGACTCAGCCCTCATAGCCACTTCCTTTGGCATCTTCAGGATGGAGGGATGAAAGGAAGAGAGGGAGAGAGTCATCCTGTGGTCAGCTGACTCACCATATAGGAACGGATATTGGGAAAGGAAGCACGTGCTCGGTGACGGGGGCTGGGCTCATGCCTGCATGTGTTTGAGTGGACCATGACTTTGGTGTTTGACAGCCGCTCAATTATTCCATTTCCCGTCACGAGAGAGGAATGCGGGGAGAGATTCCTGCTCAGTGAGTCGCACCCTCTCACCTGCCATGTCCAAACGGATACTATCATCCTTCTTTTTCCCCCTCTCTGCCCGGGGACTTCCCAGTTTGCGTGGTTGTACCAATGAGGGAAGTTACACAGCCTTGTCTGTTTAAGTCGTGTTGCTTTGTTCATAAATAGGTACTTCACTGTGTGGTCAGTTCAACAAAATTAGTTCCTCTTTTCTCAATTTATCTTGTTAATCTGAAGGAGCCTAAAATGAGGTATTCCGAAGGAAAAAAATAAGCGCTGGGTGGTATTTTCAAAGCATTTTAGAGCGTGGAGCAAATAAATCTAAAGGATTACGCGGATGAAGTGTGTAAATAGAGTAATTGCTTGTTGGTGTTGGTTAGAACAAGGATGCTTTGTCATGCTGGGTGTGTGATGTTTGTGTGTAAGAAAGAGACACAGAGAGAGAGAGAGATCTCTTATGTGGTGTAAATTCTCTTTGCATTATAGGTATTTATCACATGGAAACTTGCTTGTAAAGGTCACAAAACATCCAGATTGTCACTGGTTTACAACCTCTGTAGCTTGCTGTAAATTTAAAGATATGCAGTGACGTGTGTGTGTGTGTGTGTGTGTGTGTGTGTGTGTGTGTGTGTGTGTGTGTGTGTGTGTGTGTGTGTGTGTGTGTGTGTGTGTGTGTGTGTGTGTGGGTGCCTATGTTGACTCACAGTTACAATAATGACTCTGGCAGAGCAGTGGATGAACAGCTCACACTGACCGTAAAGAGAGAGAGAGGGAGAGAGAGAGAGAGAGAGAGAGAGAGAGAGAGAGAGAGAGAGAGAGGGCTGAGCTCTCAGAGGTATCTCCATCTCATAACTCCTCTGCCGCTCAGTGCACTCTCACACACACACACCTAAACACACACATACACAGGGAGAAGACAGCCCTGTGGACTACAGCAACTACACTACACTACAGGACACCTCGGCGGAGGCAGGAGTGGCAAAAACGTCTCCAGGGAGGAAATAAGGCATCGTGCGGTAGGTGACGGATCATTTGCAACAGGTTAGTGTCTGTGTTTGTCGTTTATTTGTTCTTTTTTTTTGTTTTCTCTGTGTTATAAAGATGCCGTTTTACTTATCATCCTAATACTTCACATTTTACTACCGTGTCACTTTGCATAATGCTTTGGGATGTTACAGAAAATGACGTAGCAGTTTCACTTTCAGCCTATTTTTGGTCCCCAATCAGTCACCTGTAGACAGCTCAGTGACATATCTCTACACATTTTAGGTTTTACTAGAATTCTCTTTATGACTGAACTGAACAGGAAAAGTAAACCATGAGCAAGAAGTCTGTGTTGATGGTGGGAGATAATTAATCAGCACTCCTTTTTTTACTTTCCTGTCTAGTGATTTCAAATGAGATTAGTATTCATCACAGGGGAACACTTTCTCTCTCACGCTCTCTCTGTACTCACACAAGAAAATGTGATAGCGCTTGGTGAATCTACTTGTTTATTCCAAAGCTCAGCGTCCTTTCTTGATACTGAATCGTCCTGAATGCACACAGCACTGTTTGGTAGAAGATATGTGAATGCCAGGTGACCACACCTGGATTCTGTCCTACATCAGTGCAGGTGTATATATAGCTACAGAGCACTCTCCCTGCAAACCTCATTCTGTCATTTAAATCCTGCGTGTGATGAAGTCTTCCTTTGTCTGCACAGTCACTGATCTCAGGCAGGGCAACAAAGGCTCGGGCTAATTAACGGCTGACTGGCAAGTCTCTTAAAATCCCCTGTTTGCTCATCCTCCAACATCAAGTACAGTGACGTTTATTTCCATATTCTGACAAACTCAATTCCATTTCTGCTTCTCCTTTGCTCCCGTCCTCATACATAAACATCACCACGATGAGGTAGATACACACACATATATATATATATATATATATATATATATATATATATATATATATATATATATATAGATGTATGAGTGTTTCCATCAAGAATGATTGCGTTACAAAACCCAGGAAATGTTAAAGTGACTCATCTGTCACAAGGCTGATTGCTTTAAGTACAGGAAGCAGAGTTGTTGTCTTGGCATATGACACACGGCCCAGTGTTGAGTGTTAAGATCATAAGCTGTAGCTGGACGAGGAGGTGGACTGATTAATTCTCAGTGTCTAATATTTTTTAGACAGTCGAGGATGGAGTTTCCATCATCTGTTCAACTGCCCAGAGCCTTATCAGGTTTATGATCTCAGCAATATCCCATATGGAAGCTCTCACTTACTGTTTTAAAGCAAGACTCTGAAACTTTGGGAAATGCGCCAATAGTTGGAAGTTGGATCAGTATAATTCTCACTAAAACCACACCCTGGTTTGTGTTCAGAATGAACAAACAAGACGGAAGTTTTCGGTCTGTGCATTGTTTAGCTGTCTTGTATCAGTCTCTTCCGGTTTTAAAGATGAGCTGAGCTAACCACCTCCTGGTTATCTTTTCATTTACGGAGGACGTCCCATAAACATATTTTCCAAAATGTTAAACGATTCCTTTAATCTGCCTCTTTGTGAATGTTAATATGTGTCTGTGTGTCTCATGAGCAAAGACACTTTTCACTCAAAGTAAAATCATGTCAATGATCCAAAGTGTCGTAATGATGAATAAATGCTTTAAATGATTGGTTTAGATCACCTTTAAGTGTATCTGACTCAAATTGACTCACACTTTAAACTGATCAAATTCATCAGCCACTACTTGAGGAGCCCAAACATCTGATCCGCTCTGGCTGGGTCAACAAGCTTCAGTGTTTGTGTCTCCTGCCTCCCTCGTCTCTCTGGCTCACAAGCACATGATTGCACATATTCATGGGGTTATACCTTCCGCCATTAAGGATAATTGCTCTGCTTGCCCCATGTGTGAACTCACTTAAGCATGCTGGGGAGCTTTCACTCTGACGAGAGCATGAATCCACAGCTGGAGATGCGCCACCTTCAGGCGAACGACACCTTCGTATCCAGAGTCTCTGCTGACTTCTGCTGCTCCTATCTCTGTGATGAAGAACTGACTCACCCCTGCTTTGAATCTTGGATGACTTATGACACCAAGCAAAAATACTGGCCATATGAGACAAATTGATGACTGCCGTGTCTTTTCCTCCTCCTAGGGCCCCAACTGTCTTCTAGCTGTGGCTCACTCATCAACTTAGACTGGTGATGCAGAGCATTTACCATTAAAAACCCAGAGGAGGGTAGAAATTAATTTCCTTTCTCTCTCTTTTTAATGCATGAGCTGGCAAGATCACACTGCGACTAATCTTTCCCTTGAATGAAAACAAGTATTATCATCTCCTGTATCTTTGTGTTTCTGCCTGTTGGTACAATTATTCAGTGAGATTTGGCCAATAAACACGATAGGAGGGGAAGAGGGAAGAAGAGGTGTGATGAACTTTGTGTCATATGATGACCTCCACTTCTTTTAGCTCCTCCTCAAATGCAGCAATCTGGGAACAAACATGACTCATGGCTACAGTGGTGGAAGCATTATTATTAGACCTGCTTGACCTGTTCGATGGCTTCACGGTGCCAATTCAGTGTCTGAGTTTTTCTGACTACAATGGGATCACTGTCAGAGCATGCCGATAACTTTTGTTTTCTGTCACATATCGATTTCAGCAATGACCAAATGTTTTTGACAAACTTGAATAGGTCCTTATTCTGCCCTGTCACAGTCTAGGTGGCATTCAAATGTTCAACCATGTGTCTGTGAACACTCCGTTCACCTCCTACACTGACCAGAAGAATGCAGCATTTGGGGAAATGTGCTTGTTGTTGCCAAGAAATAGATGAGAAGATTGATACAGCTCTCCTGATGGAGCTACAGCTCGGAGATGGTTAGCTTAGCTTAGCATATAGACCGGAACAAAGGAACAACTAGCCCTGTCCTGTCCTAAGTTTTTTTTTTAAAGTCTATCTTCCAGCACCTTTAATGCTGTTTTCACACAGTTTTATTTGGCGTCCACAATTCTGCATAATATTTTGGCCCCTTAGTGTTCAACACAGGAAAATGCATTTCTTTACAGATGGATGGAAACTTCACTGCAGTCATGCAATAGAGGTTAATTTTAACAATTGTATTGTCCAGTTTTATGGAATATACATGGAGCATCACTGCAACATCACTGAGTACATGAGGATCTGTGAGGGTCCACATGACGTCAGGTGAACTATCGAAACCTAGAAAATTAGCATAAAGCCCTGATTGTACTCAAGTGTTGATGCTCACATAGATAGGTGTGGACGCCCAGTTGTGGTTATTATATACTACTTTTGAAGTCCATGGGAGTCTGCCTGGCAGGTTGCATCTATGTATTCTGCATTACAAACAACTGCTGAGCATCTGCACTATTTCCCTTGTATAAAAGTTTCTAGGTCATTACAAATTTTGGGCTTCCTGTTTGTAGAAGGTTACGTGGCTCACAGACGTGGGAAGATGATTAAATTTATGCTACGCGGACCCTCACAAACTTGCAAATATGCAAAGTATAACATCAGCCTAAGAGCAACAATTATGCATCCATGAACGTGCCTGCTCTGCAAGGCTTAGAGCTCACAAAATACTAAATGTTTGATTTTTTTACCTCATACAAATACTAAATTATATAAATGAAAAGAATCATGTTTAATTAGCATTGGATGTTCTGTTTGTTGGAAATTGCTTTTGGTTGTTTCTCCCATAGACTATAGATAAAAGATGGATGTAGCCTGCAAGTCTGAAACGTGAAACCAATGCACGTTTCCCACACCTGCATTCTTTTTAACCACCAGCAGGAGGCGACTCCTCAGGTTGCAAAAGAAGACTGATTGTAAAGAAGTTAATGAGAAAATGATGCTACTTTTCCCTATATTTGTTACCTCAGTATCGCTACAATCGCTAGATTCAAGTCGCAACAGAGCATGACGTTGAATTTGAAACTGAAAGTCCCATTTAGAATAAATAGATGACAAAGCAGGGTATGTTTTAGTGGGTGGCTACCTTTTATCTTACAAGTTGCTATTGTATCATCGTGTGGAGTCCTCAGAGTCTCAGTCAGATCACCCCTCGCTTGTCCAAACAGTTTCAAAATACATAATCCAAACTCCAGACTTGAGAACAACAAAGCAATGGGTGACATGAAAAAGCAAGGACTTTTTTTTTAAAATGTAGGCTATGGCTTGTCATTGCTGATAGTCTGAAGACTAGAAAAAGGAATGAAACTAGCCTCGCATTGTCTGAAGGTAGCAAAAGTAACACGTCAGTAAATAAAGTAAACCCCATAAACCACAACTTGACATTTTTACTCTTTGGTTTTTTGTACAGTTAAAAGACATGAGGTACAACATATCACATTGTGAACTGTAGAGGTGCTGGTAGGTGAATGTTTTTTATGTTCAGAAAGAGTCTTTATGCTAAGCTAGGTAAATGGCTGCAGGCAGAGGGGGTGTCAATCTTCTCATTTAATGTTTTCTACTAAAGAGAATTCTTCCAAAATGCAGAGTCAATATTTTAAATATACTATTATTAAAGTTTTTTTTAAAATGCCATTTTGACTTAAAATGATAACACAGCTTTATTTTTCAGATGTGTCCTGATGTGCAATATGACACCCGGCTGAGCCTGGTCAGATTCAGATGTTTGTTTTGATCATTCTGGTCTGCAGCAGAGGCGTGCTGACTCTGGTAGGAGGAGTACCAGTAGACTCCCTGGAGTTTCCTTCAAGCTTTGCTGATGCGGTCTCTCCAAAAATATCCCTCTGAACTTACAGAGGTTCACTCTTAAATTTCTTTCTCCCCTGGGTGACTGCTTCGGCTCCAGCTTGCTATGTAACCACACCCTCTGCTGTTCGTTTGTAGAATGAGCCACGGAGCGGTTAGAGGAGTAAACACTGGACAGGAAAACTTTGGACCTACACCTGCATCCACTTAGCTGCACCACACATGCATATTACACAACATCAGGAATCTCCTTTTCTGCATCCAGTGTGTATTCTGCAGCAAGATTTTAGCCTCATAGCTTTACCAATCAGACGACTTGCAAAAAGCTGCACTCAGAAACTGATTTCATCTGGTGACGTAGATGTTTGTACCCAGTCTCTAGCACCATATGAAATCAGTGTTCTGGGAGGTGGACTATCAGCATGTACAGACTCTGTACATGAATAAACTGAAATATGATGCCTTAAAGTAGGTCACATTTGTAGAAACTTCTGTGCTCGCCTGCTTCATTCGCTAACTGCTCACAGCTGCTGTCCTGCTTCTCGTTATGTCTTTTTCCCTCCCTGTGTCTCTGATCAGACTCAAACAGACTTTTCTCAAAAATCTACTTTTATTCATCCATAAATTCTGTTTCCATTAGTCAGATTCATAGTAATATTCATAACAAAATGTCACCACCTTGTTTACTTCTCATCAGAATGTGCTCATTGTGCTATTTTGAGCCAAGCAAAGGCTGTCATACATTTTTAAATACTAAAATTAGCCTGTATTTTGTAGTGGTAATGATTGTAATTTGTAGGTTTTTGTTGTGTCCTTAATAAAGTTACTGCATATTGCAGCTATGGCAAACTTTTCACCACAATAAAGCATTAAAAATGTGTACTGTATATTTACATGTCTCCTGTATTTCAGTTACCTGTCATCTAAATAATTGTGTTATTTTTTCATGTTTCCTGTCTCTGGATGAAATCGGCTAAAACAACTGGTACCTCAAGGAGACAAATTGTTGGAAATACAATATAT
Source organism: Acanthochromis polyacanthus (assembly GCF_021347895.1). NCBI lineage: Eukaryota > Metazoa > Chordata > Actinopteri > Pomacentridae > Acanthochromis > Acanthochromis polyacanthus. The sequence continues at coordinate 15,665,124 of NC_067120.1, read as the reverse complement.
TGCATTAAAAAAAATCCCAAGGTCTTATTTTTAATGGAACTAACATTTGTGTGGCTGTTGAAGTTTCTGTTCTTTATGCTTGAACAGAACAAGCCAAAAAGTTAGAGAGCAAAACTAAAAACAGGGTTAGCGAGAGTAGATAAAGAACAGTAAGGTTTATTTTCCAATAGTATATTTCCTATAAATAGCCACGTTCATCAGGCAGACTGTAATCTTCTTCAGACCCACACTCCTCTTTGTGAAGCAGGTGTGCCAAGAGAAAACCTTTAACATCCTTATAAGGTTCATTGTCGGGCTTTATATGTTGTTCTCCTCGTGGCTTCTTCTCCCAAACTGTGAGCCTAAAGGAGCAGGAGATGTCTTCTTGTCCCAAAGGGGCCATTTCAAATGCCCTCCTCACCCTGACTGTATGAAGACACTATACGGCAGTGATGTCAGGTGTCATACATCATGACAGCGACAGGTGTGTTGATTAAAGTGGAACGGATCGCCACACTGAGGTGATGCTGTGCTCATCAAGGACAGAGCTGCAGGGCTCTGGGATCTCATCATGTCCTGTCTGATTGATGCTCAGATCGTCTTATGGGGGAGGATCAACCTGGCCAGCATCGTGCCCATAATATCTGCTCTGTTCTCATATGGGGGAAATAAGACTGTTTACTGCCTGTCTTAGGATGGTATATTATTTTGATGAAAAGCCAGAAACAGAGGGAACTGTTGACAACATACTTTTCATTCAACATTTCAAATATTACATATATTGCTTTTTAGCAAATTAACAAGTTCCTGACTGTGATATATCAAAAGCAATATGAATGAGATGAAAAACATCATAGATAGGAATGCTGGGTTAATATTGATATGGAATGATAATTTTCTTTATATTAAATTCCTGCCTGAGAACAAACAAGTATTCAAATGAGACATTTTAAATAGTGGTATTATATTATCTCTTCTTTTTCTTTTCTCTGACAGTCAAGGTAAAATAATAAGACAATAAGATGTTATCCTCCAACTCTGTGAACTGTACTCTGCAGAACACACATCACAGCTGAGTTATTACCTGAATAAACTTTACTGCCAAGTGGTTCGACGCAAACAAGGAATTTAATCTGGTTGTCAACAGCTCTCAATAGAGAAAAAGACCTGCAAATTTCATAGAACAAATAAAAGGTAGAAAAATGTTTAGAGCCAAGCAAATATAACACAAAAAACTAGTGCCACGGTGGAGTCAGACATACAAAAATGGATTCATATTGGATAAATAATGCAATACATTATTGACATGTTGATTCATTGATTGAAAGAGTATATGTGCAGCACATTATATTTTACTGTGTGCCACATAAATCATCCAGTTTTCCTCCTCAAGTCTGTACTACGAGATGCTTGTCAATTCCTTTATTTTCACCATAGTAAGTTCATGGTCTCCAAACTACCCACAATGTTTTTAATTTTTGCTGACTTATGAGCTCTTTTATTAATATAATTTTAGCTGATCGATTAATCAGATTAATAATTTGGCCGGTAAAATGTCTTTGTTTATTTGCTGCTAGAACAGTCCAAAATCAAACCATAGACATCCAATTTAGAATGAAAGTAAACAAAGAGAATCTTCAAATCCTCTCATTTGAGAAGCTGCGACCAAAAGACTGCTCTTTCTCTTTGATAAATTACTTTTTATATTGTTATCAAATATGTTAACATTTACTTCACTGTTGACAAATTGACTTATTGATTAGTGTTTCAGCTTTAATGTACACCCACATCTGTCACAAGTTCCATTGTCAATATCACTTCTACTCTTGTGTGTCCGATTAAATGTAACCCAAAGATTTAAACATCTGTTGTTAATTTCATTCAGAGAATCCGTTCCATGGGGGATTTCCTTTTTTTTTTTTTTTTTTTAAATATGAACACAATTGAGGCTGTAGAGTTAGGAAGATTCTGTCTATTTTTATCATAATTTGTATTTCTATGTGTTTTGTTTTATTGGTGCCTAGATTTTATCCCTTTTTACGCTTCCTTTTTGTACATATTGTAGTTGTTGCCCATGTAATAACATGTGCAGCTCTTGGGTCAACTCAGGTGGTTTAAAACGTGTTATACAAATAAACTGGATCATATTCTATTATACAGTCTGTAACCAACGTTATTCAGTTTCTTCCATAGACTGTATAATAAAGATGGTTTCTTCAAGGTCTTCTCTCAAAGCTCTGACTGGCTCCTCCCCCCTTCTGGTATCCTAGCAGCTCAGTTCTGAGCTCTGTCCTGATTGGTCCATTTCCAAGAAATCCGCCATATTCAAACTTCCGTCGTAGTGTGTGTTCTGTTGTCATCGGTCTGCAGTTTTCTTTGTACACAGCGGGCCACTTTTCATACGAACGGATTTTGTGATATATTCGCATAGTTTCACCTACATTTCAGTATACGTGACTTCTGCACGAAGCCTCCCGCAAAATGGAAGAAAATGAAGAAGTTAGCGGAAGGACGGTGGAGAACACAAAGCCGAAACTACGGAGGATGTCATCGAGGACGTCCACCACCAGTGTCATGAGCGCCGCGGAGCCCTCTCCTCAAACTCTGCGGAGAAACAACTCCAAAAAGTATGTAGCTGTGGGGAAGTGTCCACATCTTTATTTACTCGACAGCCTTTTGCAATATAGTGCACCACAACGGCCAGTTTGTAACAAGATAATGTTACCTGGGTAGTCGGCTGTGACGGGCAGGGCTACAGTTTTAACTGGCGAATGGTGCCTTCAGGTGCATCTCGGAATCCATAATTTCAGATGATGCGACCATAATTTGCCAGGCAGTAACCTGCGTGTGGTCAGAAACTGAAGAATACTACAGATCTCTGTCAATACAAGCGTGTCATGCCACCCAAGTAAACTTCAGAGAGATGATAGAATAAATTTATAGGTGTATTCTTCATTCAGTAATCTGTATGAGAGTACATTTTAGACAAATAATTCAGTGTTATTTATATATCATTTTTAAAATCCAGGTGTAAAGCAACAACAATTATGGCAAAGTTAAAATAAAAATGAAAAACTGCAATGTGTCAGTATTAATAAATAAAAATAAAATGATAAAAGCGATGCAACTTAAATACTCAAGTCCAGCCACTGTTATTTTTACAGAACATTTAAGACAACAGCTTTTCAGCTAAAGCGCTTTCCAAGTAAACAAATAAGATTTACATTAAGAATGTAAGCAACAATTTATCTAGAAATTTAAATATTAGAGTTACACTACAAAATTATATAAAATACGCATTTTTTAGACTAAATTAAATAGTAGTGCTAAAATCATAGTGTTATTTGTTATGTAAATTCACCTGTATATATCAAATATGAAGTGGTGTTATGTGAAATTAAGCTGATAAATTTAGGTATTAAAGTTTGGTCCCTACAATATTATACACTCCAACAACTTACCAGATAAATGTTGATTATTCATTTAGACCAAGACCCTACATAGAAAATCCAGCAAATTCAGATATTCCATATTAACAAAATTATTTGTGACACTGAAGAGTTTAAAGTCCCTTTTAACAATAAGAAACTCCTGGCAGAAGAGGTTGGGGGAGGGCAGCTACAGTATCTGCCTGGACTGGTCGGGGTAAGGGTGATGCAGCTCAAAAGCCAGATATTTAAAGCTCAAACTATGATGCCAAAAAGATCTTTAAACAATAGTATATTTAATATTATAAAATAGTGGAAAATAGTTCAAAGTTAGCACAGCTTCTTAGAGCACTAAATGACTTCATATTGCTTGCTTTGGATTGACCACCTGTCAGAAAGATACACAAAGATATTTAGTTTCCGAAACTATGGAGCAGAAGAAAGCAGTAAATTATTCAAAAATCAAAACTGTTCTAATTAAATTTTCTTCTGATCAACGATCATCCCTGCACTAGAATTAATGATAGTGTATGTTAGTGTGTAGTAAGCTAATGTTGCCTTTATGTTTTGTTAAGCTTAAGACATTTTTGCCTCTCTGGCAAGTAGAATTTATTCTATTTAGTTTTATTGTTCAATATCTTCACTAACTTTCATATTGTCAACAAGAGCAGTTATAGACTTGCTGTATTTGTTATTTCTTCATTTGTGTGGTTGTCTTTTTTTCTAAATGTGTCCTTACTTTAAGATAGTAAGATTTGAATAGTCAAACTTGAGCTGCACCTGTATTTGCAGTCTTGAAGAAATGCCAACAGTACGGTATTAGATACGGATGACAAAAACTTCAAACTACATTGTGTGTTCCACAATGCAGTGAGTCAGAACTACTTTGCGCCAGAAGCAATGTAGGAAGATGTCAACTTGAGCAGATTAGTTTGTAATTGTTACTTTGTTTCCATTGCAACACTTTGCCTGGACTAATCATCACTTATCATGACTTGGATGTTACAGAAAAATGTAACTTTAGCTGTCATACTTGTACTCCTGAGCTTGTGCAGCTGGCCTTGACTTTGACAGCCCCCTCTGGGTGTCAGCACTCTCTCTGTAGCTTCATTGTTTTGTTGCCTTAATTGACTCTTTTTTCCCCCTACAGCAGCACAGAGCAGTGCAGCTCCTTATAGGGTTTTAAAGATTCACATCCCTCAGCCTCACAACTTGAGCCATGTTTGAAAGAAAACAGTCACTGAAAGAAAAATGTCATGAAAATGGCCTCCGCATTACTAATAATTTGTACATGTATCTACAAATTATGGCAACAAAACAACAACAAATGGCTACATGTCTGTGCAAGCTGCTGCGATGTGATTTGGTTCTTCAAGGCCAAAAACGGTTTATCTCTTGTCTTGCAGACCTCCTCTGCAGAGAGGCAGCTCCTTCACCTTTCTCACTCCAGGAACTCCGTGGGACTTCAGTCTGGTAAGATGAAGTTAAAAACATTACAGCATCACATTTGACTGATTTGACTGCAGTGGTCATGTCCTCAAACAATTATCTCTTTGAAAAGTTGAAGACTGCCGTTAGCCGCTCATATGACTCGAGCTGTGATCATTAGGGCTGTAGTCAACTGAAACTGTTTCTACTCTTCAACTAGTCAGTTGAGAACTGTATCAACTCATAATCCCAGTTCAAAAACTTCTGAGAAATAGAGCACAAACAAGCCAGCATCCTGTTTTTAGATGTTATTTGTTGAGCTGTGGACTTTACATTAGACTTTTTAAATTTGCATTTTAATAAAATGCAGCCACACCAACGATTCTTTGTCGCTTCGTTTGGAACCGACTCAGAGTAAATGTTCAGTAAACGTTAAATGAGTTCAAGTTCAAAGATGTGAAAATGTGTGTTCATAGCTAGTTTGTTCTTTTTGCCTCCAAAAGTGATGGATTAATCTTTGAAAGGTCATGATGCAGAAATTTATTTCTTATGAAAGTAATGCTGTTTATTGTCTCACCAATTTGGGGGAAAAAAAAAAAAAAAAGCATAATCTTACATGAGGTGACTACAGCTCTACTGATTGTCTTATTTTTAAAAGATGTTGTAGCAAATCTGTCGTTTGAATGTCCATCAAGCTTTTGAGAGTAACTGGTGTGTTTTGTTGTGTTGCTACAGAAAAGAAAGCGTAAAGAGAAGGACGACGACACAGTCAGCCTGTCCAGCTTCGACCTCAAGGTGAGAGTCAGGACGGCCTCCTCTCTGCACACTGCCAGTCCAGGGAGCACCCTTGAACATATCCTCAAAGTAAACTTTAATCCCTCTGCATGACTCAGGTTCTCGCCACAGAGAGCGCTCTCATTTGTTATGAGCTCAGGATAATCCTACTATCCAATAGACTGGCACAACCAGAGTCTGTCTGAGGAAATAATGGTCAAAGAAAATCTGAGCCACATTATCTATCAGCACAGTCACAGTGTCCTGGTGCTGTATTGGTTACAAACTTAGAGTTCAGTTCAGCACATTATGGTGGTTTATACACTTTCTGTACAGTAAAAACAGATTACAGTTCCGTTCTGATACTAAATATTGAGCTCTGGTATAAGTCAGCTATAATATATCACACCATAGGGATTTTCTGACAGATATTTCTCAAAAAACACTGAGGAACAGCAGGGCTATGTAATATTTCAAATATTGCATATGATAATAATAAATAGTTATACAGTCCTGCTGAGTTAGTAAGGGTTTTCATATTAAATACTTTCCGATGATCTAGAATTTTTATAAATTACAATTTGTGTGAGTTGAGTGACATCTTTAAATTGATAATGAAAATGTTTCCTCTTTTTTTTTAAAAGTTGTTTTATACTACAGTCTTGGTAAAACTGGTAAGCACTCTGTCTAATATTGAGGTTTTTTAGATCACTTCCTTGTGTGAAGTGTTTAGCTTTTCGTGAACCTAAAATGACGCTGAAGTATCTTCAGGTATAAATCCCAAATAATCAGGTGAGTGAGGTAGATGAAGATGAGATGAAGGAGCTGTTTCAAAAGCTCAGAGAGGATTTTTTTTCATTACTCCACAAAGGCAGCTGTTTAAAAATAGATTTCAAGGACACCTGAACGTCTAACAGACACGTTTGGCAGCATCATATGCAAGTTTATAGACCTGTGGTAAAGAAGCAAACCCTCCTGGGCATATGAGAAAGAGCAAAGTTCGTCCAATCAAATGTTTTGGAGCAGTGAGAACCCTGTGTTTTTGCTGAAGGCTTGCAGGTGGATCTCATGAAGGCACATGCAAATGTACAGTACAGACAGTAAAGGAAACACTGAGCAACCAAGGACTTCATGTATGGAAATGTGTTGCACTCATTCACATAAAGGTACATTTGAATATGCAAAAAAAACAAGCGTATACATCTGCCTAAACGTATAAACGGAACACCATCCCAGCGGTTAGTCATGGAGGTAGGTCCCTCCTGTTGTTTGCTGCTGCAGGAGCTGGGAAACTTGACCAGGTGACTGTCATCTTTGAAAGAATAATGTGATGCACTCAGCACATAAACTGAAGCTTAGCAGTCATTGGAGTTTCCAGCAAGTCATTGAAAGCTTGCTGTAGGAATCATCCCTTCAACGTCCATGAGAGTCAGTCTCAGTCCTCAGATTTCAATCTTACTGAAAATCTCTGGGGGCATTCAAAGGCAGCAGTGGCAATACAGAAACCAAACTATAGATTAGTGAGCTGGAAACTTTTGCTCTTTAGGAATGTGCTAAAATACCAAAAGAGAGAATGTTTCAGTTTCATTATGCTTTATTGGCATGAATGTCAGGCTAACATTGCCAAAACACAAAAGGTAATGCAATAAAGAATAATATTAGAAAAAGTGGAACCACTGAAAGCATCTATTGGAGGTCATAAAGGTCAGATGCTAATCTCTTCCACTGGCCTTTTTAGATGAAATTTCACTTTTCTTTGGTACTGTTAATGAGTTCAGCATTTTATTTTCCAAAATCATTCCCACACATTGTTAAATTTTGACTATTTACTAAAACCTCAGTAAATGTTTTCATAAAATGTGCTCAATTGCAGGTCTTGTAGCTTAAAGTGGAGGAATAATTTTGATACTAACTGTATATAAAGGGAACTGTGAAGATGTTCCTGCTTATTCTTGAGGGCTATGAGTAAATTTTTACATTGTATAATTGAAAGCTTTGTCTTTAAAATACACTATTCAATCAATATTATTCAGTCAAATGTAACTGAATCAAGTCTTTGCTTTTTACAGGAACCCAGTAACAAGCGTGTCCGACCACTGGCCAAAGTTTCATCTCTCGTCAACCTCATATCTCCTTCAAAGAATGGAGCAGTGCGGCGCTTCGGCCAGACCATCCAGGTAGACGCCGTACTGTTGTGACACTTGCTCTGCACAGGAGTAGAATTTGTATTTGACTGTAAATATGTGGGGTTTTTTTCCCAGCACATGTCACTACGTGGTGACAGCAAGTCACCAGGGATGTCCCTCAAAGCCACCAGCAAGGCCTCAGGTCCGACTCCCACCAAACGCAGAAACAGCACGCTGTGGTCGGAGACGCTGGACGTCCATCAGAAGAGCACGTTCTCCACCAAAGAGATCAAGAGACAAGAGGTCGTGCAGTTCAATGTTTTCTAAGTCAAGAGCAGCATTTAAAAATTACAGAGAGCAGAAACGTAACCTCTCCTGCTTTGTCCTGTTTCTCTCGTGTTTACCTTCAGGCAATTTATGAACTGTACAGGGGAGAACAGGATCTCATTGAAGACCTTCAACTTGCACGAAAGGTTTGAAAAGTTAAATGTAAAATTAGAGAGGATAATCAAACATTTATCGTAGCTTTCTCAACTTTGTTTTTTTTTAAAATCACACTGCTGCTTTTTTCACATTTAGGCATACCACGACCCGATGCTAAAGCTCTCGATCATGACAGAGGAGGAACTAGGCCACATTTTTGGCGACCTGGATGCGTATATTCCCTTACATGAGGGTGAGCTGTCACTGACCCATCTTGGATTTAAATTGCATTCAACAAGTACGTGTTCATGTCTTCTAATGTGTGCCATTTTTTTTTATAATTCTGTAGACTTACTGATGAAGCTGACAGAGGGAACTGGCCCTGATGGAACAGTAGCTCAGATTGGACAGATAGTAATAGACTGGGTATGTATACAATTAAAGCAGACATGTTGAAAATGTACTGAGAGGATGTTTACATTAAACACGGGGTCTCCGCAGGCTTCACTAGATTAAAACTGGGGTTGGCAGTATTTTTGGGGGGGCATCAGTGGACACAAATTCAACTGTACATTTTCAGTTAATGTAATTCAAGTGGTCGGGTATTAGAAAATCGAGCCCATTTACAGATATTTTTAGCAGATCAGCTGAAATAATATAAAGAGATAAAGAGTTTGCAGTGGAATTAGAATATTTCTGGCTCAATGTGTTGGATAAAAGAGTTTCCACTCACCAGAGACAAGCGAATGTTGACTTTTGTGTTGATTTTTGAATGTTTGAAGCACATGCTCGTCTGATGGGGCTTCAAACAGAGAGGGAGGAGCTATTGAAATGTGGACCTTTCTTTCTTTCTTTCTATTCCACGTAGAATGCAATTTAATACCTCTTTAAACCAGTTGAAATCAAATTCAAGCGTAATGGCAAACTGTATGGATTGTAATTATTTACTACGATGTTGCCATTTTGTCGATAGTTACTCCTACATAAGAGTTATTGTCACTGAGCACAGATTCTGGATTTTATTTTTAGCTAAAACGGACACTTCTTCATGATGAGAATAATATTGTTGTATAAAATTTTTTTTCTGCAAATCTGTTAACTGTAAAACACAATTTTCTGTCCCAATAATCCCACTTGTAGATCATAGGTGTGTAGCCTGTAGGCATATACAAAATATCTTTCAAGGCTTAAAAATACTTTGACACACAGTGTGTGAAATGTTCCTGTTACTCCTCAGCTGCCTGGTCTAAATGCCTACAAAAACTACTGCAGCAACCAGCTTGCAGCTAAAGCCCTGCTTGACCAGAAAAAACAGGACAGACGGGTCCAGGACTTCCTTCAGCGTTGTCTGGAATCGCCCTTCAGCAGGAAGTTGGACCTGTGGAGTTTTCTAGACATCCCACGTTCACGCCTGGTGAAATACCCGCTGCTGCTGCGAGAAATCCTCAGACACACTCCTCCCGATCATCCAGATATAACCAGTCTGGAGAGAGCGGTAGGTTTTCTCCATAGTCCTTCATTAAATCTAATGACTTGGGTAGGTGGCCTATCGTATCTGTTAATTAGAAGTAATCCACCTTGATTTTCTGTCACATTTCACTTATTGACAAACAATCTTTCTTTTATTATCCAGATCACTATAATCCAGGAGATTCTGTCTGATATCAACGTGAGAAAAGGGGAGTCTGAGTGTCAGTATTATATAGACAAACTGGAGTTTCTGGATGATAAGCAGCGGGACCCTCTCATAGATAACTGTAAGACGCTACTATGCCACGGCGAGCTGCGGAACAAGAGTGGCTCGGTGAGATACAGGGTTACTCTCCTTATTATTACCATCAACATGCAATTATAATCTTTATCTACGTGCTGTTTGTACCGTTTGAACCTGGGTTTCATTCTCTGGTAATGTGCTGTTCCAGCGGCTGCATGTGTTCCTCTTCTCTGAGCTGCTGGTTCTGACCCGACCGGTGACTCGGAACGAAAGGAGCTGCTTCCAGGTGTATCGACAGCCAATCCCAGTCCAAGACCTGTCTCTGGAAGACCTGCTGGATGGAGAGATCCGCATGGGGGGGTCCTTCAGAGGGGCTTTCACCACTGGAGAAAAAGGTATGTTGAACTGCATTTTACTGCTCCTGTTGGCTACATGTCCCTCTTCTATATCAGTGTAAATTTAGCATATTTTTGTTTTAGGCTGCTATTAGACAACACTGGGAAATTTATCATTCAAGGTTTAAAGAAGAAAATATATCATTTCCATTTTCATAAAATATTTTTTTCTGCCTTAATGTGGACAAAACTATCATTGCAGTCCTACCTGTTCTTTGGATTTTGAGTCAAAGCAGTTCTCGAGATCTCTGAACATGCCTGCGCTCTGAGTGGGGAGTGTAGATTTTAAGAGTTAAACTAGGCTTCACTGGTACTTTATCTTCAACGTTGATCTTGCTGTTGCACAAACAGGCCAAAGCTAAAGTAACCACAGATCAGTCAGTGGTATTTAAATTCCACAGACAAGAGTGTGCATTTTATTTCACTGCTGCAGCTATGTGGATGTTTTTACTATATTTGTACTTGTAACATTTTACTCCCCCTGAATTTACATTTTTAGGTCAGTAGTGTCCATTGAGTTACATTTTTAACACACACACACACACACACACACACACACACACACACACACACACACACACACACACACACACACACACACACACACACACACACACACACACACCACAGAATGTAAAGAATAAGCAAAGCAACAGTATTCAAAGGACAAGAATATGTTTTTTTGTTGTTGTTCTTACAGTTTCTCACAAAGAAGGCATGAATGTGCCAGGAGATTGGCCTATTGTACAGCCTGTTCTTAAAAAAAAAATTATGCTGAACTGAGGGAGTTACTCAGGGGCAGAACAACCTGTAAAATCACACTGACATGTATTGACTTGACACAGTTTTTTTGAGGCAAACATTCAGTGTATCACACACAGAGTACACAAAAGCAACATTATCACTTATTTAGAAATACCAGTCAAAAGTTTGGACCTTGTCTTTCAATGATTTTTCTATATTTTCATGACTATTTACATTGTAGATTCTCACTGAAAGCATCAAAGCTATGAATGAACACATAAGGAATTATGTAGAAAAAAAAGTGTGAAATAAGTCAAAGCATGTTTTATATTTGAAATTCTACAAAATAGCCACCCTTTGCTTTGATGACTGCTTTGCACACTCTTGGAATTCTCTAGATGAGCTTCATGAGGTAGTCACCTGAAATCGTTTTCTAACAGTCTTGAAGGAGTTCCCAGAGATGCTGAGCACTTGTTGACCTTTTTGCCTTCACTCTGTGGTCCATCTCATCCCAAACCATCTAGATTGGGTTCAGGTCAGGTGACTGTGGCGATCATCTGATGCAGCCCTCCATCACTCTCCTTCTCGATCAAACAGCCCTTACACAGCCTGGAGGTGTGTTTGGGGTCATTGTCCTGTTGAAAAATAAGTGATGGTCTAACTAAATCACTAACTAAAATCAGATGGCATGTTGCTGCAGGATGCTGTGGTAGCCGTGCTGGTTCAGTGTGCCTTGGGTTTTGAATAAATCCCCAACAGTGTCACCAGCAAAGCACCCCCCACACCATCACGCCTCCTCCTCCATGTTTATGCTATTTGACCATAAAGGCCTGATTGGTCAGTCTCCTCTAAACAGTTGATGTAGAGATGTGTCTGCTGCTAGAACTCTGTTTGGCATTTATCTGGGCTCTAATCTGAGGTGCTGTTAACTAGCCATTTCTGAGGCTGATGACTCGGATGAATTTATCCTCAGCAGCAGAGGTGACTCTTTGTCTTCCTTTCCTGGGGCGGTCCTCATGTTAGCCAGTTTCGTCGTAGCACTTGATGGTTTTTGCGACTGCACTTGGGGATACATTCAAAGTTTTTGCAATTTTCCAGACTGAGTGTCCTTCAGTTCTTAAAGTAATGATGGACTGTTGTTTCTCTTTACTTGGCTGATTGATTCTTGCCATAATATGGATTCTAACAGTTGTCAAATAGGGCTGTCAACTGTGTACCAACATGACTTCTGCACAACACAACTGGTGGTCCCAACCCCTTTAAGAAAGCAAGAAGTTCCACAAATTAACCTTGACAATGCACACCTGTGAAGTAAAAAAACATTTCAGGTGACTACCTCATGAAGCTCACTGAGTGAATGCCAAGAGTGTGAAAAGCAGTCATCAAAGCAAAGGGTGGCTACTTTGAAGAATCTAAAATATAAAACACCTTTTGACTTATTTCACACTTTTGTTTCCTACATAATTTCATGTGTGTTCAGTCATAGTTTTGATGCCTTCAGTGAGAATCTACAGCGTAAATAGTCATGAAAAAAAAACATTAAATGAGAAGGTGTATCCAAACTTTTGACTGGTAGTGTATTTTCTGGCTGCAACTGAAAGCAACACATATGAGAGAAGTAAAAGTGAGCCAGTATGTAAAGTAAATTGTAAAGTTGTCAAACCATACCAGAGAGATGGGTTCACATTCACTAGAACCCTCTGTAGAGCGTGTGGACCTCCTGAGTTGAGTTAAAACTTTAAGAAAGAATATGCACAGGATTTTGGGTGGAGTGAGGGATGTTTGTTCCTTGCAAGATGAGAGTTTACAATCCTAAAAGCGCAGATCATAAACTTACCAAAATTATGCAGCTTAAAAATATCAGTTTGATCTTTTCTGACAGTTTGCTCTGCTTCCTGTGTGTCTCTGCAGCTAAAAATGTTTTCCGTGTGAGCTCTCTGGACCCCTCCCATGGTCAGTCCCACACTCTGCATGTCAGTGACGTGTACCACAAGCAGCAGTGGCTCAACTGTCTGCGCACTGCCATGACTCAACAGCAGGGGGCTCCAGCTCGAGCTCAGCAGAGGGAATCCATCCGGACAAAGCGCCGCTCCTCCAGTATCTCAGCCACCATCTGTGACGCAGAGACAGACGAGAACAGTCCATCTGTCTGTGGCCCTAAACTCAGGCCTCAGACACTCTCCAAAACCAGACTGGAGCAGAAGTCACAAGGATCAGTAAAGAGGAAGGAAACTGGAGTGTAGACATTCAGCCGAGGTCCCTCTCAGATGGACACATGTTCTCAGCATGTGTCCTGTTTGGTTTGGTGTGTTTGTCAGCCAATTTTCCTGCAACCACTGTTGTATTGCTTTTACTTTGTCTGTGTAGCTGCACTGAAAAACCTTCCCAATCATTTCCGTCCGTAAGGAAATCAAATTTTAGTCTTTTAAACGTGTAATTAGTTTACAAAAATAAGTGTTGCGTCCCATTGTGACTGAAATATCTGTTTACCCCAGTGTGGAATTAGGGCTTTATGTGTCTGGCTAAGTTAAAAAGAACTTTATACCACTTAGAGCTGTGCTTGTTTCGTTACATTTAAACGGTGTCAGTCTCGTCCTGTGATCATATTGTCAGCAGCTATGCTATGGGGAACATGTTTGAAGCTGTCACTTGTAAGTGTTATCTGTGCCAAGATAAGGGATCAAGAAACTGAGGAACCACAATGTCTGAGTGGTTCAACGAAAGCCATGAGACCAGTCTTAAAGTGATTGAGATTTAGATACAAGATAATGGACACAACATAAGTGAGACCATTGACCACAAAGACAATAAGATTTCTTGGGGGAATAAATCAGTGAATGTAAATGTAATCAGTGGATATTTGTAGATCAGAAAAATAATAAAACATTTAGTACTGTCAGAGTCTTGACTGAGAGTCTTTTATTGCAACACACTATCTGATTGTACTTTGACCCTCCAGTCATTTCCTTTTGCTGTTGACAGAGCTGTGTCGCAATACTTGCCAAGCAAACAGAAACCGTTTTCTCTCTACTTCAGCTCTGCATGTTACTACTGTAAAGGTGCCAAGCTCTAAAAAGATCTCTTTAATGCATTTTCTATTTTATATAATGCCTTGAAACATCAAAGCCAGTTAGAAAAATCACTTTTACTGTGAGTTGTGTTCAGTTCAGATCATGTTTGACTCCTCTTGCTGTAATTCTCATCCAGTGCTCAGTCGGACTTGATCTGCCCTCCAATCAAGCATGTAGAGTTCAAGTTCTACAAGCAGTAGTGGTTAAAAACTGATTTGCATTGTCAAATGGCAGTTTTGCACACCTGCAAAGTTAGATTTACATGTAGGTAAACTATAGTTAAATATCTGTTGTTATGACTGGGTTTGTTTCTACAGTAAAACCAACAATAATCCACTTTTGGTGCATCAGTCACACCCAAAGATACGATACGATAGCATTGGTGTGTTTGAAGGCAATACGGAAAAGAAAATGGTTGCAGAGTTTCATCAGGTAATGAAAGCAGCAAAGGCTAAAAAGAAGCGCCTTTTGGAGGAAATGAGATTCTCTATCCGGATGGTTTGACTCATTTCTTCCACCAGACTGGAACTTTGCTGTTCAACCAACTTTTTACGTAACAGAGAGCAATTCAAATCCTTTCAGTATGGAGGTAGGTACACAACCTTTAGATGGCTTCTGTGTTCCCCTAATCCTCTGTATCTTCCTGATACTCGATGTTCCTGACAGCACGTCATTCACTTCCATTAATAACCTCAAGGGTCTCATGCAAAGTATCAGCTGTTTAACTTTAAGTATTTATAGCTCATGATGTGACTCAAACACTGGCAGCTCAACCACCGCCTCACTGAAACCATCTTCCTCAAAACTTAATGAGATAGTTTACAGCTGCTGGTGTTGGGCGTCTTTCTTGGTAAAGTTACCAGGTCAGTAGTTTGTGTAAAGCAAATACGCAGCCTCTGCTGTTATTCTCCACCATCTTTTCAACATGACCCCTCACTCTTTCTGCTCAACAGATGCTCAGTGGCACCTTGAGGAAAAAACCTAGAGCTCCTCATAGCACAATCCAACAAAAC
The DNA here is from genome assembly GCF_021347895.1 of Acanthochromis polyacanthus. NCBI lineage: Eukaryota > Metazoa > Chordata > Actinopteri > Pomacentridae > Acanthochromis > Acanthochromis polyacanthus. The sequence continues at coordinate 15,650,029 of NC_067120.1, read as the reverse complement.
CAAACACCTGCTGGTACACAGCTGCTGTGGTTCAGGTAGGATCAGATGACAAGCTCAGGGAAGTGAAAATGTTTTCAATTTATAACTCCTTCATAGAAAAAGGCTTGGTTCTTTTTCACCAGGGAGTCCCTCAGCAGCTTAACAGAGTAAATATTTAAAAGAATATCCACTCTAGCTGAAAAAAATACCCCCTATAGATACAGCAAACAACAGAAGTCAGAACAGTCCTGTGTATTATCACTTAAATGTCTAATGATTCAAAATTGTTGCACCTATCAATAATCATATTATGTCTATGTTGACAGGTAGAGTGATTCCATTTACGAACAATCAAAACCAAACATTTTTCACATATTTTTATTTAAAAAAAAACATACAGGTCAAGACACACAACCCTGTGAAAGCCTGTGATCACAAAATCAAAACTGGGTGCATCTGTGATTTCCAATTATTGTATGAAGTTGGTTATATAATGTGAACACCAGAACTTGGTTATTATTGGACGTATGGATTGTGTCTAACTCCAGGTATGTATCATGGCTCTGCGTGGAGAAGAGTTGCAAAAAGGAAGGAAAAATCTAATAGTGAGACTTCAAAAAACGAAGGCAAAAAGATAGAGGAAGATTGATGGAAGATTCAACTTAAAATCTGCTGGCACCGTTATCAACAGGTATACAGTGACCCTTAGTACAACTAATTAGAGCCTCCTAAAATGATGCAACAGTGCTCTAATTGGACAGTCTTGCTATGAAAAGCAGACCAGCAAGTGCTTCAGACTTGGCGCCGAGGTTATCAGTGGAAATCAAAGTGTCTGTGACAGCTCAGACAACACAGGTCACGATGCTAACCTCTACAAAGGGCATCCAAGAAACGAGTTCTTGTCTGTTCTTCAACACAAAGATACAAGGTAAAACTTTGCTAAATTACATGAAGAAGGCTGACGAACAGCGAGAGTTCACCAGCAAGTTTGTTGTGAATCTTGCCAAGTCTACCACAGTGAATGCATAGTCCTGACACTGAAGCACAGAGGTGAGGGTGTGATGATGCCAGACGGCACCACTAATGCCAGTGGATATACTAAAATATTGACTGACAAGATGACCCCAGTCTGAGGAACTGTGCAGGAAGAGGTCTATTCAGGCATAGTAATGATCCCAAATCACACTAGCATTTCCTAAAAAAAAGGGGGAAGTGAAACCTGTGACCTGGACAAATACGTCACCTGACTTAATCCAATAGAACCTCTTTGGAGTATTTTTTAAGAGAAAGAGAGTTAAACTACTTTAAGGTGATGCAATTTGTAATCATTTGACATTTACATGGTGTTGTGCAGGGGTGTGCTCACTTCTCTAGTATATTCTAAGTGGCATTGTCTTTTAAATCTCATATACTTAAAAAGCAACAAGATAATAAAATCCCTCTGCAAACACTGGTGTGGTTCACTGTAATGTCAGAATCCAGATGGAAGCGATAAGCCAGCAAATGTTGTTTCAAGACATCTGTTACTATCTCAGGCAAAATTTATACCTCTTTGTGGCTTCTTTCGAACGTTTCATACAACACAGTTTTGTAAATGTACTGTATGTTTTGTTTCTACAGCCAGTTAAAAAGGCGTTTGGATTCGTTGCTGCCTGTAATTGATCATTTACACACCAAAAATTGCGAAACCACCACATTCTTAGTTAAGTTAAAGGCGTGAAAGTATTGTTGACTAGGAAGGAACCGGTGTAGCAGGCTGGACAGAGAGAGCAGCGCAGCATGTGGACTGTATAAAGGCTGAAAATGCTTAAAACGCCTTCTCAAATTACACCTGCGAAGTTGTCTCACTCCACGTGTCGCTGCCGCAGCTCAGCTTTTTCGGATTGAGTTTTAAAGTCACAGTTGAGGTTATTTCAACACGTTCTGTTTGCCGTTTGGCTGATAACGACACAGGATGGAAGTCAGGGGTCATGGACATGCATAGAATTATTTTTCAGATTTCTTTTGTTTGTTTTGGTAGCGTTCCGTGTTCGGTAAAGTCTTCAGTTCTGTAGCATTTAAGCGGCAAGAATTAAGGTTTAAAGGTTGTCTCTCTTTATCTTCTTGTGTACTTGGACATGATTCATGGACAACATGTAAATACACTGATAAACCGGGGTCAAACATACTTTTCCAATAAAACTGATTGATTTTACATGCTAGTTTCAAAGTCTGCATGTGGCTCAGTCCATACTTATGCACGTTACATACATGATGTTTGCTCTGTTCATTTCAGCATCAAACATTTGAGTCTAGGTGCCTGTGAGGCTCTAGGCAGCAGATCATGTTCAGTCATGTTTCTGTGTGAGTCAGGTGGAATTAATAGATTTATTATCTGAACGTAGGTGGGCCTCAATTTCATCTCAGGTCATGGCTGCAGATTGCTTTTATCTATTCTTCAACGTTTTTTCTGCTCTAAATGACTGCCATTAAATCTATACGACCTTTTACAAGGACAGCAGTGACGTCTCCACTCTGGATTTTCTTTAGTCAAATTTTATTTCAACTGTTCCGTCTTTCATTTTCTATTCACTATGTAAATTTTGATAGACTGCAGTGTTTTATTGAGCGGGGTTCGTTTAAAATCAGTTTTGTAGAGAAAAAAAATTATATTTTTTCCAGCGAATTGCCAACGAGATGTTAGAAACTGGGCTCGGGCAGCCAGATTACAGTTCAGTCTTTCTTAACACTGTATGCAATGATACCAGTACTGTACTGGAGTTTCCCAGCTGAGACAAAATCTACCCGATCTGCACTCCTGATCGCCAGTGACTATGACCTGCATTTCAGTTCATGTCATTTACTGGGAGATACACATTAGTGACTGTATTCATTTTTACTTGGATATGCTTATGGCCTATTGAACATCATTGGTTTTTTAATTAGTAATTATTCCCCATATCCATTTGGAGATTCTGGAGAACTCAGTTTATTTACTCAGGAGCACATTATCACCTTGTATTACCATTTTAAGCCCTGTAAGTATACTTAACGTTTTTCTTGCTATTTTAAGTGCAAATGGTTTGTGAAGACTAATAAGCCAACCTATATCCCAGGGCACTTTCCATATCCAATATGAGAATGAACAGCAAGTTTGAAATACAGTGGTCCCTCCTCTATTGCAGGGGTTACGTTCCACACCCCCACCAGGTTTAGTCAGCCTAGATCGTTTGACCGAGTGTTGTGTTGTCAGGACCGTGAGTGTGAAGTGTAGCGTGTTTGATGACTTCCTGCCACATTGACTGTAGTGTCGCTTTCCTTGTGTGTCAACACAAAAGCATCCGCCAGTTGCAGAGTGCATTAAAGGCAGATATCTTTTACCCAGCACCATTCTTCAATGCAACTCGCCGCAATAACAAATATGTAAAAATACCTATATACTGCAAAATCTCGCAATATAGCGAATAATCCGCGATACAGTGAGACCGCGAAAAGGGAACCGATATGGGGCGGGACCACTTCATTTTCATTAGTCAATGCTACAATATTAGAATACACTTTTGAAGGCAGACTGATAAAGTTTGCAATGAATTACCTCGCAGAATAAGCGGTTTTGACAAGTACAGTTCTTTAAAGTAACAATTTCCCTAAGAGCATTATTGGAAAACAAAACTGAAAAATAGGCAGTCACGTCTGAAGTGTGATGCCTAAAGTTCAATCAAAACTGGACTCAATATACTAAATTGTTTATAAAATATTTTGATAGTGATCTATTTATTTACACAAATAGAGGTAGAACCATCTGTATTATGTACAAATTTACATTAAAAATAAATAATTACATAATATATATATATATATATATATATATATATATACATACAAATACATACAGTGATATAATTCTAGTAATCAAACCACATGTTCCATGTTCAATATAGTAACACAGGGTCTATGAGGTAACTTACATTCACACATAGTTGGTCGTGATGAACAAGCAACGTTCATGCTTCTAGACTTCAGGCTCCATGAAGCAACACATGTACATACAGTATTATACTAACACTGATTCAAATGGCTCTCAGTATTGTGAAATGACTAACGGTGTTTCCAAAGCTTCCGAGGATTAAATGTATTAAATGAAGGCCCTGCATTCAAACACAGGTGTGTTCAGCTATTGTGACTAATTAGACCTCTGCTCACCAGACTCACTGGGCAATAAAAACGATCTCAAAGGTGAAACTTGGCCCGTGGAACAAGTGCAAACAGGAGCTAACAGGAGAGTCTGAGCTTGATGGATAGTCTGTATGCGCCCACAGCCCTGAAAGAAGATCTGAATCGGCCCAAAACAATGAAATCACCTGTGTGGGTTTACCGCTGGTGTGTACGGCCTTCAGCAGCAAGTCATTTGATCTCAGGGCCTTCATTTTTCTTGCCAAAACTGTGCACAACCTGCCAAGCACCAAACTGCAAACATGAAATAAAAAACTGGCCGGTGAAGATGTTTAACTCAGGAGTTAAAGGGCCAAACCAGAGGTGAAAGCTGAGTATTGAGCTTAAGATTTTTTGACAAGTTTATATCTTCTACATATGTAAGCAGAAAGTTGTGTGCAAACAGGTTAGCCACCAGAGCTAGATGAGTTGATGCTACATATATCAAGACTGTATTTCTGCTCCAAAATGATTTTAAAGAAAATGTCTTGGCGCAGCTATAAGCTCATAAGCAAATGAAGACTTTTTTTTTAGCTTGCTTCAGTATCAGTCTCCAAATTCTTAGGAAATCTCTGTACATCTGTCTCGTCTGGCAGTGTTAAAACATCTGTGCAGTTCCTCCGCCAACGTCAACATCCTGTCATATGACTTTCTAGAGAAGAGGAACCACAGAAGCAGCAGATACACTACCGTGCAAAGGTTTGGGGTCATCCAGGTAATTTCATATTTTCCATGAAAACTCACACTTTTATTCATGTGTTAACATAATTGCACATGGGTTTTCTAATCATCAATTAGCCTTTCATCACCATTAGCTAACACAATGTAGCATTAGAACACAGGAGTGATGTTGCTGGAAATGTTCCTCTGCACCCCTATGTAAATATTCCATTAAAAATCAGCGGTTTCCAGCTAGAATAGTCATTTACCACATTAACAATGTCTAGATTGTATTTCTGAATAATTTAATGTTATGTTCATTGAAAAAAAACTGCTTTTCTTTCAAAAATGAGGACATTTCTAAGTAACCCCAAACTTTTGAATGGTAGTGTATAACTGGACAGTATTTGAACTTCTGAGAGCTGCACTTAAATTTGACAGAGGTGATTAAATTTCAATAGGTGGAGGCGGAATGTAAGAAAGAAAGCTTATGATGCGATTGGGCAAGCCCAGTTTCGAAACAACTTCACGTGCTCTTTTGCCGAGAGTCCTCCTCACAGTCACTCTGCTGATCTGCTGCAGACTGAGGGGGGTGTCTGAGGAAGAAAAACCAACTCAAGTTAGCTTTAGTGGTGCGTTTATAAAGGGACAGCAGCTTCATGCACACTTCATGTGAACACACTTACTCTCATAGAACTCAAGGGAGATGTAAGAGGGAGATCCCACACTGGTGTAGTTGATGGGTTTTTTATTCAGGTTGTCCCTGGCAAACACATTCCCCCCAAACTCCACAAGTAGCTCAATCAAGTCAATGTTCTTAGTCTTGGCTGCATGATGGAGAGCCGTCTCATGGAGCTTGGCAGCATTTACATTTGCCCCTTTTTAGGAAAGAAAAGGGAGAAGTACTTCTGTTAACCAGAGCTTTTGTGCTAGACTCAAGATAAAGGCCAAAATCACTTTGTACAGGAATAAAATATCAGTGAAAGCACACACAGAGACAGTTTTGCACGAAAATGGATGATATCAAGCAACCAGCATTTATGTCTGCATAATCATTTGAATCTCTCTCTCTTGAAGGATGAGTGAGTCACAAATGTGGCAATACTTAAACTGAGATAAACTCTTGGTTTTCAGATTGACAGACTGATTTACACGCAAAGGGAATTAACATGAAACCATTTTCCTACTGACAAATGAGATTATCTGTATCTGTACTAAAGCTAATCTTTGACTAATAGGTATAAAAACACACCCAAGAACCAAAATAGCATATTAAAGTCCGTCTCTGGTCACTGACTAACCTCATCTCGGTGTATCAGAGTTATATATTTAGACATTTTTGCCATGAAAATAATCCCATATTACCTTAAAATGGCTGAGATGTAACTTTACAACGTTACTTCTTTTATAATTAGCAGATCTGTGAAGTTTCCTCTACTCTTTGCCCAACCCCTCCCCACTCACTACAGCTCGAGCACACCAGCTCAACTATAACTCTGTTCAAACACTTTAAACTACTCTACACTACATAATGGTAGGTTGCAATATTAGAGTAATTTGTCCATACATGTTCAATCCAGAAACCAGTTCGAAAGAGGAGTGATACTGAAATCCCTACCTTGCAAGAAAACAGGATCCATGTATCGACTTAATAATATATTGGATAATGTATAGTCCTGATGTTCTCCAGTCCTGATGTGCAGAGAAAGCGGGCCTGGACTCACCTGCATTGAGGAGTACTTTGGCGCAGTCGTAATGTTGCCTGGCACAGGCTACATGAAGTGGTGTCCCATAGTGGCAGTCATGAGCCTCCATGAAAGCTCCTTGATCAATCATGAGCTGAACACAGTCTGAATTGCCTGTAATAAAAGACACGGTAATTATTTCACTTTATAAAAGCATGCAGAGTGATTTTTGACAAGTCCACACAAGTAACTTCGAGAAATGCAAGGCAGCAGCGATCGTCTTTTGGAGAGATATTATCAGCCAAAATTGCCCTGTCATAGATATATTGGTACTGGCATACATTGAGACTTTTAGCACTGTCTGCAGCACATGTAGCAGAGTACAAATCACAGCTGAGCAGTGGATGGTGACCCTGTCATCATCATTTTTCAATATAACTTCCACATATTATATAAAGAACATCAGCTGATATATCAGAATGTTTTACTTGATGAAATTGGTAAAAAAAAAAAAAAACAGTATCAGTCGGGCTCTTGTCTTTTCAGTATTGAAAGGAGTAGTCTCAGATGTTGCTGTGAATAGTCTGGCCATTCACTTAGCACAGAGAATGTGGAAAGCATTTTTGACTTTCATTTTAAAGTGTTCTTCTTACTAGTTATTCCAGTTTCAAAATAGGTTTATTCCACTGTCTTTGCAAGCACTGAAAGCACAACTTGTTGTTACACTTTACATCTTGTTAAGCATTAACCAAGAGCTCAATAGCCAAAAGCTACACACGTGGACAAAATTGTTGGTACCCCTCAGTTAAAGAAGGAAAAACCCACAATTCTCACTGAAATCACTTGAAACTCACAAAAGTAACAATAAATAAAAATTTATTGAAAATTAAATAATCAAAAACAGCCATTACTTTTGAATTGTTGATTAACATAATTATTTAAAAAAACAAACTAATGAAACAGGCCTGGACAAAAATGATGGTACCTCTATAAAAGATTGAAAACTATTTGACCAGAGTGACATGATTAACTCAGGTGTGTCATTTAATTGACATCACAGGTGTTTCCAAACTCATAATCAGTCAGTCTGCCTATTTAAAGGGAGACAAGTAGTCACCCTGCTGTTTGGTGAAAAGGTGTGTACCACACTGAACATGGACAACAGAAAGCGAAGGGGAGAATTGTCACAGGACATCCGAAAAAAAATTATAGACAAACATCTTAAAGGTAAAGGCTATAAGACCATCTCTAAACAGCTTGAAGTTCCTGTGACAACAGTGGCTCATATTATTCAGAAGTTCAAGACCCACGGGACAGTAGCCAACCTCCCTGGACGTGGCCGCAAGAGGAAAATTGATGACAAATTGAAGAGACGGATCGTTGGAATTGTATCCAAAGAGCCCAGAGCAACCTCCAAAGAAATTAAAGGTGAACTCCAAGGCCAAGGTACATCAGTGTCAGATCGCACCATTCGTCGTTGTTTGAGCCAAAGTGGACTTCATGGGAGACGACCAAGGAGGACACCACTGCTGAAAAAAACTCATAAAAAAGCGAGACTGGAATTTGCAAAAATGCATGTTGACAAGCCACAAAGCTTCTGGGAGAATGTCCTTTGGACAGATGAGACCAAACTGGAGCTTTTTGGTAAGGCACATCAACTCTATGTTCATAGACTCAAAAACCAAGCATACGAAGAAAAGAACACTGTCCCTACGGTGAAACATGGAGGAGGCTCAGTAATGTTTTGGGGCTGCTTTGCTGCATCTGGCACAGGGTGTCTTGAAAGTGTGCAAGGTACGATGAAATCTGAAGACTATCAAGGCATTCTGGAGAGAAATGTGCTGCCTAGTGTCAGAAAGCTTGGTCTCAGTCGCAGGTCATGGGTCTTCCAACAGGACAACGATCCAAAACACACAGCCAAAAACACCCAAGAATGGCTGAGAGAAAAGCGTTGGACTATTCTAAAGTGGCCTTCTATGAGCCCAGATCTGAATCCCATTGAACATATGTGGAAGGAGCTGAAACATGCCATTTGGAGAAGACACCCATCAAACCTGAGACAACTGGAGCTGTTTGCTCATGAGGAGTGGGCCAAAATACCTGTTGACAGCTGCAGAACGCTCATTGACAAATACAGAAATTGTTTAATTGCAGTGATTGCCTCAAAAGGTTGTGCAACAAAATATTAAGTTATGGGTACCATCATTTTTGTCCAGCCCTATTTAATTAGTTTGTTTTTTTTAATAATTATGTTAATCAACAATTCAAAAGTGATGGCTGATTTTGATTATTTAATTTTCAATAATTTTTTATTTATTGTTACTTTTGTGAGTTTCAAGTGATTTCAGTGAGAATTGTGGGTTTTTCCTTCTTTAACTGAGGGGTACCAACAATTTTGTCCACGTGTGTATGAACTTCAAGGTGACTTTTTCTATTGGTTGGGAGCTGCTCTGGGACATTCTCAAGATTTGTTATTCAAGGCCTTTTTAAATGTTTCCCAACTTGCTACAGCATGAATTACGAATTAAGCCTACTTAAAGCCTGTCTTAATGATTACTTTGTACAGTTTTTCTTAGTAAGGAAACTAGCCCTCACAAGCTTTGCTTTGGCACTAACACAGTGCAAGTGCTGTGTGGAGTGATGCAATAACTCTAGTCAATCAAAAAATATGGAACAAAATAAATTCCTGTGCCATGATGTATTTAGCCAGACACACCTCCCATGCATGCCTCATGAAGAGGTGAGAAGGTAAACAGTGGAGGATTGACCGTCGCTCCATATTCCAACAGCAACTTGACACACTCCAGACTACCAGCTGCACAGGCGTCACACAACGGAGTGCTGCCATCAATGTTACGAGCATCTACCTGCAGGAAAAAAACATAACTTCAAAACAGGCACCAGAAAGTTAAGAAATCCACCAATGTGACTCTCTTGTGAAATATTTTTTTGTTGTGGAATTCTGGCAATATAATGAAACCATCTGACCTGTGCACCAGCGTCCAGCAGCAGTCTGACACACTGGGTCTGTCCCTGTATGCACGCTTCATGCAGCGGGGTGATGGAGTCCACAGCCACGATGTTAACTGCTGCACCTCCCTCTATCAGCTGCTGCAGCTGCAGGGCCCTGCCCTGTGCAGCCGCCTCATGCACCGCTGACCGATCTGTCCAGAATCCAAGGCCATGAGCTGCAAATGTGTGACACCAAACAAATCAGAACCCTTCTGTTCCCCATGAGTGGATTATTTATTTACAATGAAAAGTCTGGTGAAGTTTCTCATTTTTACCATGATGCAGAAGCAGCTGATATCATAATGAACTAAATAGTGAAAGCAAATGTGCAGAAAGCAGGAGGAGGTTTTAAACACTCAATTTGGGACACTTTACATGTTCTACAAACTTAATGACATTACCTGAGACAGTGGTGATCATAATTTAATTTCAGTGGCACAGAAAGGAGAATAATGCTGCACATTCATGTACAGTATAATGAAACCCATTACTATAGAACATGCATTACATAGTAATGGGTGTGTTATTGGCTCCGCTGACCTGTGCAATCATACAGTCGATGTTTCTTAACATAAATCTTGTAGCTGCTGGCTCACTAACGAGCTTACACACTGCTGCCATGCTAATAAAGAAGTTACCTGCTAATGTTAATCTTTCCACACGTCGAAGGCACTCTGATATACAGTCTGCACGAAATGAAAGCTAACGAAAACTGACCGCAATGTCTATGAACAGCGTCCTATCACTCGCTGACTCTTTATTTAACTGCAGTCTTTACTAATGTTAGCCACCATCTGTAAGCTACTTACCGATTTCTCCATACAAGGACGGTCTGGTCCGAGTGATCTCCATTTCATGTTCCCGTTGTCGGATGCGTGGACCGCGTGGATTCAGCTCAACGTATAATTCATTTTGAAGCAGAATATTACAAACAGAAAGGACTGCATTACTACAAGATACGCCGGGAAACCGGTGCAGACCGCTCAGTGCGAGCAGCTGAGATTCAGGTTCAACCTAAATAAACAATAGAGAGGAACTCTGGGAAATGTAGGCGCATGGCCTGCAAACAAGGACCAGTACCAGTTTACAGTCAAGTCAGTCGACAAAAAGGACTCTTGGTAGCATGAAAATAACCGAAAATACATTTGTATTTGATGTAATTGTTTAACAATAGTCAAGAATAAGACAAATTTACTTAAGTAATTATTTATTTGGTCTACTTGACTTACTCAAGCACATTTTTAGGAATGCCCTGTTGAGAGGAATGTTTCTCTAGCTAGCTAGCAGATTGGCATGTTCTCATACTAGCTAGGACTTACTTTTAGAAAAATAGCTTTTGAATCCACAAAATGCAAAACTCCGTAAATAATGAGATTCCTAAGTGCACAGGTAGGACTGTTTTCTTGTGTGTATTCAAAAGCTAACATAGTTAACTTTATTTAGCCAGACTCTTGCAAGCCGATGACATGCTAACCAGCGCATCTAAAAACAATACAATATGTGAAAAATGTATTTATTTTTGCGTAATTTCATTCATGAAATGTAAACTTGTATATATTCCATGTTCACTGGATGTAAAGTGAAGTATTTCAAGATATTTATTTGTTTTAATTTTGATGATTATAGCATATAGTTCATGAAAATCAGAAATTGTACATCTCAAATTATTAGAATATTCATTCTGATTTACAAAACAAAACGATCTGCAATACAAAAATTTCCAACTTCTGAAAAGTATGTTCATTTATACACTCGATACTTTGTCGGGGCTTCTATACCACAAATTACTGCATTAATGCAGCGTGTCATGGAGGCAATGAGTCTGTGGTACTGCTGAGGTATTGCTGAAGCCCAGGTTGCTTTGATAGCGACCTTCATCTTGTCTATATTTTTTGGACTGGATGTTTATCATCTTTCTTTTGACAATAACCCATTTTGGGTTCTATGGGGTTCAGGTAAAATATGTAGACTGACCAATCAAGCACAGTAGTGTCATCGTCAGCAAACCATTTGGTAGAAGTTTTGGCTCTGTGGGCAGGTAATAAATCCTGCTGGAAAAGGAACCAGCATCTCCTTAAAGTTTGTCAGCAGATGGAAGCATGAAGTGCTCTTAAATCTCCTGGCAGATGCTGCTTTGACTTTCAACTTGGTAAAACACAGTGGACCAACAACAGCAGATGACATGGCACCTTAAATCATCACAGACTGTGGAAACTTCCCACTGGACTTCAAACACCTCAGGTTCTCTGCCTCTTCACTCTTTCTCCAAACTGTTGGACGGTGATTTCCAAATGAAATGCAAAACTGACTTTAGTCTGAACAGAGGACTTTGGACCACTGAGCAATGGTCCAGTTCTTTTCTACTTAGCCCAGGTAAGATCTTCTGACTTTACTCTGGTTCAGGAGTGTTTTCATATTACAGTTGTAGCTCCTTTACTGAAGAAATCTGAGCTTGGTAGCTCTTGATGCATTCTTGATGCGGTCTCAGTCCCTCCTTGTGAAGCTCTCACAAGTTCTTCAATCGACTCCACTTAACAATTCACACAAGCCTGCGGTCATTCCTGTTGCTTGTGCATCTTTTCCGTAGTACTTGCACTGTAGTCAACCAGCTTCTTCGAATAATACCAAACTTTCCAGCTCTGGTAATTACTGTTTCCTGCTGCACAGATGATATACACTTGCATATTAGAAGTGGCTGCAAGAGTTTAACACAATAATTAGCAAACAAGAGAGAGTTTTCTCACTTGTTGGAACACTCACAAAATTGTGCATGTGAAGTATATCATTCAATCCACACTTAACATGGACCCCAACTGGGATCTGTAGGCCTCTGGGAGGGCACTTTTGTTTATTGGTGAAAATATTTTTTCAGCAGGCTGCTGGTATATTTTGGATCTTTATTCGGCAAAACGTCTTTTTTAAGTATTCGTCTGTATACTTCAGAATTGATGGCGCCATGAGTAAATCCATATTCACTGGCAAGACTGGATAAAAAAACAGCTCCAGACTTGATGTTCTCACCACCATGCTTTATTGTACTCTTAGTGCCATGTGGCTGGAGTTCTCCACAACAACTTTCTATTAACAGATCCATGTTGATTAATATTTCCATAACACATGTTTTCAGAAACTGTGCACCTTATGTGCATGTTCTTTAGCTAATTTAATCCTTGGTTATATCATCTGAGCTTATGAAGGGTTTCTACCATATCATTCTCCCGCTGTACTTTTTTTGTACGTGTTGATCCCTTGAAATGATCTGTGAATGAAGATAATGATAATGATCATGATGCTCTTTGTCTTGTTTATTGTTTTTTAAAATCACACATAATTATGCAGTCCAATCTGCTGTTGGTCTTTCTAGGCCTGCCTGCGTGCCTTCTGTTCTCAGTCACAACTCTTCCATTTTTCTACAACATACCAAATTGCGGAGAATGCAACCTTGAGTTTTTTGTCCTTCTCTGAGTTTGCTTCGATTGTCTTTTCCATTCTTGGCAAAACAAGGCAGATGTCAAATGAGGTTGTGGTTATAAAAATCAGCATTTAAACAGTGTAGGATAGCATCTTGGACATGACTATGAAGTGACTGCTGGTTAATTTTAATGGGTCACGTTTCATCCACTGTTCAATTGTCTGACAACCGACTCAAAAAAAAAAAAAACAGCTTTATTGGGAATTCTGCTAGGTTATAATACAATATATTTGAGCACAGAGAGCAGGAGAGAAGGAAACAGATTATGACCTCATCTCCTTCGTGATTTCTCATTGATACTCCTTAAGCCTTCTGCATATGTTTTTTCTCTCTATAAAGTATTTTGAGCATTACAGCAAAATGTTGCATCACAGTCTGTTTTGTTTACATCTGCATCCCTAAGAGGTCATATGAGATGTTGTACTGCTTCCTGTTTGTTCGCTGTGGCACAATATTCTTATATTCAATGGTGTGTGATTGCATCATTATTTTTTAAATCTTGTAATGTGAGCATGTTTAATGTTAGAGAAAAGAACATCTGTAAAGTTTGTCCTTGTGGGGTGAAGCCTGATAAGCCAGGGTTTGGCAGAAGCAGCTTGTGACAGGTTCGCTGTCCGTGGGTCCACTCAATACACACACACGCCTTGGTTGTCGAGGGAATATTGTTTATTACTCCACCACTTAATGTTCGCCACAGTCCGGTACGCAGCCTCTGCTGCCTCTCAGTTCCCGCTCCCTCCGCTGTCTCTCAGTTTACGCAGTCTCCGCTGTCTCTCAGTTCATGCAGCTTCCGCTGTCCCTCCGCTGCTCCTCTCATCTCCCCTCTTCTCTGTCCGCCCGACTTTTTATCCTCCGCTCCGGCTGCTACTGCGGGGATAATCAGGTCAGCCGATTACCACCACCTGTGTCAATTACCTTGACGCTGCCTCCACGCACCCCTCCACACCTCTCTCTCCTGCAGCTGAGCTCTCCCACGCCCGTCGCCACATATCCCCACCGCCCGACTTAGGCCGGGGAGCCATCCGGCCTAACCAACTCCCCCCACCGGCTCCAAGGAGCGGGAGAGGAAGTCAGCCACGGCCATCTGCGCCCCCGGCCTATGAATCACTGTGAACTTAAAAGGCTGTAGAGCTAGATACCACCGTGTGATTCGGGCGTTGGTATCCTTCATGCGATGGAGCCATTGGAGAGGGGCGTGGTCCGAACAGAGGGTGAATGGGCGTCCCAGGAGGTAGTAGCACAGGGCCCCGACCGCCCACCTGATTGCCAGGCACTCTTTCTCTACCGTGCTGTAGCGAGCCTCCCTCTCAGACAACTTGCGGCTGATGTAAACTACAGGGCGGTCGACGCCCTGCACCTGCTGGGACGAAACGGCCCCCAGCCCTCTGTTCGACGCATCAGTCTGCAGGAAAAAAGGGAGAGAGAAGTTAGGTGTGTAGAGGAGTGGCTCCCCACAGAGGGCCTGCTTTATCCCCTCAAACGCCCGCTGGCACTGCTCCGTCCACTGGACCGGATCTGAAGCACTCTTCCGAGTCAGGTCGGTCAAGGGGCTGGCCAGGTCCGAGAATTTAGGGATGAACCGCTGATAGTAGCCCGCCAGCCCCAGGAACCGCCGTACCTCTTTTTTGGACTTGGGTTGTGGACAGGCTGCGATTGCTGCTGTCTTGTCCACCTGTGGGCGCACCTGCCCGCCGCCCAAGTGGTGACCCAGATACCGTACCTCCCTCCGTCCAACCGCGCACTTCTTCGGGTTGGCCGTCAGCCCCGCCTGTCTCAGGGACTCCAGCACCGCGGCCACCTGCCGCACATGCGCCGCCCAGCTGTTACTATGGATGATAACAGCATCCAGGTAGGCGGCTGCATATGCTGCGTGCGGCCGCAGAACCTTGTCCATGAGACGTTGGAACGTGGCTGGGGCTCCGAACAACCCGAACGGAAGTGTCACGAATTGGTACAAACCGTACGGAGTGGAGAAGGCCGTTTTTTCCTTGGACTCCGGTGACAGGGGAATCTGCCAGTAGCCCTTGGTCAAATCCAGTGTGGTGAAAAAACGCGCAGTGCCCAGCCGATCCAGGAGCTCATCGACCCTGGGCATGGGATAGGCATCAAACCGTGACACGTCATTCACCCTGCGGTAGTCTACACAGAACCGTATAGACCCATCCTTCTTGATAACAAGAACAATGGGGCTACACCAGGCACTGTTTGACTCCTCTATCACTCCCATCTCTAGCATTGCTTTCAATTCCTTCTGAACTAATTTTCTTTTATGTTCAGGCAGTCTGTAAGGTCGTGAAAAAACCCTTACGCCTCGGGGGGTCTCGATGTGGTGCTGTATGAGGTCTGTATGCCCTGGCAGGGGGGAAAACACGTCAGCAAACCGCTCCTGCAACATGGCAATGTCGGCTTTTTGGGACTGCGAGAGGTGGTTTTCAACGGGGAGTGAGGTGAAATTGCCCGGCTTTGGAACCTCAGGCCCTAACTCGTCTCTCTCTTCAACTACAGTCACCAAAGAAGCCGACTCCGCCTCTCTCCATGCTTTTAGGAGGTTGAGGTGGTAAATCTGTGTTGCTTCTCCCCTGTCAGAGCGTGCCACCTCATAATCCACCTCCCCTACTCGTCGTGTGACCACGAAGGGCCCTTGCCACTTGGCGAGTAATTTCGAGCTAGAAGATGGGAGTAATACAAGTACTTTGTCTCCCGGTGAAAATTGTCTGAGCTTTGCCCCTCTGTTGTACAGGCGTTGTTGTCGTTCCTGGGCCTTGAGCAAATTCTCACGTGAAAGCTGTCCCAGTGATTGGAGTTTTGCTCTAAGGTCCAGGACGTACTGTATTTCATTCTTACTTGGGCTTGGACCTTCCTCCCAGTTTTCTTTAACCAGGTCCAAAACCCCACATGGCTTCCTGCCAAACAGCAGTTCAAAGGGAGAAAATCCCGTGGAGGCCTGGGGCACCTCCCGCACTGCAAACAACAGAGGGTCCAGCCATTTATCCCAATTGCTGCTCTCCTCGTGAATGAACTTACGAATCATGTTCTTCAAGGTCTTATTCAGACGCTCCACCAGACCATCGGTCTGTGGGTGGTACACACTTGTCCGAATAGACTTGATGCCCAATAATTCGTAAAGTTCCCGAAGTGTTCGTGACATAAACGAGGTGCCCTGGTCAGTCAGAATCTCTTTGGGGATTCCAACTCGGGAGATGACCTGAAACAGTGCTTGTGCAACACTCTTTGCAGAGATGGTGCGCAACGGCACTGCTTCGGGATATCGTGTTGCGTAATCCACGAGGACTAACACAAACCGATATCCTCGTGCGCTCCGGTGAAATGGCCCGATGAGGTCCATACCAATTCTTTCAAATGGAACCTCTATCAATGGTAATGGGTGCAAAGGCGCCCGTGGGATGGCCGGTTGGTTAACCAACTGGCATTCAGGACAAGACGCACACCACCGGCGTACGTCTTCCCGAATGCCAGGCCAATAGAATCGGGCCATGACCCGGTCGAGTGTTTTTTCATACCCCATGTGACCAGCCATTGGGTTGAAATGTGCCGCCTGGAAAACAGTTTCCCGGCGGCCCCTTGGCACCAACAATTGGGTGGCTATATTCTGCGTCTGAGTGTCACGAGTCACTCTGTATAATCTGTCTCTGATTAATGAAAAGTGTGGATATGCAGGTGCTGTGCCCGGGTGCACCAACTGACCATCAATCTTTATCACTTGGTCGAAAGCTGAGCGCAGTGTGTCATCCCGAGACTGTTCCAGAGGAAAATCTTCCATGGGGTGTATGACAGGAACCCGCGGAGCCTCCTGACGAGGCCCCTCGGGATCCCCCTCCCCGTCTGCAGTGTCGGACAACCTCGCATCACCACTGAGCACAGCACACATATCACACGTCCCTACCGCTCGTGAACGCACTCCCACACATTTCCCCACTGCCCCCTGGAACCCAGGCCAATCCGTACCCAAAATAAGGGGGTGCGTAAGGCGGGAGCTAACCGCGGCCTTGATGATATGCTTTTTTCCCTTGAATCTAACTTCCACTGGCACAACAGGATATTTGTGAACATCCCCATGTACACACCTTATCCTCACCCAGGATGCCTCCACCAATGCCCCGGGTCGAACCAGGTTTTGGTGAATCAGGGACTGTCCACAGCCCGAATCCACCATAGCCCGATGTACACCCCCCTGGATCCTTACCGGAACGCTGTATGTCCCCCCCGGACCGGGAGAGGGTGCTGGCGTGCCGGCAACCCGAACCACCTGGCCGACCTCCATGAGCGGACACTCCCGTCGGAAGTGGCCAGGCTGCCCACACCGCCAGCACTCCTGTCCTGACGTTTGAGGAGCCCCCGGTGGGTTGGAAACAGCGTCAGCAGCAGCCGGAGCCTGGTGTGGAGGAGAAGCAAAAGAGAGGTTAGTACGGGGCGCTGGAACCAGAGGCGTTGGTGAACGTGGCGCCGATGTCAGCGCAGCCAGGGTTTTCCTGCGTGGCGCTGGTGTCGGTCGCATCCCGGGAGGTGCCCGTCCTTGGCCTTCCGACTGGACCGCCAGGTGATCCTCGGCCAGCGTCACTGCTGCCCTCAGATCGGCCGGGCGATGATACCTCACCCAGTTGCTCGTCTCCCCTGGCAACCCCTCGATGAACTGCTCCACCACAATCTTCTCCAGAAGCCGACTCTCCTCCGCGGTCTCCCCCAGCAGCAGCCACCTGGTTGCTGCGTCCTTCACCTGCTGGGCAAACACAAACGGGCGGTCGCCCGCCCCAGCCGAGCGCCCCGGAAACGGCGCCGGTGGTCCTCAGGCGAGAGGCCCGTCCTGTCCAGCACCGCCTTCCTGACATCAGCGAAATACCTCCGGGCCGCCGCCGGCAGGCTGATCGCTGCCGTCTGGGCCTCCCCCGTCAGTAGGGGAAGCAGCCGCACCGCCCACTCCGCCTGCGGCCATCCACACGCCACCGCCGTGGCCTGGAACATGTCCAAAAACGACTGCGGGTCATCCTCCGCCGTCATCCTTTGCAGAGACAGCCCGGAGATGGAGGAGGAGGAGGAGGAGGAGGAGCCCGGTGATCCCCCCGGTCGAGACAACAGCTGCTCCAAGACGCGGGTCTGCCTCTCCGTCTGTTAATGCAGCGCCTCCAGGTGCCGCCGATTCGCCGCCGCCTGGTCGGCGTGCATCGCCGCCAAGTCCCGGAGCATCTGGGCCAGCGCAGCCACGGGCTGCACCGGCTCCGCCGGAGGCGCAGACATCCCCATGTATCAAGTGCCGGTTGGGTGCCAATGTGACAGGTTCGCTGTCCGTGGGTCCACTCAATACACACACACGCCTTGGTTGTCGAGGGAATATTGTTTATTACTCCACCACTTAATGTTCGCCACAGTCCGGTACGCAGCCTCCGCTGCCTCTCAGTTCCCGCTGCCTCCGCTGTCTCTCAGTTTACGCAGTCTCCGCTGTCTCTCAGTTCATGCAGCTTCCGCTGTCCCTCCGCTGCTCCTCTCATCTCATGGTGGACTGTGCAGCAGTTGCTTATTTGAATGGCTCACAGCAGCCAACAGTGAGGGGTCAGGATTATACAAATTTTACCTGGAAGACTATTGGTTACCTAGAGTGTGTTTCAGTGTCTATATTACCATGCCAAAATAGTATGTCTGAAAAAGACTTAGTCTGTCCTAATACACAATATGTCAAAAAGTACCTGGATGTCCCACTACATCCAGTTAAATTTTGAAGTATGGCCATTCTGACCCACAATCCTTTGCATTCTTGCGATGCATATGTCACATGTGTCTTTCAAGTATAAACAAACTTTAGAGAGTGTACAAATAGATGACAGCTCATTTTGCACTACAGACTATGATGGTTAAAATTAAAGATGCATTATTATGACAAAGTAATACAGTGGGTATGGAAAATATTCAGACCCCTTGAAATTTTTCACTCTGTGTCATTGCAGTCATCTGCCAAAATCAAAGTTCATTTTATTTCTCATTAATGTACACTCAGCACCCCATCTTGACAGAAAAAAAACAGAAATGTAGAAAATTTTGCAAATTTATTAAAAAAGAAAAACTGAAATATAACATGGTCAGAAGTATTCAGACCCTGTGCTCAGTATTGAGTAGAATCACCCTTTTCAGCTAGTACAGCCATGAGTCTTCTTGGGAATGACGCAACAAGTTTTTCACACCTGGATTTGGGGATCCTCTGCCATTCTTCCTTGCAGATCCTCTCCAGTTCTGTCAGGTTGGATGGTGAACGTTGGTGGACAGCCATTTTGAGGTCTCTCCAGAGATGCTCAATTGGGTTTAGGTCAGGGCTCTGGCTGGGCCAGTCAAGAACGGTCACAGAGTTGTTCTGAAGCCATTCCTTTGTTATTTTAGCTGTGTGCTTAGGGTCATTGTCCTGTTGAAAGGTGAACCTTCGGCCCAGTCTGAGGTCCTGAGCACTCTGGAAGAGGTTTTCCTCCAGGATATCTCTGTACTTGGCCGCATTCATCCTTCCTTCAATTGCAACCAGTCGTCCTGTCCCTGGAGCTGAAAAACACCCCCACAACATGATGCTCCCACCACCATGTTTCACTGTAGGGTGTACCTCTCTCACCAAGGCTCTTCTCCCACGATCGCTCAGTTTAGCTGGACGGCCAGGTCTAGGAAGAGTTGTGGTCATCCCAAACTTCTTCCATTTGAGGATTATGGAGGCCACTGTGCTCTTAGGAACCTTGAGTGCTGTAGAAATTCTTTTGTAACCTTGGCCAGATCTGTGCCTTGCCACAATTTTGTCTCTGAGCTCCTTGGGTAGTTCCTTGGACCTCATGATTCTCATTTGCTCTGACATGCACTGTGAGCTGTAAGGTCTTATATAGACAGGTGTGTGCCTTTCCTAATCAAGTCCAATCAGTTTAATTTAACACAGCTGGACTCCAATAAAGAAGCAGAACCATCTCAAGGAGGATCAGAAGAAATGGACAGCATGTGAGTTAAATATGAATGTTGCTGCAAAGGGTCTGAATACTTATGACCATGTGATATTTCAGTTTTTCTTTTTTAATAAATTTGCAAAAATTTCTACATTTCTGTTTTTTCTGTCAAGATGTGCTGAGTGTACATTAATGAGAAATAAAATGAACTGTTTTGGGTGCAATGGCTGCAATGACAGAGAGTGAAAAATTTCAAGGGGTCTGAATACTTTCCGTACCCACTGTATGTCCCAATTTATGTGTTCTGCATGAAACAGCACATACTTTGTAAAGGCAGCTATAGTACATACTTTTAGTAAACATAAAAAGTATGCTACTTAAAATGCATGTTGGATAAAATTCTTTCTGGCTTGTACAGCTATAGAAGGCAATTTAGTGGGATGGGGAATGGCACTAGGAGATATATTCTTATTTTTAGAGATGTTATTGTACACCTCCAAGTTTTTAGACACATAAAACACATAACACAGTTTAAAAAATAATTTTCCCTATGTACCATATGGGTGCTTTAAAATTTAATCATTCCCACTGTCTGTAGTGGAGTCAGTTCAAAGTAAGCCTCTTTAATATGCCAGCTGTATTAACTCGATACTGTTACACATTTGCACTTGGCCTGTGGTCAAACTCTAATGTACATTCATGCGTATTTATCGTGTGCTCATTTGTTGTTTTATTTTGGTTTTGTGTATGCTGGCAAACTGTTCTACTACTGCACAATCTTCATTTAGCATGGTAGGTGAATGGCAGTAGGAGATATATTCACATTTCTACTGATTTTATTTTACATCTCCAATTTGATAGACACACAAACAGAATAAAAATAGATTTCCCATATGCATTATATGGGTCCTTTAAAATTGTATCATTTCCTATATGGAAACACTGGCTGGAATGGATTCTGTTTAAACGTGGCCTCTTTGTTACGCATTTGCGCTTGCATGTGATCAAACTGTAATGTAATGCAGTGTCACGTGTATATATCAAGTGTTCATCTGTTGTTTTGTTTGGCTTAGTGTATGTTGGAAAACTGTCCAGCCTATAGTACATACCTTAATTCTTTCTGGCTTGTACAGCTAGGAGACAATTAGTGGGGTTGGGGAATGGCAGTGGTTAACATATTCATATATTCTTTTTTACCAATTTTATTTTACACCTCCAAGCTTTTAGACACACAAAACACAATAAAAATTGATTTTCCATATGCATCATGTGGGTCCTTTAAATTTAATCATTTCCCATATGAAACCATTGGCTGGAATGAATTCTGTTTAAACTTGGCCTCTTTAATTTGTTACGCATTGCACTTTTATGTGATCAAATTGTAATATAATGTAATGTCATACATGTGCTCATCTGTTATTTAGTTTGGTTTTGTGTATGTGGAAAACTGTCCAGTTAATTCTTTCTGGCTTGTTCAGCTAGGAGACTATTTAGTGGGTTGGGGAATGGTAATGGTTAGCATATTCATTTTTTTTTACCGATTTATTTTATGCCTCCATTTTAACACACAAAACACAATACAAATTAATTTTCCGTATACACAATATGGAAGCTTCAAATGTTAACCTTTCCCACTGGCTTTAGTGGAGTCTGTTTAAAGTTAGCCTGTTTAATTTGCCAGCTGTTTTAACTCTATGCTGCTACACATTTGCACTCTAATGTACATTCATGTGCTCTTATCATGTGTTCATCTGTTGTTTAGCTTGGTTCGTGTGTGCTGGCAAACTGACATGTTGTGCAGTTCATTCTGGGATCTGAACTTAAAAGGAAACGAGTTAAACATGTTGTGGCACTGATCCCCAACTTCCCCTGCGGTCTGAATAGTTGGTTGTGTCGTTCGAAATTGCCTTATAACCTCTCAAACTGGTCGGGGCTGGGGCATACGTTTGACGGCGGCAGTTCGTTTGCAGATATCGGGTGGTGTTTTGTCGCTGGTAGAAGTTAAAGCAGACACACTAACAGGACAGACGAGTCCGCAGGAGGAAGCGAGCTTCTGCGTAGCTCCAACTACAGCCTCCACAGCAGAAGCACAGTTTGGTGTACACTTTCAAGATGGATGCTTTCCCCTCGATAGGTTTCTGTTTCTTTTTCGTATCGGGCAAGACGTGTGCGTAGCCCATGCGAAGAAGCGTGTGGGGGACCGAGGACCTTCAATAACTAAATCTCCGTGTTGCTTGTGTGCCGAAAAAAGTGAATTACGTGGATTTTTTGCCCCTACGTGTCTGGGCTGTCGGTTATTTTCCAACTTCCTGGTTGTCGCATTATTAATATGTGTGTTGAAACTGCGGCGACAGCTCAAGTGACTTTGGAAGATTTACTGGATTCGGGATACATGGGATTTTTCAATTGTGCTGTGATGTTTAAAACCAGAGACAACAGTTTTCAACGACGACCGAAGGGAGAGCGACAGATTTCATAAGCAATGGAAAGTGGAAATGGTGGTGCCTCGAGTAAAGGTGATGAGCTTTTCCCCCTCTTCGTCGTGTGACTTTGGCTTCAACGTTAAAAAGAAAAGATCGGATGTTTTAAATCAGCCCTTACAAATGAGCTATAACCCTGCTGTTGTTATGTAAATAGACGTGTAGATTAGGTATCATCTCGCAGGACAAACTGTCCCGGGATTGAGAAATACCTCGGAGACTTTTTCCTGGTTCAAATCCAAAACGCAGATTTCAGTATTTTCCAATTCCGCTTGTATATTGTGCTCATGCCGGTGTTTTGTCCACTTTTAGGTGTTTTAATACCTGTGCCGGACTCCTCTGACGTCTTTCTAAACAGTGTTTTGGCTCCTCTTCAGAGTGCGTATTTGTATGAAGAGTCGAAGCAGTTTTTCAGATATAAGTCTGCGGTGTTGGTAAAGAATCCTGTTCTGGAGGAAAAGGTCAGTCATGTCTGAACATTTAAACTTTTTTTTTTTAAAACTTTTAAAGCCCCAGAACAGAACATCTAATCAGTAGCTCCACAGTGTGTTTGTTGCCATAAATAAGAGTATACTGTAAGATATTTCACTCTTTTTGTAACTGCTATGAGTGTTAGTTTGTGTATAAACCCCTTTTATAGCATAGAAACCAAGGCAGAGTCTATGTTGAATGCAGGAAAATAGGAACTGCCTTGAATGCAGCACAGCTTTCAAACTGATTTCTTCTTTTTAATGTTTTTTTTTTATATCAGTATAACGCCCTCCGAGCAAAGAGGAAAGAAGCAGGATATTCAGAAGACGATCTGAAGGAATCATATGGGTTTTTGCTGTTTGACGATGCCACCAAGGTAAACACTAAGACACTGAGAGACGATAGAAAATAAAAAAAATCTACTTTTCTGCTAATTGTGAAGTGTGTATTTTTGTTTGTTTAAAGGCGAATGCACTTGGAGAAGCTGGTGTGCTCGCTGGAAACAGTACCTGCACAACTCTGGGAGATCCTTCCAAGGGTAAATTATGACGCCCCCCCCCCCCCCCCCTCTCAGTCTGACAATGTCAACTAGCAGTGAGCTCCGTATGCCATTTCTGCACGCGACGCACAGCCGTGAATTAACACAAAGTACAGAAAACACACAGTCAAGATTTGTGTACAGTAATTATCTTACATTAGGCTTACATGTATTTATTGGTTACATGCCTAAAAAAATGCAAGAACTACCGTACTTGAAGCATTTCTCATTAAAAATCTCATCTAAACTATTTCATGCAAAGTTATTACCTTGATGGCCGAATAGAGGACATTCTCCATCCAAACAGACTCCAAAGCATTTGCAGAGCAGATCAAGCTAAGCCGCAGTCTGTGTTGATAGTCTGCTGCTCCCCAGCCTTTGAAAGTGAAACCTAATTTAAGAACACTATGAATGTATAGAATTGAAAGTGGAAGGATTTCTGTTGTGAAACAGAAACTGAGTTGTATAAGCAGGGCAGGACATGGCAGTTGTGAGATGCAGAAAGACTTATTTTCTGTAACATTGCAACACAAGTTTCACTGTGAAATGTGCCTTCTTGTTGTTATATCTTGTGTTGCTTTATTATTTTAAATTGGGAATGTTTCCTCCCAAGCATTTGCTGTGTTACATCTCTGCCCACACAAAGCTGTGATAAGTGTAGAAGTTATTAGATGTAAACTTTGGTCAAATTGTTTTTTATGGGGATGTTGTCCAGCATTTTTACTGCGTCAATGAACCCTCTGATAACAAACACAATAATTCTTAGGATTCAGCCTGTGTTGCCTCATACAGCAGATCAGGGACAGCAAAAGACGCACTGAACCTGTCAGACCAGTTTTTGGCTGTGTACCTAACACATTCAGATGTGCCACTTGTAGGTTTCACCTAAATGTCACTCATTTTTAAATGTTTTTCCCTAATATTTCAGTACATTCTGAGTGATTTAATTACAATTTTTGATATGTAAAACAAGAAAGTCTGAAGCCAAAGCGATAAGAGCAAAATCTTTGTTTGTTCAAAACTGGCTCTTATCTCAATTTGAAAAACATCCTGTGTCATAAGACATGTACAAGTCTCTTAAAGGAAATGACCACATTCATTTCTATCAGGCAAACAAGTAATGTGATATTGCTTGTACAATGAGCAGGAAAAACAATATCTGATTACAGTTTTTTTTAAATCTGTGCTACACTCTGTGTCTTAAATTTTATTGTCTGCATTCTAAAGCCTTAGTTTTGTATGTCAAATTAGAGAAATGTCTGGATTATGGCCTATTAAAATGAAGTATTTAGAGCATAGTGTCATCTTTGTTTGAGTTCACGTTTGCCAGCAGCGACTGAGGTTATTTGGATTTATTGTTGAACGTAAGGTGTGCCCTTGACAGCGGTGAAACATTCAACCCTCTAGGTGTGACTGTGTAACCTTAGGAGTATCAGGAAAACTTCAAAATCACAAGTTAAACATTGTAGGTTTTTATGAGGTTCTAAAATCTTCATAAATTACTCTGTTCTAACTTTTATCTGAAAACACAAATTGATTGAACATGTTCTTTGTTTTTAAAGGTGTTTACATATCAATGTACTCTGACTGTTTGGATCTAAATCGCTGGTATCATGGGAAATCTGGATACATTGCCATCATCAGGCTGACGAAGGTATTAAAAACGGACGTTGTCAGATATCTGCATGAGGAAGTGCTGCTGCTGTTATGAATAAAAAACTTTGCCCTTTTGTTGCTTTCAGGGTAAAGTTAAAAAGGTTTTAGAGAACTACACCCAGAATTTCACTGCACCCACTGTGGGGTATGACTGCCACGTGTCCGAACAGTTGCCTTCAGTATCTGCCAAAACCAGCTCCTTTCTTGCCTTTGAGAGAACCCAGGTAAGGTGACATCGGCAGTGATTTCAGTCTGTAGGTGTGAAGGTGGAGCATGCACTGATTTCATCAGACCAAGTCACCTGTCACTTTTTCTGTATTGTCTTCTGTTATCTGTGTGTCTTTGTGTCGAAACATCTTTGTGAGCACAGTGTTGTTGAGCGTCTGAATGCCCGAGTGCATGTTTCAACAGAAAAATGAATGGATGCCAGGCAGCTCAAAAGCCTTCTGTTTGGTCTTGCAGTATTACATGTATGAGCTGCTCAATGATGGAAGCAATAAGACAGCCCAGTGTCCCAGTGCTGCCTGTCCATTTGCCATCGTATCATTCTCATATACGGATACCAAAGCAACACCTGTGACACCAGAGGAGAAAAGGTACTGTAATATTAGAGTAACACATGCCCTGCTTTTGATAGTGTATTCCTGATCTAATACCATTTGATGTATGTTTGGTTTTAATGATTAATTGTTTCTCAATTTCTGTTTTCAGTGAGATGACAAAACTGAGTAAGTACCATATAATTAATGGCACATAAACACTAAGATTTCCTATTATATACTAATTATACCAGATTAGTTGGTACATCTAGTTAAAATGAATGCATTCTAATACAACAGTACTACAACAAGTCATACTTCCTTGATGATCATAATGGTCAATTTTTTTGGAGTTTTTAAGGACTTGTGGATTGGAAAGTATGGACATTTTTATTTTTATGGCTTGTGTTAGTGTTGAATTCACAATACAACAAAAGTTAGCGCACCCATGTGAAATACTGCTTATTAAAGATGTTTCAAAACAGTATCACCTCTTAGTAATTGCATTGCATCTATTTTAACCAGTTGGGTATTTGATCTTATGCTAAATCAAAAACTAATAGTTTAGATTCACTTCATTAAATATACAAGAGCCAACATGGAAACTCAGTGCTACAAAAGTCTGATGATGGACTCAGTCCTCGGCATGGAATATATAATTGTTGCGCAAATGTCTCTTCTTCAAAGATGTCTTATTTCAGCTGCTCTGTGCTGGAGGAGGTTGTGTTGCTCTAACTGTCTCTTTAGATTGCCTTAAAGGTTTTCTGTTGGATTCAGGTCAGGCAACATACTTGGAGAGGTCACATATTTGATTTGCTCTTTCTTAGAAACCCTTGCGTGGTTTTGGCTGTGTGCATTGTTATTATACTAGAACACTTATTCCAAGCTTCTACAGACCGGATATCATCAGGAATTCATAGTCCCACCTACAAATATTATTTTCCCATCACCTTTTGCACTTATGCAGGCCCGTGTCATCATACTCCGACCTCCGTGCTTCACTGTTGGGACGATGCAAAACTGTGGTGGTTCTGAAGGGGTTTGTGACTAACATGCCTGACCCCATCTGAGTTGATCAAACCGCTCCCAAAATTATTCAGAATTCTTTCATGTTCTTTTACAAAATTTAATCTTGCAACCTAATGCCAAAGAGCAAGCAGAGGGTCCCATTCATTCTGGTTGACATTATGCCCCGTCATTCACACTACCTAAGCTGTCACAGAAACTCTGGTTTTAACTGATAACCTCTGTGCCAAGTCTGAAGCACCTGACCATCTGTTTTTCAGAGTTGGTTCCTGCAAATAGAACATTTTCCAAAGAGTCATTTTAGGAAGAAAGCCACTACTTAGTGAATCTGATTAGTGGTACTTTACCTTGTTCTATACCTCCTGATTAGTACTACAACAGTTTTAACTTTATTTTGTTATATTTTATCCCTGAGGGAATGTCAAATAAATGACCATACAATTGAGTTACAGCTGAACCTAAAATTAAAAACCCTCAAGAAGAATAATTTGTTGCTGTATTGTTTTATTATACTGCATTCAGCTTAGCATTCCTAAATAAACTAGAAAATGAGTCTGTTTTGCTGTTGAAAAGATGTACAGTGCAACTGCCATATGGATTATCATTAGTACTGTGCATATATGTCTGGAGTAGTCCTTCATTTATTATTGTGTAATTTAAGCTAATACAGATATATTCATAAACGATTCATAAAACTAGTACCCTGTTAATATAGGCAGGATTTTTTATGTTAGTAATTTGTATGTGAACAAATCTAATTTACTGAAAATAGGCTTTTATGGAAATGCATCAGATCCTTTACTAATTGTTGTATTTTATTATTTGCAATTCAGTTTGTCGCTACTTACCTTGGAGGGGTCAGCTTCAGATAGGCAGCCAGTTCTACAGTGTTGGGATGAGATGTACAACGGGGGCCTTAATCCCTGCACAGCTGTAAGTTAAATATGCACATAGAAAATGCTCAATGTATCCTTATTTGACTTAGATAGTTCAGCTTATATCACCTATTTTCTGTGCTTCCTGTTTGTCTCTGTTTCAGGCCACCGGTGGTGAAAGTTGATGGAGCCATTTGCATGTCAGATCTGAGAAAGCTGCTGCCAAGGGTTGTTTTTGAAACCTGCATCGCCAGTGAAGGTGTGTTTCTAAGATGTCAGAAAATATATCTTTATTATAAAGAAATAACATTTTCAAGGAATTCCTCAAAATAGCTATTGACTTGGAGTGAGCCTTTTGGAGGTCTGACTAAGCATGACACTAAGCAAGAATGATCCTTGTACACTATAGTCAATGAGTCTGTGTTATGCTGTTTGATATTAATATATACATTTTCCTGTCATTTCTTACTATTTGATACAAATAAAAAGACATGTTCTTTGCTTGAATAAATGAAACTCTAATCAGCAAAACTTGTTAAAAATGAAATTGCTGTTTTTAATCTGAATTTTTATCAGTTTGATGTTGGTGATTTTATTTGTTTGTAGTTAAAACCTGTTGTGAAGCACCAAAAGATCCTCTATGTAGGAATCTACATATCATAATGATCTTGTCTAATTTGCTGTCTTTCAGCCTTTCTGGATGGCTTATACTGCAGTTTGTGTGAGTTGGTTCCTGCTGAGGCGGAAGAAACCAGCTCACTTGCTCAGCTTCTGTGTGAGATCAAGGAGAAAGATCTTGTGAGTTCCTGTTTATTATCAACTTTCAGAGGCTGTAGGACTCAGTCACTCATTACATATAATAACTAACAGATACCTAAAGTGTCCAGTTTATGATGATTTGAAGTGCAGGAGACCAAGCAGATCTTTGGCTTGTAATAGCTGGAACCAGCTGTAATTGGTTGGTGCATATGTTTGGAATTTAATCAAATGGTTTAAACAAAATTTGTTGATTGCTAAGCTTGGCGACTATTTTTGTTGACTGACTAATCACTATGTCTTTACATGCTTTCTGCAGTGGAAATTTTCAGTGCAGTACAACAGGTGATTCTCTTGGCCAAATTTTACTTGATATCTAACATCCAAAAAACATTACTTCATTTTGCACAGTCTCTCGTTGTTCCGCTGAATGATGGTGGATTCCTTATCCTGTTGCACTCCTCCCACTTCCTCACATATGATGGTAAGATATGAATATGATGACAACACAGTATACTGTCAGTTGCATGACAAAATTTTTTGTTAAAGTAGACATCTATACATCAGCCACGTGTTTTTTTTTTTTTTTTTCCAGATACTGGGTCCAGTACGACTGATGTTCTACAAAGCATGTTTGTGTTTCCTGAGTCTCGAGCTGTTGTGAGAGGTGACTGTATTATTTTGTTTAACATAAATATTTAAAATTTTTACATCCTGCATCCCTTAGATGTTTGACATTTTCTTCTACTTCGTGTTTGATTAGCTTTAACGTCAGTGAGGATCACATGAGCAGAAACTAAACGGGTATTCTTTCTTTATTTAACACAGACACAAAATCTGGACTGAGAAACTCTACCTTGTCATCTGAAATCCATCGGGTTCTGCCGCTACTAAGTTACGCAGAGGGTGAAGTTGAGAAAACACCCATCGACCCAAGTGAAGATCTCTGTGAAGTATTGGTGCAGCATATGCAGAGTTACGCAGCACTGATAAATCCTGGGCTGGCATTCAGTCCGTCTAGGGAAGTCAGCATCTTTCCGGATCAGTATGATGTGCCAGATGCCCACAAAGGCCTCTATTCATCCCCTGAGTGGAGTAACAGAGCATGGCAGAGCTTAAAGTCATACCTGAGCAAACAAGCTTCGTTTCAGCTGCCAGTGTCTAAAGCTTCAGAAATCTTGGCAGCTGGAGAAGAGGAGCGAAGAGAAGACCTTGATGATGATGTCTATATCTGTGTCTCATCGCCTGAGGAGGCCCCAGCTAGTCCTGTTAGCGAAGGACTAGAGGACCACTTACCAGACCAGAAATCTCTTGTACATGTTCAGACATCTGCAGGCAGTGGTATATCAAGCGGTGGAGTTCAAGTTGACTTACCAACTGTGCCTCAAAATGTTCTACCAGACAATTTGCAAACTGGAGATGCTACCAAAGATAATGAAAAATGCAATGACTTCATTGTACTGAAAAAACCTGATGATATGGAGGTTGAAAATATCCTCTCTCCCCTTGCATCACATGACCTTCCTGCAGAGCTGATTGTGAGCATCACTTCAGCAGGGCGAAGTGTCACTGATAAGACTCAAGGTGTAGTCAGTACTGTGTCGACAGCAAGACACAGTGATTTTCCGTTTTCTGGTCTTTTACTCACATCAGAAAATAACCTTGTCAGCGATGAGACTGGCAAAACGGTTTTGGATTGCTCCAAGGACAGCAATCCGCAAAGAACAAAATGGAGGAAACTGCAGAGTAGACTTTCCAAAAGACAGGAAGAGACATCGATGGGTTGCGTTGGGACTCCCAGTTTACAGACACCAGGAGAGAAAGACAGTTTAAGCAGTCGAACTGATGAACACAATAAAGAGTCATCTGACCACACGCCGCTGAGTAATCCTTCAAGGACCGATTGGAGGAAATTACCGCGAAAGCGCAGATTTGGAAAATTATCAACAAGAAATAAAAAGGCGAGATTTGCTACTCTTGGTTTAGCCATAGCAAAGGAGAAAAAAACAGACCTTGGACAGCCAACCTTGGAAAGCACTATTTTAATGCATCTTGAGGCTGGTCCCCTGAAAAAGAAAACAGAGCGCTGGGACCTAAAGGCAGTTGTCAGTGAATGCGGAAGAGTCTTGGTTCCTCATGGCTCTGTAGATATTGCTGATCAGATTAAGTCTTTAAAGAATAACTTCCAGCCTACAAAAGATGAACAGTGTCCTGAAAAAATGTTGCTTGATGCCCCTGTGAACGCTGCTGACACAACTGAGATGGAGCAAGTATCTAGCACTGCTCCAGAGACAGCAGTGGATGAAACCAAGGCTGCAGAATCCACAGATGATGGGAACCATGTTCAGAATGTCACTGTACATCATGTTGATCCTGAACAGAGCGGCTTAAGTCAGCCAGATGGTGAGAGTCCATCAGTGCCTTTGAGTCCGGAGAGCAAGGTGCATTCTTCAAAGAAGGGTGACATAGTTACTCCTCCTTCACCACCAGAGCAGGAAAAAAGACCTGAAACCTTGCCTCAGGGAAGGAGCCCAGCAAAGGGTGAATTTCTGTTTAGCAAACTAAAATCAGTTATTTTAAGAGGAAAGAGGAAAGCAAATCTCACTATGACGGAGGACACTACTGCTAATACTTCCCCGGACAGCGAGCCATGTCTCAAGAAGGACAAAGTGGAATCCAACATTGAGGCCTTGAATCGCAATAATGGAGCTACCCAGAGCACTGATGTTGGTGTCGAGATAGTTTCAAAGATGCTGTCGGTTGACCCTCTTTTTGCATATGCCTTAGGATTGACCCCTAAAGATTCGCCCGATAAGGTACAGACAACTGAGGATCGGGATGCACAGCAAAGGAAAGACTCAACAGTGATGATAGAACTGACCTCTTTTGACAAGGAACCTAAAATCATACACAGGCCTCCATCAATTTTTCCCAGAGGGACGCGGATTAAAACACTCAAAAAGCATCAAGGCATCCCTGCAGAATATATTAGAAAGAAATGTAAGTCGTTTTTCAAAATTCTGAGAGTTGAAAGCTTTGTTTTTCATTCATGATAAATGATCTTGTCAGTATTGTGCATGACATGAAACTAACAGACCCTTTTCTTTGCTTTGTCCCTTCAGTAACTGTCCTTATCATGCTTCTTCTGCGCTTTGCTCAGTCTTTACTAGATCCTAGTTTGCTTATGCTCTTTACTTGCTTGCGCTGCTTTTTTTTTTTTACTGTCCTGTCAATCTGCAACCATACATGATATTCATAGCTTTATAAAGCAACATCATTCTTTGAAATAATCATGACATAATTTACCTGTTGGTGACAAGTTCTTAATAGAAAACATTGGTATATTTCAAATGCTTTCAATGTGCGACTTTTCATTTTCATGCAGTTTCTCTTTTTTCTCCTCTGTTTTGTCTTCACAGGGTGGTTACATTTTCAAACTCCAGCTTGTTTTGCCAGTGAAAAACTGAATAACAAAGACTGTACTAGAGATAATTCTGTCAGGAAGACTGTTAAGGAAAAAGTGAACAGTGCTTGCTCATCTACAGATGCTTTGAACTTACTTGCTGACTTGGCACTCAGTGCCAATAATGACCAGGTTCTTCCACAACCAAGCCCAGCACTTGAGAGAAAACCTGAGACAAGTTTGAAGAAGTCTGATCTTATAAAAGGTCTTTCAAGTTCTGAACAAGAGTCAGTCCTTCATGCTCTGCTTAGGCAGCCTGCTGCTAGATCCATTCAGACTCTTGAGTCTCCTTCACCAAGCCAACTTGTGGGAGACAGTGAATTGGTTGGTTTGATATCTAAAGAACATGGTTACTCATTGCCCCCATCTTCCTCTCTACATTTGGGTTTGCCAGGTACACCCTTCCAGGTATGCCCTGTGAGTGGGTCTACCAGACTGCTGCACCATCAACAGACAATGAATGGCGATGGAGTTAAAACACTACACCCCTCTGTTGGTCAGGAAGACAGAAGCGACCACAACAGGACTCCAGAATACCTGAAAAAATACATGGTTCAGAGGCGAAAGTTCAGATACTCCCGTAACTTTGTTAACAAGGAGGGATCTATCCAAGTCACAAGACAATGGAAAGACAACTATGACTTTAATCTAGACAGCAAGTTTACAAGTGACTCAAAGGAAAAAGCTATCGTCCGAGCATTGCATGGGTATGTACTTTATGGTGACTATTACACTGTGACTGTCAACATAAAAGTAAAGAATGTTTTTGCTGATTGACTGTAGTGTTGTAGCTGTGTGCAATTTTAGGAAAAGTTGGGGTAAAATTTTAGTTACGATGTCACAATCATCAATATAGCTAATCTTTTACATTTGACATCCTCAATAGGCCATGGGATTTCTCCATTCAAGACACTAGTGAAGAGGTGCGGCTCATCGTCCACATGTGGATAGGTTTGTTTTACAGCCGGTCAACAGCCAGGTTCTTTCATGTTGACTCGAACTTTACATACCCATGTCTAGAAGATGGTAATTCTTTGAATATTGGAATTACATCAAAGCCAGCTGACCCTGAGCTAAAAGCCAACTCACCTGCTGCTTCTCCAAGCATAACAGACTCTTCAGACCCTTTGATTTCAAAGGTTTTGGACCTCAGCAAAAAGCCCAACTCTGTCTCCGA
Source organism: Acanthochromis polyacanthus (assembly GCF_021347895.1). Taxonomy (NCBI): domain Eukaryota; kingdom Metazoa; phylum Chordata; class Actinopteri; family Pomacentridae; genus Acanthochromis; species Acanthochromis polyacanthus. The sequence continues at coordinate 15,617,129 of NC_067120.1, read as the reverse complement.
TCAAGAATCTGTGGTCTTGGATTTGTCACTGAGAAACACCAATGCAGAGGCTGTCACCCCAGACCCACAAGTCCACCGAAAAGAAACTTTTGTGTCCAGTGAACAGAAAGAAGCTGCTGAATCACTGACCTCTCTGAAGTTACCAACAGAGCCAAGCACATTTCAGGTTTGCTTCTAAAGTTACTATTAAAGATAAACTGTAATCCTTTGAATCTTTTTGTGATGATGTTCAGATGATCTTTATGATATAGAACCATCTAAAAGCCAGGTTATTGTGCTTGTTGACAAAGATGAAGGCACACAATCATTGGCCGAACTAGGGAACTTCTAATCAAGAGCTATTCAAGGTAATAGTTTAGCTGAAAGGCACAATCAACTGTCTTCCAGTAGACTTCGATCTCATACCGTCAATTATCTCAGAAAGTTAAACCACATCTATACACAGTTGCTTGTGCACTCAGATTTTACGTTCCCAACTCCCCTTGGGATGGTAAATTTGGAGTTCAGTTCACCGCCACACTTAGATTCATTTGGTTTATCTTCTAGTTTCTACCACCAGCTTGTTCACATGTCCTCTAGGACCTCTGGTTTCTCCTACGATAAAAAAAAAAAACATGCTAGCTCTCCACAAGTGCTTATGACCAAGACAAGGCTTTGGAGTTGGACTTCATCTCCAGGCACCACACAAGTCCCACTCACTTCTACTAATGCTGATTGGATAAATGAAGACAATGAATTACCCGACAGGGTTCAATAAAGGACTCTAAATTGCCTGTCGTTGTGAATGTGAGTGTGCTTGTTTGTCTGTATATGTAGCCCTGCGACAGACTGGCGACCTCTCCAGGGTGTCCCCAGCCTTCGCCCAAATCAGCTGGGATAGACTCCAGCACCCCCCGCGACCCTAGTGAGAATAAAGCGGTATATAGAGAATGGATGGATGGATGGTTCAATAAAGGGTACTTCAGGCCTTCATTTTTGTCAAACTCAGTTATGTTCAGGCGGCCCTTTGAATCTCTGGGCAAAACGCTAACACATCAGTTTACGTACAGGTACTTGTATGTACACGCCACAAAACCATAGTATCATAGATTGAAAGAGTCCGACTTCTGTCAGTGAGCATAAGGACAAACCCATCTCCATATAAATTAGTCTGCAAATATTTTAAGTACTAAATGACAAATGGCAATGTTTTTAAAGCTAATGTCATGAATCATTTTTGATTATCAGTTTCATAAATCAGTATTTGGTGTGAACCCCCTTTGCCTTTGAAGCAGCACTAGTTCCTCCTAATAGACCTACACAGTTTTTCAAGGAACTTGGGAGGCAGTTTATTATTTGCATATTGGAGAACTTGCTACAATTCTTCTTTGGATGTAATCTGTCTTAGTGTAGTCTGCCTTTTCATTTATTTCCAGACTGACTTCATGATGTAGAGCTCAGGGTTCTTTGGGAATCAGATAATCTGTTGCAGGACTCCTTGTTCTTCTTGTCTCTGAACATATTTCTTTGTACTCCTGGTGTTTGTGGTTGTTGTCACGCTAAAAAAAAAAAATGTTGCAGACTGATCATACTCTTATCGGTTGAAGGCTGCAAATCTAAAATTCCTAAAATGTTTGCACAGTACTAAAATTTAGTGCTGTTTAGCCTCAAGCCCAAGCTTCAGCATCTCCTCCACCAGAGGTGTTGTTCCGCATACTGATTGCTCTTTTCAGTGGGTAGTGTTCAAGTTAGACCTATGGCTTTGTCTTCTGCCCAACTAGCCATGTACCAGTGAGGGCAGCAGGCCAGATGGAGCCCAAGTTTCTGTCTTGATGATGGGGCTTTTAAGTGCTTGATCCACTCACTCGGGTAACGATAGACCCTATAAAGAACTGTTGTCCCTGATAGCATAGCTACTACTCGCACATGGACATGCACACCTTTACATCTTAATATATATCATACAGCAACTATGTGGTCTCCTAGTTTTATTTATGTTGACACTCGTTTCCAGTTAGTTTTCAGTCAAAGTAATATAAGTGTTTTCAACTGTGTCCACACTTTTCATTGTTTAAATTTCTGGCACATCAGTGGCCATTCAAGTGACCTTGAAAATTCATGGCAAATTTTTAAACCATTGAGAAATTAAACAGACAAACTTAAGAGTTTATAATATGCAATTAATGTATTCTGTTGACACTTTCTTTTTCCAGTGTTATGAAAAGATGATCCATTCCACAAATATAAACAGTGAGATGAAGGATGATAGAAGCACCCTTGAAAGTGAGAAGAATTCTACTCCTCAGAAATCTGTCTGCCTGGAGCACACTGATGTTCCATCTTTTAGGAATGATGGGACATTAACTCCTCCACAGAAAGAGATGAGAAGTGAATCTGTTGAGCCAGAAAATGTTCAGACTGCATTAGGAATTGGTCAAGTGTTACATGGATGCAAGAACGAGAGAACAGATATGAAAAATGGCACAGAAAATCCTGAAACTACAGAGATGACACAAAAGGATCAGTTGGATTCATCCAAATCTGTCACTGACAAAGAGACAGACTCCAGTATGGAAGCAAGTGATGTAGTTCATGCAGATGAATCCAAAGATGAAGAAAGTTGTTTCATGGAAGAAGATCCATCCCATGAAAGCAATACTGATACCTCTGTTAAAGTGGTTCACCAAGAGGATGGTTCTGCAAGCAAAGATTCCAGTATCATCTGCAATGGACACTGTTCAGACAATGAGGAGCTGTTATTAAAGGAGAAACCTGAAGCAGTCTCACCAGACCAACCTGAAAATGATAATGTAGATGTGGATTGTGAAGGTAAAGTCATCAAAGGTGAAGAGTACTTCAGAGAAGAACATGGGCTTGATGAGAAAAAACACTGCATTTCAGCTGTGGAAGCTGACAAAGACTTGAGTGATCAGCCATTACTTGTGATGTCTGATGGATCAGATCTAGTAAATGCAGACTGCATTGCAGAGTCTAGTCATCAAGCACAACTGGATGAACAACAATCTCCAGCAGACAGTGTGAAAGTTGCCTGCCATGACTCACAGTCGACGTTGCCGTGCACAAATGACATTGCATTGACAGATGAACATGCCATTTCTGAAAAAGTTCCTCACACTCCATCAGAAATGCAACCCATTGATGACGACCCTGCAGCTGAGGAAAGTTCAGAAACCGCAGTATCTGTGTCTGATGAGGGCACAAGTTCATTGGATGAGTCTTGTGCCGGTTTGTCTGTTCCCCAGAAAAAGGACGGTGTGGAGATGGAGCACCAAAAACCTGAAATGTCTCCTTTCACTTTGGATCTTTGTCGTAATGCTCATGAGGATCCTGAAAGCAAGTCAACCGAAGGAGAAGATAAGGTTGAGAATATAACTCAGAATGAGTCATTTCAACACCAGTCTCCCTTGCCTCAGCATGAGGTTCTAAAAATGTTTAATTTTACTGAAGAAGCAGATCTTAAAATAGATGATACAAATGAGGAACTGGATGGAAGTTGTGGTGGGGTTTATATTCCATTTATTGGAATAGCAACCTGTGGAGAGGATACCATGCAAATACATGGCTCACACCCACAAGACAAGGTTCAAAAGGTTCAGGGACATGAAAAAATACCATTTATCAGTGATACTACTGACCCTGAAACAGTTCTGCCCAACGAGATGTGCAGTACGCCTAAAATTACAACAGAACTGTTTCCTTGCAAACTGTCAATTCTTGAGGCAAATGAAACCAACCATTCAGTCATTTTGGGAAGTGAGTCTGACAGCAGGTGCCCTACTCCAACTATGGATGAAAACCCATTTGGGTACATACCTTCTTGTGGCCCTAGCATTAGCACTTCTGATGGCATTGGCTATGAAACATGCAAAAACATTGTCCAGAAAGGCCTTGGAAGGTCTTCAACGCCTATAAATGATGACCCAGTTTTTAAGCAAAACCTTGCCCCTTCTGCGGGCAAGAGTGATCCCAATCTTCATCATGATTTTCATCCTGATCTTGAACAAAGGACTCTAAGAGTTCTGCAAAGCATAGACAAGTTCCTCTCCAAATCAAACCTCACTGGCAAATCCAGACAGATCACAACAGGTGACATAACCGAGTCTTTTGCCCCAAACCGCAACAGCAAGTGCATCCCCACTGGCCAATCAATAGGCAACACCTCAGCTGACATTAAGAACAAGAAAAGAAACAATGAAAAGCCAGCAGCCTCTGACAGGCGGGATCTGTATACAGTATCACCAGCTTGCCCTCATACACTGCCATTTGAAAATGCATTAGAGAAAGTACACACAAAGTTTCAGCTGGAGAGAACAAACTCATCTAGCTATTTTGAAAGACCTGATGAACAAGAATCCCTTGCAGGGCAAGATTTTTGTCATTCTGACATCTCTTCTCCTTCTATTGAGCATTTGCATGTGATAAAACCAAACACAGACCAAGAAAGACATAAAGCAACAACTCAGCCCAACTTAAATCATGAACCCCGTCCATACAGTCAGCGTCCTGTCATGGCTGTGAAACCATCAAAGAGTGAGGAGAGTCAAGCAGGTCCCTCTTCTAAAGATGTGTGCGTTGAAAACTCTGCCAAAAACAAACAGACTGAAATCCCTGATTTCAAATATGCCTTAGCGATTTCCAAGCTCTTGGAAAAGAAGAGAAAAGCAACTTTAAGGGGGAATTCTAATGGACTAAATGATGAGTGTGAAGCCCGTGAGTTGTCTTCCAAAAGTACTTGGCAGGCAAATGTTTGTCACAATAAACCTAACTCAGACGAAGTTAAGTTTGCATCACATCAGTACCAAGGAAGGGACACCTCCGAATTCACTGCGATTCCATCATCGTCTTCATCAGCTGCAAAAACTTCCCCCAAACTTGTTGATGCTACCCAAGATTTCCTTGTATATAGTTCAGCTGAGAAAGTTGACCGAACGACAAAGAAGAATATTGAGATGCATCAGATCAACGTCTCAGATGCATCAGCTTCATTTATAGATCCTGCAGATAATAGCAGAATGGATGACAGTCTCACCTTGGGCCCTCAAAGCTCACTCGTATGCACGGTCTTTAACTCTGACCGGAGGAAATCTTCCTCTTTTCTGGAACAACTTTCTCAGAGGTGCCTTCAAGATGATATCACTCAGACATCAGTGGAGCAAGAGTGCCTCATCTTTTCAGAAAAAATGAAGCAGCTTTTGAAAAAGCGTAAGGAGGAAGCCGTCTGCCAACAGGACACCAATGACAGCTTGAGGGTTTCTTGCACTAGTCCTGTGACTGTCTGTTTTTCCAATCTAGACGAGCAGGACGATTCACTGGATCTCATGGACATGTCAATGGTTGGACAAAAATTTAAAGTGGACTTGTCTGACAGGGAAAACCAGACGGACACCACAAAGACTTTGCATCCCGAAGAATTACCTCAGACAACAAGCAACCCAATGGAGAATGCCTGGGTTTGTAGTGTGACTGCAGAATGTGCCCGGATGTACGAGACTACGATGCAGGATATTTGTGCAGTCGAAAAGATCTCCTTTAAACCTAAAAGCTGCAGAATGGATCGAGATTACCCAAAGACTGAACCAAGTAATCATTTCGACTTCTGTGATCAAATGAAGAGAGAAATGGATGAGGCCTTTCGAAGTAGTCTCAACTCAGTAGTGAAGAAGTCCTGTAAAACAAAGTACAGATTCTACATATTGGTGACATCAGATGATGTCTTCTTTGAGGAAACCAAGGTAAGATGAGTTTTCAACATATTTTGATTGGCATATTTCTTATAACTTATTTTTTTCAGTGATATACTGCTTAGAGCCTGATGTATGAAAGTTGTACATGAAAACTTGTGATCTTCAAAAAGCTCATAGCACACATGGTGACATAGACACGTAACGAAAAAAAACAGATATGGTGTAGCAGGCAGGAAAGGAAAAAACATCTTTGGTGTGATCTAACATTCAAAATAAAAGCTGTAAACACTAATGAGAAGGGAAAATCCCAAAAAGCTTTATATGGGCTCTTCAATTGGCAGTATAAGTTACAGTGAGCATAGATTTATAGGTTTTCACGTAAAGCAGTAGAATCAGAATGTTCATGCACACCTCTGACTCTACTTTTGCAGCATAATCCATTTCTTTTCTGTCTGATCAGTGTGTCTCCACAGGAATATTTACCTCAAAACATATCCAGACACTTCTATGTCAGATGATTTGCAATATATAAAAGCAATCGTCATCATCAATTGACATTTATTTACGTAACTGATTTAAATTAAAGGACAATGAGCAGCAACATTTTGGGAGGCCAAAATTTCAATCCAACAATGTAGATCAAATTTTTACCTGATCACAGACTCGACAAACATGTTAGTGTTACTTTTCAAGAAAACAGATTTGGCCTTTTCCTTATGTGTGCATTATTTTTTAGAGTGTCATTAACCTCAAAGTGGTCTATGTTTCAATGGGCTTAAGACTTGCAAATGGGAAATATGTTTTACAGGTTGGGTATATTCTCTTTCATTTTTAAAAGGCACAGTTAGAGGCAGAGGGCCACACTGCTGTACAGCCATCAGAATTTTTCCTCGGTGAGGAAAGTTCATCATCTCTGCTCATCATCCTCAGGAATGAAGACATTGCTGAGCACATTTGTGAGGTAATAGATCAGCTGTTTTTTATAGATCACAACAGGACTTTGGCAATCACGATTTAATGACTCAGCTCTCTGCTACTCAGGTTCCACATTTGCTTGAACTGAAGAAGTCCCCAGTTGTGCAGTTTGCTGGAATTGATGAACCGGATGATGTTGTGAATCTTACCCATCAGGAGCTCTTCACACGGGGTGGTTTCATCATGTTTGACAGAGCAGCACTGGAGCACCTCAGTCTTTGTATGTGCACTTATAACTGCGTACCAACGTCTTCCTGTTTGAGATATTGTCATGTCAGTTTAACTCAGTCTTGTTGCTTCAACTTTGTATGAATTTACAGGCAACATGAAAAAATTGGCTGACATCTTGCAAGAACTAAGCAGCAATGGGAAGTGGAAATGGATGTTGCACTACAGAGACAGTCGTCGACTAAAGGAAAATGCGAGGTGAGTATCAGTTCTGGAAATATGATTACAAAATCTCAGTTCCCTGTTTTTTTATTATCCCTTATTAATCCCACCAGGGGAAGTTCTGACTTTCACATATGCAGGGTCAGCCATAGCACAGCACCCCTGGAGCAGGAAGGGTTAAGGGCCTTGCTCAAGGGCCCAACAGTGGCTACATCAGGGTTTGAACCTCTGACCTTCGGATCAGTAGTCCAGAGACTTAACTGTTGCACCACTGCTTCTGTATTTGGCAGATCATGACTTTTCCATTAGCATTTCTCTTTAGTAAAGCAAGATTTTATTGTCTTTTCCAATGAATGGAGACGGCACGAATATTGGGATCCATTCGTCTGGTCTCCCGCATGCAAATTTTGCACACAACCTTTGTTTAGTCCTCAGTTAAACTGAAGAATTCCCAAACAGCGGAGGTCTTCGGCATCTTGTCTTGTGTTTAAACAACAAAGTGAAATGTGACGTCAGAGTCGGCAGCCACCTGGCCATTCGGGTGGTGGTAACCATAGACTTATGAAGTCTAACCCTAATCCTAACTCTTTATATGTCTATGGTGGTAACAAACACGAATGGATGAGCCGAAATGAGACGAACACGGCAGGATGAGCCGAAGTGGGCCAAAGGCGAAGGGAAGAGACGATTTCCGAATATTCCTATTTTCATCTGGGGGAAGGAAGGGGTGATCACATAGACAAATGTGTATATGTCATAGACATATGTGTATATGTTTATGTGATCACACAACGGGATGAGCCGATATGAGCCGCTGTGGGCCGAAGGCGGAGGGAAGACAGTAACGCTGTGCTGCACTTGTCAAGGTCTTAGCTTGTAAGTGAACAGTCAGTTCTACTTAGCAGCATGGATGTGGCACCTCAGAGTCTTTGACCAGGGCCAAGCTAGAAACAAACAAGGATGAGTACCTACCATAAGTTGGGTCAGTAGGAACAAACTACAAATCAGCTGCAGAGTGTTGAGATGGATGTCCTGAAAAAGTCTGATCCACAGCATCTAACCTCATAGTACCTAATGCCACAGAACACGTTCAAAGGTCTTGCATGGCCTTGTCTTTGGGTGTCGCAGGTTTTTTGCCACCATGGATCAGTGTAGAAGAAATCAAATACAAACCGAACTTCATAACTTGCCTTTTGTTGATGATTGTTTCCTGGAGTTTTTATTCTGATTTACTTTAGCTGTTCAGATAAATCCATCTTTGTCTTACACATTGCCACCTCTGTTGAAATCTTGCCTTTCTGATTGTTAAGTTTGCACCTCCTGACTGCAGGTTGAATGCAGAGGCAAAGGAGAAGAAGGACTTCCTTCACTGGGGCCAAGATGCTGGAATACTGGAGGTGTTGCCTTACCATGAGTGTGACCTGATGTCAAGAGATCAGCCCGACTATCTTGCATGTTTGATACGCTTGCAGGTCCAGAATATATCATCTCGTTACCCCGTTTTTATCACAGGTGAGACACTGTTGTGCTAATATCCATGTTAACTGTGCCAACATTCACTGAATCCAGCTACAATGTGGATTTGATTTGATTGATTTCCTACACATCTATAATATACCATTAATTAAGCGGAATAACTTTTGATGCTTTGGTTCCTCAAACAAGTTGTGTGTTATGTGGACATAAGTAAAATCCCCAAAAGTCACAGAGTTAAGCGGTAAAGATTTTACACTGCTAAAGAAATCATGTGTTTTTCTCGTTTTCGCAGATACGACAACAGACAGCGCCTTTGAGAGGAATGGGATTTTAACAATAACTTTGAACTCTTTCCTGACAAACTCTCCAACTGAAACATTTACAGTCTGACCCACAGAAGAAGTCAGATGGATGAATGAACACAAGTTGTGGAAATCTTCTTGCACAACAATCAAAAACTGACTGGATGCGAAGAGAAACAGTCGATCACCAGAGATGGTTATTTAAACATACTACAGCCTTTATAATTTCTCAGTAAGTCTAACAATTCAGCTCTTTTGAAAGCAAGAATAAATAATAATTTGTTGCTTTACAGGGTTTTTTTTGTTCTTGTGTAAACCCAGTTATCATTCAGTTAATGGATAGAGTGGCAATAAGGCCAAGATGCTGGCAGCTGTGCTGTAATGATGCAGTTTGTATTTTTATTGTACATTGTATTGTAAACCTGTTAAAAAGTGATTTTTACATTAATATTTTATTGTTCGCCTTCCGATCTTGACTGTATACGGTTTGCTGCACAATCAACATTTTGTTGTTTTGATATATTCTTCTTTCATTTTTTTGTTCACCAAGATTTTGTTTCAGGAAAGAACTTAAACGTAATACTCCTGGCCTAGCAACGAAGCTAAATTAAGCCGTTTTCAAGTGCGTGCTGTGTTACATATTTAAAGTGTACAACTGTACAGTGATTCTTAAGTCATCAGACACAACAATTTAACATTGTTGTTAAACGCTAAATATATTTAGTTTTGATGATGTTCATTATGTACAGCTCAATGACTGAAAATAAAAAGTTTTCATTAAAGGTTTTGCTTTAAAAGGTTGTTAATGCCGAATGAAGTAGCTGCACTCTCGTCCTGACTGCTCACACTGCATTGTTACCGTTATTTTGGCCCCACCATACTGAATACATGTCGGTGATGAAATGGCCTCTATGTTGCTGTAAATGGATGAGCAAAATGGTAAATGGTTGTATTCATATAGCACTTTTATCCAAAGCACTTTACATGATATGTCACATTTACCCATTCACACACTGATGGCGGAAGCTGCCATGCAAGGTGCTAACCACAACTCATCAGGAGCAATTAGGGGTTTGGTGTCTTGCTCAGGGACACCTCAACATGAGCACGACGGGCCGAGGCTCGAACCGGCAACCTTCCAGTTACAAGACGGCCACTCACTGAGCCATGCCATGCAAATGCACTGTCCTCACTCAACTTAAATAAATGTACTAAAAATAAAGATTTAGACAAGGAAAGCTAATGTAGGACTTCAATGAAATACTTCAAAATGTTTTTTCCCTTTCATCATTTCAAAATATCCTTTACATTGTGGAGTTTGTTCTGTAATAAATTGTAGCCTTGTTTCCGTTCAGGTTTGACTAAAAAAAAACCCTGAAAAATCTCGAAGGCTTTGGCAGAATTTAAATATGATTTCTTTACATTAATTCCTAAAAATAAGTTGATTTGTACAGTGGTTACGGAACGTATTCAGACTCCTTGAAATTTTTCACTCTGTCATTGCAGCCATTTGCCAAAATCAAAAAAAGTTCATTTTATTTCTCATTAATGTAGACTCAGCACCCCATCTTGACAGAAAAAACAGAAATGTAGAAAATTTTGCAAATTCATTAAAGAAAAACTGAAATATCACATGATCATAAGTATTCAGACCCTTTGCACGACTTTCATATTTAACTCACATGCTGTCCATTTCTTCTGATCCTCTTCGAGATGGTTCTGCTTCTTTATTGGTGTCCAGCTGTGTTTAATTAAACTGATTGGACTTGATTAGGAAAGGCACACACCTGTCTATATAAGACCTTACAGCTCACAGTGCATGTCAGAGCAAATGAGAATCATGAGGTCAAAGGAGCTCAGAGACAGAATTGTGGCAAGGCACAGAGCTGGCCAAGGTTACAAAAGAATTTCTACAGCACTCAAGGTTCCTAAGAGCACAGTGGCCTCCATAATCCTCAAATGGAAGATGTTTGGGACGACCACAACTCTTCGTAGACCTGACCGTCCAGCCAAACTGAGCAATGGTGGGAGAAGAGCCTTGGTGAGAGAGGTAAAGAAGAACCCAAAGATCACTGTGGCTGAGCTCCAGAGATGCAGTCGGGAGATAGGAGAAAGTTCCACAAAGTCAACTATCACTGCAGCCCTCCACCAGTCGAGGCTTTATGGCAGAGTGGCCCGATGGAAGCCTCTCCTCAGTGCAAGACACATGAAAGCCCGCATAGAGTTTGCAAAAAACACATGAAGGACTCCCAGACTATGAGAAATAAGATTTTCTGGTCTGATGAGACCAAGATTGAACTTTTTGGTGTTAATTCTAAGCGGTATGTGTGGAGAAAACCAGGGACTGCTCATCACCTGCCCAATACAATCCCTACAGTGAAACATGGTGGTGGGAGCATCATGTTGTGGGGGTGTTTTTCAGCTCCAGGGACAGGATGACTGGTTGCAATTGAAGGAAGGATGAATGCGGCCAAGTACAGAGAAATCCTGGAGGAAAACCTCTTCCAGAGTGCTCAGGACCTCAGACTGGGCCGAAGGTTCACCTTTCAACAGGACAATGACCCTAAGCACACAGCTAAAATAACAAAGGAGTGGCTTTAGAACAACTCTGTGACCGTTCTTGACTGGCCCAGCCAGAGCCCTGACCTAAACCCAACTGAGCATCTCTGGAGAGACCTCAAAATGGCTGTCCACCAATGTTCACCATCCAACCTGACAGAACTGGAGAGGATTTGCAAGGAAGAATGGCAGAGGATCCCCAAATCCAGGTGTGAAAAACTTGTTGCGTCATTCCCAAGAAGACTCATGGCTGTACTAGCTGAAAAGGGTGCTTCTACTCAATACTGAGCACAGGGTCTGAATACTTCTGACCATGTGATATTTCAGTTTGTCTTTTTTAATAAATTTGCAAAATTTTCTGCATTTCTGTTTTTTTCTGTCAAGATGGGAGAAATAAAATGAACTTCTTTGATTTTGGCAAATGGCTGCAATGACACAGAGTGAAAAATTTCAAGGGGTCTGAATACTTTCCGTACCCACTGTATTAAGGTTAAATATTTAGTTTCAAATGTAGCAGTAATTCAGTATTCAATACTGCTTAAATTCAGCCAGATGTATGTGAATTGAATCAGATTCTAATAAAGAGGAAGGAAAGAGAAAGCTCCATCCTGCAAATTGACATGTCTGTTACATGAAACCTGAGAAGTTGGAATATGTTGTGTTATACATGGTTATGTAAGGTTCTCAGTAGAGCTTCAAAATACAAAAAGAAGAAATGGGAGTGAGAGAAAAAAAATTGAGTGAACAATTGATTGAAAACAACAAACTAAAATAGGCTGTTCATCAGGTGATCAAAAGTTTGACCATAGCTAAAAAAAACTGAAAACCCCCTGAAAACGAAAACCTAAGTGTCAAAAAAGGACTCAGTAAAGAGCAGTTCCACCATTCTTGTGGCTCACCTCAAAAATTTGCTTTGGCATGCTTGAAGCAAGTGTTCCCAGGAGGCTGGTGGGAACATTGCTCCAAGTTGTGAAGATGGCTTCACGAAGCGCACCCGCTGTCTGGAACTGATGTCCATTTTTGTAAAGTTTCCTTGCAATCCGTCTCCAAATGTTCTCAAATGGATTCAGATCTGGGGAACACACATGATGGTCCAAAAGAGTCATGCTCTCCTCCTGGAAGAAGTCTGTCGTCATTGTGAACTGCAGTGTTGTCCTGTTGAAAGACTCAGTCATTACCACACAGACGAAGCCTTCAATCATGAGGGATGCATGCTGCAACATCTCCACATAGCAAGGTGCTGTTTGACCCCCTGCGCAACCTGAAGCTCCATTGTTCCCTCATGATGGAGCCTCCTCCACTGTGCCGTGCAGAAAACATCTCCAGTAGGATCTTCTTTTCATGCCAGTAATGCTGGAAGCCATCAGGACCATCAAGGTTAAATTTCTTCTGGTCAGTGAACAAAACTTTCTTCTACCTTTCAATGTCCCATGTTTGTTGGTCCTTTGCAAAGTCCAAACAGGTGATTTGGTGGCGTTGAGATGTGGATATTGAGGATGTTTTTTTGTTTTTGAAGCCCTTCTTGTGCAGATGCCGTCTGATGGTTATTGGGCTGCAGTCAGCACCAGTAAAAGCCTTAATCTGGGTCGAGGATCGTCCGGGTTAGCGCTGGTGACATTTTTTTGGGGTCTACCACTTGACTTTTTTGTTCCACAACCCTCAGGATCTTTTAAGAAATTCAAAATGACCATCTTACTGCATCCAACCTCAGCTCTATGGCATGTTGTGTGAGGCCTTGCTTATGCAGCTCAACAATGCTATCACGTTCAACGACAGAAAGCTTTTTCGACTTTGCCATTGGGAGGTCATGACAGTGGAAATACCTGACAGGAAATGACATGGAATCCAAATCTTTGTGCAGATTTTGACTTTTAATGACCGTGATCTTAAACTTTGGTCAGATGACAAAAGCATGTTTGAGTTTAAATGCAGTTTTCAACTAGACCAGCCCTCAGTAGATGGCAGAACCACGCCCAGATATCTGAACGGACATACACACATACATACTTACCCAGCCAGCCAGATACCGAAAGCGAATGCAGTAACCCCGCTGACGTGTACGTCAGGTGTGGTTAATAAATTGCTGCTCAGTTTTTCCTTCTCGCTCCATTGCTTCTTTTTGGATTTTGAAGCTCTACTTAGAACCTTCTTAAGATCCAACAGTGTGAAATGGAAATTCTTGCAATTATTAAATGCCTCTAATGTTCAGTCAAATAAAAAACAATGTTTATAGGATGCATGCTTAATAAAAGTATTTCTAAGTGTCGTGTAAAACATGCAACAGAAAATTATAAAGAACAATATTTAGGCAAAAGGGCCAAACTGAGAATAAATATCTCTTAAGCAGGAGTGTCCTGATCGAGATAGCAGCAGCACTGAATGCAGACTGCAAAATATTATTTATATTTTAATAGATAGGATGTGAGTGCATATGATCAGAAGGATCAAGTAAAATTTTTTAAATTAAAGCAGTGAATCTCTCAACAGCAAAAAAAGATGTAACAACACACAAGGAAATGACAGAAGAGTTGTAAGGCAGTGAGAGGCAAACAATTATTTCTGAGGACCAATAATACTCTTCTGGCAATAATAATAATAATAATAATAATAATAATAAAGTTTTTTCGGTGGCATTTTATGATAAATTCTAAAAACGTAGGCAATTTTTACACAGTAAATTGAATTATCAATTTGATAAAGCATCAAAAACTGAGTATTCAACTAAACCCAACTTGGCCTGCTTCTGCTAAGAAATATGCAACCCTTAATTTTTCCCTTTTAGAAAAAATCTATATTTAACTATTAACGCCATTCTAAGAAGATGATTAATAGATTAAATTTAGAAATTGTCTGCTTTAGGGTTAGTTGATGCAGGATGAGCAGGAAGCCAAGAAATTCTGAAATAAAAAATGCAGTGACCCTGTAGATAGTCCTACAGAATGCTTTTTAAAAACTAACAAACTAACTCCAGCTAACTCTAAGATATTATTACCACAGAAAATCGTGGTGTCTGTTTTTATCTAAGAATCCAGCACCACCCAGTGTGGACAGTAAAACCTGCAGCCAGAACGTGACTGAAAGAGGAAGTGGAAGCAGTTTACCCGAGTTGGATATGCAAAAGAAAAGTGTTTAAAAAAGGAAATCTGCTCCTGTTTACTTCTTATTCTTTGAGTACATTTAATAATACGCGACAGATAAAGATTACTCGCCATATACAGCAACTTTATTCACAATAAAAAGGGCAACACCGAAGCGTTTCCGCCATAGACATATATAAAGAGTAGACGCAGCATCGAGCGCTATTGCATTGGGGCTGACGAGTGGTGGGGCCGCCATCTTGGACCGGTCACCCGCTCCACTCAGCGCTGTTTGACAGCGCATTTAATCCATCTTAACTCTGAATATTAAACTGATTTTCACGCTTTTAAATTTTTTTTCATTTGCTGCAAACGTCATACATGTAGCTATGATACAGGGCAAATGGTTCGGCGTGTTTTAATATTCATAGCGGGATTAACAGTAATAGAATATTCTGATATTAAGCTCGACTGTAGACAGGTATTTTGCAAACATTGTAAACACACACACACTAATATATGTTAGAGAAGCAGATAATGGCAGTAAAGTCAATTGTTTTAATAATTTGAAGAGACAATATATGATTATGCTATATATACATATATGAACAAAATACTGACTAATGAACACATTTCTATATAAAACAATAGATAGAAGTTATATATCAGAGAAAAGGAATATATATAAATGATAGATGGAGTATCAACATCATTCATATAGCTACATATATATATATATATATATATATATATATATATATATATATATATATATATATATATATATATATATATATGAAAGTTATATGTCAGAGAAAATCATACTAGTTATATAAATTATATATGGAGTATTAATATAATCAGTATATCAGAGAAAGTTATTATGTAAATCAGATATAGACTATCAACATAATTCATACATATATATTAAAAAAGATATATATCAGAAAATGATAATATATATGTCACAGTAGAGATAGCAATTCAGTAGAATTGGCAGTTCTCCTTGTAGAGATGCCAATTGCAATCTCCCCTAGGAGAATTGCCAATTCTACAAGTAGAGATTGCAATTGGCATCTCCCCTATAGGACAATTGCAATCTCTCCACTTCCCCTCCGTTCGTCTTCAAAGGAAGATAAATAAGTAAATAAATAACAAAGAAAGGTAATTCAACAGAACATAAGAAAAGTAGAAAAACATTAATAAATAAACAAACAACATTTAAGAAAAGTAATTTAACAGAACATAAGAAAGAAGATAGAAAATTACTAATAAATAAATAAACAACATGAACGAAAAGCAATTTAACAGAAAATAAGAAACGCGGAAAAAATAGATATATAAATAAACAACACTAAAGAAAGGTAATTTAACAGAACATGAGAAAGTAGCAAAATAAATAAACAACACTAAAAAGGTAAATAAACAGAACAAAAGCAATAAACGATGATAAAACACTACAAAAAGGTAATTTAACAGAATATAACCAAAGTCGAAAGGCAATTATTAATAAATAAATAATAGTAAAGAAAGGTAATTTAACAGAACAGAAGAAAAGTCGAAAAAATAAAAAATGAACAGTGCCAAAGGAAGTTAATTTAACAGAAGGTAAAAATAACAAAAAAACCCATAGCGCTAAAAGAAGCAAAATTAACACAACAGAGGAAAAGTAGAAAAATACAAATAATAAACAGCACTAAAGAAAGCTAATTAGAAAAAAAATTAAAACAGCACTGAAGAAAACAATTTAATCGCAAAAGAAAAAACGTAGAAAAACTAGTCTTTAAATTAAAAAACAGCTAAGGAAATCTAATTATAAAAAAAATATAATTAAAACAGCATTAAAGAAAATTAATTTACCACAACAGAAGAAAAACTGATTTTATCATTAAAAAAACAGCGCTAAAGAAAGCTAATTAAAAATTTTAAAAAGCACTAGAGAAAGCTAATTTAATAGAACAGAATAAAACAAAGAGAACAGTTCAAAAGAAAAAATACACTCAGTTCTCTCAGTTAGTCGTGTCGTCTTCAGGTCATTTATGAAGTGATGCTGGTGAAACTCCAGGCAGACTGCAAATAGCGATTAGCTGCTGAGCAGAATGTCAAATTAAAATAATGTAATCTTGAAATGTTAATTAAAAAGACTTGGTTTACTGTGGATTTTGAACTGTGGCCCCATTTTTACAAAACACGCAAAGTGCATTCCAAACAGACATTTACAGATTCATCACAGGAGTGAATCTCATTCACAATGTAAACATTTACTGTTGGCTTTGAGTCATAAATGATGGTATTACGTGTGAAAAAGAATGATTTCAGAAAAACAGGCCTTTAGAACATTCTTTGGAAATTAAACTAGATGCTATTCTGTTTGACTTGCTTTTCGTCACCCAAAACAACCACCAGAGGTCTCCAAATAATTAGAAATGGTGGCTGTACTTTAATTACTTCAGTTCATTTTGGTTGAAACTATTGGAAACATAAGTTCATCTCTTTTATCCCAAAGATTAAATTTTTTTCTAAATGAGTCACTTGTTGATTCTTAGTAGCCTTTTGGTTTATTTTATTTTGGTGTCCTGTATTTACTGGACTTTCTGAAGTCAGAAAATACATTAACTGTAAAAAATCTTAATAATACGGTGTGTTCACATTCATAATTCAGTTTCCTGCATGATTCAGATTGCAAAATTTTGAAAATAACAAATATTTTAAATCATGCAAAGGAAATCCTAGCTCAAATACAGTGACTGTAGCACTGAATACAGTTTGTACACTCCAATAAATAATACACCACAGCACAGACAAACTTCATGTTAAAAAATTTATTTCAAACAGAGACAAACATTTTCTATTTCTTAAAATTGTTTTTTTCTTAAATATTAGATAGACAAACATTTAGGTTTTGAACACATTTAAGAGAGAACTTGAAATCAGTGCTTTATATCCATTTAAACGCTCACTTCCTAACTGTCACTTTGATTTCATCAACATTAAAAGTAGTAAAATGATGAATAAAAACATCTTATTGGAACGTATTAAAGCAAAAACTGTAAATGATTCATGTATAACTCATGCCAATACTCCTCTTTTCCACAAACTAAAAGTGCATGTTTGAATTTCTCAACACTCAAACTAAGTAAACATCTTTTTGGAACATATTTAAAAACATTTGGAACTGATTGATTTCTAAATATATGCTAAATGCCTTCATGTTCATTTTAATACTCATTTTCTTCCTCCTCTTCCTCACCGTCAACACTGTCGACTCCCACCTCCTCATAATCCTTCTCCAGAGCTGCCATGTCCTCTCTGGCCTCAGAGAACTCTGACTCCTCCATACCCTCACCTACATACCAGTGAACAAAGGCACGTTTAGCGTACATCAGATCAAACTTGTGGTCCAGCCGAGCCCAGGCCTCAGCCACAGCAGTGGTGTTGCTCAGCATGCACACGGCCCTCTGGACCTTGGCCAGATCTCCACCAGGAACCACGGTTGGCGGCTGATAGTTGATGCCAACCTTGAAGCCGGTGGGACACCAGTCCACAAACTGGATGGTGCGCTTCATTTTAATAGTGGAAATGGCAGCGTTGACATCTTTGGGCACCACATCACCACGGTACAAAAGACAACAAGCCATGTACTTGCCGTGGCGAGGGTCACATTTCACCATCTGATTGGCCGGCTCGAAGCAGGCGCTTGTGATCTCAGCCACACTTAACTGCTCATGGTAAGCCTTCTCAGCGGAGATGACAGGAGCATAGGAGACCAGAGGGAAGTGGATGCGGGGATATGGAACCAAGTTGGTCTGGAACTCTGTCAGATCAACATTCAGGGCTCCATCAAAACGAAGAGAAGCGGTGATGGAGGACACAATCTGAGCCATCAGCCTGTTCAGGTTGGTGTACGTGGGACGCGCGATATCCAGGTTCCTACGGCAGATGTCGTAGATGGCCTCATTATCTACCATGAAGGTGCAGTCAGTGTGCTCCAGGGTGCTGTGGGTGGTCAGGATGGAGTTGTAGGGCTCCACCACAGCAGTGGACACCTGGGGAGCGGGGTAGATGGGGAACTCCAGCTTGGACTTCTTGCCGTAGTCCACAGACAGACGCTCCATCAGCAGGGAGGTGAAACCAGAGCCGGTGCCGCCACCGAAGCTGTGAAACACCAGGAAGCCCTGAAGACCAGAGCACTGGTCAGCCTGAGGACAGAGAGGGAGACACAGCAGACAAACATGACATACAGGAATGTCATTTCATGAGTGATTTGTAAGATATATTAGAAAATAACTGCCCTGAATTTACACACCAGTTTGCGGATCCTGTCCAGAACCAGATCTATGATTTCTTTTCCAATGGTGTAGTGTCCACGGGCGTAGTTGTTGGCAGCGTCCTCTTTGCCAGTGATCAGCTGCTCAGGATGGAACAGCTGGCGGTAGGTCCCAGTGCGCACCTCATCTGAAGAGACACATTCAATCAGAAATCACAGTGACTGACAGTCACAAGTAGCTTCTAGATCTACTGAGAGTTTATTTACCGATGACAGTGGGCTCCAGGTCCACAAACACAGTTCTGGGGACGTGCTTTCCAGCTCCAGTCTCGTTGAAGAAGGTGCTGAAGGAATCATCTCCTTCTGTAACAGTCTTATCGTCGGGCATCCGTCCATTTGGCTGGATCCCATGTTCATAGCAGTAAAGCTCCCAGCAGGCGTTGCCAATCTGGACCCCAGCCTGACCAACGTGGACAGAGATACACTCACGCTGGAGGAAAACAAGACAATTTAGACATCTTACCAATTAGCTACATGCTAATATGATCTAACAACTACTAATTAGACACTTCAGACTACTCATTGTATGATAAAGTCAAATAAAACAAACAGTAGACTGAAATAACCTCAAATTGGAACAACAAAAACTCTTTGAAGGAACATAATTTTAGTTTGCCATAGCCAGACACTGCTACGGTCATAGTTTTCACACACATGTAGTTTTCTTAACTCCAGTCAACACATTATACAACATGAACATTATTAGATCGATGGTTTGATTCACTGACTTCTTCAAGTTAGATAAAGTCAGTCAGCAGCAGCAGCAGAGTGAAGTGACAGGTCGTTTGAAACGTTCACTAACTGTACAAAAGCTGGAACTGCAAGTAAAACTGGACTTATAACTTCTGATTTTTCAATTTAAAGCAAATCAGTAAGAACTTAAACTACACTTAGCAAATATTATAACCTAATAGCTAACTTTGCCAAAAGAATTAAAAAAGGGATTTTTGCTGACTAACCGTTAGCCAACGTTTCCACGGAATGTTAGCTAACGTTAACGTTAAGCAATTGCACTTCAAATCAGCTACTGTCAATTATTAGCACCAACCTGAAACACGCAGTAATTGATTTGATGTGTTTAAAACCAGTTTACTCATCATGTTTTCGGATTTTGTGTCGTTGAAATACGAAGAAACGGACGTTACAATCTCACAGGTCTGTGTAAGAAGCTGCCGTTGCGCTAGGAAGCAGAGCACTTTATACTCGCAATGCGCGGGGCTCAACAGCAGCTGCATCTGATTGGCTAAGAGTCTCAAGAGCTGCTCCCCTATTGGTTGAACACAAACGGTCGTCTTTTCAAATAAAATTTTGCCGTTTTTTTGTCCATAGACTGTACAATCTATGGTTTTACAGTCTATATGATTTTATCACACACCATTTTGTCTCATAGTGAAACTATCAGTTTGTCCCGGAAGCAGAAAAATCAGTTCACAAAAAAACCCATTAAGATTAAAAATGTCACAGTGTAAGAAACAGAACAGAAAAATACAAGCATTAAAGAAAAGTAAGAAAAAAAAGTAAAACTCAAGTTACCTCAGCTAAACAGGTCCGTGGACCGTCCGTGTATATTTTGGTAATTGGATTTTCCGCTCTGAAACGGGTATTGAAAAACAAAAAACGAGTGATTATTTGATTTTCGTTTTAAAATACAAAAATTAAAATAGAAATACAAGGTGTTTTTCCTTTTCATGATCAAAAAGGGATATACACAATTTTAAAAATGCTTTGATTTCCATTATATATTTACAATAACAAAAAATAAAATCAGTAAGAGACAGAAATGAAAAAAGACCCGTTTTTCATTTTCTGAGACCAGAAGGGTCATCAGCAAGGGTGGAGCCAAACAGACTAGGGTGCATAGCCTGTATATCAATTTTTTTTGTTAGTTTACATGTTCATAATGAGAAATCCGGTGGCCGATCTTAAAATATATCAATATTGAATTTTTTATAGAGCGTTAAAGTTTTACGAAGCCAGGGGGCGGGGCTATTTGATTGAGAGTCTGGTCTGGAATGGTTGACAGCATAGACATAATAAAGAGTAGACGCCGCTCGGGGTGCTGCGCAGCGAGAAATACGGCCGCAATCTTGGTCCGGTCAGCCGCTCCACTCAGTGCTGTTTGACACCGCATTTAATCCATCTTAACTCTGAATATTAAACTGATTTTCACGCGTTTTTTATTTTTATTTTTTGCTGCAAACGTCATACATGTTGCTATGATACAGGACAAATGGTTCTGCATATTTTAATATTCATAGCGGGAATAATAGATAATAATAATAATAGGTAATAGAATATTCTGATATTAAGCTCGACTGTAGACAGGTATTTTGCAAACACTGTAAACATACACACTAATATATGTTAGAGAAGCAGATAATGGCAGTAAAGTCAATTATTTTAATAATTTGAAGAGACAATA
The DNA here is from genome assembly GCF_021347895.1 of Acanthochromis polyacanthus. NCBI lineage: Eukaryota > Metazoa > Chordata > Actinopteri > Pomacentridae > Acanthochromis > Acanthochromis polyacanthus. The sequence goes on along the minus strand of NC_067120.1, from coordinate 15,595,917 downwards.
TATGATTACGCTATATATACATATATAAACAAAATACTGACTAATGAACACATATTTGTATATAAAACAATAATATGTATATATATATATATATATATATATATATATATATATATATATATATATATATATATAATCATTTTATGATATATCTTTTTAATATATATGTATGAATTATATCCATTTATATCCATAGTCTGTATATGATTTATATAATAATTTTCTCTGATATATTGATTATATTAATACTCCACATATATTATGTTTTCTGATATATTGATTATATTGATACTCCATACATGATTTATATATGTAGTATGATTTTCTCTGATATATAACTTTTATCTATTATATATATATATATATATATATATATATATGTGTGTGTGTGTGTGTGTGTGTGTGTGTGTGTGAATGATGTTGATACTCCATCTATGATTTATATATATTCATTTTCTCTGATATATAACTTCTATCTATTGTTTTCTATAGAAATATGTGTTCATTAGTCAGTATTTTGTTTATATATGTATATATAGCGTAATCATATATTGTCTCTTCAAATGATTAAAATAGGCTAATTGACTTTACTGCCATTATCTGCTTCTCTAACATATATTAGTGTGTGTGTGTGTGTGTGTGTGTGTGTGTGTGTTTACAGTGTTTGCAAAATACCTGTCTACAGTCGAGCTTAATATCAGAATATTCTATTACCTATTATTATTATTATCTGTTATTCCCGCTATGAATATTAAAATACGCCGAACCATTTGTCCTGTATCATAGACACATGTATGACGTTTGCAGCAAAAAAATAAAAATAAAAATGAAAATCAGTTTAATATTCAGAGTTAAGATGGATTAAATGCGGTGTCAAACAGCGCTGAGTGGAGCGGCTGACCGGACCAAGATGGCGGCCCCACCGCTCGTCAGCCCCAATAGGCAGTAGCGGTCGATGCGGCGTCTACTCTTAATATGTCTATGGTTGACAGGTCGTCTGGAGCATAGGTTTCTGCCATTGAAATCCGGATGTGACAGTTGTTTCCTTAAACGTAAGTGTGACTCAGCGGTGAGAAAGATCGAAACTGGATGTTGTACGTGGACATTGTAACTGAGAAAATGGCTCCCAGCAGGTTTAGAGCAGACAGTTTCTGTTTCAGAGCCAGTTCAGGTCGGCCATGACTACAGAGGGCATCAGACCTGCTGCAGTCTGAGTTACGTCCTAACGACATGTACCCTGCACGGACCAGGCTGCTGTATGGAAACTATAAAGTGCCATAATTCACTTTTGTTTGCACATGACTTAAATCAAAAAGGCAGCTTTTAATGCACTATCAAAAGCTGGGATAACGCCACTTTTTGGAGCACTCCAACACCAACTCTGTTTTAACGATTTCAAAAGCTGCTATGTTGCTGCTTTTTAAGGGGTTCCGAATACAACATCACTTTGTATGCCATCCAGAGCTCACTAAATGCTGCTTTTTATGATGCCCCAATAGTGATGGCAGACATAATTTCACTTTTAACGCTACTCCAGTTACAACAGTACTTTTTATTTTTGTGAAAAATTGGCATCACACCCCTTTTTGCAGCACTCCAGTTTCACTGCTGCTTTTTATGCCATGAAAAGTTAGCATAATGCTGCTTTTTACAGGATACCAAAAAGAGATATAAAGACACAGCTTTTCATACCATTGAATACTTGCTAGTTCCACCAGATTTTACAGCACTTTTCCAGAATGTAGATTAAGGTAGATCATTACTCACGCTGCCATGCTATACAGCACGCCAAAAAAAAAAAAAAAAAAGGTCCAAAAATAAAATATGTTGAATGTGGTATGCAAAAACTACCAGGGTGTTCTACTACATCCAGCTGGATTTTGCAGTACGCAAGCAAACATGTTTTTCTTGCCTTTGCCATCCTGAGCTGCAATCCAGTGGAGTGCAGTTATGTCATGTATGTCACGATGTTTCGCACAAGTATAACGCAGCTCACAGACAGCTGACAGATCATCTATCACTATGGTCAAAGCTTATAGTGCAGTACTGTGACAAAGTAGCATGACCCAGTTGTATGCATGCTGCATGAAAGAGTAGGTACTTTGTAGGTACCCGCAGCTGCAGCACGTACTGAAAGCTTTTTTCAAATATGAATTTGACATACGCATACAAATATGCGGGTCCCACTTGATTTCACATTTTCCGCATAAAATGAGAAAACTATAACCAATGTTGTGAGTGAGTTTTTATGTGACGCCCGGCCTGACGTCATCAGTTCGCGCATTCACACACACACACTAGAAGCACGAGCTGATGCAGAGCACGGAGCTCAGAGACAAAAAACAAGAATGGCGAATGCTCAAAGATCACATTTACCTACGAATATTTCAGCCAAAGACCGGGCAAAACAGTACCCAGATTTACTGCACGAAAGTGGGGGGAAACTTTTTTGCACCCCGTGCGACATTGTATCTTTATATTGCTCTTTTTCATTCAGTGGTAGCCTAGTAACAGGATGTAGGAGAAGAATTACCTTTTTTTCCCAGTTCTTACGTATCATCTTTTTGCATATTTCACAACTATTTGCATACTTTGCAACTTTCCACAATTTCCCCGCATAAAATGGTATAAAAACCCTGCATATTTATTCGCATAATCAAGGAATTTAGCCCACGGAATCAAGGATTTTTGCCTGTGTTTTTTCTGGAGGGTCTAACATATTAATAGCTAACATGACTTTCAAACCTTCTCCTCTAGACTACACAGACCACACTCAAAACACGAGACTATCAGCTGATATGTACTACAAGAGCAATTTGGCAGTGAGTAAAAATCTTTTTTGGGGACTTGTCAGTGTATTTATGTCCACAATAAACAAATAAACAAGTAAAATTATTAAAAGAGGTAAACATTTTTAAAGGTAATGTGATCATGTTATTAGGCAAGTCATTTTGTGACCCTCTGTAAACTGTACTCTTCCCAGTCATCCTGTAATGAATAAAACATGGACAATTAGCCATCTATTGGTTAGGTGCCCACCTAATATTGCTGCACCGATTAATACAGGCTATTTTAAAAGACACAGAGAATAATCTAGGTAATTATATTTTCAAGCAAATGAAGAATATATCCTCCAAATCCACAACTTACAATGAAAATACAGCTTCACAGCTTAACAATGGCATATACTTTTCAGCGATGCATTGCTTTGGTCTTCATTGATGTTAGCGATTGGTGGTGCCAAACAGATGGATGGACTTGTCCGCTTGCAGAAAAACGCTGTAAAAACCGACGCAACTAATGGATTTTCGGTGGTGTAAAAAAGTGGTATCTTAATACAGCTTACCAGATTGTACAGGGTGTCCCAAAAAATTGACATCATTTCGCAGGCCAATCAATTTTGGCAATTCTTGCTGAAATAACCTCATATTTTCACAGAATGCATAGAAACAGATAAAGATTTTACATGTTGTGTTTTATTTTTGTTCTGTTTTCAGGTTGAGCCATGCTGTTCACTCCCAAAGAGAAGTCATTTTGTGCTTTGGAATATGCTGATGTTGATGATGGTCTACCAGATCCTTTAGCCCTGCATAAGCAGCCTTCCTCTTTAAATTTTGGTACGAAGTCCAAATTTGACTGCCAGTTGGTGAAGTTTTTCCAAATTTTGCATGAAGCCATGCTGCACAGTCTTAGGTGACTGTGTGCGAGCATATTCCAAGACGCAAAATGACTCTTCTTTGCGAGTGAACGGCATGGCTCAACCTGAAAACCAAATAAAAACAAAACATTCAATATAAAATCTTGATCTATTTCTATACATTCTGTGAAAATTTTAGGTTATTTCAACAAGAATTGCCTAAATTATTGGCCTGCGAAATGATGTCAAATTTTTTGGGACACCCTGTATTTAGAGTGCCCTAAACAACGGCACTTTTTTTGGCTTATGATGATGCAAAAAGCAGAATTATAATTATTATGCCATATAAAGCAGCATTTTTTTGTTTGTTTTTTTGGCGTTAACTGTCATTAACAGGGACGTTGTAATTAAGATGCTGTCAGCTTATGTCAGGTTTTAGCGGTGTAAAAGGTGACATTGCAATTAAAGTGACATAAAAATCACCCCTATTGGTCACTGTGCAAAAAATGTTGTTTTTATTTGAATGGCAGTTAAACAAAAGTCCTTTCCGCTTTCCATAATCCTGCGCATACTCCCGCAGTCGTGACCCGCTCCAACACTATACCGCTGTTCAGGCAGACGCTCTCTTCTGCGCATGTGCGGTCTAGATTTCGGGGATGGGTTTATCGATGGGCTCAAGATGGCGACTCTGGCAAAAGCGCCAATATATTTACTGAAGTAGATGTCCAAAATTAACCGAGGTAGCGGGTTTTCCCAAGCCCCTCGGTGGTTCCGTGAAACATGAAGACCGGCAGCATGTTTTTGAAGAGGAATTGACCGGGACTAATACCGTAACAAAGTCAGCGAGATGTGCGAGAGCTATGCCCGCTCGCTGCTGCGTGTTTCGGTGGCGCAGATCTGCCAGGCGCTGGGCTGGGATGCGGTTCAGCTCACTGCGTGCGACTTGCTGTCCGATGTGCTGCATCGGTACATCCAGCAGTTGGCCAGGGTCTGCCATCGGTACTCCGAGCTGTGTAAGTGCTTCGTTTAATACTCTGATTACTTTTTTAACCCAGAAACCTGAAGTAGTCGATCACGTTGTTTTTGACTGGGTCTGCAGCTGGCGCCCCCTAGCAACGGTTGATGTGTCAAAAAAGTACAGTAGCTACATAGCTAAGCTGCTTCAGTGTATTGTTGTTATTGTTGGGCTGATGCTGCTTCCCATCTGTTTTTTCTAATGTGAGCAGTCGATGTTACGTGCATTAGTTGTCTAAGTGTTGCATTAACAGTGAAATGGTGGTCTGTGTCGATCTGAAACCTGTTGAGCATCACTTCTAGCTTCACTTCCTTCAATCATTAGCATCCAGTCATACTTCTCACAGGCTGTTATCAACTCTAATAGTATAGACATGCAGAATGTAATGGGGTTTGCGTTCCGGCATTTCAGATGGAAGAACGGATCCGGTCCTGGATGATGTCAGCCAGGCCTTCAGACTGCTGGGGGTGAGTCTGAGCGAACTGGAGGACTACGTCCACAACCTGGAGCCTGTGGCCTTCACCCATCAAACGCCGCTCTTTCCTGTCAGCAAAAACAATGTCCTGCAGTTTCCCCAGCCTGGAGTCCGAGACACAGAGGAAAGAAAGGACTACATTCCAGATTACATGCCACCCCTGGTCTCCTTACAAGAAGGTCAGTAATGTGCAATTAATGAGTCTTTTATTGCCAAATAATGTGTCAAATATGTTCTCAGTCAATGGATTAGTTGTTTGATCTGTAAAATGTCAAAAAAAAATAGTGGAAATTAAGGATCAGTGTGTCCTAAATCCCAGGAATGACATCCTCAAATGTCTTGCTTTGTCCACAACCTAAAGATATTCAGTTCATGGACATGTAAACAACCCAGAAAATAGTAAACATTTAAGAAGCTGCAATCAGTAAATTTTTACTTTCAGTTTCATTTAAAATTGCACAAAAGTATTGATTATCAAAATAGTCAGCAATTAATTTTGTATCTGACAAGAATTTGGCTTGCTGGTTAACTTTAACAGCTCTTGTATGCACATTACTTTGTGTGTTCAGTATTTTCCAGAAATTTTGTTTGTGGTCAGCCCCCAGAGAAGATTAGTGAACACATTACATCCATGAAATTAAAGTTTATTTCAGGTGTATTATATTGCTCCACAATGTATTACAGTGAATTCACAAAGTATTTGGCCCCCTTCACTTTTTGTGTTAATCATTTAATTTTTAATTGATAAAAAATTGCAGTTTTCATCAATCAATTTACACTGAAAGCCCATGACAAGAGAGTAAGAACATGTTTTTAATAACTTCATTTGAAATCCAAAATTAATCTTTCTATAAAAATGTTTTACTTACTCTTAGAGGGGTCTGCTGTCTGTTTCTGGCCATCAGGGCAAATTTAGTTGTATTGCTCACCAAAGTAACCTATGTATGTTTAAGGGAGATGTTGTGAGACTTCTTGAAACCTAACGAGAATCAGTGTTAAGTACCTTTTCGTCCCTTTCCTCTGTAGAAGAGGAGGAGGAAGAGGTCCCTGCTGACATGGGCACCTCAGCTGAAGCTATGCAGGTGGCGCTGGAAGAGGATGAGGAGGAAATAGATGAAGACGAGACGGTCAACGATGAAAACCACCCACTAAAGAGGCACCTGGACAGTCCTGATGCAGCTATGGGCATGATGCCTACCTCCAAGAGACCACGCATGTACCCGGGGCTCAGCCCAGAATGGGGGGTTGAGCCTAGGGAGCCCCTTACCTCTCTCAACCCTCAGCGTGTTCCCCCAGGCATGCTGCCGTCTCACGACAGCCTTGACCCGCTGTCACCTGAAACACCCTCTGGAACCCTGCCTTCCTTCAGACCTCAGCCAGTCATGCCAAAACACTCTGATCAAAAGGGCCTCACTACTCCAGGAAGAAAGCCTAAGGTCTCATCTCCTGGCAGACAACGGACTAAGTCCCCTAAAGGGGTTAATCCCGTTCCGGTGGTTGGCAGTCCCATCCATTCTCCAAAACCATCCAAGGAAAGGAAGAAATCTCCAGGCAGGACGAAAAGTCCTAAAAGCCCAAAGAGCCCGAAAATGGGTTCAACTAAGGCGCCTCAACCACAGAGCAAGACAGATGGTGTGCATAAGCTCCCGCTGTCTGCAATGAGTGAGAGAATGGGCAAAGAGAACATTCATATGCGTCAGAACATAGAGGACAGGGAGTTAGCAGAGGGCCCGTTCAAGAAACTAGAGCCTGATAATACAGCCATTGATGACTCTATTGATGCTGTGATTGCTAGAGCATGTGCTGAGCGGGAGCCTGATCCCTTCGCTTTCTCCTCGGGCTCTGATTCAGACAGCAATGGATTCTCCAGTCCCAGGAGACTGACCATCATGGAGCCGTCGACACCTAAAAACCCAATTGTGGCCGGCCACTTGTTAAAAGACACGTCAACCCCACTTCACCTCCAGCCACACGCAGGTCTCGGAAACTGGACTATGGACGACTCAATCAACGAGGTGATCCGGAAGGTGAACCAGGGGGGTCCGTCGGCACCCCCTCAAAACCAAGCAGAGTATGTGTCATCAGGTTCTGCCTCACCACCCACCCCCGAACCGCTGCTCAAGGTTTTTGAAGAGAAGAACAAGATTGTGTCATCCGTAGATGTCAAGAAGAAGCTGAAGAAGGAGCTCAAGACAAAGATGAAGAAGAAGGAGAAAGACAAACCGAAAGACAAAGACCGGGAAAAGGACAAAAGCAAACTCAAAGAGAAGAATAAGGATAAGAACAGGGATAAAAACAAGGAGTTTTCCAAGGACGGCAAAATGCCCTGGAAGGACTTTGGAGTGAAGGATGATGAACACTTTGTTCAGCGGGACTTTACTCTGCCTGAGGGCTCCATTAAGATTAAATCAAGAGATGGTGATGGCCCTAAGAAGGAGAAGGAGAAACATAAAGACAAAAAGAAAGATAAAGAAAAAAGTAAAAAGGACAAAGATAAGAGGGATAAGGGTAAAGACAGGAACAAGGATGACAAGCAGAAGCAATCTGCATTATCCCACTTTGCTCTGGGAGAAGTCCCACCACTGTTCAGCCCCTCGACCTGCCTGCGCATTCCCTCCATGCTGCCTCCTCTGGCCCCCATCCTCCAGGATAAAGAAATAAAGAGCAAGGAGAAGGACAAGAAGAAAGACAAGAAAGAGAAGAAGAAGAAGAAAGATAAGGAGAAGGACAAGGAGCGAGAGAAGGCAAAGGAGAAGGAGAGGGAGAAAGAAGAGAAGAGGAAAGAAAAGGAGAAGGAAAAGGAGAAACGAGAAAAGGAGAAGGAGAAAGAAAAAGAGAGAATTCGTCTAGAGAAGGTAACTTTTGTTTTTGTTTGGTATTGGGTCTTTGTGTCCAAGTGACACGGAAATTGACCTCGACTTTTCTGTCTCGTCAGGTGAAAATAGACACTCCAGCAGCTTTACCGTCTCCGGTCATCCCCAGACTGACACTCAGGGTGGGAGCAGGTCAGGACAAAATGTAAGTACAGAATGAAAGTTTCTAGTGATAACACGCAACACAAGGTTCTCGTTTTCTTACTCAGTAACATACATAAAAAGTTACAATAAAAGATCTGTGCCTTCGTTTTCCTTTAAATAGGTGGCCTGTACAGGAGAAAATGTATATTCCCCAAAGTAACTGTTTTGTAATGCTAAAACTCAGTTATGGTATTGGCACTTATTATCTAACCTGTGTTTAATCAGTTAAGTCCCACTGATGTTGAGATTTAATGTTTAGAGATTTTAACTATCCAGTACAGGTAAAATAGGCAAGGTATAACTTGAAATCAATGAAAAAAAACTAATTAAAATACCAAGTACATTAAAGAACAATGATTTTTAAAGGCATGTTCTTAATCCTCTGAACCCCAAAACCTAGCAGGTTATCCCCTTGATGTGCTGTGTGTGTCAGGAGATACCTATTTTCCATTGGATTTGGGCACTTTTGACCCATGTTGCACATCAAAGGATTAAAAGATATATTAATGTGTTAAGAAAATCACAAAATGACACCATTTACCATAGCAAGAAACTGAAAATGTGAAGAAACACCGACTTCATTCACCCACTCATCTGGGACCTTTGGTTTCAGTAGGAAAAAAACAACCAAATCTACGCCAGAACTCGGGATGTTTGTTCAAAATAAATTCAGAAAGATTTCTTTTGCATGAACTAGATTGATGAGTCACCTATGACCAACAATGACATGACAAAAAATCAGGGACTTCTTGGCTGAACTGCAGATTGTGTTTACACAGAGCAGATAGGATTAAAAGCAGTGAAATATATATAATGTGCAAAGCTACCATTTTTCTAGTATTGGTAGAACCTCTGGGCACATATATAATTATTCTGCCCTTAGTAGGATGTACACCTGATATCTATCTTGGCAGATGGCTAAACAGGTCCTTTAATCAACATCCCAGAGTCAGCAGGCGAGTTCAAGATGTTTACTATCAGAAGCACTGTGAAACTGCAATACAGAAATAAGAAAAATAAAAGATTACAGAGTGTTTGTTTCTCTCATATCAACAAACCTTAAGTCATTAACTATTATGTACAACACAAATAAACACAAATATGTACTGAAATCAGCTAGGGACAGAAACTTGTGATTAGCTTAATGCTAACTTAATATTGAAATGTCATAGACAGGCTAGCCCATTAGCATCGCTCACGTTTTTTTTAATTCAAGATTTTTTTTATTGAAATTTTTCATATTATAATACAAAGGTGCAGTGCTGGATGACTGTTAAGCAAAACCATGCCATTGGTTCACAAAATAACAGCAGGCACCTACTAAATAATAAATCATCAAACAAGTATAAACGATAGTGAATAAGATCGCTCACGTTTTTAACTTTGCCACACAAACTATGGACTTCACAATAGACCATCACAGGTACGTTTAACCTAAAGTACAATTGTTACAGACATATACTCTGTCGGGTTCGACAGAAGAAAAGTGAATGAGGAACAGAAAACAAAAGTCTGCTTACCAATTACGGCAAGTCTCCTTGAACAAAAAAGGCACAGCACGGTCAACAGTCACCTTAATCTCTTAAAGGGCGGTGCAAAAATGTTTACTTAATGTGTTTTCTACATATTTGTAAAATTGATTATCAAACAAATGAAACTGTAGTTTTTCTGTTTTTTGATTTATGATTTTATTACTTTGTCATGGCGGCTAAACAATATTTCTGAGTTCTCTGTACTTCTAGCTGTGGTTGTGCTGTTTTCCATAGAAGTGCAGGACTTTATATTGCAGTAGTCCACGGTGAAAAAAATGTAACAGGAGCGATAAACACCCAGCGCCTCAATTGCCCCAATGATTGTAAACTTTTATAGCACACTAATAATAGCCAGCCATACATTTAACCATATTTAATTCACTTGGTGGCTCATTTAATAACAAACTCGTATTTGTCTCTGTCCGTCACCAGTGTTATCAGCAAGGTGGTTCCAAATTCAGAGCCCAAGACGCCAGCACCCAAAATCCCCGCTGCCAAGTCAGGACCTGCGACTCTTCCTCGGCCACCTCCGCCACCGCCGATGCTCCCTCAGATCCCAGTCATCCTGCCCCCGCCTCGCTCACCGCCTCCGCCTGCACCTCCTCCGTCTTCATCTTTGCTCTCTCCATCCCCTATGCTTTCTCCCACCGCTTGCATCAAAACACCGGTCCGCAGCGTAGTGACTGAGACCGTCAGTACTTATGTGGTGAGTCCTCTAAATATTTGGTTTCTGAAAATTGATGTCTGACAAGATTCAGCGTCACCAGGTTTTGTTCAGTGTAGCTGCACATTAATCACAACCAGGACAAAATGTATTCATCCTGTGTGTTTTTCAGTAATTTTCAGTATGTTTGTAATAGCTGAGTGGTGTTGTAAAAATGCTTTCTGTCATCTGCGTTTGTCCAAGATTCGTGACGAGTGGGGAAACCAGATCTGGATTTGTCCTGGATGTAAAAAACCTGATGACGGCAGTCCCATGATTGGATGTGATGACTGTGACGACTGGTATCACTGGTAAGACGTTTATTAATCTGCATTATGTAGTAAATGTGTATGTAGGACGTCTGTTCTCCTTATTTAATGTATTCATAACATCATGGAGTTTTGAAAGCCAGGCCAACGCCCTGTTGGTGAAAATTAGTGATGAAACAAAACTCGTGGTTTGGTATGGACCTCAGTTTTGTTGTCACATATAGATGAACAAATATAGACACTGACTTTAAAAAATGTAGTAAATTGCCCATAATTGTTGCTGTTACAGTTACACTACTGTTAAAAAGTTTGGGGTCACCCAGGTAATTTCATGTTTTCCATGAAAACTTTTATTCATGTGCTAACAGTTTTCTAATCATCAATGAGCCTTTCAACACCATTAGCTAACACAATGTAGCATTAGAACACAGGAGTGATGGTTGCTGGAAATGTTCCTCTGTACCCCTATGGAGATATTCCATCAAAAATCAGCTGTTTCCAGCTAGAATAGTCATTTACCACATTAACAATGTCTAGACTGGATTTCTGATTCAGTTATCTTCATTTTTTAAAAAAACTGCTTTTCTTTCAAAAATAAGGACATTTCTAAGTGACCCCAAACTTTTAAACGATAATATATGTAACTGAAATGTTGGCAAATTTGCAGCGTACACAAAATGTTAAGTCACTAATGCTCCAGATTCAAGAGCTTTATTGTCATATGCACAAAAAAACAGACAGTTGCACTATACAAAAAATTCTTACTTTGTCCATCCCCCTTCACCAAATGAACCCAATGTAGAAAAAATCTGAAACAAGCCAAAATAAATACGCATACTTAAACTGACAGCAGTACAGTGCACTGTGCATTCATAAACTTGGATAAAGACTCTACGGCAGCGGTAAAGTGATTACAGTAGTGATTATAAAGTGCATACTGCTCCATCCTTGTTAAAAAAGTCTTTGATCTGCGTATTTGCAGATGTAAATCATAAAAAAGCCATAAGGATGTTCTGTCAGGGAGCATCAGATTGTAACTGCAGCACTTTAATTGACAAATCTGGGTGATCCACTCTTTCTTCAGTGTCATTCTATCTTTCTGGGAAGTCAAAATGCTTCCACATCTAAGGGACTTTTTTCCCCCCATAAACCCGAGACAGTTGTCTTCAATGCCAAAGCTGGTGGAATTTGATTCCAGTACAGTTTCTAATAACGTGGCTCCATTAAAACACAGCCACAATATAACAGAGATGATAAATGTCACATACTGACCACAACTGTTGCATATAGGCACAGTGACGTAAAGCTTTACAGGGGAGCCATATATAGCCGACATGCCCAGGAGTCTAAGGTTAGTCATGCAGCAGGACAGAAGTAGGCGTTGAATCATTTTGTCTTGAACAACAGTGATTCATGGCGTCTCCCTGATGCTTCCAGATACATATTATCATACCAGCACATAGATAGTGGTAGAGTATGTCAGCTTCCATCAGGAGGCAACCTGACAGTCTCAGCCCTTCATTAACAGTTGGCGCTTTTCTTTTTTCTGTTTGACAGCAAAGTACTGCTTTGGATGACAGGACACACTGAGATAAACTTCTCATACCAAGCAAAGAGTCTTCTAGTTGCCTGCTGCTGACACATTATACCACTAACATGAAAAGAGCTGCATTCTCGCCGTGTTCTCTCTAACCTGAACCCTTCTTCTTCTCCTGTCTGCCCAGGCCTTGTGTTGGGATCCACACAGCGCCTCCTGAAGACCAACAGTGGTTCTGCGGTAAATGTTCCAGCAAGAAGAAGGACAAAAAACACAAGAAAAAGAAACACAAACCACACTGAGACTATGCAAAAAAAAAGCACATATTTTGGACTTTTTTGGACTAAAGCCATCTCTGAACACTCATGGCACTGCTGTAAAATGCAAAAGTAAAAAAATATGGCTGATACTAACTTCTGATGATTTTTAAATGATGTCAGCCATGATGCATTGCGAGTTGGTAAGAAAAAAAGGCTTTAACCAGCACATATTCAGCCTTAGTTCTCACGTGGGTGCTGTGATTTCCCCCTTTTTCACCTGTAAATTGTTTGCTCGTTGATTTGAATGTCCAGCTGTGTGGGATCTTGACAATTATGTCTGTACGAGGAGACTGTGACGGTTTCTGCACGATCAGAACTCAACTTTGTCACAAAGCAGAAAGAGAGAACATCCAACATCTGTCGTCTTTGTTTCTGTTTCCTTCATGTTGCCAGAAAAGGAACGACCCGCGTGTCGGACCTTCCTCCAGTTTTCTGCAGTATCATTGAAATGTCATGTATATAATGATGATGGCATCAGGCATGTGTAAATGTGTAAATACCAACTTCCCAGCCAAGTGCATTTTGTTCTTAGGATTCTGACTTGTTCAATCCATTTTCAAATATTGGTTTTTAAATCAAATAATTTTCTGTAATTTCTGTACATTTTTTTAAATTTAAAGTTTGTATTTTTATTTTCTCTTCATATGGATTAGTCCTGAAGTTATACTGTAGCTGTGCTTGTAATGTAATTCTTTTCGCTGATATTTCAATATTAAAGATGAACGGTCTGTGTACTCACAGACTTTAAGACGTAAATCTCATTACCATCGAAATTGTACCCAGATTTTCTGTCAAATGCTTCTGTTGATCCTTATTTTATTTTCAACCCGTGCACGCTTCTGGACATTTTTCCAATAGCTGTTTTTTTTTTTCTTTTGCTTTACAAAAATAGATTGGAAATATTTTAACAAACCAAGTTTCATATGTTGAATTTTGTTCACTTCAGTCCTGATTAGCAGAATATGTCTTCGCTGTGTTGGTTACAGATCCCGGATCCTCCCTCGCAGCGGTCTGTGCAATGCATTAACCTAGATTTGAGACGACTCTGCTGCCCTGTTGCTCTACACTTCACCTACGCTGAGCGAATACCTGAAACTAACACTGCAAAACAAGGCTTATCCCCGACATTTACGGATTGGGATTTTCACTCTGTCTAAAAATGTCTGCTGTGACTTTTGTAGCAGAACTCTTGTTGCCTTTCCCTGAATGACCACATGGTGTCAATCTTCATGCACATAAACTGTGGCATGCTGCACATGAGGTGTAGATAACATAGGAGGTTGGCATGAAATATGTTTCACCGCCTTATAAATGCAAGAAATGTAACAGGTGTCTTTTAGTTGATGTATGTGGGATTCATGTCTCTCAAACATGAAGTTAAAGCACATCTACAAGTGCTGTCTCTCATGTCATGAGAGACCCTATAAATAACTGGGACTGTTAATACAATTTACAGCCACTCAGAAGCTGTTAAGACTCGGCTTTCTAAAGAAGAAAAAGCATTTTTACATGACAAAAAAAAATCTTCCCCTTGAGTTATTAGTGGACTCTGCTTTTTACGAATGCGGTCTCTGCATGTCTGATCTCACTCTTTCCGTTCTTTAAAGTGCAATGCACCAGTGAAAGGTTTACAGGAGGAAGAGTCAGCTATCATATCTACAGCAGAAGGTTTCACTACTAGTCACCACTGACTTTACATACTGAGCTATAAAAGGTCTACATACAGACAGGGGACAAATTAACCCTTCTGTTTTCTTCATTTACAGGCACCAAAAAATATTGTTTCTTTGTCTGAAAAAAATTCTGCAAAAAATTCCCTAAATTTCTGAGAATTTACAAAGCCTTCAGGAATAAAATTCCAATAATTCCTACAAATTTTCCCCTTAAAAGCTTTGTTAAAAAAAACCCTAATTTGGCAAGGAAATTCTTGTAAATATATATTTTTTTAAATTAGTAAAAATATTCCAAAAAAACTAAAAAATGTCTAAAGGGATTACATATATATCAGTAAAACTTCTAATATTTTCCTTAAGAACGTTCACCAAAAAATCCAGCAAATTCGCTGGATTTTGGTTGATTTTTCTGTGAATGTTCTTTAAGAAACATATTTTTTAGCAATTCTTTTTTTCAATCAAAAATTTCTCAAAAATGTTAAAATGTGGACATCAGAAGTTTCACTGTGAAAATATTTCTTTTTCCACATTTTGAAACTTGACAGCGGGTCAGTTTGGCCCACATGATCACACGAGGATTAAAGGGAAACAAAAAACACAGTTTCTTAGTAAAGTGATGTTCCACCACAACAGCTTCAGCGCTCCTTGCCGTTGATTCGCCAAATCTCTGAACTCTACTGAAGTGATCTTCCAAAAGATATTCCCTAATATGTTTTGCTGGTGGTAGAGGAGATATCTGTCTTCACTGGGGTTGAGATCCATTAACTGCGGATACCATAGAGTAAGACTCCCATCATTTTCATGAAACTATTCAGTGACCCCTTATGCCCTATGGATCATCCTTAGAAAGATCACTGTCATCAGGATACAAACACTTCATTGCAGGCTAAAAGGGATCACTCAGAAACATCTTCATATTGATTTGCAATGGTGCTTCCCTCTCAGGGGATAAGTGGACCCAAACCGTGACATAATATTACCCAGCAAAGCAAAACAGAGTCACTTGATTCCCTAACTATAGGGGTCGGAGGTTTTCCTTTAATTTGTCACCTTTGTCTTTACTTGTCAGCTTTCGATATTTATGGGAACAATTAGCAGACCGGTGCTGGTCGACTTCAGAAGTCTAGTTAGTTGGTGTTATAGCATACCAGAAATCTATACCGGGTCATTCAATAATTTATAAACAAGTAATTGTACTTTAAAATCAATTATTTAACACACTGGTGCAATCACCGCAGCAGCAGTGTTCACAATACGCCCTCAGAAGAACTTATAAAAGTTCATTATTATAAGGTTAAAGAGATGATATGGTTGTATTAAACAGTGTATTGAGGTTCACTGTCATATTATTCTATATTTTTGAGGTAGAAATAAGCACACTTTGCTATTTTGATGTTTCAGTTGCATTTAAGCTGCAGTCTTTCTGTTTGGAATTCGAAAAAAACACACAATTGTTTCAGCTTAATCCTTTATTTGAAGGAAAATGTGCTAATTTATTTGGATCATACAGTCCAAGAGACAAACATTTTAATTCCATGACTGGATGAATATTGCTCAAACTCTCAAGTACTTAGATATAAGCATGGATGCCTGCTGTTTTCAGGTCAGAAAAGGTGCACTTCACTCATCCACTTTTAAACTTATAAAAAAACAAAACATTTTACTTATTCACTTCTCTCGTTCTCTCTCTTCGACTGTGTTACTACCATAGATGGCCCTAATGGAAACCTACCCAGTGTCTTGCGATAACACCGAATTGAAGAGGAAGTGGAAAAAATGATGTGTGACCAAAGAAAAGGGAAGTAAAGAGACTTCTGCCCATGCAAAATGAGCTGACATTTCAATGTGCTGTGCCTTTTTAATCATATGAAATGCAGTCACTGATGCAAGCCGTCACGAACAGCCAGTTTGCACAGAATCAGAGCGAGGAAGTAGTAAGTCTAAATCATCATGAAGCTCCTTACTTATAAATTATTTGCAAATAGTTCAAGTTTTAATCAAAAGGTGACTGCTGAGAAAAAGACCACACATGAATAAAATGCCAAGAAGGTTGCAGATAGCAGTGTCCTCTACTGAGCATGCAAGCGCTAAAATGGGTGTCTCTCTCCGTCTTCTATCACACAAGCTGGTGTCAGGTCTCAAACAGTCAAAGATTGTTGCTAACATCTGCTGGATCATAAATTTTACTGCTGCATGCCGAGGAAAAAGATAGAGCTCTGACATAAAAAGGATTAAATCTTTATTTCTTTTCACCTTGTCCAGATGCATCTACAGTACGCAGCCTCATAAACAGGATTTTATTAACAGGTGATATGTTTCAAATTCAAATGATAATTTCTGCACAACGTTATTTTTGGTCGTCATTTGTCAAAACTCGGCGTTAGTGCACGCTACAGAGCACAGTGGTCACCGAGCTGTGACACTTTCAGTTTTAACCTACAAAAACACAGACAGTCTTTATTTGTGCAAATAGTCCCAGGAGAGCCACAAGTGATAAAAAGAGAAAGCTAATGGCTGCTTTCGCTCATCATGAGGCCACCTGCAGTGCCTTAAACGTGTGGTGTTATTTGACTTGTTACACGGCAGGCATGAGTGCGTTTTGTTTTTCAGCCGCAGCATGCAGTGAAACCCACGAACCCTCCCTTTCATATTACAGGGAGAGTGTACAGGATGTGGCTGTTTCTTGCAGCAATACATCCTTACTGCCTTTCAGCTTTTGCATGCTCATTGCCCTTCAAATGCATTTTACACATCCTTCTCGTACCATATTATTTTACCTCTGCAACCTCTTTTCAACTGGGATTAGCACATGCAACACTATCAGAATTTCTAGCGCTCTGGCAGATCAGAGCAGGAGGAGAGACTTTCAGCCGTGCGCTCCATGAAGCTTGTGGCTCTGACAGTCATGCTAAGCAGCAACGCATCATAAAGAAGTGGAATTTCAACACTGGTTTTTAAAATATTCATGTCAGCAGCAAGAGCGGGGCTGAAATGAAGGGGATTTTGTGCTATGATCAGAGGAAGTAGATCCTCTTCATGCTGGTCTCCTCAGCTGTGATACCAGCACACACTGACATGACCCTGTTTCAGATGACTTTCCTGCTTAATGTCATGTTACTCTAATGGGACACTACACCTATGGGAGAATGAGACCTAGATTCAATCCCCCCCGGGTTTCGTAGAAGGAATATTGTGATAAATTGCTTTCAGATTTTTAATCGGGTACCATAATGACAGCAAAAACATTCACTGTGTTAGTTATGGGAGAATGTGTTCTGCAGCATACGGTAGCTTCAGAAACTGCTTTGCATTCTTTATAATCTGAACTCTACAGCCCAGAACATAGTCAAATGAGCTTTGTCCAATGCAAATTAAGATGCTCAATGTATATCTGTAAAAACCCTGTGTTGAGCCACTTGAATAAGCTGAATTCTGCCATAAGTTGAAGGTTAAAGTTTGTACCACATATAAACACCATGTGAAGTGTCATTCTTCTCTAGAATTACATACAGACACATATCATTTGTGTATACGAGGGCTGCATTATACTCTGGAGTACTGCAGGTAGGCCCACAGGTGGGCCTGTTTCAGAGTCACAGCCAGCTAAGTGAACTTTCAAAAACTGTAGGCATTCCAGAGCTGGTGTAGACCGTATGTATCCTAAAACAGAGAACAATGGAGGCAGTACTGTGATCTGTCCTTATTTAACAAGTATTCATACTGGCTGCTGTATTTGCTTTTCCTCCAGCAGACTATCTTTATGCATATCTAATCCATAATAGAATGGACGTGAGGCTGTCAAAGAAAGCTCCCTACTTGTGGCCCACATGGTGACGTAACAGTTAGTGATGTTTACCTACAGCTTGTACAGGTGCTCAGTGATGAGCAGAATTTTAATGATTAAATCTGTTACGATGGACACAGTTTTCAGGAAACTAGGCTTGATGAACCAACTTACATTGTCTTGCAGTTCACTGATTCAAATACATACTAACATCCACAAAGATGTGCCACAAAACCAGGACTGGACCTTGATAAGATTTTGTGGCAACTGTGATGATGTTTCCTCTAATTTACTCCAATCTGACAGTGGGAATAAATCATCCATATCCAATTTTATGAAGTTTTCCTAATATGGGTGTCAATTAGTACAAGAGTGCTGCTGTGGACGCAGCTTTACAGCCTGCAAACTGGGCTGCCGCAGGCAGCACAATGCATTAGCGCACGATGAGCTGTCAGAGAGGATTATTTCAGCCACCACAGTCAGCGAAGGGGGTGGGCGCCGCTCTACTGCACTAAACCAAGGAGAAAGAGTGGGCGGGAGACAGAGAAAGGGAGAGAAACACATTGAGGAAAGAGGGAAAGAGAAGAAAGTGTCCGTTACACCGGGTGGATTTTTCCAGAGCACCGATGTTGGAACACTCTTCTGAGCTGGCCCTGGTGCAGAGTCTGTATGCCAACAGCATGCGCTGTCCCCCCTCTGCGGCCGGGATCTCTGTCAGGAATGAGGACCTGCCTATGAGGTACGTTGGGGTTGGCCCCTCATTCAAATTTGGGCTAGCTTTTGTGAAGCAGGCCGTATTTGGGCTGCCTCTTTGTCTGAGCTGGATATTGTCATAGGATGTATTGTTTCCAGTTGAGGCGTTCTCCCATGCTGTGACGGTGCCTGTGGGCAGGGTAGTGTTACCCCAGTGTTCCTATATGCTTTATTTTTTATAGGGATGAGGACACCATGTGTCAGAATCGAATGAGTTTGGCAGATTTTATCAACTCATCTTCCTTAGATGTAAATAATTCAAACAGCAGGTAGAGGTTTGATTTAAAAATGTATCACAATTGAAAATCCACAGAAGAAAGGGCATTCTCATGTCATTAAATTTATCTTCTTTTCCTCAAAGTTCCTAAATGGCTCAGATGCTTGCATGAAATACAAATAAAGAAAAAGGGATGAATGTGTCAGTGATGCAGATATTGTTTTGAATTACACAAGCCTCTGAAAAAAAATAAATCTTGTACCTGCTGAAACCAACCCAGGCCTTGCTGTGCTGACTCAGTTAAAAAACAACTAAAGATATCAATTATCTTTGAGGGCACAAAAAATAATTTGCATACATCAAAAAATTTGCATGAATCCAGTAAAACATTTACTTTGATGAGGTAGAGCTATGTGTGCTCAGTACATTCTGACACAGTAGATTTCCACTATAAAGCATGATAAGATGAAGTTCGCTCTCTCCATTTTGAGAGCCCTTCAGCTGGTCGCCATTCGGCAAATGATTTCATGAAAGGCAGCGCTGTGAGAAAGTGTGCTTTTAAGTTGAAGGCATGGTGTTCAAAAAGGCACGATGTGGCCCATTTTGGGTTCAAAGCTGACCTATTTTTACACTGTGCAGTTTGTCACGAAGGGGTGCAAATTAAATGCTGGGTGAGGGTGATGGGTGAGAGGAACTTCAGCTCCACTGCATGAGGGGAAAACATTTGATGTAAACAACAAAAGCATGGTACATGTGGAGGATTATGATCGGATTACAGTAGTAATAATCTGAGATTAAGAATAGCAGGCTAGTGTTAGAAGGTGACAGCGACTAGAAATCAGTCTGTGGAATCCATTTCCAACAAATATCTCTTAGAAAAGCCAAGGCGATGCATGCCAAATGGTAGACTTGAACTGATGTGATGGAATACTGTACAGAAAATTATGCGGTATATATTGTGCATATGTAACAGGAGATGCTCTGTACAAGAATCCTGTTCCTTTTATAGCCAATCTATTCAATAAGATCCCCTGAGATCTAATTGAGTCAAAGGAAATACGTGGATGCTGCAGATGGGATGACATTATTTCATTTTCCCTCCATCTTAATGAAACCTGATTCTCCAGAGAAGCTTAGACAACCTTTTTATAGCAGCCCCTAAAGCTAAATGGTAATGCATGTTGTATACAGGGCTTGTCTGCACATATAGTGTAATACTATGCATTATCACATTATGCATACAAACCTCTTTCAGGCACTGTTTGATAGAGCATACTCTGTTCTGGTGCCAGGTTGCCTTGAAATTGCTATGGATACAAGGATTAAGTCGGATTTCATAAATGGGATGTTTCTTAACACTCGCTATGAATAATATTTTAGGATCGTGCAGCTGCTGGAGCAGTAATGAAGGGTCTGATAATTAGTCCAGCTCACTCCTGTCTCTCTGCAATGGCAAACAGTACTTGACAACGGCCCCCCTACCTTTCCCCCATGTGTAGAGGCCTCGCCCTGCAAGTCCAGCACAACAAAGGAAGATAGGCTCCCCCTCCCCCAGGGACACAACAGCCCAGCAGAAAGGGGAATATGACCTATGACCCTGGGGAAAAGCAGTACAAGAGACAGCAACAAAAACTATATTTTAACCATCTCACTTTGTGTCAGGGGAGATTTATAGACCTCTCTGCAATGCTAGGCAGTAAACAACCTGAAAATAATCTTATTTATTCTCATAATCCAATAAAAAAAGCCTAATTTAGAGTCCTGGGAAAATATGGAAACAGGAGCAACATGAGTAAGCTTGATGGTAATGACCTGGATACTATATTTAAACATTTTAAATAGCTCTCTAATTGGGATCATTAGATCCCTAACTCTTCTACAGACTAATCTGGCTGCACAATGAGACTCTGATTCTTCTAATAGAGCATTTTCTCTTTAAAGATTACAGAGTGTCTGTCATTATAAGAGTATAATAGTGATGCTACAGCAGATAAATGATAATCATCTACAAATAGGTCAGTAAAGTCTATATAGAGCCCACGTGTGGTCCCTATAGGGACATTACAGTAATTTTACAGGGGCAGAGGACCTGAGCAGCGGGCAGCGTGGTTTCAGACTTTTGTGATCGAGGCCACGCCTCTGGTTTGCTGCAGCTTGGTGTGCAGTGTGATAGCGGCTTCCCTGAATTTATTTCATTCGGTCGACGACAGAGCGAAACCAAGAGGAAGGAATAAAGGCGGATACCGGTGCCCTCTCTCCCTCTCTCTCATGCAGTTTTGAAGAAGACGCCCCCTCCCTGCTGCACCTGCTCCGCTTCGTCTTCTCGCCGTCTCGCAGGAGTTGAGCCTCTTGCGAGTGAGCGGACGTCGGTTCTCATTGTTGTTTTGAGCATGACTTCGTCTTACGACCTGGATTTCCACCCTCTCACCGAAAGTCGGTTAATGACTTCGAGCGACACACTGTAAGTAATTCAACTATCGATTTGTGCTCCGTTCCCGTCTCGCCTCGCCGGTAATGTACGCGTTTGCGAGTGTTTTCGAAGAGGCGAGGCAGTTGAGTTGGGAGTTAGCTAACGTTAGCTTAACTGGCATGCTAACGTTGCTAGCCGTACCAGCGGCGACGATATGTTCAGCGGGAGTTAAAGTTGTTTGTATAACTTGGACAATAAAGGGTGTAATCACAACTAAATTCCGTTTATTTAATGCTGCCCTACTTGAAACTACGACAGCTTCCGAGCTAAGTCGTAGAAGTCGAAGTGAAAACGCAGTTTGCTAGCGTCGGCATTCGACACAGGGCGCGTTACAATAGTCAAGTGACATGTGCTTCCTGGAGATTACACATCGGGGTAATAGTTCATAAAAACAGTAAGGGCAATGTGTAGTTTTTAAAACGTGTCTCCGGTTGTGTGTCTTTATTATTTTTTGATAAGCACAGCTACTTCCTCTTTGTCGCTGCAAGTTTACGTTAAAGTGTGCTCGATGGTTTCGATCGAGCACACTTCAACGTAAACTTGCTCGGTTGCAACCAACTACGTACCATTTAACAGTAACACTGTAATCGGTTTAAAGTGCAATAGAACCAGTAGAGTAACTGTGCTGGGTGGGCTTGAAGTTTTTTTGTAATATATGTCGGCGCCAACTTATTATCGACGTGTTTTTCAGTGTCGTAGGCCAAAGCTCACTAACGTAACCTTGTTTGTAGGCAGCACACGGGCTATCGGCTCGGCCCGCCTGGCGCACTCCCAGTCCCTCCCTGCGCCTCTGCTAGCACGGTTAGCCGCAGCTCACAGACAGCGGTTCCCCTCCGTCCATGTTGGATGCAGAGTGCTTACTTAACGGCAGAAAACACGTGGTTTGCTACATTATTGAGCCATTAATGGAAATCTTGTGACAGGGCATGTAAACAAGCAGGGGGAAGAGGACATTCATCAGTGTGTGTGTGTGTGTGTATATATATATATATATATATATATATACACATGAACTGCTGCACACAATTTATACACATGAACTGCTGCCTTGACGCAATGGCAGCTAACCCTGTTTTCATTTAACATTTCTAAAACCACAGCCTGCCTTTACAAGACCATTTAAAATTTAAATGTTTTCAGTTTCAGCAGGGCCCTCTCGATTTTTGCTACAAAGAAAGCATAGTATTTAGATTTCATGGTCTTGCGCTGCTGAAGGATAGTTCACAATCACACATTTACTTTTAAGGATATTTTTTAATTACTTGTGTCATTAAACTATGACGAACCATGGCTGTGAGGTCAATTCGTGATCAGTAATCCATCTTGCTAAATGGGATAATGCTTGACCTTTGTTCTTGAAATTAAATAATTGTTTTTTAATTAAAGAAGATAAACATTCAGTAGTTTCAGCTTATCAAATATCTCTGTCTACTGTAACAGTAATTTGCATGCCTTTACAGTCAGTGGTCCTAAGGCTTGGAAAACAAGCAATGTAAGAGCTAAACTTGTGAAATAACAGTGTTTAACCAACTTTCTGTGCCCTGGACTTAGTTGATTAATTGATGGGAGAAATGGCTAATTGATTGAGAATTGTAAATATAGCCATACCTTTTGACTTTAAAACCTTAACTGTGGAAAACTTGCATATTTCAATGAAGTTTAAATATAATACACCCTCAGATGTTTTAATAATATATTTTGCTTCTGACACACACGCATGCATGTGTGTATATAAAAATTTGAAGAGTATCTTGTTTTTTGGGACTTGGAGACAACATAGTGGTGATTACATCTTGACAAAGCTGTATTGATTGATTGATTTATCCCCACTGATAGTTGACAGTAAGAGTGACTAGCAGGGCTTAACGGTGATCCTTTGGCAGCCAATGCAGCCATAGTGCTATGTCAATAAGCTAAGCGTCACCTGTGATCCCTTTTGTTGTGGAGGAGTTGTTGATCTGTGAGAAGTGTAGGATCTTGGCACTGGGTCTGGGGGCTGCCTGGGCCAGCTGTTCTCTGTCTCTCTCCCCTCTGAGAATGCCATGCAGCCAGATGTTGAAGGCAAAGAGAAGGAGGGCTCTGATCTGACTGTCACCTGTTTCTGTGCTCCTTCTCCTACCCTGGTGCAGGAATAAACACTTGCAATCGTGTCCTGTATCTCCAGTGTGGGGCAGTGTGATCAAAGGTTGAGCAAATTCTTTTGCAAACTAAAGATATTGACAGTTGCATAAAAGCAGACACATGTACCATGTCTATAAAACTGTCCGTTTGGCATTTCGGTTCAGAAAATCAACACTAGAGGTATGCTTAAACTGCAAAACTGTAGGTTTTCTGACCTTATGTGTTGAAAACTGTTTACTGTTCTGGTCAGTATTCTGGTCAAGAAATCAATGTCTGACGTCCACATGGAGTGGAATCAGCTGTTGAGTTGGGAAAATGCACTGCCTGAGTGGACAAGTCAAGTGTAGCAGCAACGGATTGGACTAAGGGGACATAACAAGAGAATCTTTTTTTTTTGGATGGATTCCTTTGTGGAGGAGAAACCATCTGTGATCTGTGTGAAATCACTTCTTTTTTGGTGTGTAGTTTACAGCATTTATCGTCTGCCATTTTATTAGTGAACATTATTAGTAGAAATTGTGCATTGTAAAGGGAGTTTTGTATTAATTAAGTATGTTCTATTTCCTATCACAGGTTAGCATAATGGATGACTGAGTATGTCAGGGCAGTAACCACATTCAAAGTAATCAAGTGTAATTGCTGCTTTTAGTCAGCTGTTTGTCTCTTCTTTTGAGATGCATTGGTGGTGCTTAGCTCTACCTAAAGATTTAAATTCATGCTCGATCTGACTCTGATGCGGGTGTGTACAGAGTTTAAGTTGGATGTTTGAGCCGTCATTTGCACAAGCTTTTCTTTAGCAACATCATCTATAACCACCAGGGACACTTGGTGTGATTATGTAGCTAATGGGGCGGGCCTTGTCATCAGATGCCGGCCGTCTGTTAACACGCAGCCCATTCAGAGGCTGATTGAACATGTCTGTCTTCATCAGGGGAAATGCAACAATGAAATCAGGCCATTTTGAACTGAATTTGAGTTAATGCCTGAAGGAAAATATTTTAATAATTTCTCATCAGAAACACAATGTGCTGATTAGGTCGACCACTTGGTAGAGATCGAACAACAAACAGTCCTGTTTCTGCTTTCTGGCCTGAAGCCGCATCCACTCTTTTTGGTCATTTGCTTTGTCAAACCACAAGTCAAAGCGATTCTTGCTCAAGGGTCCTACAGCAGTAGTTTTGTCAATCCTGCTCCTGTTTTCTGTACGTGGCCAGTTTTTAAGTTCCAACTTCAAGCCTGTCATGAGGATATTTGTATTCCAAGCTCTGAAACCTCATTTAACTTGTCAAAGAATATTCTGCTTCTTTTTGTAGTAGTAGAGAAAATAGATTGCGCTAGAAGAGAGAGTCTTTATGTTCTACTTGACATCTGTCAGAGATATTACCGAGGCATTAAAGGCATTCTGTGTCTCATTGAATCAGCTTATAAGGCCATTGGTTTCCTGAAAGAAAAAAACAACTCATGATTTTTGAGGGTATTACTAGCAAACAGCTGTTTCAGTTGACTGATTTTTCCTTCTTTCTCTGAAGCACTGTTTGTGTTCGTGTGAACCTTGACTTTTGTTTTTATCCCCAATGAAGCATTACAGTGTACACTGCCAAAACAGCCCAAGGCAAAGTTTTAGTCTATTACTCCAAACAGGAAGAGACTCGTAATTATTCGTAACGTGACCCTAACAAGACTTGTTTAATCAATATCTTAATTAAAGCAATGTTGTCAAACTTAGTTGACATTCAAAGCACCATATAACATTAATAAATAGCTAGGAATTATTTTGTTTGTGTCTGGTGACTTAAAAAATAAAGTAAGACAACTGGCAACAATAGAGAGCAGTGAGATTGCTTTCCATCAGCAGTGGTGAAAAACTGTGCAATATCATGTGACAGGTGTTGTTGCTGTGACCCCTGGTGGTTTAGAGATGAGTAATGTCCAAACACACAATGCTGAGCTTTCAGAATCATGTGCATAACCAGGCAAATTGGCTTGCTTTCTATTATGGGCACAGCAAAGGTGTCGCTGGCATACTTGTGCGGTCAGGGCTCACCAACAGGACAGACACATGGTCGAGATAAATCACCTGTTTTTATGGGTGGTGCAGCAGTAAGCATGCAACTGTCATGGCTTTGGATGACTCGTCAGCTGCTGCAGGGTGTCTTGAAGTGCGATGAGCTGCCACATCGCAGGGCTGTTTGTGGAAGCTCAGCGAAAGACTTCATCACTACTGTCTGGGAGCGCTCTGGCAGGTGGTGTAGGGAGCAGAGCTGGGCAGTACTGGCATTATCTATTATAGTATTTTGAGGACTGGACTTTTATCAATAATGTGGCAACATTTTGTGTATGTCTGTGCTTTTGTATTCCATTTAATCTAGAGGAGGGATGAATGATATTGGTGAATATGTGAGAGACGCCTGGTGCTTCCAGCCCAGCACGGCTCGAAATCTCTAACCAGACTCTTCTCGTCTGTTGTTCCCAAATGGTGGAACAAACTACCAAACTCTGTGCGTTCTGCTGAGTCCTTTTCTACTTTTAAGAGACAATTGAAGAGTCAATTGTTCAGAGAACACCGAGGCACTTAATCCAACTCCACCTTAGGGGTAGAATAAGTCAGGTGGTCCAAAACCCAGCACTTATTTAGCACTGACAAAACTGAAAAAACAAAAGACAAAAAAAGGGGTGGGGGGGGTGGGGTGGCACTTCTTCTGCAACTTCATGGCAACACCTTTGACCAATCACACTTTTTTGCACTTACTAAAGGTTTTTCCTTATGTCTGAATTCTTGCTTGTGTTGTATGTTGCTTTGGACAAAAGCGTCTGCTAAATTAAATTGTAGAATTGTAAAAAAGCAGCTTGTGTAGATATGATCGTTGAACAGATAAGGGTGTTTGCTGTTGATTTCACTCAACTATAACAATAACTAGTCAGTCATACGATTTCCAGCGGATGAAATCCTTAAACAATTCGTGGTCCACAGTGATCAATTTGTAGTAATATCGCTATCATGTGATTGTTACCAGGCAGCTGATGTAGTGTTCACTGGTCATAGTTGCAATGCTGCTATCTCGCAATGATATGGAAATCCTTTACAAATCCGTGGATTTGTTAAGCCGCATCACTCCCAAAAACTAATCACTTGGTCCTTGTGTCATTTCTGACCTTCCATGAAAATTTCATCCAAATTAGTTTTTTTTTTTTTTATGTTGTGAACGGACAGACTAACAGACGGTCAAACCAATGCCGATTGTCACGTAACTG
Organism: Acanthochromis polyacanthus; assembly: GCF_021347895.1. NCBI lineage: Eukaryota > Metazoa > Chordata > Actinopteri > Pomacentridae > Acanthochromis > Acanthochromis polyacanthus. Next base: position 15,569,142 of record NC_067120.1, on the reverse strand, counting down.
CGCTGCGTTCCTAATTATAGCAAAAACTATACCTATAATTCAGAACTTATGTTTAAAAAAAATCCAAACTCATGGTCCCTCACATAACAGGTTCTCATTTACCTTCTGTGGTATGAGGCCATCCAGATAACAGATTAAATTTGCTTTTCAGAGAATGAATCCAATTCATGTTGGCTACAATATAATAAAGATGGCTGAAATCGCAGTTGTTACACTCTTTTTATTTTTTGGGAAAAATGCATTTTAAAAGCACAAGCAGTGATGTGTTTCTCTGACCTCACTGAAGTCGCAGTAAATTGTTGTCATTAAACTACATTTTGACAAAAAAAAAGTGACAGTTGGTGTTATGCAATGCATATACCTGCATCTTTATGTTGACATAAAACACTGCTGCATTGACATAACATGTCACTTAAACAGCTTGGCGTTATTGATGGATACCATTTTTCATAAGCTGAAGCCACTTAAAACTGATGTACAGCTCATTCATGTAGGCACCACTCATGTTTGTGATGTGTAAAGCTAGCATGCCCAGCCATAGTCAATTATTTTCCAAAAAATATTTGTTGCTCAGCAGTATGAGTGTCTTTTAACTTGAACTGCTCCCAAAGCTTGTATAGCTTGTGGCATTTTTATAAAAGCCAACTCTCTGTTCCTTGTTTTTTTTCTCACATTTCATCTGCAGTGGTCAATTCACGTTTTAGTGTGGCAATACTTTGCCGTCTGTGCACTCATCCACTGTTTGATATTGCTCTATTGCATAGAGCCATCTTAAGGCAGTTTAAATCAGTATTTTTCATTTCTGGAATTGTTCCAATTGATTGAGCAGTACAAAAGTGTGATATGTATATATTTTTGCAAAATATGTTGGAGGATCTTGTGGCCACAGTCCTTTTGGACAGTTTTTTAGGTCTTAAACAGTCTCTTATACAGACAAGATTATGTGCAGCTGCAGAGGCTTTAATAGATGTAAGAGAGAGACTGTCAAAGGGAGTCTTCATGTTTTTGAATGCTCTGACACAAATCCAGTTTTTCAAGTGAGGTTTGCTCTTTCTACAGTGCAATCTAATCAAAGGGCCCTCAGCAAAATGGCGTCAGAGTGCCATTGGCAAAACTGGATAAATGGTGTCACACACCAGTGCTGTGGCCTTAGCAGACGTAGCCTTCGATGTGTTCCAAAGCATCTCTCTGACTTGGCCCATTGTGTTGCAGAGGAACGGTGAATAGTGTTCTCCAGCATGGGGGAACAATATGTGATTGTTCCCTGCTGTGGTGAAGAAGCTGTAGGTTACTCTCTGTACCATCGCCAAAGCGCCTGAGGAGGAGATGCACCGCAAAATCTCTGCCTGCTAACCAGCGAATCTTGGAGGTTTAGAGCTCTGCAGTGCTGTTTTTGTGTAGCTGTTACAAGCTGGTGGGAGGGGGCACTCACCCCTTTTTGGAGGAGAGAGGCTTTTGTTTCACTAGAGCTCTTTTTCTGTTTATATGTTATCATTCGAATGTATTGAAAGCCTCCAGAGGGGAAAAAAGCGGTTCGTAGTGAGGTGTGGAGTTGGATTTCAGAAGAACAAGAACTGAAGTGTGATTTGTTAGCATGTCATTCAAGTCCCTTAAGGAGTTTGGTGTTTCTGCAGAACGGCTGGGCTCAATTTGTAAGAGATGGATGGCTCGTGTCCAAAGGTCTGTGTGTAAAATTGTTTTCACACACATATATATGTGTGTGTGTATATGTAGTGTGTCTTGCTTTTATAATGTTGTGTATTTGTGATCCTTGGGCCTTCTTCATCCTGTGTAGTGTATATTACTATGTGTACTGATAGCATTGCTCTACATTTAACATGATTTCTCTGCCTCAACACACATGAATAGCTCTTGCTCCAGCCCTATTCCTAGTTTCCAGTGCTTCTGTCAGGAAATGTTTGTGCGGTTGATTTTGGGCTTAAGTGAGACAAAGGTGATGTTGCCGTAGGTACACTGGTGGGTATTGATTCTATGTCCCTAAGGTTTGCTCAAAGGAAACTGCCACGATTTAGCATTGCCCTCCTCTCCATTACTGTACAATCACAGGCTGCCCTGAATGTTGTCTGCTGATCAGAGTTGTCTGTTATTGTAAACAATATTTGTGTGTATATGTTCAAATGTCACACCGTAAAACTATTTGATTTAGGAATTCTGAAATGCTTAAAACCTTATTAAAGCACATTGCATTTTTGTGCTAATGTGAAACAGATCATTGTATCACATCGAGTAATACATAATGTAGCTTGATCTTATTATATTTTGGTGGTTGGTTTCAAATATAGTGTGTCTGAACCGTGACAATGAACAGTCATTTTCTAAATGGGCTGGCTAGCAAAAAGCAAAGGAGTCTTTTGAAAACCTCACTTAGCAATTTTTTTTAAATTTATTGTCTTCTGTAGTTATTAAAATATCAATATTGTTACTCACAGATATATTGCTAAGATCAAAAAAATAGAATCTCAACTGATTTAAAAGGGCTATGAAACTATTTTTCTAAAACATAAAAGGATTTATAACCGCATGTCCCTGGCACCATATTTGACATTGTGAGACAAACAATCTGGTTTGTGAAAATGGGTGATTAACAATTTTTGTGCGTTTTAGGGTGATTGCCTGAAATTCTCTGGCCAGCCAAATATTTAAAAAATGTGAATTGCGACTATATTATTTTTTGTATAGCAAGTACATGTCTTTTTGTCAGTGTATTTTCAAAGCTAAAGGTGAATTATCCAAGAACATTTGTACATCCTTTTATGTAATCTGGACAATGCCAATGTGTTTACTGCTGAATATTCCTGACTTATTGCCCTGGGCTACAACAGGTTTTGTCTGTTTTTCTGAAACTCTAAATTAAATGAGATCAGTAACACACTGTGTAATTTTGATGCTCTGACAGACTTATGTCACTGAACATACTTTCCCCTTTTTTTTTGTTAGATCTGATGATGTACTAGAACAGTATTATGACTATTTTTCAAAATGAATGAAATAAAAGAAAGCTTGTCGGCCATTTGCTCAAGGCTTCTTGTGTGATGCACAGTTTGCATTAGAGCGTATTATTAGCTTGTAGAAAATGAATGCACTATCACAAAACCATAGCAACTCTGTTGCTTAGAGAAATTTTTTTCTAAACAAACAAATATTAAATTTTATCAAATTAGTTGTGGTTTTCTGAAGCTCCACATGGAACCAAGCATTTGCCAGCAGAAGTGTCAAAACATCCTAAGTGCCAGAATTCTAACCCTTATTGAAGATGTTGGTTCACATCCAGTAAACTTGACTTGCAAACAGTCACACATTTGAACTTAAGAAATTCAGTTTGTTAGACCGTCGTGTACTAATTACTCATTTTTGTCTTGTTTCTCTTAGCAACGGCAGCAAGATGAACGGGTCATTGGAGCACTTGGACCAACCAGACCCGGACTCCATCAAGATGTTTGTGGGACAGATCCCACGCTCCTGGTCAGAAACAGAACTTAAAGAGCTTTTTGAGCCCTTCGGAGCTGTGCACCAGATCAACATCCTCCGTGATCGCACCCAAAATCCTCCTCAGAGCAAAGGTACGGTCAAGGCACGAAACCACGTTCTTCTTGATTTCTTCTGTCGTCCTACAGCAGTCAAAGAACATTTAGATTTAAATATAGGTGATTAGTTAGCCAGTTACCACTTGTTTTACATTTACTAAATTATTGTGCTGTACAGTTTCAGAGTTAATTTATTTCATGAATCATTTAAAACACAATTTCAATATTGCAAATTTAAATATATTGATAGTTCTAGCTATAATAAATTTACCTTCCAAAGTGGCCACAAGCTTAGAGGGCCTTTTAATATGGCTGCTGGTGTCTTCTACCTGTATTGGCCTAGGTTTTAGTGGTCAAGCACAATACACAAAACCCCCTTAATGCCACATAATCTACCATCACAGTTCAGTGCAGTCCCCTTAGGCAATGCACAGCATTGCTTGTCTGCACATGCAGTGCAGCTGTGTTAGTGCTTACAGATGAGATGATTCAGTGGTCTTTTGTTTCAGGGTTAACACCTTTTTCATAACCCCGTATTATAGAAATGTGTTTTTTTTTTTTTTTTTTTTTATCTTAACCATGCTGGGTTAAAAGCAACATTGTGTGAAGGAAGTGTTACTCAACTGCAATTTTCCATTAAGACATCCATCGATGCGCTCACCTTAGAAATGGTGCTCGAGTTGAGCGATTCAGTTTAGGCAGCAATTAGAGGAGATGGTGAAGTGGAAGCCTGCTGTCTGCAGAGAGCTGCAAAGTGCCACTGAAAGTGCACAGTCTCCCGTAACTAACTGCAGGTGAATAAAGTAACGTCAGTCTCCCTGATGTAACTATCCAGGGTCATCCAAATTTCAATTCCCTTGATGGCTGGATGACTCACAATGGCTAAAGGCACTAATCCACTCCTGGGTTTTAATGTAGTGGGACAGTGTTTGATGCTGGACTTATGTCTAAATGGAACCTTTTTTGTGCTACCAATGGTCTCACAGTCTTGACACTCCAAGCCTGATGTAGCTGTCTTGAGGTGTTTGGCTGTTAATGAAAGTCCCTGGTCAGCCATTGCTTGTAGGTTTTAAAGTGTTTTCAGCAGCATTGGTGCCTGCTATCAGCTGCTGTTCCACTGATTGAGTCTGTAAAGTCATTAGTGAAGAGAGACAGCATGAGACTGCTGCCTGACTACCTGTTCTGCTTGATGAAAAAGTGATTTGTAGCCATTTGACGCAATTTATCCTATTTTTTTGCCTTTATCAAACAAAAAACAGGCTAACAATGTCATAGCAACAATTATGCTATTTAGGAGAAATAAATCCTCCATTTCTGTCTCTGGTTCTAGCATCCATTCAAACATCAGTTGCACAGCAGCAATTTACAGAGAACAATATGACTGTTGTCTTGCCATGTACAAAAAAAAGTAGCCAATTTTAATAAGCAGTAAAATTGTCTTTGTGGTTATTCTGTTGTTTGGAAAAATACAAACTCAGTTTGATTTAGATTTATTAAGTATTTGGTAATGGGGATTGTGTAGTGTGTCGACCAGAACTGCAGCACTCCCTGTCTCCAGAACAATACTTCTATTCACATGATCAGGTCTTTTAACAAATCCACACACATGTAACATCACCAAATAATCCTGAGTATCTTCAGAGAGGTGTGTGTGTACACCCAGCACTGAGCAGTTCATTTGGAAGGCTGAAGAGTTCAAAGCCCCCTTTTTTTTTTTACCAGAGCTCCTCCCCTGCTCTATGTGGAGTGTCAGCTGTGATGGCCTATTGACATGTTAATGCAATGTTAATGTATTCTAATAGATAATCGGGTCTGATCACAGCAGTCTTTGGCTCACTCAGCCTGTGTGTGTTGAATTTGTTTCAGTGACGCCCAATACTTTCACTGTTTTCCTCTTTACCCAGTAGCCATATTCCTACTGGGAGATGTTCTGCATTTTTATAAAAGTGCACTGGCCTGATGATATCTGGCTTTTGTTTATTTGCATGACACAGAATACACCCTGCACCCAATTCTTGTGTCATCAGCCTTGCCTTTTGTTTGATTTGTTCGCTGAAATTGCAGTAATCCCTCTTCCATTTTGGTTGTTTACTTTGCCACTGATCTATTGAGGAGCCATCAGATTTGCGGTAGTTTTTAGGTCACGTCTACTGCAGGTCATGAAAAAATCATCTGATGACTATCACGCCTCTCTGGATGGTTTATTTAGCTCCAGTAAATCAGAGATCGGGCTAAGCAGCAGAGAAAGAGAGAGCTCAGCTGGTTGTGAGGGAGAAGAGTGCAGCTTGATGCATATTAGAGTTCAACAGCCCTCCCCGCGGCCTGGGAGCTCCAGTAACAGCATAATACACACTATGTAGGTCAGAGACGCTGCAGTGCTCCACTTCCCCAACCCAGTGAAACTGACAGGCTGGAACGCCACTGGCGGTCTGCTGGGACGGAAGGATGAGAGGCTTTTTTCCCTCCCTGCTCTTCTTCTCTTCATTCCCCTCCCCCACCACCTCTCTCCTCTCATGGTTCCTCTTCCTTTGCTTTCACTCCTGCTCTCTCTTGTCTCTGTCATTTTCATGCCTCCTCTGTGTGTGTGTGTGTGTATGTATATATATGCATGCATGCATGTTTGAGACTGGACTCTTATGTAATGCCGTACTACTTTCTGTGTAATGTGCTGGTCCTGTGCCCTGGCTTGCCCAGGCTGTGCAGACCTGCTGACTGTGCATCGGTCCTTCCTGACAGCTATCTCACCCTGTGGTCATCTCTGTGGTCATGTCACAGCCCTCAACAATCTCATTACTCCTGTGTCCTCGCTGCAAGCTCCGACATGGTCTTTGTGCACCATCTAACTGTCTGTGCTAAGAATATCCTGTCACATGTTAGAAACATGATATATATGGAGAGCATACTTTACCCCATTTAGCATCATTCTTGTTCTGCAGCAGTCATGGTATTGCATTTACTGTTTCGATGCGCTGTTTTTAATGCTGTTTTTGTCTCATTTCCCCTCTCCCATTTGTGTCCCTGTTTTTCATTCTGCAGGATGCTGTTTTGTAACTTTTTATACAAGAAAAGCTGCACTGGAGGCCCAGAATGCACTGCACAACATAAAGACCTTAAGTGGGGTGAGTAAGCGCAGCATGCGCTGCTTTTAGCTGCTTGAGCCCAGCTACATCCCTGGTGCAGGCTGTGAGCAGTGTGCTGGCCGATAATGAGCTCTTGGTTCACTGAACGCCTGTCTGGCCAGAGAAATATCTCAGCCCCTACTATCACTAACACCACACTGAGGACTGCCCTGAACCACAACACAATGAATTGATAAACTGACCCAACGCACACAAGTACAGGTATCAGGTAAAGTGCGCTTGACCGGGCAGCAGGTTATTCACTGAGGCACAAGACCCGATCGCCACAAAGTGGAACAAATTATTAATGCTTGTCTTCATGAATCATTGATGCACATCTACATTTTTATTTCCCAAAGTTAGAGGTATAAAAGGAGGCAAGTTGAATTCTTTTAAACAATGAAGCTTGGTGAGACAGAGTGTTGTTTCTTAATTCTTCACCTGATTTATCTACTGAGATTAAAGTGCAGCCAACTGGAATAAGTGCAGGGGCTTGTTAAACCTCTACAGTTCTGTATTGCCTGTACATCGCTCTAAATGACTCTCTTTCCAATCAATTAAATCTATACAAAACAACTCCAGCTGTCGATTAAATCAGTAGCCCAGTCTATTGGAAAAGCAGCCAGTGTCAGTGAAGTTACAGGTAAATATTGAACAGAGTTGATAAATGAGTCTAGTGGCCTGGATATAGTGTCCTAGCTCTCTTCACTGGAAGACTATCAATCAGCCAGACATTTCAAAAAAAAGTGTGGTCTAACAGCTCAGCTCTCAAATCCCAATCCCAGGTCCTACTGTTACTGGCACTGACTGCAGGTGACTGAATTTGGTTTGCATGACAGTGGAAAAGCTTGTTTCCCTGTTTCTGTTTTCTCTCCCTTCTGTGCCTCCCTCTCCTTGGTCAGTGACGCTAGCCAGTCCCCATACTGAGCAGGCCATCTGTCTGCTTCTCTTTAGTGCTTGTCAAAAACAAACCCACCACTTTTCATAAGTACAATCTGCTCATACATCTCATGACTAGATTTGTTTCTTCTCTTTCACGTCACATGGCATGTAAATGTGCCATAGATGAATTCATTTTAAGTTCCTCGAGTCCCCTTGGACAAAAGTGTTCATTAAATGGCATGAAAAGACACGTCCTACGGCAGTTGTTCTGCCTCCACTTTCTCACATAACAAGATTGAGAATGAGAGACATGTTCAGAGACGGTATGCTGACTGAAATGCGTTTTCACAACTCAGACTTGCCACGCCTCTTTCTATTTGTATGTGATACAATGGTGTATAGGGTGTAACAGGAGTATTATGTCAAAAACTAAAGTTCACCACTGAAGTAGGTTGCTTGTCAACCATCTCTCTCTAAATTTGGCCTTAAGAAGATGAGGGATGTTGACAGGAAGAATTGATGAGTTCAATCACGAGTCCACACTACAGCAAGAAGTGAAATTGGATACTGGCGAATTTGATCCCTTCCAGCAGCTCATAGACACGTCCTTCTGAATCTAGCAATGGTGAGGGATCATGGTCTTCGAGTGAGAGTACAAAACAAGAAACAGGGAGAAATGCTTGAAGACTGGAGGATGAGTGTGATGATATGAGACACTTGTGATAAGAGATAAGACCAAGGACCTGCATAGTTTATAATGGTGACAGATGCTGTTTTAACCATTTATATACCCTCTTTTGTCCACAGATGCATCATCCTATCCAGATGAAACCCGCTGACAGTGAGAAAACAAGTGGTAGGTAGATTCACTTGAAATGTAGGGGGAAACTGTGTCTGTTTAGGGAAAAAACACTTTAAAAGGAATGAGTTAGCCAAGACAACTGGTGTGAGAGACTTTATATGAAAGCATGGGCAAACAAATGTGTCTATTTAATTCCAAATAGAAAGCCTGAGAAGGACTTAATTCAGAGAATTTGCAGCAATACACAATTTCTATAGTGTGATGGTTTAGGAGGATTAAGGGCTTTAAAAGGCACCAAAGGGAGAAGACTAGAGCAGGTACAAAGAGAATCTAGAGAGTAGCACAAATGGGTGATATATTTATATGTCTAGAGAAATAGACACTGAGAAAAACAAAGCTGCAAGTTGCAGAGATTTGTACAAGAGGCTGGCACTTGGAGTGAGAGGCAGAGAATGTGGCAGCATGACAAGGAAAGAGCTTGAACAAAAAAAGAGAGGTGCAAGATTCAGCGCCTGATGTAACTGCTGCTTTCATAGCTCCATAATTGTTAGGGTTTAACTGAATAGCTGTTCTCTTTTCATCCTTCTGCAGCGGTAGAAGACAGAAAACTCTTTGTCGGAATGGTTTCAAAGAAATACGGCGAGAATGAGGTCAGAATGATGTTCTCGTCGTTCGGGCAGATCGAAGAGTGCCGAATTCTCCGAGGACCAGATGGTCAGAGCAGAGGTAGGTGTGCTTTCAGCATAGACACAGTGTACTAAGCCTCACAACCGCCACCTTCAGCACTGCCTAGTACATATTCTCATCAAGTATTTATGCAGGCCCCTCCCTAGTTCTTCATTTCAATCCGTCCACCCCCAAATCAAGTGCTATTCACCTCCAGTGGCACCCTTTCCATCCCCATGGTCTTTCCTCCCATCACTGTGACACTCAGCCTCCACATCTCACAGTGAAGGACCACTGCACTCGCTGCCCGGCACAATGGCCCGTTGCCTTGGCAACCGCTGGCTGCTGGTGTTCGTAGGCTCAGCTGGCAGGCGGCTCAGCTCAGCTCCTCCTTTACCGCCTCCTTCATCACACTCTACAAAGGCTGGAATTAGCCTGTCGTCGCATCTCCTACATAGCTGTCTGCTGCACAAAGCCTCAGATAGCAGGCAGCACGAGGCTCTAGTGTTGATGTGTATATATGATTAAACCCCACAGCAGGGACAGTTGTTCACGAATTTCTGCACTTTTTCAAGCAATTGTATGCAATGTATCTACAAATTAAAATTGGCTTTATTAGCCTATGGTGTTTGCTGGCCTTACACATTATTGCGGATCAAAGCCTTTCAATGTGTATTTATGTGTGCATTTTATGTGTATATAATCATGTTGACTGTCTCACCATGACACCACGTAGTCAAGCCTCTCTGGGTGGCAATTTAATCCGTTGATCACTGTGCTCATGTGACATGTGTTACTGTTCTCCTTGTTGTGTTCTTTCTCCATGTGCTAACCAGTGAGGGTGGTTCTGTGTGCTTGGGAGTTGCCATTCTCTGTACTGTAATGTCTTTTTTTGGGGTTCATAACGAGTTGTCCAAACCTTTTGTCTTGTTTTGTTTCTTCTTGTCCCTCCCTCCCTCCTCCCCCTCTCCTATTGTTCCCCCCCTACAGGCTGTGCGTTTGTCACATTTGCTACCAGGGCAATGGCACAGAATGCAATCAAAACCATGCATCACTCTCAAACTATGGAGGTACTGTACCCCTTAGCACCTATTTCTCATTTCCCCTTTTCCCCCCTCATACATTTTGCTGCCCCCTTGTGTTGAAAAGATGAAGAACCTGTTTAAGCAGATGGCGTCCATTCATCACAGAGCATGAGTCATTTCCAAAGCCACTCTTGCTAATTATTACAAAATTACATTGTCGTCTGCAAAATAATTGAATTAAACTTGAAATTTTGGCTCTAGCATAGCGGCTGAATTCAGAGCTAACAGGACACATTAAGTACTACATCTTTCATTTTGGTCTGATCTAAATCCATCTTATATATATTGATTCTGATGATATTATAGAGACTAGCTGTTAGCAAGCAGTTATCAGTCTGCACTATGGCCCACATGGCAACGAGCCCACCTGATTGAATATAGGTTAACAAAAAATTACCTAGACTGGAGCAGCCACCGTATTAGATTTCTTCAAAAACTGGGTCTGTGTTCTCATATAGCCAGTGGAGTCTTTGTGGAAGTAGAGCAGCAGTAATTTGACAGCTAGCAGGTCAGAGGCTCCCCAGTGAAGCATCAGACCAAGTCTAATTAGGAGTCCAACCAAACATAACACTCCTCCTACTAGATTAAATGCGGGGCCCCAGTGGTGGCGCCACCTATTTTCCCCCCATATCATGTCCTCCCCAATCCTCAGCTGCCATGGGAGGTGCTGCTGGTGCAGAAGCCATTTTCCCTATCCAGCCTGGTCCCTGTCTGGCTCTCAACTCTCAAAATAGTTTTGCACCGCATGCCTCGTCCATGCGTCTGTCTGAACAATATGTGACTGTCTGTTTGCAACATTCTGTGTATTGTAATGCGTTTTTCTTAATGTCTGCTGACATATCTTCGTTTGAATGTCTGTTTTTTAAATGTTGTGTCCATCTGTTGTCTGCCTATCTGTGGACTCGGTTCAGCTCTTCGGAGTGCTAAAATGATTCACTGTCTGCAGCGTTGTCCTGTGCCCCTTTTGGAATGTGGCCTGGCTCAGCTATGCATGGCAGATGTCCTCTGTGTGTTAGCTTTGATATGAATGCAACAGGCATACAACTGTCTTGAGACATAGATGAATTCCCCCCTTCCTTTTTAAAAATTCCTTGCAGTGACTGTGTCCTTGCATTGGTAAATAAACTGTTGATTCTTCAGTATGCTTTTGAACCGGTCTAACGTCTCTTACCTCTTCACTGCTTCAGGGCTGTTCCTCACCTTTGGTGGTGAAGTTTGCCGACACACAGAGAGATAAGGAGCAGCGGCGCCTGCAGCAGCAGCTAGTGCAGCAAATTCAGCAGCTCAACAGCGCCTCCACCTGGGGAAACCTTGCTGGGCTGGGGACCCTCACACCGCAGTACCTGGCTGTAAGTGTTACTGTAAAACACAACCCAGTTAAGCTGCATTATTACTCATGTATTAAAACGTGGCACTGATCTAGTCTGCAAAATGTGTTTATACTTTAGCCTTCTGTTGACTAGGGGAGCGCACAAAATTGTAGGGTTAAAAACACTGAACTATCTAACAACATAAGGCAACGCATACAGGTCAGAACATTAGATATGTGCGTAATTAAAACATGATATTTATAATGAGCTCTTTGGGATAGGCGAAAGTTGTTTTAAAAGAATGAATTTAAATTTTTGAGGATGTATTTTGTGGTTGTGTATTGGTTGTGAGGTGTCTCTGCTAAAACTAAGAAAAAGAAAAACCTTGCCATGGCAAAAAATATTCTTAAGGATATGTGCTGTTCTGTTAAAATATTTATTTCCACGATTATATTTAGTTTTCTTGCTAAATGACAGCCCTATATTCTTGAAATATTTTACTAGTTGTTGCAATTGTAAATAATGAAGAACATTTGAAAATGCAGATAAATAAAATGTTGTGTAATTTGGAAGACTTGAACTATAAACTGATTGTCTTGGCTCAGAGTAGGAACATCTTCCCACTCAGCTTGTGATCTGGCGACAGGATACTGTCATGTGACTTGCATGTGCTTTCTCTGATTTGGAACCGAAGAACATGTGACTTAGACACGAACAGCAGAGCTGTCTTGTTTCTGGCAAGGAATCAAGATATTGCAGACAGTTGCATGCATGGGCAAAAACTGTCGAACTGCTATTTTATCAATCCAAACATTACTTACACTTTTATTAGTGAGGATGTAGGATTTGAACAAACGCTGTCAAAATTCAGAAGTTTATTGTAAATCTTTCTCCAGAGTTGTTGCTATGCCCAAGAATACTGATTTAAATATGTGGGTTTCCATTCCACACTTTTGGAATATTATATCAACACTGGTTTATAGTGTTGGATGTAAATGATTATCATTTAGAGCTTAATTGTGTGTCCCGTAATTGGTTTCTTGAATTCAGCCTTTCTTTCTGTATTTCCCACAGTTGCTCCAGCAGGCCACATCTACCAATAACCAAGGCAATTTCAACAGTATTCAGAGGCTAGGAGGTGAGTTCAGCCTTGTCACAGAGTGTAAATGAACAATCTACACTTTTCATCCCTGTGACTCTACAAGCACACAGTTTTAAGTACTTTAAATCACATTACTCCTTCAGATCAGTGGCACGCAACATGGTGCTTAATAACCCACAAAGCAGTTTGAAACTACAGTTCACACTTTGCTTGAATTCCTTTATATACAATAGTCATCAAACATTGTGGTTTATTATTATTGAAAAGACAAGAGTGTTGCAGAGTTGTCAAGGAGCTCAAATTATGTTCTGAGGATGCATTGGATGATAAATTCACCAGTTAGTGAATGTAAACAATCAAGACAGACAAGAATGCCACAAATCCCAGTTGTTCAATGGAGAAGAGGCACAGCGAAAGAATGTTTTTAATTGATGTCAGCACCCTAAAAGCACATCCCACTTCAAACATTAAAGATGGAATGTTAATTTTTGCATTCTGGAGAAGTTCATTCCCTCGAAGACAAGAAAATGAGCATAAATTAATTGGGATTTTGTTTATAATCACTTCTGTGTCTTGATACTCACAGCAGGTGTGAATCCACTTCAGCTGCAGAACCTGGCCACATTAGCTGCCGCTGCTGCTGCAGCTCAGAGTTCTGGCAGCCCAACTTCCACCAACGCCCTGTCTACAAACAGTGGAGCCCTGGGAGCTCTGGCCAGTCCTGGTAATTAAACGCCATCATGAGCTGAATTTTTAATACGTACATGTGCTCTGTATACAGTATTAAACACCCAGTGCGATGTCTGCCCTGTGGCAGTATCATGGTTATTTTTTTTTTTTCAGTTTACATGTTTATGGATGTGCTTTGACCTTGACTCATTGTAATTTGCTCAGTTCTCCTTGTTTGCTGTGTTTGTTTAAAATTCAACATTTTATTCTGAAGACTAAATAGAAACTCCTCACCCATAGAGATGTACATGTCCACAGTCATTCTGCAGCTCTTCTTCTCTTCTGCAAGCCTCCCTCATCTGCTATTTGCCTGACGGCCCTCAGCCATTCCTCATTTATTTTATGGGAGTTAATCACCCACATATAAAATTTTATGAGAGCCTCCATTTCCCTTTAATCTGTGTAAATATACATAGGCTCCATCTGTGAGTTTAGCATATGGCTGCTTTGGTAATGACCTCTCATCATTATGAGACAGATTTTTAACTGCCCCCCTGCTACTGTGTCATCCTCTCATAACCCGAACAATTCCTGGCAAAGATGCCATACATGAAGAGCAATATGAGGTGTTTGAGCATATGTCCTTTTTGTTGCGTCTTTCAACAGCAGGGTCATCAGCAGGGTCCAGTGCCGGTGCTGCCATGAACACCTTGGCATCTCTGGGCACTTTGCAGAGTCTCACTGGGACCTCTATGGGCCTCAACAACCTTAACGCTCTCACCAGCAGCGTCAGTGGTGAGTGTCTCCTCTGTAATAGCTGAATAAAATCTTTGATCAAATTTGCTTGATTGATGTCAGTTGAACCCTCTCCTCAGTGCTGCATCAAGCATCCAGATCCACTCCAAAATAGAAAGGGTTTAAAATCTAATTGTTTATTTTGTTTTTGTTTGCTTGATTGGCCAGCTTAAATTGCAACAATGTGTTTATTAGTTTTTCAAAATATACTATGGGAATCTTTACTATATATATATATACATATATACATACATACAGGGATGAGAATTTTCTGCGGATCCGCGGAATTCCGCGGATTTTATCATTGCCAGGGTCATTCTTGTGAATCGTCTAAATTCGAGGAGAAAATTTTTTTTGGGGGGTGAGGTATGTTTATGGTCGGCGAGTCGTAATATCGAACGGCTGCTAATATCCACCGCGCTGAATGCTGGCTGCCACTCAGTGAGAGCAGTCATGTACAGTACTGTAATCGAATCACCATGAAGTGTAGAATCCAGGGATGGGAATTTTCCGCGGATCCGCTGATTTCCGCCGATTTCATTTCAAGTTTGAACACTTTGTCGCTGATACTCCCGCGAGATGGTAACGACGTTAACGATAGCTTGTTAACGACGATTGTAAACGGCTCAGCGATCGGAAGTCGCCGCACACATCCCCCCCCAACAACTTGCTGATCCCATCCCTGTATGTGTGTGTGTGTGTGTGTGTATATATATATATATATATATATATATATATATATATAAAAACTTAAGCGCATGTCAGAACAGTTTGTTTTGCCTTGCAGGTATGGGGGCCATGAATGGTGGCCTCGGAGCCTCCATGGCCAACGGGTCAGCAGCCAGCTCCATGGATGCTCTGACCCAGGCCTACTCAGGGATGCAGCAGTACACCGCCTCCGCCCTGCCTTCCCTCTACAGCCAGTCTCTCCTGCAGCAGAGCATTGCTGGCAGCCAGAAGGAAGGTGAGCAGATCCTCAGCCCACAGCAACACTTTGGCATCAAATCGTTACATTTGTGGCGTGTACAGTTTCAGGAGCGTGTTTTGTCAAGTGTTGCCTCAATATGATTGTCATGTTGATCATAAACTGTACGTGCAACTAGACTTAGAGTTAACTTGAGTGTCTGATTTGCTTACCAAATGGAGTAGGGCCAGAGGGCGCCAACCTGTTCATCTACCACCTGCCCCAGGAGTTTGGGGACCAGGATCTTCTGCAGATGTTCATGCCTTTTGGAAATGTGGTCTCTGCCAAAGTCTTCATTGACAAACAGACCAATCTGAGCAAGTGCTTTGGTAAGTATGTTGACACTGCTGGCTTCTAAAAGCCTCTTAATCGTAATTAATATACCTTACTGGCCGGGTTCATGGTCTGCAGTATATTAGGTTTCTTTATTGTCATTTGTATGTTTGTGGATTTTTACCAGCCTCCATTTTGAATAAAGCTGAGCTAGTATTGATCCAGTGCAAGGAAGAGCCAGGCACTAGTCTCTGTTCTCTGCAAGATTGTTGCACCTGTAGGTGTCTTTATCACGTGTTGTAGCTCTGGGTACATCAGACCTGTCATCACAAATGTTTTGCACATCATGCTTTGATTTTTAACACTTTGGATTATATTTAATGTAAAATGACTTCCTGTTTATCAAAAAAAAAACAACAAAAACATATTTTACAATTCACAATGAGAGAAAAAACAACCATATAAAAGACTTTAACTAGTTAAGTGTATTTAATTCTCCACAAATGGCACAACCAACTTTTCAAAAAAGTCATCAATTTATTTTGGAAATGTATTAGTGAAGTTCATTACGTAGTAGTTTATTAATGAAGAGTTAGTGAGACTTTATCCATACCGGAAGCCTCAGTAGCTTGAATTTAGCTAATTAAGACACCGATATTGTGCAACAAAATGAACCTGGAATCTTTGTGTAAAGTTTGTTCACTGTTTATATATAAAATCACTTTTAAATGTGTTAGATGATCTGTTCTGGTACTTTACTGCTAAAACAGCAGTTTCTGGTCCCAGCCTTTAATCATTTCCTTTAATCAGGGAAAATTAAATATCTCTGTCCTCTCATATAAAACATCTGAGAAAAATCTTTGCGGCCTGAAACTTTGCGGATACAATGTAGAAAGCAAGCTAATATTTTTTTTTTACATTTTTTTTCGTTTGTCTTCAGAACCATACAGATTGATGAGCCAGTTTTTAACCCTTTGAATCCCAAGTGATGTTAAGACCTTTTCTTTTTTCTGCAACATTTTTTACTCACTGTGACTCATTTTTCAGTGTCGTGTAAAGTTCTGTACATCAGTGGAAACGACAGAACCGTTGTTAGAAGCAGTGAGATGTCCAAGATGTCTTTTGTGCAGCAGGACACAGCTATGCCATAAATGCATGGAAAAAAGAAATTAAATTCAAAATGCTTATTTTTTTCTTTTTTCCAATGAACAGCATGTGTTAACAGTACTGGAGGAAAATAGAGACTTTACATATGTTTATATTTCAATTCATGTCAGCAGGGTTTGGGCCATAGAGGGTTTTAGTCAGAACAGGGTGTTTGGTTGCTGTTAAATGTGTGTAACATGCGTTTCTACTTGTTTGTTCTCAGGGTTCGTCAGCTATGACAATCCTGTGTCTGCACAAGCTGCCATCCAGGCCATGAACGGTTTCCAGATTGGAATGAAGAGGCTGAAGGTTCAGCTGAAGCGCTCTAAGAACGACAGCAAACCCTACTGATCCTAGCCCCGGGGCCTTCACCCCTCCCCAGCTCTAACGCTAGCACTGCTAGGGTAAGTTCACCCTCCAGCCAAGGTCACCACAGCAGAGACTCAGTGGGGCGGGGGGAAAGGAGCCCACCAAAGGAGGGGAGACTCACCCTATTCCTAAAAAAAAATGTTTGCAATGATCTTTCCACATTTTGCTGTATTTCATTCCTGCAGTTTTATCATGTACTTTGAGTCTGATTAAATATTTTAATGTATATGATTATTTATGACTATCACTGGAGTCAGTGTTCGCTGGAGGTATTTTGTGTCACTGTATTTAGTGGAGAGCATCAGGTGTGTTACCATGCCATTTCATTGCCTTCAGGTCAAGCTAGACAGGTTGACTAAGGATCAGTTGTTGTGCTGAAGGGCTGAAGCCAGGCCACACAGACCCCGAGCCCAGAGCTTCAACCTGTGTTTGGCTTTATCTGTGTAGTCCGTCTCATCCGTATCATCGTTAATGTGAAAATCTTTTGCACTCTAGATTCTTCAGTCCCCTCACCTCTCCTCTGTCTCCCCCACCCCTCTTTCTCTGTCCTATTTCATTATCTAAGCCATGTTGAGCTAGGCTACCTCTCTGTGTATCTATTAACAACCTCTTCCAGTCATTCCATCCATCCTCCAAGTCTCCCACAAGGGACTGGCTCTAGATGGATCTGTTTGGGTGCCAAGTATACAGTTTGTGCATGTTGGAGTCTCTGCCATATGTCCTGGTGGTGTCACTTCCTTAAATCTGTGTATTGTTTTTGTGTGTCGAGGAGGGGTTGTGTTTACCCCTCTGTCCTTACTGTATGTGGTGACTGGCATTATTTTTGTTGTTTTTTGTGCCTCATGGCTAAACGATTCTTGTGCTGTGCCCCTAACTTTCTCTTCTCTCCTCTTTGTTCTCTCTCTCTATCTCTCTCTCTCTCCTCTCTCCTCCTTTTGTGTTTTTGTTCCTTTTTTAGAACAAATCTCCATGCCTGTTTGCTCATCATTAGCCTAGCATGTCTTCATGATGTTGAAAGCCAAGCCAAACTCCTGGCCTCATCATCCCACCATTGTCTGTGATGTCTCTCTAAGCTCGCCTGACCAATACCTGGCCACCCACTGACCTTGACCTTAGCTCAACCTGATTTTTCTGCATGTATATTCATTTTTTTCTTTGCTTTTTCTGTGTAGAAATGTGACAGGTGGGAGAGAGGTCAAGCAAAATCAATGTGAAAACTTACCTATGTTGAATTCGTTTGAGACCTTTTTTTGTTTTTGCAAATGTTTTAAAAACCTGTGGGATTTATTTTTAATTTAGCTTGGTTTTTTTTCTTTTATGTTTTCTTTTTTACCTCTCTCAGTAAAGTTCACTTGAAAGTTGAATACAGGGATTGGCACACAGCTGTGCTCTTTGGTGCCATTAGCAATATGTTGGCTTCTTAAAAAAACATGCTACAGACCACTTTCCAACACTTTTGAAAGTCTGACCAGTAAAATCCCTCTCAGTGCTCTGTAATGATCTCTACATTTTGCTGGCAGTGTGAAGATTTACACCAAGGCTATTTAAAAATATATTTTCTTTTCATTTACAAAAATATCCAGTGTATTTACCTTTTTTTTTTTGGAACTATTGATGGCACAATAAAAGGTACATTTGCTCTATTGAGAGAAATGACTACCTACATGAGTCAACTTTTTTAGAACTGATTCACAAATAGACAATCTGTGGTTTAAATGCACACTTAGATTACCTATATTTTATACCATTGAATCTATAGAAGTTTAACTAACAGAACCCAGGCAAAACTTTGGGTTTTTTGTAGATTATGTTGTAATGTCATCTGTGTTGGGGGGGTCTTCAGTGTATTACATTTTTAAAGAGGACTAAAAATCAGTTTGATCAGTGTGACCATTTGAAGGTCACTACTAGTAAATTAAAACATGTTAAGTCAAAAATTCCTCAACATTAATTGTAATTTAAAGTTCTGGTTTGGAAAAAAAAAAAGTCCTTTTTTTTTTTTTTTTTAAAGGGTCACATTTTGAGGCAATTTTTTTTTTCCTGCTTTAATGAAGTGTTCAACTTCCATGGTACGTCTTGTTGACTTTCTGTGAATTTCTCATTACTAATTTAATTAATGGATGTTTCACTTTGGTTTAGTTTGAATGCCTCATGTTGGAAGATAATTTACACTGTCTGTTAATCATACAGATGCCAGACAATGTATTTTTGTTCTATTTTGTTGTTAAAGTGCCCATGTGTCAAACTCAGTGTTTTTGAATTCACAACGACTTTCTTTGCTGAACTATTACCTAGATTTTCTTTACATACACACAGACACATACACACACACACACGCATACACAGAGCGACACAAAACACTTTCTGTGGTTGCAATTGTGGGAGCCCCTGAAGAAGAGATCACTCGGACACAACACCCAACCTGTGGGTCTCTGAACATCTTAGACACACACGTGTTTAGTTTTTTTCCTAGTTGTCCTTTTAAGTGACTTCCAGCGTCATGTTTCAGTCGTACACGATGCACATTAAAACTACTAAACCCACCACGATAGTGTTGGTTTACAAATACATTCCATTTTTTCAGCACAAAGTTTACACTTTTTATTATCAGGGTGGTATTTTGTCCTGTTGTGTGACACTTTGTTGAGACAGCCCTGGTAGAATAACAACCACTTCACCCCCCCTCCCCCAAAGAAGGGTTCCCTAAAACTGCGTACCTGGTGGCGCTAAAGAGTTGTCAACTCAGGGTTTTTTTTGTGTGTGTGTGTGAAAGTAGACGCTCACACAGGATTTACGACACAAAATGCACAATTATCACCATTTGACCTTTTCAGTTCGGATTTTTGTTTTCCTTTCTCAAAACACATAAATGTTCCAAAAATGACAAAAAAAAAAAAAAAAAATCAAAGGTACCAAATTTGAAATGGCGCTCGAGGGGAAGTGTTAAAGTTTTGTAAGGAAACGTTAAGCACAATTGTGGGAGCTAATCACTTTTGCAGAATGTTGTGTGTGTGATTATGATCCCCAAATTTTCAAGGTACCACCGGTTTCTCTTTTAATATGGGCATGTGCTTTTTACAGTGTGTTTTCTATCCAAATGCAATACAATATTCAAAGTGCCATATATACGTCTAGAAACTGCCTACACATTCTTATTAGGCCTTGGTTTAGAGATTGCTGCAGTTCG
The DNA here is from genome assembly GCF_021347895.1 of Acanthochromis polyacanthus. Lineage (NCBI taxonomy): Eukaryota > Metazoa > Chordata > Actinopteri > Pomacentridae > Acanthochromis > Acanthochromis polyacanthus. The sequence continues at coordinate 15,549,228 of NC_067120.1, read as the reverse complement.
CCTTTTTTTTTTTTTTTGTCTATTTATGCCAGTGTCATGAAAGCTCTTGTCACCTGCTAATGTCCCCTTTTTCCTCCCCCAACTCTGTGTGTTGAGTTATTGGTAAATGTGTTGTGATGTACTCAATTTGAACAGTTGGTTTAAAAAAAAAATAAATTGTAGATAAACAATAAACTTCCCTATACATTTGAAGGTTAAACGTCTTTCTTAGTGAGTGCGAACACGTGTACTGTAACACTTTGCACATACAAACCGTCGAGGAAAAGTCAGTTTGGGAGCCGTGTTAACATCTTAAAGTGGTTTAAAAAAAAAAAATGTGTGTCCGACACTGAAAATGATTGCAGGTCTGTGGCGATACACAGTGTATGGTGAAGTGTTACTGTGAATGAATATATCTATATACATTTTAAAAAGAAAACAAAAAAAAAAGAAGCACAATGTACAGTCCACAGCAGTCCCAACAGGAACTCGACTCACTTCAGGGGCTTCCATCACAAATCGCGATCAAGCTCTAACAATCACTTTTCTTCTGTTGTTTTTCATATTCTGAAGTGCTATTTTTTGACAGTGTGGTAGCTTTGCATCTCTATAGATATTGTCTTGATCCAAAAGAAAAGAGTAAAAAAAAAAAAAAAAAAAAAAAAAAGTAGTTTTCCTGTGTTACTTTCTTGTCTGATAATCGGTAGGACTTTGTTCATGTTCCACCAATAATTTAGTAGATGTTTTGTCTTGTCTTGATGAAAGCCAAAGTGAGTGCATCTTGATGTGATCTGTATTATACATACAGTGCAGTTTTTTTTTTTCTTCTGTTCAGTCAATATCAAATTTTTGAAACTGGGTGGGATTTGAAAAAGAAAAACAAAAAAGAAGACATACACAGGCTGTCCGATTTCTACAACTGGTTGTTCATATGTATTTTGTACCAGTGAAGCTTTTTATATTGGAAATTAAAGGATAAAAAAAAATCTATATTGGAAAAAAATTGTCTGGCCTCTCAATGTGGCCTCGCCTTGACCAGGTCTTGAGTTTGGCCTCTTGGTGGTGTCAAGCAATTTTTTTTTCTTCCTTCTGTTGTTTTGCTTTTGCCTCTAAAAGATGCCTGATTTGGATTTTACTTGGATCTCTACATGTTCCTCACTTCGTTAATCCGTTTCAGACTCGGGGAGGGAGGGAGGGGGTTGGGATCCTCTAAATCGTGGTAAGTTTCATGTTAGTATTTGTGCTGTCCCACATAGTTTAATGGTCATCAGGATTTCGACAACAACTTGTGTGGATAATTGTCTTAGTTATAAAGTTAACTGTTTAGTTTGAGCCTTGCTTTTTACCTGTGTAGAGGTTTCTGTTTTTTCCCATAGCGGAGTGTGTAGCCGAAAGACTCTGTGTTCTTTTTTGGTCAATGTTTGTTTATGTGTGGTGTGTTTCTTTGCCTCTGTCTCCAAATTAAACCATTTCCCCTAATATGGACTGTGCGTCTTTGTGTCTTGTGCTTGTCCAGTGTTGTAAAGGCATTTTACAAACCACCCCTCCCTCCCCCAGTGTGTCATGTCTCGCTGACTTGTTTCTCTTCGTTTCTGCTTCTCTTTGCTTATTTCTGAGCTGTAGCAGATTCAGGTGGATAAACCAGGGTTGTTATTTTTCATGTGGACTCCTAGCTGTGTGAAGGGAGGATTGTTTTAGGCTTCAGTGACGAAACAGCCAAAATGCTTCTCATCTGTGCATCTTAAGCACAAATAAAAGAACATTTGTGCCAAAATTCTAAAGAAATGCTGCCGATAGTCGTATTAAGTGTAAATGATAACTGATTAATGCTGCTAGAGTTTAAATAACAGGAAAGTCATCTGAAATTGATTGGCACTCGTGCTGATAATTTCCTACAGCTAAAATAACAAACACTCACTAATCCCAGCTTCTTAAATACTTTGAGAATTTGATGCTATTCCCTGCCTTCCAAGAGATGAAAGCAAAGATCTTTGTTTTCCACATTTATTTTCAGCTTCTCGTGTGATTATTTGCTTCTCAAGTTTTTTTCATTGTGTTTTGAATATATTTGGGTTTTGGACTGTTGGATGTGCAAAACAGCCAGTTTGGGGATGAAACCTGGACCTTTGTGGGATTTCGTATTCAAAATAATTACACCACAGAAATGCCCCAAATGCAAACATTAACCCTAGAAAAAGATAATTAGTTCACTTTAAGATGTCATCGGTCATTGTAAAGTGGCCACAGCTCTCTACATTTCTTTTATCTCATCGGTCTGTAATGTCTTTTGCTGAAATCATTACAAAGTGAAAGTGATTTAGAGTTTGTCCACCTGCTACAGCTACATGAGGTTTTTTTTTTCTTTTCCCAGAATGCCCCTTCAGGGAGAAGCATCTGTGGGTTTGGAGTGTAGTAGCTTTAACAGCACAGCAGCTACAGTATCACATAACACAACGAAGGCAAGAGAGACAAAGAGCCTCACCCTCTTACCAAGACCCAACATGTTCTGCTGCATTACAAGAACAGTGTGGGAGGAGGAACTGGCATCTCTCGCTAAACTGTTTCACCCTCTGCTGTCGATTCCGTATAAATTAGCAGCTGCGGGGGATAAATCCGAGCTTTTTAATTTTTTAAGCAACAAACGTATTGACTAAACCGGTACAGCAGTGGCAGACAGCCAGAACATTTCAAAACACTGGGGAGAACTGTGTTTTAAAGGATTGTGGGGGAAGATGTTGCAGGTGTTTCCATGTTCCAAGTCATCAAAACACGCATTAGGATGTAATTAGTCCCAGTGCTGAGACATAAGATGACTGCTGAAAGCAATGTGAAGTAATGATTTCTTTATAATGGCTCCAAAGGTCTCTTAAAATTAACCACAAAGTCCAAGGTAGACATTAGAATTTTATTTACAATTAAAAAAATCTTCCACTTTATGGAAAGTACTGTACAACACCTCCATCCAGTGGTGGAGCCCGAAAGTAGACCCGAAAAGAGCAGAAAAATATTGGCATTTTGTAGAAACTCCTGTGAATGTTTGGACATGTCACACTTTTGTTACAAACTGCTAAATATTGCTGTTGTTAAAAATTTGTGGATTGTCTAATTTTAATAAAGACTGGCTGTAGTGTGGAGTTCAACATCCCTGAACTGATCAAAAGGTTGTGAACACTCCCGAGTGTGCAGATAAAGAAGGGTTTTATGTTACAATACTACTTATCTTGTTTTTAGACTCTGTTTAAATATCAGTGCTCCTGACTGCTTTATACTGGATATCTCAACAAACAGCCTGTCTTTAGATCTGGTCACGAAATATGTTGGGGGAAAAAAATAGCTCAGCTTCAAAAAGGTCATCTCAATAATTCATATTTTTTTGAAGGAGGCTTCTGATGCAAAAATTATGGGATTTTCATTTTTTAAAAAATATTTTTGGTAACTTTTCAGGCAAATGCTGTATTAATACTATGTTGGGCATTGTTGGAAACAGGATTTTTGTAGGGTTCATTTCCAGGGTTGATTGCTTATGTAGCCCCATAACAGTACAGATCATGAATAATATTCAAAGAATTTTATGAATAGTCATTTATTAAGAATGACTTTGTTTATATTCCATTAATATTCAGGTTGAGGTCAATATTCCGGTTTCTGAAACATTTGGAATAACCCGTTTACATGCCTAAACAGAGTTACTCCTGTTTACATGATCAGCGTAATCAATTGGAATATTCCCATCCAAACTGGGACGCACAGACAACGTCATGACCTTCTTGTAGATGTCGGTATCTCGATACTTTCTGCCGTCAATGAAAGACATTATATTCATGTCTTTCAGAATGCTAATAAAGTAGTCCGTTTCCTCCTCGGTCCAAAAGTGTGGCGCTGTGCTACTGCGTGTGGGTTTCGCCATGTCTGTTTACCTCTCCTTGTGTATTTCCGGTGGGTCGTGCGCCAGACGCGGCATACAAGTAGTTGCCTTACTCTAAAGACCAAGATTCCTTTCGGATGAAACATGCGCAGAACGCAAATTAATGTTTCTTTCTATGGGGATATTCTGATGCGCGTTTATATTACGAGATATTCGGGTTAGAAAAGGAGTAACCCAGGAGTCTTATTCGGGTTTTTAAAAAACGGAGTATGAGCATATTCGGGTTTTTGCGGGTGTTTACATGGCCGTAAGCAACAGGGTTATTGCTAATATTCCGGTTATGAAAGGGTTATTGACTGCATATAAACGTAGTCAATGTCTGGATTGGGATATAATTGTATTTTTTTAAAAAATACTTGATTGGATCTTAGTCCCAGTGTTGCCTGATCCATGTCAAAATCATTCTCTATTCTGAATGGCAACAATCACACTCAGATGAAACACGTTCAGAAGTTAGATCTACTGTGGAACATCATAGACATGTTATTTCTAGTGGTAGTTTTATATGTGAACACAATCTTAGGAGCTTCAGTGGACATCAACTGGACTTCTCTTTTAGGTTGATGAAGGCATTTCATCTCTAGAGGCTTATGTAGTTCTGACTGACTGATCAGGAGTTTCATCATTTAAAAGTCATTCCAGCTCACATGGCTGGAATGTCCTTGTCCATTCATGACAAGGACTCGCACGCTTCAAAGTGTGAATTGTTGTGAAACCAGGTGGTAGAACAGCAATGACGGCAATCTTGGTGGAACTGCCAGTTTACACAACAAAGGACATGAATCTGAAATGTTGGGAGTGGCTTAAGACGTTAATGATCGCGAATCTTTCTAGGAAACGACCTTATCACTATGGTGAAAGTGGTGCTGCAGCCCCACTCTTCTGCTTAGAGATAGTTGTTCCCCACATGGATTCCTTCACTGCTCTTTAAAACCATTTGTCCTCTGTCCAGATGTGTACTTTACTGTCTTCAAAGGAGTGTCCCTTATCCTTCAGATACAAGTTGATGCTGAGTCTTGTCCTGAGGAACTGTTTCTCATTTGTTGAGCCAAGCAATTATGAAATGTTGTTTAGTCTCCTCTATACAAGTACAAGTCTGTGCACACTGGACCCAGTGGACTGTAACATATGCAACATTGAACAGCTTGTGCAGTCGTCCTCAGAATTATTCATTCTCCATGGAAAATAACAATCTTTGTTAGATACTTCATTTGCAAAAGCTATTGTGTTGGTACTTCCTGTGTATCTTTTGTCTACTTGTTGCTATGCAAAATTCACTTATGAGTTGGCGAAACTTCATTTGCAGAATATTAGATATGGCCAGAAGTGATTTTTGCTCATGTTCAGAATTATTCATACATGACAACATCTCAACAAAAAGGTCCCAGATGTGTTCATCTTTGTCCTATAGTTATTAGTTGTTATCAGCTGTTTGATGCTACAATGGAATAAATACCTTTTTTGTTGGCCAAATGTTAATTTTTTTTAAAAGGCATCTTTCTAGAAGAATATAAATAGAGGAAAACCATTCTGGCCATTCTCAATTTCTCATCATCATAAATGGTTGTATTTATATAGCGCTTTTATCCAAAGCGCTTTACATCATACATCACATTCACCCATGCACACACTGATGGCGGAAGCTGCCATGCAAGGTGCTAACCACGACCCACCAGGAGCAATTAGGGGTTCAGTGTCTTGCTCAGGGACACCTCGACATGAGCTCGACAGGCCAAGGATCAAACCGGCAATCTTCCAGTTACAAGACGGTCACTCTACCCACTGAGCCATGCCGCCCCATCATGGCCAAGAAGAAGGAACTCATCATTTAACTCAACTCCCCACCAGTCAATTAGAACGTTTAGAAGACTCTTAGATGAAGGTGAAACTCTTCAAGAACCTAAAAGAGAAGTCCAGTTGCTTTCTACTGAAGCTCCTGGAACTACAGTGATCTGGACGACTGGGAATCTACACAGACACGTGAACATAGTTTATAGAGTGAACACGTTTCATCTTCAACCTCACCCAATTATGTAGAATTGAAAGACAGACAAAACAGGCTTAAAATCTTGCTTGATTCATTTATTCTGTAGATATCTTCATGTTGTAGACGTTGTAATAATCACCAAACAATACATAAGGCATTTTACTTACATCAGTTTTGACATACCGAGTCCAGTAACATAAAGAGATGAGCATGAACCATAGACTGTAAAATAAAGATATTATATGATATCTATTTTATGTTAGCATACAAGAAGAGGTTTACATCTTTATTGTCCAGTCTATTTAAGGAGTTTATTACTCACGTTATGTTTTCATTGCCATAAATTAATACATAGAGAAAGAACATTTCAGAAAAACAACAATAAAATCAATTGACATCCAGTTGGAAATGTGTAATTTTCGAGGAACCCCTGAACGTCGCACAGACATCTACTTCCCACTTGTTGCTTACGTCACGCTCTACTTCACTTACTTTAGGCATTTTTAGCTAGCTTAAAGATTACACCGTTTTGTTCCAAACTGAGACTTTACGCACTGAAAATCCTAACTTGGTGATTTAGAGTTAACTCAACAAAAAGTAATTATTTTCCGACGCTGGTGTTGTGAAACTCGTGCAGGAACTTCAGCCAATCGGCGGCCGGTGCGGTTCTCCTCCCATACCTGCCCCCCGGTCGGCAGTATGGCCGCCGTCCTGCTGCACTAGGCTGGCGTGTGCATAGGGCATGTGTCGCTGTCTCATGTAAGATTACAGATTTACAGCTGAAAACATGTCTGCCGTGCTGTTCCTGAGGAGCTCCCTGAGCAGACTGCCGCCGAGGGCCGCTCGGCAGGTCGTTGGCTGCTGCTATCATACCGAGAAGGGCGTCTATGGGTACCGACCCAAGCGGACCGACCGGGAGCAGAAGTTAGACAGAGACCGGATCGCAGCGCTGAACCAAGGTCAGTATGGGGTTAAATAACTGCACAGACACTTAAAGAGGCGAGGCTGTGTGGGGCTTTAACAGCGTCGGTGCCAAAGAAAGGCGCCACGTTTGTTGCTAAGTTTTATCTGCAGTTTAACCGAGTCAGTGTAGCTGAGTTTATCCCGGGTCAGGTCATCCTCACTTCTTCTTCTTCGTGTGTGTGTGTGCACGCAGATCACGGTCTTGCCCGTCTGGTGGAGGCGTACAGAGCACATGGACACAAGGCTGCTAAAATTAACCCCTTACTACCACACACGCCTGTTGTTGACACCGTCCCGGAGATCGAGCTGCTGACTGGCACCATCACTGGACCACTGAACACTTCAGGTAGGACACAGCTGTGGAGGGACAACCGAGCCTGGAGGCTGGCTCACATGGTCTCTGTTCAAACCAGGTTTTCTAACACAACCTGCACGCAGCCTTAAGAAAGAGCTGTTGTCTTGCAATTAAAAAAAGTTACTGAGTAGTTTCTTAGTCATTCTGCTCATAGTCATCCAGTCTCATTCACACCTTGAGTCATGTGAGAATAAATCCTGGAAGCCTCTTGGACGGAAGGTGAGGCTTTCAGTCAGCTACTGAAGCTCTTGGAATTGCTGTAAAAGTAATTTCTATTTACTAATGGGGCCTGATGGCAGTGAAAATAGTGTTCAGAGCTTGAATGTTGACATTCTTGATTGGCGGTGAGTATGTTTGAGTGACGTTCTGGTACGTGACACTTCATGAGACCACAAACCCTCTCAGCAGAGCCTGAGATTCACAACATAGAAATGAATGAACATACTATAAGCACACTGGACTGATGTAAATATGTAAATAACATACTGCTGTATACACACACACACACACACACACAAGCTCTGATGCATAACAAACAACAAAACATGTACACCATCACACACACACGCATGCCATTACTTAATATAATAAAACTTTTTTTTCTAATTTTCCTCTATTTTTTTAAGGATTTGTCAGAACAATCACTTTCCATTTCATTGCACATATTGATTATTTGATAAATAAAAACTCTTGAATTTTTAATCTTGACATTCTTTGATAAAGTGAGTCCTGTAAGTCAAACATCACAACTAAGTAAAAATATGGATGTTTTGTCATAAAAAACATACAATTTAAAGGTAAAAGTGCCCAGTATGTAATAAAATATCTTGCTGAGTTTCACATTATTGGGCAAAAGATCTTTGTCTCCTGTTGTGAAACACAATTTTAGCTGCTCAAACTGGGACGATGCTTAACGACTTTCTATATTAATTGGTGATTTGTAATATATATCCCTGTTAGTCACCACATTTTGTATTGTACTCACGTGTAAAAAATATCTCAGTCTATAAATAGTAGGAGTTACTTAAGCAATCCAGTATAGAGCAGTTAGATCACAGACCACATGGGAGCAAATGCAGTCAAGCAATGAGTCCCTGGTCCGTTCCTTACTGACCAAACCTTTACTGTCTGTCATTCCACTCCTTTCCTGTCTCCTTCTGCTGTGCTATCTAAATAAAGGCAAATTCAAAAAAAAAAACAATAAAAATATAGCATTGACCTCAGCCATGAATGCACAAGAGTAAAAAGTACAAATTACTGCTGCATCTGTCAGTTACTCTCTCCCCGCCAACACAACTTATTGCACATCTTTCTTTAACTTGAGATGCAGCTGTTATCTACTTTTCATGTGCTTCTGTAGGTCTGCGCCACTTTGGAAAGGCCCAGGCCTCAGTGGAGGAGGTTCAAGCCTACCTGGAGGAGGCCTACTGTGGCCACCTGTCAGTGGAGACCAGCCAGCTGGTGAGTCTGGAGGAGAGGGAATGGTTCGCTGACCGCTTTGAGGAGCTCAAAAGACAGAGTTTCTCAACAGAGGAGAGGAAGCAGCTGGCTAAGCTCATGCTGGAGTCTCAGGTAGGTCAATCCAGGAAGATAGGAAAGATAACATCCATTTACAGTGTGAATCGGGTGACACATCATGAGGCGATGCTGTCTCAGTTTAAAAGCATCCATTTCTTAATATTTTCTCTCCCATCCTGTAGGAATTTGACCACTTTCTGGCCACTAAGTTTTCTACTGTGAAGCGTTACGGAGGCGAAGGAGCAGAGAGCATGATGGGCTTCTTCTATGAGCTCTTCCACCAGTCGGCCCACAGCGGAGTCACCGACATCGTCATTGGCATGCCTCACCGAGGCCGACTCAACCTCCTGACAGGCCTGCTCAAGTTCCCTCCAGAGGTTAGACAGCCGCATTTAATGAGACATGCACACTTTGACATGATCCGCGACCTTCCAAGATGAGGTTGTTTATGTCGCTCTGCTGTAATCACCAACACAAGTAAACAGCCCCTCTGCCGAAGGCTAAACAGGGATGAGATAATGTCAAACAACATCGTTCTGCCGCCGTTCTTTTTCTCTCCAGCTCATGTTCCGTAAGATGCGCGGCCTGAGCGAGTTCCCGGACACCTCGCCTGCCATCGGCGACGTCCTCTCCCACCTCACCTCCTCGGTGGAGTTGGATTTCGGAGCCGAACACCCTCTTCACGTCACCATGCTGCCCAACCCGTCTCACCTCGAGGCCATCAACCCCGTGGCTCAGGGCAAAACCAGAGCCAGGCAGCAGCTCAGGAAAGAAGGAGACTATTCCCCTGAAGAAGACGCCCAGCCTGGAGACCAAGTCATCTGTCTGCAGGTACGAGACCACAAACTCAGATTCACACAAGCAGCCAGAACATGGTCAGTTTGAGACAAAGCTGACTTGCATTCGACAATTTAAAGCAGACGTTGCACATCATTGCACGAACACACTTTTACCCTTTTTCAAAGAAAATGCTTGTTCCTATTTACTTGTATACTGTATAGATATGTATTTTATACAGCTCTTTGTTTTTTGTTATACTATTTTGTTTTTGGATGTGCCAACAAAATTTTGTTGCAGAAATGCAGTGACAGTAAATATCCTTGAATCTTGAAATAAAACTTGGTCAAGATTTAGTAGTTTTAGTAAAGAAAGTCTTTTAATGTAGCTGTTTGTATTCGTACTGAGGTGCAGATGCAGATTAAACATTTGTTGGCATTTGTAGTATGTTTATAAGAAAGTCTCTTTCCTCTCTAAAATTGTTGAAATTGTCGAATCTCGCTTGTTGCTAATTGTCTTAGATGTTTGGCCTTCACTTTGCAGAATAATGTAGCTGTGCAGTTGCCACTAGAAGACTGTTTTCACATTTATGTGCTGAAAGAGAAGAGTTTCTATCACATTAAGCCTCAGTTTAAGAAATATACTATGTGTACAAGCTGATTTGCAAAAGACAATTTTGATGAGAAAACCTTTGAAAGCTCCAGTGCAGATACACAGTACATAGTGCTTTGACTGAAGCAGGACCACGTGTGCCTAACAGTTAAACTTTACAAATATTTGCTTGGATTGTTCATTAAAGGAAAAGAATTTATAAAAAAGGGAATTTTTAACAAGTTGTTGAACCTTTTTTGTTAACAAAAAACAGATCAAGCACAAATTGTTATTCAGCTTTGTGTTGAAACGCGTCTTTAGTGAATCTTTATTTTGTCAGTTTGGTATGCAAGAATGTCAGAGTTCATGTAATTGTGTTTATTTGAGCAGGGATTTGCTAAAGGTGTCCTGATTAAAACTGCCTGCATAATTCAGAAATCCTCCAATCACTTACTGTTATTTTCTTCTCCACAGGTCCACGGTGACGGCTCCTTCACAGGCCAAGGGATTGTTCCGGAAACGCTGACCCTTTCAAACCTTCCTCACTACAGAGTCGGTGGAAGCATCCACCTCATCGTGAACAACCAAGTGGGCTACACCACCCCATCAGAGAGAGGGAGATCCTCGTTGTACTGCAGTGACGTCGGTCAGTAAAACGCTCCAACAGCAGCAGCATCCACTCAGCTAAACACCCACATGCAGAGAAAATCTATCAAGTACACGACAGGCAAAACCATTTTTCACAAACTGGCCAATTTTGAGATTATTTTGCTTCCAGAACGTGTCTTTTTTGAGATAAGTGGAAACAAAATGCTTAAAATACACAATTAGCATGTTTTGATAGATAACATGTCATTTAAATATTTAATTATTGTATTAAAAATGTGTCGTACAAAATGAAATCCTTAACCATGTAAGAATCAGAAACATTTGTTCTGCAGGTAAGATGGTGAACTGTGCGGTGATCCACGTGAACGGAGATGATGCGGAGGACGTGCTGCGAGCCTCTCGGCTGGTTGTGGAGTATCAGCGGCGTTTCAGGAAAGACGTCATCCTCGACCTGATCTGCTACCGTCAGTGGGGTCACAACGAGCTGGACGAGCCCTTCTTCACCAACCCGGCCATGTACAAGATCATCCGGTCGGTCAAATTCACCTTCTTTACTTCTTAGTTTGAAATCTACAGTTGCACATAGAAATATACAGTGAAAAGTGATCATCAGTAGTTTTACTCATCAGCTATCCTTAAACAAAGTGCAGTAAACTGAAACGTTTTTTACTAAGACTAAGCTTTTTTTAAAAATCATAAACTATGGATGTTTAAAATGGTATCTGGGAAAATTTAGGTTAATATATCAGACATATTTGCCCGCCAACCCACTTTTAGAATGTTTTCGTGGGCACGGAAATTGGAAGCTGTACATGAAAGACAATATCTGAGGAACTATTAAAGATAACAAGACGACATGGTCATCAATATCCCCCACCACATGTGATGTCTATGAGTCTATATCCAATACAAGGTAAACACTTCGCACATCTATCAAAAACAGGTGCGTAGAGGAAAAAACAGACCATGAAGTTGCAAAAGGAGGCCCCCGCACACTGTCCAACTTGCAATATGTCCTTTATTGTGACGTTTCGGTACTAGACCTTCATCAGACAAAAACAACTATGAGTCTATATCCAAAATAGTGATCAAGGGCCATAACGCTGTTAAATATTATCACACAGGTCCCATTTTCAAACTTGATCAAGGTGTCCATGGTGTGAAGCTACACACTAAATTTCATAATCCTAGCTGTAATAGTTTCCGAGAAAAGCTGTCCCTTTCATCTCGGGCGGACGGACGGCCGGATGGACGGAGGCCAAACCTATATCCTCCTTTTCCACTTCATGGAGGTGGGGGATAAAAACCTTAACTTTTCACTCAAAATCTACAATATTAGACAAGCAGGTTAAATAGTCTTTGCTTATAGGTGAGTTGAAATTCCAAAAAATAAGTGGAGCTGTCATAAAAAAAATGTCATCTTTAAGCACACGTTAGCAAAAAACATTGATGATGCAAAAGATAACCAGTGATGTTCTGTGAACCACATGCAGCTGCAAGTCACAATATTACAAAAATGAACAATGGAATGCTTTATAATACGAAATACTTGATCCAGAAATGAGAAACAAGTTGATTTTGCAGCACTTGACATAGAAAAATCTAGATTTAAGGATGCTACTGAGGAGGCAAAGGAACATTATGCATCTTTCTTATGATTACCGACAATGCTAAGCCAGATTTCATTGTAATTTTTGAACGATATGGCACTGAGATTATTTTACATTATTTGAATAAGTCCAAAAAAAAGAAATGCTAATACTGCTAACAGATTATGTCATATCGTTGCTTTTTTTTTTCCAGGTCCCGTAAGAGCGTCCCAGACTCCTACTCAGATCAGCTGATATCAGAGGGTCTGATGACTGACGCCGAGCGCGACGAGATCAAATCCAAACACTACGGCATGCTCAACGACAAGCTGTCTAACATGACGCTGTACAGCCCTCCGCCCACCAACCTGCAGGGCCGCTGGGGGGATCTGGTGGAACCGCAGGCCAGAGTCAGCACCTGGGACACGGGAGTCGCTGTCCCTCTGCTGCAGTTTGTAGGAGCCAAATCTGTGGACATCCCCGAGCAAATCCAGCTGCACAGCCACCTCGGAAAGACCCACGTACAGGTACAGCCAGCCGACGGTCACCTGTGTTGGCTGGTTGGTGAGACAGCAGCTAAACAGTTTTTTTGTTGTTTTTTTAAAATCTTTTGTGAACTCAGGCTCGGCTACAAAAGTTAGAAGAGGGAACCAAACTAGACTGGTCAACAGCAGAGGCCCTGGCGTTCGGCTCACTCCTCTGCCAAGGTCTGTGTGTCAGTAGAACAACTGCTTTAGATCATTTGGGAGGAGTGTCACTGCATTTTGTTTCAGTCTTTAATGAAATTGGCTGCAGGCTTCAACATCCGAATCAGCGGGCAGGACGTTGGAAGAGGCACCTTCAGCCAGCGCCATGCCATGGTGGTGTGTCAGGACACAAACGACATGTACATCCCTCTGAACCACATCAGCCCTCAGCAGACAGCTTTCCTGGAGGTAACACACTCCCACAGGAGATAAAACCATCAGGGTGAACATATAATAAACAAATCAGGACGTGTTTGGATTATTCATTCTTTGTAAGACGTCACACACACTGCCCGGCCAAAAAAACATCACACGTTCTAATATTTTGTTGGACTGCCTTTAGCTGTGATTGTGGCACTCATTCCCTGTGGCGTCTTTTTGATGAGCTTCTGCAATGTCACAGCATTTATTCCTGTCCAGAGACGAATTCATTCTTCACCAAGGTCTTATATTGATGATGGGAGATGAGACCGTTACGCAAAGTCTTCTCCAGAACATCCCAAAGATTCTTAATGGGGCTGAGGTCTGGACTCTGTGGAGGCCAATCCATGTGTGAAAATGATGCCTCATGCTTCCTGATCCACTCATTCACAATGTGAGCCCATGAATGCCGTCAGGAAAGAAAAACTCCACTGATAAAAAGACCTGGTTATTCACTATATTCAGGTAGTCAGCTGACCTCATTCTTTGGGAACATAACGTTGCTCAACCTGATCAACCCCAGATCATAACTTTAACCCCTGCAGGCTTGTAGGCACTAGCCATGATGAGTGCATCACTTCATCTGCCTCTCTTCTTACCCGAATGCCCCCATCACTTTGGAACGGGGTAAATCTGGACTCATCAGACCACATTTGTTCCTCAAAGATGATGGTTCACCACTATTCTTCCAGGGTTTAATAATGCGTTGGACGGTTCTTAACCTGATTTTAGTAGTTTCATCTCCTTAGTTGTTTAATTTGACCCTTCTGAAATGGATTAAAATCCTTTCCATGACCACAGGATATGTCTTCCAACATGATTAGCTCCTCACTGCATCATCTAGCTCACTGCAGTGACTATCCAATGGAAGGTTCTTATCTATCTGCTGAGTTAAATCCAAGTGGCGACTTTTCTTTTGGCCAAGCAGTGTATTTTATTATCTGTTATATGAGAATGTAACCGCGCCTGTGTGTTGTGTTGTGTTGTGATGTCTTTGTGTGTCTTCAGGTGTGTAACAGCCCGCTCTCTGAGGAGGCAGTGCTTGGATTTGAGTATGGTATGAGCATTGCACAGCCGAAGCTTCTGCCCATCTGGGAGGCTCAGTTTGGAGACTTCTTCAACGGAGCACAGATCATCTTTGATACCTTCATCACAGGAGGTGAACGTCTGAGCACAACAAAAAACATCCCATGTGAAACTTGTGGTACCACTGCTCTGGGTCAAAGTGTGATTTTGGCTCCACTGATGGCCTTAAACAAGATAGGTTGTCAGAGCAGAATTTAAAGGCCACTTAGAAATAAATGCTTGTTCCTAAACTGCTACAGTCAGGTGGAATATCTGGAGCCTTTGTGCTCCCGTGTCTAAAGGATTCTCCTCCATTGATCTTCTAATAAGTAAACACTTCTCTTTTTTAATCTGCCAAACCCCAAACTGTCTGTTTTTTTTTTTTATTTATGTCATATTTTCCCTTACTGTGGGATAATTATTTACTGCATTATAAAGTCCTGCAGCTCTATGGAAACAGCACAACCATGACTAGAAGTAGAGAGAACTCAGAAATGTTTTCTGTGCAGCTTAACAATTACAGTGCCAGAAATCATAAAATGTTAAAAAAAGGTACAATTTCTGTAACTGTTTATTTTACAAAAATTGGAAAAATCTGGAATAAACATACACAACATAATTTTCCTTGTGCTCGCATGCTGAAAAAAACAGAGGTGTTCTCTGTGACACAGCCTGCAGTTCAGCCCCGTTTAATTGAGTATGTGCAGTGAGGAGCGCAGAGTTTTTAGTTTTTATATGTAGAATAGCTGATTGTGTTGACATATCACAAGTCTAAGCCCAGATTTGGCTGCTTTTTCAAGCTACACGTCATTCACACAAGATGAGCATGCAATGATTTTTTGAGTTTTTACAGTTTCTGTCTTTGGTGTATGATGTCATTTTGGGATTTTTTTTCAACTGAACATGCTTTTTAAACAATTGGCAGTGAAGTTAATACATTCTATGGATTTCTTTAGTTTTCTTCACATGAGTCAGTTTCACCTTCTCTCTTCCACCTACTTTAAAGAATCGCCTTTACAAAACATTTATGTTTCCAGGTGAAGCCAAGTGGCTGCTGCAGTGTGGGATGGTGATCCTGCTGCCTCACGGATACGATGGAGCTGGACCCGAACACTCGTCCTGCCGTATGGAGCGTTTCCTGCAGGTCAACAAGGCATTAATGATCGCTTACGTCGCATTTACAAATGGTGAACTCCACTGATTTAAACTTAATGTTATGGAAATGCCTGAAATCTGAACATGATGCGGCTCATGGAAACTTCCACAGCACCATGTTTGAATGTTATTTTAAAATGGCAACTATTTTTGCCTGTATGAATGCTTTTTTACTAAACTTTCTGAAAACTCACACGACCAGGGAATGAAATTTAGTGACAAGAAAGCGTCCATTTCTCCCTGTTAACACAGAAGTCCAGAAGTTCACTTTTCAGTCACCTAAAACTGTGTGGGTGAACTGCCAAAACATTTGTTACATTTTACAAATTCACCGTCGATGTGTGGACAAGAAATGAATCTACTTTAAATGGGCTTAATGCTATGCTGTCATCACAGTAATTTTAACCTTCATAAAACCGACTCCGCAGTCAGAAATGTGCAAATTTTAGGTTTCTCTGTTATTCTGGAGGTCTTCATTTAGATTTAATGTTTTACCTCAGATGTTACCTTTTCATTTTGGTCCATTTTTAGCTATGAAACATAATTACAGATAACTACATACACAGAGTTTTATCTGTGGATGTGAATCATCTAATCATGCGCTTGTTATGTGATGTTAATTTAGTGCAGAAACTGTAAAAAAACAAGAAGTGTGATGGCACAGATTCTCAATGTTGGCTTTCTTCGGTCTTTCTAAGGCCAGAAATGCAGCACAGAGCTTCTTATTTACAGGTTTAATTATTAATAGAGCAACAGAGGTCATCTTTATTCAGGGCCATACAGTCAGAAGAGTAATCTCAGAAACTGCTTCCTATTCCACAGATACTATTGTAAATATCCATAGTTTGTTAAAATTTCAAGCAAATCAATGAATGTTATAATAAAATGTTCACTCAGCCTGTTTTAACTCCACACCGTGAAATAAGTGACCACCAAGTAAATGAATCATAGAACCACATCAGATTTTCAGTGTTGTCACAAAAAAAAAGTTAAAGAAACAGAAATCCCTGAGAAGTCACTCCTGTCCTTTTGATTTCCTAGATGAGCGACAGTAAAGAGGAGGGCGTGGACGGCGACTCCGTGAACATGGGGATCGTCAACCCCACCACTCCTGCTCAGTACTTCCACCTGCTGAGGAGGCAGATGATCCGAAACTTCCGCAAACCTCTCATCGTGGTTGGACCCAAGACGCTGCTGAGATTCTCTGTAAGTACTGCAGATATTCTGAAGGACACAGTTTCATGTCTTGGCCCCCTCCTTTCGTAGATTTTTCCATCACAACGGCCGAATAATGTTTCTCGTCTTCCCAGGGGGCGACGTCCAGTTTAACTGAACTGGCAGCAGGAACGTCGTTCAGGCCGGTGCTGGGTGATACGTCTGTGTCAGGAGAAAGGTACAGCCTCATCAATATCAGTTATATTGCTAGCTGAGTTTTTATACCCAACGAATTTGACATTGTGATTTGGTGCATCACAGTAAACACAAGTCGAGAAAAGAAGGATTAAAGAAGTATTAAAAACTCTAACAGCACTCAGAGAGCACAGTACACCGCCAAGGCTGCTCAGTCGCTGTATGATTTCTGATGGATAAGTCCACAGTGGTGGATTTGTAGTGGGATCGCAATCATGTCATCGTCAGCAGGCCGCTGATGTAGAGTTCACTGGTTGTCATAGTTACAGTCACGCGCTGCTATCTTGCAATTATACAGAAATCTTTAACAAATCCCTGGATCCAGACTATAAGCTGCATCACTGCCAGAATCTAACTGCTTGGTCTTTGTGTGATTTCTGACTTTCCTTAAAAATTTCATCCAAATCCAATTTTCCATTTTTGAGTAATGTTCCACACAGACAGACAGACAGACAGACAGACAGACAGACAGACAGACAGACAAACGTACGCAGATCATCACATAACGCCGCTGCTGAGTAGCAAAGAGTTTCAGGTCGTTAGACAGCAAGTGTAGCAAATCTAAGTAATGTTGATGATTGTAAAAGAGTAGTAGACATATTTAGGATTTAAATATTTGTAAATTATTTGCCTGAGAATGTTTAACTTTGCATAGCATGTGATGGGAAGAACTTGAGTTGTGCAAAAAGCCGCGTCTCAATGTAATGCACTGAGTCAGGGTGTATGGTGGCGTTTGAGGGAGAGAAGTGGAGTCACTGTGGGACTCTGGCCTCGTTGAAGTGTGTGTAGTGTAGTATGCGATTGTTCTTAATGTTGAGTCTTCAAACATTATCTCTGCACTGTTTTGACAGCGGCTCTTTATTATATATATATAAAAAAAAAAAACTCTGAAGGACACTTGGCTCATAAACTTTTATGAAGCCTAACCAAATGTTTTCTGGTTCCTCACAGTGTCCAGAGGGTGGTGCTGTGCTCAGGGAAGCACTACTACGCCCTGCTGAAACAGAGGGAGACCTCGGCAGCCAACCAGAACACAGCGCTGGTCCGTGTGGAGGAGCTGTGTCCGTTTCCTCTGGACGCTCTGCAGCAGGAGCTCAAAAAATACCCCAATGCCAAAGGTAGCGTGATCCCAGTTTACAGCCTTTGACTCTGAGCAAACACACTCGCTTTATGGATGCAATCACACCTTCAGTTTGTTTAGTCACTTCTTCATACCAGGTAAAAACCACTAAAGAAGTATGTAATAAAACAGGTTCACAAGAAATACTAACGAGCTGGAGTTTCATTTTGGAATTTAATTAAATTTTTAAAGTCATATATTTTATTATTACTTTAGAATCAGAAGCTAAAATATAAATTAACAGTCATACAGTGCATATATTAGCTTTTTTAATATGATAATTACCTGGTCAGGCTTATTGTGTGTCCGTCAGCTGCTCTTTTCAGCTGTAGATTTACTGTTGTTTACAGCAGCCTGTTTTAGATCACAGTGTGTAAAGTCTGTAGTCTCTTTGTGTCCACAGTTCCTCTTTAAAAACACATTAGTCCTGCGCTTTGCAAGATATGCGAGGAATTCCCCTTTGTTACATTTGAGAAGTCTCTGTGACTAGAGGAAAACGCTTTTCATAGTGCTATCCGTAATGAGCTAAAGCATGAGAAGGAGCATACAGTAAAATGGAATAACAGATGAGATGTAAAAGAACTTGGTCTATATGAGGTTGTGCCACAGAAAAACAACATTCAGTCTCGTCGTGTTTTGTTTTAATCCTCTTAACTTTGCTTTTCGGAGACATCTACACGTCGCCATCAGTCGTCTGGCCTCCTAAAAATAAACAGGTTTTTCTAGGATTTGCCGAGACGCCGGTCTGCCAACTCCTGCTGTAGTTTCAAGGTGACGCACCTGTTTACTAAATGTTCCAGGGAGCTTGTTAAATCTGACTTTGTTGTTTGGGGAAAGGATTTAGAGTAAGCCTTTTGACTTTGTTGACAGAAGAAACTTTCGATATTAATTAATTGTTGTTTTAACGTTTCTTTACTTAAATGCTAAGTATTTTTCAGACAGACCATTGTCACCCAACACAAACATCAAACTGTGAGTGTCAGGAAGAAAAACAATTACAAAAGCAGCCACAGAAGTTGAGTCATAGTAAGTTGAAAGCCCTCCAACAGAATGCAGAACAGTAGGAATCTGTCACCACTTGTCTGAGAGTTCTCAAGAAGACATTAGAGAACTTGTAAATAAACCAGAATTGCTGCTGGTACACGAGTGTCTCTGACAAACAGCTAAATTATGAGCTTCACACGACCGGTTTTCACTGCAGAGCTGTTGTCTTGCATTTTGTTTTATGCAGTTTTTAAACATGAAGAACTTCCTGTCGGTGTCAACATCCTTCTCTTTAGTGAAGAACTGTTTTCCTGCCCTCTCACTTTTACAGTTTCTGATTTATTCACTGAAACTCTACTCATCCAGCTAACAAAGTCAAGATAAGAGGAGCTCTGAGTTTATCAAAATGTTCAAATACTCATCTGAGCTGCCTTCATTTCACAGCATTTCAGTAGTAGAAAAAAGGCGAGCTGCCATTTGTGAGGAAGACTTACAACTGAGAACTGAAAACAAGGCTCTTAACTCTGCATGATTGGATGTTTGTTTACAGATAACTCTCCAAAAAGATGCTAGAACTGACCAGCATTTAATGATAATGGCATAAAAAGACAGTGTAGTCAGGAGAAAAGTAAAACAGAAAATGAGTTATGCTGTTGATGTCAAAAATGGTAGAATTTTTAAATAGCATAATTATATAAGAATCAAAATAGTATCAGTTCTTTATCAATTTGTAGGTGATTACTGGGTTAGTGCTAGCCTAGCCGCGCTAGATAACTCACGGCAACGAATTTAATTCTCTGCCAAGGTGGGTCTAGTTACCCTCCATAAGGCTCGAGGCTGGATTCTCCTAAAACTGGCCGGACCAATCACCATGAAGTGTAGAGTCAGAAGGTGGGCGTAACTAAGTGACGACAGAGGCGCGACGATTCTGACAGAAACAACCGGCGCACAATAAACAGTTATCTTTCGACTCGGCTTTGGCCACAGCCCTTAAAGATTTGAAGCTAAAATTCAACTTGAAAGATAAACAAAGGACGGCACTGAAGTGTTTCATTGAGAAGAAAGACGTATTTGGACTTATGCCGACGGGATATGGCAAATCCTTAATATACCAGTTGGCTCCGCTGGTTGGGAAGCTAATGGGACTTAGCCACAATCCGCCGGCGCTCTAGGAACTCCGCCAGCCTATTCGTTGCGCTGATTGGTTGTATACCTACCCGATTGCTGCAGAGTGATTTGAAAGACAACCTTTTAGCCCGCCTCCCTCCCTGTCGAGCGGCCCTAGACCCTTGTGCCTTCAGAAACATGGGTCTAGCGCGGCTAGGCTAGGGTTAGTGCATCATAATGCAACAATTTGGCTTTTGTTGTTCTAAGATGAGATACGATAAGATAGAACTTTAGTAACATAGAAGGATTTTGATCCAGATATTGCTCAGAAATAGAAAAAAAAACCCATAGAGACATCAAGAATGAATGCCTAATGGAATAACCATAAGATATAAATACGATACATTCCTAAAACTAAAGATAAATGAGCGGAAATACGACTAGAATAGAAAAGTAATTAATAATACAGGCAATGATTGTGAGGAGGTAAAGTAATTTTACACATACAGATTAAATATTGCGCATAATAATCAACAAATTGATCAAACTTTTAATCATACTTTGATCAATGGCCAAGCATAAATAGTCTGTGAAAATTTTAAACAGCTCAAATTATAAAGACTTTAATTAAATAAAGCTGAAATACACTGATTAGTGTTGTTATTTAATAGTCTCACCTGATGTCTGAACTATTATTTCCAAAGACCGATATTGCCTGTAGTATTCATATAAGAAGCTGAAACTAGCAAATGATTTTCTTTAATTAAAAAAAACAACTCCTCTGACATGGCTTACTGCTTATCATTCATGTCATCGTAGCTCTAAAGGGTAGTAAATATAAAGTAACGCTATCTTTTTTAAAAGTTTACAGCTGCTATCTGCACTAATAGAGTGAGCTGATTAAATACTGTTAAATAATTACACTACAAAGCTTGATTTTGTTCATTTGTGTTGCTGTTAGTGTGATTCTGAATGAGATTTTCTTACAGCTGAAAGTTCAGGTTTCACTTCAGTTCTCTGTATCATTGTTTCCCACCAAAACCACTGAAGTAAAGCAGTTTCAGACTGATCGGGATTTTTTTCCTGCTGACGTGACTTGAACTAAAGTGACTCCTAAACCAAAAAAAATCACCTCTTACAACACTGAATCGTGTCCTTTTTTTTTCTGTCGATTATAATCGTTTTTTAAATATCGAACAATCCCACAGAGTTTATCTGGAGTCAGGAGGAGCCTCAGAACATGGGCCCCTGGTCGTTTGTGGCCCCCAGGTTTGAGAAGCAGCTGGCCTGCAAGGTGAGCAGCGTGTTTGAGACCGCCCGGTCTGTATCGTGAAGCCTAACGGTTGAGAAATGAATCTTATTACCCAAACTGACCGTGTCCTCTGTCCCCATCAGCTCCGGTTAGTGAGCCGATCTGCCCTGCCTGCACCAGCGGTCGGCATCGGGACCCTTCATCACCAGCAGCAGGAGGCCATTCTCACTGCTACCTTCTCCTAAGACCTACCAAGACTGGAAGCTAAAATATCTAATAACACGACTCTACAGACTGTATCTGCTGCAAAGGCTGCTGCACTGATACACGGGACCTTTACACAATGTCTTCAAATAATACAGAAACCAAATCAAAGGAATCGCTAGAGAGAAAGGCAAGGTGTCACTTTGTGTCTTTCAACACGCCTGTATTCTTTAATTGTTAAAGGCCTTAGAGACCATGTTTACAATGTGACTGTAGGAGCAACACACTATCGTATTTTTCAGGATTGTGCGTGATATTGTGAACATGTCAAGCCTGTACAATGAACAATGTATTCATCTCATGCATGTAGTTTGTGTGAGTTTTGTACTGTTGAGAATAGAAAATAACAGTAAAAAGTTTAAGAAATCACTGAGCATTAACCTTGAAGTAAGGATGTAACACAGAGTGGCGGACAAACGTCACATTTAAGGAGATGAAGCCGTTTCTGAAAAAGCTGAGAAAGTTACCGTAGTCATTTTGAAATGTTGATCCTACTCTGAATTAGTGGCACTTCATTGTCCAAATTTAGACTGAGATTGTTGTTATTTAATCCGTTTAAACTGACACTTGAATTAAAAATTGTGCAAATAAAGGGCTGATGTAAATAAATGAAATCTGAATATTTTCAAATAAAGATATTTTCATGTTTGTGCATCATGTTTTCACCCAGCCTCGTGGTTGCTTTAGAGCAGGTGCTGCTTATTTGTTCAGTGCTGGAGTTGTTTCTCAAAAGTGTTGTTTCACATTACTTGCTACTTTTTTTTTTTTTTTTTTTAACTTTTTAGACCACTCATTACTTTAGCATCATAACCTGAGATACATTTTAATGTAATTGCTAGATAACAAAGTCTTCTCTGGTTGTTGATTAAACCCTAAAAACTCATTTCTGTGTATCAGAGTTACACATTTACATATTTATTCCATCATGGAAATCACAGCTTTGTGCCTTTTAAATGGCTGAGATCGAACTCTGCAGCGTTGCCTCCTTTACAATATGCAGATCTATAAAGTCCTCACCCCTCTGCTGCTCAAGCACACCAGCTCACCTACAACTGTTCAGACAGTTGTAAAACTTCCCTTCACAATGGCAAGATGGAATATTGCGGTAATTCAAACACGTTCAAGCTGGAAACCAATTTTGAAAGATGTCAGTACAGAAGTCATGCCCTGCACGTTGACAGGATTGGTTCCTGAGGTTTCTTACCAATGAAATCCTGGAAATCTAAATTCTTGTTTCTCGTACTGTTATCTGCACACTGCATTTTCTGACTGCTTTTTCGACCACAATGGGTCTTAAAATTCCAGAAGCAACACCAGAAGGATATGTTAAGGAGGCCAGAAAATAGATTTTTACATGATATAATGTTAAACCTCACATACACACGTGGACAAAATTGTTGGTACCCCTCAGTTAAAGAAGGAAAAACCCACAATTCTCACTGAAATCACTTGAAACTCACAAAAGTAACAATAAATAAAAATTTATTGAAAATTAAATAATCAAAAACAGCCATTACTTTTGAATTGTTGATTAACATAATTATTTAAAAAAACAAACTAATGAAACAGGCCTGGACAAAAATGATGGTACCTCTATAAAAGATTGAAAACTATTTGACCAGAGTGACATGATTAACTCAGGTGTGTCATTTAATTGACATCACAGGTGTTTCCAAACTCATAATCAGTCAGTCTGCCTATTTAAAGGGAGACAAGTGGTCACCCTGCTGTTTGGTGAAAAGGTGTGTACCACACTGAACATGGACAACAGAAAGCGAAGGAGAGAATTGTCCCAGGACATCCGAAAAAAAATGATAGACAAACATCTTAAAGGTAAAGGCTATAAGACCATCTCTAAACAGCTTGAAGTTCCTGTGACAACAGTGGCTCATATTATTCAGAAGTTCAAGACCCACGGGACAGTAGCCAACCTCCCTGGACGTGGCCGCAAGAGGAAAATTGATGACAAATTGAAGAGACGGATCGTTGGAATTGTATCCAAAGAGCCCAGAGCAACCTCCAAAGAAATTAAAGGTGAACTCCAAGGCCAAGGTACATCAGTGTCAGATCGCACCATTCGTCGTTGTTTGAGCCAAAGTGGACTTCATGGGAGACGACCAAGGAGGACACCACTGCTGAAAAAAACTCATAAAAAAGCGAGACTGGAATTTGCAAAAATGCATGTTGACAAGCCACAAAGCTTCTGGGAGAATGTCCTTTGGACAGATGAGACCAAACTGGAGCTTTTTGGTAAGGCACATCAACTCTATGTTCATAGACTCAAAAACCAAGCATACGAAGAAAAGAACACTGTCCCTACGGTGAAACATGGAGGAGGCTCAGTAATGTTTTGGGGCTGCTTTGCTGCATCTGGCACAGGGTGTCTTGAAAGTGTGCAAGGTACGATGAAATCTGAAGACTATCAAGGCATTCTGGAGAGAAATGTGCTGCCTAGTGTCAGAAAGCTTGGTCTCAGTCGCAGGTCATGGGTCTTCCAACAGGACAACGATCCAAAACACACAGCCAAAAACACCCAAGAATGGCTGAGAGAAAAGCGTTGGACTATTCTAAAGTGGCCTTCTATGAGCCCAGATCTGAATCCCATTGAACATATGTGGAAGGAGCTGAAACATGCCATTTGGAGAAGACACCCATCAAACCTGAGACAACTGGAGCTGTTTGCTCATGAGGAGTGGGCCAAAATACCTGTTGACAGCTGCAGAACGCTCATTGACAAATACAGAAATCGTTTAATTGCAGTGATTGCCTCAAAAGGTTGTGCAACAAAATATTAAGTTATGGGTACCATCATTTTTATCCAGCCCTATTTCATTAGTTTGTTTTTTTAAATAATTATGTTAATCAACAATTCAAAAGTGATGGCTGATTTTGATTATTTAATTTTCAATAAATTTTTATTTATTGTTACTTTTGTGAGTTTCAAGTGATTTCAGTGAGAATTGTGGGTTTTTCCTTCTTTAACTGAGGGGTACCAACAATTTTGTCCACGTGTGTATGTCTACCTATCAGCTCAGATCCAGGTTCTGCTCATTGGTACATACAAAAGAACTTTCTTTCATAGTTATTTCTTTGTTCTTTTTCGACAGGTTAGTATGAATGCGTGTGAATGTTGGTGGTGGTCGGAGGGGCTGTAGGCGCGGATTGGCAGCCACACTTCCGTCCCCACCAGAGTGAGAATGTGTGAGCGTATGGTTGAATGGAAGCAATTGTTGTATAAGCGCTTTGAGTACTCTGATGAGTAGTAAAGCGCTATATAAGAGCAAGTCCATTCATTCATAGAGGCAGACAGGGAAATAGGAAGAAGACCTGCAGCAAAGGGCCGTGAGCTGGAATCAAACCCAAAGCGCTGCGTTGGGGACTATAGCTTCTGTTTATTGGGCCGCACGCTCAACCAGTTGACCTATCTTGATGCCCCTTTTTCATGGTTTTTAATAAAGTGTCACCATAAAGCCAGCAGCTAAGTTGGTAAAAAACGGTTAAACCAGCTCTTGACAGAAAAATGTTGTCACAAAAACACGGTTTAATGGTATATCCAAGAAAATCAAAGTGGCTGTAAGCTGCATTACCTTGTAAATTACCTGTGATCTGATCACTGAATTTAGGAACAGTAACCTATTGCATTACAGTGTAACAGGAAATAAACACAGTAATACTCCAGACACTGATTATGTTTGACTTAACCTTGATGACAGCTGGATTTATTGCAGTGTGTCGTGTTTCACTGCATTCATTTCAGTAAAGTGTAAACTAAACTGGCAGCTGTGTGTATGGTGGCCTGCAGTTCTCCTGTTATGGACCAGTCAGGATGATGTCCCTGAAATTTGATATGGATCTTTCCTTACAGTCAGCGCTTCGGAGTAAAGTCACTTAATAGGATAAAGTTTGTTTAACTTCAAGAAAAGTGAGGTGTAAATAGTGGTTCTACTTATTTAAGATCATCTCAGTGTGGTTCCGGACTTGTGGTTGTCTGCATTATCTGATATTTGATCAAATTTGTAAATGCTTAATATGTTTATAAATGACTTTTAGTGAAAGACATGACACAATCGCTGCCTTTGAAGGCTATTATGTGTTTGTGCCAGCGACAGTTTCCGACAAAAGAAATGTGTCGATAAAATGAACACAAAAATTGAGTCTGCTGTAAATCGGCCGACTAAAATAGCTGCGCTTAAATGATGTGCATTGAAGGCATTTCTTTAAAAGACAGATGTTGTTATTCTCCTCCTTCAGCTTTTTGAAAACCGTCCTTCTGGCACTTGATGAAATTAATGCAACGCTCATTTTTCCCCTTCAATTGTTCGGGCAATTTTATTTATAACAGCCAGAAATCACTAACAATTTTGTCTGAAAAAAAGTAGCGACAATGGAGGGATTCTTCTTCCAGAACAGACACAAAGCAGACAGAAATGACAGGATTGGAAAGGTAGATTGCAAGTATACACTTGCTTTGGAAGAGTGTTGCAGTATTAAACGGTGAGAGCAATGACCTGCTTGCTGCTTAACAAACACAAACACTTGCATCAGACGACTTGTAATTTTTCATGCAGCATCTCTGTACATATAACCGTGCACAAAGACCTTCTGCAGGTCTTTGTGGTGGAGAGAAGGTCATGTAGCCGCGGCCCTGCTGGTGTTGTGCAGCAGCTACAGTGGCTCTATATCTCATATCATATCTGATGCACTCAGTGTTGTCATTTCTTCATAATGTTGTTTTGCTATTTTTACTTCTGTTTACTTCGTATGCACAACATCTACTACATTTCTGTCTGTATGTAAGAGGAATCTGCTGCTCCAGAGATTTCTTCTTGCTTTGTGCGCATCTTTTATTTGTCTTTTTGGATTTTTTAAAAATCAGTGAATGTGTCATATGGGGCTATAAAAGTAAGATTTGGCTGACTTAAGAATAGAAAATGGCTAGCAAGAACACAATATCAGACTTTATAAGGGTGAAAACAAAATGATAATTCAGTCTGAATGTCAGACAAAAACACCACACATGTACAAGCATCTAAAAACTGCATTGCAATACAGCTAAACTTTGTATTTTTTTTATCATCTAAAGGTAAGCCTGTGATATAGTGGGAGGGGACTCTAGTTTGCAGCAGAGGAAGGCATCAACATACGGATGTAGGAGGTGAGTATGGTGGCATGAGTCAACAGCAGGGCCTCACCCACGACACCGAGGTTAGAGTCCCATGTGGGACCATTATTCACTTGTGTTTTACTTTCCATTTGTACACTTTGGTTTGGTTTGGTTTAGGCACCAAAACTATGTGGTTGAAGGCTTGGGTTTAAATACGACCCTAACAATATGTTTGAAGCTTCTCCTCCATTTTCTACGTTACCACGATGAATCTCACTCAGTCTAACAAAAGACTCGGTGGCTGAGTAACAGCAAGTATAGAATTAAATGACAGAGATGTTAATTAGAAACATATTTGTGATACATCTTGTGTTTGGTACGTCTGGTACCCTCATTTATACTTGTAAATTGGACTGTCATTAACATAACTAATGGATACATAGAATACAGAAATGATCTCTGGTAATTATCTTAAGTGCTATAATATTTAAAACATACCCATCGAGAATGAAATCAAGTTATTGTTTTACTGCGTTAATAACATTTTCAGCCACAGTGTAGGAGCTGCAATCACTTTTAAGCAAGTGGAAACCTGCAGTATATGAACTCAGTTGGTCATTTACAGCTATTTTAACCAGTAAAAAGAAATGAATTGGTTCTATAAAATAAGGATGCCTGCAGAAGAGACAATTTCTCTATGTCTGTTTCATCAAAATGAAAGAAGCTGAGCAGC
This sequence comes from Acanthochromis polyacanthus, assembly GCF_021347895.1. Taxonomy (NCBI): domain Eukaryota; kingdom Metazoa; phylum Chordata; class Actinopteri; family Pomacentridae; genus Acanthochromis; species Acanthochromis polyacanthus. The sequence goes on along the minus strand of NC_067120.1, from coordinate 15,521,794 downwards.
ACAGCTTTAACTACCAGTGCAGAGAACGGTCCGTTTTTGGAATGACAACAGCAAAAAAGACTAAATTGTCCTCTAAGCGTGATGGAGATGTAGTTGTATAGTAGTCTCACATACCTTGGCACCTCATTTTCATTCTGCTTTAGGGGGAGGAATAGTTTTATCTTGTTTGTTTTTGCTTAAACCAATAAAAATTGTATTGGGCGTTGCTGAGCCCAGAATGTAGGAATGGTGCTCCTTCAAAATAGCGACAGGAAGATTAGTTTGGGGAAACATTTGCGCCTAAGGAAGCAAACACTGTGACTAAATGAATAACTTGCATAAAGAAAAACTAGCAGGGCTGCATTACTGCATGATTCAAAACCTTTGCAAGACTTGAAATTTTCAGTGTGGTTGTTGTTGTTTCCTGCAGTGACGGGTTTTGAAATCAGTAACAGGTAAATAACAACCAATGGCAGGCTTATACCCACAATCTACATCCAGTGAGTCAGACTACAGGCTCATCTCATGTCATTGATTTCAGCCTCTTTGACTCCTTGATCCTCAGTCCTCCGGCCCGTTACCTGGAAATCGATCTTGGTGCATAATGACAAAGGATGTCTCATTTCCTTAAATGCATCCTGAAGATGGAGGATCGAGGAGGCTTGGATGAGCTCAGAGCCCCTTTCTGTCCTCCATAAAGTGTTTTCCTCATAGAAGAGGCAACACACAGCTGGAACATACAAACCATGTAGACAGAAGGACTGACAAATGTGTGTATATGATATTCAACATTACTATATGGCACCGTTTTATTGGTATAGTGCTATTCTGTGTACCATCACTAGTCTATTCTTTGCTCTGCATGTGTTAAATACAAAATAGAAATGAAGGGCATGTGTACATTTAAGTCACATTCTAGAAAACTAATGCAGTAATATATACTTTTATCACAATCCAGTTTGATGTGTGATACTTTCCTGTCTGGTTTTGCTAAGAAGATGATCATTTCACTCCAACTACTTCAAAACTCGCCACTAATTTTAAAGTCTCTGCATTGGTTACCTGTCTCTTTTAGTTGGACTTTTATAGTTATCTGATTTGCTTTTATCTTACGAACTTTCAGGTCTTCTGCTAGTGGCTTTTTAATTAAACCTAAAGCTGACTTTAGGTAACCAGTGCTATATTAATAAAGTCTGACGGATTGATTGACTTCAGTTATGAGTCAGAAATATTACTGTAAGTTATGATGAAACAGTGAGTGGGTGATACAGCTGTGCTACACATCATGTATATTTGATGTGGCTGTAAAATGACTCTCCAAGGTGATGATGTCTCATTTTGTCAAAAATTTGCCGCCTTGCCTCATTCACTTGAATCTCTGGTCGGAGGGACAAACACATGGGGAAAGGAGTTGAGGATGTGGAGTTACTGAAATGGGATGAGGGGCAGTTGTGAAGAAACATCCTTTTTAGGAGACTGGGGCTGTCTCTGAATGTTAAGTTACAAATGTTACACCCTATTCAATTCATCCATCCATTATCTATACACTGCTTGATCCTCTTTAGGGTCGCAGGCGGGCTGGAGCCTATCACAGCTGACTCAGGGTGAAGGTAGTGGACATCCTGGACAGGTCACCAGTCTGTCACAGGGCTACACATAGAGACAAACAATCACACTCACATTCACACCTATGAGCAATCTAGAATTATCAATTACCCAGGATCTTCTAGCTACAAGGTGAAAGTCCTAACCACTGACCCACCGTGCAGCCCGTATTCAATTCAATTCAATTCAACAATATTTATATAGCGCAAATCCACAACATGCCATCTCTCAGCGCTTCATATAGTAAGGTACAGAATGAATTATGAATTTGACTTTTAAAGAGAAAACAGAGAACCCAACAATCCAAAGTTGCCTTTGGATTCCCTATGAGCAAGTAGCCAGTAACGGTAAGAAGGAACCAAAAACCTCAGACAGCACCAGGCTCAGGAAAGGCGTCCATCTGCCTCGACTGGTTGGGGTGAGGGTGGCAGGATAGCAGATGGAGAGCAGGCAGTACACAGAACAATGAACATTTTGGAGGTTGGTGAGGCTTTTCATTCATATTTGCACTAGTATGTTCCTAAGCTGTTTTTTTTTGTCTTATTTCTCTCTTTTTATTTTTATTCTTATTACTTGATCTAGATTTGTATATATATTTATCCTTATTTCTTATGTCATTGTTGCACTGACTGCTCTATGTGCCTTTTTAATTGCCCCCTAAGAACAAAAAAAGTTTTCTGAATCTGAATCCATCTACATAGTGCACTCAAAATATCCCATAATGCACCATGAAAAATAGTGTACAGATGGACACTAACCAAACAATATGTACCATCATGCATTGAGATGAAGGAGATGAAGAGAGTGAAAACTTTTCATTAAACTGTAAGAAATTTCCTGTTTAAGTTGTATTGTTGAATTTGATTTTACCTGCTTCCAAGACATATAATAATATTATAATTAATAATAATTTGACCTGTTTGCACAAATCAGGCTGAGGAGCAACTGAGTGGTGTCCTAAATGTTACTTTGTGGAGGTGCTCCCTACATAGATCACTATATCGTGGTCTCTAGACAGAGAGGAGGGAGTGAGAGGGTGATTTGGGACACATCCTGTGTTGAAAACAGACAAAACACGAAAGTGAAAGGGGGCCAAGTGCCACCTGCTGCTCCTGGTCCCTCACTGCTCCTAGCTGCGGCCCTGCCACTACATTTCCCCCCCACATTAGAATGAAATCCTGACAAGAAGCAGACTCTGTCGAGCAGCGGGAATGATGTGATTTTTGGCGCAGACGGCAGCCTGACAGCGATCGGTCCGGCGGAGTTTGCAGCCGGCCGGTGATTTGGTGCAATGCGAACACTTGGGCTCAGTCTCCGGCTGACATTAAGGCGGCAGCAGCCTCCAATTCTCCTCCTGGAACAACAGCAGGGCGCTCGGTGCGGCTCGATGGCACGGAGGCTCGGATGCCAAGTGTCACCCTGCTGCCGGTAGCCCGACCTCAGATCATCGCGTCGTCGCTTGGCACTGACTGAAACCCGCCCGGGGAGGAGGAGGAGGAGGAGGAGGAAGGAGGAGAGCCTGTGTTTCCCCGTCACACTGATCTGAACAGTGGGGAAGCTCAGGCTCGGGATCCGCTACGTCAAACAGATTAGTCAAATAACCTCTCGGGGTAGGACATACCTCCCTCCCCACCCACCTCCACCTCCACCCGTCGGGCTTGCCTGGCTGCATGCATGGGCTCAGGAAGCGGCAGAGACTGAGCTGACAAACAGCCAGGAAGCCCTTGGCGAAATACAGAAGTGCACTACTTTTCTTTTTCTTTCTTTTTTCTTTTTTTTTTTTGGCTGGCTCAGACGTCTGTTGTGATCCTCCGGCAGCGCTTCTTCCTCTCCTCCCCCACCCCTCCGTGCGCAATGGCGAAAGAAAACGGCGAGTCCGGCGATGGATCTTGGAAAAAGCATGTCGATGATATCAAGAAAATCTTTGACTTCAAGGAAGTCCTTGGGACGTGAGTAACGAGACACACGCAGCCGCGCAGGCGACCACAAACTTTTGCGCAAAAGAAAAAAAAATAGCGTTCAGACAACAATGGCACAGTGTGGCGGTGAGAGAAAGAAGAGAGAGAGAGGAGACTGACAGCTGTTGAATATTTGTTGAGAGAAATGCTCGACGCTGACACACAGACAGACAGACAGAGCCTTTTAAACTTGCATTTTGAACCCAGTCAGGAGCAGCATCAGTTAATTGCTGAGGCTTCAGGAGACACTGATGGACTGATGCTCCCCGTTATGTCACAGTTCTTTCAGAAACTACTGCAGCCTGTTTTTATTGCTCCCGTGGATCAAACCAGAGCTCATCCACAGCTCTGTCCAGGCAGGCAGCCATTTATCTGAGGGGTCGTTTTGTACAACTACAGCAGGGCCTGTTTGCACACACACACACACACACACACACACACACACACACACACACACACACACACACACACACACACACACACACACACACACACACACACATGATGAAATCAGCTCCAAAATTAAGGCACCATCTGTGGTGACTTTTATGTCTTCCTGTGCTCAGCTCACTCCGGCTTTCTTCTGCAAACAGAAGCAGCAGATCTGAGCTGAGAAACAGTAATGTCTGGCTTTGGGGATCGCTGACACTTTGTTTTGTCACAGTGTGTGAGAACTGTGGGTCCACAGGGCTTCTTCAGGGACCACTTTGGCCGAAGTTGTTGTCTTGCCCTTGGACCACAGAGCGAACAAATTCCTGAGTTTATTTTGGTCTGCCGTTTAGTGCTGCTTCACTTCATGTCTTTTCTTTGCTGAATAAGTTGTGCAGCATAAAGAGCCCTGAATAGAGGCATCAGACAGCCAAAGCAGGTCGTGGTTACGTGACAGCAGCCAGTCCAGCAGTGATAGACAGCTGCTGCTGTCACACATCTAATAGAGTGGAGGTCTCATTTTTGCTTCCTCAACTGAGAGGAATTTAAAGCGGTGATGTTTATATTGTCTGGGTGGAGGGTCTGTGCCGAGGAAGGAGTCTCCCTCAGGGAATATGTTTGTGTTCTTCCATTTAGCATCAGAATCTGGTGTCAAGCTGCACTGGAATAAAAAAAAAAAAAACAGCCTGTGGTTACTGTGGACAAAGCTGAGCTGAAGAGGAGGTCATTCATAAAACACACAAGATATGCAGCGTCACCCTGTATAAACTTTGAATTATCTCAGTCCTCATGGCTTTCCTCTAATTATGTGGAGCTGTTCAGCGTGACTGCAGATCTGCCTTTTTTATTTCTTTTTTGTTTTGTGGAGCAGCATCGAGAAATTCTCGTACAGATTGGTGATTCATAAAGCGCACTCCACACTTCAGCTGTTGGACTAAACAGTCAGACGTTCCTACCTGGAGGCCCTTCTGATTTCCCCAAGGCTTTCATTTATGTGTGAAGAGCCTCTGAACAACACTAGTGAATCATCGTGATTTACTGTCCACACAATGGCCGGGCTGGAGGAACACACATCCCTCGCCCACAGCCCGGCACACATCTCCGGGGCCAGTTTGTCACTGCTCGGCCTTTATGTTACGTATACAGCGTGTCCTCGTCCTTAGCAGACTCTTGGCGAGGTCCGTTCACTTGTTGGTGTGTGTGTTAATCAGGGTGCGGCCTGTGGGTCGCACGGCGGGGTGCACCACAGGACACCTGGCGCAGAAAAGCCCAGGAAGCCTGAAGCTTTGGCCGAGGATTAAAAACGGAAGAGGAAGGACTGTTGTCAGGTTTTCCCCATCAGCGTCCAAGAGGGATCATCCCTCTGCTGCGTCTTCCTGCTCAAGAAAACCCCTTCAATGCTCATTGGAAGTCACTAAGTACATTTACACAATTAATGAGCTTAAGTGCATTTTGGAGGTGCTTTATGTGAGTATTTCCATTTTATAATACTTTATATAAGTCATAAATTTAACTGACATACTAAACCTATCATGAGCTTAAAAATCTGATGCATTGAAACAAAAAAACTTGATTAATGGTCATTGTGCTACTATTTTTTATTAATACAGTTCACATTTCATTGACGCTTAAAGTGCAGGAGAGAATCTTCTACATTATGATATCATCACTTTTTCTACCTCATTCTCTGCCCTTGTTCCGAAACATTTCATCTAAAAATAAAGTGCACATCAGCAGGTACGTTTTACAAAGAGGTGCATTTTGCAGCTGGAGGCCGGTAGCTGTGTGTGTGTGAGCGTCACGACTGATTTGATATTGTCAGGGAGTTGGAGAACAGGGGGCCTGTGGTCATGCCACTAATTCTTTGGTCGCATTTCTTCCATGTGTTTTGTTGCTGTAGAGCTAATGAGATCTTCACCACTGAAGCCAGACCTCGTACCTCAACGCTGCTTTCCTCTGGGCTAATTTCAGACCCTTAAGCTGCTCATATGCTGTGGAGGCAAATTAAGTAACCTGACTAGTTACCTGACTACAAGCACCTGCAGAGATACCCTTGGGAAAATGCTCTAAGTGTGAAGGTTGAGGCCGCGTTGACATTCACATTGCCGAATTTAAGATATTTGAAATAGCTTCCTTACTTTCATACTAGTGGCTGATTGTTCTGAGGCCAGATTCAGGTTTAAAATCAGTTCAATTAATTGTATGAGGCTCTTAATGAAACAGTTTTCAGTTAGCATTTTATCTAATCAGTGCCGTCCTGCTGATAACTGAATGAGCTGATTGGCTTATCATCAGTAAACTGTTGTCAGTGTTTATCAGCTAGTATATGGAGATAACTTTGACTATTTAGAGAACTATTTCTCCATTATAGTTTACTACCTTTCAAGCTGACACACATAATTAACACACCAACAGTTATACGACCATATTAACACTAATCGGAGTCGTATTTGTGTCACTTTTTGCTCTGTTTTGGCCTCCACCAACTCCTGATGGAAGTATTTGACTGTCTATCTGCTAAAATGCCGCAATATACACCAGCTACCTGTCTCTCTGCAGCCCAGCTGTATGCAGAGTTTAGATGTTTTACACTGAAAGCAGCATCCTATTACATGAGAGGGTTAAGTCTGAACAAGAACAGCAAATCTGTGGGCTAAGAAACCAAAACAATGATGAGGATGCTCAAACACTCAGGAGAGCCGAGAGGAACTGCAGAGGAGAGCTGTGATACTTGCGTACTTATTATATGCTTGTTTCCCTGTGATCCATTGTTACGATAAAAATATTAACTCTTGCCATTTGAAAACTAAATCAAAGAGGATGTCTTTGTTCAAAAAAGAGGGTTATTGGTTAATCTCGCTTTAAAATACTCAAAAATCTGCCTCAGAAATCCAGTGTAAGTCTCCCTAATATGCTTCACTCAGGTGAATTACTCAAAAGATGCCTGCATTATTTATTTAAATGTGTCACTAAAAAGCAGTCCAAAAGTGATGCTTTCCGGTCGCATCTGTCCTAAGTGCTTTGTTGTGTATTTCAGAAGCCCATTTTCTGAGATCAAAGTGCTAAAGTTGTCCTCTTAGCCTCCGCAGAAGAACCAAACACAGAATAACTGTAGCTGACTCATTCATGCTTTTTGGTTCCATCTGACGCCTCATCGGAAAAGGAAAATGACTTTTTCTGAGTTTGATATTTCATGAAAAAAAAGCAGATATCTAACTTCATCTGGCTCTGACAAAGCCCGACTTATTTGTGATGCATTCAAGTGTCCGTTGCTGCCTCTGTGTTCTGATACGCAGCTAGGATAGTTGAGTCCTTGAAAGCAGCCTGAATGCAGTGGAAATGGCAGCTAGGCAACTAGGATGGTGGAAGTCCTTGGTTGTTCCATCTGAAGACTACCCCTTCCCACCTCCGCTGTTTCTGCAGCAGCTCTGACAGTGGAAGGACATAGATTGTATGCATGGTAATTACCTGAGTTTCCATTTTATATTCATGGCCCTCTGACCACAGTGAATGCCTACAGAATCCCTTGCACTCACAGAGCAGAAGTGTACCACACTGCCCTGCACAGTAGGCGGTAATCACCCTTATTAAAATAATTCAGCTTCTCTCTGACAGGCTGATCTGTGGCTACAGACAAGATTGTCTGGCGCTCCTGGGAAATATTTGGCAGAAACATTTCTTTTTAGTTGTTTACGAGCAGCATTAGCTCCAACGGGCCATTGCTCTCCGTTTGATCAACAATCTGGTGAACGCAAACTGCGCATTCCTGGAAAGTGGCCTCGGGTCTGCCGTGTATTATGGTAATGGCTCTCAGCTCCCAGCTATTGGGACTGTGAGAGCTGCTGGATTTCATTGTGGTCTTATCAGCGGAGTTGATTTAACTGCAGCACCTGATCGGAGGTGTTTACTATCGAGGGGGGACAGAAAAACAGTGTAGGCAGCCAAAACCAAGCTGTTTTTATTAGCATTGTGGTGGTGGAAAGTACCTGAAGTACAGTTCTGATGTACTTCACTTGAGTACTCATTTGTTTAACTTTGCTTTTTTTTCCCTCTCCTACTAGAAAAAGATACTATACTTTCATGGTTGGTGATTCTGCGAATTTCAATGTCAATGTATCAACAATTTATTAATCTTATAGTGTTACCTAGTATTGTTTTTATATGGAGCATCAGAAACTTTTCTTGGAAGCTTGTTAGGTTTTACCATCATACTCATTTGACTTGAGTGTATGGATGGCCATTTGCAGCGCCCTCCATAATTATTGGCACCCCTGGTTAAGATGTGTTATTTAGCTTCTAATAAATCCAGTTTCTTTTCTCAATAATATAGGACCACAATGAAAAAAAAAGGAAAATCCAATCTTTAATTCAAGTGCATTTATTCAGTGGGGGAAAAAAAATCACACATTAAGAAATAATTCTTTTACGTCAAATCATGTGTGCCACAATTATTAGCACGACTTATGTTAATACTTTGTACAATCGCCTTTTTCCAACAAAACAGCACCTAATCTTCTCCTAGAATACATTTTTTCTACAATTTTCAATGTCAGAGTATGCTTCTGCAATAAAAATTGAATTTATGTCAAGGCTTTCAACATATCTTAACCAGGGATGCCAATAATTGTGGAGGGTGCTGTATATGTAAAAGATTCACACTCTTGCTTTAAAGAACACAAAGAATCTGCAAACATTTGACAGTTTTGCTTCAAAAATGTTATTGAAAAGCAACTAGGGTTGTTTCCATCAGTCAGTCATTATCTACTGTTTTGGTTCTAGCATTTAGCATCGTTAGACTGTATATGTTTACACTGTGATATGTTGCAACTACATCTACAAAATACTGAGTAAATGATTCACGGCCCCCGAATAATATGGCAGTAATCTATGAAAATAAATACACTGACTGAGGCATCATTAAAACTTTTATTTAGTTACTTCTTGCTTTATTTTTTGCAGATATTACTAAAGAGACTTTTCGTATAATGTTAAGCATGGATCTATATTTTAGCACTGGAAATTGTTTGATATTAGAGGCTGACTGATACTGAATTCAGGGAGTCAGAAGTTTTGATGTTGACATATCAGTCAGTACTCTTTATATGTTAAACTTGTATTGAAAAGGGAAAATAATGGCATCATTGTTTATGCACTTTTCAGCATAGTTTTTCACAAACCAGTCAGCCGCTTACCATGAGGATGCTGCCTGACTCCGCACCACACTCTGCTACATGTGCTGCACGCAGTGCTGAGAGCATTGGAAACAATTGAGTCTTAGCTGCTCTGATGGACAAACTATGTGAAGACACCATTTCTAAATTACCTGATACTGACACTGGCCTAAAAAAACAGCATTATCTAGGTTTTTAAAGGACTATTATTCTGTGCTTCTGAATACTTTTTTCATCACTGCTCAGCAAACACTTAACATGAACTGTTAAGAAGAAAGGCCAGTATGTTGGCAGAGTGTTGGTGTATTAAACGATGATCACGATGACTAGGATAATGCCTTCAGCAGAAAGCAGTGCCTTTTAGTTAAAAGCGGTGTCATTTTCACAGTTTGTGCAGTCACTATAGTTTACAGAACACAGACAGAGTAGCATAACACGCAGCTGAGCAGATGGTGGTGTGAAGTCCGTGAAAAATAAGTGCTTTGTGTAACTGCAAAATAATCTGCTGCTGCTGCTGGTAGAACTCCGCGGTTCCCAAATTTAAGCTAAAAAAATTCATAAAGATTGCACATTAAGCCGTCATCTGTCGGGCTTTAGATTTTAGTGTCCAGTAAGATGACCCACTTACTGTTTCCCCACTATAATTCCTGAACATCAGTTTTACTTGTGTTTTCTGAAAGAATAGATCTCATCATCAGTTGCGTGTCTGTCTGGAGGTGTCACTGCACCTTTGCAGGGTGACTTTGAGCACAGTAGGTCACACCGGCCGCTACCTGGATTACCGAGTCCCATCTTTTCCGTCCCATATGTTGCGTAACAGGCCGCTGTAATGCATCTTACACAAGATGATTCAGTGTGATTACTCAGCATCAAAACAATACATGCAGCGCCTGTGAATCTCGATAAGGCAGTCTCCGTCGTCAAGACCCCCACCTCCTCCATCACAAAATTAAAAAACAAAAAACAAAATGTCTCCTGTCAACCGCGGCCTGCGTTGTCATAATCATCAAGAGCAAGCAGCTGAGGTCACGGCTTGAAAAAAGTTTTCTCAGTGATTGTTTGGTACAAACCTCACTTTGCATCTGCAGCATCAGCCGCCAGATTCACGCAGAGAGCAGCCCACAGTCACATTTCACATTAGTCAGCCGGTTTGGCTTGGTTATCTGCACATATAGTGTGGTGGTGTTGTGTGAGTGCAGACCGCCGGCTCCTACTGTCGTCCAAAAGGCTGTGAATGCAGAGCTCTGTGGCACCGAGAAGGAACTTAAAATTCAATTATTATTATTCAGCTAAATGAGTCAGTGTTCTGACTTGATTGTACAGTCTGTGCCACTGGGTCAGAAACATTTTTGCAGTCATTCAGTCATTACCATGCGTAATAGATTGAGATGAGCTTCAGTAAAAGGTCCAATTTAGGTGGAGCTTTGTCTCATTGCTCCAGATTGGTTGTTTAATTATGTTGCACTGCAACTAATGACTATTGTCACTACTCAGTTAATTATCCACTATAGGAAACATTAAAAAGTAGAGAAAACCTCATTCAGATTGTTTAATTTGTCTGACAAACAGCCCAGAATCCTCACATCTGAAAACTGGAACCAGCAAATGTGCATCATTTTAGTCTGAAAACCAGAAAGTCAATGATTAAAATTTATTTTCATTCAGCTTTTCAGTGAGTTGGCAAATCATTCCCAGCTCCAGAGTTGCTGCGTGTTTGTATGTATGTGCAGATTCAGCACGTGGGCAGCAGCGTCACCATATGCATGTTTCTCACAGGCGTCGCACATTGTCTCTGCTGTGAATTCACAATTATCAGAATGAACGCCGTGAGAGCTTGCAGCACAGTTTGTCGTGCCTCATGCACTGACAGAGCGAGGGAAGTCACAGGCTTGGATTCCTGTCATGTTGTCATTCTCAGGAAGTGATGCCGCTGCCTGTCAATGTGCTCAACCGGGTGGGGGACAGAAAAGGAGCGATACAACCTCTCAGCGAGTTCACGGGTTTCCTGTGGTTTTGTCATCGTTGCGTCTCTCTTGCAGAAAGCAGCAAGCGCGCTCTGAAAAAGTCGAGAGTTGCTCGACGAGCTCGGCGTGCTGATGGCGGAGGAATTTTGTGCTTCTCACGTCCGCACAGCTGTGGAAAACCGGTGGCGTGTGCTGAATAGAAATGATGCTCATTGTCCTCACGGCAGCAGCTGCAGCGGGAAGATATAGTAACAGGCCAGCAAACGGTGCACCAACTCACTCACTTACACAAGCCCTTGAATTTACATATTGTCCCACGTCATGTGTCAGAATGGGATCAGATTGGAAGGGCGTATGCTCTGAGCCCTCGCTGTTCTACTTTTTACAATGAGTGTGCTCCACCTCATCACACCTGGAGCCAGGCTTTGTGACCCGGTGGTGCGTCTGTGCAGGGACTCTTGTTTGTGTGCCGTGGCTCTAGCCGACCCTCCCCCCCTCCTCTGTGCGGTGGAGGAGTGAGGGATTAGCATGGATTTGACGGCCACAGTGGGACTTACTGCAGCCAGTGGGGCTGAGTTCAGAGCCTGTTGGGAGGAATTGATTGCACCTCGAGAACATAATGGACCCTCTGATGTTGGTCGTGTGAATCACTTCAGGTGTGTTTCTGTGCGTCATCGCTTGTAAATCTGATCACCACCTAAGGTCCACCTGTTTCAGCAATTAGCAGGGTGTCAGATGCACAAATAGGACTTAACCTTCTGTGCGCTGCATGACCTAACCTTTATCTGAACGTCATAACGTGAGCAATACGGAAAATACTGGAAAATGGATGAAATACCCTGTTGCTTCCCTGCTGCTTCTGTTAATCCACTTACTCAGTTTGAAAATATCTCGTGTGGCAAAAAAAAAAAAGCCCTCATCATTTGAGTTTTAAAAGAGCAGGAGTGAGGGAACTCTTAGAAAAATGTAAAAGAAAAATGAAAACCACACAGGTGAGTGGAGCAAATAGATGAAATGCTTCCTGTCTTCATAAGCAGAAGAGCTGATCTATAATTTATAACCTGTGATGGTACTTCAACCCTCCAAAAACACATGAAAAACATGCTCTCATCTGTTAATCAAAGGTCAGTTTAGTCTTTTGGATCATATTTGGCCCAGTGAAAATCACCCAGAGAGTTTCACATCCTCAGTCCTTTTAAAGATCTTGACATCAAGCCATCCTGAGAGTGCATGGAAGGAAAAGGTGTGCAATGAAAACAAGAAGGGGGAAGGAAAAAAAAAAGCAATCACAGCTGCCTGCTCAGCGAGATTTATTATCTATGTGGTATCATAGCAACAGATACAGATTGCTTGAGCAACTATTCCCTTAATTCTGTATTTGTTTTTAAAGGCTCTCATGTATGGAGGCAGATGGCGGAGGAAGACGGCTCCTAAATGGGTGTTTTTTCGAGGTTTTAAAAGTGTTTGCTGTACTTTTGGCTGTGCAGAAGCGCCGAGCGTACGCCAGCACAGACGGCTGCTGGCCATAGCCGGGGACTTTGCCAGTTCTCAGTAAATATTCACAATATGCTGTTTGTGTACTCTGGCCTGTCTGCCTCTGAGTGCCCTCTATCTACTCACTGACGATGTGTCAATATTGTCTGAGCACGTACAAAGCACGACTAACATGTCTCTCTTTGTGTCTTTCTTGCAGCGGGGCGTTTTCCGAGGTGGTGATGGCTCGGGAGAGGGCCACGGGAAAGATGGTCGCAATCAAGTGCATCCCAAAGAAGGCGCTCAAGGGGAAGGAGACGAGCATCGAAAATGAAATCGCCGTCCTTAGGAAGTAGGTAGTGCATGACTGAGCCGCGGGGGAGTTTGCAGAAGTAGCACAGCACTTTAGAAAGGGTCGCCACCTTGCGTCATCCTCGGGGGACCCTTATGTTATTTTTCTCTCTGCACTCTGAGCTGGTTTATTTAGTCGCACTTTGTTTAACAGCTATTGTCAGGCTTAAGTGACTGCCTTGTCAAATCCCATCTATCCAGCATTTTGGACCTCCGGAGTTAACACCCACTGTCACACAGACACAGACACACACACATACGCAGGCTATGATAGGATTGCTCTGACACCAGGTGACGCTTCATCCTCCTCCTCCCCCAGGGTCTGATGGGTAATTCCCCCAAGAAGCTCCGTTATCAGTCACTCTTGAAGTGAGCTTGCCAGTTGTTGGGTGTAGTTGCCTGGTTACAGTTGCTATCCTTTGACTTCCTCCATTTTTTTTCTCTCTGTCTTGGTTCCTCATCCATTTTTCCCCCCCTCCCTCTCTTTATACCTTTTACTCGCCTCTGTTAGTGCAACGGTCCTCAACTGCAACCTCATTTTCATTCTGGACCTAGAAAGGAAGGAAGTTGTGAAGGTTGTTTAGTCCTTTGAGACTCTCTCCGCCTCTTCATCTTCCACCCCCACCTACACCGGCCCTTCTGAAGACGCTCTGTCATCTGCATATCACCTTGCCTTGCAGAGGCTTTTCTTATTTTTCCTTTTTTTCTCGGTGGTTGCCTGGACACAGCATCTTGATCCGTCCTGCGTTATTTCCTTCAGGTGCTCCCACTGACAGGGGTTGCCGCTTCATGACTCGTTGATCAGCATTCTCTATGAATCTCCATCACGTACCAAAGGTTTTCTCCCCCTTTGTGAACAATACACTTTGCCAATTTAAAGCATCGACACACAGCACACATGTGCACAAACAAGGTGCAGTAAAAGAAAGCAAAAAAAAAAAAAAAAACAGGACCTGCTTTCAGTCGGCAAGACATCATTTTAGCAAAGGAAATGGGTAATTGCACCTCATTTGCGTCCTGTGCTGAAATGAACCAAAGCTGACAGCAGGCAAAGTGAATTTTCTGCTCTCCCTCTGCAGGATAAAGCATGAGAATATAGTGGCTCTGGAGGACATCTACGAGAGCTCCAACCACCTGTACCTCATAATGCAGCTGTAAGTACATCAACCCGCCACGCTGTTTGTTTAGGTCAGCTCTTTGCTTCCCATTTGGCCTGTCATTTCGATAATGTGTTTTTTGCTTGAGCAAGTGTCTGTAATGTCCTTGAGGCGTGTTTGCTTCAGTGAATGCTGTGATGCCTTGAAGAGGGACACGTCCCTGTTTTAACAGGAGTGTTATGTGCACAGCTGAGCTACATAACGCGACAGATGTCGGAAATGACTTAAAAAAACAGTTATTTTCTATACTATGCTTTAGTCTGAAATTTGCGTTTGTGGAGAAACATTTACTATTCTTATCCTCTGATCTCATTCTTATGTCTGAGTTCTGGAGATATATTAACTTAGCTTGTAGAAAATTGCTATCCTGGCTCTTTTTTCAAACAAAAAAAATGCAATTATAGGGAGCTGATGTGCCACAACATTAAAACCGTACCTGAACCTAATATTGTGTAGGTTGTCCTTGTGCCACCAAAGAAAACTCATTGGATAGTGGATACAGGAGCTCTTTGGTGTCCTGTAGTGTCTGGAACAAGGATCATTTGGGGCTTGTGCATTGCAGGGTGGAGTATTCTTGGATTCAAAGATGTTCAGTCAGATAAGAATCTTGGGAGTTTTAAGGCCAGGCTAGCACTTTGAGCTCTTGATTGTGTTCCTCGAGTCGTTCCTGAGCAGTTTTTCAAGTGTGAAACAGATGCCCTCATGGAATGTTGTTGCCATTGGGGTGGTGTTCTTGGTGTGGACCAACATTTAGGTGGGTGGTATGTGTCAAAGTAACATCCACATGAATGGTTACGAAGCAGAATGCTGCATGTTAAAGAGATGATCACTGTCATTCACTTTATTAGCGTTATTGTTGTGGCTGATCAGTGTATGTGTCATTTACAAAACATATTCAATTATATTCATGTAAGATTATACAGTGGCATCAAGCAACAACGGTGTAGACAAATATTTCTGATGAGTTTCAGCTCGTGTTGTACAAATTGAGAATGCTCAGATGTCATTTCAGGCCACTGTCTTGTTGTCACGGTGACCAGCAGAGACTCCACGCCATCTCTCCACCAATCCGAGAAACAGTTCAACACATAAACCACAACAATGCTGGTTTCCGCACGCCATTTTTATGGACTAAACAGACGAGATTTAATGTGATAAAATCTGAAAGTAGGGCTACCTGCTTCCCCTGTTTCACTCATTCGTCTCTCCACTCCAGCTTTGTGTTTAGTGAACACAAGTGTCTGAATTCTCTGCAAGAAAAGACATAGGCCTATTTCCTCTGACCTTCAGCTCGTGCTGTGGGTGTTTGAGCTGTCAGTTTCACAATGTGGTCATTTTGAAAATGTGCTTGTTACTGAGCAGGTATCTTGTGAAATGTGTTGCTGAAGGGTTTGCCTGGTTCCTCTCTGCTGGTAGTTTTTCTGTGTGCAGCGTGTCGTCATGATTTCCGAGACTTTTCCCCTCCCCGCATAATTTCACTCTGTTTGTGGCTAATGCACCAGCAATTTAGCCGGCCATTATCTACCCTCTTTGTATCTCTCAAAGGTGCTTAGTGTTGCCTTGAAGTCTCACTTATATAAATGCTGAATGCCAGCCGGTTGGTAAGAGCAGGCACACACTTAGACTGGATTCTCAAGTTAATGTGAGTCACTTGTGTCTTTGGCTTTTATAATTGCAGCTTAAATTCACTTATGGTGCATCAGTTCCAAACATTGCACAGCTACATAATGTCATGAGCACAGATGATAGAAGTTGGAACATTACACTTAAAAAGAAGGTGTTTTGGAAGCCTGACTGATTGAACAACACAGCACAGCCTCAACTGAATTCAAGTCAAAAGCTCTTATGCATGAAGCGAAAACTAAAGACAAGTGTTTATGTTATTTCCTTGTACAGCAGAAAAACAGAAATTATGTTATGTTGTGCTTTAAAGAAAAAATACACACTGACGAGCAGATTAAGATTCTGAAAATAAAACGGCAGCAATATTATGGACGATGTAAGAAGGGACTGAGTTGATTTGTAACATTTTAGAGATTTAAAATGAATTTCTGAGATACATTTCAATATGGAGGTTGTTTTTTAGAGTTAAGGGATCCTGACATGAAATGCAAAAGTCAAGATCAAAGGACTTTGTTTCACAATCTCAGGTTGAGTGCCGCCACAAAAGGGTGCAAAAACCCACAAATGCATTTGGAGAGATTTTCTTTTATCGGGGGAATGAAAATGTTGCACTAAGAGCTTCACTTAAATGTTAGTCACTGCAGAAATATTAAATTATGAGGTATTTCTGTTATTTTATTAACCTGAAGCACCTTGAAATGGAATTTATCTGTTTATATTCTTGAAAATGGGTAATATAGTGATATTAAAGAGAGCAACAAGTTGTTGTTTTTCTCTTTTTCTTACATATTGCAGTAACATACAAACATCATGGTCAATAAATGTGCACAGTTGATCACAATTTCTGGCTCATTTACTGATGTCTGTCTCGCAGATTTAAATGCAGATGTTACTGTTGTCATTGCTCCAAATGAAACATGAGCCAGTTGAGCATTCCCTGTGACTGAAGCTCCTTCCATCTGTGCCCCAACAATGAACCCCTTCTTCAAAGTCACTTAAATCTTTTCCTCTTGTCATCATGATACACAATCAGAGTCAGCTGGGTTTCTACATGCCACAGAGGATGATTGGAAGCTAATCATTCAATTGTACCACACAGTGCATCTTTGTGTAAGCACCTGTTGTGTTTCTCCATTAATTTGTTCAATTTTTCCCTAAATTTTGTCACCAATCTGTATGTACTGCATCTGATTTAATATGTGGGAATGTATGTGGACAAACGTGTGTATGAGACATTTTATTTGATCATTCTCACTTCATTTTAATGCTCTCACTACCTGATAGTAACTTTTTACTGTCCTTGCATTCAGTTATTTTGCCTTTAGTAAAGCAAAAATAACCCTTTTTTCTAAACTCTTCTTCTGCTGTTGGCTGCCTGTGCTGACAGGGTGTCTGGAGGTGAGCTGTTTGACCGTATCGTAGAAAAGGGCTTCTACACAGAGATGGATGCCAGCCGGCTCATTCGGCAGGTTTTGGATGCAGTCAACTATCTGCACTCCATGGGCATCGTGCACAGAGACCTGAAGGTACAGCAGTGTTTAATATTCATAGTGAAACATGCATTTGTTGTTGAAGAGCTGCAGTGTGAGCTGCTCATGTAGGAGATCTCTTCAGCCTTCCTGAGAGGGGAAATCCCTGCTATTTAACCTGTGTGAGTGATGTTAGATTCAGCCGTGATCACCCACAGAGGTTAAATGTCAGGAGATTTCCTTCTCAGTAAAAACGTGTTGAACCCTCTTGGCTGAACTGTAGAAACTCTTGAAACAAATCCGGGGCATTTTGTTTTTATATATTTCTGGCATCTTGCTTTCCGTCTACACTGAAAAAATTACAAAAACTCATATGGAGTATCGCACGAATAAAGCGCCGACAAACGTTTTGACCCTTTGCTTTTATTTTCAGCCAGAGAACCTGCTGTACTTCAGTCCTCATGATGAGTCAAAGATCATGATCAGTGACTTTGGCCTGTCAAAGATGGAGGGAACAGGTGGTGTGATGGCCACCGCCTGTGGGACTCCTGGATACGTGGGTGAGGATGCCCTCTGAGCTGTGGCTTTGCAGAAAAGTTACTCTGAGATAATTAGATGCTGTAGTTGGCTCAACACAACCTAATTTAATGTGCCAGTAGCCCAAGGTTAACCTTAGCCCTCTGCTACAGGCAGTCAACAAAACATTCGCATTCTTTTAAAGTCTCTAGTTGCATCATTTTACTACATGAGGTTTATTTAAATTTTCCGAGTAATAACAAAGCGTTTTATTATTTCAGCTCCTGAGGTTTTAGCACAGAAGCCCTACAGTAAAGCTGTGGACTGCTGGTCCATTGGGGTCATCGCTTACATTCTGTGAGTATTTGATTCAGTAATATAGTAAATGAACTGAAAAGAGCTGTGTGTATTAGATGATTGTTCCAGTTTATTTATGTAGCAAACCTTCATTCAGATCAGAAACCATAAATCAGATTTCTAACTTTCCAACAGTCCTTGAACTACTCATCTGTGACATGGCGCTTGTTTGGAAAACGTAAGCAGATCGGAGCTTAAAATTGCGATGTTTCATCAACATGACTCTGTTCTATGTATCTCATCCAAATTTTCACCCAGAAAAAAGTAATTTGCTCTCAACCGATTTTGTATAAAACAAAAAAAAAAGTGTGGCCTTCGGTGTAACTATGAAAACATTAGTGACTCCACTTTGACTAATAATGACGTGACAAAATTTCGAGGACTAAACTGCAGGTTTTGTTCACAAAATGCAGATAGTATGAAAAATGTGGTAGTAAACTAAAAATGTAAATAGCTAAATATCTGTAGTATGTGTAGCCACCGTTTATCCCAGCACTGACACTTTAAACAACATTGTACATGTCGATTTATTTATTTTTGATTTTTGTTAAATACGTAATCCAATAAAGTCAATTATCATATTTTTATTGTTTTGTTACACTACTCAAGAGACAATTTTGAGTTCATTCACATTTTAGCCATGGTTGTGTTGTTTTATTAGAGGTGCAAGACTTTACATCGCAGTAAAGAATGAGCTGACAGTAAGTAAAAATGATGTAATGGGAGCAAAAAAGCAAAAAAAAAAAACCCGCAAAGAATCTGCTTGGGTTCAGATGGAAAGAAAACAGAACTCTGTATAAAGTGCCCTGTTAAAGGCGGGGCACAAAGTTAGATTTACGTACAAACATAATAAAAATACAGGAAAATGAAAATGTTAAAATAGACAACAGTCTACTACAATATACTTTGACAATAGAGAAAGCTGATATTTTGCAGATTCACATTAAAATGTTAGCTGGCGATTTCACTAGATGAAAAGTAAGAGAACCATCAAAGTCATCCAAACCACATTTTATGACCCAGAAGTTGTTGATACTTCAGTGTAGAACACAGTGATTACATATTGTGACTGATAGTGAAGATGCTGAGATTTTTTTTAAAAAATTTGATCCTTTTCTGTCTTGAAAACCATAAAGTGGTAGCCTAGCCGCGCTAGACAACCCACGGCAACGAATTTAATTCTCTGCCAGGGTGGGTCTAGTTACCCTCCATAAGGCTCGAGGTTGGATTCTCCTAAAACTGGCCGGACCAATCACCATGAAGTGTAGAGTCAGAAGGCGGGCGTAACTAAGTGACGACAGAGGCGTGACGATTCTGACAGAAACAACCAGCGCACAATAAACAGTTATCTTTCGACTCGGCTTTGGCCACAGCCCTTAAAGATTTGAAGCTAAAATTCAACTTGAAAGATAAACGAAGGACGGCACTGAAGTGTTTCATTGAGAAGAAAGACGTATTTAGACTTATGCCGACGGGATATGGCAAATCCTTAATATACCAGTTGGCTCCGCTGGTTGGGAAGCTAATGGGACTTAGCCACAATCTGGCGCTCTAGGAACTCCGTCAGCCTATCCGTTGCACTGATTGGTTGTATACCTACCCAATTGCTGCAGAGTGATTTGAAAGACAACCTTTTAGCCCGCCTCCCTCCCTGTCGAGCGGCCCTAGATCCTTGTGCCTTCAGAATTCAGAACATGGGTCTAGCGCGGCTAGGCTAATAAAGTGTAGCACTTGAATTTAACCTAAAATCATTATAGGTTTCTCATCTGAATTGTAATATATCCCATTCAATGCTAAACCACTGTTAGGTCAAAGTCTGAGGGATGCTCAGAGCTGCTGTAATACAGAACCTGTGAGGCTTTCAGTGGAAAGTGTTACACGAAGCTGCAAACCTAATTAACTAAAGTGTTGGCGCTCATTAACAAAGAGAAAATCCCTGGTGGAGTTAGCCATTCATTAGGTGCGAGGAATTTAAAGGTAATCAAGCGCTTCCGAGGTCCTCACAAATGAGGCTTCGGCCTGACGACTGTTATGGAACAATTTTAAGCCGTTTCATGATCAAAAACACAACTTCCAGCAGGGGTTTATGTTGCACGTCTGCAATTCGGATGCCCACTTTTTCCATATCATGAGAAAATGGGCCGTCATTGTTCCAGTTTCTCCTTGTAGTATTCATGTCGTCTTGATAATCCCTCTCCTGTTGCATGCTATATGAAAAATCAAACTGCCAGTAAACGGGATTAGGCTGCAGCAAATCCTTTTAGATCTGGGTTAAAGTTTCTAACATCAGCTGGATGATGGCTTTCACACGGACTGTGCTTGTGTAATCATCCATCTTCATCTCCTCAGGCTCTGTGGGTACCCGCCTTTCTACGACGAGAACGATTCGAAGCTCTTTGAGCAGATTCTTAAGGCAGACTATGAGTTCGATGCGCCATATTGGGATGACATATCAGACTCTGGTGAGCTATGATGAAGTCTGTGTCTGCATTTGTTCCAGTGCTGCTTAAAATAAAGAATCAAACTTCTATTTTATGGATCCTGCCGTTCCATAATGATTTTATGGAAAAGAAAAACTTGTGATGGAGAAAACACTAAAAAGGCTATTAAACAAATACACAAACATAAATACAGTACTAGGCAATGAAAGATGTTTCTGTTATTTTTCCACTTTTTTGAGTCATTGCTGCACATTTTAATCATTTAATATAATCCCATTTTTTCAACATTTCCAGTGGAGTCCCAGTGAAGTGAAAGATGCTATTTCAGATGCACCTGGTCCTGGAGGTAGAAGACCATTAATTCTTGCTGGAGATAATTGACTACATAACTCACAGCTGGAGCTCTTCTTTAGCTCATATTACAGTGAATGGCTTAAAGTTACGCAACTGAGAGCACAGAGAACACAATCTGCAACTAATTCACTTTTAAAATACACCATCAGTTACGGCTGAATTCATCAACTCTGTTGCTGCGTTTTGATCTTAGCTACAGTGACAAAGCCTTTTTGAACTTGCTACTGCTCTGATTGGATAACCGTACCCAAGGCTCATGGATGCTGTAGTATTTAGCCCTGCCTGCTGTGACAAAATGATTTTTCAGAAATTGAACGGAGATAACTGAGACTGGTGGCAGTAAACTTGTTTGATTGTTACAATATCTGCGAGAGTTTGAGCATCAGGAAAGAGCATTCAGAACCTTCTGTCGTATGTTTGGAACAGGGATTGTGTATGTAGGCTTGACATCAGTGTTGAACTTTGGATGGCACAAATCAAGGACAAACTTGCCGATGTAACTCACCTGAAAATAGCTTTTAGCTCACAACCTAGATGCAGCTAATTTTATTATGAAACTGTGCCTATTATTGCAGGGCATGTTCATCTGCACGCTGCTGCATCACTGCAGATTAAAGTCCCTCTCAACTTAAAACTCATCTATTTTTTTCTATGAAAATAATCCCTTAACTCCACACTACGTAATGCTTCATTTAGAATGTGTAGATCTGTGAAATCTCCATCTCTGCCCCCAGCTCTTCCTACTCGCTGCACCTTGAGCACACCGACTCACCTACGACTCTGCTCAAAAACTGTAAAATGACTCTCCTCCACACAATACAGAGCTGTAACATTGGAGTTATTCAGCCACATGTTAAATCTTTAAAATTGAAGAACAATAATGATGCATAAAGCCCCAAATCTGCAACTTCTTCCTACTTATGAAACTGTTAAAATCTAAATCTCTGTTTTTGAGACTGTCATCAGCCCACTACAGTTCCAAGGTAGAAATGCTCGTTGCCATGTTGTTGACTGCTTATTTTGCTCATGATGTGTCTTTTAGCGTATAAAAATCTCACATGAGTGTGCACTGGAGGCTGAGACCAGTTAGCTGCTTCGTGTTTATAAAGATTTTAAACTTATTGTTCTTCCTGCGTGAGTTAACAACCAACAGGCAGTAAACCATTTCAGAGCAGATATTTTTGCCTTGTACTTGCAAGACTATCACAGGCGCAGTCAGAAATATTAAAAACAGCTGGTTGCTGTGCACATTGACTCACTTTCACAGTTTACTGGGACACTAGATTGCATGAAAATGGTTTTTATCTATGTTTATCCTGCATTAGCAAGTCAAAACATCGCAGTCTAGACAGTGTTATCAGTAGAGCCTCAAGGCAAATCATGAAAATGTTTAGAAATTCCCTTTTCATTTTTGGTGTTTTGTCTTTAGTGGATACACAAGCATAGAGGGAGAGGGCTATGACGTGACTGAATAAGCTCTCTCTGTTGTTTTTGTCAGTTTTGGTCCTCAATAAACGGATAGCAAAACAATCCTTAGCTTCTGGAAAGAACAGTGCTGTTGTGGTAGTGTTGGTCAATTCATCATTGTACTTAAATAAAGCATAGCATGGATGGTTTATTTATGTATTACAGGTCAAGTGAACATATAAAACATCCAGTTGGTGTCTTTGCGTTGTTGTAAATTACATTAAATTCAGCAGATAATGAGTAAAAGTTTACATTTCTTGGGTTTAAATGTATTTTTAAGTTTTTTCAGTCATTAAAAATTAGTTTTCAGGAAATTATTCTGAAAATTAGCCCCTATTTATCAGCCTAACACAAATAATTTCATATTTCCTGGTTTCTCTTTAAAAACTAAAATAATGTACCATGTCTCACATCACTGTTTGTGTTGTCTCTTTAACTGGTATTAAATTACACGGATGTTCTCAGGAACTATCGCACGAAACTCTTAATGCGGGACTGCAGGAGCCGTATAATAAAGCGTTACAGCCAAATTGGAATGTGGCTGAGTACAGAATGTGTTCTCAGCTGGATGTGCTCTTGACTTTTTCAATTCCCTCCACAGCCAAAGACTTCATCAGCTGCCTAATGGAGAAGGACCCGGAGAAGAGATTCACTTGTGATCAGGCTCTTGAGCACCCCTGGTGAGAAACTAACCGCTGCCACACCACACCACGACCAGACAATCACGGGGAAACACACATATCGGTGCGATTACACAGCAGTGTGACGCAGATTGCCAGGCTTACGCATTTGTCATGGAGCGCTTGTCCTCCCACTGTCATCTGTCACCATGGCTCCGAGCCGCGAACCCACCTCTGCTCTACCGCCGGGCCTCAGAGAGAAATCTGCTGAATAAATGGCTGCCGATTAGTGGCTGCTGTCCTGAAGGATCCTTGAAGAATGTGGAAGCTTTAATGAACAAGTGCGATGTCTTTCCAGGCTTGCATCCGAGCTAACGAGAGCGAGCTGCTGTTTCCAGCTGAGGTGGCCAATAATAAGTCTGTTAGCCGGAAATGGGCATTTTGGGGTTTGGGCAGGTGGTCCCGCAGAGAGAAATGACTGTCAGTGGTGGGGATATACAGAGATATTATGATGAATGTGACAGACGGCTGCAAAAACACAACCCCATCAATCAAAGGTGTTTTAGCAGAATGAAAACAAATGATAGGAGCAATCAGGAAAACAGCATGAGGACGATTCCCCAGGTGTTGCAGATACAAATGCAAATCATCTGGGTGATGCTGCTTTTGGTATGTGTGAATTGTTATTTACATGTTCTGAAAGGACTTGGCTTTATTTTACAGGATTGCTGGAGGCACGGCTCTCTGCAAGAACATACACGAATCAGTCAGTCGACAGATGCGGAAAAATTTTGCCAAAAGCAAATGGAGGGTGAGATTGGCTCTTGGCTATCAAATGTTGCTAAAAACACGCACACACAATATTCTCCTTTCCTCTCTTTTCTGAATATCAAAAACAGGTCCTGGCTTGCCTCTCTTCGGGGATCTGTCCTCGGTATTACACTTGTCTGTCTCTCTTCACAGCAAGCCTTTAATGCGACGGCTGTGATCCGCCACATGAGGCGCCTGCAGCTGGGCACCAGCTTTGGCGGCAGCATCCACAGCTCCAACTCCCTGTCCAGCCCTCAGAGCCGAGCTCCAGCCAAGAGCCAGTCTGTGGACTGCACCCCGGTCTCCCTGAAGGACCGTGAGTGACACTTCAGATGCTCACTGTGACCAACACGAACATCCAACTTTTAGCGCTGAACTCTGCAGAGGATTTTTCACTCCGCTGCCCTCCATCCAAATAATTGGCAACAGTCTAACCAGCTCTGTGATTTTCAATTAAACAGTCCAAAATGAGTTTGACATGAGCCACGTGCTCACAACTTTTCTGGCGGTGTTTAGTTTATACAACTATTACATCCCATCTTTGATAAATGCTTATCTATGAATCAGCGGGCTCTAGTGAGGATTAATTCTACAGAAATAAATGCACATTTTCTAATTCTAACTTTTCAAGCATGAGGATGTTTTAGCAAATGACAATGAAAATAATCAGTGCTTGCAGCCTTAATGTGCACAGTTGTGGATCACAGATGGTGTTTTAATAAGTTACAGTCAGTCAGAAATGCTCTAATTGGCCACTTCTCTACTTGTAGTTTTTTTCTTATATTAAGAATGAAGCAAAGAAAACTTGAGGAATAAGTCTGGTGATGGCCTATATTTTAATTATAAAATGACCAAAACTGGCAGCAAATGGATCCAAATGATTATTGTCAGTATAACCAAAGTTTCAAGTATTTTCTATATATCTTATATTAGATCTGTTTTTCAATCACTTGTAAAAACGCCCAAGTTGGTTTTATTGTTTCTCTGGTGGCGTCCATGCATAGTCGTGTCATGGTGGCAGCAGACTGTTGACGTGTGTTATTTTGGAGCTAAATATTACTATAAATATTATACATATTTACTCTTGTTTGAGTTAAAACTGCAGGGCTTAGCTGTTTCAGGAAATGAGTTACCCTTCTTTGAAAAGGAACAGATTAATCTTTGATCTTTTGTTAGCAGCGGTAGCTTGCATTTGAGCATAGCCAAATCATTGTGATCATTGTTGTTGAAGGAAAAACGATGTGCATTTCTTTGAACCAATCATAGTCGTACTGGGTGACGCTAAGCCCAGGATGCAGTGACATTGTCCCCTCAAAATAGTCATAGATTTGTTTTTGTGAAACACTTGCGTGCAGGAAGGTGAGTGCTATCTAGCAGTGCTGCCTTACTGCATGATCCAAATCTTCAGAAAAGCTTGACATTTTCAGTTTAGTAAGTAGCTGCCTGGAAGTTGTTGTTGTTTCCTGTAGTGAAGGAGATTTTTGAGGAAATTAAATATGTAGATAGTGGAAGAGGAGGAGAAAGTCACGTGAAATGCATAGTCAGTGGCAGACTGATACCTGCAGGCTTAAACATCTGGTGAGTCAAAGTAAAATCACAGTCAAAGTTCGGAATTGAGATGGACTGAGATGCTCAGTGCAGATCTTGTTGGAACAACATTCTCGAAGGTTTAAGTAACACTACCGTGGCCAATTGCCACGGTAGTGTTACTTAAAAATCTGGATAATAGTATACATTTTCAGACATGGGTTGCACAGTGGGTAGGTGGTTAGCACAGTCACCTTGCAGCTAGAAGATCCCCGGTTCACGTCCCCGCCTTCCAATATCTTTCTACATGGAGTTTTCATGTTCTTCCTGTGCATGCGGGGGTTTTCTCCAGCTTCCTCCCACAGTCCAAAAACATGCTGAGGTTAACTGGTAACTCTAAATTGTCCATATTTGTGAATGTGAGTGTGATTGTTTGTCTCTGTGTGTAGCTCAGTTATAGACTGGCAACTTGTCCAGGGTGTCCCCTGTCTTCACCCTGAGTCAGTTGGAATAGACTCCATTCCCCCCCATAACCCTAATGAGGATTAAGTGGTGTATGGATGATGGATGGATGGATTTTCAGACTTTCTCCTAGTGTTGTACTTGCTTTCATGACAGAAATCATTATGATAAGAATGAGAAAAGAGACTTTCAAACCCTGACTTCCTTCTCACGTGTGCACGCCTGGCCAGTCACTGTGTGAAGTCTTTGCGAATGTGGCTCGAATACAGGAATGGTTAAACAAAAATTTGTAAAACACACAGACACACACCACTTGTTTGGTCTCCTTTGTGATTTATTGAATCAAATCCCCCAGACATCCAGGTTATTGAAAAAAGGTCAATCCCTACACACATCACCTCATTATTGATTTTTTTCCTCATACGTTGACCACAGAGACCTGTAATCCATGAGAGAAAAGTGATTCTGAAGAAGTAACGTTCTTAGTTATACCCTTTATTTGTGGAAAGTAATTGCAACTTAGAATGTTTTCAGATTGTATCCTTTAATTTGTATTCTTTTACTTCCGTTAATGTTAGCACCTCAATGCTAAACCTATGTTTTCCTCCACAGCTCTTCCTATAGCTCCTTTGCCGTCTGCTGTCAAAGTGTGCAGTCAGGACTCTGATGATGCCCCGGCTCCCGTACGAGAGGAGCCTTCAGTGGTGGCTGAACCATCTCGGCCGCGACCCTCCACTGTTACTGTCATCCACACTGGGACTAAATGACGCCAGGTTCCGCGGGAGGTGAGCTGGGAGACCACGGAGCTTTGAGATGGGAAAAAAACATCCCTGACCTCATGCTTCAATGTCGTTGCCCAGTTTGCCCATCCCGCCGCCTCCCATCTGTTTCTGCCAACCTCGGGAGGAATTTGAGGAGCGCAGGCTCAGCTCCATTTACCATGGCTCAGCACGGCTCCCCCTGCTTCCCTTCCCACTGTCATACAGACCTGGAAGTACATAGGGGGAGAGACTCACCTGAAGTTGTTATTGTGGAGGCCATGATCAGCCTGGATCATGGCAAGTAAATAAAAAAAAAATAAAGCAGCTGGTCTGGGAAGTGCCACACTAAAGGAAACTGTTGACGCTGCTGTCATTTTTGACTGTGAACGTGATTTTTGACAGGACGATCCGCTGTATGCCTTGTATAAATATCCTGCCTGGAACTGTTGAGTGGAGTCATGTTATGCAAGTGAAATATTAAGCTTCAAGCTGTGGTAAATAATTGTGACATCATCTGCACTCTGAACTTCGCGTTGTTTTGACAGCTCTTGTTAATTTGCCGTGGTATTTGCTGCGATGGCTCACAGCGTCATAACTCCCAACAGTATGACAGCGTGTGTTGTGTCTTTGCTTTTAAAGTGTGTGGACATGAAATGCAAACAGGACAATGTGCTTCAGTGGTTCACTGGCATCACTGAGAGGGCCGATGCACTGCACTAATGTATTGGAATATTTATTTTCTTACAGTATATTTTGACTTTTGTAAGAACTCCACTTGCAGACATGTGTACATGTGTCATTAGACTGGACTGAAAGGTACTTGCATTGAATGATAAAGTATCTAATAGCTGTTGCTTTGTAATCGCTGTTTTCTTTGGTGAATTCATTTTGATGTGACTGTGAAGTCCTCCTCAACCACAGGAGGGCAACCACGGGTTGTCGCTTTGTGACCAGTTCTCAGGGATGTGCAGGGATGTGTACATGAAGCTAACCAAACCCCTCTCAGAGTGACCAGATGCTGCTGTTTCAGACCCGGATGGGGAAGCAGTTGCAAAGTAAAACCTCCAAATACTGCATATTATTCTAATGTGCCACTGGGAGAGCATGAGAGATGTTTTCTTTGGTTAAAACCATTATTGGCGGTATGAGTGTCATATAACTCATACCAAATGGATTGTTTTCCCTTTAAAACCCTGGAAATTCTCTGTGGATGTAAAGAAAGTGCTCACCAGTGAAGTGTGCATTCACGCCTGTAGTTAAAATGTAAAATGACAAACGAATGCGAATGTGTCCCGGTTAGTATCGGTCCCATCTTGGAGTCAGATCAGTCAAATCAGTAGTGTGCAGTTCAGTAGTTAAATATCGTGCTCTGCTTCCGCTCATGAAGTGGCTGGTCTGAAAACAGCTCACTCACTCTGTGTTTAACCACTGTGCTTTCATACCAGCCTGTTGAATTTAGCAGAAAGCCTCTTTCTCCGTCTCTCTCTAGCTCACTCTAGAGACTTTCACACAGAGGAGAGAAGGGGTCTGTCTTTGTATTTTCTCTGTGGTACCTCTATTTAATTTGAATTGCTCAATACGAACGAGGAAAAAAGAAACACTTCACCAGAAGATGCCCAATATAAAGGGCTTTACCATCTGGAAATATCTAAAAACGTGGTGAAAGTCAAAATGGACTTTGAGCCTCTACTTGCTGTAAATACAAATCTCAACAACATTTGCTTGGGTCTTGAGTGTTTTTCTTTCTCTTTTTTTGTCCCCCACATATTTCCCCCCTAAAATTGTCAAAAGAAGGCAAAATATGACGCATTGGAAGCCCCCCAGTATGCATGTTTTACATATTGTTGCAGAAATGTGTTTTGGAGTTGTAGAGATTCATGTATTAAAAAAAACAGAGGCTTGTTTGCATGTGTTGTTGCTTCTTTGACAGGGAGTAAATGAGAGTTCATACACATTTGTAAATATTTTTATGTGAATATATTCACACGTCTGCTGCTTCTGATAATAAAATATTTGCATATTTATTAAGCCAGGAGACCAACGCGCTCCTTAACAGCTTTAGCAAAATTCTGCCATCAGCTTGGTACTCTGTGACTCTTAGTAATTTTTATGAAAATGGATCAAGAATTACACAACTCTGTAGATGTACAGAAAAATAAGCATGATTTCTGTTTGTCTCAGAGACCTCAGCTGTAAATCAGATAAATACAATCAGTTTCCATAAGCTCTATGACTATGATTGATGCTGACAGCACTTTATAGTGGAACTACTCCTCTATAATGCCAAATAAGTCAATTAGGATTTCTATTGTTGGTTTGATTACTGTACAAAAAGGTCACTGAGTTTAAGAAATGGACTCTAATGGACCTCGGATATAATGTGTTTATGAAAGAAGATATTACTGGACGTTTTCTTTGTTTTTGACTGGCTCTGTCTCCTCTATGTTTTTCTTTTTCCACTTTTATAGTAAATTGACCAACAATGGCATTTTATAGATCAAATGGTTAATCCAAACTGAAGATAATTGTTTGTTACAGGCAAACATGTATAAAGGAATTAATAAATGTTCAAATTAAGTCGCCCAGTTTGTGGTAAATGGAAGGGTTACTATTTCAATACTTTCCAGCATGCTGTTTTAAGACGTTCACGAGAAAAGACGCAAAATTGATGAAGAAGAAAACATTTTGCAGTTATAGTTCTAGCCTTTACAAACAGCAGTGGGTCTGTGGGATCCTAAACGCAGGATTACAATCACTCTGTAGCTGATGTCTTTACTGTGTCAGCAGTCATGTTCTTGTGAAAAGCATCACTTTGTAGTTAAGGATGTTTGTCTCTTAAAGACTCGGCAGCTGTCAGCATCACGTCTCTCCTCTTCATGCCCCGGAGCCTCAGATGGAGTGACGGTTGTACTCGTGGGGAGGATGCATCCCGTCGTAGTGGAACTCCCTCCACTGCTCGGTGCTCTCTCTGCTCCTCTCGTTTTGCTCTGAAAGATTAGGAGCAGTTTTAGGGAATGAATGCGCTTCCACAGTGAATGAGCTCTTCACTGTCAGCTGCATCAGATGTGAAAGGTTTACATACCGTCATTCTCCTCTTCAGCGTAGCTCTCAAACTCGTTTCTCTTCTCCTCGTGGAACTCTCTCTTTCGTTCATCTGCGGCCAAAACCTGCCTCTGCTCAGCTGCAAGCACAGAGCCATGATTAAGCCGAATGTGAGATGATCTGCATCCTAGATTCAGTAGATTTGAGTGTCATATTGACCTCACTGCTGTTTGCTCTGGATGAACTGGACAGGATTTAGACACATAAAGGTCACTTTAAAAAGGTGAACAAACAGCACAAACTGGAAATAGTTTTAAAATGGGCTCCAAAATTACAGAACTGCGGTCCTTTAAAAAAATTCCAGTATAACAATTTTAGAAGTATTTATTGCGATCAAACTGTGATATGATAGTGCAAAAGTATTCCAAGCAAAAATGTACTTGAAGTATCAATAGTACAAGTACTGACCATTCCCCCACAGACACATAAGAGCTTTGCAATCGGCAGCATTTTAATGTTGTAGTTGGTTAGTTTAATGACTTCATGAACAGTTAATTCAGTCGAGTTGTTTCCAACAAACTCTCTCCCCAAGATCTCTAGATCAATCTGGAGTTTTACGAGTTGAGTGATACAGTATATAAGAAGGGATAATGCCATTTCATCGACAGAAATATGTGCACATCTTTGGATTTTTTGTCAAATTCTTGTTTTTTGTGTGTGAAATATCAGATAATTTACCCTCAAACATTAATTGCAATGAAAACGAGAGGTTTGGAGGGCAAATGTCACTTTGAAAAACTGCTAATGGCCAAAATGTCCAGTGGTCGACTGTAGCAAATTTGAGGTACTATTACTTTACTTGTGTCTTTCTACTTTTACTCCACTAGATTTCGTTTTACTTCACTACATTTATCTTTAGATACTTAACAAGTTACAATTTTGCACACAAAACATGTAAAGACCTTAAAATATGATTCCCTGTGATAAATTACTCAACAGTTTACACAAGCACAGCTGGAACAATTGCTCATTTAATCACTTGGTCAAAATTGGAAACTCTGTTGATAATCATTTAGAGCACTTCTAATGGCATTTCTTACTATAACAGGAAGTTTTACAAACCAAACAATCCGTTGATTAATGGAGAAAATAATCATTATATGAATTCACATTGAAAACAATCATGAGCAGCACTTCAAACTGAGCTCCAGCTCAAGTAATTACAGCAGTAAAATTCTGTTTTTACATTAATGAATGAGTAATATCTCAAACAGACACACAAAGAAAAAGATTTGGACAATGGGTTGTATTTTAGAAGCTTACCATGTTTTTTTCTTTAACAAACTTACTCTGAAAAGCCTAAGGTACAAACTACACCAGTTAAATAAATTATCAATAAAAAGTGCAATGCTTAATATTTGTGTCTAAATTGTAGAGAAGTAGAAGTATGAAGGTGCATAAAACACAAAGGCTCACACTGAGTACACAAAGTCTGAAAATAAACTGCAGCAACAGAAAGAAGCCACAGGTTCAATTCAAAGCTCACAAACAAGTTCAGACACACACACACACACACACACACACACACACACACACACACACACACACACACACACACACACACACACACACACACACACACACACACACACACTCAACACAATAACTCTTAATCATCACAAAACTACAACCTCTAAAAACCCCACAGAACTGAATCACTATGTCCTGGGATGTTTTTAAACACAGCGAGCTCTAGGTGGACGCCTGGGGCAGCACCAGCTGAGCAGGTACCACAGAGGAGGCAGAAATCTTTTCTAAAGCTTTTCAGATGCCCAATCTACTTTTAAAAGTCTGCAGCTGACTCTCAACACGTACATTATATTGTTATAAAACCTCACACAGCGCTGCGGAGCTAAAAGAAAGAAAGAATAACACAAAGGGAGAATATCACACTGAGACGGTAATTTTTGAATTTACCTATGCTATGATTCCTGTAGTCAGACTGCGGTAGCTTTATATTGGCTTTGACTACACTTCAGAATTTATGCTGCACAGAACAGAGACTTGGAAATTTGCTCCTGTGGGATCGCTTTAGGCAGGACCGGTATGGACAGGAGGTAATCAATAATGCTATCAGTGTTCTTGGAAATGTGGGTTGCAGACTTAAAAGCAGCTGATGCATCCTTTAGGCTTTACCTAATATAAATGGCTTTGCTTGTTTTTGTATTAAAACTGAGTTCAGGCTCTTCTAATAAAATATTTGAACATTCTGTGTGAGACGTCTGAGCAGCAGGTATGAAGACGACCAGGAGACACTCAGATGTTTCTGTCATGGCTGAGTGAGCGGGTGAAGCTTCGGGTTAAGGTAAGACTGCAGTAACATTAGAGAGGTGTGGGGCAGCCATGCTAACCTTTTCAAAGTGAGGTCTCAACCTTTGACCTTTCTTTAGGATTCCTAGCTCAAGTTTGTGGATACTGTGAGAACTGCAGCTCATGTTGGGAATTCGAATCATTCACTTGAACAGGATTTACAGATTAGCTTACAGATGAGTGTTTGGCATTAGCATGGAAAACTTACTCAGTAGAATAAGCATTAAGGTAATCAAACCTCTATTTTTTGTTTGTTAATAACCTGTTATTTCATTCACCGGTGACAGAATCGCTTATTATGGCTCACCACGTTCGTTCAGACTCCGATGTCGATGTTTGCATTTCAAAACTTTGCCTCAAAATTGTATGTCACCTTCTCCACCTACTGATACAGCTCACGTCAAATATTTTCCTTTGCAAATTTCATCTAACTGCAAGGGAGATGAGCTTTCATGTCAGCATGCAGCAGGAGAGCCTCTTCAAAGTGAGCAGCTTATTTGTCTCACTTTTGTACTTGCTTTTTTCTCTGACCCCTCTCTGCCTGTGTGTTGGCACATTCCACATTCAGCTCCCAGCCGCTCACCCACTCACTCATCCATCTCAGTCTTTTCACTCTGTTCCCTGCTTTGTGTTCATTCCATTCCTCCTTTCGCTGTACAAAGTGTCTTGTTGTTGTTCGACACACGACGTGTTACACAACTCAGAGCCGCAGCATCACTGTGTGCTCTCACCTTCCTGCTGCCAGAGCCGTATGTACGCGCTGCCATTAAATCCCTCGAGTATGTCAAACACTGTACAGTATTTGAGCACTTGTATAGGGGAACAGTGACAGATGTGCACTGCTGTGAGAGTGTGTGAGCTCCATGCTGCCCCGTGGCTCCTGCTGCAGTGTGGACAGACTGAGGTGGTCTCTGGTCACGGCAGGTTCAGAATACAGTGAGCAGCTGCTGGCTGTCACCGACATGAAAACATCCAGACTGTCATAAACATATTCGCCCACTGTACAGCAGAGGCAGGCGGCAGAGAGTCTGCATCTTAACACATCATTTCATCTGTTGCTGAGGCCAGACGTGATTCAACTATCGCTGAGAATTTCAGTGCTGTACCACACCTCTTTATGCGCAAAATGAGAACAAAAAGAGTT
Source organism: Acanthochromis polyacanthus (assembly GCF_021347895.1). Classification (NCBI taxonomy): domain Eukaryota; kingdom Metazoa; phylum Chordata; class Actinopteri; family Pomacentridae; genus Acanthochromis; species Acanthochromis polyacanthus. Next base: position 15,488,744 of record NC_067120.1, on the reverse strand, counting down.
TTCATGTCTTGTTTGGGGCAGAATTCAGCTGCTTAACAAACTCTGACTTGGCACCTGTATTTTTAAACATATATGCACGATCAGTGCTGTGGCTTTTTGACCTCTAATACATCTAAGTTATACAGTCAAGCCTGAAACTATTCATACCCTTAACAAATTTTGACTTAGTTATTTTTAAATGTAAATAGAAGCTGAGAAATAACTTTTTGCCCACACTGATGCCTCTTGTACATCATCATATTATCTTTTGGAAAGCACCTGTGTCATTTCCAATCAAAATAAAACTTGCTGATTGATTTAAAGTAAGGTTTAGCTATGAATAATTTTGGGCTTGACTGTATATATGTTTTTTGTGTTATATACAAATCCTGATGTTTAGGGCTCTTTGTCAAAGCTTCATTCAATTCTTTGGAAGTAAAATGCATCTTGTTGGTACATGTGCAGGAATCTACCCCACACTGTCCTGTTTTAGATTTTAAACAAGCTCTAAAAATATCCTCAAATACTCAAACCTGCAGTCGGAAATGTGTGTAAAGTGTGTAAAGTGTGTAAAACTGTTACACAAGCAGAAAAAAACACTAGATGTGGCAGGCTAACTGTCAACAGTTGTATTCTGGACAGATTTACTTGCTCTTAAACAGACAGGTGAAATATGGAGATCCATCCAAACATTTTAAAATATTTTCTCTTCTATTTTTTTTTCTGTTTTAAGATGTAAGAAATATGACAAATGTCTTGCCCATGATAAAGTTTTATAAGTGTTTGTGTTGAAGGAAAAACACCTGACTGTGAGAGTCCAGTGATGCAAAAGTTTCACCATTTTTTATTAAAATAAATCTTTAATAATAACTTTAGCACAAGTGATCAACAGTGTCCGGGATCCTTTCCTGATAGTGTTTGTTAAATATTTAATCCTTAAAATGAATCTTAAAGATGTATGAGGATAAATGGTTTTGACACAACATATTGAATTCTATTAAGGAGTGAGGGGGCCTCAGCTGCCAAAAGCTGCCCTGCATAATAACACACTGATGCCAACCATTACCACAACCACACAACCACAAACACACTCACCTTCACTGACCACACCGCAGTTTCAAAGTAACTCAGACTCAAAGTAAACTCACCGTTGATCTCATCCTTAGACTTTGCCCCCCGTCTGCTGCGTTTTCTGAAGAAGTTCGAAGCATCTTCCTCTTTCATGAAGATCCTCTTCAGAGGACCTGTGGTGGAGGCAGGAGTTGGTTCAGCTCACAGCACAGAGGGATAAAGAGGAAGGATGCACAGTGGAAGTAAAGCAGCTGATGCAGTTTCTCACCTTGTGGATCTTTAGCACTGCCTGTGCCGCTGGGCACAGCTGCAGAGTCGGCCTCTGGGGACACTGGGTCAGAGGATAAAATGTGAAAGCTTCAAATGAAAACAGACTCTGAGCTTTTCTGCTTACCTCTCCATGAAACACAAAGGAAAAAACAAACAGCTAACATTACATTTTCTAAAGAAGATACTGCTGATATTTGAATGCACAGATGCAAAAGATCATATTTTCCTGCACCGGACTCACAGGAAAGTGCAAGTAGCACAGTGAGGAGAGCCAGGAGGGTCGCGTACGTCCAGGACATCTTTAACTGTGAGGCTGAATAGCTGAAAGATAGGAGAAGTGAAGGAGAACAGCAGGAGAGAGGTGAGTAGGACGTTTGTGAGAGGTGGGGTCGGGAGCCTGGAGCAGTACTGACTGCTTGTCAGTGGAGGGAGGGAGTGACCGAGCAGATCTGATAAGAGGCCGAATCCAACAAACAACAGAGAGCTTCCAACTGACAGCAATGTGCCGAGGGTTTAATTTTGACTTAGTAAATCTGTAACTTTTCTCTTTGTGGTTATTCTAGTTGCAATTAAAATAAGCTTAAGTGTGGGTCTTATTATGTTTAGTAAGGACATGTTTTTTTTTTTATCTTAGAAGGGAAAACATAGGTGTTATCATAGAAATTACACTACAGACTGAATATGTTCCACTTGCCTAGCTATGCTTGCTACAGAAAGGATTAATGACGGACAAAAAATTAGATTAAAAAGTGACAGAAAACAAGTGAGGCCCAGAGAAAAGCAGGAATTTTTTGCCAAAAATCTCCACTGCAGATGCAGCTGAGTTGGGCCCCTCAATAAGCCCACCTCTCTCTGCTTTGCATAAAGTTATGCGGGAAAGTATGCAGCCTTCAGTTTGCTTGAGTTTCCTCCAACCTGGCTCCTGGCTGCGCCCCAGAAAAGAATGAATGTTTAGATTGTCATGTGGGGCAATCCAAGGTGGAGGAATTGTTGCTCAGCGAAGTGAGAAGAAACTGGAGAGAGGGTTTAGGAAGATATGCAGGGAGTATGCTGAGCTCCGGTATGTGTGAAAAGTACATGTGTATATATATATATATATATATAACAAGGGAAATGGTTCTAATTTACACAATATGAGCAAAATAGGAAATTAAATTCTGCAGTGTCTGTGGCGTAGAATTCTGAATACATCATTGTATTGGGGTTTTTGTTTGTTTTTGCCATGTGTTGTCAATTTTTTTAGTGAATGAACTATCTCTGAAATTTTAATGAAATTTGATGGGAAAATTTGATTATTTTATTAATATAATGCAATTCGATTAAAGCAAACAACGGAGTCTAAAGTGTGACAGTAATACACTGCATTAATAATGCGAGTGAGGAGATACAAATTAGAAGACTGCATTTGGACAGTAAAGTAATATTATCTGTATTTATATATAATCAAACTGACAGAGATAGATATAATTATACTTAGACAGACTTTATTAATCCCCAGAGGGAAATTATATACCAATGGTTCATATACTTTCAGTGTATATAAAGTAGCCCTATGAAGAAGTATGAATTGGTAAAACTGAAGTACCTTGAAGCTGTACTTAATCAGGATAAGTTGGGAGACTTTTTACCCTAACAATGACCACAATCTGTTTACTGACATGATATGAGTTTTTTGTTTTTTGTTTTAGTATTTACCATGGAACTGTGCATAAATAATACAGTTTCAGGGATATTCTGTTAGTAGGATATACTCAATTTTAATACAGCTGAATTCCCAATACCTGTTGTCTTTTACACATTTTTTATTTCTGGTGTCAGACAATGGACGGCTATGAAATGTTCACTGAAAGACAGCCTATTAAAACTACATGTAACCAGCAGTCAATTAATATCCATTTCCAAGCTGCGGTTCTGCACCGCTAAAGTACTGACATTACAACCATGATGTTGTTAAAAACAGTTTCTGTGTTGTGAATTTCACGATATATTAACTGGCTCAGAGAGGAAGTTAGAACCTCGTTCATGTCTGTATTTGCTGCCTTGTGGTAGGACATTAAATGCAGCTCTCAGACAAATCCCGAATTTCAAAAAAGTAGGACAAATTCAAGCTGTGTCTTGCTGTAAAAAATCATAGTATATTTGTCATTTGTCATTTTAAATAAAATGATGCACAGTATGCAATATTTGTTTTCAGTTACACAGCAGAGATGTGAGTAAATAATGATACTTTCCCAACATTATTTTTTTTACTTTAAAATTACGAGTTTTATATTGAATCGTTTTTTAATGTAAAACACCTCATATGATTACCAAGATGTTGCTCTATCTTTCTTTCCTTAAAGGTCCCACATGGTAAAAATCTGTTTTATTGTGTTTTGTGGTAGAAAATGGTAAAAATATTAGAGTGATTTGGAACAAAAGGGGAGCTACAGTGTAAATGTACTTCCTCTACTGAGTAAACCGGCCTGCCTCTAATGCCTCCTGGTAAACAGATTTGTAGGAGTGTAGCATTTCATCCAGCAGGGGCCGCTGTGGAGTCACACCGCTGCCTCGCTGCGTTTCCTGCATTTTCCGTTGAGTGGCGCTGTTTCCCCGCTGGGCGCTCGGCGGTGTGGTGGCAAGCAGGCAGGCAGGCAGAGGACACCCTCATATCAGATCAACTACTAATCACCGTCGTCTCCCCACACTGCCATGGTCACATCGAGAGAAAAACCGACCGCGGCACTTCCTTTTTCCACCGGGAGACAAACTTTAAAGCCTGAACCGCCCGCCATGCCGCTGGACGCCCCAGCCCTGCGGATATAAGCGACACTGCGGAGTATCTACGACCACAGCGAAGCCACAAAGAAGAAGCTTTTTTTTCTTCTTCTTCTTCCACGCTCGGAGGGAAGACGGCATCCGGCCTGAGAAGAAGCTCCGAGGTCGGGGACTCCGGTCGGAGCAACGCTAACCGTTTCTGGTGAACCCCCCCCCCCGCACACACTCACACTGTGTCGGGTAGTTTGTGTGTTTTTACACAAGTTAGAGCCGCGGCGACACAAGAAACACTTCAGCGTTGTGACACAAAACGGGCTCAACAACGCAACAATGTTTACTTCACCGCCTCAGTTTGAATGCAGCCGTTTGACCCGTTCACTGGTGAACCGAACACCTGGCCAGGGTAGCTAGAAACCGCACTAGTGGAGGTTGAAAGAAGTTCAGAGGGGCTAATAGTTGGTCATTTCTGCCCTGCTGGCTTCATGGTTCAGTGTTAAACACACAAACAGTCGGCTGTCACTGTATTGTGTTGGGCTGGTTGGAACAGGGAGGCTGCTCTTTGCGTGTATCGTCTTGCATAGTCGCAACCAAACATTCACTGACCCACATTTCGGAGTGTCCTGTCTTTCTCGTCCATATATATTTTTGTTATTCCTTTCTTTCACAAACAACTTGAAGCAGCGCGCAGACTGTAGCAGGCTCTGAGCTTCCTCTAAGCCCTGTCAGCTGCTGTGTGAGGCCGGCTCAGCAGCCTGCAGCCCGGGAACAGTTGGAGAAAAGACCCCGCAGCCTCCAGGGGTCTCACCGCATGATGCAGCTTTCAGGGAATTCCTGCACTCGTGTCTTCTGCAGAGTTAATCTGAGTTGTTTGGTGTGAGAGAGACACGAGTTTGAGTGTAGCAGGATGTCCTTAAAGGAAGCCATCATTGTTCTGAAGCCTGATTCTCATGGCAAACTGATGGGCACATTCATTTTGATGAAGCCTGTGTGGTGCCAAAGGTATTGTTCTAATGTTGTTAACCTTATTCTTGGGTCAACTGGCCGAGAGTGGGAAAACTAGAACACAATTGGTACTGGATTTTTGGGACCAGTACCAATTTTAAAAGACTGAAAAATTCCCTATTTTATATAAGCGAATTGTTATCTTTATTACCATTATACACTTAGTTTTTCACTAAGACATTGAACATACAGTGCATGAAAATAATATTGATACATTAAAATAAGAAATATAGCAATAGTGAGTAAGGAGCATTATGAGGCCATTGTTTGGTTAACTTTCAAGCAACATATTTCAGAAACTGCCTTACAGCTTACAGTGTAGACACCACTTGACTCCGCACCACCGTCTGTGATACATGTACTGCAGAAAGTGTTGTAAAGAGTATAGTTGGTAGCAAAGACTGCATTTAAATTTGCTTTTTCAATATTGTTTGCATTATGTTTTCTTTAAAAAAATATTTTATTTTTCCAATATTACTTGAAAATATCACCAAACTGATTATATTGATCAGGCTGTAGGAAAAACTGCTGTAGCAGGGGGTCGATCGATATGGATTTTCAGGGTCGATGCTGATTATGATATTTGTAAACAATGTACTTTAAATGTAATGTTTTTCACAGCATGTGACAGCAGAGACCTGTCATTCATAAACTGGGCTTCTTCATTCATGACTGTGAACGTCACTGAATATATTAAATAGAAATAGGAGGTGTTTTAATTAGAATATTCTCCTCTGTTTATGTGGGATCGACTGAGATTGATTAGTTTGTCTCTGCAGTTACGGCCTGCTATTCTACACTATTTTCTTATTCTTTTACTGTTCTATCACTTTCATTGCTCACTAAGGTCCATATCTTGAAGCATTAGTAACTGTTGTTTTCCAGACTCTGTTTCAGGGGAACTTTTTGGCCACAGAGTGACTAAACACAGAGAACGGTGACTGTATCAGACCTGAAATAATGCATTTAATTTATCAGTAATAAGCCAATAAAATACAGCCACCAGTAATTGGATAAATGCCATATATCAGTCATGATAACTGGCCAGGCCTTTGGTCTGACCCTAGTTGATGGTGATGACACTATTTCTGAATCTATGCAAAAATGTTTTTATAGCAGTGCTTATTGGATGACATGCTGAAACCAATGTATCTGTGATTGGTCAATATTGGTAGCCCAACTACTATATATGTTGGGTTCTAGAAGAAAAATATTTCTGGTACAAGGGCTGATGAAATGGCAAGTTTTTAGGTGTGTGTGTATATATAAACCTACAACTGGTTTGGTCATTTTGAAATCTGTACTTCACACTGATGTTAAACTGTATTTACATTATACTAAGAGGTGTTTCAAGTGTATAGTTTATCCTGATTCATGTAAACTAAATACTAAATGGGCACAGTATTAGAAATGTCTCTCAGGATGGTGCAGTACAGTTCAGCACTACAAAGTATAACCTTCAAAATGACCTCAAAGTTCAGAATCAGCACCTCCACGCTTTAATGTAAAACTGGACTGAACTGAGGTGATTATAGCCTTCATGATGGTGCAGTTTATTGCAGGACTGTTGTATTAGACTGCAGCAGCTTTGGTTGGGTGGATCTAATAAATGGGTAATTGAGTGTGGCAATGTGGTAAATGTTTGCAACATCACATTAACCAATCAAATTGGTGTCCAAATAAATTAATAATGTTTCACGGTTCAGCTTGGCATGGGTCCAAACTCAGATAATTAATGCTGTTTGATTTTCAGTTGAAACTCAACTTTGAGCAAATATATCTGAAATATTGAAAACTATTAGGGCTGTGAAAATTGATTATTTTCATTATGAATTTGTTTGCACATGTCGATAATTTGTCCGAAAAATCAGAGAAATATAATCATTTTAGGATGCATTCATGGAACCTATCCTTTATGCAGTACTTGAGTAATCATCAACAACTGTGTTGATGAAATTTTGTTTGCAAATTAATTTGTCGACTCATCTTTCCAGTTCTACTTTAGCATATGAAGATACAACTATGATTTACTCCTACTGACTACTGCTAATGTAGACCTGCAAAACGGCATGTTGTTACTAGCAGCTTGTTCAATTGTTCAGTACTAAGGCAATGTAATGCCTACTTTGAGGTCTGTCAGTATTTTTGTAGAATTGTTTTTTATTAGTCAGAAGAAAACCAAGCCAGTAGGGGTAAGACCGATTTGTGGCACTGGCAGCTAGCAGTGACACTTTTTGTGGCACCGCCGCGGTGCCACGGTTAATGCCACTGTGCAGCGACACTTTTTGTGGCACCGCTGCGGTGCCACGGTTAATGCCACTGTTTGGGCGAGATGCCACTGCCGCAGCGGCATTTCCAGTAGCCTCTGGAGATGCCAGCAGAGGTGCCACGGTTAATGTCACTGTTTAGGGCAGGGGTCGGCAAGTAGATGTGGCTTCGGGACAAAATGTTTGTAAACAATCGAACAGCGGGCCAACCTGCGAGGGGGTGCGCTCCGATTCCGCGAGCGGGGGGGCGATACCGCGAGCAGCGGAGCTTCTACAGCTGATCACTGCTGCTTGGGACACACGTCTCAATTCTGATCACAGATGTATTAAAAATGACTCCCGAGACACACACACGTTTTGCACACACTGTTGCTCAGTGAAATCTGGCTGGTACAACCGTGTCCGACCAGTAGCGCAAACGCGGAAATGCCCGGCAGCAGCCGACCACGCGAGTTTCGTGTTGCGGTGACGGACTGTCTTGGCTCCGTGCCAAATCGAATTTTCAAAATCATCTGTCGGGCCAGATATTATTCCTGACGGGCCAGTTTTGGCCCACGGGCCGCCAGTTGCCGACCACTGGTTTAGGGGATACCACGGTTATTGCCACTGTGAGGTGCCACGGTTAATGCCACGGTCTGGTAGAGATGCCACATTTTAAGCCAGTAGGCTACTTTTACCGCTGTTTGGACGAGATGCTACGGTTAATGTCACTCTTTTGGGGAGATGCCACTACTACTATCTGGATGGGGTTATCCGATTCTGTGGTTTGTCCGGTGACCGTATTAACCTGAACGAACTAGTGGTCGTTGCCCCTAGGGGCGCTAAACACACTAGTTATTTGAGGGAAGAAACTGCTGCCAAATGCTGGCAGACTGGAGTAATGTGAAACAAATTCATCTTCAGTTCTCTTGAAATAGGCTATTTTATTTCCATTTTCATTCAGTTGTTACACATATTGTGTGGATTGTCACCAGAAAATATGTTTACTAAAACTGTTTGAAATAACTTGTCTGTGTGCTTTCTTGATTATTACAGCCTTTACCAGGCGTGGGTTACAACTGCCACAAAGATGCCACAGCTGATGTTGCTTTTTGGGAAAGATGCCAGGGATGTAAACATGATACATGAATAAAAGCATATAAACAATTGTGCTACAATTTTGAGGAACAATTTTACAATTTATATATTCTACATATCTAAGTCTACTTCTGTAGACTTTGACTTGGTCTGACTGTACCGTTACTGGACTGTCATGTCTTATGCTGTTTATCTTTCAGTTACATCTTTCAATCATGCATTTTGCCTCAGGTTTTGAAAGTAATATGTTGCCAAAATATGTTTCTTGTAGAGACCACAGATCCAGACATGTCATGCTCACAGTGTCAGTACATTAAACCAATCAGCCTTGAAACCAGCCTTCTGGTTCTTCTGGTATATTGCACAAAGAAGAAGGTATTTTAGGTGTTAATTAGCCTAGTCTTAACAGGTGATAGAGATCACAACATGCTTGATTTTTCAAACCAGGAAAAAGGATTATAAAATCCAGACTAATAAAACTGTTGCATCTTAACAATAATACCAGGTCCACACGTTCAAACCAGGGGTGAAAGTAGTTTTAAATTCTTGCCGGAACTATTAGTAATAGTTCCGGACCGTTCCGGCTTACTTTCACCCCTTTCCGTCGATGCTAACATGATGCTAACCATTGTAAATCCTGTTGAAAGTTTTTCAGCCAATCACAAGAACGTGTGGAATTTCACGTGTAATTTATTGCTCGTCCCAGTGCAATAAATCAAGCGCACCTATTTGCTATTGGCTGCTACTGGCCATAACAATCGCTGTGTTACGGAAGTAGACACGCATGCGCACTCACGTACTGCTGAGTGAACTCCGGTCGATATCTAGGATAGCAGGCAGGCCGGGCGGCGTACCGGCGTACCCATAGATACCGGTGGAAGAGCGGCGTACCGCCAGCAGATCTTTTCCCGGAACTGCGTTCCGCCACCAGATCTTTTGCCGGTACGCAGTTCCGGACCGTTCCGGCTTACTTTCACCCCTGGTGGCATCTCCCTCAGACAGCGGAATAAACCATATCTCGCCCAAACAGCGGTAAAAGTACTGGCATTAACCATGGCATGTTCCCTAAACAGTAGCATTAACCGGGTCATCTCTGCTGGCATCTCCAGAGGCCACTGGAAATGCCGTTGCGGCAGTGGCATCTCGCCCAAACAGTGGCATTAACCGTGGCACCGCGGCGGTGTCACAAAAAGTGTCACTGCACAGTGGCATTAACCGTGGCACTGCGGCGGTGCCACAAAAAGTGTCACTGCACAGTGGCATTAACCGTGGCACTGCGGCGGTGCCACAAAAAGTGCCACTGCACAGTGGCATTAACCGTGGCACCGCGGCGGTCCCACAAAAAGTGCCACTGCACAGTGGCATTAACCGTGGCACCGCGGCGGTGCCACAAAAAGTGTCACTGCACAGTGGCATTAACCATGGTACCGCGGCGGTCCCACAAAAAGTGCCACTGCACAGTGGCATTAACCGTGGCACCACGGCGGTGCCACAAAAAGTGTCACTGCTCGCTGCCAGTGCCACAAATCGGACCTGCTGTCTCTCAACCAAGCTTGTCCAGAAGTCTGAAATAAGAAAAGATATAATTTAAATCACAATCTAATCAAGACAGTGACTGCAAGTCTATGCAACTCTTCAGTTACAACTGAATTTCAGACAAAACAAACTTGACTCGGTTACAAAAAATGAGTAATGAGCTTTAGAACCCTGATCTACACTTTACTGTGTTGTTTTGTTGTTTTCTCAGTGGCTGGGTGGAAGAGCTGTGATAGCACTTTCTCTCATTTCCTGTGAGCACGTTTTAGTTTGACAACCACAAGCTGCTGAGCTTCCTTTCAAGACGTGTGTCACTGAAGACCTTTTGAAAGTGTGTCTGTTTTGGGCTTACAATGCCTGCTGTTGAGCTCTGTACCTGTAGGTTGGCGAGGAGCCGTTGGAGGACACCGTGTCTGTGTGAGTGTTGGTTTGACATGGGGTCGTTCCCTTGGTGAAGGCCTTGGGGATGGTGGTAGCAGGGTAACCTGACCCGCCGTGAAACAGCTGTAGCCACGCGGTGCTGATCCCTGGAGTCCCAGAGCAGATCAAATGATGGTCCAGTATGTGAATGGGTGTGTGTGTGTGAGCATTCCCATACCCCCATGAAAAACAGTCCAACTTTATTGAAACCAAACTTCATCAACATTTTGGGAGAACTTATTTCCTTGTTTGTGCCTTTTACTGATACACTTGGATGATCTTCTTGTGTCTGTTTAGTGTGTGTTTGTATGTGAGTGAGCTCATGTTAAAGCAGCAGTCCAAGACAGCTGGCTGAAGGTTAATGTGTCACCACTCTCTGGGGAGCAGCTGCCATGTCACAGGCACCACTCCTGTCTATAGATAGCCATGAATACAAACTCTTCCTCTTTTCTGCTGCGTTAACACAAGAACTGTGGCACCAGCAAGCAGCTCGACCCTCTCACATGCAGTTGCCCCACAAGACAAATGCTGCTGCTTACAAGTTTGGCTGCTTCCACTCCCTGATTCTCTATCTCTGTCTGAATCTGGAACTGTGTGTTGATACTAAAGACCCCCGCCAGCCTCGAGCCAGTTGGCCGAGAACCAGTGTGAGTTATACAGTAATAAGTCAGGCTGCATATCTGGAACGTCATTTGTAGTATTAATGTCTGAAAACAGGTGAGGGACAAATATTGCCCTTTTTTCCCGTCACACTTGGCAGGATTTACAGAAGCTGTCTGAACACTTGTCTGGTCTTTATTTGGAAACAGACAGACACACACACACATTCATTCAAACCAATGTTATTCCAGCCAGCAAAGCTTAGCATGTTTGAGATGCATAGGGTCATGTGTTCATAATTAAGTTCTCACTGGTTTTAATGGAAATCCATGGTTAATCTCTGTGTTTGGTTTTTTAATTAGCTATATTTAGAAACCCTCTGACCCGTTCCACCGCGGCTCGCTAGGTTTTTCTAATCAGGGATGGAGAAAGTAGATCTCTGTTCAATGAAATATTGGTTTTCTTCTTGACAACATTATTACTTCTGCTATTGAATTAACCAGGTTTTACACAGTGATTTATTAGAGCTATAACACAGAAATACAGATGGTAATTAAAATAAATACTTGATTAATTGACACAACATTATTGCACATTTTTTTTAGTGCTTGATCAATTACTGTATCGTTTATCTAACTTATATCCCAAACATTTGCTTGTCTGTCACCTCTAATGTGCTGCTTTTCTATCTGGCAGTTGGTCAGATAAAACAAGAGTTAAAAGATGTCTTTGGACTTGTAGTGTGGATTAGGGTCGTGACTAACCTTTAGAATTTGTTAAACTCCAAGGCAGCAGCCCACTCCTACAGAATATATATTTTTTATTGATATATAAGAAGTGCAAAACCTTAAGCTAGTAGTACTTTCTGTATCTGCGGGTATGCCAGGGTCCTCTGTGTAAATCTCATTATCAAAGGAGGTATGCGAGGCTCTGTGAGACCAGTCATTTTTTGAGGAATACGAACAGTACATGTGTGGAATATGTGGATGCCAATCTACTGCTAGAGTATGAAAAACATCTTTAAAGTGGAAAAAAAGTATTCTAATAAGAACAGCTGCAGATCCTGTTGTACGCAGGAGTATAACCAGTATAACCAACTGTGCCTGACATGGCAGGCTTTGTGAAATTACCACAAAGACTCTAAGGACTGTTGGTGTTTTGCACTTTGATATGGAAGCTGATACTCTGATAACCCCATCCTGCCCGTCTGCCCTGAGTTAGATAGTAAGCCCAGCCCGTTGTTCCCGTTTAATAGCCATAACGGACTGTCAGGAACTGGCTGCCTGTTTGAGGATGAGCGTAAGACGGGCAGGGAAGGGGGAAGGCTAATTGTCGCTCTCTCTGATGCTAATTGTCTGCTCACAAACGAACGACAGGTGACTGGAGCCAGGCTTAGATCAATGAGCTCACGTCTTGGCGATTATCTCCATAATGAGCCAAACAGAAGTCTGTAACAATCATGCTGCCTTTTATCTTGAATAATGAAGAGTATCAGCATATCTCAATAAATGTATAATTCTACAGTGACAGTAGCACATCCATTATATCTAGCAGCTGTTAAATTTCCTGCTCCAGTCAGTAAAATGTTGAGGTTTATCCCGTGTATGTAGTATAATGTATTATAGTTTAAGTGTTTATTTGCCCGTGTTGTCATTCTCTTAATTTATTTATTCTGTTACTGCAGAATACAAAACAAAGTTCCACACTAGAACAAAGTATATCTCGATCTTGTTTTATCTGGCAGTCTTTTCATTATTCAGAAAGGATTCTAACCACAAAACGAGGATGCATTTCCAAAAATGAGATTAGATTAAAAAAATACTCCTTTGGGGATGGTTCTAGTCTGCAGCCTGCCAGATAACATCAGAGTCTCTTGATCTCAGTGCTCCTCTCTGAACCAGCCCAGCTGGGTCTGCAAGGATTATCTGTCACAGTTCATAGCTGGCCTTTCATCCCATTCACAAACTGTTATCATGAGAAGTGTAAAGTGGTGCTTAAGATGCATCGTTTTCATTTAAATGGTGCGTTTAAGCCATTCTTCAGCTGTTCATGTTGTGATAATGAAGTGGAATTACTTATGTCTTGGGATTTTTTTAGAAGTAGTTTTTTTTTTCTTTAGTTAATTTCTCTTGTACTTACATGGCTGTTTCTCTACAGTAGATCACATTGAGTGTATTTGTGAGCTTACAATTAAGAATATTGATAGCAATAATGAAATGAATAACTTTTGTTGTTGGTGAAAAAATGAATTGATTGTAGCCACAACATTTTAGAATCACCATTTTTGAGTCACGTCATTGATCAAGCTAAAATGCCAAAACACCCCCTTGTTCCTGTTTGTTTGTAATCAGATCTTTTAAAAAACCTGTTTCTTCTTTTGAATATGTGGAAACTGAATAACTTTGGAATTTTGAATTGTAGGGTTTTGACAAGGAGTGTTTAATAAAGGTGTTAAGCCTCTTAGATCCTGACGCAAATTTTTTCATGCTCAATTTAGTTTGTAAATTACAGCTTAAAAAAGCCCACTAAATATGTTGCATTGTCCTTATGTGAAATATCGCATATGTTTCCTACCAAAGGTTAATATTGTAGTTTATACAAGTGTATTAATTTTTTTTTCTGATATTAGCAGAGGTGGTCTTTTTCAGACATCGCAGCCTGATTTTGCTACACAATAAAGACTGTGTCAAACCTTACACTGTTGATCAGGTAACAGTAATCAGAAGATGAGATGGGAATGCATGATAATGGCCACAATGATAATCATGATTATTTTTAATCAGCATTTAGATCATGCTATTTAATATGATTAGTAAGTGCTTTCAGGGACAGAATGTTTTTATTGCGCCTTCACATTACATAGAGCTCTACTTTCACTTCCTATTGTACTACATTCCTGCTAATGTACAAATCTTTCTAACAAAATAAGACTCTCACCATACAAGGCATCTCCTACAGGTGAAATCTAAAATGTGTACCTAAATGGCTTAGTCAAAATGAAATCAACGAGCTCTGCTTTCATTTTCACATTTATTTATATGGTGATGCGTGATATAGGATCAATGTCATGGATATTTGAGTTGATGCTGGACCAGCACAGCGAGGAAACGTTAGCTGAAGCAGCCTTTGTGGCCTTCATGCATTGATTGTGCTGCAGTTTGTGGTGTTTGTGCTTAGGTTGTTGAACAAGTTAGTCGTGTTGCTTTGCAGCACAGACAGGAGATCCACCAACACGCTTTGCATATGATTTGTTTTTGCCTAACGTCCTTCACCCTCAATTAAAGGCCTTCCAAACAACAGATGATTTTTTGTTTTGAGAACCCAGCTCTATGCCTAGTCCAGGTGTTTGACACTTTGTTGTGTTCACCTGCTCTGTCATGTGTAAAATGCTTGTCTTCCGGACTGCGGCGACAACATTGAGGAACTTCTTACACAGACTGCTGCTACAGGGGTGGTTTGGCATTACGACCTCCTGAAATTGAAGCCAAAACATTTTGGTTGCTTCCTGGTGGCTGTCTGTTAGTTCAGAAAGACTTGATTTGATATTCTGTGATGTTTTCTCTGAGTGGAGTGATATCACAGTCTGTCTAGCTGTCATCAGAATAAAAATGAGAATCTCAATAGTTTTGATTAATTATACAGCCCTACCTGGAGCTCTAGCTAGCATGAGCTATAGGTATTGTCTATTATGCCTATAATTGTTGATTAATGATTTGGGCTGTCAAATAAAAAAATGTTCTACATTGCAAAATATTAGTAGTTGTAGTGTAAGTTCAAGAATAGCTGTGAATTCACACATCAACTATTAGGTATTTTTGCCTGACAAATGACATTGCAGTTAACAGATGTGAAGGAAAATAGTCCATCCTGAATAAAAGAACATCGCCTTCACTGCTAAGATTAAGCATTTGTCAGCTGTTTGAAAGCAGCACCTGTTCCTCACGGGCAAGACTAATGCTATTGCTCAGCGTAGTATTAGACCAAATGTACTAACCTGCAGTGTAGAACTTGGGTCATCTGCTGTCTGACTGCAGGCAGTGTAAGGCCACAGAGGGAGCTTAGAGAGGAGCAGGCCTGCCACTCAAGCTGCTGTAACCATAGCAGCAGTGTTAATCAGCCACTGTTGAATCTTATAGCCTGTGAGATCTGTGGGTGTGCGTCACTGGTCTGGCCTCCGTCGGCTGCTCTGAGTGAGGTGTCTGTTGTATCCTTGTACCACACACATGCACATGCACACACACCTGTTTGTCAGCACCTCTCCACGATAGGTGACATGGATGACAAGTGTGAAAGAGGGGAAAAGTGGGTCTCGGTGTGAATGGAAAAGAGCAAAGAAAGGAGACAAATTTGATGGCACATTATGCGACATTTAAACAGATTTTACTGTTCCAGCTTCACCTGCTTCAGTGTGTGTGTGTGTGTGTATTTATGTGTGGTGTGTGTGTGGGTGGATGGGGGCATGCCTGCCTGGTTGCCATGCTCAGCGCTGCTCAGCTCAGCGCCACGCAGCACCCCGCTACATCCTGCATGTCCTGAAAAAGCCTACTTTTTACTCGGCACAATGCGGCCTTTATGTAAGGTTCCCATAATGGAGCCAGCTCCTTCACTCATGTCCTCATTGTCTTGGCCAGGTTGAGAAAAAGCTGCTCTTTAGAAAACGAAGGCTGAGCTCACTGGTGAATCATGCCAAGAGTCACGCTTGTTCTCTGTCTTCTTCTGTGAGCGAGGCAGCCGGGGAGGAGACGCAGGCAGGCGTTTTCCAGGGCCCCCGAAGGCAGTGACATGAGGAGGTTTACTGAACCCTGTAGGGGTCACATGGAGGTGACGACCCTGCTTTTCCGGTTTCTGCGTGTGGCCCACACATCAGTCATCATGCGGCAGGGATGGTAACTGTGGTATGATTGGTTCATCTCACAGAAATGGGGCAATTACACAGACTTCTGCAGTGATGGTGGCTTATGAAGCGCTAGTCTGGGATCGCAGGGCTGCCATGGGGGGTGGTGGTTCCACACAGCGGGAACTCTGGCCTTACCCTTTCAGTAGCTCTCTGCTCATCATCAGCACCGTTAGTGTTCATGGGCGGCTGCAGCAAGAAAAGGACTGAATCCATACACAGCATATGGCTATTGTCTCACCACTGCAACATCTATAATGCTCTAAAGCCCCTCCTCTCTCCATTTCCTCCTGCATCCCCTCCACCACCTCCTGCTTACTGTACTGCCGGGAAAACGGGGTGGAAACTGCAGCGTAGCAGACCAGAGAAGATGTCAGTTTGCTTGTGATGCAAACCGTGTTATGGTGGGTACCGATGGCTGGGTTTAGGTGATGAAACAGCAGGGAGCTGCAGGAGTGGAGGGGGTGTGGGGTTTGCTGTGGGATATAAGATGGAGGGAATCGGAAAATCAGCATGCATGCAGGCTCCTGCAGCGCTCTGCATTTTCAACATGGAAAAAGCAGTGGGGGTTGCCGTGACAACAAATCCCGAATCAGCACAGCGCTCGGACCCCCTCATTCCACACACCCCCCTCCTCCAGCCCACTTCGTCCTCCTCTTCTACCTCCTCCTCTTCCCTGGCCGCCTCCCAGTGGATCTGGAGCTCAGACCTCAGACCGGCCTACTTATGGGAGCAGGGATAAGGCTCAGAGCAGGGATCATGTCCAAAGCTCTACACTCGATCCCAGAGCAGGAACACAGGCCAGCGGATACGGGTGCACAGTAGACAGTCCCCCCTCTTCTTCTTCTTCTGCTTCTCCTATTGCTGCCTTTAACTTTCTGCTCAGAGCTCTCAGGAAGATTTGTGTCCTCAGAGCCAGCTGGATTGTAGGTCATATTCTGGTTATTTATGAGATGTGCTCCTCTGTCATGTACATTCATAAATTAAGAGGGCATTCTTGATATTTCCATAGAAACTGAGGAGAGATCAGCTGCAAAATCCAACAGAGAAAGGCCTGTCAGTTTATCTCAAATTGGTGCCACATAATCCTGATTGGAGCTTATCCCAATAATTGTAAGCACAACAACGGATTTTTGCTGTCCAGTGTAATGTCATAAATAGGACTGCAGCTAACGATTGGGATCTATTATTGATTTGTACGTCAGTTCTTATTTTTTGATTCTTTGGTGTCTGAAGTTTCTTTATAAGTCTTATTTTGTCATACTAACAGAATATTTAAATTGAAATGATATACAACAGAAAAAACCCCCAGCATGCCCCTCATTTAGGAGCCTAAAGCCAGCAAATATTTGACATTTTTTTTCCTCAATTGTATGACTGAAACATTCTTATCACATTTTTTGCCCGTCACTTTTGCTTGTTGATTTGCTAATTAGTTAATTGACTCAGTGCTTCAGCTGTAATCAAGATGTTAATTTACACAGAGATCCAAAACATGCGGAGAATTTGCTCAGCGGACAACAGAAAAAAGAAAAGGCAAACAGAAGGCAGTCGCTTTGATGGACAGACTATTAAATCACCAGTGTTTGTCGCCTCACCACCTTCAGGGCACGCTTCAACAGTGGAGAAGAAATTGCTTTGTATCTGACTTGAGTGCGCTTTTTCAATCCAGCACGCATGTCGCAGCCTGTGTGTGAGACTGCAGCAGGAGAGTGGGGAACGCAGTGAGCTGTTCAGGAGACGACAGACTGCTTGTCCGTGCTGGAGCTGATGTGTCACGAGGCGGAACTGACTGATGTGAAGCCGTTATGACAGTCGAGATGACGTTCTCCCTCATCTTGGCTCCTGGAATAATTAGATTGATTGTTTTTTTTTTAAACTAAAAGAACAGATGGGAAGAAAGGATAAATGTAGGAGAAAAGCTGTTATTATTCTGTAAGAAAAATATCCACTCTGTGTCTCCTAAAACGTTCCAATGCAACTGTTGTGCCATCAGTTTTACATTTATGATCCGTGTAACCTTTCCCTTTTGTTAGCCCAGTCAAAGAGGTGGTAATTAAATCATGTTTCAGCATTGAGGCCATTGTTTGTGGTGGTGTCACTCATGCATTTAAATACGTCAGTATAATTTAGCCCAATGTAACAGTGGCTTTACAGTCACCTCAGTAATATAGCTGTTATGACTGGGCTGTTATCTTGCACTGAAATGGGTTATACAAGCGCACCTAATAAAAGAAAATTGTAGCTGAGGGCAGGATGTGCTCTACTAAAGAACCTGTAGAATTTGCTGTGCTTTCCTGGATGAAATATTGAATATTTGCACTCAGGAAGTGACAGCTGTCATTCTGAAAAGCTTTAAGTTGCCTGTCTAGTTATGGTTAACCATTAGCATGCCAGATGTGATTTTTCTTCCAGCTTTTTTGCATTTATTTGAACGCATGGGATATTGAGAAACATAGTGATAGAAGAGGGTTGATGACTTCTCAAGGATGAAGTTAACCGTTTTATTCAAATAGGATTTTTTTTGCTGCTTCTAATTGGAGCTGTGAGTGTCTGAAGTTTTGTTGTGTATTTTCAGCCCTCATGATGTGGAGGTTAATATTTTGTCTTTGCGGTGTCCTCATTTGCTTTGGCCTGAAGCCCAGTTCAGACAGGCGGTTGCTGCTGTCCGCTGTGTGGAGCGAAGGAGGACAGGCTCCCTGCCTTTTTAAACTCTCCACATACTTTTATGAAACCAGTTGCTGCAGCTCTTAACTAGGAGATGATTCAGCAGCTGCGTGGCCTGTTTCTCATCCCAGGTGCGGTGTCTTCACAGACAGATGTTGGCTGTTTATGAGAAATGAAAGTTGTGAGGCATTGCGTGTGACAATCTGTCTTGTTCGCTTATATGCGGTTTCTGTTGTGGAGTTGTTCGACAACTTTATTGTAAATCAATTTAATTAGCCAGTTTTGGTGAATATTTTCAACTGGTCTCTTAAGTTGACCAACAGTCAATAAAATTCTAATCATTCATCAGTCACAGATGCCAAATAATGTTTGTTTCCAGCTACTCTGTTACATTTTGACATAAATTAAATATGTTTGGATTGTGAACTGTAGGAGCATTATTATTATTATTAAATGTATGACATTTTGAAGTAACTGTTAATGGAAGGAAAACAGCTGTAAGCTGCATTGCTCTTTTGATGCACAAACTGTCTTCTGTTCAGCTGACATTTTTTCCTTGTCTTGTACAACAGCCCAGAGACAAAAAAAACCCATTTACTGACAGGCTGAAGTCCAACTCATGGCCCCTTAACTGATGATTTATCATCGTTTTAAAGACAGCCCTAGTTTTCAGCTGTGCCTTCATCCACGATCATGTTCTCAGAGCCAAGAAAGTCTTCCACTGACCCTGCCTGAGTGAGCGAGTTGTGTTTGTGGACAGAAATCAGGTTATTAATGATATTAAAAAGACAAAAGGCTGGCAGTCGGGAACAGTTGACGGGGAGCCCTGAGGGTTTGTGCTACTCATGTGTTTTCATGTCTGGATCTACTCATCAGCATCACAAACAGGCACATGTCCAGATCTGCAGTAGAAGTGGAGTCATGATCTCTACATTGAGGTCACAGGGAGAGGCTCCTTGTAATCTGCTCCTCTAACGGTTACAAATAATGTCGGTGTAGATTTGAAACCTTTAACCTTTTTTCACACAAGCTGTCCCACTGCTTTTCCTCTTTCTCTCTCACAGACTTGCATTCTGTAGCTCTCTCAATCAGTCTCTCTCATGCACATAGTAAATGCAGCTGGAATGTGTGATGTGGACTCGATGTGGCCCAGCCTAGTCCTGCACCATTCAGTTGCTAATCCCCCTGGTTTAGGATTTGCTTTTACAGTCCGGTGTGCCAGGGACCGTACTCTAAACTCACCCGTAAGAATCTCTCACCGACTTGTCATGCTTTCCCAGGGGCAGGAATGTAAAGTAATGTGAATGAATGAGCTGAGTCATAATTAACGTCTGCGTGCAGATAGGTCTGTGTCATTGTTCCTAGTGATCTCACAGTTTCTTCACTCTTGATGTGGGATTATTGTGAAATATAACAGCAACTGAATCAGGTGTTTTCTTTTTACTTAAGCTTACAGCACAGATTTCAGTCAGTGAAAAGTCAAGGCCTAAATTTTACAGATAGCAAGTGTACGTCTGTAAATAAAACAAACTGTATTTATTCTTATCTTTGTCCTATATGGGTCACAAAAACATACTGTATAACGTGTGCAATTCTGTTTGTCACCCTTAGGCCTCCCCTTCCTGAGAGCTCCATGGAGAAGATGAAGCGGTTTAAGCGACGTCTGTCCCAGACGCTGCGGGGCAGCCACACCATCGACGAGTCGCTGTCCGAGTTGGCCGAGCAGATGACTATTGAAGAAAACGGCTTGAAGGACAGTGGTGAGTTTTGTTTTGCAGTTTCAGTGTTGGTCAGGGCTTTTTCAGGCTTAGAATGGGCCTTTGGGGGGTGAAGCATGGTGGTTGTGTATACAGTAAAGGCAATGGAATCTATGCCTTTTTCTGTGTTTTGACAATTTGATAAGTAAAATGCCTGTTATGGCTGAATAAATGAAACTCCCAATTACTCAAAAGAGTCCCCAACAAAAAAAGTTTATTCTCACTTCCTAAAATTTTCCTGTAGGTGATTTACCTTGTTGAATTGTGTAATTTCTCAATGTGGGAAGTTGCTCTCTGCCTAGAGATACTTTCCATCTCTGTAAATTTACATTTGATTGTTTCTAATGATATCCTCAGCGTTGCTCATCACAGGATATTGGTGGTGAAGTAACTTGATTAATGAAGTATTAAATGGCTAGATTAGTCACAAAGCATGCATTTCTGTTTAGCTTCTTAGTCTATTTCCCTTAAAAACGCAGTATATCAAATACATTTTGTTATATGTAATATAATATCACATGTTATGTTATTAGTGATTAAGTATTTTCTACACATCCCTCATTGCTACATTCATATTCTTTATTTAAATGTCTTAGTTTTATTCAAACATGACAGGACCGTTAGCGGGAGGACCTCTACGGTAGAACATAATGTGTATAGAGCCCTGGAAAGCCTGTCGCAGATAAGGATTTTAAAATATATTCTGCTGTTGATTTACTTTTTTCTCTCCATCACCAAATGAATAAATTACACTTGAACCACTTCCATGAGCAACTACGATGGCTGTCATGTCATCTTTTATGAAAAGGTGACTCCGGTGCTGGTTTAGTTTATTTGAGAACGAGGACCCAGGTCACACATATCTCCAAAAGATCAAAACAGTCTATTTTATTCGATTTATTCAAATTTTGAACTGTCATGTAAAATTCCCAGAACATTTATGTAATGAAGTGCATGTCTGGGATTTAGTGTCTGAATTTTAATGGACTTAATTTGTACAGCACTTTTATCTAAATCCAAATCCATGTTTTATCTAACACTGACCCAGAATCTGAAAGAGGACTCCGTTAAACTGTTGAATGTCTGCTAAGTGTAATCTTTAGCAACATGATTTTATACTCTGATGACTGGAGGCCTTGGTAAGTATGTCTTTAAGCTTTTATGTGCACTGTCTCAAGTTTTTAATATATACTTTATAAGAAACTTTACAACAGAGTCAACCTGGGGAATGTTGTGTCCATTCAAGCCTGGTAAATCCTCCAACTGGCAGTCAATTAACTTTAATTATTCAGAAAATAAATGTGAAGGTCTGTGGTCAGCCTGTCAGGCTCGACTCTTTCTTCAATTTGCTGTGACACACTATAGTTGTTTATCCTCCATGTGGATCCTACTGAAGGTTGTGGCCTTCAAGGCGTCAAATAAAAGCAGAGTGGCACAGCAGCTTATCTCTGCTGATATTCACAAAATCTGCAGGGAGCAAGGAAGGGAGCATGCCTCGGTGTGCTACCGCATCGTTACCATGGTGCTCAAGGTCTGGAAACATTCTAGAGTTTCCATGACATTGCCACGGCGACTTGGATGACTTGGTGAAACCAGCCAGGCATCTTGATCCATTTCCCCCACCCCTCCTTTTTTTTTTTTGTTTTTTTTGCATCTTTCTGCTCCTCTTCTTCTCTCTTGGCCACATGGACTGACCCCCCCACCCCACCCAACCTTTCCCCTTTTTAAATCAATCAGATCGTCCAAGTCCCCGTTCGCTCCCACCGCCTTCTGAGAACTAACTGGGCTTTGTAAAGAGCTTTTTGTATAGTGATTAACACCAACTTTGGCCAGAGTGTTCTGTGCTTCGTGAGTGGGGACACACAATCATGCTGTGTGTGTTTGAATGTGTGTGTGTGTGTGTGTGTGAGCTTGTGTGAGGGGATTTTAGCAGCCTGTGTAATAGTAAGCAGGGTAGAAAGGAGACAGAATGGAGTAGCCAGATGAGATTGGATCTGAACTCTGTGATTGGGGAAAGCGTTCTGGTCCTGATCTGATTATGTAAGAGTCATAACTCAGGCCAGCGGCAGCAGCAGCTGCCCAGAGATAAGAGAGAGGTGGCGTAAGGATCTGGATATTACATGGCTGTGTTTTGTTTGTCCACTGGAAATCTAGGAAGTACTTCATATACGTCTAAGTATGTTGATGTGTTAGTTTGTGCAGCAACAACAACAAAAAAACAAAACAGTGGGTTGTAATATAGGACATACAGAATGTTCCAAACTTTTGACATCTGTGTTGGCAAAACTGTTGCAGAGTGCAATCTGTTTTTATAACTCAGCAAGACCTGAACACCCACAGCTCTATGAATCAGCATCGAAAAGGCTGCCTGAATCATATGAACTTAATTTTAGGATCTAAGACAAAAAATGCACTGAGAATCAGTTGATCCTGGAAACTGGAAAAAAATTCCAATCGGTGAACTATTAGAACAGTGATGGTATTGATGATGCACAAGTTTGTATTGTGCGTTATTAAATTGATTGTTACTTTGTGCCTCTGACATGAATATAATGTTTTTGTAGTTGTCTTTAAAAGAAAGTAGCGTATCTATTCTGGTACAGCCCACTGCAAACATCCTCATAGCATCCTCAGTCAGCACACAGTCGCCTAAACACTCTGCCTGTGTTCACATGAGAGTGTGGAGGCTTCATCGAGTAAAGGACTGTCCCAAACCAGATAGTCACAAATAGCAGTGGACTGTTAAACAGTCACATGAAAATTCATAAACACATAGGAATATCTTTCTCTCTAAACCTGCTTTCAATATATGTAATCCACAACCATTATTATTTCCCATGATGGAGTTATCTACTCTAACTGCTGCTTTATGTCCCTTCCTAATCCTTGCTGCCCATGTTGCACATGTCCTGCAGTATCCCTCCATATGCACTCTGACTGCTGCCCAGCAGCTTCTCTGAGGCTCCATTTTCTCCACCATGGTCACAGTTGGTGTTTTACTAGGTGCTACTCTATACATAATAAATCTTTCACCTCTGTCAGCTCCATTCGTGCTTTCGGACAAATGCTCCCCTGTCAGCTAGTTGTAGACTCCGTTCTCAAGCTCTCAAGCTACACATCTTAGACTACAAGGCATTTGCTCACACATATACTCTCTTCTTTGCTTTTGATATAGGCCGTTTACAGTATAGGGGTTGCGCTGATTGAGAAAACAGACAATATTGTATCTCATCAGCTCTGTTTATAATTAGGTAATGCTAGATTCGGTGTGAGGCTGTGGGAAAAGGAAAAAATCTAAGCACATCGTGTTTAGATTATATCACAATACATCCGATTTTCCGGATACAGTTTTTTTTTTTTTTTTTTTAGTAGGAAACTTGTTAAAGTGTAGAATCTTTTGTATAGCAAC
The DNA here is from genome assembly GCF_021347895.1 of Acanthochromis polyacanthus. Classification (NCBI taxonomy): domain Eukaryota; kingdom Metazoa; phylum Chordata; class Actinopteri; family Pomacentridae; genus Acanthochromis; species Acanthochromis polyacanthus. Next base: position 15,465,038 of record NC_067120.1, on the reverse strand, counting down.
CCATTTCTTTCCCCTCTTCTGTCTTTACTCTAATCATCTGTTTCTCTGTTCTTTGTTCTCTCTTCTTTGTTTTCTTGTTGTTTTTCTGTTTTATAATTCTGACAAAGGAAAGTATTTATTCTTTGTTGTAAGTGTTCATAGCACTGTTTGTTCAGCATACAAAGGACTCTTACAAAGCCAAAGCTGTAAACTTATGACATACAACTCTATTTACTTCAGTATATTATGCGTTAAAACCATCCTCTTATGTAACAATGATTATTTAATGTAGTCAGGTGGTATTCTGTTTACCAGTAAAGTATATATCAGAGCATCAGAAAGCTTACAGTCAGCCAGCAGATGTTTCTCATGTGCTCAACACCAAACAGCTATAAAAAGGTACTGAACTATCACCCAGTTAGAGCTTGTGCTTGGTGAATTGATGGAAAATTTAATTTTCTTTAGATATTATTTTTAAAATATTAACTCTCATACATAAAAATTCACAAACATTGCATTTTGAATATATGTATAAGGTTTGATAGCTTCAACTTATATATGCTGTCTTGTTCAATCTACACAGAATTATGCATGTGAGACTGTCAGAATACATTTCCATCATAAGCTGATATGTTTTCCATATTATGCAGCTTAATAGCTGGCGGCTATGTGACCTTTTCACACTAAATACAGATTCTTCTTCAGTTTACCTCAGTTGTATACTTAGCCAACCACAGTGCGCACCTACGGTTTATGTTTCCGTCCTCATCTTAAAAACATCTGTCTTCTCCTGTAGAGCCCATAGTGCGGAATGGCCGTCCTCCATCAGCACACAGCGTCCACTCTTTCCTCCACCAGTACACGGGCTCTTTTAAAAAGCCGCCACTGCGACGGCCTCAGAGCGTCATCGGAGGAGGTCTGGGCTCTCTAATGGTCATGCCTCGCAATGGCAGCCGCCTCGGTGAGACGCATACACACTGTCCACACTCACATTTAGTGTCTGTCTTTGTTCTGGCTTCAGATGCAGATGGTGCCTGAGAGTTCTTTTGTGTCAACATGTAGAGTCTGTTGAGAGGTTGCTGCAGCGACCTGATTTTCTTCCCAACTTTTATTTATGTTTAAGTCAGAAAGAGGTAGATTTATCTTTTTAATAAACATTTATAATATCTACATGTAAAATCATTCACTTTTACTGAGTTAGCTGAGCCTGTAAATGCAAAACAAACCACTGCTAAAGGCATGTGGAAGCAAACATACACATAAATATTAGTTGAAAAAAAATTTAACACTCTCAGCAGCTTGGATTCTCTGCCCAGCTACAATATTTACATTTACACAATTTTCTAATATGAACAAAATGCCTGGAGAGCAAAAGGAAATGTGCTTTATATGTTTGAAACCTGGGTTTGTTCAGCCATCTGAAAATTCCAGTGTGATATATGGGCTTGTCTCATGAGTCCCAGTGGCACTGAAATGAATAAAATCTATCAGTCAAATTTATTAAACCTTATTTACTTCTCAGTACCTTCCTCCTGGTACAGCCTGGAGCTTGATAAGAACAGATGAACTTGTAAATGTGTCCAGCAGAGTGTTTTTCTTTCCTGTTGAAGTCATCAGCCTGTGTTGAGCCCTGCCCTGTTTCCACAGACCCGCTCCATTTATCAAACTCAACCCCTCGTTCTCCTTTTTCCTCTCTCTGTACACTTTTCTTTTTCCCCCACAGATATCGTCCATGAGAACCTGAAGATGGGATCGGACGGGGAGAGCGACCAGGCATCGGGGACTTCCTCCGATGAGGTGCAGTCACCCACGGGTGTTTGTCTGAGGAACAGAGGGAACAGACGTATCTCTGCGGAGGTGAGATGTGTTTTCAGACCGTCCTTATGTAACCTTTCTGATTTATAAATTGAGGATATGTTGAGTCACTGCATTCGATTCACATTTATTCATCAGTGGTCGTACATATTTTGGTGGTTCAACCTCGATCTTATCAGTAAGAGGAAGTTTAGTTTAATTCATAGAAAGGAAAGTAGTCTCAGCATTTAACAACTGACTTTTCTGCAAAAAGTGGATGTGCGGCTTCATGCTGTAGCTGTGTGGGCGTTTTCTAGAAATCTGTCATCAACACGCACAAGTGCTCAGCTGCTCACATAATCTGGACACAGATGCACATATGCACTGTGACTCGACACATTTTTCTGCTGAATATAGTTTTGAAATCTGTTTTGAAAAGGTTTTACAGTCATCACCATTTACACACACGCACAGTCATGGGCCGTCTGATTTTCACATTCGTCCGGTGGTTATATAATGTCAACACATTACAGAAAGACTTCTCGCTGTGATTATGTTTTTTTTGTCGAAAAGGGATTTCAATTCACCACAGGCATTTTTTTGAACCCAGCGTGTGGGATTTTGCACATATTAAATGCAGTAAATCAGTGTTAACCCAAGTCAATGAAGTGGAAGCATTTGAAAACAAACACAAGCCACCGTTAAGTTAAAATCATCATTGTCTGCAACACACTATGGCTGAGTGATATGGCCCAGAAATCCACCCTCAATCTTTGATTTTTTTTTAACCTCCTGAAACCCGGCCTATTCATTTATGTCCTCTGTACTGGACATTTGTTTTTGATCTATATCTTTGAAGTTTTTATGTGCTTAATAGAGAACATGGCATTTCCAATGATATCGGAAGTGACTTGGTGGGATGAGGAGAACTTTGTTTTCATGCTGAGACAAAATGGAGACAGCAGCAAAATGCATCTGCCAGGAAAAGAGAAAAGTCAAGTTAAAAAATTAAGATATGATTTTTTTTTACCTATGCTAACCGCCCCTTTATGAGTGTCAGCTGTAATGACCATGGGAATGGTTTAATGGGGTTAGCTAATAGCTAACTAGCTGACCAGTTCTTTGTTACATCAAAATTTCTGCCCCAAAACACATTTCTTTGTGTGGTAATAAACAATTGAATGTAAAGTAATGAATGTAATAAATAAATGTTTGTTACTATGTTTCATTCAACCTCTTAAATTTTTACACTATTGTTGTTTAATTTAGTTTCTTAAAATTTCATGTAGACAATGGATTGACATTCTTGTTTTCTTGCCGGCCTATTTTGATTTTGAAGTGTTGCTGTTTTTTTTTAGAGATTTATATATCTCTAAAATAAAAATGTCTTTATAAAACTAAATTCTGAGTTGTTTAAGCTCGAAAAAGGCAGGAAATCACAAAAAAAGTGAGATTGAAAGATACTTTTCTGCCTCGGTTCTCAGGAGTTTACATTAAAAATATGAAATTTTTACAGTTTTTACAATTGGTTTTCTCTTTGTGTGTTTGATCCATGGATGTATGAACAGCTTGAACAGCAAAGCTCACATGCCGTTTCCAGGGAAACAGCAACAGCTTATGTCACTGTTGTCCAGAAAACTATTTCAAACTGCAAGTTCTGGTGTTTTGTCAACAGAGGAAGTCCATTTGTGGAAGTCTGGTTTTAAGCATTTTTGACACTGTTCCACGAATTTCAAAAAATAATAGTTTAATTTTATATACCGCCTAGCTGCACACACCTGGGAAAACAGATGCGCACACAACTTTAAAATTTGATCAAGAGTGAAAGCTTTAATCCATCTGCCTGGTAGGGACCCAGTGTGAAGCAAGAACGGCAGTAACGCTGCTTCAACTTCAGTTACCAAATACAAAGTGCTCAGTGGGTTTTCTTAAATCTTTACATATTTCTAAGTTGATTTACACCATCTGTGACAATTAAAGAGAATGTTGGATGCAATTACATGAGTGGTTTATGCATCTTTAATTTGTTTAGTCATAAATCTTAAACTACTCTGAAAATACTCTGAAAATACTACATATGTCAACATGTGCAAAAGCCTTCTAATTATACCAGAAGTTTAGACATGATGTGTGGATTGTGAATCAATATCTGAAGCTGTGAATTTATCTCTTTTCTTCACTTTACTACCGAGCCAAGAATTAGAGCCTTAAATCCATCTTAACTGCTCCTAATGGGATTTTTAAGGATGTACGCCTGACATACGTCAGCACAACTGACTGTGCACTTTTTCTCTGAAACGGACAAGAAAATGAGAGCCACCATGTTGCCTTCCATGTTTACGCTACAAATCAAGTACAAAAACATGGTAAAGCAGTAGAATCACCCCCCTCTGTTGTTTCCAAATTCTTTTGTTCTTCCTATTTTCAGCATAGAGGTCAACCTTCTTGCAGTACTCCACAGTGTGTGTGTGTGTTTCTTGTGGTTTTATTTCTAGCGTGTTTATCTGTGTTGTTGATGCTGTCATCTTGCCAGTGAAACATGTGTTGCGTGCTACCTGCCGTGTGATCAAGCCAGGAAGGGTCTTGTGATTGAAGAACACACACTTCCCTTCTTCTGTTTATTAGTTGTTTGGATTGCAGAACCTCTGGGGATTTACGCGCAGATAGCAGCATCTGCACCGACAAACCAAGCATGAAAGAGGGGAAAAAAAAAAACCCTTACAGTGCTGTAAAGCAGCATACTGCATTTGATACTACCCACACACAGAGACATGACACATCACCTCTTGCTGTGTACTGAGAGTGTGTGCAGGCAGCTCACCTCATACTTCCTGTGACTGTTTCACAAGCGGAAAAAGTTTATGAAGCACGTAACCCGCAGTGGAACTTCAAGTCTTTGTCGCAGCCCAGCAAACACTGTTCATTGTTTGTCTGAGCAGCGTGTTTGACTGTTGTTGATGAAGTGATCCAGCAGTGAAATCACTGTGTGGCCTCATTCTTTGTCCGCTGTAACACTCAGAGAAGGGACAGCAGCAGCAGCAGAAAAAGAAGAAAAGTAGGAGGAAGAGTGAGAGCCTGCCTCCGTCTGGTCAGGTAGTGGATAGTCCTTGTCACACTGCAGAGGAAGCAGTGCTGTTTTGGGATTACATCACCAGGATTACTGTAATACGGTCCAGATGGGCCGCTGTTGTAACAGATTAGGACGGGCTGATTGGACAACTAGAGGAGGGTGGGGGGTGCAAAGGTCAGGTGGTAGATGGCATCACTTGCTCTGAGGACAAACCACCAATCCTGGCTCTGCACACAGAAACAACAGAGGAGCAGGACTGGATGTGACATTTTTTAAAATCATAACAGCCTGTGACTAAATGGAGCATCTGTCATTTATACGACTCCAGCTAAAGATTTAGTTTTCACTGTCGATTAATCTGCCATCAGTCATTTAGTACATACAATTTTGAAAATAATTTAAAAAATGATCACATTTTCCCATGTTGATGTCTTCCAGTTGTTTGTTTTGGCCTGCTGACACAAAAAGGACCAAAAAAATCCAGCAAATATTTACATTTGAGATGCCAGAGCGGTCAGTTTTTGCTGTTTTTCTAGTTATTTCTTCAGTGTGAGAATTAGCTGCTTTCCTTTGTTGTATATGAGTATAAACTGAATTTCTTTTTGACTGTTGGTTAGACATGATAAGGAATTTGAAAACATTGACATTGGCTCTGGGATCAGAATTTCAAATTTATAGACCCAGTGACTAATTGAGTAACCTAGAGGATGGCCAGATAATGAAAATAATTGTCGGTTGCAGCCCCAAATTGATTTTTCTTTCAACCAACTAATTAAGTAACAAATCATTTCAGCTCTACGACACAGGCATGTAATAAACACTGTATAGATCTATGTGTCACTTTGTTGGGAATGACTGTTATGTTTGTATGTGGTCCCTCGGAAAATACAAAAAGCACATAAAACTGACCCTTGTTTAGTTACATTCTGCACCAGAGCATCATCTCTTTTGAGTTGTAATTAAACATCACTTTATATAAGCTGGCCATATGTCTCAGTGTGTCCGCTCCACTGTGCACAACCACGGAGGCAAAACGCTGAGTCACTGTCGCGCTTTGACTGGAGGGCTGAAGGTCAGTTGACCCGTCCAGAAAGCTGCCGCCTTCGGTTACAGATTGATCGGCTTGTGAGCCAGCTTGTTTTGAAATGTGAAAAGTTGAAAGTTGCATGTTGCTGCATGTGTGTTGGCTAAAGAGGGAAAGATGGAGCGATGGGGTTTTATCGAGTGTCCAGTATTACCTCAGAGGAAGTAGATTTAAAGCAGAGAGAGAGAGAGGATTAACAGTAATCTAACAAATAGAGGAAATGCATGATGAGAAGAATCCAGACCCTGTATTGTGAGTGTGCGTTTCATTTTATATAACGAGTCATTAGGATCGTGATTTAGTACTTTGTTGCTTTGGGGAAAGACTTTACTCTGAACTCAGGCAGCTTTTATCATCAACACACGTCTAATACTCCAAACTGTATACAAGCATGCTGCCACGTGTGTGTTTACACACACACACACACACACACACACACACACACACACACACACACACACACACACACACACACACTACCCTCACTGTTGATCAATGACGCCTAAGCAGGATTCTGCTTGCTTACTTTGGGTTTCTGCCAGTTTGTTGTCAATCATTAGCATTTATTCAGAGCTTACACTGTTTGCCGAGGGCTTTTTTTGTTTTGTTTTTTAGGGTTTTGCACTATTTTGACACTCTTTTAAATAGTTTCCTTTGTTTTTATCCATTTGTATGTGTGTTTGCAGGACTTGAACAAACGTCTGTCCCTGCCGGCGGACATCCGGATACCCGATGGTTACCTGGAGAAGCTGCAGCTGAGCAGTCCACCGTTTGACCAGCCGCTGAGCCGACGCTCCCGCAGAGCATCACTGGTGAGACAGAGGGAGGGACTGGTTAGAGAATGAAGAAATAAGGGAGAAGAAGATGATGAGACAGGGGAAGTGAAACAAAAGTAAAATCAGTACAAAGTAAACGGGGAAATCACCTTTCTGTTTTCTTGCTGCTGTGTTACCAAACATACATCCTGTGGAAGCTATTCAGTAGTTTATTTCTTATAATGTTTATTTGTTATGTTATTTTGTTGAGAATACTTTATTTAGTATGAGTTATATTTGTTAAATTGAGTTATAGTTATATACTCTTATTTTGAAGGTCATGGGTGATTTGGGCACACAGGTGTAGCTATTTAATCAATGGGCACTCACTCAGTGACAGAACGCACCTGGAGGACACACGGTTTTTTACCTGGGAGTTAGGCAGCAGCAGGCCAAGTTTGAACATCGTTTGTACCATCGTTTTAGAACAGAAAATAAAACCTGCCTTAAAATGCACTTTTTCTGGCTGGACAATGGACTCAGTACCTGCACGCACTTTAACTCTCCGAGTAAGATTCGCTACCCGGTGCCTTCAGTGGCTTTTTGATTTTATTGTTGTTGGTAGACATTTAGCCACTATACATCCTCCTAATGTATTTATGAGGAAGACACTGATTTCAGATGAAACGTGCTGAACTAGTTTATTACCATGATTAGTTTTAGTTCAGTGTCCCATTATTTTGACAAACATTTAGTCACTTTATGCTTTTTTGAGGTTTCCGCTTCCTTTAGTGCGTTATTTATCTGCTGTCTTGAGCATGTAAAAGGCCTGCAAACTTAAAAAGCCCAAAGTCAGCATCAGAGGGAGAAACATCTCTGCTCCCTACCTGCCTGAAACACCTCGCTTTAATGTCCAGGCTTTTCTTCCATTACTTATCCACATCACCATGTAACGCATGGTTGGCAGCAGCTGTCCAAACTATCTCCTCGCTGGGGCTGCTTCAGTTATTGATACATTTTCCGAGATCTGGACTTGCAGTACATAACCAGTGTTTCCTTGCTTTCATCAAGCCAGCTGACCAATCAGAGCAGACCGGAAGAGGGGTCTTTAACGATACAAGAGATCAAACATAGTGTTTCAGACAGAGAATGAGAAGAGGTTCTGCAGCAATGTGTAGTATGACGACAAAAATACATTTTCTGAACTGTAATACAGACAAACATATTCTACTAGACTCCTAAAATAAAATACAAAATTCTGTAAATGTGCAAAACATCAGCTTTTAATAAAAGCAAGAAGTAATTTCCCATTCGTTCTCTGTTTCAACCTCTCAATAGTGAGGATTTGCTGCTTGTCCTTGCCTTTCTTTGATAGGAAGCTAAATATTTTAGGTCACCTTGGACTTTAGAAAAGAGCAAGAAGGTATTTTCACTATTAAGTAGCACTTTAGAGACTAAACAGTTAGATCATATTAATATTTTTGCCTAATAAAAATGAAATTAACTGCCAGTTAATTTCATTTTTAAATAAAAAAAAACGTGATGCAACCAGATTTACAGAAGTTTGTGTTGGCAGTACGTTCACATCGTAAGTAATGAAATTATTGCTGTTAGGTGGAGGTAAGCAGTAAAGATACAATCCTCTACCTCAGTTAAGTGGAGAATACTTATATTAGTAGAACTTATCTTCGTATTTTCAGGAAAATCATTCAAGAAAAATTTTTTTTTTGTGTAATCCAACAAATAAATTGTGACATGGCAGAGTACTCATTTGTTCTTCATAAAGGCATTTTGTTTTTTGGTCTTTTTTCGACATTCTTCACAATTTTTAGTATATGCAAATCTTATCTTTTGGAAGATGTGTCGAAAAATAAACAGTCAGCACTATTTCTACTTTGAACCTCTTAGAGCTACATCAGTCATTTTGAGGCAGGAAGGGAATCATTCAATTGGAAAATCTTTAAGCATGTATCTTTGATAAAGAAAGATAAGTTTTTAGGCATTTAGTCAGCAACCAGAGGAGTTTTAACGGAGAATCGTGTCTGTGTAAACATATGCGTTGATTCTTGGCATACTATTACCCTGCCTGAGTCATATGTAGCATTGAAACAGTGTTTCTCTGGGAAATATTATGCAGATAAATTCTTTTAAAAGGATAAAATGCTGTTCTCTCCAAACTCCGATTATATAAAAGTACAGTACTTCATGCCCACGTCTGAGGACTGTTTGAAAAATCAGCGGCGGACCAGAATGAGACGCAGAGCAGCGGTCAGCGAGAGGCTACATGATAAAGATAGCTGTGAGAGACATGTTTTATTTAAACGCAGAAAGAAACAGAAGTGAAAGCTCCGGCCTTGCACTTACACTGTCGAATCTCATCCGTTCAGCCTGTTGTCGTGTTTATATTGCACTTCAGCGTTCACTTTGTCAATAATTGACTCTCCTTTAAATGTGCAGCTATTAAAAGCAGAACAGAGGAGTGAGTGACACTCTGCCTCACACAGGCCACTCCATTTGCATACACACTACCCTGCAGAGTTGTTTAGAAAGCGCTGAATGGCTTTCCTCAAAATTAGTTTGGCACCCAGACCTCAGCTCACCTAGCACTGATCTTCAGTCAGTTTTTAATCTGTGAAGCTGACCTCGCTTTTTGTCCTCCCAGTTGCTGCAAAGCTCCCCTGAGGAAACGAGATGACCTCAGACTGCAGATTTCTTTAAAAGCAGCCTCAGTCAGTGTTGGATGTTAGTGAATAGTTTGTAGGTGCTCAGGTTATGACCGGGTGGTTGTGGAATATAACATGTATTTTTCTCTTTTCTGGCCTCTGAAGCACATAAAGCCTGCAAGTTATGATGCTTATCATTTCAACTGAAGATATTTTTTAAAATCAAATAATCCTTTGCATCTCTAAAATATTAGATAAAGAAAATATGATATAATTTCCCACAGCCCACAGTGATGCACTGAAGTAACTTGTTTTATTCCGTGACAGTCCAAATCCTTAATTATTGTTTCCTTTGATACACAACAAAGATAGGCATCAATTCCTCACATTGGAGAAGCTGAAATGTGCTTGTTTTTTGGTATTTTGTTCAAAAAATATAAATCTCAGTTGCACACAGATTTTTCTCTACGCATGCTTTATAAATAAAGTTTTGCCTTTGCTTAACTTGGTCATAAACAAACACATTGTAAAAGCCAAAAGCCAACAGTCCTTTGTCATAAGAGATTAGCACTGATGTTGCTCTGGGTGTGTGACCTCCTTGCACCCCCCTCCCTGATGCTGGGAGGCCGTCATAAGGATTTGTCGTGGTGTCTGTAAGCTTGTCAGCGCTAATAAAGACGGCACCCTCATTAATGCTGTTTGTCCTTTTCTTTCCCGCAGTCCGAAATCGGATTTGGGAAGCTGGAGACCTACATCAAACTGGACAAACTGGGGGAGGTACGTGAGGCCGTTAACCTTGACTTCCTTTCTCTCTCATGTCGCAGGTGCTACCGTTCTCATCGCGACTGATAAAACAAACACAGAGATAGTTGTAGAGTTTACTTTTAACCCCTGACGCCCAGACTGAGCTGTCCAGCTTCTGAAACATTTTTTTTCTCTTCCGGTTCTCCAGGGCACGTACGCTACAGTCTTCAAGGGCAGAAGTAAGCTGACGGACAACCTGGTGGCGCTGAAGGAGATCAGACTCGAGCACGAGGAGGGGGCACCGTGCACAGCCATCCGAGAAGGTACAAAGACGAATGCAGTTATTAAAATGCTGCAACATTTACTGCTGAGTTGATTTGCTGTGTGTGACATTTAAACTCCGGTCCACATAACAGTAAATAACTCTCCCAGAGTGCCTGCACTTTTCCCCCTGCCTCCCAAGAGAAATTCATTGTGTTTAGTTTGGAATGAGAGCGTAACACAAACTATAGGAAACAACACCAACATGCTAAGTTATATTACTTCCCACTAATATCCGCTCCTTCCACTCACAGCTTCTGAAGTGACATCCAAGCCTGTTTTTTTTGCTTTAATTGCTGTCTGAGGTGGAATCATAGTTTAGAGTTCATCTTTGTGCAACACTGACAGCACAGATGTGCACCGACAGCCCGTAGAAACACTGATGCACTGTGTGGTGACGCAGAATTTAATTATTTAAGTGTGCTTCATCACCATGTTTAGCACAGCATTACACTGCTGAATTCAATTTTAACTGCTTTGCTCAATATTGATTTACATACATATAACCGTGACAACACAACCTTTATTTCGGTGAGTGGGATCAGTTTTTTCTTGTGTTTTGCAAAGTTAATGTGACCTTACCGGAGAGTGATGTTTGCAGCATGTTGTTCTGTTTTGATAATTTCTTAATTAGTTTAAGATACGGAAGCTTTCTGTCTAAATTTGACACCTTCTTTCTAAGACTTGAAGATGAATAAATGTACTTCCCCTGACTTGATCAGAGTGAAGCTGGATCGCTCAGAGTAAAAAATCTAAAAAGATGAAAGAGAATGAGCTGAGTGGAGTCACATCCTCGCTGTTAGAACTGTCTTCTTTTTCTTCTTCTTAGTGTCTCTACTGAAGGACCTGAAACACGCCAACATCGTGACGCTGCACGACATCGTCCACACAGACAAGTCGCTCACACTGGTTTTCGAATACCTGGTGAGACCAGCCGAACCTCTGCCCTCACCTCCAGCATGACTCATGTTGTCCTCTTCAGTGATGCTAAAATTTATGCATTTCGCATAATTGTTATTCATGACCCTCTGCAGAGTAGAGCCTGCTTTCCAACTGTTGCAGTTTCTGTGCCTGTAGCCCCTTTACTCTAACGCCCTTCCTCTCTTCTAGGACAAAGACCTTAAGCAGTACATGGATGACTGCGGGAACATCCTGAGCATGCAGAATGTCAAGGTGAGCCTCTGCAGGAGCCTGCTGGCCTGGCCACCTTCATCAACTGTCAAGACTTTGTGGTTGCTGGTGTCAGTGCCAGAAACACTGTTAGTGTGACCCCTGGTGGTGGAGTGTAGACAATGAACTACTGTGGTTATTTTGGCAAGACTTCCTTAAAATATACAATCTTGATGCATTTGTTGAAACATCACTATCTTTTGGAATAGATGGTGATTTGTAAATATTATAAATTGCCATAAACTGCAATCCACAGTTAATTTCAGATCTCTCTCCTCAGATTTTTCTGTTCCAGATCTTGCGAGGTTTGGCCTACTGTCACAGACGGAAAGTTCTCCACAGAGACCTGAAGCCTCAGAATCTGCTCATCAATGACAGAGGAGAACTCAAACTGGCTGACTTTGGTCAGTTATTCCATATTTTAATAATATTGTGTGATAGAACTGAGCCATTTCTTTAAAAGCTGGTGAATATTAGGCAATTTAAAATAAAAACCCTTCATGTGAATTTCATGAGCTTCTTCTGAGTGTGTCTGTTGGATCTTTTTTTATTTCCCATATTTTCTGCTCCACAGGCCTAGCGAGGGCCAAGTCTGTGCCCACTAAAACATACTCTAACGAGGTGGTAACACTTTGGTATCGGCCTCCCGACGTGCTGCTGGGCTCCTCTGAGTACTCCACGCAGATAGACATGTGGTGAGTGGGCCTGGCTCAACAGGGGTAATTACAACTGTTAGGATACTCTAATGAGACTCCTGGCTACTTTATTTCCATATGGCTGCTGGGAAGGTGCAGGCAAATATAACTGCTTTCAGGAATTTGTTAATGTGTTATTTTACATCTCTAGCCACTTCAGTGGTTTGTGGGATGAGCGCAGATGTTTGGCGCGTTTTCGCATCGCTGGGACTCTTATGAGCAGGCAGGTGTCCAAATCTGCAGTAAAGAGACTTTGATGTGGCACTTGCTGCTAATGAATACACGCAATCATAAACCATGAATGGTTTCTCCAAACTTCAATGTGTCCTGCTGCTTCCTTCATTTAGTCTCTGCCTCCTCCTCAGATGTTTTATTTGTTGGGCAGATTGAAACTGATGTGTAAATATTCAATTCAAAGAGTTTGTTTCAGGAAGTTAGTGGGAGTTTAGATACAGAAGACCTGTTGAGGTATCAAAGCTTCAGTCAGTCGTCTCTTTATGACCTTCTGCTTCCTGTGTGTCTTTCTGTCAGGGGTGTGGGCTGTATATTCTATGAGATGGCTGCCGGGAGGCCCCTGTTCCCAGGATCCACGGTGGAGGATGAGCTGCACCTCATCTTCAGGCTGCTAGGTTAGTGCTGCCCCCTGCTGACAGGGACGCACTCGACCCTTAAATATGAGCCTTTAATCACATTACCCCTGGCATGTTGCCCCCGTGGCAGCGTAAAAAGCCCCTCCAGCTGGCACATTAAAGCCTGACTCTGAGTTGTCCCTCTACAGGCACTCCCACAGAAGACAGCTGGCCTGGAATATCCTCCATCGACGAGTTCAAGTCCTACAAGTTCCCCAAGTACAAGGCACAGCCCCTCATTAATCATGCACCCAGGTAAGACTGGGATATTCATGCTCTAGTGTCGTGTTTCTGTCTATTTCCACCAGTTGTTGCGACTTCTACTATGTCATTTCGTTTTATTCCTGATATTTATATTGCAAATCTTTATAATTCTTAACGCCCCTCATCTCTCCTGCTAGTCCACTAATCATCGGAGATGGGAATGAGCAGATATTCCTTATGAGACCCAGGTATAAGAGAACAGCTGACATGTGGAGCTTTTTAGCTTTTAGACTCAGACATTAGTATTGCTGGTTTGTTTAGTTAGGAGTGTGTGCTCTTTGTCTCTTCCTGTAAGGAAATCCTGTGGAATAGTTGACTCTGCTTCCTTCCTTACACTCGCCAGCATCTGTGAGTCACCCCACCTTACTGACCCTCCCCTTCCTCTTGCCCCCCCCCCCCCCCCCCCCATCCCCATCTCCCCCTTTTTCTGCAGGTTGGACACTGATGGAATCAACCTGCTGATGTCATTCCTAAAAGTGAGTCTCACCATATCTGCCAGGAATTACTGCGATGTTAAAAGCAGCGTGACACATTTTGCAGCTATGTTAGGGCCGTATTTTTGGAAAGAAGCGCGTCCAGGCATGCCAACACAATCACACACCGCTGACCCCATTTTTTTTTCCAGTGTTCTTTAATGGTGCTAAGTTTCTTTTATTGACCTAAATTTCAGTATGAATCGAAAAAGAGGATCTCTGCCGATGAAGCGATGAGACAGCCATACTTCAGGAGTCTGGGGCCACGTGTGCACACGCTGCCAGAGAGTGAGTAATGAAATAGTGATGCAGTAATGCAGACTTGGCAGGTTCCGCTAGGTACAACTTGAAAGATGTTGCAGTGTACAGTGAGGATCAGTTTCAACCTCAACAAAGACGCTGTTCATTTGGCAACATGTGAGTGACTCTGTGTGTTTGGCAGACATATCCATATTCACACTGAAGGAGGTGCAGCTGCAGAGAGATCCTGGCTACCGGAACTCATCGTACCCCGAATCAGGTGAGGAATAAAGAGTCAAGATGGGGGGGAGTTGTTGGGGGGAGAGGCAAAGACATTGAGTTGAAAAGGACAAATGCATGTTTTTGTCGTCATTGATCTGGCTGCTTATCAGCGAGATCAGCAGCAGCAGCGACTGTGACACTGAACACGTGGAGGCAGTTAAGGCGCTTAACAGAATTTCGAGTCAAAGGTAACACAAGTGCTTCTTAGAATCGACTCGGTTAAATCAAACACACATGCAGTATAATATATTTAAGCATTTCATCATCTGTGACCCACTGTGACCATCTGTAAATCTGCTTAGAGATATTAGAAATGAAGATGCCTGATAGTGATCACAAATTTTCTGTATCAAAAGTAACCCATCGATAGCTCTCTGTACAGTCAGTCATTCATTGCTGTTAGCCTTGACTTTAAAGGGAGTCAATTTACTGAAGTGTGACAAATATATGCCATGAAATAGATTATATAACCCCCCAAAGTATTCTGAGCTGTAGTTCCAAACCTTAGACTCTCTCTATGGTGTCTGAGGGTTATCCACAGCTGTTTAATTCCTGCTTTTTTCTTTTTCTCTCTCCAGGAAATGGAAAGAGCAGAAGACAAAGCATGCTGTTTTAAAATCTCTGGACTGAATTTTTTTTATTTGGGAAAGATCTCCGATCTCTGTACAGTCTTTGCCAACGGATCAGTAACCTCTTGACGTGGAACATCATGACCATCATCACTCCTCCCCCCCAAAACTATTTGGGGGAATTTGTCCACAGTACGACCCTCTCCTCCTCCTCCCAGGTTTGGCTTGAACCTGGCTCAAAAGAGACATTTATATACTGTACATCTATATTTATTGAGAAGAGAATTTGCTGCTAAATCCAACTACTGTCTAGAATTCTAACTGGCTCAGTCACTTTAATGAATACATGCAATGTGTATAGATTTTTAATTACTTTTTTTTGAAGTGGTGGTATTTCTAGTGATATGTTTATGTCATTGTTTTCATTTTCATACGTAAAACTCCACCTCAAAGCTCCTCGATGTGTGTGGGAGCGTCCAGGCACACGGACAGAGGGATGTTTCTGTAGCAGCTCAGAGGGGTTTGATGTTCTGTCTGTTGCCACGGTGCTGTACTCGGCTGCACAAATCATTTGTGACCATTTGCTCTGAAGGTTTTCGAGGCCAGCTTTGATATAATAACTGATCATTTTGTCCTGACTGGAGGCTAATGTGAGAGCAGTGCTGCCAAGCTCTGCGCAAAAAAACACAAACAAGAAAGCAACACATTTTTGCCGGATGCTGGCATATCATTCCAGGATGCTGCGGTCTCTGTCGTGACCAATGAACAAATGCAGGGAAAAAAGGCAACATAGAATTATTAACAAGGGCATTACAGGATTAGCTGGACCTCCTAAATACTTCAGAAATCCTAAATATTTAAGTACAGTTAACAGCATCCTCGTCCTTGTTTGTTTTCCACCTTAATCCGACACGTTTTCTCTTCTGGTTTTAGTAACAGGAGGTACAAAGTGAGTTCCCAGTGTTGGAATCGCAACAATCGCCGTTGTGCGTTACAAATGGTTCTCCTGTCTGCCATTCCCATCTTCATCGACTGTAAAAATGGATCTATTCTTTTCTGGATTGCCTCCATCGTTGTGTTGCATGCCTGCTCTGTTGTATGAGGAAGCACACGGCCACTGAACTCCTAATTCAGGAAGCACTAGCTGTAGTCCTGCCCCTAGTGAATCTGATCTGAGTCACAGTCTATTTAACAGTGTTACAAGACATGTTTTGTATGACATTCTTTAACTTTATTTGTGGATAATTGTTATTGGTGTGGGATTTCATTGCAGATGCCCTCCCATATTTGAGCTTTTTTCAGAGTAAAGAAAATTAAATCTAAAGTTTAAACAGAAATCACATGAGCTGCTTTTTTTTTTTTTTTTAATGCATGGATGGTTTTGTTTCAGCGACTGTAAAATGTTTCCTCTAGAGACACTGTATTCAAGCATTCAATGCTTTGTTTATTGAAAACAACAAGACATTCTTCACAATACAAAAAATATACAGAATACATACTGTATACCAAGTCCAGTATAAAAAAAAGAACAAGTGTTACAAAGGTTTTCGTTGATTTGAAATCTCGTCTTCATTAAAAGATTTAGAAATAGAGCAAAAAAATAAGACAACAAGGCACAGCCGGTACTATCTGAGAAGCATAGTGCATACATTACATACAATACCACGCAGGTGAAACAACCGGTTTCACATTGTGATTAACATTTAAGGAGAAGAAATACATTTTTTGTTTTTTTTTGTTTTTTTATACAAGATTAAAACAACCAGAATGAGTGGCTGGCTAGCCTTTTATAGCTAGCTACATGTCGCTTCTGCCCGTCGTGGACAGGGTCATGTGGAAATGTGCTGTACTTTATCACAAACAGCCAGACGTCTCACAGACATCGCGGCGTATGGCTTTTACCAAGTGCTTTCACCCACTAGAATCTGAAGCAACTCAAGTGCAAAAAAGTGAGGTCACATACTGTCGCGTAGGACTTTTTCTTTCTGAATAGTAATTTGACAACAAGACAAACGAGATCGCCGCTGCTGCTGATGACAGTGGCTGTGAGAAAACTATCAATGAGAGATGGATGATGATGGGACGCCGTTCGCAGACCCTGGATCAGGATTTGTGGGTGGTGGGAGACAGGAGCAGGGAGGAGGGTGTTCCTTCCAGGCTTGGCATGGGGACAGGCATGTGTCCGTTGATTAGGCTGGGGAACTGTGGAGGAAGAGAAAGGGGTTGAGAGTTAGCGGGGAGGGGACGGAGGCTCAATGAAAGCTGCTTTCCGGTGAGGAACTGCAGCATTGTCACTGCTCTGGTTTCCTGTTTTTTTATTCATTGTGCCTCTTCCTTTTCGTCTCTGTCTCCTGTAACTCCACAACAGAAGGAGAAGTCAACATTATTTGCACACAAAGAATCCGGTACGGTGTGTGTGTGCGTGTGTGTGTGTGTCTTTCATAAATGAGGAGCAGCTCTCAAACCAGTCCACCCTGTTCAGACTGGCTCCCCTGGGCTCAAACAGGAAGTATTCACAGGATTTCCTCTCCCTCTCACAAGCGCTGAAACAGGACACCTCTGCAGGACCTGCTTACTAAGTCTCAACTAGTTTCACAACCACTGGCGTCTGCTACTTTGCAAATCACAAGAACGTCTTGTTTTCAAGTTCTGCATATGCTTCCAGTCGAGTAAATACTTGCTGGAAAAACAAATTCTACTGAATTAAGATCAGGCTTGAATTTGAAAGGTGCCATATGGTGAAAATCCATTTTTATTGTGTTTTCTGCTTGTTATAAACTTGGAGGTACAAACTTAAAGCTGCTAAGATATGAAGGATGTTTTACATTTACTCAAACCCCCTCACATTTAGATAGCCTCCCAGCTTTACAAGTAAGAACTTGACCTGAGCTACGTATCGCCACAAACCAGCAGTCATCCATCTGAATATTTGCATAATCCTGCTGCTTCCAGGTGAGTCTGCCAGCTGCCTCTAAGTCCACCTGGTTTGTTTGTTTTGTAAAGCCGCTTCTGCTAATTCTGAATCATCGCAGAGAGGAGCTAAGCTCTCCAAATGTTCTGCTGTTGGCTGTGAGAGTGAACACAAGAGTCCTCGTGCACTCCCAGCATTAATTCTGTTTCTGATGGTAATGTCACAGCAATAGGAAAAGTCGTAGCGCATTCTGCAGCTAGCGTTACCATTAGCTTCGATCGTATGTCCACTGGTTAGAGCTCTGGAAGTTGTAACGCTGAGAGGCATTCAGAGATGATGGAAACTTTAACACTGATTTGAAACCGGTTAACAAGCACTGGTTGGCTGTTACTGTGTTTTCGTGTTTCCTGCTGTGCTTCAGTGAAACCAAAGCTCAGCTGCTGTTTCCTTTTGTTTGCATCTCACCTGTGCTCTGCTCTCACAAACTTCCTTTTAAAACAGTCTCATTCCAAGTAAATTTGAATGGTTTTTATTTTGCTTGTGTACTAGATAGTACAGATACTGAAATGTAACCACAGATGCAGAGAGAGTCCTCCTTCTGAAGGGGCTACACTCGTTTAGAACAGAGCTAAAACCAGGGATAATACAGTCATGGTGAAATCAATAATCTTTGCAGTGTTTTAAGCTGACAAAGTGAAACACACTGGGAGACGTGTGAGACTTTCACAAATTTGCCGTAAAGCGTCACAGTTTGGCACCTTTAACCCTCCTGTTGTTCTCATTTACGGGCACCAAAAAATATTGTTTTCTTGTCTGAAAAAAATCCAAAAATTCAGCTAAAAAAACTCCCTAAAACCTTGAGGAAGAAAATTCCAATAATTCCTTTAAAATTTCCCTGAAGTTTTATTTTTTTTTTAAATCCCCCAAATTTGGCAAGAAAATTCTTGTAAATATTTTCAAAAAATGAGTAAAAATCTTCCAAAAAAATTGTAAAAATATCTAAAGTGATTATGTCAGTAAAACTTCTAATATTTTCTTTAAGAACATTCACGTAAAAATCAACCAAAATCCAGCGAAAAGGAATATTTTTAACATTTCTTTTTGCCACCAAAAATGTTCAGAGTTTTCCCGAAAATGTTGAAAATGTGGGCATCAGAAGTTTCACTGTGAAAATCTATATTTTTTTCCCACATTTTCAAACTTTAAAACGGGTCAATTTTGACCGGCAGGACATCACAAGGGTTAAAGCACATAATAGAGTAGCTATGATAATGTATAGATGGGATAAAGATGATTCCATTCAATGGTTAGGAAAATGATTAACTTCTTTATGTAACAACTTCTGTCGTTATCTTTAATTGCCTGATTTTAACAACCGTTGGGAGGAGTGAGGATTTCACAGCCGCTCTAATTTTGCATGCACAGCTTCCTTACAACCTCACAACTTCCTCCTCTGCTTTAAAGGGCTTCCAGTAAATGCCGATTGTTAGAGTACGCCTTTTGTTCACATCCGCTCCTATTTCTGTCCCTCTGTCTTCAGCCCGTGCCGTCCACACCTGCATGTGTTTCTTACCTGGAACAGGGAGCCGTGGCCCTGCAGCCGGGCGGGGCTGAGCGGAGCGACGGGGCTCAGGCTGCTCCAGAAGTGGATGCCTGACAACAGCGGACTGTGAGCCAGCAGCAAACCCGAGGGAGTCTGTGAGGAAGGGGGGAGGACACAGAGGGAGGGAGATTTTCATATAAATAAGAGCAACCAGTGAAGACTTTTTTTTTTTTAAAGAAAAACGCCAAGACCCACTGGTCGGAGAGCGTCGCTCTGAGGGCTTTGGTAATGTGAAACATGCTGAAATGGTAAATGGACGCGTATTGGCGTTTGGAAAAACAAACTGATGGAGCAGGAAGGAAGTCTGTGGTTTCTCCCTCAGAATACAGGGGTGATGAGGGGTGGGGGGTGGGTGGGGGGGAGGACGGGGCGGTTGTTGTTGATTGAGGGAGGGGTGGGGAGGTGGTCGGCAGTGGTCCTCGAGCACTTTGGAATACCAACAAGAGAGAAAACATATGAAATCAATTTCTCCCTCTCTTTCTCTCTTCCCCCCCTGGTCTTCTCTCCCCCTCCCCCCCTACTTTCCCCTGTGTCACCTCAGAGAAGTGAGCCAGTGTTGCGGAGGGACCCAGCCCTGCTCCCATTATTAATGGAATTATTGGAGCATATGGCATCACTTAGGGCCTCTTCCCCCCTCTCATAGGTTGGACTTGCAGAAGATTTCTGTAAATCGCTTGTTTTCCTCTCATCTCGTTTTTTTTTTTTTTTTGTGCACTCATAAACAGACAGACGGAGCGAATGTTGCATTAATGCTTTTCCCCGACGTGTGGATGAACCTCTCCTCTGATGCAGCAGTCACTTTCCTTTGTAACAACTCCAACGTAAACGCACGATTAACTAAAATAGATAATTAAATGGCAGTTGATGCTTGCGGCAGAGCCCTTGGTTCGTTTTGATCTTTGCCATAACCCCAAAATGTTACGGCTCGATGAAATTGGCTCTAAAATTTTGGGCAGAAAACACTCTTAAAACTGTACTGTAAAAACTGAAGGGTTTGTCTTACAGTGGGATGTCTCAGGTTTAGTTTGAGTGTACACGTATTTAAACAAGGTCTGTTATTTGCAGCACATTTTGGCAGTAACGTTGGCTCACACGCCAGAGAACTGTATCAAGAATATCAGACTGACTGACTCATTAGTATGAATATGTCTTAGAATACGCATAAACTTCTTCATAGCATCGGCTAAAATCATACCTTCTTTGTTATTTGTTTGGCTCAAGTGACCACTAAACAAATGCAGCAGCAGTGTGTCCACAAACACAAACTGGGCTGTTTCTGAGGTCTGCGGCTGCTCTCTGAGAGCTTCATGGACACTGACATCATACTCCACACCAGTCATCCCGTTACTCAGAGGGAGACAGGAATTGATAGCATCACACAATTATTGTCTTGCTGAGGTTTGATCATTACTGGGGTCTGTGTACCTCAGCTGTGGCTGGCAGCGTGTGACACGATCCGGTCTGTGTTGAATTATTGAGAGCAGAAATAAGAGCAGTCTGTCAAAGGGGAGCAGTGAGGTGTGTAAACATGTCACGACTAGACAGAGATGAAGCAAGTTTCGGTGGAATCGTAGATGTGTTCAGGGCGTACCATGTATCACCGATTCTATCTAAGCATGTGTTGGGCAAAAGTCTGGAAAGCACCTTAAGAAACTAGATGAATGAGTCACTGGTCCCCAAATCACAAACATAAGCACAATTTAAAGGCTGTAAGCCATCTGACTCACGCCTAAAAACGAGTGAGTAAACTGTGTCATTCTGGCATCCACATGCTGCCCACAGGGAATTGAAGTTGTGTATTGTTCAGGTAAAGCTCTCACCTGTGCAGCGAAGAAGGCAGAAGTGAGGGAGCCAGACGGCAGCGCTGGGCTGTTGAGGGCGATGGAGCCGATGTCGCTCCCGGCCAGCAGCAGGGACGGGGCGGAGATCTCCAGAGCTTTGGGCTTTTTGCTTTTTGGTGGGAGTCCATCTCCTTGGTTACCACTACTGTTAGTACAACTACTTCTGCTGCTGCTGCTCCTCTTTTCAGGAGGCTGCTGGGCTCGCTCCCTGTGCCCAGAGGACAGATTGAGGGGCTGAGCGCCCTGGTCAGAGTCCTCGTCTTCCTCGGCAGCAGGGCTCCAGCTCCGGCCAGGCTGGGTGTGCGGGGAGGACGGGGAGTGGGAGTGAGAGGGGTGTTTGGATGGCCTGGGGGAGACGTAGGACTCTGGCTTGGCAGAGGGAGGGGAGCTCCTCTCGCTGCTGTTGGTGCCAAAGCGGATGACAGAGCGTGGCTCATCCTGACGCTCCCGCAGAGCTCGAAGAAGCTCAGGCTGGTTCTGCAGGGAGCTGATACTGAAGGACGAGTAGAGACCTGAGCGGAGGTAGTCGTTTCGACACTGCTGCGCCCCCAGGGCTGCCAGGGTCCTCCTCTGGGCCTCCTTCTCCCCTTCTTCCTCCTCCTCCTCCTCCACTTCCAGCTCATGGGCCTCTCCGTCCTGCAGGGAAAACCTTCCTGAAGCCAGACCCATCTCCACGGCCTGTGGATCCATCTTGAGGATCTCAGGGAATGACACAAACTTATAGACAAACTTCTGGCCAATCACCTTCTTGATGATGTTCTGTAAAACAAATCGACACTTTTGCTTTATTGCCAGCAAACGAATATCGACACACAAAAACAACAAACGATCACAGGGCAGCATTTCAGTCTAATAAAGGCCACACTGTCACACTGCAACAGTTTTTTGTTTGAGCGCTGCGTCACAGCCAGAGCTCTGCTGTGAGCCTGATGAGAAAGAGGAAGTGTCTATCAGGGGAGTTTGTGGCTTTAAACAGAAGAACAAAGAATCTGTCACGACACTGCATTCCTTTCACATAACCTTCATGTCCGATCGGTTACAACAGCTGCAGTGTCATGATTAGTTGGACTAGTACGCCCAGCTGAATTCACCTTGTCGTAATAGTAGCGCAGCGCTCTGCTCAGCTTGTCGTAGTTCATGTTGGTCTTGTTCTTGCGCAGCCCCCACAGCTTGGCCACTTCTTCTGACTTCAGGAGCTTGAACTCGCCATCCGTGGACGTCCAGCATATCAGGTGCTTGTGGCTCTGGTCAAGTAGCAACTGCAGTAGGAACTGCCACAGAGTGATGGCGCTGTCCATACCTGCAGCAAGACACACAGATGATTAGACCAGTGGGAGAAGAGCGGAGAAAATCTGACACTGGTGGAAAAGAAGCAACATCAAAGCTTTTAGCGGATATTTTTAAAAATCGTCATATGATGTTGACGATGATGGAGGTCTTTCTCCTGTGGCCCTTTTTTCCCTCTACAAGACAAAAATGGAACAGCACCACTCCAAGACATCAGCTCGCAGTGAAAAAGCACCAAAACTACCTGCATGTGTAGTACCTGCCAGATGCCACGGTGACAGAATAAGCACAAACCTCAGAGGGAAACAAGCCGAGCAGCGGCTCTTTGTACTCGAGTCTGTTTTACTCATTACAGTCTGTTTCATTTCTGTGTTAACTAGCTTCCATTAGAGCCAGAGAGACTGTTTAGAACAAGACAAGCCGACGTTTCATCTCAATTAAATGCCTTTTCCCTCATTTCTGTCTTGCCAGTGTATTTTGCTGCATGCAGACTAAATTAGGTTACCGGCTGAAGAGGGAACGGCCTGTTGGAGCTCTAACATGTGGAGTAAGGAAGAGTAGACCGGTGATGAATAGAACAGTGTGTTTTAAAGAGTATAGTGTAATGTAGCAGCAGCAGCAGGAGAGAAAAAAAATATAAGGAGGAACAACAGCTCAAGCCAGAAATATGCTGCGGTTCAACCTGGCCCTCGCTCCACAGGAAGTATGACGGGCCCAGGGTGGGTTATTCCTCTAATAGAGGAATGTGCAGCCTCGAAGCTCCCGTCTGCCTGCTAAGAGCACACATATTAATGAGAGGGGGGGATGTTTCCGTCCTCACCGGCTGTAACATCAAACGAGCGCTTGATTAATCAGCCACACGATCAACCGGGCAAAAATGAAGAAAATTCAAACTCGAACACACATGGGAAGTCTTGTATGCTGTCATATTGAGTCTGATATTGACTGTCTGTAACCAAAATATAGATATTTTTCATGACGTCAACGTCGGACACTGTCAGACAGGACTATGTTGTCATCTCGTGATCTTTTCAGTCGTATCTGTGAGGGCCGATAAGTGTCCGAGACTAAAAAGCAAAGATAGTGGAGCAGCTTTTCGTATCTCGGACAGAGGGCTGGACTAATTTCCGACACGAGCTATCCCCTGAGTTTTCTATCTGCGATGTGAAACTACAAACCTGTCAGACTCAGGACTTCCTCCCATTCTACTTTCAAGGACAAACGGCGAGGAGAGGGGATCCCACAGCAGGGGAGCGTTTCCCCGGTTCTGCCACACTTCCCACAAAAATCCCACAGGGAGCCGGGGTGAAAAGATCAAATCATTGTCCCCTTTTCCACGGCTCCACCCTTTAACCTGCCCTGAACCCAGCCTTCGGTGTGGCTTTGAGACACTTTGGAGCTGAAGTGGAGCTTGGGCCGTTGAGCTGACGGGTGTGCAATTAGGACAGTGTGACTTATAAACATTCACCTTTGCAGAACGCTGCAAATAGCACAGTGGGATACTGCTGGTTAGGAATGCCTCCTACAGACCTCAGTAGATTGGACTGTGTAGTACTAAGACAAGGAAAAGCAGTTTAGCATGTAACCAGATGTGCAAAAGAAGCAGCAAAAGTGTAATGTGGAATAGTTTTAAAAGTATGCAGTGCATGGAAGTATGCACGATATAGAATAATCTGTATGTAATAGAAGTGTGCTGGATAAAAAACGACATAAAGTAAAGGATAAACAGTGGATATGAGGCATTAGATATGCACAATATGATCAGTGTGGTGTGCTGTCAGGTTATATGTACACGTAGATGCATGTATGACTTATTAAATACAGTGTAACACAGTAATAGTCCCACAGAGATTAATCCCACTTCTTCACCAAACAATGAGGTGACTGGAGTCTCTCTTAGCCCGGCAGACATCTCTCTAGGAACATGTCAGGAGTATTGTGGTGGCTTAGTGCAGGGGATGAGGAGCCTTTCTGCGGATGCTCGGCCTGAGGAGTCTCGCTGTGCGCACAAAGCCATCCAGTGTGTTGGCTGAACGGAAACTCCTAATGAGATTAGATGGTGTATGCAGACATTACTTAGCCATGACTAAATCTGCTCTCTTCCTGTTCGCAGGCGGTGGAAAATTCAACAGGGACCCATAAGAAAAGCATCTCCAAGCAGCGGTCACAGTCTCCGGGTGCTGTTCCTCATCTGCCCCCCCCCTCTATTTTTTTCTTATCTTGTAAAGTTGCGCTAACTCTTACGTACGGAGCTCCGGATCATTATTCTGCCCCACTGACTCATTTTCAAGATGTTGCTCGGACCTGAAGACGTGTCCGAGTCGAGCTCTCGCCCCGAGGAACTGAAACAAACACCCGACCAGAGGAGTTTAACAAAACTTCCAATGAAATGAGCTCACCAACGGCACCGAGCGTGCCTCATTTCCCGTCTCTAGCTGCCGCCGACCGGCCAACAAAGCGCCGTTCATAGAAACATGTCAGGACATTCTGCGTTTTACCTGCGATCTCGGCGTTTTCCCTCCGCTGAACTTCTACGGTGCAGCTTGTGTGATTCCTTGTTTTTCCATGCTTACTCCGGCTCTAACACGGTTGTGCTGGACTGAAATAGGATCCTGGGCTTTTTCTTTTTCTGAGCAGGAAGTTGGAGCAGGCAGACACAGAGCCGGCTGACTTCCTCTCCCCTACGATTCCCCAGGCAGTTTGCCGTCTGTGTAAACACACTTTTCCTCCCTCCTCTGCTGCCTGCCTGCCTGCCCGCTGACGGCCAGCAGCAGGCCTACTCTCTGTCGGCACACATGGCGCTGCACAAACTCCTACAGCCCCTAAACTGACATCACCGCCCCGCAGGCTACGGTGCTGCCTTCATGTACGCCTCGTTACTTCAAACCCCTCCATTGCCACACGTTACAAGAAGTCTCGTGGTTATTACGCATCTACACCATAAAGACGCAAGAATGAATGTCCAATAGGGTTAAGAATGCTTTACTTTCAAACTATATTTCTCGACTCACAGTTGTACACGCGTGAATTGTATTTAGTGGAAACCGCTTATACAGGGTGTCCAGAAAGTCTCTTTACAATTTCAAGAATTTATTACAAAGGCAGTTGATAAGATATCTTTACCAGATTTGTTTTATTGCAATCTGTGAAAGAGGTACAGTTAAACGAAACCCTAAAAAAAAATGGCTACTCCTCAAGAGAAAGCACATCATGGATTATTGAGACAAAGTCGGATGTGCAGAATCAGCGAAACTACAGAACTAAGTTATGGAAGAGATCCACCATCACGTCCTTTAATTCGTGCATTGCACAAGAAATTTATGGAGACAGGGACAGTGTTGGATAAAGGGAGGAGTGTGCGACCAAGCACATCTGAGGAAAACATCGAGTTTCATTTAACAGCACCTCTTTCACCAACAGAATACCTGAAACACATAATTTCAATGTGATTACAAACTTTAATAAACACTGATTACAAAAAACAATTCTGGTTAAGATATCTTATCAACTGCATTTGTAATAAATTCTTAAAATTGCAAAGAGACTTTATGGATACTGTGTATTACCATGACATAAGATAAGATAAGACTTCAATTCTTGTGCCAGATATGGGCACACGGTCAAATCAACATATTAAGTTCTCATTTGCTCACTCATATTCCCAGGCAGTCATAAAACTGCTGTGGATACATTTGCTGACTGGTGCAACAACAACAAA
Source organism: Acanthochromis polyacanthus (assembly GCF_021347895.1). Classification (NCBI taxonomy): domain Eukaryota; kingdom Metazoa; phylum Chordata; class Actinopteri; family Pomacentridae; genus Acanthochromis; species Acanthochromis polyacanthus. The sequence continues at coordinate 15,438,946 of NC_067120.1, read as the reverse complement.
CTGCAGATTTACACAGAAAAAAAACTGTTGAGATGCTGCTAGATCCCAAATAGTGAGTGAGCATAGTCCGTTGTAAATACACGGTAACAACATTAAACAGGTCACCTCTTTTAAGTACCTTGGTGTGCACATTGATAGACCTCAGCTGACCCTCACAGGTGGCAAGTGTTTGTGCCAGAGTACATCAGCGGCTCCATTTTCTCAGACGACTCAGGCTTTTTGGTGTCCGTTGGGGCTCCCACAGTCAAGTTTGTAACTCAGATTCATAACCCCGGTGAAGACGGCGAACAAGGTCATGGGTAAACCTGTTCCACTCATGCCACAAGACTGATTTATACACGCCACCATCAGGAAGGCAAACAACATTCTTTCTGATCCATCACAAGTCCTGTTGACAGAGTAGGAGCTGTTGAATTCAGTACCTTTATCTTTGTGTAAGACAAATTTCTACCACTCCAGACAATAAAGTAAACTTGACTTCACTTGATATTGCTCAGAAACAAACAAATGACACGTAATGCAGCACCTAAGAGGTAAAAAGCAATAAGATATAGGTATGATAAATCACTGAAATTACTTAAATAACTAAGTTAAAATAAGGTTACAATAGAAAAGTAAAAACTAACGCTGGAAACTATATTGTGGTCATAAGAAAGATCCCACATGACAGTGAGAAAATGAAATGAAATGGTGTATTGCTCCTGAAAAATGAAATTAAAATGAAATATTGCTCATGTAATTTGAAAATGAAATGTGACACCTGAAGCAGTGAGTATGGCCACAAGTGATGACAATGATCACAGTGCAGCCAACAGCACGCGTCATATTTGAATGTAGCTCATGGTTCTTTGTAACAACGTTCTGCTGACAGCCTGATGACAATCTCACAAACACAGGTTTCATACTGTCAACTTGCAGGGTGGAACATTCCTTATCAGTAGCCTTCTTCAGAATCAGTTTCAGGTTTCAGTATATACAGCTGAATCACTCAGATATTACAACTCATTGTGAAAGTATGTATGTGTTTTACAGTGTTTGAGCAGATTCGTAGATGAGCTGGTGTGCTTGAGCTGCAAGTGGAGGGATGAGTGCATCGTTGGTGAAGTTAAGAGACACTTTGGAGGACAGGATCGCATTTTGTTGTCCATCTAGAGCTGTCTGAAATGATTTCTTAGAAGACCTATGTTGTAGCGGTGGAACTGCTTGGTTACCAGTCTGACTAACGTTTCAGCCTCCAGCAGGCCAACAGCCTGTTCTCATCTTTTCTTGTCATCTGTAGCAGCACATGATTTGAATAAAGCTTAATTTTAAGGTGAACTTTTATAGTTACTGATCAAAGCGAAGTGTCTGTGTGCTGGTCACACTATGTGATCATCACCTGACCAGACTGTGGGTTAATGCAGTGGCTGAGATTTTGTTGCCTGTTGAACAGCTCAAACACTGTGGATGCACAGTTAGCTAAACCGAACCCATTTCTAAGATTTAGAATTTTTCTCACTAAGTCAGAAAAGAAACCTATTTGCATCTGCGTCTATATTTTTGTTTGGTGCACTGAAGCGGTGAATATAAATGCAAGTGATGAAGCTGATTACAGTGTAGCCAACAGCGTTGGTAATATTTAACTGTAGCACATTTCTCTTTGTAGTAATCTTCTACTGAAAGCATTTGTGTTTGTTTCATTTCGTTTTGAAAGAGTGTTTGCTTTATGATTTCTGAGAAATCTGGCTAATCTAATCTGAAGGAGGGATTAGTTGAAGATCTGGTGTGTGGTTGAAGCAGGGTCACATTTCTGGTAGGATGAACAATTCTGTGTGAAACTGAAGAATGACCTTTAGAAAATTATGCAGGTTGTTTCAACACATGTAAGCCTTTAATTCTTTAACAAAACGTATTCTAGGAACCTGGTTTAATGCTATTGGTTACCTTATTTTGAGGTGAAATGCAGCAAACTGCAGTTGCAGAATATTTTTCTGATCTCCACTTCACCGAGCAAAGTACAGGGAGGGATCGCAACCTTGACCAAACTGTCAGAAATATCATGTAGTCATTTAATTACAGTATGTAAATGAATGCTATAATGTGTCTCTAATTATGAGGATACATGTTTAATGTGTTACATTTGCTGGGTACTTTATAATAATTGATATCCAGTTAAATTAAATTGTGCATACAATCTGAGACTTTAAGGATTCTGTTAACTCTCTAATGTATAAATACGGATGCAATCACATCATATAATTAAACTGTTGCATCTCTATAATCTAATATTTTGCTGAATCAAATACTTGAGCTGTCAGTATTTATAATATTGTGCACAGATTAAAACAAAAATCCTGTAAAGAAACAATAAAATCTGTCAGTAAGAAAACATATATACCAAAACCCAAAAAATCAACCAAAATCCATGAATTTCGCTGGATTTTGATTAATTTTTTTTTAGTGAATGCTCTTAAAGAAAACATTAGACGTTTTACTGATATATATTTTATCATTTTAGATATTTTTTGGATTTCTTGGAAGATTTTTACCAATTCATTAAAAATATTTACAAGTATTTTCTTTCCAAATTTGGGGGATTTTTTTTATAGAAAAGCTTTAAGGGAAATTTTTAAGGAATTATTGGAATTTTCTTCCTGAAGGTTTTCCAAATTTTCAGAAATTTGGGGGATTTTTAATGGATTTTTTCAAGACAAGGAAACTATATTTTTGAGGTCCGTAAATGAAGACAACAGGAGGGATAAACACCTGAGCGTTTCCATATTTGGTTTCCCCGGTGAGTTTTTGTGGCTCCGTCACGTGAACGCATCGGGGCAACATGTCCAAACATTTGTGTGTCCTCCCTGTGCAGGTCAACGGTCTGCAGAGGTGTGACACCGGCGAGGCGTGGCTCCCCAGCGGAGTCTGATTGGTGGTGGAGCTACGTGGGGTCGAAGCTGGTACCCTGGAGAGCGGTGCCCACAGCTCACTGCAGCCGAGTCCCGCAGACGCGCAATGCCTCGTTTTACTGTCCACATCCGAGATGAGTGGTTGGCAGTGCCCTGCCGGGACACCTCCAACACGATCCAGTGGCTCGGACAAGAAGCGCTCAAACGCTACGTGAAGAACAAACCAGACAACGGCGGCATCAAGGCTGTGAAGGACACGCGCTTTGTTGTGCGCAGGTGCCAGGGTTTGGGTTTGTTGGACGCGGAGGACGCCATCGAGGATGTACTGGAGGATAATGACTTTGTTGAACTTGGTAATGACTTACGTGTGGCTAAACATAGGAAATATGCATCACATTTAGAGGACAGTAGAGAGTTTTACCTTTAGTTGAAGCTAGGCTGTGCGTAATTGTGCGTAGTCATGTATTTTCACTGAAGAGGAAATGTGTGTTATTGCTCTGTACTTTCAGCTATTGAAGGAGATACCATGTCTCCTGACTTTATCCCCTGTGAGCCTGGAGTTTCTCATCTGTATCCTTTAACTTATGTGTTTGTGGCCTATTTTTAATATTTGTTTTGTGTTACTGTAGTGTCTAGACCAAATCTTTCTTTAATGCTGTTTTCAGTTGGAGTCAAAATTGACCTTTGAAAGATTTCAAGAATCTGAGTTATATGTTAAAACTAACTTTGCAAATTCTTCTAATTTTGCTCAAAGTTATCCTTAACTACACTATGTTAAATAGTACAGCAGCATACAAAGAACCGAGAGACGTAAGTGCATTTTCTGTTCAAGTTAAAAACATATCGTATTAAATATATCTGTGTAACACACGACTCTCTGCGCAGTTTATTTCTTTGGATGGCAACAGCCTGTCATCGACAGATCTGGTTAACTTGGGCAGAGGACTCTACAAGATAAAGGTAATGATCAACAAATTGTGTTTGTTGTCATGTCTGGCCTGTGGTAATCTTTGACTTTAATCTTTCCCTTTACCAACATTTTCAGCTGACTCCTGAGGCAGAACGGAAAGTTGTGCAATCCAGAGAGCTTTTGGACACCATTGTAAAAGAAAACAAAGGTAAAGATTCATAAAAGAACTTGTTCCATGCATTAAGCTCCGTGTAAACCAGTTACTGCACAGTTACAGGATTTCAGAAATGGATCAACCCATGCACTAAGTTCTCTTTTCTCTTGTTCCTGCAGTTGTCTATGGAATCACAACAGGTTTTGGAAAATTTGCCCGAACTGTCATTCCTGTCAGCAAGCTCAAGTAAAGCTCATATTTTCAATCTATTGATTATCTTTGTAATATATAAGTGAATGAGCCCTTTCTATGCGCTTCCTTTCTGCAGGGAGCTCCAGGAGAACTTGGTACGATCACACTCAGCGGGTAATCAAACTGTTTGTCAGGCTCACTTTCAGATTTTAACATTTCCAGGGAGTCAGTGCTCTTGACTGAGTATTTTAGGTTCTGTTGCACTTCCACCAGCTTCACCAGAGTTATGCTGTGTTGTGTAGGTGTGGGAAACCCGCTGAGTCCTGAGAGGACCCGCATGCTGCTCGCTCTGAGGATCAACGTCCTGGCCAAAGGGCACAGTGGAATTTCTCTGGAAACCCTTCATGCCATGATTCAGGCCTTCAATGGTGAGCTTCAACTAGATCCGTCATCTTGAGTTTACTTAGCTGATGTGAGATATCAGCCTCATTCAAGTGTTGATAACTTTTTCCACTGTCACTACTAGGGAAAGTGACCATCATGTGACTGATCTTTGTGTTTACTTCACTTTGCCCCTTGCAGCTTCCTGCCTCTCTTTTGTCCCAGAGAAGGGAACAGTGGGTGCTAGTGGGGACCTGGCACCCCTGTCTCACCTGGCCTTGGGGCTGATGGGAGAGGGTAAAATGTGGTCTCCCAAGAGCGGATGGGCAGATGCCAAATATGTAAGATCAGTGACTTTTCTGTAGCTGTAAAACAATACGTTGCATAATATTATAGGAAATTTATCTTTTTCATCTAAGAGCAAAAGGTCGCAAGGTCCAATAGAAAAGCGTGTTTGCTTTTTGATGACCTTTTGACTTTTTACATGTTTTTTCTTCTTTCATCCCTGGCCAGGTTCTAGAGGCCCATGGACTAAAGCCAATAACACTAAAGCCTAAAGAGGTAATGTGTGAAATTCACCTCATTCTGTCTTGTTTGATTTGTCTGTGCGACAAAAATGGACCCAGGGTTCAGGGGGGAACGCACTGTACAGGCTGTATTTTATAAGTACAGGATGAGTAGTTGCAGTATAAAAATAGAGTAAAATAAGTAATATTCCCGACCAAATGCTCTCCTTTTACTTTCACTTATTAAGGTCAAATCTAAGTAAAGAGTAAAATAAATATTCACATGCTTCAGCAAAGTAAAAGTAGCCAGACTAATCTGTAAATATACTACTGCATTCAGAAAAGAGCGTCAAATTAAAAGCATTTAAGTATTCTTTGAAAATTGTACTTAAATTATCAACAGTAAATGTAATCATTCTGCAGAGATAACTGAGTGGCAACAATTTCTTTAATACAGATTTGTTGCTATTGATGCAATGAGTATGAGCAGCATCTTGATGTTGCAGCTGGTCTGGATCAAGAAAATTCTGATTAATAAATGTACTGTTGGCTAAAATAACGCATCATGTATTATTAAGAGATCAAATATTTTGTACGTAAAATTCTAATTTCCTTCACAGCAACTACAACATTTAAATAAATGTAGTGGAGTAGTAAAAAGTTGCCAAAAATTTTTTTGAGTCCTTCTTGCAGCTCAAAATTCTACTTCACTGCAGTATTTGAGCATTTGATCACATTCAATTCGCTGTGACTAGTCTCCAAATGGCTTCTGGACCTACATTCCTCTCACGCTTAGATTTCCCACACAGGGCCTTGCTTTGATCAACGGCACGCAGATGATAACCTCTCTCGGGGCAGAGGCCGTGGAGCGAGCCCAAGCGATCGCCCGACAGGCAGATATCATAGCTGCTCTCACCCTGGAGGTGCTGAAGGGAACCACCAAGGCCTTTGACAGCGGTGAGCGACAGCAGCAGCAGTTGTGAAAAAAAATCCAGAAGCCAGGTGGAATTACTGTATACAGTACCTCCAATTACAAGACCCTGCATCTCATCCGTCCTTGCTTATTTTCCGGTCTCCTGCCACAGACATCCACTCACTACGGCCCCACCCAGGACAGATAGAAGTGGCCCAACGTTTCCGCTCGCTGCTGGACTCTGATCATCATCCATCACAAATTGCAGGTCAGACCATCGACCCAGATTCTAACGCAGACGAGTAACGAAACATTATTGGGTAATCGCGCATATTGTTAAACACATCACATCTGGCGCATGTGGAGGTTTCATTTTATCTCTCTGTTTGTTAGTTTTCCTTCCAGCCAAAACATATTAGGAGCACGTCTACCGTTGCCTTTGATTGAGGCTCTGGTTTCAGAGCCGCAGCACGCCACTGTGGTTGCCCTCAACTCATAAATAGTTTGGATGGATCACATTCAGAGGCTGTATTTGCCCACAGGGATTAATAAAGTATAGCGTCTGGTAACATTACGCCTGCACTGCGCCCTTAAACAAGTCCTATTTAATGTGCGTCGTCTGGTTTTTCCAGAGAGCCACAGGTTCTGTGACAGAGTCCAGGATGCCTACACCATGCGCTGCTGTCCTCAGGTAACCTCAAGTTAAGTCGAGTTTATTTATACATCCCCAAATCACAAGTTCCTCCCTCAGGACTTTACAGTTTGTGCACCCACTATCCCCATTTGGAAAACTCTGTGGTGGATTCTCATGTGGCAGATCTCATAGTGACTGATAGTCCTGAAGCAGTTAGAGTTTTATGCAGCTGTTTCTGAGCATGATTTTCTCTCTCTGCATGCAGGTTCATGGAGTTGCCAATGACACGATAAAATTTGTGCTGAACATCATCAATACAGAGATCAACAGCGCCACTGACAACCCCGTATCCTTCCCCGAACTGGGTTTCCTAATTGAAATTGGTTCAGGCACAAATTGTGTATTGACTCTTGTTGGAATTCTGTGGTGATTTATTATGTCTTAACATCTGAACAAGATGGTATTCGCAGAAAGAGGCGAGACCATTTCAGGAGGAATTTCCATGGAGAATACCCCGCTAAGGTTTGTGACTAATGAAGCGTCTTGTTGGTATTTGTTGTCGATTTTACTTTTCCCCTCTTTCACTGCCAATTTCTTTCTCATAGGCTCTGGACTTTTTAGCCATCGCAGTCCACGAGTTGGCTTCTATCAGCGAAAGGAGGATCGAGAGGCTGTGTAACCCCTCTCTGAGCGAGCTGCCGGCCTTCCTCGTCAATGAGGGGGGGCTCAACTCAGGCTTCATGATTGCCCACTGCACTGCGGCTTCCTTAGGTTGGTGTACAGTAAAGTGCATTACATGTTATTAATTTAATCATGCCGAATAAGGTCCATTTGTGTTGACAGATGTATGAATTTCAGGTTAAAGAAAAGATGATGTTATAAAGTTAACCTACACTAGATCATTGTATTTATATGTATTGCTGTATCTGACTGTCAATATTGACTCTAATTTCTTGTCATTTACTCTGTTCAGTGTCAGAAAATAAAGTTTTGTGCCATCCATCTTCCGTGGACTCCTTGTCCACCAGTGCTGCTACAGAGGACCATGTGTCTATGGGAGGCTGGGCTGCCAGGAAGGCCTTGAGGGTCATAGAGCATGTGGAGCAAGGTAACATGTTATTTTAAATAGATAGCAAGTGTGGATTATTTCTGCTGCTGATATAAACTTTACTGTTGTGGAGACTGTCAGGCAAAAATCTAGTTCTATTGTTGTCTGATGGAGGTGTTCTGAAGTTCCAGTGAAACTCTTTACACCAGCTAAAGTGCACTGGTAGAACTAAAAAGCCACCTTTTTTTTTTTAAAGCAAACTTAAAAGGTACAGGAAGCAGTGTCTCAGATTTAAAGAGACTAACTGGTCAAATTGTGTGAAGGTGACATTAACCATGGACAAAACTGCATCAGCAACTATCTGCATGATTGTAAATCTAAGCTTAATAAATGAATACAGTTAAATGTAAAAATACAGGTTACAAATATCACTAAATCCATTCCTCTGTTGCCAAACTTGCTTTTTTTTTTTGAAAAAGTGTTTGCAAGAAATTACATAGCAAGATTTATAGCGTTGGAATACACTGTAAGCGATCTGTATTTTTACATGATGCATCCACATATAGTATGTTGCAATAAAATTACAGTTTGTTTGTGTTTCTAACTTCTGTGTGAGAAAAATACTGTTTAGAACTTGTATGACTGGATTTCTTCTGCAGCCCTATATGTTATTTGATCATTTCTTATTCTTCAGTGCCATGTCTACCAAATCCAGGCCCCTCACATCGTATAATCCAGTCTAATGTGTCTCGTAATCATTGTCAGCTATTACTTTGATGAAAACTGTGCTACGTTAGGTTCCAGTGACATCAGATACTGTGTAATGTTATAATTTGGTGACTAAATTAATTCCTAAAAAATAGGACAACCCTAATTAAGACAAGATCATTAATGTTTTCTGTGATCAGTTCTTGCTATCGAGCTGCTGACGGCCTGTCAGGGTATCGAGTTCCTCCGCCCGCTGCATACCACCACTCCGCTGGAGAAGGTCTATGAACTTGTGCGCAGTGTGGTCAAGTAAGTCAAACACATGTGGCCAAAGTACACAACTTTCAATCCACTGAAATGATGTACAGGACAGTTAATATTTATCCAACGTTCCATTTCTGCTCCTCTGCTGTTAACAGACCGTGGTTCAAAGACAGATTCATGTCTCCGGATATTGAGGCTGTTCAGCGTCTCCTGCTTGACCAGAAGGCAAGTTGTGAAACTCGCAGAGTAACTGTGCAACATACTTAAATGTAAACTCCACTGTGCTGGAAATTAAAGGATGTTGCATGTTTGTATTTTCAACTCAGGTGTGGAATGTGGCCAGACCTTACATTGACAAGTACCAGACAGAGTACATTCCCGAGTCCCGTCCCATCTCTCCAACCGCCTTCTCCCTGGATCCTCCAGCGTCACCGAGGAAACGCGTTCGACATGAGTGAAAATCTGTCCAAAACAAGTTTTTTTTAGTTGATTTTCAATAACTAAATAACTGAAGTAGTAGTGGTTAGCACTTTCACCTTGCAGCAAGAAGATCCCCGGTTCAAATCCCGGCTTGGGCCTGGGATCTTTCTGCATGGAGTTTGCATGTTCTCCCTGTGCATGCGTGGGTTTCTCCGGGCACTCCGGCTTCCTCCTACAGTCCAAAAATATGCTGAGGTTAATTGATTATTCTAAATTGCCCGTAGGTGTGAATGTGATTGTTTGTCTGTATATGTAGCCCTGTGACAGACTGGCGACCTGTCCAGGGTGTCCCCTGCCTTCGCCTGAGTCAGCTGGGATGGACTCCAGCACCCCCCGCGACCCTAGTGAGGATAAAGCGGTGTATAGAGAATGGATGGATGGATGAATTTCAATGAATGAAAATCAACCAAGATCTTAATATGAAGTTACAATATTCTTTTGTCCGTTGCAGACTAAATTCATGTTGATTTGTTTCATTCAAGTTTTAATCCATGAGGATTGTTTAATAATTTATTAATTGTGTATATGATATATATGGTATAGTTCTCTGTAATTACTGCCCTACACTACTGTGCATTAGAGCTGTATTTATCTAGACTTTTGTTGTCCCTAATTTAGTTTTTATTACCACCTGACTACCTCAGCCATTGTAAAATTTCCATGTCGGATGTTTTTTAATGATGTAGCGAAAGCAATAGTATGATTTCATATTTTTTCAGGTGTAATTATTTGAAATCTCAAGTAATTGTCACGTGTCCATCCCCAACTTATCATAATAAAACTTTATAAAGCTCTGTTCTTATTCTCATAGATTGCGTGATGATTTAAGCTCTGGTTTCTGCCCACTAGTCCTGTGCACAGAGGAGAATTTAACTGAGGATACGCAAAATGTATTTATGTTTTTGTTTATTATGTTCATTATTGTGATTGACGTGTTCAACTCTAGCAGTGGCAGCATGACTAACACTAGCAGTTGTTGTGATATTAGTTGCAATAGCAGTAGTTATGACTTTTTACTGTCACTGCTGTCATTTTTTTTTTAAATAACTGTTTTAAAAATCTACAGTGTAGAATGTAAAACACTATGCAAACAAAAAATCAGAAAAGCAAAGGTCGTCTTGTGAGGCAAATTCAAAAAATCATTGGAACTAAAAGCACACCATGTAATTTATTTTATTTTATTTTATTTTTTCTGTTCATCTTCATCTTGTAGGTGAGCTATGACATGACAATAGGTTTATCTGTTAGCTGGAGCCAGAGAGTTAGCAGTGCATGGAGTCTGGCTGAAGAAAAAAAGAGTTTGTTTACAGAAGCTGTTCAATCATTTAACAAAGGCAATAAAGTTATGATTAGTCTAAATTCAAATGATGTACTTCAAATTATAACTTTAATCTGTTGATAATGTTAAAAAATACTATAAATTGAATATATTTGACTAATATATCATGTGATAGATATCAACTTCAGAATGTTTTTTTTATGTTTTTGCTTCTGAAATCTTAAATAATCTGTGTTGCAGAAAAAATAATAATTCAAAACTGTAATAAGCGCTGAGTAAACCAGTAAAAGCCTGAGATAAAAAAGATTTCACATAGTTTAACCAAAATGCATTCATTATTGAAAGTTAAATAACCGTCTGCCCATGTGTTGCCCATGATATGTGAACACGCCATGTAACCATGTAAAGAGCAACATGTTCTGCTTTGAGGTCACACAGCTTTCCTCTGTGTGTGTTGAACTTTAAGGAAGTAAGTTTAGCAGAAGCTCCTTTGTCCAGTTAAATAGCAACAACCTGCCCTGCCAGAGAAGACACCGTTGATAGAAAACTAAAGTATTATGTCACAGGCCTGCAAAAGCAGCTTTGGTCAACAGATTCAAAGGTTACACAAACAGTTCAGACCAGTGGTGGATCTCTAATTCTAGCCTTGTCTTGTAATTCAGTGTGTTTTTCTAAAGTATTTCAAATTCAGTGCAAGTAAGGGTTGCTTCACAATGAGGATTTATTCCAACATGAGTGCACATCTCCAACATTATTCTTTACAACAATATCAGAATCTATATTCTGTTCAAATAAGTGTTCAAGGATATCCAAACTTTAAAATGAAATAAAGAAGAAATAAAAATATTAAATTAAAAAATAAAATATAAAATAAAAGGTCTAGCAATTGGGCTGCACAGTGCAGTAGTGGTTAGCATGTTTGCCTTACAGCAAGAAGATCCCTGGTTCGAGTCCCGGCCAGAGCCCGGGGTCTTTCTGCATGGAGTTTGCATGTTCTCCCTGTGCATGCGTGCATTTCTCCAGGTACTCCGGCTTCCTCCCACAGTCCAAAAATATGCTGAGGTTAATTGATAATTCTAAATTGCCCTTAGGTGTGAATGTGAGTGTGATTGTTTGTCTGTATATGTAGCCCTGTGACAAACTGGCGACCTGTCCAGGGTGTCCCCTGCCTTCGCCCCAGTCAGCTGGGATAGACTCCAGCACCGCCCGCGACCCTAGTGAGGATAAAGCGGTGTATAGAGAATGGATGGATGGATGCTGAAGCTCAGCTTCTCCTCAGAAAAAGTGCTATCAGATAAAGGAGCCTTTTGAGAGACTGGCATCGTGATTGGACGGTACTTTGGTCCATTTTAATCCAGTTTATGCTCCAGAGACGGCAGGCGGGACGAGTCAACGTAGGCCGGGTGGACGAAGGCATGCAGCTGAGTACAATCTAGAAAACAACAGAGGAGGAGTGCAGCAACCCAGGGCCAGAACAAACAGAGTAGCATAGTATGTCTCTTAGAAAACATCATAGTATAGCCTTTGGTTAAAAAAACGCCATCATATACATCGTATATTGTACAAATAACAAGTCAAAGGAAAGAGACGTAAATTGTAGAATTGTAGTAATTGTGGGCTGACTGATTTACTGATTATCAGTATTTTAGTTTTTACTGATTTATGGAAATAAATAACTTTAAAAATGGCACTACTTTGGCTCTGAACCTTTATCTAGAGTTTGTGTTCTTCTAAGTTTAACTCCAAGATTTTAAATACTTTCATTTACTGCAAATGAATATCTGCTCCAAATGTCTCACTGATAATTATTATCAGCCTTAAAAACCCACAAAATACCCCTCAATACTCGACCACACTTAGTACAGTCCGGTTCCCCCTTCTATAAATCTGCTTGGAATCTTCCACTTCTTGTTTGTCAAAGTGGCCTATCTGGACAGGTTTTGTTGGAGCTCATGCAACAAACATTTTGAGTAACTGCACTTTAATATGGATGGATGAGACTGGATTAGAGTCTGTTTTAATGAGACTGAGTTCAGATGTGTAGCTCTGTCATTAAATCTGAGATTATTTCTCAGAATTCACAGAGAAAAGTCTGAAATGTTTGCTAGGTTAGCGTCCCACATGTTCTTTGGCTCAGCTAAAGCTAACTCTCTGCAACTTCTGGATCTCTTGAGTTCCTTATTGTTAAAATATCTTGCTAGAGGTGCTGAAGCTCATAAAGTCTGAGATGTTTGTTTAAAATCAGCTCATTCTCAAGTCTTATCTGAACTGTCCTCTTCTGTTTGAACTTTCCCTAAACTTAGGAGTTAATGACAGAGCAGCACATCCAGACTCAGTCTCATTTATGTAGAGATTAAACTTCAGTGTCCTTCATTGATGTTAAAGTGCAGTTTTTCACATGTTTGTTGCACATGCTCCCGACCAAACCAGTCCAGGTAGAAGATGATGTGAAGAGAAGCTCCTGAGGATGAATATCACACATTTACAAATGTTCTTTAATTAGACATTGTCATGAAAAAGTTGGATTTCCCTTTAATGATGTTGGTTTCTAAATGTTTTCTGACACTCGGCCCCAAAGATTAAAACCTTTACGGCCCACAAGCTGCAACAGTTCACACGTTATCAACTATCTTTCTGACTAAACGAAGATAAAAAGTGAAAAACTGTCTGATTCCTGCATCATGAATGTAAATCGTTTTGGCTTTTATGACGGTAAACTGAATATATTTGGGTTTGACATTTAATAAACCAAAACAAGAAATGAATTACTGGAGAAAACAATCAACAGATTAATGGACAAAGAAAATGTGTTTTCCAATATATATGACTGAATTCCTCCAACATTACAAGATACATACAATTTAAATTCAATTTATTTATAAAACACCAGTTACAGGTCAAATTGTCTCAAGATGCTTTATTTTTATATTTTTTTGTCATATTTAAAATATGACAAAGTAAGAAATTTAAACCTCTTTACTAATCTAATTTATTATTTAGTTTATTAGAGACTAATAGACAATTAAAATAACTTTCTCCACTAAAACTAATAAACATGAGGTCAAATAGAAGGAGCAGTTTTAAATCCTGCAGTCCCATGATGACAAGAATCAAGTTTCTCAACAAAAACTAAATCTGCTGGTGGATTCCATTAAATTCCTAATAAATGATAATAAAGTGTGATACTAAAGGTTTGTGGTGCTAAAAATCTCAAAGTAAAGATATCAAGTTGAACATTTGGATGGAGGCTGATAAAAGTTGACCTCCCTTCATTTCTCTCTAGCTGACTCCATGAATTTTAGGGATGCTGGTCAAAGGCCTGCTCTTCTAGTCGTCTTCCTTCTAGTCATTTTTGTTTACAAAAACAAGAATACAGAATGTGTCTGAGCAAAAACCTCTAAAGACTCACTACAGCCAAGATAAAGACAACTCAGCTGCACCAAATCCACTAATCACTGCACCAATTAGCACCATGTGCTAACTGTGGCTAAAGAACCACATTTACCAAGACAACTATCCAGTACAAAGCCCTAAAACACACCAAGATACACATTAAAGAGGATTTTACTGCTGGAAGCTGCAAGACAACATCTAAAGAACAAACTAAAGCAATGGAGCCAAACCCGGTTCATTGAAGAGAAGCAGAGAAAATGTTTGACTGCAACCATAAAGCAGGAAGACACTGAGCTGCTCAGGTGTTCCTGATTACACCAAGCAGCCACCTGGACAGCCAATAGGAACACAGCTTACTGGAAGTCCAGAGGGCTGGGTTAGTGAAGTGAATTTAGTTTAAAGTTGAATCAGAAAGTTAACAGAGAAAGTTGAAAACTACCTTCTGATACCTGAAATCTCTGAGTTTTCACACAAAGAACATGTCAGACTGGTTTCATAGTAAAACCACCATTGTAAAAATGTGCACTATTAAATGACTTTAGAATACGGAATATTGCTACTCTTTGTTATTGTTCTCAGGTTTACTGTTAAATGTATAGAGTGCTGCTTATTGTATTTTATTGTATTCAATTTAAGAATATGAAGTATTGCTACTGTTTATTATTGTTCTCAAGTTTATTATTAAATGTATAGAGTTCTACTTAATGTATTTTATTGTATTTTAAAATTTACATTACTGCACAGAACATTTCAGATTATTTTACCACAGGTCAAAGGTACAGACTGTGTATTGGGTAGTACTCATTTTGATTTAGACTGATTAGCATACAGAACCCTATGATGTTTCTGGTATACAGCTGAGAACTAGTTGCTAAAAATACAGAATATTATTTCTTATTTTAGGTGTGATAATTGTCAGTAAACATTCTAAGAAGTGGAAATTGACAGGGTTGTATATCGTGCTGTTCTTGCACAATATTTGTCACTTAATTGCCCTCAGGATACTGACGTTGAGCTTACCAGTTTACATAACAGACAGATGTGGCAGCTAATGATGCTGTAATTCAAATACAGATCATTCAAATACAGTAATTCAAATAAACAAGGAAACAAGTCCATCATAATTTGAATGTTAACAGTCCAAAATGAAAAAGTCATATACAGCTTCCCTATTGGATTAAAGAGCCAAAAAAAAAACACGAAAAATACTTTGTAAAAGTGAGAGGTCGGTTGCAGCTTTCATTTTTTCTTACAAGTTTTCGGTGGCCCTGCAAAATATCTGTTGTACACCCCCCTCACTAAAATTAATCTGGATCCGCCCCTGCAACAGAAACATTTTGAACAATGACTGCCACATTTTAGCTTTCTGCAGGACTTTGCTTGGAACTGAAGTTGAAGCAAAGGTGTGTTTCTACACAAACCACAAACATATATTCTCTGAGTAAAAGAGATGAATTGGAGCAAACACAAAAGCAAAAACAGCTAATGCGAACATGTTTTGCACTATTAAGGTCCATGTCAGATGTGTTCAAGAATGATGAACTGTATTTGTGAAGCTCGCATATTGCATTGCATTGCCTATTCATGCATGTGGTACAAACCAATAACTTATAAGGAGTCGATGTTTGAATTAAATGCTATACTGTCAGACATTATTTTAAATGAAGCATACATAGTCACTATTTAAAACACCATCAAGCATGCAATCTCGTGTAAAGAGAAAAAAAAACTTGTAGCGAACAATATGCTTAGAAATGCAGCAACAGCATCCACACTACCCCTTGTTGCAGGAACAATCAGTGTGGTTAGGTGTTGTCAGATAAGGCGGTGACGTGCAAAACTCATGAGCTGTTAAGGAGGTTGCTTTCAGGTTTCCGGAAAAAAGAAAAGACAAAAGCGTGTCTCCTTCGAGCCGGATTCGAACCAGCGACCTAAGGATATCAGCTGTTGCCGCTACAGTCCTCCGCTCTACCAACTGAGCTATCGAAGGGACGATACCACACGCTTTCGTTCTACTGTATTCAAAGGTAGACCTAAATATGAGTCTGTATATTACTCATTTTGTTTTATTATATCGCCCCTGCTGCCATTAACCCTTTAAAATACTTAGATACGTACCGGAAGTGCGGCAACATTTTAGGCAATGTCAGTTTTACAACGTTGGCTTGCTACCGAGCTAACTACTGCTATTCATGAGTTTTCAGTGACATTTAAGTCAGTTCAACTACGTCGACTCAAATTCTCTTGGAAGATATAAACCGCCCGTTTATTGCAACATTTTTAGACAAAACCTTTAAATATCGTTAGGTCATTTTGGTCTCAAAACATTTACTCGGCCGGTGTTCTAGATTAACTGGTGATCCGATCAACTGGTGATTCAGCGTTTCTGAGACAGATGTTTCGTAGGCGTGGCTTTTCAGGACCCCTTACCGACTAACCAGGAAATAAACAATGGAACAACTTCGCTCCTAAAAATGAGATTTCTGCTGTTTTATTCATTTTGGTCCTGACAAAAATATCTGGAAATAAGTCGCATTCTCATCGTAAGAGTCATGCGCTGTCAGGCAACAAGAAAGAAAACTACGTAACCGCGGTTGGAACTAGTGGAGCTGTGATCACTGTCAAAACCTGTTAAAGCAGCAGACAGGAGACCAAGACACGATGTGCACGTTATTTAACAAGAAGTTCACCAAGCTGTGTGATAACAGAATGCCGAAGTGTTGCAGTATAACATCAATATATCGATACAGTATTGGCAGGTTTAGATCACTTTGTAGCTACACCGTAGCACTGTCTTATTTAAATAACACAAACGTCAAAATTTTACTTAAACAGCCCAGCAGTATTTAACGTATTGGATTTGAAATGCAGCAGTTTAGCAAAATTCACAGGACATTCATGTTCAAACCAGCAGCAGAACTTTGTTGTGTCATACTACTCTAAACTGACATGTCATTGAGAAAAGACACCGATTCCTTTCAGTATATCACATACACTGGGACGTTAGCTCAGCTGACTCAACAGGAGATCTATAAACCCGATGCAGTGAATCGGGTTCAACTCCAGCTCACGGCTTCCTGCGGTAGGTTTTCTCCCTACTTTTCCGTCCGTCTCTCTATTTACCTGTCAAATAAAGCTAATAAAATGGGGGTATTCACAGCTATTGGTAGTCATAAGTATATATAAGCGTAAAGGTGTTCAGTGAAGAGGCAGTTTTTAGTCTGAGAGGGAATCTGCAGATGGAACTTATGGTAGAACAATTCAGCAAGATGATCTTATTTGGTCTGTTTTTATTCATTCTTATTTTATTGTTTCACGTCTTGAGTTGTGAGATCTTGTTTGAAACAGCAGCTAGCTATATAGTTCAAGGGTGGGCTCGTTAAGGTTTTGTAGAATAAACATCCTCGTCTATATTATTGTTCTAGGTCTTTAGAAGTAAAAATACCTTTAATTTTGTGTTCCATAAAGTCACAATGCATTGATTCTATAGAATACAATGTTGATTATAACTTGCAATGCCCCAGTAAAATAAATAAATCCTGAATAACGGAGGGAAATAGATGAAGGATATCGACGTTCTGAAGGTTGGAATGTGAAACCTCTGGTTAGAATGCGGTCAGATGGTTTATATGATGTCATTGTTTTACTTAAAATCTGTTTAAAAGTAGAACAACTCAGGTCCGACTGGTTTATCGTAGTAAGCTTTGGAAACGGTATTAGAACTTCTCTTGCTCTTTCTGTCTGACCGTCGGACTGAGGCCACAGACTGTCACCAGTTAATCTGGTGGAGATTGTCACGCTCTACCGCAGCGAAGCGATATTTCCTCTCCGTTAGGCGGAAGTCCTCATTAAACCGAGTATTTTACTGGTAGACTGAACACCCGTGAGTCCAAACAGAGCAATAACAACAATCTTAAAGCTGCAACAAGAACATTTTGGAACAGTTTATTGACATTTGTGTGTTTTGAACAGGCATCAACACAGTCACCTATGCTATGTATTGCCGTTGTAACAGCTGTCTTCCTTACTGAATATCACCAGTTGATCGGATCACCAGTTAATCTTGAACACCGGACGTGGCTAACAGCAATGCTACCTACCTGTTAGCACGGCTCGTAGCTGCAGTTACGGTAAAAATGCGCACAACGAAACAGGAAAACGCTGAAAAACTGTTCGATTTTGACACGTTTTGCCAAACGGCACACTCGTGGCTCATCCTGTTTTAAATATTTTTCAGAGCAACACATACTAAGCCTAACATGGACAAAATAATTACATTGACTAGCAGGTAGCACATACCTGTCTCTTGCGCACCAAACAGGAGTGATGGAATCGGAAGTGATAAAAGTAAGGAGAATTCACTTTCCTGAATATGTTAGGTAAATAACGCAATTTTCCACTACAAAATAGAGATTAGGGACCTTAATAGTTATCAGATATAAATTACTTTTCCCACTATGTGAAATTTTCCACTGACACTGATGAGCCTAGAGTGGGAATCGAACCTCAAACCTTGTAGCTGTGCAGAAGACTGTTAGATTCGGACAGACGTAAATGCTGCATCCTGAATCACACGCAGTATGTGTGCAAGTGTTCTTAAACTGTATAGATGGAGCTTTATGTGACTGACTCCATTTAACACACATCTAACTGAATATGAGCTTGTATAAAACTAATTTTGCCTGACGTAATTGGGACTTTGTAACTAAAACAATTATAATCAATCAGTCCACGGATGATTTAAAAGCAGCACTAACAGAGGTTGCGTTTTTACACAAATTTAGCTGTAATGCATTAGTGAAAAACGTTGAGGGCATTTGTACAGAAGTTAAGAAGCAGTTTAGGTCTTCTTATAGTCATTGTTATCTCTAATATTGCCCCAAACAGCAGGAAAGAGTAGTGTTGTTTCAGACAGATGGATAGATACTTTATTGTTCCACATTTAGATCACACAAAAGTGGCTAATTTCCCAACTACAATAGTTTAATTTAGCAAAAAGCCATATAATTGATCTGTGGTTTTGTTAAGTAATAAAAGGACAGTCATTTTAGAAAAACAGGCATAATCGATTGAATTAGAAATGGTTTATTTATGGAGAGAAGAAAGCACTTAGTTGTCTCTGCCTACTCTATTGCATATCAAAACAACACCAATCAATGGAATTTGCTATGAATGTTTGAGGATAATTCCTTTGATAAAGAGAATTTTAGAATCTGTGTAGGATAGTTCTCTTCTGCGACATTACAGATGGAAGGAAAAATCAGAATGATTTGATTTCAAATACACTCTGACCTTATTGCCTAAACTGTGTGAAAATTCAGTGGGTTTTCAGTGGGACCTTTTCCTACCAAACTAAGCAATGCAGATAAAAGAGAGCTTTCTTGAAGATCTCAGTATATCTCACTGTACTGGATACAGTGATGATCTTTTCAAAACCAGGAACTATTTAATTTATTCCAGAATGATTAGTTTGTTTGTAATCTCAGACTTTAACATCATGTTTTTATTTTCCACACTGTAGAGGCAATACCACAATCTCCATGTGCTTATAGTATTTTCAAGTAGAGTCATTTTGATCAGAAACACTGTTCTTCAGTCTAGGTCCACTTGTAACCACTAGGTGGTGATATTCCCTCATACTAAGAAATGGAAAATAAATGTCTCCTTGAATACACACACACCTGCCACAGTGTATGCTGATGGAAAATCATTCCTTTCTTGTACAGAATCCAGATTTTCATCCAGGCAGATCATTTACCTGAACCATTTTTAGTTTTCAATGCATAAGAAGACCCAGCATGTAAATAAAACCCCAGTAAGTGCATCACTTGAGGACCTTGTCTGGAGTTTGAGTACATTTGAGGACAACCGGATTTTATCAGTTGACTGCATGCAGGGAGGATTTTGCAGGTGTTGTATCACAATCCTCTTATGTTTTCATCACATGGACTCATCAGCCTCCATATCCTGCCAGTAACGTGATCACTGATAGATTGGTTGTGGGTCTTTTAATTCTAGAAGTTCCACGTACTGTGACCTGCCAACACCAAACAGAGGACGTGCCATCCACTGAATTAGAGCACAGCTAGTCTTACTAAACCCATTGTGTTGTGCTTTCAAAAGAGAGTGCACAAACAACCTGACAAGTTACATGTATCACTAACAGAAATGTAGATATGTTGTTTTTACTGCAAAAACTCCAGTGTCTGACAGCAATACTGAGCAGGGCTGTTGTGTAAACTAACTCTGCATGATGCTTACAGATTTACAGTTGGCTCTTTCTACCTTTACTCCACCATATGTCTTGTTGAAACATTGTACTACTTTGTACTGTTCTCATTCCTTTCTTGTGTATTTGTGCCTTCTTCATTATCTTAAGAGTAGTTCTTCTCGAACAGAGAAAAGGTCACTGAAACAAATATCAGTGAGAATGTACACTCTAAAAGGGTCAATATATAATTGTGGGACTTTTTGTATCATAGTTGACATTTTTGCTGTTTTCAAGACTAAAATCAACATGGCCGCCTGTAACCAAACACCACATGATATTTTTACAGAATGATTTTTAAAAAATATATATATACAACTGAGTAAAACTGAAATTGACAGTTATCTATAAAGGTAAACCTGTTGACGAGCGATAAATCCACACTTTACTCACACACTGCTTTATGTTAAATAACTAAGAAAGCCTTGCAAGTATTTTCTTCAGGAGGAAATGACATCATGTCAAGTTGTTCATGCGATTTGGAATTAGCACACTTCCTTGAGAGGTGTTTTTGATACAAAGTTTGATATATTGCCAAAAAAAGAAATATCTGTCGTGATTTTCTCAACTTAATTAAAAGAACACAAATCTATTTTTGAATAAGCTTGTTTTATTATTGTTTATCTAATTAGAAGGTGGTTGTTATTAAATTTAGACAATTATTTAGTTGATATTTTAGTGATATTCAGCATTTTTTATTAATAAGCGATTGGTTCCATATTAAATAATGATGTAATTTGTAAAAACATGATCATAATGAACATAGTAAACATTAGTTGTTTTTTTTACTTTTAATAAAAAATGTATGCAAGATATATCCTTGGATTTCAAAAATCCCTCAATTATATATTGATCCAAAAAGTACTTCAAGGGACCTTTTCATACCACATAAATAAATGGATGGTTGCAAGATTTAAAAAAAAAAACTCATTTATTGTATTAAATAAACCCTTTAAGTGGCAAACAGTATTTTGATGTGTTGAGTTGACGTAATATTGTTGGTAATTGCATTGGCTTACTTTTTTGTGTAATTTAAATTCAAATTTCTGCATTAGTTAGTTTAAAACTTAATTCAAGTTGAGGTAACTTCATGAAATTGGCTTGATAGCTACGATTTTTCATCAACTCAGTTAACATGTCTGGACAGTTTTAGACAAATAAGACTTGTAATTAAAATACTTTTGATTGTAGAATAGAAGCTAATTCACTTAACTCAGTGCAGTTTGTTGGTCAAATATGACTTCATTAGAAGTTGTCATAACTCAAAAATAATGAAATTTCTTTTATTGTTGTTGAGCCTATACATTTTTTTCAGAGGGTGGAAGAGAAAAGTCCTGCCAAAGATTAGCTTTAGTGAGGTTTAATAAAGGCCTGTAATGACTAACAGGACTTGCTGTCAGGCTGCTCTCTGATAATGTCATCCTGTCCTGGCCTGTCTGACAGCGAGGCCGTGTCTCTCATGTATAGTTGCTCCTACATACAGTACATTACACAACAACATGGGACAGACGTGGAGCTTAAAGCAAGGTCATGGTGGTGAGGCAGCAGACATTCCTCTCATAACACAGGCTCCAATCCAGAGATCTTCTCCATCCTTTACCCAGATTATCATCCTGTCTCAACTAAGCAGCCACAGGGTGAAGCTGCACCTCCTCCTCGACCTCACCCACTGAAGGTAGAGGTTTAAAGAGGTTTACCATCAATCATCGACAGAAATAGACGCCTTTACCACGCCAACAGTATGGTTATTCTCAATCTAGTGCCGCATTTCAAGTGCTTTATGGCTTTTTGTGCAATTTTCATCTCAGAAGTGCGCTTAAACGTTGTAAATACTCCTAAGTAAATGGCAAAGTAGGGTCAATTTTATCTAAGTAATGGAGCTGTGTTCTTTCAACAGGTTTTAGCTTGAACCAGCCAAAAGGCATCCCATGATTAACAACCACTAGAGGTCTTTAAGTTTGCTTTCCAAAGTCACAACCTGTAACGCTTCTGGTCTGCAGCGTGCCATAAGTGTTTTGCTGTATGTGCTGTAATGGAAAAACATCTTTGATTCGTCTTGGAGGTTAATCTCATGCCCTTCACTATTCACTTATTCATAACACTCTGATATATTTTACTATAAAGTGTACACTCAGCACAAACTTTAACAAAGTGCACTGATTTGGAAGTTACTATAAAATACTGACAGGAATAGAGCACTACGGCCAACTTCATAAATTCAAATATTACGAATAGCAAGCAAAAAGTTCTCCCTATACTGATTTACACCAAAAATTTTAATACAGTTATTGGTATTTTTAGGAACACAACTTTATTGTCTAGCATCAAGGATTTTACTTGATATACAGTGAATCTATCATTTCGCCATGAAAAACCCCCCAACAATGACGTGTAAAGCTACAAATATTTTTTGTGCGATGGATCTCTCCATCAGCCGTGAGCGACCAATGAGTGATGATGCAAGTTATAACAAGAAAAATAAATAAGAATCCCTCCAAAAATTCAGTTTCTTATTTAACCCCAGTGCTGTCCTGTGGATCAAAATTGACCGGTTTTAAAGTTTGAAAATGTGAAGAAAAAAAATATTTTCACAGTGAAACTTCTAGGGCTGGACCCGAATATCCCGAATATCTGAATATTCGTTCGCTAGGGCACTATCCGGATATTAATTTGGTATCCGAATATTCGCACGTAATATTTGAACATTTTTTGGTTGAAAAAAAGAAATGTTTAAAGTGTTTCTTAAGAACATTCACACACAAAAAATCAACCAAAATCCAGCGATTTTTTTTTGTGTGAATGTTCTTAAAGAAAATATTAGAAGTTTTACTGATATATATGTAATCATTTTAGATATTTTTATGATTTTTGTGGAAGATTTTTACTAATTTTTGAAAATATTTACAGGAATTCCCTTGCCACATTTGGGGGATTTTTGCTAAAATAAAACTTTTAAGGGAAAATTCCTTTTAAGGAGTTATCAGAATTTTCTTCCTGAAGGTTTTGCAAATTTTCTTTTGCTGAATTTTGGATTTTTTTCAGACAAGGAAACAATATTTTTTGATGCCCGTAAATGAGGACAACAGGAGGGTTAAATTTCTAACGGCATTTCGTATGAAAGACGAAACGAAGCAGAGTTTTGCATTAAGTTGTTTTCCAGTTTTATTGTTAACAAACCTCTAAAATTTTCAACTAGCATGCTAAATACAAAAGGGATAGCGTCAGTAATGTCTCTTAACCCTGAAGTAATGTCCAACCCTCAGTTACATCACATGTAATACACACATAAACTGCTGTCATCTGTAATATCAGTCCTTTCTGCCTCTATGGTCACTGGTTTGCCTTTTCAGCTATCATTTATCAGGCACACAAAAGAAGAACTCACACCTGTGTTTAGTACAATGTTTAAAGGAGTTACAGCTTCCTCCCTCGTTGTTAATAATACTGTATGTTTTTTCCTGCTTTTATTCGTGCCATGTAGCAGATGACATGACATGGGTCCATTTTAGGCCTTTGTGGGACTTCCGCTCCCCTTCCACACCGCCAAAACATAAAAATGGGACACATCCGCCTGCCTGCTTTTTTTTATGAAGGTGAAACTCCCACAGGTCCCCTGGTTCTGTGTCCAGTCTTGCTGTTAAATCAGGCTTGTGCTCAGTCATCTGTTACTTCTTTCCTGTGCAATGAGTGAACATGTCAAAAGGTGATGTAAAATATAGAGTATAAACTTCCAAAGGAAAGTAATACCAAATGAGTTATATCACATGGAGAGTTACATCTTGGAGCCAATATTTATGTAACACAGACCTGTTTTGAGTTTTTTGTCATTACAGATTACACCGTCTGATGAAATGTGAATGGAGGCAATGTTATGGCTAGGATCAGGCAGAAAGATAGCAGTGATAAACGTCATAAAAATGGAAGAGCAAGAAAAGCAGTGGCAGTGGGTGTTTAGAGGCCTGCATTTAATGCTTAGCCTGTGGGCAAGGCACCTTCCCTCCTTGCCTGGAGCATGTCTGGCTTTTTGTCTGGCTTTTACAGCAGAGTAGACAGCTTACTTGCAAAGGTTGAGACGGTTCAGCGAGCTGAAGGTACTAGGTGACATGGCGGCATGAGAGGGGAGGGAGCCATATCCTTTTACAGTCTGGAAATAAAGCTGGGCAGCAGTCCTGCGTCTGTCGTCTTATTGGGCCATTAGATGACGAGACCATTGCAGCGCCACTGGCTGTGGAGGTCCGGCACAAGAATGTAGCAGACTGGGAGGTAATTTAACACAAGGAGTATCATTTCATGCCAATATTCCATGTGTTATTGAACTAATCCCCCTGTATTATAATGTTTGGCCTCACATTTAGTCCCTGAGCCTTTGTCTGTGGTGCACTTACAAGCCGGTTGTTTAAATATACAACAGAACTGACATAATTACTGGTTAGAGAGGTTAGAGCCACCTTTTTTTATATACCTTTTTTAAGGACAGCACTGTTCTCTCCTCAAGGAATGTTTTTATATTTGGGGAAACATCTGTATTTGCTTTCTTAGCGGGAGTTAGATGAGAAGATTTATACCACTCTCTGAGCAAGAAGAAAGACTAGAGGCAAGCAGCCTGCAATAAAATACACCTGCAAGCGATTCCAAACCTCACTGAGAAACTTGTATGTTTTTTAAAAAATCTTTTTTTTAAAAAAAATGCAGAGTAAAAGTGACTAATTGTGGGTTTCACAGTTGGTTTGGTACAAGACTACTTCTCCACCTGACTTGTTGGCGCTCTCTGAAGGTTGCCTGAACTTGGAGATGACCGCACAAGCCCCATCACTCTGACACTTTCTGTCAAACCAAGAAGATATAAAGCAATAATTAATAAGCTTTACACTTTAAAAGCCAGTTCTTATCGTTTTTTGACCGAAGCAGGCAAGCTTTTTTTTTTCTCAGCTATGCTAACTAGCTGCTGGCTGTAGCTTCACACTGACTGTACAGACATAAGAGGGATACCAGTCCTCTGATCTAACACTCAAGAAAAAAAGCAAATATTTTCCCAACTGTCAGACTATTCCTTTAATGATATGACTGAGTAGGAGTTGTGCAACGGAGGGAAAACAACAAACGGCCGCAGTTCAAGAGAGTAAAGGAATTTTCTTGTAATGTACGCTGCTTTCATCCTACCAGGGGAATACACCACAGACTGGCTGAGATTAGACATCCTTCCTGCAGCATTTTTCATGGTGACCCCTGAGATTTGAGGATTGGAAAACATGCAAGTGATGTGCAAAGAGAAAAGCTCAAGGTGCATCACCTCTTGCCCCGGTGGATCATCTGGAGACAACCGAAATAGCCCATGCAAATCTGAAAACACACAGACATGAACCCTGTCCCTTTTAAACAGAGGAGGCCGTCGCTGTGACGAGAGTCGCAGTATTCCAGGAATGTCCTGATCCGTCAGGGCCGGGATGCCTTAGGGAAGAGACTGAGAATCCTCAGCCACCCCCTCCTCCTTCTCCTTTAAC
The DNA here is from genome assembly GCF_021347895.1 of Acanthochromis polyacanthus. Classification (NCBI taxonomy): domain Eukaryota; kingdom Metazoa; phylum Chordata; class Actinopteri; family Pomacentridae; genus Acanthochromis; species Acanthochromis polyacanthus. The sequence goes on along the minus strand of NC_067120.1, from coordinate 15,413,430 downwards.
ATATACATGCACGCATAGGAGAGGATGATTCATGTGACAGGCCATTTTCCCCGTGAGAACAGATTACTCCTGACCTCACATATTCATAGATTTGATGTATAATCTGTTCCCTTTTTCATCTTCACCCATCAGTCTGTCCTGTCTGTGACTTTCTGCTCCTCTTTTTCTCATCCTGTTCAAACTTTAAAGCTTTTACACAGTATCAAATGAGGATGATAAATCTCTGCCTGCCTGTGGTGCACTTTTTTCCCCTTAAAAGTATCTTTTGGCTCAATGAGGTGATGTAGCTCTTAAAGTGGAAAAAAAAAAAAGACATGCAACTGGATGATCCTTTAGGTCAAGAGTTGTGTGACCCCTCAGGTTCAGGTCTGTTGTCTGTCTGGTGGGCAGGTAAAGTGTAGTTAATGAATGGCAGTTAGGAATAAGTGGTGATATGTGGCAGGAATGTGACACTGGTGGTTTGCTGAAATGATCCGAATGTCTCACTAATTGTTTTGTGTTGTGCTTATTAAGAAATGCAGTCATATTTTAAGGCAAGATACACGTTTATTGCTAAAAACGACTTTTTCTGAAGTAGCTTGTTGTTCGTGAATCAAAGATATGCATATAAACATGATGATTAAAGTAGAATCATCATCTTCATAATCATCTTTATGGACATTTAAAAAAAATCAAATATTTAAAGCACACATCAGGCCATAAAGCCTTCCAGAAATGGTTTTAAAAAGTCTGATTTTAGGAGTCAATGGGAGTGGTCTGGGAAAGGACCAGAAGAGGGCGGTGCTAATCTCCTCATATTCCCAAATGTCAATGAAACTCTACAAAGCAAACTTGAACCTAGAGGTGTGTGGGATGGAATCATTTAAGGATAACTGCAGAGCTCTCACATGATACAGTTTAAGTCTAACTAGGCATTTCTACACCACTGGCAAAGATAAGCTCAGCGTTCCCAAATGTCTGCGTCTTAACCGCCTGTAAATGATCGTTTTATACTTAAAGGAGTATGTAATAAGTGGATATCCGTAGATCCACCTGGTTAATGCGCATTTTTCCTCTACAACACTTGGATTTATGCAGAGTTTCTGCTCCTTCAGAATGAGACTGTGGACTTTACTTGTCATTATCCCGGTGTGCGCATCCTCTCCTCCTCCAGTGGGTGAGTTGAACCTGTTTAAACTTGAACCAGACTTAAAGCGCTTTATGAGGATGTGAATGAATGAAACCAATCTTGCGCGCAAATATTTTAAGAAACTGAAGTTTGCGGTGGCAGGATAGGCTGACATAGCTGCAGTTCTTCTCGAACTTTTGCTCAAGTCACACTGTAAACGCACCTTTTCTGTCACCAGAGTCGCCAAAAGTCAGAGATCCAGCTGTGGAGCGCCGCTGCTCTGGTCGAGCCTGCAACCCGCGCATGGGTAACTTGGCCCAGGGCAGAGTTCTGAGCACCGGGTCGGTCTGCGGTTTCAACTCCTCGGAGCCCTACTGCTTCTACCAACAGCCTGCAGCCCCCCGCAGCAGGGAGTCTTGCCCGGCGGCGACATGCAGCCGGTGCAACTCCGCCATCCCCAGCCAGGCGCACCCTCCTTCCGCTATGAGCGACTCCTCCTTCCGCTATCCTGACACCTGGTGGCAGTCCGGGGAGGGGGTAAAGGTGGAGACGCTCCAGCTGGACCTGGAGACGGAGTTCCTCTTCACCCATCTGATCCTGGTGTTCCGCTCCCCCCGCCCTGCTGCCATGGTGCTGGAGCGCTCCCAGGACCGGGGGCGCACATGGAAGACCCTCAGATACTTTGCGCGCAGCTGCGAGGAGGAGTTCGGAGTGGCAGAGGGCTCACCAGTGGGGGAGAGTCGGGCCACTTGTACCTCAAAGTATTCAGGAGCTTTCCCTTGTAGCAGAGGAGAGGTGGGTCTCTGTGTGGGTTGATTTAACTCAGAAATTGGAACAAAATGAGCACTGTACCTGGTAAATGTCACCCAGGTACTGAGATACTGAGCAGTGAGTGCACAAGATTTGATGTACTACTATCACCTGGAGAAAGTTTTAATATTAATATATTCATATCCCTCAAAACAGCCCCATTAAAGTCTGGATTCATGTAAAATTTGGGGTACGGAACCAGTTAGATAAATCCAATTCAATTCAGTCATCCATATGAGCGTTTCTATCTGTATTAACTCACTCAGAATGCACACTATATTTAAACTGTTGACTTTGAAAACTGTGAAAACTACCAGAATTGACATATTAGCATTCAGTGTAGTGAACTGAGATTGTCTTATTTGCTTTACATCAGAGCAAAAACTCAAGAGTCGACTAGAGGGCCTACAGTCAACTTTGGTGCAGTGAGAACTGAGATGTAGCTGAGGGACGACAACACAGTTTCAATATTGGATGATGATTTTATTTCAGAGATCTGAGAGTGACCACATCAAAACCCCTCTGCCAGACATTTCCCCCGTCACTTTGCAGTAACAGCAACCACCATCTGTCTCACTCTTGTCCATTTATTGGCACCAGGATGCCCTATAAGCTGATATCACACAAAACCACAGAGCAAACAGTTGACCAAGCTTTGTAAACTAATCCCCTCCGATGAGCTGTGTCTTCTAAGCCTCAAACTGCTTTGACATGCACCACTATAATATCAGTGTTCACTTTTATCTTTGATGTTCTCCCAAAGCATTTTCTGGACATGCTGTGTCATCACAGGGACGTCTGAGCCAGATAAACGAGCCATGGTTAATTCATGAGCTGGCCATCCATTCAAACAGATGGCCACAGATAGAGAGACTCTCACTGGTTGGTTAAGATTTGTTTTTGCTCTAAAGGACCTGAGACCATTTTGGGACATTCCAGTTCAACGACTGAATTAATATACGGTTGATAACTGCAGTATATTTGTGTGTCTTTTTTCTATAGTGTGAGTCCCTAAATATCAAGAATGAAAAATCTTTTATTGTCGTTGTGTTTATGTCCAGTGTAAGACTCTCATATATCCATCCATCCATTCTCTATACACCGCTTTATCCTCACTAGGGTCGCGGGGGGTGCTGGAGCCTATCTCAGCTGTATTTATTTTTAGCCTTCTGCTTTTAACAAAGACATTATGTGATCGTCATAAACCAGCTTTTTGTGACACAAGACTGGAGATGAGATTCTGTTTGTTACAATGAATGATATTTGTTTTGTACTCACTGACCACTTGGTGCCGCAACCTATCACATTCTGATTCAAGCCTCTCACACACAGCACAAATTTAAAGGACAAGACAATAAGATATGGACAGGAGGACCACACAGTATATGAAAACTTTGTGAAAACTAGTTCAATTATTCCTTTCTGTTGGCTATTGGTGGGACTGACTTGTGCAAACCTGGAAAAAATTTTTTAAATACAGTTGCTTTTTCACTGAAAAATTTTTGAGGCAGTCACATTACATTAAAATCAATGAAGTTCTTGTGCGCGTACAGAAAATGGGAAATGCATCAATTCTTTCAGGTAAATGTGTTTTAAAATGTAATACTTCAGTATGTGTTTGGAGTCAGTCGCACTTTTCTTTCATGCTGATACACAATCAAGAGGCAGACAGAGAGGATACATCCGAAAGATCAATATTCAACAAAGTGTAACATTTATTCATCGGAGTTAGTTAGAGTTCTCAAGAACAGCAGTCGTTAGTGGAGCATGAAAGGAAAACCACATCGATGGTTGTTTTTTATTTGGAAGGCCAAGAAACAAGAAGCACAATTTATGTTTTCGTCATGGTCTGTTAGAGAGGCTTTTACAAGTGAAACAAGAGATTTTCATGTGTCCTGTCCTTCTATTTTCAGGTGATCTATCGAGCTCTATCGCCCTGGCACTCGGTGGATCCCTACGGACCGGCTGCTCAGGATCAGCTCATGATCACCAACCTGAGAGTTCGTCTGCTGCAGAGTCAGACGTGTCCCTGCCAGGCCAAACATCCTGGTGCCGCTGTCCTCCCTACAGACCATTACGCCATCTATGATTTTATTGTCAAAGGCAGCTGCCTTTGCAACGGACATGCTGACCACTGTGTACCCACCAGAGGCTCCAAACCCAGCCTACAGAGGAGCAGCAACATGGTGAGCAACTCTGAGCTGGCTTTTGTGAACAGCTTGCAGGTACAACACAGTGCTCTTTGCTCTGTTGTGAAAACTTACTCAGATGTTGTGTCAAGTCTCCAAAAGCGTTCTGTTTGCTTTGTTGATGTGGTGGGGCTGGGGGTAGAGGGTTTGGGGTTTTTGTTCCCACCACTCCCTTGTTACTCAGCTGTGTGCTGGTATGTGCTGCTGAGGCTGAGGGTTGCAGGGAAGACTGGATATTAAGCCACAGCTTTACCTACCATTACAGGGATTTAAGGATGTGGAAACCTTAATTATGGTGTTCAGCCTAATACTTTAACAACCCATAGTCTCAGTCATGTTATTCTCTTTACTGTAAGGGGAGAATAGAAGCACTAGTTTATTTCCAACATAGACTGAGGGGTGTAGGTTTGTTACACGGGTAATTGTACAGCATGTAAACACTGTCATTGAGCATTTAGATGTTAGCATGTTGCAACACTTAAGAAGGAGGGTAGTGACTGTCAATGCATCAGTGAAACAGTAATGTCCGCACACTAATTCCTGTCTAAAAATGTATGAAAAGCATATATTTTCATTAATAATCAACAGTTTTGATGAACTAATAACTATGTAATTAAAGTCCAATGAAAACTCAAACTGGCATCAACCCATGTTGCAATACTTTGTTTCTCTAATGAAAGCTCCTGGATGTAAACCATTCAGTCAGCAGGTAAAAAAAGATTCAATAAAATGTCAAATAATTCAACATTTTCTGTCTGTTGTGTTTGTTTGACAGGTCCACGGCAAGTGTGTTTGCAGACATAACACAGCCGGTGACCACTGCGAGCGCTGTGCACCTCTGTACAATGACCAGCCCTGGCAGGCTGCCAACGGCATCACAGGGACACCGCATGAATGCCAGAGTGAGTGATGGGGCAAGAGAGTCAAATGCAAAGTAGGACACACAGCATGTTGACTTATCTCCAAAATGAATTTAGTGCCATAAATCTCATGCAACCTTTTAGATGCTGATGCATGGTGAATAACAGAGCAGCTCCTCTTTTTTCATGTCAGCTATTCTAAGAGTCGTCACTTCTATCAGGAGGGTTCAGAGTTCAAAGATGAGCTGACCGAAGTGTAACGCCTCATTCTTTCTTTCATTATGTGTGTCCATCTGAACAAAGAGTGCAAGTGTTACGGCCACGCCAAGAGCTGTCACTTCAGCCGAGGACTGTGGTTGGCAACAGGGCGGCGGAGTGGAGGCGTGTGTGACGACTGCCGCCACAACACAGAAGGTCGTCACTGCCAGAACTGCAAGAGGGGCTTCTACAGAGACCCCAGCAAGCCAAAAACTGCACCCGACTCCTGCAAATGTAAGACCCTTTTTCACTGGAGTGTGGCTTCTTTTTGCCTTAAACCACAACTCTGTCTGGCTGGACGCCAGCTGAGAATTCCAATTAAGAGCTGCAGCCTTTGAAATTTGGCGAGCAGTAATGGAGATTTGATTTTTAGCTTCACCCTCCAGAGTAAAACATATTGATCTCTTTGATAAGGGTATTTGTCTCAGCACCTTTCTAAGTCCTGTCAGTGATGAGACTCGAAGAAGACTGCAGCCTGCTCCTTAGCAGGAATCTCTGTCATTCCTTCTTACTTATCGGCGTTACTGTTTTGGAATGTGACTGTAATTGCAAACAATGGAGGAATTTCTCATGGTCCGACCGAGCACATTTTTCCCATTCTTGCCCTTTCCCCTCTCCAAGCACGCTGCCGCATTTTTAAGAACAAAAATGCCATTTTGGGGAACAGATGAAGCAAGTTTGTGACAAAGTCAATCTGTCATCTCACTGCCTCTCAGGGGGAATCTCTTTACTGTTTGTTTTTGCTGCTGCTGCTGCTGCTTAAACCATGTTGAGTACATCCTCCCAGCTTGTTGTTTGTTACAAGTGGATGATAAAATACGTTTAACTTTCATATTACCCTGGGAGATTGCTATATATACTGTGTTTGTTTGTGCTTCTACAAGTGTGTTTGCCCTTTGCCTGAGAGCGTAATGCATCCTGAGTACATCTAGATCAGTGGCAGAGATGGAGGCATTACAAAGATGTTAACATGCAGTCCTCTTGTTCTGTCACCTGTCCTCTTCTGCAGCCTGTTCTTGCCACCCTGTAGGCTCAGTCCTCTCAGGTGGCAGCCCTCTCTGTAACCCCAGCAGCGGGGTGTGCACTTGTAAGCCCGGTGTTGGAGGCCCCCATTGTGACAGCTGCATGATGGGATACTGGGGGCTTCATGAATACGGCTGCCGTCCGTGTGACTGCACAGGGGACTGTGACCCCTACACTGGTGACTGCATTTCTGGGTGAGAGCCAAGACTTAGCCATATGTTTCAGCAAAAATAAATCTGGATAAAGTCATGCATGCTGTAGAGGTAGAGTGCTTTCTGGATTATTACCGTCGAGCGGGGCCCTGCCTCTGACTGGTTTTACCTCTGCGGCACAGCTCAGATGTGGAGGTCTTCTATACAGCCACTGGCCACATGGGACACAGCAGCAATAATAGTGAGATGGCACTCTTTAGGGTAGAGGAGCTTTTCTCTGCACTGCACCACTCTGGTGAGTCACAGGTCACATCACACTTAATACGCTGCACACTCATCAGCCTGCACAGATACAAATGCAATTGTTCTGATCTTGAAATCTGTACGTCGTGATGAAATTATTTATCTTACTGATCATGCTTTTGTGTTTTTTTCCAGAGAAATGTGAATGCATAGAAGTGACACTTGGCAGTCCAAAACTCTTTTGTGCTGCGGAGTTTGACTATGGTAAGTACGTTTTTATCCACATTTATTCAAAATTGTGTAAGGTAATCATAACAGTGGGCTTTTTCAAGAAAATAACTACCAGATCCCTTTATATTAAATCTTTTTATTCACTAAGTCACAAGTTTTATTCACTAATAAGTCCTCTAATTTATAATCTCAATACCACCTTTTTATTAGACCCTCTGTGTTAGATCACAGCCCATGTCTTTCAAATATCATGCTTCCAGTTTATGCTAGTTTCTGTCAAATCTTTGTACCCACCCCAGGAAAAACAAAAAAGAACACACAAAGAAAAACAATGACCTCACCCTGATTGTTTTAGAGACATGACAAATCTCCCTTCAGAGCCAGAGCAGACATTATGCATTATGAGTCTTTGTACTTCTTCCTCTCTCTTTTCCTTTTCAACCTTGGAAATATTTATTTTTTTTACAAGCGCTCCATGCAGTAAAAGATTAAGCTGTTTCTCATACAGCTACTTTGCTAATCAGTGTGTGCGTTGCCTCTGCAGTGCTGGTGGGGAAGGTGATGTCAGCTCATGATAAAGGCTCTCATGCCGAAGTGGAAGTCAAGGTCAAGAAGGTCATATACCAGAATCCTCAGATGAAGATCCAGAGGGGAAGTGTTACTCTTTATCCGGAGTCCTGGACCATCCAAGGCTGTACCTGTCCCATCCTGAACCCAGGTCAGCTACAACCTGGTTCCAATGAGACGCTTCACTGCTCACGATGCAGGAGTGTATAATTAGTCGACTCTTGAGTGAACAATCTGCCAGCTTTGTGCTGAGTAGGAGATCCCTGTTGCTGCTCGCAGAGGCTTTGAGTGGGTTCCAGCGTCCTTGCATCACTCATTTAAATGGGACATTTACAACTTAAATTTTAGAGCCACTTCTCTGTTATGAGACCATTTCACATCTTACACTCCACGATAATCATTTCTGGCAACATTCATCCCAGCCAGCCTTAGCAGCACAGTGTTTAACTGCTTATTATAGTAATATAATGATGTGCTTCCCACAGCGATTCTTCTTCTTTTCTGTGTATTTTAGTGACATTCTCAGCAGAATTGCAATGCAGTAATGCCTTTCTCCCTTCCCCTCTCCAGGATCTGAGTATGTAGTGGCTGGTCATGAAGACTGGAAGACTGGCCGACTTATGATCAACACCAAGAGCCTTGTTAAACCGTGGAAGCCAAGCCTGGGACGTAAACTCCTGCACATCCTGAGAAAAGACTGCGGCCGCTGGTAGGGAATCGCCAAGAACTGCAAAGGACAGATTGATGTAGAGGTGGTAGATCATCTGCGATGCACCTATGACGTGTTGGATGAGTGAAAAAGTAGCGAAACAGTTGGCAGAGACTCTTAGACTTGGGTATTCCTTGGACACTAAAGTGAAAGCAAAAATCAGTGCTTACAACTATTTCTAGTGTTCCCAAAAAGCTACAAGACTGTGGGTGATGTTAGTCTGTGGTAGAAACAAGCACATACAGCGAGCAGATACCTTGCCAGACTACAGTTACTGATCAAAGAGAACAAAGCAAGCCATTAATACTTTCATCCAGACAAAGCTGATGTTGGAATTTTACTCCTGTGATGGTGTGCCTCAGCTCCTAAGTCCTTCCAGTTATTTATAAAGCAACAAGGAGTGCATATTAAATCCCCAATTATACTTTATTTCCTGTCCAAAGTTGCTGTCAGAGTTGATGAGCCAGAACACAGTCACGTGCTGCTCTATCTGTTTCATTGAGAACTATTTACTTTGGAATGTTGCAAAGGCGCAGACTGAATTATCCTTGTCGTCTCACAGATTTCGGTGATAAATCGTGAATGAGTCAACATCAGAATGAGTGTGTGTGTGTGTATGTGTGTGTGAGCGTGTACTTATGCTTGGTGCCCTTGGCGGGGAGTCTGGGACTGTGCAGGTCAGAACAAGCAACTCCTGGATGAGGAGAGAGGATGAAAAAAACATTAAAGGAATCAGGCGGCTTAATCTGAACAGCTCTGCTTTGCTCTGGCACACTCGCCCGCCTGCTGTCTGACAAGAGCAAAACACTCTCCGCTCCACCCTCCCCGGGATGCAGCACATACAACTGGCTAAAACTCTTGGGATTGAGTTCGCTCTTACATCCATTTCAGCTACGAAGGTGAATCGTTGGGCTTTGTGAGGATTTTTGCTGTCCTAGAAAGACCCGCTTCCACATGAGGAGGATCCGCTGGAGACGGCCTCTCTGAACTCAACCCTGTAGGGAGCCAGTGTGGCTTTGTGAAAAAGAGTGTGCGCACTCTCTTAACATATGTTTCTCTTTTTGACCTGTGACTCCAGCTGCCCCAAAATAAATATGTATTAAAAGCAGAGGTATTAATTGACATCACAGTGTATCGAGTCCACAGACCATTTCTGAGCCAGGCCCAGTTAAGAATAGTCCTGCTGTGCTGTCTCCAAGGAGAAGGACAAACTGTGTGAGGAGGCATGATGCATTCCTCAACCATGGCATCACCACCCGTGTCCTTGTCCCAAAGACTTTACCAAAATAAGAGAAAATGGGCTGGAAATTTTCTTCTAGAGGACAAAGGGGTGATTTAGGGTGCATGAATGTACTCTGCCATCAGTGTGATATTTGTAATGCTATTTCTGTGTGTCCTGTTTGCTCTTATTTCATCAAAAAAACTGCATAAACTACACATTAGTGTGCTTGTATTTAATGGTTCTGGGAAAACTCCATTTCATTCCATGGTCACATTATGCCGAAGCGCAAGGCTATGAATAGCCTGATGCGTCTTACTGCTACATCTTCACTGGCAGAGGTGGCTGACTGATATTTAACCCATGTTTTAGTGCCGCCCTCCTTTGGTTAAAAGAGAGAAATGCACTTCTACGTGGTTAAAATTTTCACGCCATCATACAAACTCAGTTTCTTGCTTATGAAGTCTGTCTTACAAAAAAATGTAGCCCTGCAGTAAATTTTACCTTCCTTAAGGTTATAATGTGAAATTTTTGTTGAAACTGTTTCAGTGGCGCATTGATTCAAGTTTATTATAGTTTTGGACGTAGCCTGTGGTGCTATTGAACTACATTTGACAAAAATATAAATACAACACTTTTTGCGACAAATCTTGCCACATCTGTGGCATTGTGCTGTGGGATAAAACTGCACCTTTCAGAGTGGCCTTTTATTGTGGGCAGTCTAAGGCACACCTGTGCACTAATCATGGTGTCTAATCAGCATCTTGATATGGCACACCTGTGAGGCGGGATGGATTATCTCAGCAAAGCAGAAGTGCTCACTATCACAGATTTAGACAGATTTGTGAACAATATTTGAGAGAAATGGTGATGTTGTGTATGTGGAAAAAGTTTTAGATCTTTCAGTTCATCTCATAAAGAAATGCAAGCAAAAACAAAAGTGTTGCGTTTCTTTTTTTGTTGAGTCTATAATAGATTACACATAGTTTCATGGATTGCAGTACTGCTGTAATAGCCTGCATTTGTTTTAACAAGGTGTATTTACCGAGGTGGCTAATATGTGTTTATCAGTGATGTGTTTGAGCATATCGATCTGTAAGATTGCATAAATACGGACACAGCAATCAATGCAAGATTTATAACAATTTATTTCTTATAAAACCGACTCAAATTAAAATAAAGCAAAGAAATATAGAAATATAAATATTTCAAAGCAGGTATTTTTTTCCTCACAAGGCAATAAAGCAAAGCATGTTTGGGCAAGGTCATCACCCAAACCTTTTTTTTTTTTTTTGCTCAATTCTTTTGCATAAATCTCTTTTGCATATTTCCTAAAAGCAGCACATCAAAGTATACCTAAAATTACAACGCTATATTTCTTAAAGATATGCCCTTTGTCTATTGGCTTGATCCTTTGGAGAAACGAAAATGCTACTAGGCTACCACCATGACACGAGTCTTTTGCTGTTGCTAAAACAATTGCCTAAAGGTGCGGAAGCAGTGGAAATTTTAGATCGGGGAAATATTGCATAATTGCTGTCAGTCTGAAGAGGTTTGTGGTCTCTGAGCTGTCGCATGCTCCTCCTGGTTCGCCTTGCATTTTGGTGCATGCTTTAGTAGTCATCTCCCCGGCTCACTACCTCCTTGCAGGTGGGCCTGAGTAGGATGGTGTGCTCATATTGGGCGGTGTAGCTGCCCTTGATGTCGCAGAGAGGTGGGTACGGGTCTATGATGCCAAGGTCACACAGATTCTTCAATGCCATTAGGTACTTGCTCTCACCCAGGCGGTCCAGCCAGCGGCGGCAGAATGCCAGAGTGCCAAAGTTCTCATTGATCACATTCAGCAGATGTTTAGCCCTTGGAAGTCTGCGGCACAGGAAAAACATGACAACACATGAGTGAAAAGAGGCACAAACATGTTGACTCTGGAGGTTGAATCTAAATGTGAACTAACATGCAGACATGAAGCTCTGTTCTCTTTTGCTTTAATGATGATTGGAAGACACTATGTGAAGATATAGAGAGAATTCTGACGACAGGGATGAGATGAAAACAGCAACCTTATTGGCACATGTCCCACATTGAAGTTTTTCATGTAATGTGAGCACTCCATGTCATCGTGGACTGCACCTCTTCCTGTGCTGCCAAATGTCTCAATGGCGTAAGCTTCACCTTCCTGAGGGGCAGCAAAAAGAGACGAACATTTATTTGATGACATAAAATGCAGAACTGCCATGAAAGTCTTTCACAGTAGGGCAGGACTGAGTGTACCGAAAGGACAAAAAGCACTAACAAAAACCTCAAGTTGTCAGTCGTCCGACATATTCATTTACAGTCCATTAAGGACACCACTGTCCTTTGTGGACCGGCACCTCGTGTGAGTTGATTGGCTGGGTTTCATTGGCATTTTGTGTCTCTATCAGCACGCGGTTGTTGTTGGAGTCCCTGTGGTATTAGCTGATAACACTGCGACGCCCTCTCTCACTGCACCGATAATCAGTCAAAGTGCTAGCAGCCCCGTGGCACGCCCAGCTGCCACTCCAGCCGTGCACTCTCTGATCACAAAGAGGGTAATGGCCCTGTTACACCAACACACACTTCAGCTAAAAATACAATGCGCAAAGCTGCCACATCAGCATCAGCATCCCTGCCCACCCCCCTCTTCCAACACCAACCCCCCTCTGGAACTATCAGGTAAAAAGCTTGACGCAGCAACTTGCCAATTAAAATGCTCAGTTCTGTCCAAATACAGCCATGTGCTGCAGCTGTGCCAGAGTGAGGCAGGCGTGCATCTTTGGAGTTCAGTCTGCAGGACAGCGCAAATCCGTGTGAAGCAGTCGGCCTGTTAACAAACCCTGGATGCCCACAATTCAGTGCTCTTACGGTGAATGAGGAGCTGGAGTTTTAACACGTGTTGCTACTCGATGCGGATGGTAATTCCATTAAAGGTGTAATTAAAGTCCTGACGGGGGTGACTAAGAAGCTGTTAAAGCAGTGAATTGGAACGCTTCTTCACAGCCCATCGTAATCCTAACCAGCTACGTGCTCTTCCAATTACACTTAAGAATTAAAAAGGGTTTATTTACACGTGAGGTCAAACACCCAAGAAAGGTTCCGTTTCAGGCAGATTTGTTTTTGTGCTCCAGAACCTACTCACGTTAGCCTCAGATGAAACAACATTCAAAACTGAGTTGCTTAGCCCGTACAAACCTCCATCCTTGTGGCCTCTCCACCTTTTACAATAGGGACTGTCTTCCCTGAGTGTATCCTGTACGGTCCAATAGAGTGGCCATTGAGATTCCTGATTGGCTTCACTGTAAAGAGAACACCACAAAGAGGCTTCATACATATTAAACAACTGCTGAGTCTGTGCGTGTAGAAAAGGTGAAGAATGACCTCCTTTTACCTTGATATGTTTTCCCATCTATCTCCACTTCATAAGACTCCATGACCTCCTGAATGGTCTCTCCGACATCACACAGACGCACATCAATTCCGGCAAACTGGGACAGAGCAGAGTTTGGACTCACATCAGTAAGTAACACTACACAGAGGAAGAAGTATTTGCAGCATCTTTTTGTAATGTGTCTTGTTTAAAAGCTCGCTGAGATACAGTAAAGTACACACACGCATGCAACAAAAAACAATGAATAGCAGCTCCTGAATAATTCTAAATCAATGACCATTGAACAGATATTATTCTTCTTATTGACAGCTTTAATGAATTAGATCCGAATGATGAATCAGGTAGTAAGTGTAAAAAAAAAACGTGATCAAGTGCAATTTTCTGGTCATTATTCAATGCAGCTTTTTTGATACAGAGCTGCAGTTAATACATGCTGTATATTAAACCTCGCTTTTTTTAAAATTTAAAATATACATTTTCTGTGTTCTCTTTTCTGCATTTGTGCACTTTTCTTGTACTAGACAGCTCCTTTCTTTTCTTCCCCAAGTATGTTTCCCTGTATATCTATTATTTATACTGTGCATCTGTTCTTATTTTTGCTGCAGTGAAGCTTTAATGCTCCAAAGTGAAAACAAAAGTTTATGATATCACATCTAAAGTATTATTTTCTTACCACATTTGCATATCACTTTATACATTGTGCCCCTTTAAATTGTATTTGATGTTAGTAGGAGTTGAACAGCCCTTTATAAAGTCATATTTAGACTTTTTTTTTTACTCTGAATCAACCATAATAGCCACACAGACACAAGGTCAGCAAAAAATGTCAATCTTCATGGTATTATTTTAAAGGTTTGACCACAATAAACATAAATCTAGATATTAATATTAATGTAAATGCGCTCTGAATACTGGTGCAATGATTCTCATTTCTTGACAATTTAGTATTCTAATGCAAAATGATACCATCAGTGCATGAGAGGAAAAGTCTGTGTTACCCTGATGCCAGTGTTAGTCGCATCCCTCACAGCCTCCAGCAGCCTGTCATACTTTGGATTGAAAGTGACGGTGAAGGCACAGTCTATTATTCGACCTGAAAGACCAAACGGTTTGGTTATTCACAGCTACGAGGTGATCATTTTTGCAGAAATGCTCGCCGTGTATTAATCCAGAGAAAAGAGGAAGTTAATTAACTTAGGAGAACAGTTTATTCCAGGCACTAAGAATTATAAAGCAATCATCATTTTACCGTGTCAAATGTGTAATGGGACAGCGTAACTCCAAAAGCACTTAAAAAGTTATTAGTGAGCTTTCACCGTTGATGTGCGTTCCAAAGTCAATTTTGCAGACGTCGTCGTAGCGCAGCACAGTCGGGTCTCCTGCGTTTGGGGTGTAGTGGGCAGCACAGTGGTTGATGGAGCAGCCGGTGGGGAAGGCCAGGCCTGCCTTCAGCCCATTTTCTTTGATGAGCCTCCTGGAGCAGTCCTCCAGCTTCTCACTGCCAGAAACAGAGAGCAGCACAAAGGGACAACGAGGACAATGAGACTGTTGTTGAAACATCCAGAGGAGGCAGAAACCACAACGCAGCTCCTCTCTTTCCCTCACTATTGTAAAGTTCTTTCTTGTAGGATGTGACAAAGAAAAGAGATCAATCAAGGCAACATTTCTGTGTGTTTCTCACCAGATGTCAATCATAGTCATCCCTGGTTTGATCCAGCTGTTCACATAAGAGCGGACCTGCCGGTGGGCCTCGGCCGCCTGCCTGAAATCGCTCCACATCTCCTCGTTGGCCCTGTCGAGCGTTCGCTTCTCCTCGCTGGTGGTCCGCCACGCTGCGCTGCGCCTGGGGGTGGGTGGGCGGACGGGCACACCGCAGAGAGGCAGCACTCATTATTTTCTCATTATACAAATATTTGTAATGAGGATGTGACGCACTCTTGCAGGCACAGGTGAAAGCAGTGTTGATATTTTTAACCGAGGCTAAATCTGAGGAAATTCATTTATTTTCTCCTCAACGGGAAATTAAACCGCACGCTAAACATGAACCAGAATACGTGCAAAGAGCAGGGACCTAAATAAAAACTGTCACACGGTGGAAGACTGCTGTACGAGTGTGAGGGACAGTGTGGAGGTCACACACCCGTCTTTTGATGGGGGATATTCACACTCCTCTCCCTTTGGAAAGTCTCCGCTGGGATAGAGCTCACAAATAGGGACTGAGGGAGGGTCAGTCTGTCCCTTCACTGTGGCCCAGATAGAGAAAAAGGAGAAGCAGAGGAAAGCAGCAGGAGAGAGGAAAGAAAACACGAGTTATCCCTGCTGTGGTCATGACATTGATATTTTAACTTGGCTAGAGAACACGGCACAATTCCTGACTTACAGAGTAAAAGAAACATATCACTAAAATGTAGTTATATGAAAGCATTCTGGTTCTAATGACACACGTGACAAGATATTCAGAATCACTTGCTTTCACTACGTTGCTGTGTTGAATATGCAGTCAGAAATGTTTGTCCTCTTTGACACGTCATTTTGTCCTACATCTCCTGGGTCAGTCCCTCATTGTGTAACTCTAATGACATGAATTAATCAAGTCCAACTGCTTGTGAGCTCGGTTTGTATTTATCTGATGTCTTTATAACGCAGTCAGATCAACATGTAGATTCACATCAAGACTCAAATGTGAGGTTTTTTGGTGCTTTAGGTGCACTTCAGTGTTATATTATCTGCATACATAAAGCATAAAATGATGATAAATATGCTCACTATAATCTGAATTGCAGTCAAAATGAATCTAAACAGCAACAAAACGCCCCCTGGCAGACTGTTGAGATGCATTTTGCTGCATTAAGGAAAGAACAACTTACATCCTTTCTTCTTCTTTTTCTTCTTCTTCTTTTTTCCAGCTGAGTTCTCTCCCTCATCCCCATCTGTTGAAAGCATCATTAGTTTCAATAGAGTTTGCAAAGTGAGAAATATCGACAGGAGCTTGGGCACAATTCCCAGGGTGCTCCTGAAAATCAAATATAACATTGCAGATATGAGCAGCTGAATTTCACAGCACACTTTTAGGGACTTAAAGTCCCGCACCACCGCTGCTACAGATGATGATGATGACGATGGTGGCGGTTGTGATAAGGAGATACCTTCTTCTCCATCCTCCACCCTCTCTTTGTCCTCCAGTGTTTGCTGCTCCAACTGTTTTGTCACATCCCCAACACCTCCGGTTTCTCCGTCCCCCTCAGCATCATTTGTCCCTGCTGCAAAGTCACACACAGTCGTGCATGCATGTGCAGGTAGACATGCACGTGTGAGAGTGGCGTGCACAGGCACACGCAAACAGACACACACACACACACACACACGCAGAGTGAGTAAATTATTTGTGGCTCAGAGTCGTTTCAAGAAAGTGCCTCCACTATGGTCTGAACTTGGCAGGCTCTGTGAATAAATTCTTTCCATACCTTGGGAGTCAATATTCTCAAGGGCACATGTACCTTGCAGCATTATGACATTTAGCCCTTCAAAGGCAGAGCTGTGGACCACACTTGACTTAGGGCAGGTTCAACAACTCAAGCTTCTGGAGATTTGACATTTCTACATTATGAGGCAGCAATTCTGCAATTACCAGCATGGCTTTTTGCATAAGAGTGGCTGTCTTCTTACTGCACTGAAACTGGGGATACTTCTATTACATAATTTCATGCAGCTTAGAGGGATTTATAGGATAGAACATATTTAATCTGGAGTAAAATTACAGTTTATTCCACCCTTATTTCCAAATGAGAGCTTTCAATCAGTTTTGACGCCACATTTCATTTCCCAGAGATTGTCCCGTTTCCAGATGAGCGCCCTCAGCTCCGGCAGCAGAGTTGGGACAGCTGGACAGGAAAACCCTCTGACAGGTTGGAAAGTCTCCTGTCCCGCATATTTGCAGCTCGTGTACTCTATCGAGTGGCAATAAACGGGGCAATTTTGCGCTATTTTCCTCAAGGATTCTCCTACCGCAAAGTGATGCCTCTTACCTGACGCGGTGGTCTTACTCCTCTTCTTCTTTCTTCTTTTTTTCTTCACTGATTCCGAGGCGTCTGCGTCTTCTCTCTCCTCGTTCAAGTCGTCCCCGTTGAGAAGTTGAGGCTCCACTTCATGCTGTAGCTCTAGCTCCGCCATGATCAGCGACTGAGAGATGAAGTGACGCATAAGCTGCTGGGAGCCTCCAGTGGTCAAAGCAGAAAAGTGTGCTGGAGGCAGCTGAGCCAATAATGAGCTATTAGACAATCTGTGTGCAACAACTTGACCCGAATGGAGGAAGACGATCCTCCTCTGTTCCAAGGAGCAAAGGAAAAAACCTTCCATTTATCATCAGATTTCTCGGTAGGGGAAAAAAATTACATTTGGGGACACACTGCAACACAATCCTGATGTGTTGTGAAAAACGCTTAGATGTGACCACCGTGTCCTGATGTGTGGCCTTTAAAAGCTGCACTGCGCTGCTGCTGGACTCATCACTTTCTCTGAACATCTCAGGTTACCTGGCAGTGCGCACCTGACTGCAGCTCCTCAGCCACAACTGTCCGCCACTTCCTCAGTCTGCCAAAACCAGTCGACACCTTATCTGTTATTGTGAGTAACGTTTTGTTTGTACCGTCACAGGCAGCTTTTTTTCCCTTTAAATTCGATGCTCCAAATCGATCATTAATGGCGCGAATATTTGGAAACGAGCGTAGAACTGCGTATCCAAGCAACAAGCCGAGCACACTTTAGGACAGAAGCAGGTGAAAGGTGAATTTTGAAGCACTTCATGTCGTTTTTTTTATTATTATTTGAGTGCAGTGAAGCGAAACTGTGTGGACTTTTCCTCAGAAAATAGTCAAATGTCTTCAAAACTGAGGACTGGCCCTTTCTACTTCTTTGACCAGGTGGGTTGGAGGTTCGTTTTGCTGACTGTGGGTTTTTGAACAAAGCAACAACACATTCACGGTGTAATTACCTCTCTGCAGCCATCAAGACGAAATCGAATTAGAGGAACACGAAGCAACATTTTACATTTTAATATGCCACAAAGAGGACGGCAGCTGGACAGGTAATTACTGCCTTGTTTACGGTGTGGTTTCTGAGGCATGTGTCCAACACACTTTCTCATTTTCTCAAAGTAATCAGGAGGAGGACGACAAAGAAGGTAGAACCGAAGAGCTCAACAAAGAGAACCTGTCAGGTGAAACATGTGAGGATGGAGAACCTGATCCCTCCTCTGCTGCACTGCGCGTAAAAGACCCCGGTCCGCTGGACGCGTATCAGCGAGCAGCCACTCACTTATTAGATGAATTGGCCCGCCTACTTTCACAACATAAGTGGTCCGAGGAGGGGTGCATTCCTCGGGGGGTTGTAAATATCCTAAATTACTCCTGGCACGATTTGACTGCAGGGGCGTTGCACTTGAGAAGTCCGAACCTGACTGACGAACGACGCAAGTCCAAAGGTTCCCCGAAGCTGGACCGAACTCCCCTCCAGGTGTCCGCCAGCGCCAAGGAGAAGGCTGGAGAGAGGGACGATGGCGTTGTGGGGAACGATGGCTCCACTGTCAGAGAAGCACAAGTTAGATCAAAGCCACGTGTCAAAGAGCGCAAACAGAACTCCAATAGAGGTAAATGGAATCCGAGAGCACATCTGTATGGAAGACCATGTGTGCCAGGGAGTGAAAAACACTACATGACAAGTTAAAAATCTAAAACACTCACGGTTTGTCAAAAGTATAGTCACATTTATGGTATATGCTGCTACCTTTCCAACAACTATAAAATCTGCCTGTCACTTCTTTTAATATGTGTGAAAAGATGATATAATATATGCAGATACACAAGTAAGTAAATAAATCATGATAGACTGCAGCTTTGCCATTATAAAACTAGTCATCTAAATAAGAACTTTGAAAATATGAACAAAATGATTTTTTATTTTCAAATTTCGATGTTGCTCTGACTTCACCTGCTACACAAGTGTTGGGTAACACACATAGATAACAGATTGTTTTTACACCAGCTGGATTGTTGAGCATGAACTTCAAATTAATGGGTTGAGGACAAATCACATTTAAAGACATGACTTCATTATCACTTTATTTATTATTGTTTATTATTGGATTCCTGATGAAAATATTGGGTATTTTTTGTTCCAATTAATGAATAAAAGCTTCATTTGACTCTTATGTTAGCAGTTGAAATGTTTCTGTATGAATATCCGTATACGAAGATTAGTAAGGCTACTATCATTCAGTAATAATGGACTATATTGAATGTTCAGTAGGTAAATTATGGTGGAGGCAGATCTTACACAAATTTTTCTTTACATTAAGAATAACCTTGGCATAACTTAAATTTCATATAGATAAAAGTTCCAAACTCTTGTTTCTTAACATGATAAAAGGTTAATTTGCAGATTTCACATAAAAATGAGCTATATATTTTGTAACTAATGCTATGAGTCATTAATATATAATCTATACATGTATGAATATTAAGCCAGTAATAAGAACACCTTTTGTCAGGTTGGTTGAGTTTCAACTCTCTTCATCCGAATCCTTGCTTTGTCTTTAAAGTTCCTTATAAGAAGTTGTTAAACCCTCATCAACAGACTTTTTGACCTCGCACCTTCTCGAAAAGGAATGCGGCATCTGCAGCTTAAATCATATTTTTTTGTTCCCAACTGCAGACTTTATGCTTAACAAGAAAACGACTAAACCAACTTGATAATTGAAACTGAGTGGCTTATTGAAAAAGGACCATAAGTTTCGCACTTTAGAGTCATCAGGTGTACATGTATAACTGTAACCAACGCTAGTTTGGACATATTGCTTGCTAGTCTATACAACATTAATAAAGATGAGATCACAAATTATTAATTAGCCATGCATCAGTAGAACATTCTGATGTAAATACAGGTGTAATTGCCCCTGTAAGGCAATATCCGTCATAGCAACGAAGATGAAAACCCACTAGGTAATATCTCATGGCCTTTTCAGACTGAACTTGAGGGTAGATTTGGTTTCAAGCTTGTGGAAGTGAGGGGATTGGTTTTCTCGGTCAAACAAGGAAGTGGGGCACAGAATTACTACAGTCTGTTAGTGGTTGGCAGAGCTATTGAGTTGCATTGTTAAGATCAGTGTTAGCGACGTATATGTGACCTGCATTCTCCACTCTCCAGCTTTAATAAAACACCAAATGTTGTATCTCAAGCGATATAATGACTAAGTTCAGTATTCTCTCTCTCCAGCAGCTCACAACTCCACAACTTGTACTTTCTCCGTGTCGTCTGGCAGCTGTAACGGTCCAGGTATGACATGGAGCTGCAGCGTTGTGTTAGCGACTCGCTCTCACTGCTGTGTCTCTGCTGCCTCAGCTGGATATGGTTTGTGTCCAGGTTGGGTCGTTCAGCTAAAGCAGCCCTCCTACGATGAGCCTCAGCGGATCGCTTTGTGTCAGTGGGTGGTGGAGCGACTACAGGCAACAAGAAATCCTGGGTGCGTTATTAACCTCTGCCTCTGCATTTATACACAGCTGTATGTCAAACGAGGGGCTATATTTCAAAATCTCTTACCTGATAATCAGATCCTTCTTGGGTCAGTCAGATGTGACACTGCTTGGATTCAAATTGAGCTCTCTCAGCAACTATTTGGTGGATTGTTATAAAATTTTGCATCATTATTTACAAGGTTGTAGGGTTAATTTAAATATCTGGGGATGCACTAAGCTGGGGGTTTAAGAATCCTCCCCAGGGAAATTTGAAGCATCGAACATTTCATTTTGTGCACTCTGGTGAATTTTTATGTGCCATTTTAAACGTTTTCTGCATAATTTTTGGTGAAAATGAAAACTTAAAATGCAAGCACCAAAATATAATAGAAAATGTGAATCTAGTTTCATGTTTTGAGAGTAAAAAATAAAGATAGATTGCTGTAGAAGTCTTGTTAATTATGACTGGCAGACTCTGAATCCTAGTGACACCAAGGTGAACATTTGTGGTTTTCGAAGAAATACCTCATTAGCTAAAATTGTATTCAACATTTGGCCAGTGTTTCTTAAAAGCTTACAGTCTGTGTTACGTTTGCCATGTATCTCTTCAAAAACTCTAATCTGGAAGCTTGACAGTGTCAATTTTAAAGTGACTTTTTCCTCACACAGAAAGCTGCCAACAACTGATCAGGACCTGAACATGCCGCTCATACTCCGTCACTACGGTGATGTAAATGCTAAACTTAAAAACAGGAGAAAGAAGGCCGAAACCCCCACTTTAGTTGATGGGATGCCCCAGATACCAAAAGTGAAGCAGGAGGATCCAGTCCAGCACAAACTGCACTACAGGATCAATGACGGCTCCTCGTTCATATAGTATCCTACCCTTATTCTGTTTATTCATAAATGTTTAGAGATCAAAGATATATGGGCATGTGTCACTGCAGCTGATCTTTAACCTTTGACCTCTCAGTTATCCATCAGGCTACATGGCTGTATGCCAGAGTCACTCAGGTCGTCCCTGTGGAGGCTTCTACACCAACGTGTTCACTGACGACGAGTTTCCCGTCATCCTGGCGACTATCACAGCGTTTGGACATGGGACTGCTACACATCCTCTGAGGTGAGTTCAGTGCTGATATGTGGGGATGTCGATATGAATTAGAGATGCACTCTGCCGATTTTAAACACGACATTGAGTTTACTCTTCAGGACAGTAGTACGCTGTCTGTTCTTTTTGGAGCTTGACCCACATTAGGTTTTAAAAGTCATGATATTTCTGCCCCTCACATTGATTTAGACAAATGCTGCACTAAATATCTAAATACCTCTCTTACGCACAGACATGGGCTTGATTACAATCTTGTTATCTCACTTCCACAAAGAAAAGAAAGTCATCAAAATGTCAAAATGTTCCTTTTAATATTGTATCTTCTTAAATAAATGCTATAATAATATATAATGTATGTGTGATGACTTTATGAAGTGAAAATGAATTCTACATTTCTGTCCCTTCAGCTCTGACATTACAGCAGCGTGGGACCAGGAAGGTGGACTCATGTATGATAGTTGTGGAAACATAACAAAGGAGTGGAGTTGGCAGACAAATTGCACACCGAAGGAAAAGATTATCATACAGGTGATTTTGTTGGCCCAGAGTTAGAATAAAAATTTTTGAGAGTATTGCTGCCGTTTCTAATAGTGTTTAAAATGGTAAAACAATGTATGTTTTCTTTGTGGCACAAACAACCTTCATAATTTACAGGATTACTATATTAAAGAGTCAAGTGTGACCTGCATGGGAGATCTGGCTCTGATAGCACAAAAGTAATTGGATGATTTGTATGAAGTTCAGTAAAATCCTGTTTAATATTTTGGGGAAAATCCTGAATCCTGGACACAAAGACATCAGGACTTTGTATCATCCTTAGTGATGCTCTCCCAGGTCTTCACTGCAACACTTTTTATTCTCTCTGACTAGTCTGGTTTTCAACAAGTGGGAAACAGCTCAGTGGGATTGAAACCAGGTGAATTAAAAAGCTCTTTTGTAGTTTATCATAGTACTGTTGTGTAATTAAATGTCATCCAATGAGTTTTGAGGAATTTGGCTGAAGACACTGAATGCTTCTGGATTCATCCTGTTGCTTCATCAATAAATCCTAGTATGTTTGATGCAGTGGCAGCCACACATCCCCAGACCATAACAGAACCAGAGCCATGTTTGACAGATGAGTTGGTTCTTCGGGTCATGAGCTATTCTCTTTTTATTTCTCCATACTGCCCACTTTCCATCACTATGATTGAGGTGTTTTTTGTTTCATCGGTCCAGAAGTCCTTGTAGTACCAGGCCTTTCTGTTTTTGAGGCTTACTAGAGGTCCACTGATATTCTGAAGTCTTTTCTTGATTATTGACAGGGAAACATGATAAAGTTTCCTGACTTCCTGTGCAGTCATGAGAGTATTTTTCTTTACTGTGCAAATGGGAAAGTCTTGTAAGCTTACCAGCTGGTTTGCCACTTTCTTCTTTTATGCTTTCTTTTTCTTTTTAAGAACTAACCCAATGCAGCCCAAGATAAGAAACGCTTAGTATCCATGTTTCCACTTTTTTACCCCTGCAATTTGGCCCCTATGTGTTCAAAGGTTTATATCTCACACACATTTCTTTCAATATTGAAGTAAACCTACTCAAACTAAAGCAGACACTTGGCACTTTAATGTAGCTTTATTATTAAATGTCAAGTTGAATGTGCTGAAGTGCAGAGTCTGAAGAACAAGACAGTGTGTTAACTGTCCAAATAGCTGCAGGCTGGACTGCATGTGCATGTGGGAGTTGTCACATTTAGGGGAAACAGAGCAGGGCATGTTGGGTATGATGCATGGCCTGCTGAAGAACTAACACTAATCGTCTCTGACAGGACAAAGAGATTTCATCATGGCTGCTGGGCTGGTTTGCTTTAGCCGGTTTGTTCACTACAACTTACTGTTTGTCATAATATTTTATTTTAAAATCAGTTAATGTGTGGTTTTTGTCTCCTACAGTTGTCAGATATGATCTCTGTGAGGCTGTTCAGCGGTTCGTCTGCTATGCTCAGCTTCAGATGTGACAATGAAAGTGTTCAGCTTCCACTTTCTTCGCTGTCTAATGTTAACCAATCAAAGGAAATGGTGAGATCCAAATCATTTAGAAAATGACAAAAATTTACGGTTCATGAACAGTTCTCATCTGCAATGTCTGCTCTGCATTTACAGTCTTGTTTGCTGACGGAAGGGAAGTACATGTCCGATGCTGCTCAAGATCTCTTGTTGAGGAAGACAAAATGTCCTGCTGCGGCCCCAAAGAGCAACGAGAGCCTGTTGCTAACAGCTGTAAGATACTTTATATCATCATATGATGATGATTGAGCCAAGATACCCGAGTATCAGCGGAACATCATGATAGTCACCTTTATATTTGTGTAAAAAAATGCTGCCTCAATGCCTTTGACTTCCACCTGAGCCTGTAAAGATGCACTAGATGCCTTAAATAAGTCACTGTGTAGAGAACAGCTTGCTAAATGCCTTATGTTATTCTATGTAATATAATCTACCATGCGTGTAATGATGCATGGCAGGTGTCTGTGGGCTCCCAGGAGGTCCTCCAGATGGTCAGGGAGGTGGAGGGACTGGAGGAGCTGTCAGCACTGTGGAGAAGAGGAGGACATGTTGGCAGGGAGCTGAAGAGGCTCCAGCGAAGGGTTCAAAACGCAGTGGAAGACTGGTTGGACTATTATCGTGAGGCCATTGGTACCTACCAGCTCAGAGTTTATCGTCATAGCCTCTCTAGCTTTTCTGTAATTTGTAACGTGTGCACAGTCGTCCCATCTGGTTTTATAATGCAGAAGTTGGGCGTACATGTTATGATAAAGCATGTGGTGCAAATAAAAGTAACTTTGAGCCAATCTGACCTGGTAAGGTTTTTGAGAGTCGTTCAATGAAGCAAAAAGTTACAGTATCGCCTCATCTTGCAAACTCGACATTATTGAATAGTTCCATCAGGATCTTGTTCACGGTCACTCGTGTCACTTGGTGTCTGTGTGCATTTCTGAGTGACCTCTTCCTCTCCTTCAGGTATCAAGTGTCTTGACACGGAGCGGATGCCAGATGCCCCACTGAGGACCAAGCTGAGAAGAGAAATACAGTCAGCCGCTCTGCCCTCCCTGAACCCACCTCAACGGGCAGATGCTAAGCCAGCGCAGCCAGAGGAGGGCAGGGATGAGTGTCGGGAGCTTCACAGACACCTGTCAGCGCCTGCAGAAAGACCTCCAGACTTCCCCAACAAGCTGCCAAGGTACACAAATCATATTTACGGTAAGATCAGAATGTTTGACTTGTGAGTAGCTAACGAAGGGGCGTTGTATTTGAAAAGTTACACCATTTGAAACTATAAAAACAGAAAGAATAATCAGATTTTTAACTTTCTGATGCTTCCATCGGGAAACTTAAACAAATCTAAGGTTTATACATATATATATCCACTATTTCTGTCCATAAAGACACAAAAAATGCCAATTTATAAACAAGAGAAATGAATGATTCTGCTTTACAAAAAAGTATATTGTTTAGTACTGTTTCATCTACAGAAAATACTTGAAAAATCGCAACTGGATATTTCCCTTTAATGTTTCAGTCTTGCTTTAGTGTTTACCAGGCAGGAAGATTTTCATTTTGGGAAGTGTTGGATCGAGTGTTTTAAAGCCTGACCCATACGCAGCAACTGCACAGATTCTATAATTAAATGTTACTTGCTGTGTCCCCAACTTCATAAAACTGCAAATCGAAATCAGTGAACTACTCACTTGATGCACAAAGTTCATGTTACACATCCCCGCGTGAAGAATCAGTAACCTTGTCTTTCAATATACTGCAGTAAACGTGAATAACCATCCTACCTGCCTGCCAGTCTATCCATCCTTAAACAGAAACCACTGATTGATTTTGCAATAGTGACACAAACACACTGTTCATTGATCAGCTTCAAGTGCTTCTGCCCCGCTACACCAGTACCATATGTACAGCATGCTGCATTATGTCAGGCACACTAAAGGAGCAGTTCACACATCTAACCTGTTTGTTGCCAGGAGCCCAAAAAAGCAAGCGAAGTCGGCGCCCCATGTCACCGTAATAGGACCCCTGCAGATTCATGGCACCATCAAGCTAGAGTAAGACCCTCTTGTATCATTTACAACATCTGGACTCATTCAAGTGCGACTGTGTAGAAAGTGACTTTTACTGCAGCTTTTATGAGGCTTATTTACACTAACAGCTTCTCAATCACGCAGGTCGGTATTTCTCCCAACCGCTCCCGACTTGCAGACGTCCACCGCGGCTCACCGTCCAGCTGAGGCGCCGTTTGCCCCCTCCATCCCCCTCACAGTGTGCCCGGCTCTGCTGAGAGCTGCCCTGCAGGGGGAGGAGCAGCGGAGGAGGAGGTGCTGCTGCAGCGCTACACTGATGCCAGTGGTGACAGACCTGGAGTATGATGCCTTCATCATGGGCCAGCCTCCGCACAGTCAACAGATCCTGGTGGTGTGTGTGACTGTGCCCCACCAACCCGTCAACACGCACACGGCGCAGACCCAGGACAAACTGGAGGAGCTCTACAGGAGCACCAACAAGCACAGAACCATGCCGTGTGCTCAGGTGTGGATGCTGCCTTTGTCTGGGTGAAATCACAAAAACACCACACAGCAATGTTAACAACAGTTTTCCATCATTGTGTTAGCTCGGTGAATGTTATGTATCCATAATCACACATATTCATACCCCGCCAAGTCACTGATACGCCGTGTATGTATCACCCCTGTGTGGCATCACTGTAATTAAAACAACAGTCCAGTTCAGTGACCACTTAAATATTCATGTCTTTTATTGACACTGAAGCACATTTTTCAAGGACAAAGCAGTGCTGCACAGGCTGGAAAAGAAGGATTAGCAAAACTGGCAACCAGCAGTCAGCAGGGCTATTGTTTATGTGACAAAACACTGAGAAACAGGTTGTATTTTTGTCCGTACAGTGCCAGATGGACTCATTTCGCCTGGTGAGGTATGAGATGTCGACGGGGAAGTCCAGCTGTGGATTCGAGAGCAACCTGCTGCAGCAGCGACACAATGCTGCTCCTGGGATGGTCCTGGTCAGTAAACCTCACTGCAGACTTGGCCAAAGGCTGCAAGCTCTGCACAATGCCTGTCTTCACTGCATCCACTGGGTGGCGGCAGCGCTGCTCGTCTGAGGCAGAGGAAGTGATAGTAGATGAGGGATGAGGGGGGAGGAGAACTGTAGCAAGCAGACATGTATTGTAAAATATTGTAAGTAATGAGGGATGACGCTTTCTAATTACAAAAGAGAGCTCTAATTTTTAGCCCAAAGTCACGACAGCTGCTCCGCTGATTTTTGCTGTGAGATCAAAATCCATCTGTGGGTCCATAAATCAAACGGAAATGACTGGGACCACGGTGACATGGATTAGAATTTGTGCTTTAACCCTCGTGTCGTCCTGCTGGTCAGATTGACCTGTTTTAAAATTTGAAAATGTGGGAAAAAAAAAAAATATATATATATATATATATTTTCACAGTGAAAGCTTCCACATTTTCAACATTTTTGGGAAATTTTTGAAAACTTTTTGGTGGAAAAAAAAGAAATGTTAAAAAGAAGTTTCTTTAAGAACATTCAGAAAAAAATCAACCAAAATCCAGCGAAATTCGCTGGATTTTGGTTGATTTTTATCTGAATGTTCTTAAAGAAAATATTAGAACTTTTACTGATATATCTGTAAGCACTTTAGATATTTTTAGGGTTTTTTGGAGGATTTTTTTTTCATTTTTTGAAAATACTTACAAATTTTATTTTTTTAATTTAAAAAAAAATTCTTGCCAAATTTGGGAATTTAAAAAAAAAATAGAATTTTTGGATTTTTCTTCCGAAAATTTCACAATATTTTTTTAAATAAATTTTGGGAATTTTTTTGCTGAATTTTTGGAATTTTTTTAGACAAGGGAACAATATTTTTTGGTGCCTGTCAATGAGGACAACAGGAGGGTTAGTGTTTTAGGCCAAGAGGTGTTTAATCAGAAAGAGCAGTCATAATGATCAGCAGGAAGCTGTATACACACTCTGAGGCCTCTCTGTTGTGAAATCTAAACTCAAAAATAACCTCGTGACTAATATGACTTATGCTGTGAAAAAATAGACTCAGCATTTTGATGTGAACCACTTCTCTGGAATCCAAATAAAAACACGTGGATTAAACCTTTTTGCGTCAGACAGGGAAAATAACTGCACTGTGTAACTGCGATAGTGTTTTCTTTCCTTGCCACACATGTAATGTGAATTTTGCTTGTTGATGTGATAGATGTACAACAGGGGGAAGCTGCTGTTTGTGGGCTACATATTCAACAGTCACAGTTGCTCAGCCAGGGACCTTCAAAAGCAAATCTCCAGAACCAGGGGAGACTACAGATTAGGTCTGAGTCTCCCTTCAGACTACAAGTTCAGGTAATGCTGCACCATCAGCTCTGATCTGAGACACTTTAACTAAAACATTACTGTAATTCATTGTTATTATTTACTGGCGATCGGGAACTGGAAAGAAAACACACTGTTGGTGAATCTGTAATCACAAATATACAAAAAAAACCCAACTAAATATTTTACTTAAATACAATTTAGACATAAAGAAGTAGATTTAATGCAGTTTTTAAAATTATGTTCACATTTTTCTGTCACTTACGTGCAGCGACACAGTGAACAATCCTGCAGCCACCGATGCACACAACTCATCAGGAAAAACACTATCAGGAGGAGATGACTTCATACTGATTGCCTCAGAGGAAAGGGAAATGACTAATACAAGGTATATCACGTAGTCAATATTTGAATTTAAATGCCTTTTAATGCATTTCTCTGATTAAGTAATGGAATTAAAGACATCTGTTCTCTATAGGTTAGATGCTGTGTTCTCATAAGCCTCTACCACATTTGATTTTCACTCTCTAACATTAATTTTGAATATGTGTGACATTCATTTTGTTCCTGAACAGGAGAAACAATCCCATTCCTGAGGCGTCGCTCCACCGACTGAGAGATTTTTGTATCCAGCCCAAAAATGCTCCTGCATTTCCTCCTGCTCCTGTTATCTCACACTGATCATGCATCAGTTAAACTATTACATGAGTGTAAGCATTCAAAAGCTCCCCAGCGCATCAGCTGTGAGCTCAGGTTAATGTGCAGACTGTAAACGTCTGACCTGCTTGAACTGCAAGTTGGAAGCACTGAACAGTGTAATATATAACTGAGATGTACAACATTCTTCCAAGTTAGGAGCATAATGACAAGTCTCAGTGGGTTCAGGGTAAAGAGGTAATCAGTGACTTCTGATGCTTCAGTGTTGTCTGAAAAATGCATTTTTCAACTTTTGTAGATATCCATTTGTATGTGTTATATATTTTTCATTTGCATGGGAAGATTGAATAAAGAAGGCAAACTATCCAATGTTTTATTCTCTGTTTTTTAATCTAATACCTGAATCTCGACAAGCCACCATTCATCTCCTTTTCTTTCTGCCAATAAATGAAATCATTTCCTGTAAGAATGACCCCTTAATCTGCTGACAACTCCACATCATGACGAAAGAACTGCTGAGAAATGATGCATTTTTTTAAGCTTTACTTCCTCTTATCTCAGCCATGACTTACAAAATAACTTCTAGATTCCAGTCATATCTTTTGACTTATTAGTCATACCGGTGTTGATGACAATAATAGAAATGATGATGTGTGTGGAAAGATATGTTTAAATGTGGCAGGCTGGAAACTTCCTATGCAGTCAACATAAAGTCTTACTGAAGACATGGAGCAGATTTACACGGAGTCAGAGATTATTTAGGATTTTCTACAAATTCTACTAGAAGCCTTTTGTTTTGATTGACTCTGGCAGTTTGAGGACCTCTAGTGGATTGAATATGGAAACCAATCGGAAGCTCCGAGGCTCAGATCGCAGCCAGAAGCAGCAGCCGGTGCGGCTCCAGTGAGAACAACTTGTTTGCTGCAGGATCGCAAGTGTTGCTCGAAGAAGAGCAAAGAAAATGAGGCTTTAATGACAGATAAGTTGTTCTGAGGCGACGGCGTGCTGTGCTTGAAGAGACATGAAGGGTTTGTTTCTGCTGCAGTGATCTATAAGAAGCGACAAACCAGAGGATAAGAGAGAAGCGATGATGAACTCAGGTGAGTGGCTGACTTCTGTTTGCTCGATGACTTCTCTGGTTAATGATTTGTAAGTGACTGCGGTTCAGTTTTTACCAGATATGATCAAGAAATCTGATGTGCTCTCGACTGATTTGTTCATTTATTTGTCACTTTGTTTAGTACATTACAGATGGCAGATCATAAACTCTAAAGAGATTTAATCAAGAATTCAGCAGATGTGTTGCATATAGTGTATACAATATTACATATATCTATTAAATATATCCACACACAAATGGGTAACAAATTAAAGGACTTTTGAGCCCTATACTGAGGGGTCCAGTGGCTTGGGGGCATTTTCCTGATATGATTCGGATCCACTACTGTTTACCAATGTGTATAACATTATTCTCCACCACCATCATTAAAACACCAAATTAGTGAGTATCTTTTCAAAAAAACAAAAAACAAAAACGTGTTCTACCCTCCAGTAGATTTCCAGACTCTTTGAGAATCAAAACAAAGAAGTATTGAAGCTGTTCTGGTGGCAGGTGAAGGCCTAACACCTCACTAAGACACTTTTTTCTTTTTATTTCTCACTCGCCTTGTTTATTGCAGAGATTTGTTCACAGTCAGCTGTTTAAACTGTGGTTTGCTGAACAAGGAAATATGTGGCAAAACAACATCCCTTCCCGTCAACAGGTTTGCATGTCACCGCTCAGTCCACCTCAGATTTGAAGACACTAGCTCAGCTAGATGTACCAGTTTGCATGACTCCCACTCTTCATCTCCCATCTGCTCCTCCTCCTCCTGCCTGTTGACAGGAGCCATTAGCCAGATTACTGCACTGCTGCATTGAGCGGCAAACAAAATACATGATATCCGAGCCACCCCCAGAGAGGTGGTTTAGTGCTTTACAGCAGTTTTACATTAAGCTCTCACTAGGTTAGGATCAGTGCTGTAAAGCAGATTTAAAGAGTGAACTTCCATTAAGGCAACATCTGCCAAACTGCTGGAAATACAACAATTATAGCATGTGGATATTTAGAACATGTTTCTGTCAGATTAGAGTCATACTCATTTTGCTTATTGGGATGTGATGCTGATTTTCTGGCACGCGATTAAGACTTCACTTAACACAAATTCTAAAGTGTGTGTCTTTTGTTTTTCTCTCTCCTCAGGCATGCCTAAGCCACCGGTGGCCCCGAAACCAAAGCTGTCCCTCCACCAGAGGCCTGGGCTGTCTCCCTCAATCCCCAGGAAAGAAGGCATCTCACTCCTGTCTCCAGGCACACCAAGAAAGGCTAAACCAGTGCTAGCTCCCAAACCCTGCCTCTCAAAACTCACCACTGCTGTGGAATCCAAGCCTCTCATTTCGAGGAGCCTGCACCAAACATTAGTGTCAGAAACTCCTCGGACCATCGGCCTTCTAAACTCCCAAAATGGAATACAGCAAGAGAACAAAAAGCCTGACTGGGATTATATTATTCCTATTTGCCTTTGTAACCAAGAAAACTGCATGTGCATCAGGAACACAAGCACGGACAGAACGGAGAAAAACTTAAAAACACTTCAAAAGGGCAAAACTCAGGAAAACCAAAAGACTGTTGTGACAGCTCGAGGCAGTCTTGATGGCAGCCGAGAGAAAACAGACGATGCTAAGTGCCAAGTAACGAACACTTCTTCCATTAATACCCACCTGATTAGCCACAAACCTCTCCAAGATGCACTTACAGTAGACAGAAACATCATCAGATGCACTGATACTCCCAGTCCTGAGGTGACTGTTCGGCCCTCTCTTATTAACAGAACATGGAGCGATGAGGAAAATGCTTACGCAATACCTCAGAGTGCACCTGGACGAGGACCAGAGGAAGATGCTCTTGGCTCAGAGCAGACCAGTGCACTCCAACCCAAACCAGTCCCAGTAGCCCCTAGGAAGCCCATCCCTGTCCCTGTACCACGGAAACCCAGGACAGTTGTTCAGACTAATCAGGAAAAGGTGGAGGAGGGGAGGGAAGACAATGTAAGCGAGGAAAGGAGGGAAGTGAACGTCAAAGAGGTGAAGGTGCCATCCGAGGGGAAGGGCAGCTCATCCCTGTCTGTCAGTGTGGCAGATAGTGAAAACAATCCACCAATGTTTCTGTCTGCAAGAAGAGTTTGTGCCCCGCCAGCCCCTCCGCCCAGGAAGAAACCTTTTCTGTCTGCACCTGAGAAAGCACCAACCTCTGCTCCTCTGACGCTTCCAAAGGATGTGAAGGAGGAAGATCTGGGCTGGGACAGCAGCAACAATGAGATGGAGGTATCAGTTGATGATGAAGATGAAGAGATGCAGAAGGAAGGAGCGGATGATCAGGAGGCAGCCGACGGCCACCGCACACATCGTCCTCCTTCTAGCAGTTTGCTCAGTCAGCTGAAACTCAGCCAGAGTCCTGGCATCACTGCGGGAGCTGAGAAGGGGATGGTTAAAGTAGTGCCAAACAAGCCCCAGAGACACAGTAGCTCAATGGCACTGATTCAGAAGAAGGAACTGCCTGAGGAGAGAGAAGTAGGGAAAGTAGGAGATGCTGAGAAACAACAGGCTAGTCCTTTGCAAGATAGTGTTCTGGAGGAGAGGATGCCTTCACCTACAAAGGAAAAATCAAGCAAGAACCTCTTAATGACTGGAATCATCAAACCGTCTCGCTCCAGCCTGAGCAAACAGAAAGCCAAGTCCTTCTCCGCGGCTGACATCATTCGCTCTGATGGACAGAGGAGGACCTCTTTCAGGAAACTGCTAGACTTGAAGCTTTCAGTGATGATGTTACCCAAGCTGAAGGTAAAAGGAGGCCAGATCCCAGAACCAAGCATTGACAAGGACCAAGACAAATGTCAGAACCTCCCTGAGCCTCTCAACACTGGACAGAAATTCTCCTGCCCGCTAATTGGAGTTGAACAAAACGTGGACGGAGATGAGTTTTCTCCAGAACTTGAACAAGATCCCTACTACGAGAACATTGCTCACTATGAGGAGATACCAGACTACATAAATGTGCCAGTGGGGGAAGCAGGGTCATCTCCTAGAGCCTCTTTCTCGCAGTCTGCTGCCTGGCAGAGCTCTCTGTACAATGACGAGGACATTTATGAGGAGCAGGAGCCATATATCTCCCTTGTGAAACACGAGCAGTATGACAGGTAGAGCTTTACTGTCTCAGTATCTCTTATCAACATTTTCTACATTACTGGATCGCCCTTGTTTTCTAAAAGGAGTGATGGAAAACACCTAATGCTTCTTAGAACAAATCATCTACAAAATATGTAGTTAATACCAGAGAGTGACTTTGTATTGTTCATGAAAAGGGAAGCTCGTAAGAGATGCACATTACATTGCATGTTTTGTTGCAGGTTCCTGTCAGGGGAGTTTGACAAGTGTGTTGGCACGTGTGTTTGCACAGCAGTTCAGGTGTAAATGATGTGTGGTTTGACTCAATTACTTAGACTTACACAAAACAGGTTTGAAAGATAAACTTAGGCAGCAGGTTATTGTTAAAGGCAACAGTAAAACTAAACAACCCTTAACCTAGAAAGGAGAGTACGTATGATTGTAATGAGGTCATTGTTGAGTGTAGAGCCTTCTGTATTTATCTGAGGCTCAGAGGGAAGTAAAACAACACCTGTCTCACTTCTTAAATGGTCAGTTCATTAAAATATCTCAGTTCTCAGGGATCTGTCATTGAGGTTTTTGCCTACACTTTATAAAAATGGAAGTGATAGAATCTAATTTCTGTCGCTCAGAGCAATGGAAACTATTTGTCAATAGATTTTTATATAAAGTAGTGTTAAATCCATTAAGCAAGGTCTATAGAACTGCTAGTGAGGTCTGTGAGTATGAATTTTTGATACTCCAAACTTATTATCAAGAAACTGTACATCTACATGGCTAGATATACTAATGATAAGTGTCAGACTAGTGTGATTTTTGTTTGGTTTTTTTTGTTTTTTTATTGACTCAAGTGACCCTTTATAAAGTCTGGCCATAACAATCGGTTACATTAGTTGTACTAAATTCTCTTACTCTGTGTATAGTCTTGGTGCTAATGTTTGCAGTAATCCTTTCATGCAAAGAATTCATATGTTGGGTTATGAATGACCAGTGAGCAGAAGTCAGATGGAAAAAATCGGATTACAGTTTGTGTAACTGTACTCTCTGCCTTGCACAGCTTAGTGTGTCACCCCTCTTTAGTTCAAACTGTGCAACAATCACATGTTAAAAACACGTTAAGCAGCTCACGGAGACTAGTCACAGCTATGTGCACCAGCTATTGTAAACACACCATAGTGTAATTCACATACTCTGGCTTGTTTCAAATGTTCTTTAGCCTCGGCCTGTTTCTTTTCTGCAGTTTTGTTCAGGGAGGTGCCGTAGTTTCAGTTGTAACACTCCCTTGAGGGAATTGTGGCATTTTAGGCACGCAGTATATCTTTGGCCCAGCGTCCTTTTTAGCTACTTGCATGTACTCATTTTAAAGCTGCAAGGTTAAATTAACAAAATGGGTGTTGAGTAGTGGTTTGTGATGGGTTTGGAGCTCTGGCTGCTGCTGCTGCTGTTGGGCTTGGCAGCATCTCAGCAAACTGCTGCTCTGTGACCTGATGCAGGCAACTGGACTACAGATAGTGGTATGCAGTGGCACTGATCATTATCATTAAATGTCTTTTCCGCCTTAGTCAAGTGCCCGCTTTCTTGTGTGTTTTCTTTTTCTTTATGACTCTCATTTGATCAGAGCAGGAACTGTGTTGGACAGTCAGGGTTTCATTTAAACTACGCAGTAGTTTCTTCCTCAGATTATGTGCTGAGACCGGTGTTTTTATTTTAAACCATTTCTCGTCCCTCATCTTCTACAGATAATATCCTCACTGTCTCGTAATTACCAGTCATCTGCTTTTAAAATGCTGTATTCACAGTGTTTTTTAATGGATCCCTTTGTCTGCACAATGTGTTCATGTTGTGTCATCTGCTCCCTGTTCTCCTCTGAGCCTAACATGCTGACCTTTTGACAGAAGCTCAGTGGACGAAGAAGTGGCTGTTGTGTCTGACGCCCCCTGGGACGATGACAATGTGGTCAACAGTTCGGATGAGGACGAGGATGATAGCAGCTCCATCTCCAGTAAAGGCGACCCTGAGCAGCCAGAGGAGAGTCCGGTGAGGAGCAGACACTCTTAGATTTATGACTTTAGTCCCTCGAAGTGCTAGCAAATATTTCCTGGTATCATTTACAGGGGTTGTTCTTTGTAAAACGTCAGAGATAACATATTTCTTTGTCCTGTGAGGAAGAACTTTTCTTCCTTTTCTACTGATATTGTGTATGTCAGCTGCACATTGTAGATAATGGAAACTCCACCTGAATATATTATCCAGCACAGCAGCACAGCACGTAGTTCTACTACACAGGGATTTACTTAAGTCTGTGTTTTTGTATCTTTGAAAGGCACCGACTGAAAAGAAGAAAAGCAAGATACACCACATCGCCACAGAAATCATGACATCTGAGAGCGTGTAAGAGTCTTTTTTTTTTCCTTTAAAGCAAAGAGTCACACAGTTGATTAAAAACATGTTTTCTCAGCTACATCTAGCTTTGAAGATCCCTGACATTTAGTGTATTTGATATGTCAGAAGTGTCATTTGTGCTGCTCATAACATTAAAAACGGACATTTTGAATATTAAATACAGCTTCTCATTCCAGAAACAACTCTGGAGAATCCACATATGTCACTATCACCAGGTTTTGCACAGTTTCTCTCATACTTAATGAAACCTGTCGGTGTATTACATAAGAACATCTTTTTAAAAATAAAAATGCGACTGTATTATTATGTAAATGTATTTTTTAATGTTGTGAGCACAGCAGACAAAGTTCCTCAAAATGTTACCACAAAAGGTAAATGAGAATGCTAGTTGGGAACTCCTAACAGCTCATTAGAACCTAATTTTCTTTCTCCATTCTTGTTTCTTCTAGGTTTGTTGATGTCCTGAAGATGCTTCATGTTGTAAGTAGCCCGGGTTCTTCACTCAGCACAAAAACAAGCTCTGTGTTTGCTCTCATTTGAGCAGAGTCGTTCTGTGGATGTTTGATCCAGTGCTGGTCTGCTATCTGAGCTCACATTCTCCATATGTATTTCATTATGCCGGCCACTGGGGCACACCCCATGCAGGATGACTCCCCTCAGTCTTGCTCGCATGGCTCACATTCCTCATGGTTTTCCCCCCACACTTTCAGCAGCAGTGCGATTTGATGGTAACTCAACACAACAGATTCGAGTTGTTTGCTTGCGGTGTTTTGAGAAATTTAATCTGTATTGGATCGAAGCCACCAGAAGGATATGATGGTTTGGTTTCTTTGTTGTACTTTACTCAAAATGTCTGTGACACAACAGGACAGCACACACTGAAGTGTAATGGCAGCAGTCAAACCTATATTTAACCTTTGCTCTCACAATCTCACAGTTAAAACTGCTTTTACAGTCACTTTTACAGTGCTCTGTGTACATTGTAAGGTATAGACTGTCCTTTTTTAGACTGAAAAATGCCAGATAAGGAAAAAAGGAACTGGCCAGTCGCTCAGTGATGCTGGTAAATGTCAGCACGCTAACATGCTCATGGTGAAAATGGGACTGTCATCAATTTTCCAGGTCATAAACTAAAGTAACGGACAAAGTTAAATCTTGACCTGGCGATGACGACAGACGAAAAATTAGTAAGTCACCAAATTTCAAGAGTTCAGAGTACAACTCATCCTGTGAATGTGTGTACTATATTTCAGGCCATACATTTCACTCCCACAAATTTCAGGCATGGATCGCCAAAGTGATTCAGATTTTTCCACTGGGAATACGTATTTGTTAAAAAAAAAAGTACTTGATGGCAATCTGTCTGATATTTATTTTAACATATTTAAATTAGGGCCATCATGTTCACCCCAATAGCCATGTTACTAGTGCAACCAAAACATGGAGAGTTCTTGAAAATAAAAGAATCTGTTAAGCAATTTCACCCAATTTATCACGATGGTGTATTGTGTTAGCAACTGTAAAGGACAAATCAAGATTTAAAAACATGGACATATTGGACTTTACATTGAGTTGAGTAATGTAAAGTACGAATGCATCCCTTTGTTAGGTTTATAATTTTCAGTTTTTGTTGAAACAGTTTCAGAGAAATGTTGATTCAGATTCATGCTCACTGTGGGAGGCATAGAATGTGGTGCTACTGAGCTGGATTATGTTATGTAGTAAGGCTCCTTCATTTGTATAAATCAGGTAGATAAAATAATTAGGAATCCATATTACAACCTTCATAAATGTGCAGTATTGCTGAAAACTGTATATCGAACAAAAACAAACACAGAGCACAAGGTATTTTATGTAAGCAAGTGACAAGGGTCAGACATTTATTACACAGAAGACTGATAAATACTTCATACAACCCATGTGACCCACCGTTGTACCTGCATTAGTTAAAAGCCCTTCATTTCAAAGTTAAAATCATCTTTGTTGTATTTTTGTTTTACAACAAAAGATAAATACGGTCAGTATAGCAGATGTTTGGAGGTCATGAAAGAAGAACGTAGTAGGACTGAGTCATACGCGATGATTCCTCGCTGCAGAGCTCAGACAGGAACTGATTGGGTCTCTGTGGACTGCAGAGGAACAGAGTCCAGTAATGAACAACAGTCATACGGAGTTTAAAACAATGTTGAAGTGACTTTGTATTATTTCTGTCTGCTACTCAGTCAGCAAACAGATGGATGAGTTGAGTGTATTTTTAGAAGCTTATGTATAGTTTTGTTGTCGGATGAGAAAAGCTGCTGTCTCCAAAATGCCAACTGCAGGCGCTTTGATTTTTTTACCATGAAGAAAATGCTTTGCTTTGTTTAAACCATTATGTAAAGCACCACCGCTTCTTCTCAGCCTTGTCATTCGTATCAAAAATATTTATATACTTGTGACAGTCAAGTCTGCAGTCTAAACTTTTCTTATCTCATGTAACACCCACATTTTTTCTAATTCTGTGGCACATCCGTATTCACATGATCCACCTCCTTCATTGTCAGCTGTTGTTGTAGGAAGAGATCACACATGGTAACCGCAAGGGCTTCACGCTGGGCTCTAAGCCGTTTTATTTGACACATGTCCCCATAAAGCACTAAAAAGGCTCGACATCATCAGAAAGGGAAGCAGAAACAGCACCCTCGGGCTCTGCTGCTCCTTTTTTTTTTTTTTTTTTTTAGGCCTGAGTCATTGTATTCAGGAAATTTAAGAATCTTTAATGTGAGTCAGGTGTGTGTGTGTGTGTGTGTGTGTGTGTGTGTGTGTGTGTGTGTGTGTGTGTGTGTGTGTGTGTGTGTGTGTGTGTGTGTGTGTGTGTGTGTGTGTGTGTGTGTGTGTGTGTGTGTGTGTGTGTGTGTGTGTGTGTGTGTGTGTGTGGGTCATGAGACGGCAGCATTCCTCTTTCTTTATCTTAAGATCTGCTGAGCTTATCTAATCTGTACCATGCTGCATGATGTAGCAGAGAAGACCATTATTACACCTCTTCCAACTAATCCTGTGGTGTCACATTGCACTGTGTACTCAAACTACACAGAACCACTTCAGCAAATACTATATTTGGCATACTCTGTTTTTCCATGTGTGCCTGAGTTCCTTTATTTGACCATCTGACAATGTATTTGTCTGTGTGACTTGCAGGACTTCCGTGATTCGGTGTCTAAAGCGTCTCAAGAGAGTGGTAAACCTGTGATTGAGGAGCGTCTTCTCAACCAGATCCTGTACTATCTCCCACAGCTCTATGAACTCAACCATGACCTGCTCAGAGAGCTGAGACAGAGAGTGGCCAACTGGTACAACAAAGTTATATATATATTAAAAAAATATTTATACATTTGTGTGTTTGATCCCTTTGACTGACCAAAAGAGTAATTATGCACCTTTTTTTTTAATATGTATAGATGTGTGCAGGTGTTTTGGGGCTGTTTTAGATGGTTTTGTTTCGGCAAAGGTCAATAAATGAAAGTCTTTTTGAGTTTGAGAACCTTGATCTCAATCCCACTTTTGGGAAGAAGTGGACCAAATGGCAGCGCTTTTTGCCCATTATTGCCAATCTCACTAATGCCCTTATGGCTGAATGGGAACTAAAACGAACAGTCAAGCTCTGAAATCTTCCCAAAAGAGTGGAAAGTAGCATATTAATGTCCACACTTTTGAAATTCAATGGACAACAAACACATATGGACATGAAGTTTGGGTGTCCAAATACTCTTGTCCATGTTCTGTCTCATGAAAACCACATTCTTGACATAATCTTCCAAAGGCAGTGTTAATCCAGATCTACTTTACTTGGTATACAGGGATGAGAATGCCCAGGTAGCAGACATCTTCCTGAAGAAAGGGCCCTATCTGAAGATGTACTCCACGTATATCCGTGAGTACGACAAGAATGTGGCTCTACTGGAAGAGCAGATGAAGAAGAATGCGGCATTCGGCGCTGTGGTGCGGAATTTTGAGGTAATGCTGCTTGCTGGACCTGTTTTCTGTGTCAAAGCGGGTGTGTCTGTGATGTTTTATTGTGTATGGAGGTGTTCCTTAGTTCCTGTAAACTGTGTCATTAGTAAAGATATGACATTGTTTTTATCAAGGCGACTCCACGCTGTGCCAACCTGGCTCTGAAGCATTACCTCCTGAAGCCTGTTCAGAGGATTCCTCAGTATCAGCTGCTGCTTACAGGTACATCTGCAAAAGAGTCAATTTCACAGCATTAAATAAATCTGTGTTATTTACCGGCATGTCACTTTATTGTTTAAGGGCTAAAGAGTCCAACCAACCTGTCTCATCACAGGCATCATGCTGCCCTCTAGTGTCGAGAAAAACTAAAATACTTTGGAATTTTTGCTTTGCTTCCTCAATCCTCATATAATAAGATTTTTGAAGTGTAGCCCAAATCAGATTTGGTGACATAACATGAGCTTTAACATGGCAGAGCTTAGCGTTTCATGAGTCTAATGGATCAGGGTCTGTCCCTCAGTGCCAAAATGTGAAGAATGTTCCTCACGTCACTCTTGTATAATTGCATTATGTAAGTACCTGGAGACCTTTTCATCCAGGATTTTGCTTCTGAATCGTTCCAAGAATTTACTACTCAGGACTGAGCACTTGAAAGGCAGTGCGCAATTAGTTTCCACTTGTTTGTTTGCCCTGTTGATCCCTGAATCTAAAATGCATGCAATTTTGTTTCAGATTATCTAAAAAACCTGTCAGAAGACTCAGATGACTACAAGGACACTCAAGGTAAACCTGCAGGCTTTTTACATAAACTGGAAATTTTCTTGGTGGAATAGAAACACTGAATGTCATGTATGTGACTAACACACATTTCTATCCACTCAGCTGCTCTTGCTATTGTGAAAGAGGTGGCCAATCATGCTAATGACATCATGAAACAAGGGGTGAGAGCCGTCTTTCATCCAGGATGATTTTCTTTAAGTGTAGATAGATAGATAGATAGTTTATTAATCCCGAAGGAAACTCAAGTGTTCATCAGCTTACATACAACAACATAAAATAACAAAAAGGCAGGTAATAACATTAACATTAAAGGTTAGCATATACTCTGAAAATCTTGCTGTACAATACTATACTATAGAAAACGCTTCTAATTTAAAAAATCTATACAATTCTAAATGTAATTCAAATTCAGTGTGCAGTATTTACACATCTGTTGAGTAACTGCTCCATACATGTTGCTCATCTTCACATATTTTCTCTCAGGATATTTTCCAGAAGTTGATTCAGGTGCAGTGCCGTCTGAACGGCCACCATGAGATTGTCACACCTGGGAGGGTAAGGCTGCAATGATCTGATTTTTCATTTTGTTTCACTGGACTTTTTTTTTTTTTTTTTACACAGCATTGATTCGTCACAGTAGCACCACAAGAGATTGCACTAACAACATAAACAGCGTCTTTGTCCTATTCTCAGTCAGCCATGAAACTTATGCAGCTCAAACAATATCATGAAGCTGAAACCAAAGCAGCCAAATTGAATTCAATCATCACTTGTTTTACTATATATATATATCTACAGTATATCTGCAGTCCTTTAATGCTATAAGATTTTCTTATTTTTGCTTATTTGAACCTTTCTTGTGATATTTGTGTGCTCCAGGTCTTCCTCAAAGAGGGCATCCTGATGAAGCTGTCCAGGAAGGTCATGCAGCCCAGAATGTTCTTCCTGGTACAGTACACATTTATTTAACGTTCTCCTGTTTCGTGCTTTCATACCACAGCCACAATAAAACTATTGGCTGTATCATCTGCACTCTCCCTCCTTCACTTAGTCCAAAATGCATCTGTGTTTTCAAGTATGATGTCATCATGCATCCTGTTGTGCTGGTGCAAGGAACTTATACAGTAGATGAGAGATTTCCACCTTTCATGTTATGACTTTAAACTTTGCTTTCGACCCTTATCAGAACATCATGGAGGCTACGTTCAACCAGAAAATATTTTGCAGTGAAGTTATTTTTTGCCTATATTTTATGCAAATTACTCTGAGCTCTTCTGTAGCATGTCAATAAAGTCGGAACAGAAAGTCACAACAGAATGAAAATAATGTTTCTGTCATTTTCCCTTTAGTTTAATGACATCCTGCTCTACACCACCCCTGTTCAGTCGGGACAGTTCAAGCTCAACAACATGCTGTCGCTGGCTGGGATGAAGGTGAGAATTCCTCCTCTCTTTTCCACCAACTTTTCATATTCTAATTATTACAAGCTAAGCTACGCACTACCATAAATGCTCACAATGAAAATAATTACAGGTTAGCAAACCAAGTCAGGAGGCCTGTCAGAATGAGCTGAAGATTGAGAGTGTGGAGCGCTCTTTCATTCTCTCTGCGAGGTAACAATCAGAAACAAAAGATATCTCTTTGTAATGCCTCAACAATCTTCTATTATTCATTTCATGGTAGTGTTTGTCCTTGTGATGCATAGATCTGGGACAACTGGGTAGTCGTGATACAGATGTATTTTGTTTTCTCTTCCTACAGTTCAGCCACAGAGCGCGATGAATGGCTTGAGGCAATTTCCACAGCAATCAGTGACTACACCAGGAAGAAAATCAGTTTTATATCTGGCAAGCCTCCTGATCAGGTAAGATATCCTCAAGCACATGTTTGTGTGATGTATAAACCTATATAGTAGGGAGAACTACACAAACAAACATTTTATGATGTGTATAGGAGCAGTGAAAGGTAACTCCTGTGCTTCTTACTTACATCCAGGTAGATCTGAGTGACCATAACCATGGTGCTCCTTTGGGATCCAAAGCTCCTATATGGATCCCAGACCCACGGACCACCATGTGCATGATCTGTACCTGTGAGTTCACCCTGACGTGGAGGAGACATCACTGCCGTGCATGTGGAAAGGTGAGGCGACAAAAGGTGCTCAGATATGGCAGTAATAGTTGTCATGTCTAAAACATGCTACATCAAAAAAATGCTGATTACGATAGTTTTTGAATCTGTACATGGAAACAGACAGGAATAGTTTGACATTTTGGGAAATATGTTAATTCACTTTCTTGCTAAGAGCTGGATGAGAAAAGAGACAAAACTCTCCTATCTGCAGTCTATATAGTGAATATGTAGCAGAAGCAGGTGTCAGCTTAACTAAGCTATAAAACTGGAAAAAGGAGAAAACATCAAACTGAGCTCTGTGTTCTAAAAAGCAATAAAAAGTGAATTACAAAAAAAAAACTGAGCTCTGTGTGCATTTTTTATGGTCAGAAATGGCAGACAACATTTTAAAGGCACTTAATATAACTTTTATTCATCATTAATCCTATTAGTGACAGTGATTAAAGTAAAAAAGATGAAAAGTAGTTTCTCCTGCTGCCTAATTTTACTGTGAAGGGGGAAATTTATTCTTTTGTTTGGTTACATAGCAGCAAGAAAAGAAGATTTTTTTTTCCCTTTCCTTTGAGTTACTGGAACGCTATGCTTTGATGGTGACGGCAAGAACAACATGCAGAACAGTATTTTTATTAAAGTCAATCAGATATTTTTCACTCTTATGCAGGAATCATACAAAATTATGATTCATGATGATGAAGATGTAGAATAAGCAAACATGCTAAATATAAATGCACCCTCAAAATTTCACAAATCATGTTTTTAGGGAAGCTAATGTCTTATTACAAGCTGCCAAACTTCCCCTAGCTCCTCTTGAGTTTGTACTGTGGCTTAACTATTTTTTAAAAAAGCTTTAAAGCCTCCCTCCAACATCTGTAAAGCTCTGATAATTCCATTACCCCTGGTAATTCCACAGTAAGATTTAAGGAAGTGTTTTACTCTTGCAAAAAACAGTCCAGCCAGATGCTGGTAATGGTTTCATATTTAGACATCAGTTTCTTCATCTCACATCGGCATGTTACCTATATAATGTCAGACTGTTTCTTTAAAAAAAAAAGTAGATCAGATCACATTAGTATTGCCTTTGAAAAAGAAGTAATCTACTTTTTGCTGTATCATCCTCTCAGGTGGTGTGCCAGTCTTGTTCCTCCAACAAACACTGTCTTGAATATCTAAAGAACCAGCCAGCTCGAGTGTGTGACCAGTGTTTCCTTGTTCTTCAGGAGCAGAAAAGTAAGTCTGCCTTCCATCCAACAACTCCAAGCAGTCTGATGCCAACATATTGTTGTTCTTACACTTTCATGTGGCTGGCTGAGACATTACTCTATGTGTATTAAAATACTGCTTGTTTCTGTTGTTCAGGTGAAAGGGCTTTGTCAGCAGCGGTATCCCCCGGAAACAAAGCTGCCTTCACTTTTGCCAGGAAGCATAAGAAGATACCTGCAGCCCTCAAAGAGGTAAATGAAGCTTTGTCTAGATCCAGATGCATTGCTGTTTGTAATGACCAGACAACTCATCAAAGGGATTTTCACTGGTTTTAGGTGTCCGCAAACACTGACAACTCCTCCATGAGTGGGTATCTGCAGAGGTCCAAGAGAACTAAAAAGGGGAAGAGGCTGTGGTTTGTCATTCAAGACAAAGTTCTGTACACATACGCTGCAAGTGAGGTACGGTCTCCTCAGTAGCATACTATAATAGGTAGCACCACTGGGAATTTATGTAGTCCATCTAACATTTATTTGAACTATTTCTTCGTGCAGGATGTTGCAGCCTTGGAGAGTCAGCCCCTGTTAGGATTTGTGTTGAAAGTTGATTCTTCCCAGAAGTTGCAGTTTAAACTCTACCACAAAAACACGCTTTACTACAACTTCAAAGCTGATGACGCCCAAACTGCCCAAAGGTATAGTTGAAGAAGGATCCCACTTATTACTACATATTTTTATAGCAATAATACTAATATTTTTAACATCTTCGTTTTTTTTTTTTACAGATGGATCGAGTCCTTCAAAGAAGCCACTGTGCTTTAATATCTGTTCTCAGTGTATGAAGCCATTCAGCATGAATGCCTGAACATGTTTTTACCTCAGTGCTCTCTGCATTCTGCAAAAGCCATCACAAGACACATTATTACTTGGAATGAAATGAAAACCAAAATATAATATTGTATTCTGTTGCTTTTATCAGATTTACTGTAGCTACATTTTACATAGTTTAGGTCACTCCTATGGAGGTGGGATTTTAGTCTGTTATTTTTGTATTTTAAGATTAACCTTTTCCATTAGGAACTATGCAATGTTGCCTCCAACTTAAGAATAACTATGCAATAATTTATAGCTATTTTAGACTTTGATTTTGTCACAGCATTT
Source organism: Acanthochromis polyacanthus (assembly GCF_021347895.1). Lineage (NCBI taxonomy): Eukaryota > Metazoa > Chordata > Actinopteri > Pomacentridae > Acanthochromis > Acanthochromis polyacanthus. The sequence continues at coordinate 15,369,117 of NC_067120.1, read as the reverse complement.
TAATTTAATTGTCTAGTATCCTACTTGAATCTCTGTAGCACCGATTTCTAGATTAAATCCCATCATCTAGAGACTGGTAATGAAAATATTTAGAGGTCAAAACTAATTGCACAGATGTTTTTTTTTTTTTACACTTGAGAAGTTGGCTATAAAACACACAATGTTCTCACTTGTTGCTTTTATAAGAAACTTTCACCTTACACGATTAAGGCTTTTTGTAATTTTGAGTTTATCCTAGAGTCTTCATGGTGTATTGGGGAATATTCACACTTTGAACACAACTGCACCACAATGTGTTTTGCACTTAAGTCACTCAAATGGCTGTACATAGATTATATCCTTCCACACATATTCTATGTATATAGAGATTATTGTAAATGAAATGTAATCAAATTTTACCTAAATCTAAATTTTACAGCTTAAATTTTGTCAGTTTAATAAATTTCAGTTTTACTGTGCTTCGTCTCCTTCATCTTTGGGTTCATTAATATGATGAAAAACTCATGTTTTAACAATCAGTTCAGGGGAAATTCATAAATTTGTATGTCACTGTTATTGAGTAGTATTTACATAAATATATTAAAATATTTGACTAAATTTGCCAAATACTCTGTGTAATACGTGTGAGGTATAGTACATACCTGCTTCTAAAAAGCACAAATTTTCCTTTTACATTAAATCCCGACCGCTGTATAAGTTCTATAATGGATACATCAATATCATTGTATATGTTGTCCAATATATGATGATATGAAAACTTCATTTTACAACATAATACAGAAAGAAGCTTGAAGTATTATAGAAACTGTATCATCACATAGTTGGTCCCACAGAACGTCAGACTCCAATATTCACAACACTCAGCCTACTCTTGGAAATGAAACTGTTAAGGCAACTTTTCATTGCTCCTTACTATAACGTGAAGGTACCTCATGATTTTACTGTATGTAAGCGTTTGCTTGGACATATAATGCAGCACTGGTCAGAAAACGGTTCTGGACGTTGTGTTTTGTTTGGTATTAGAGCCTATGTGACAACAGCTGGACTTAACGGAGAAATACTGAAGTGCTTTAAGCTTGCTAACATTTCTCTATATTGTTTAATAAGTGATCTGCCTGAGACTGGCACTGATAGGCATTACAGCTGATGCCAAAACAAAATTAATTCACGTTTGCACAGCTTTCACACACAAGACTAGACAGACCGCAGCAACCTAACTGCGCATGTGTGCAAGTCGTTTATTGATTAAAAAAAGAAGGTCACGAACTCTGACCCTCCCACCAACTGCAGCAATCACTTAAAATATTAATTTATTGAAGGCTATACATTATCTGACCCACCAGCTTCTCGAAAGGTAAGGCACATTTACTGATGCGGACACATGAGAGGTTCACGAAACAGCCATGAGTAGCCAGTAACACAGGAAGGGAGGGAGTGTTCAGTGGGTCTACAGTAGGGAAGCTGCCATTAGCCACCAGCTAGCAAACAGCTAACTTAGCTCTTTAGCACTGTCAACCGGAGCTCCGCGAATGAAGCGAGGTGGGCAAGTATTTAATAATGTTGCTGTGCAACTTTACATACGACTCTGTAGCTAATATCACGCTTAGCTGTTAGCAGAACTTCCTCCCCGGTAATCTTGTCTACAGATTTGCTAGTTAGCCGATAATCTTAGCTGCGTCAGCTAACTGTGCTACTGCTAGCTGCTGTGCTAGCGCTGCTAACCAGACTGCAAAATGGGCGCCTACACCGTTTAAATACGTGAGCGCAGCAGCAGCAGTGTGTTTTAGTGATAAACCAGCAGATGTCTTGCTATATTGCCGAGCGGTGTGGAAGTCCAGTGTGAGGAATAACGCGAATTTAGCGCAGTTGTCAAAACCGAAGTGCCGCTGTTCAGTGTGCGATCTGGCGTCACGGGCCTTGAACCCTAGCATGCTTTAACCCTTCAATGTTGACCTTTCACCCACAGGAAAAGAAATACCTTTATCTTCCGTATCGATTTTAAATAGCTGCCTGTCAGCAGCCCGTCTGCGTGAATACCGTGGCTTTGCCGCTCATTTGTTGTCACTTCATTGCGAAATTAAGCCACATTTTATAACAGGGCCATCAATTGTGCAGTTTCGAGCTAACGCCGGCTTGATTGGTTAGCACAGACCACAAATTAACGTTAGATAGAGTCACGTAGTACTGTTGATCGGATTCTTTGTTTTTAGCTGGTTGCTCAGTACAGATTATTTCATGCAAATGATATCTGACTTGTCAATTTTTTGAGACTGTTTGAAGTAATTAGTCAGCTTTTGACCAGGCCTGTCTTCTAACTAATGGGAGAGTTGAACAAGAAAGCATGAGTAGCATTAGTAATTGTTTGAGTTCATCCTAACAACAGCACCGAGCTATGACACAGGCCACCACGTTTTCCCAGCTCCTTCCATACAAATCAGTGTATAAATAATGTAGTAGAGCTTTCATGAATGTTCTGTGGGGCTTTTATTCAGTCAACTCATGTAATAAAAGATAATGCTGGTGATATTCTACATATTTGTAACTACCAACAAACGATGCAAATAAGAACACCTTCAGTTAATTTATCTAGCTAAGGTGGTCTTTGTGATAGAGTTTATTCTTCATTGTCATAGACCTCCGCTGCTGTCCAGAACTATTAATAAACATAGCTGAGCTGCTGCACAGGGTGACTTGCTCCTTTGCTACCTTGTTCACTGTGAGTCAGCTCACAAAAATAGTGTGGCTTCTGTAAATACTTTTAACTGTGCCTAATGTATGCAAGTCTGCTTAAAAAAAGGAAAGTAATGAAAAGTACTAGATGGGATTTGACTTCAGTAAGAAAATCCTTCAGTTTTACCATGAAGTGTATTTCTTGACCTGCCTCAAGAATTGTCCTGGTAGAATACAAAATAGTATGTATGCCTATTACTACAGGTGTGCACGTCTCATGAAGCACTGATGTGAAAGACGGTGGAAGAAGGTGTGTGCAGTATCAGAATGGATGGACAGACTCAAAGGATTCAGCTTGTGTCATCAGACAACAGCATGGCTTTAGGACACAGAATCCAGGTGATGCAATTTTCCGCTCACCACTAGAGATTCCTTCTGTTTTCATTGTGTGTGAATGAACACATTTGCCCAAATTGCATATGAACTTGTCAAACTTAACCCACTGTTTCTACATATGCTATCAGCACTCACATGTTTTCATTTGTTTGAAATCTGCCATAGATTGTAACTGATCAGCAGACTGGGCAGAAGATCCAGATCGTCACAGCACTTGAGCCGTCTTCCCCTGGAAAGCAGCAGTTTATTTTAGCAAACGCTGATTATTCCCCTGGTGGGAAGGTGATTCTGACCAAGCAGGAAGGCTCACCCAACAAGGTCATCCTCACTACTCCAGACGGTTCTGGGGTTAACCAGCTGCTGTTTGCTTCTCCTGAACTGGCTGGGCAGCAGATTCAGGTATCGCCCGAAGATGTTGGTGACTTCTGCCAACCATTTTTGATAAATAAGTTACTGAAAGGTCTTATGACTTAAGTATTAACCTAAGCCTTCTGTATTAAAAACTGCATTTTCTTGTTTGTTTGGTTTTTTTTGTTAGTTTGTGACTGAAGGCTCAGACCAGTCTATAGTGAAGCCTGTTGTGGAGTACTGCGTTGTCTGTGGGGATAAGGCTTCAGGTAGGACATAAGTTTATTTTTCTCAACACTGGTATTTTTCAGCAGCGCACAAAAACACACATTCGCTGACCCGATTTTGTTTTTATTTATTCTCTCAGGGCGTCATTACGGAGCCGTCAGCTGTGAGGGCTGCAAGGGCTTCTTCAAACGCAGCATCAGGAAGAACCTGGTGTACACATGCAGGGGCTCAGGAGAGTGTGCCATTAACAAGCTGCACAGAAACCGCTGCCAGTACTGTCGACTGCAACGCTGTATAGCTCTGGGCATGAAACAGGATTGTAAGAGACTATAATACTGTATATAATAGTTTGTATATGTCTTATTAGAGATCCACATGATTAAGCTCTGATATTTGTTTTGTGTCTTAGCTGTGCAGTGTGAAAGGAAGCCTGTTGAAGTGACCACCAGAGAGAAATCCGTCAACTGCGCAGCCTCCACTGAAAAGATCTACATCCGCAAGAACCTGTGTAGCCCCCTGGCCGCCACACCCACTTTTGTATCTGACAAGGAAACTGCTCGGTACATGCCATATCACTGAACATATAACACTAATGAACACTCTAATGAACTAACGCAGTTCTTATTAGTTTGTTAGATCCGTTAGAACCTTCCATAAATAACATTTTTGCTGTATTTCTAATAACTATGATGTTGCTTAGTACAGCATCAGATACACACGTGGACAAAATTGTTGGTACCCCTCAGTTAAAGAAGGAAAAACCCACAATTCTCACTGAAATCACTTGAAACTCACAAAAGTAACAATAAATAAAAATTTATTGAAAATTAAATAATCAAAATCAGCCATCACTTTTGAATTGTTGATTAACATAATTATTTAAAAAAACAAACTAATGAAATAGGGCTGGACAAAAATGATGGTACCCATAACTTAATATTTTGTTGCACAACCTTTTGAGGCAATCACTGCAATTAAACAATTTCTGTATTTGTCAATGAGCGTTCTGCAGCTGTCAACAGGTATTTTGGCCCACTCCTCATGAGCAAACGGCTCCAGTTGTCTCAGGTTTGATGGGTGTCTTCTCCAAATGGCATGTTTCAGCTCCTTCCACATATGTTCAATGGGATTCAGATCTGGGCTCATAGAAGGCCACTTTAGAATAGTCCAACGCTTTTCTCTCAGCCATTCTTGGGTGTTTTTGGCTGTGTGTTTTGGATCGTTGTCCTGTTGGAAGACCCATGACTTGCGACTGAGACCAAGCTTTCTGACATTAGGCAGCACATTTCTCTCCAGAATGCCTTGATAGTCTTCAGATTTCATCGTACCTTGCACACTTTCAAGACACCCTGTGCCAGATGCAGCAAAGCAGTCCCAAAACATTACTGAGTCTCCTCCATGTTTCACCGTAGGGACAGTGTTCTTTTCTTCGTATGCTTGGTTTTTGAGTCTATGAACATAGAGTTGATGTGCCTTACCTAAAAGCTCCAGTTTGGTCTCATCTGTCCAAAGGACATTCTCCCAGAAGCTTTGTGGCTTGTCAACATACATTTTTGCAAATTCCAGTCTGGCTTTTTTATGAGTTTTTTTCAGCAGTGGTGTCCTCCTTGGTCGTCTCCCATGAAGTCCACTTTGGCTCAAACAACGACGAATGGTGCGATCTGACACTGATGTACCTTGGCCTTGGAGTTCACCTTTAATTTCTTTGGAGGTTGCTCTGGGCTCTTTGGATACAATTCCAACGATCCGTCTCTTCAATTTGTCATCAATTTTCCTCTTGCGGCCACGTCCAGGGAGGTTGGCTACTGTCCCGTGGGTCTTGAACTTCTGAATAATATGAGCCACTGTTGTCACAGGAACTTCAAGCTGTTTAGAGATGGTCTTATAGCCTTTACCTTTAAGATGTTTGTCTATCATTTTTTTTCGGATGTCCTGGGACAATTCTCTCCTTCGCTTTCTGTTGTCCATGTTCAGTGTGGTACACACCTTTTCACCAAACAGCAGAGTGACTACTTGTCTCCCTTTAAATAGGCAGACTGACTGATTATGAGTTTGGAAACACCTGTGATGTCAATTAAATGACACACCTGAGTTAATCATGTCACTCTGGTCAAATAGTTTTCAATCTTTTATAGAGGTACCATCATTTTTGTCCAGGCCTGTTTCATTAGTTTGTTTTTTTAAATAATTATGTTAATCAACAATTCAAAAGTAATGGCTGTTTTTGATTATTTAATTTTCAATGAATTTTTATTTATTGTTACTTTTGTGAGTTTCAAGTGATTTCAGTGAGAATTGTGGGTTTTTCCTTCTTTAACTGAGGGGTACCAACAATTTTGTCCATGTGTGTATTAAGACGTTTCTGCAGTTTTATTTTCATTCTTCACATGCGTGTAGTGAAAAGAAATTGCAAACACCTCACTACGATGCATTCCAGCACCACACCATCATCAATTGCGACTTTAAAAATTGCCATAGAGCTGAATCATTGCCATGGATTAGTTTTTGCAGGACATTGTGTTGGAGTGAAATAAATAAGACTGCATGTGTTGCTAATAGCCTGGAAACAATTAGAGGAATTACTTTTATTACTAAACATTAAACAAGAAGCCGAATTATTACACACTTCCAGAGATAATTGTTATACTGCGTGTTTTATCTTGTGTAATACAATGTGAATGATCAAATCTCTAATTTCAGGTCGACAAGTTTGCTTGAGTCAAGCATGTTGCTCAACATCCAACAACCTTTCTCCAAGCTGGAAAACACCATCCTGATCCCAACATCCCCTGACAAGGTAAATCGGATTATAGTATGTTTAGGCCCCATATGTCATTCTATCTTTAAATACAAACATTTAGAGTACACTAGATTGATACCTTATGATTTAAAACAAAAATAATAACTGCATGTTTATTGGTGATGAATGTGTCGTGATCTTTATGATGGGGCTCAGTGTGGCTTTTGTTGTTTCTGGGAGCAGTTTAACAGTTTTAAGCAGTTATGTTTTGCTAATCTGAGGGAGGGGGAAACCAAAAAACAAAAAAAGAATTGTGCATTTGACACATGTTTGACGTACACTGTCCCGTCCTCAGCAGGATGACCCATCTCAAGGTGATCTTGGTACGCTAGCAAATGTAGTGACATCCCTCGCCCACCTCAACAAGACCAGGGAGGCAAGCGACAGTGGCAATGACCTGATGGGAGCTGAAACGCTTAGCAACGGTGACAGCTCAATGACAGACATCCAAGGAGACGAACAAACTGCAAGTGATATCACGAGGTGAGAGCGCTGTCACAAAGAAGCAAGAGGCTTTGATACGACCATAAATTGATCTGTGTACTGGAGGTTTATAGAAGCAGAGAAGGAGACCCAGTAGCTGTTTTTTTTTCTGTTGGTCGTGAGGCTTTAATAGAATTTACTGTGGGGCCATGTGGTTTCTGACTCTGATCTTAACGGCTTAATTAGACTGGCCTCTAGCCAGTCAAAAATGTACGATCTCGGACTATGTCTGGAGTGTACTGCAGCGCTTTGAGTTATATCCTATTTTCCCTCTTTTGTTGTGTGAGCTATATTATATATATTATACATATAAATCAACGTGTGTGTGGATTTTACAGCATGATCACTCTGTGTCCATATGCTGTGTTTCAATAGGGCTTTTGACACTCTGGCCAAAGTCCTACACCCTGGTGATGGTTCAGCAGGAGATTCTTTGGAAGCTACAATGCAGCTGATGTCAGGGGACCAGTCAGGTCCTGTGGTGGAGCTGGAGGGGGCTCTACTTTCTGACAGCCATATCCCTTTCAAGGTATTAACAAGAGTCACTGACCTTGGCCCTCCTCTTTGACCAAAACCTCTGCTTGTGTTATGCAAAGTTTTCCATTTTTTTTAATAAGTGACACTTATTGTGTTTTCTCACTGTGCTATTTCTGCAGCTTATGATGCCTTTGCCTGTGCCAGAGTACCTCAACGTCAACTACATCTGCGAGTCAGCTTCCCGGCTACTTTTTCTCTCTATGCACTGGGCACGCTCCATACCTGCCTTTCAAACCCTTGGGTAAGTCGGCTGTCACGAGATTACTCATTGCTTCGTAAATACACTTTTCTTAAAAAATAGTGACAGTGAGAGTATGAAAAGAGAATGGCAAAAGCCTCTCTCCTGTGCCAACATGGTTCTTGGTGATAAATTTAATCGTATTTTATTTTACAGTGGTCAAGACAATGACATTAATTTGATGAAAGCCTGCTGGAATGAACTTTTTGCCCTGGGTCTGGCACAGTGTTCCAACGTTATGAATGTTGGTACCATCTTAAGTGCCATTATCAACCATCTGCAGACCAGCTTACAGGAAGGTAGGAGAGCTCTGCTGTTGGCTGCCGGCAAGGTCTAATATTTTAGTCCCAATTTCAGAAGGGAAAAGCAATGTAGCCACAGAGACGTGACGCATATTCTAATAAGATGAGATGTTATGACGCTCCTGTTCCTTTTTGTGGCATCACTCATCTAGAATTTGTTAGAAACTCAGCTGTGAGTTACATCTTTGTTCCCTCTAAGCTTTTCTTTCTTATCCCCAACAGAGAAGCTTTCCCCAGAAAGAGTAAAACTAGTAATGGAGCACATCTGGAGGATGCAGGAGTTCTGCAACAGCATGTCCATTCTGGCTCCAGACTCTTACGAATACGCCTACCTCAAAGCCATTGTTCTCTTCAGTCCTGGTATGTAGGCAGCTAGACAGTTCACACAGAAAATGCGCCTTTTCAAGTTTTTTTTTTTTCTGTTAATGCAGCATTTTTAGCATGACGGAGCACCACAGCAAAAGATGTACTCATGTCTGACTGTGTACGTGCATTTCTTTTGTACCAGATCACCCAGGTATAGATAATACCCCACAGATAGAGAGGTTTCAGGAGAAAGCCTACATGGAGCTGCAGGACTACGTAACCAGGACCTACCCAGAAGACTCTTATCGGTTTGTAGGTTTTCCTTTTGTGCTTCATAATGCCGGCACTGCTGGAAAGACAGCGGTGTACCAGTAAAGAGCAACTATTCCAAGCGGGACCGATTTGTGAGGGTGTTATAGATGTATTTGCTCCATGTTTAAGTTTTATGTCTCCTTTCTCCCTCATTACTCCCAGGTTATCCAAGCTGCTGCTGCGTCTTCCTGCCCTCAGGCTGATAAGTGCAGCTGTCACCGAGGAGCTGTTTTTCGCTGGGCTCATTGGCAACGTGCAGATTGACAGCATCATCCCTTACATCCTCAAAATGGAGTCCACTGATTATAACAGCCAAGCGGTCTCTGGTGTGTGACACATGGTGCCATTTGTAACAGCAACATCGGACTGTGAAAAATCTGCAACCATTCGAAGAGCTCAGCAGACCGGTTACTGAATGGTCAAAACAAACTGTATTTATGATATAGCATCCTGTGTGAATTCTGTTTTCACTCTTAGTTTGCTCCCACTTCTGACTCTTCAGTAACCAGACAGTAGAGTTCTGCTCGCAAAGAGGATAAATAAAATAAACTCCAGTGGCAATTCAGCCTGCAGATATCTGCCCATTCAGGAAGCAACACTTAAACCTGCATAGTAGATTGAGCTTTTTATTGTACATAGTATTTTATGCTTCATCGCCTCCAAGCCTTTCCTTTTTCTGCAGATCTGGTTTGTACTTTGAAGGAATCAGTCTCGTTTGGTTTTCACCGCTTTCCGACATGGTCATGCTTTTTTATTTTTTAGTAATCATGAGGAAAAAAATGTCAAAATGTGAATTGATTTGTGAGACGATATCAGTGAAGGTTATAACCTTTATTTCTTATTTGTTGCCAATCCAAAGGATTGGCGGCATCACTTGTCAAATATTTTAAATTGTAAGGATCTGGGTCAACAGTGTATATAGATTTGTAAATAGAATGCACCAAGGAGGCTATGAAGCGCAGCACTTGGTAATTTGTGGATTCCATCTTTTTGGATAAAAAATAAATGTGGACAGAAAATGATGATCGTGTCATTTAGAAATAAAACATCTCTCAGTCATTACTGTATGCTTCTACTCAATGAATCTTTTAGCTTGATGCTCTGATATTTCCTCTCGTTTTATCCCGACTTAAATTTTCACAGGACTATTAGGTAAAGTTGAACTGTTTACTTCATCACACTAACAAAAAATACTTGGCACAGTCAGGTAAATTATTACATTATCCATACACACTTTAAGTAACAGATTAACAGTCTGTAGATACTGTAAATATTTCTTATGAATTAATGTGAATTATTGAATTCCCATTAGTCAAACATCAACTTAACTGTATTTAGACTTGTCCAATTATTCTCATGTATTTGCACAGTCAGTCTTTTATTTTGATTAATATAAGCAAAAACAAAATGGCCAATTTATCCTTTAATGTTTTACGTAGTGCTTTTGTGTCTGTGTTTAAACAGTGGCTTTTGGGCAATAAAATGGACCTGCTAAAATATGTTTCTCCCTTAAAACAAAAAAAACAAAAACAAATAGAAGCATTGTAGTGGTAATAAATTAGAAGTAGTGTTTTAGCTGACAAATACTGAACAAATTCACTTGCAAACTTAGTCACAGTCCCCTTAATCCACCTGCTGTAATCATTTACGGGCACCAAAAAATATTGTTTCCTTGTCCTTCCTTGTTTTTCCACCCAAAAATATTTAAAGATTTCCCAAAAATGTTGAAAATGTGGGCATCAGAAGTTTCACTGTGAAAATATTTTCCCCCACATTTTCAAACTAAAATGGGTCAATTTTGACCCGGAGGACGACATGAGGGTTAAGAGAGAAGTCACTCTGTAGTGTTTGTTATCCAGGTTCAAGTAACCCGGTCCCGGTCAAACTGACTGAAAGTGTTGTGACCTCTGCAGTCCTGTAAACATAATTGTCTTCTTCCTCATCACCTACTTCCACAAAGTGAATTTCCTGTCCTCTGTATAACTTCACAGAGTAATGCCAAGAGCAGCTTTTTAATACAAACATTAGTCCATGTTCCAAAGTTCCTGGGTTTTCCTCCCTTTAATCATGCTTTTTGGAACTTGCATCTGTAAACACAGCAGATTGTTTACGCGGTACTTCTGAATTAATAATGCAAAATCTGTATCCTCCTCCAGTGACTTCTTGCTGTGTTTCGTGTCAAGTGACGTGAAGGTGGAGGATGTTGCAGGGTGCTGTGCGAGGGACTAGACTTTCAGTGTGTGTTATTGGCTGGTTAATTTTCATTAAGGCTCTGCAGATATGAGCGAACCGAGGACTGCATCCATAAGCTCTCCTTTGCTGTAGTCACCCAGTGAATATGTCCGGCTAATTAAAACCACTGATAGCAGCATTAAAACTTGATGACCAGATGAATGATATTGTCTGCTGCTGTTTTTAGACGTCCATTGTCCGGTGTATCCAGTGGCTTCTTTGAGTGATTCTCCACAGCCCTATCATTTGACTGCAGAGGTTAATGCATTTTAATGTATGCTGCATTCACTGTAAGGTCTGCACGGACAAAAGAGGGTTCTCTTATCATTCCTTTAAAAACCGCCCACCTAATTTAGAAGTGCAAAAAAACAATACTGACTGTCTGGAACTGTAAAGGGCCAGGGATTTGTGATGCAACATGGGTTTTTGTGTTTGTGGCTAGGTGGATTAGCTCGTTCCAAGCTCCATGAATGTGAGAGAAAGGACCAGTTGGACTGTTCCCATGGCCTCCTGGGTGTTTGGGTTCAATTGCTTGAGGGGGTGTTTAGTGAAGGTGTTGCAAAACAAAGTGACGGAGCTGGTTACATGATAAACGGAAAGAATCTCTTACAAGTTTCAAATCCTCTTACTGGAGCTTTTTTTTTTTTTTTTTTTTTAAAGATAAAAACATGCAGTAAATGACATCTTAGCTGTAACCAGTGTTGGTTCTATGATTATCAAACATAAAATGAAGAAATTTAATTACCTTAATTTTCAAGCAACACTGTCAGTGGTAAGTAGGGTATTAAAAACTCACCCTCTGACCCGCGTGCTATTTTGCTTGCCCATAGACACAGCACTGTTTTCAAACATTATTTTAATTAGCAGAATTTGCATCACATTTTCTGTTCCTCATTTTAACCAATGTCTCGCAATCTCTAACTAAAATAAGTATTTTTAGTCGTCAAACTGATGTCCACGCTTCACTTTTTCACTTTTATACGATCAAAAGTACAGTTTTAAAATGGATCCATCTTTGAATTTTCTGGCTTTAAATTCAAGCAGTCCATCAAAATACTTTCGTTTACAGGTTGTCCAGCGACCTGTATGGGCATTTTCAAAGGGTCGACTGATATAGTTTTTTTTTTTAGAATCAACACCGATTATTAGATATTTGAAGTTGACATGCATTAATAGTAAAAACGAAATTCTTAGTGTCAAAATTTTCAACTTGAAAAGCACTCAGAGAGCAGTAATCCGCCAAAGCTGTTCATCCCCCCACATGGCATAGTCAAAAAAGCAGCATTTTTTTAAAGAAGTGTAGCATTTGTTTATTAGTTATTGATGATCAGAAATCATGGCACCATAGAATCCATCCATCCATTATCTACACACCGCTTTATCCTCACTAGGGTTGCGGGGGGTGCTGGAGCCTATCCCAGCTGGGGCGAAGGCAGGGGACACCCTGGTCAGGTCGCAGGCCGTCGCAGGGCTACACATATAGACGAACAATCACACTTGCATTCACACCTACAGGCAATCTAGAGTATCCAATTAACCTCAGCATATTTTTGGACTGTGGGAGGAAGCCGGAGTGCCCGGAGAAAACCCACGCATGCATAGGGAGAACATGCAAACTCCATGCAGAAAGATCTCAGGCCCACCCCAGGAATCGAACCGGGGATCTTCTTTCTGCAAGGCGAAAGTGCTAACCACTACTTCACTGTGCAGCCCTTGGCACCATAGAATGTGGACATTTAATATAGATGTACCCACAAATAAAATGACCTTTCCTGAGCACAGGAGTGTGTTATTCATGTGTACGTTATGTACAGATTCTGAATCGCGTGACCAAAATATGTACTGGGGGGCAGGAATTAATGGCACTTGGAAACATCCCCACAATTTAATCACTTGTTCCTTGTGTTATTTCAGATGGATATGTAATAATAAGTCCGCAGCGGTGGATTTTGTAGTAGGATCACAATCATGTGATCGTCAGCAGGCACCTGACGTAGTGTTCACTTGTTGTCATAGTTACAGTGATGCTATGCCGCTATCTCGCAATGATCCCAGGGGCAGATCCACATTAATTTTAATCGGGGGCACAGGGGGGTACAACAGATATTTTGAGGGGCCACCGAAAAGTTGTAAGATAAAATGAAAGCTGCAACTGACCTCTCGCTTTTACAAAGTATTTTTCATGATTTTTTTTTGGCTCTTTAACCCAATAGGAAAGCTGTATATGACCTTTTTTGGACTGTTAACATTCAAATTATGATCGACTTGTTTCCTTCTTTATGTGAATTACAGCATCATCAGCTGCAGCATCTGTCTGTTATGTAAAACTAACAAGCTCAACAACAATATCCTTAGAGCAATTAAGATATTGTGCAAGAACAGCACTATATACAACCCTGTCAATTTCCACTTCTTAGAATGTTTACTGACAATTATCACACCTAAAATAAGAAACAATATTCTGTACTTTTAGCAACTAGTTCTCAGCATTATAACAGAAACATCATAGGGTTCTGTATACTAATCAGTCTAAATCAAAATGAGTACTACCCAATACACAGTGAACAACAACAATCTGTACCCTTGATCTGTGGTAAAATAATCTGAAATGTTCTGTGCAGTAATGTAAATTTTCAAATACCGGTACAATAAAATACAATAAGTAGCACTCTATATATTTAATAGTAAACCTGAGAACAATAATAAACAGTAACAATACTCCATATTTTTAAACCTAACCCTAACCTCACATACTGCCATAGTTGACATTTTAGGTGGAATATTCCTTTTAACCAGCCCCTCACGTCTCTTTGAGGATTTTGGATGGAATACTCGGTTAAACCAACATTTTAGGTGCATGTCCAGGGATTTTTGGTGGAATGTTCCTTTAAGGTGGATGTGTGAGGATCTTGTAGGTGGAATACTTACTGAAATCAACCTTTTTGGTCAACATTCAAAGATTTAAGGTGGAATATTCCTTTAAACCAACCTAAAATTCATGTTTTGATCATTATCAAGTGAGAAACCTCAATCCAGACTCCTCATAAAGACGCTTTAGATTTATGCTACTGTTATTTGTTTAGTCCTGATTAAATGACAGAAATCCACAACTTTTGTTTCAGGACTTGCTTATTAAATGTCAAAACAATACATGTGACTCTAAAAACTCAACAGCTTTACAAACTCTAAGATTAAACTCTCCACAAGGATCCAAAATAAGTTGGGCTTCTACATGAGAGCTTTAATTATTCTTCATCTACCTCCTGAAAAGTTCGGTCAATAAAAAAGACAAAAACTAATATTTTCAGCTGAACTAAAGACAGACTTTGTGATTTTTCTGCTCACATGTTGTGTTGTTGTAAACTTACTCTTTCAAATAAATAGCGTCCAAACCCCCTGGAAACCAGTGGTTGTTCTTTTTTATGTCGCTCCTCGGCGACCCGAGACAACCGGTCATAATGTTTTTTGAGCAACACACCATACTATGACGTTTTTACAATGATGGTTCTACTATGAAACCAGTTTGGCATGTCCAGGTGTTCTTTGTGTGAAAACTCAGAGATTTCAGCTATCAGAAGATGGTTTTCAACTTTGTTGACTTTCTGCTTCAACTTTAAACTAAATTTACTTCACTAAGCCAGCCCTCTGGACTTCCAGTAAGCTGTGTTCCTATTGGCTGTCCAGGTGGCTGCTTGGTGTTATCAGGAACACCTGAGCAGCTCAATGTCTTCCTGCTTTATGGTTGCAGTCAAACATTTCCTCTGCTTCTCTTCAATGAACCGGGTTTGGCTCCATTGCTTTAGTTTGTTCTTTAGATGTTGGCTTGCAGCTTCCAGCAGTAAAATCATCTTTAATGTGTATCTTGGTGTGTTTTAGGGCTTTGTACTGGATAGTTGTCTTGGTAAATGTGGTTCTTTAGCCACAGTTAGCACATGGTGCTAATGTGTGCAGTGATTAGTGGATTTGGTGCAGCTGAGTTGTCTTTATCTTGGCTGTAGTGAGTCTTTAGAGGTTTTTGGTCGGACACATTCTGTGTTCTTGTTTATGAACCAACATTGGTTGTCCAGAAGGTAAGAGTTCCTGTCCTGATTCTCTGTTTAAAGAGGTTCTCTGGTAGGTTGCAGGAGACTTTAGTGTTTGGGTTGTGCTAGTTTGGTTTTTGTACGGCGTAATTTGGACGACTATCTTGAGGGCCCTCCATGTGGTTTAGTGAGGTTTTCTGTAACAGTTCTACAAAACAACCTGCTGCAGAAGAGACTTTGGGAGTTTCTAGGAAGCTCTGGAGACCAGACTTCAGAGCAGCAGAAGGTGAGCTTCAGAGTAGAAATGAGATGGAAACCTTCTTGACCCGTGTGGTGAGGTCCTGAACCAAGAGTTTGAGCAGGTTGTGAAGAGTCTGTAGATCTTTGGTCGGAAAGCACCAGAAGAGTCGACTCATTAAAGTAGAGAACAGGAGATATTGTTGGTTCTTCTGTTGCTCTGCAGTTTCCTTAGATTGAATATCAAGTTTGTATTTTAAATGATTTACCGTGTGAGCCCAAGAAGACTTCAATAAACTCCCTCCATCCCCTGGACACAATAGATTTTATCATGTTAAATCTTTTTTTTTTTAAAAATGTTTTTCAGTTTTAATCATAGTTTTAGCATTGTTTTTTTTATCTTTGCTTGTTTAGTTTTGTCATCTGTGTGAAAGGTGCTAAACAAATAAAGTTGAGTTGATAAACTGAGTAACTGACTAACTCATGATTGTGACAACAGAAATATTTTATGTTTATATAATATTGTAGGGTTTAACCGTAATATTTGAATTTCTGAGATAAATTCACAATATAAATAATACTGCAGCTTTCTAACATATACCTAGTATTTAAACTTGCTATTTTTTTTTTATACTGGACAGCCCTTTGACTGGACACATGTTGTTTTAAATGTTCTACAGAAATATGGATGATTTTTTTGAGCTTTTTCAGTTGCTGAGGCCAGACTTTGGAACAAGCTGCCCCCTGACATGAGCACCATCACCGACTTTGGCCTTTTCAAAGCCAGGCTCAAAACATATCTTTTAGACTGGTTTTCAATACTCAGTAATGTGGTGACATTTGATTTGATTTGTTGACCTGCGTTCTATTGTTCCTTTCTTTTAATTTGCTATTATTCTAATTTTATTCTAGTTTTACTGTTTGATTTTAACTGGAAAACACTTTAGTCACCTTTGAGTGTTGTAAAGTACTCTATAAATAAGTCTTGATTGATTGATTGATTGATGGCTTAACTTTACTAGTCATTAGATTTTAAATGCAGAAAACATGCTCAACAATTAAAATAACTCCCATTATTGTAGATTAAACTACCCAGGGGTAAATTAATGATTGGCCCTGCTACACTGAAATGTTGCCCACACATTAGTGCATCAGTAATTAAAATCCAATAACATGTTTACTTCCACGCTTCAAATGCAATTAGTGAAATTAGAGCAATGAAAATAAATTATAGGTATTTGTAACAGTTGTACCTTGTAAATACTGTTAATTTTACTTCCATTACTGCAGTTGAAAGGTGTAAAATTTTTAATAAGGAAGAACATCCTGAATTTTACGCAGAATAGACTTTGCCATCATGCTTTGAGAACATTTATGGGAAGATCCAAGCTTACTTTATTGCATATTTCCATTTCAAACACTCTTTCGCAGTCATTTATTATTTGATTAAAGACCTACAGAGTGTCTACTGTAACCAGAACCACTGCGGTCATGTTTCAGACGTGTGTTTTGATCAAACTCACAGTGAAGCAGTTTTATCTTCCTCCGATAGGAACATGTGCTGAAAGAGTTAAGCCCTCCTCCCTCTGCACTGACAAATAGGCGGAGTTTGGGTTCACACTTAGTTTTTGTATGTTGAGGGGAGCAGCCAGCAGAGTGTGTGTGTTTGCCTGAGTGTGTGTGTGAGAGAGAGAGAAAGAGAGAAAACGGGGCGAAACATGGATCCGAGTTCAGGCGTGAGTTGGAAACTAGTCCTGATAGCGGAGTGAAGACGTAGCAGCAGCTCCTGAGTGGCCACGAACAGGAGATTATTATGCCCAGCGCAAACGTGTCCGTGAGAAGTTTGTCTGAAGTCGAGAAATACCTCAGCAGCCGGATGGTGAGTATCATGTGAGGCAGTTTTGCAGCATTGTTGTGTCACCAACGGCAGGTCCTCCACTGTACCAGCACTGCATTGTTGTCTCTTCAACTGTGCGTCATGCGTGACCAACAGCTGCGCCGCGAAAAAGGCTGCATGTTTCTCAACAAAGAGCTGCAGAGTAAACCCGGGTTTATACAGATATGCGACAACTCGGGCATGTTTTCACGAGGATGTTGAAGTGCTGCAAGGATCCCGTGTGTATCTGTGACTGTAAACTCTTGAGCACTCTGTGCCTCAAGACGAAATCGTGGTGGGAACATAAAGGGCTTGTCCACATGTTTACTGAAATTAGTTCCCATTATCGGTTCATCTGGTTGTTTTATTGTAATTTTGACCTATGAACTGTAAGATAATAGTGACACACGCCCACCACAAGTTCCTAGTAAACAATCCACAACAGGGCAGAACAGTTCATAGAAATATGAAACAAAAGGGCAGGTTCCAATATGCATATGTGTGTTTTGTAATAACGCAGGTATTGCAAAAATATTCTTAACTACATGTTTCACCTCTTACTGAAATCATCATGCAAATTTCAAGTGTTGTACTGAAAAGTAAAAATACCCCCATACATTTATACGTTTTAGTCCCCTACCGTAATTCTATATTAAATACTGAAACTGCTGATCTTTATCAGATGTGTTGACCACCTTTATCGTTTTATCTGAGGCTACAGGTTTTGTGGTGATGCTACATGAGTTATTATCTGTTTCTAATGTTACCAAATACAGTCCAACACAGCACACACAGCCTCAGATTGCACCATGTGCCTGAATTTGTCACAAAGCTGCTGTTCCACACCTTATCTTAGGTGTTTCTGTATATATGGTCATTCAATGACTCAATGGCTGACCTAGTTCTCAAGAGCACCATTTAAACTCTTATCAATCCCCTCCTTACTGTTTACAACTATGGTGGCAACCCCATCCTATTTAGTATTGATTAGGAGAGGAAGTTCAACATTTTGTTTGTTTACACACAGAGAAATGTCTGGTTTATTGTCAGATGTGATCTCATTTCATGTTTTCACACAGAAATGCAATCAGTCAAGGCACTCAGTTTTATCTCTGCAGCCCCAAAATTACAAATTTGCCTCGAGAGATTCGCAATTTGTGCAACATGACTCACATTCTGTTTACACACTTCAATTCTGAAAAAAGAAACTGCACCAAAAAAAAAACAAAACAAAAGAAAACCCCTTCAGCTAACACAAACAGGTTCTTGCTGGAACCATTGATGCATCAGGTAATTATCATGTGAAAACAAAAAAAAATCCCCAGATGTGAGGTGGATCAACAAGTAAGTGTTTCAGATCAGGTGCCCTCAGTGACAAGGAGGAGAAGAATGCGCGATACTCGTGAAACCAGAAAATCAGTCAAGTATCACCCAACAGGTACTTTCTCCTGCTATGTATAACCCCGAAGGCCTGCCTCTTAGTCATGAGGACAGCTTTGTCATATAAGGCTTTATTGGGGCGGAATATAAATGAACAAAAGCCTAACCTGTCCCCTCAAATGGACCTTTAAAGAGTCTTATACAAATTATCTGACCCAGCTTCTCACGTAACCAGTCGGTCCCTTGTGGTATAATCACCAGCACAGTACAATGAAACAACACATTTGCCTGGTTTATTACCGCTGGACTGTGTAGTTCTTTATCAGTTATGCTTTCTTTAGTTCTGTTGGCCGCAAATGGCATTCCAGTTTTGTTCCTCAAAAAGCCTTTGTGCAGCAGATATAGTAGGTTTGAGGTCAAACATGATGCAACACTTCAGTTTCTGCAGCGGATTTCCAGAAACTGCCTTTAACTCTTAGTTACTGGTGGCTCTGTACAGAACAGCAAGGCATTTCACCCATCTCTCCATTGGTAAAGTCAGTGTCATCGTACAAAAGGCAGAGATTAATCATCACATCAGTATCATTTTTTAATCCACTATGCACTATGACTCATTAAATGGCGACTGTGTTTTTTTGAGATAGAGCTATTGTGTTTCTAATGGCTCATGAGCTGCTTGAGTACTCAGCCGCTCTGCTACATCGCCGTCTCTATTCACACTCTGGCTTTGAATCAGTACGTCCAATATAGCTGCATATTTGCCTTGATTGAATCCCATTCAATACTCTCCCAGTCCGCGGGGGCAGGCAGACACTGGTCGTGTTAATGGGCTATTGATTTAGTCCTGGACCATGAGATAATAGTGAATACGTCTTAAGCAACTCATTCCCCTGACCTCCTGGGGATTATTCATTCAGGAAACTTAAGACTTCAAACTCTGCTGCTAGTTTTTCCCCCCCTTTTTTGCACTACAGTGAGGCATAGTGTTTGGCCTCTAAAGAAAGCAATCAAAGTTTGACCACATAGGCAGCTGTGGGATGCAGATGAGAGGAGGAGGGGGGAGGAGGGGATGTTGGCTCAGCTTTCTGACTAAAATGAAAGATGTGCTCCTTGTCGCTCTCGCTCTCCCTGTGTCTGGTTTTCTTCCCGTTTCCCTGTGTGAGCCCTGAGTGGGAGACTGTCTGTATCCATGAGGATCAGCTGGAGGGAATACCAATAAGCACCGCAGGCTTCTTCCCCTCTGTGGTTCTGTTCTCTGCTGAAGGGACGGTTTTGTTCCATCTCCGTGAGCGTGCCAGCTCTATTGCCTTGTGTGTGTGTTGGTGTGTGTTTTATTGGGGTGCCCAGAGGCAGCGACAGAGAAAGACTAAAGAAGTGCCACTTTATGCACCAAACACACACACCGAGACCTTATCATTTGGATCCAGCTCCTTCAGATCATTGCAAACACCTGTTCTTGTATTTGCATGTGTCCGTGTGCCTGTATGACACTGCGAGCTGATGGTTTCAATAGATTACAGCTGCGATTTGCGATTGTGAGCACTCTCATGCATTACTTCCTCGTGATGGGAACAGTGTGTTCCTGTTTGCATAAGAAAATGTCTGCGGTTTTAATAATGCCCCCCCTCTCCCCTCCAACTCACCCAAAGAGAGAGGGACAGCCGTTTAGGCGAGGAGAGGAGATTCAGTTTCTGTATATTCTGCTAATCTGAACTAATATTTATCCTTCTAATACTGCTTGGTATTTAAAAAACACCGGCGGCATACCCGCCCACCTCTAAATAATTTGTGAACTTTCACCCCTATCTACTTCAGGATTTTAATGCTGAATTGCTACTCTGCCTGTTTCTTACAGTGCTGCAGTGGGCAGATAAGGTCTGCTTTTGCATGAAAAATTGAATGGCTAACTAGATCATTGATCCAGGAGGGAGCACACTGCAGTGCAAGATAAGCAGCATCTGCAGTTCCTATCGCCTCCCCACCGACTCTGCTCCCAAAATGTAGCAAAGACTTGGGGAGATTTCTCAAAGCATAAGCAGACACAGAGCTGCTTTGTGGGGTTAAGATTGAGGCTAATGCAGATGGACCTTTATGTTGTGCTGTCTAGTGAGGTCAGGGCATATTATATGGGTCATGGTGTTGGACAGACGCTGTGTGCTATGTAGGGCAGCGTGGGGGACGGGGGGCTCATGCAGGGCCGAGGTGTGGGAGAAGCACCCTGAGGGCACCGAGGACTTCTGCACATCCTTTTTGGTGGAGATTGGGATGATGTGTTTTGGGAGCATCCTCTAGTCATGTCCTCTTATCTCTCATATCTGCTTCAATCGCTCTCTTTACTCCCACTCGGTCGGTCTCTCTTCTTCTGCTCCACTGACACAGTAATATCAGTGAGTGACTCAAGCAGCAGTGGGCGTACGCCTGGCATGTTAATTTCAAAGAGAACATCTTGAGTACTTTAATGTGAGAAAGCACCCAAAAAAATCTCTTCGGTTTTACTCATATTTTAAGGATATAATCGGATAAATGGGTCTCACACATTCCTAAAGAATAGCAGCCAATGAAAACACATGTAGGAGTTCACTATGTTGCTCAGGGACACCAGGAGCACTAGATTATCCTGCCATCTCATCAAACTCTAACCTGGCTTCAGTTGGTGACCTTTCAGTTAAGGACAGTTGCTGTCAGACCTTGTTGCTGCGCTGCGGCTGCCTTTCCTCTAGTTACAGGGCTTTCTCTACCCCCCTCATCATCACCGCCCATCGCCAAACACGTTCAGTCCTTGCCATCTTTCGCCCCCTGCTACCTCAATAACCCTGGAGAGTGGCTGCATAAGTGTTGGGGAGAACTGGAGTGAAAAGTAGGGCAGCTCCTCAGCAGATTTGGAAGGACATTTTCATCAGCATGAGGCTACTTCATTTTAACATAGCCAGTCATCCAGAAAGACCCTCAGATTGCCCCTGCGGTTAGTCAGAGTGGGTAGAAATCTTGAACAGTGGCAGCGGTTGTGGAAATGCGGCTTGTGAAATGGAAATGGTGCAATTTCATCCAATATCTTATCAGGAAACTGTCAGATGTCACGTCAGATGTTGCGTTCCATTGTATGTAAAACATCTGGATTGCATTATTTGAGTTACTCTCAGGAATCAGGCCCCATCCTGCCAAAAGCCATCTTGTTTTCATAACCCAAAGTGTACGTCTTCGCTGCAGCTGTGTAATACAATTTCAGTTTGAGGTGGAGTCTAAATATGGAAGTTGTATTGATGCTCTTTCCAAACATCTTTTACTCCTGTCAGAGTCTGTTTTTAACTGCAGGGCTCAACCGTGATTCATCAGAGCTTGCCAGGTGTCCATGTGATCTGTTTTACACTCATCCCATATCTGTGTTATCACAAGACCTTGAAGCAATAAACTTAGACCCCTGCATTCTGCATTTGGCCCATAATGCTACAGAGCAGAATATTGAACATTTCAAAGTAAACGCCAGTGGTAGGAAAGCGCCCGAGGAGCTAGTTCCAGTACTGCAGAAATAGCATGCACTCTGAGCTGTCTGCTTGAACAGGCAGTTCTTTGTGTTTTTCATTTGAAAACTAAAAAGGCCTGGTAATATGAGCAACCTACACACCAGCATGCTTCACACTTCCTCATGAAGAAGCAGCATGTTAGGCTTCTATTTCCTTTACATGGCAAACAGGTTCGAAAAAAGGACAGCTTATGTGTGAACCTAATTGTTTGGACATGAGGTATAGCGTGCTCTGTGCAAGGAGCAGGGTTGTGATTGGACGCTGGGTTCCTCAGGCTATACGTCAGGCCAGTGAATCCATATGCAGCAGCTCAGTCCTGAGACAGAGCAGAGGTAGGACATGACAAAGTGTGCTTTTTTCTCTGCAGAGAAAGAGTTCTGTGTTCAAGAAGGACAGATGCCAGAGAGAGTGAGAGAGTGGGATGAGGACAGAGGCTGAACTACCCCAGGCATGCTTGTAGAAATAAGCATGTCATTCTCCAGTTACACAATATACATGAATAAGTATATATTATGTATGTACAGTATAATTACAGGCACACAGAGACAATTCAAACTATTTACATATACAAACAGGATTAGAGTTTACAGCCCTGCTAGTGGCTTGTTGAGGCTGCGCTTAGGCACAGCAGTGCTTAAAGCTAAATACTACTGCTGCCATGGCAACAGGCTCACATTGACCTAGTAGGAGCTGATGTTCAGCAGGTGTAATGCTTACCATCTTAGATTAGCATGTTAGCAAGTTAACATTTATTAATTAGCAGTGGTTCAATAATGGGTAGAGCCAGCGCAGGGAAGGTGCCCGAGTGGAAAATGCTCAATGAACCTAAAGTCACTTTGATTCATGTGGTGACACAAACAGCCAAAATGCTCTGAAACCAGCAAGGCTATCTTGAATCCTATGTTTATCTGGATAAATAACAATTTGTATTGTTTGGTTCTTGATTTAATTTATTGTTTTGATTGCATAGAATTTATTATTGGAAGTTTTCCATTGTGTTGTAAATGACTGCATAAATTGAATTTGTTTTTATTGTTTGACTGGGTGGCATTCATTTTGTTGCGGCTTCTGAAGTGGACGGGGAAAATATGCTTGAAGCAATTTAGGAAGGCTTTTTTTTCCCACATTTCAGGACGATCCATACACATCGAAAAGTGTGCTATGACACTGTTTGCATGCTAAAATCAGTACACACCTTTCTCATTCACGTTGTCTTCATCACAGTAGTTTTATTTTATGGAGAGGTTACTTTGTGAAAGATGTAAAATTGCAGATCGGAGATGAACATGTCAGGTCAATGAGACTAACAGGTAATTCAATTGTAATCCTGGTTTAGGCACAAAGCTAACAGAAACTGAAGTTTAGTTTGCTGATTCCAGTTGTTTGTAGGAGTCGTTTTTCTGAGTTTGATAAACTCCTGCGTCATCAAACTGCAGCAGGATCCATATCAGGATCTCCAAAGCAACAGACTTACATGCATACACATTGAACAACAACAATGACGTTATTAGTTACTTATAAAGACAAATTATCCCTGATATGGAGATGGGATTGACCAGGTAAATGACACTGTGTACTTTCCTGCACATAAAACAGATATGATTATGATTATCACCACACAGAGCTGTTTGCCATATCACGATAAACTAGGCAATTAGCTATTTGGATGGTTTTATAAGCTGCTATTGGTTTTAAATTAGTCTTTTATTGCATTATTTGTATTATACATCACTTGACGTACTGTCCGATCATGGATTATGTGACAATCCAACCACTAGCTATTGAGATATTTAGTTTGTAGCACAGTAGGGGACTGGCAGGTCAACACTGCTGTCCTTAGACTTTTAGTCATGCTGCTGGTATGGCTAAAAACAAGTATGAAGCAGCTTCTGTGTACATATTATGGTGACATGCTCTAGTAATAAATGGCGATGTCACAGATGATACATCAAGTTCCTCGCTCCAGTTATCGACCTCACAAACAAGTTTGACTGGTTGACTGAGTGTGAGGTTATAGTGCCAACAGCAAGTAAATGGAATTTACATGTGTAATTTGATCACTTGAGCCTAAGTGAATTAGGAGTGGAAGCTGAATGTGTTTTTGTTTTAGTTTCGGCTTCTACTATATGCTGTCCGGGTTTGCACTAGTATACATCTGTCCATAAACCATTCTATTAAGCATAAACAAGTCTTGAGTTCCACATCACAGTCATGTGTTGAGGAGCGTCAGTATGTGCTGAACTCTAGATGTATTTGTCAAATGCGAAGGTGCTTAGCTTTCAGTATGTAACCATTATGTGGCGATGTTGCAATGCTAAGCAGGATTGAGGCCTAAGTCTGCCTGAGTTCGCTGTGATCTGTTTGTTTGCTTGAAACTAGCTGTGTTACATTTGTTGAGGATTAGTGCAGCTTTGTACCGCCCATAGTGCTTGTTGTACAACACTTTGTATTAGGGTTTATCAGCTTACACCTCCTGTCATTACACCGCTGTTGTACTGTGATCAACTTGCAAGATTCAGTGGTTTGTTTGGCCACTATCACAATGCAGTTTCATTACACTTGAAGTGACACTTGCGCTCTGAAAATGCTGCTCAGAAACCTAATAAAAATTCTTGCTTCACTTCTTTTCCTCAGTTTCCTCTTTGTGGAGCGTCATCGGGTTTCCTGCCACCCTTGAACTTGCTTACTCATCCTATATGTATTCTGCCTAACTTCCTCAAATCTACAGCAGAGAACTCTTTTTCTCTTGACACAGCAGTCAATCACTGAATATAATTGAGCCCCGATGACGAAAATGGTAATTAACTGTAAAAATAGAGGACAATGTCTGGAGAAGGGATTCTGTGAGCCCTATGACCTAGTGTGACATTATCACTGACCTGCATTAGATTTTCATGCTCCACTTCTATCACACGCATTAATAGTTGTTATTAAAAATCTGTCATCTGTGTCGTCTGTGTTCTGTAGTATAAAGAAACAGGATTAAATTTTGGCTCTTAAACCGAAGCAGATGCCAAATAAGAGCATTACAGACACACCCAGATGGTGTCGTAGTGTCAATAGCAGACTAGAACACAAGCTAGAACTTACTATGTGAAAATATTATATATGCAGAAGTAGGCACACAAGTACATTAAATTATCAAAGTAAAATCAAGCATTGAAACTGTTTTCTGAACTGTACCAGTGGTTTTCTAGAATTGCTTACAATGCACATGCTGATGAAGGTCTTTTGAAGACACACATAGAAACATATTAGGTGGAAATTTTATTAATTAATAAGACTAATAAATGGAAACTGAAACTAGAAAATAGACCGGATTTAAAAAACTCAACTTTTGAATACATGAAATTGGAATTGTAAATGATATATGTACTTTCCTGGATGACTGACTGGACATTTTTTTTAGTTGTAAAAGATTCTTCCTTTAAATGCACCATTTTTTTTAACACAATATCTAATCTTCTCCTCCTTGTAGGACCGGAGCACTGAGGGCAGTTTTCTGAACATCCCTGCGTCAATGCGTCGGGGCTCTTCAGAAAACAACCTGGATCTGGACCTGAGCGATGGAGGTCCCGGTTCTGCTCTCGGCGTCGAGGTCCAGCGTAGTCGCTCTTGCTTGGACAACCTCCAGCAGAAGATACTGAAAGTCACAGAGCAGCTGAAGATCGAGCAAACGGCCCGGGATGAGAACGTAGCCGAGTATCTGAAGCTGGTGAACAGTGCGGACAAGCAGCAAGTGGGGCGCATCAAGCAGGTGTTTGAGAAGAAGAACCAGAAGTCGGCTCAAAACATTGCCCAGATGCAAAAGAAGCTGGAGCAGTACCATCGAAAGATCAAAGACAGTGAATTCCATCACAACCTGTCTCCTCACCCGCCCGCTGTCAAGCACAGCACCATTCCCAGGGAGTCACCCAGAGAGCTGCTGAGGGACATGACTGGCAGTGGCCGGCACCCGACCATGGACAAGATCAAAACCATCGGCCCAGGCGTTTCTCTCTCTCCTCCTTTCTTCTTCAGCAAACCCAGAGAGTTCGCCAACCTCATCAGGAACAAGTTTGGCAGCGCTGATAACATCGCCCACCTCAAGACCACTCTGGACACTTCCCCGCCATTACCCACCGACAGCACTGGGAAGGGGCTGAGTAGCAGCACCTCTATGGTGGGCAAGCCCAAGTATCCTAGTGACGATGAGTGCTCCTCAGGTAGCGCTTCTATTTCTGCAGACAGTAACGGGAACCCAGCGGGAGGAGGAGCGTCTGCGGGGCAGGTTCAGGGTCCAAGCCCTGGCCAGGAGCAGCAGGCTGGGGGAGACAGCCAGAGCAGACTGGCCCTTAGGCTGGAGGAGGTGAGGGAGATCAAAGAGGCCCAGAGTCAGCTGGAGGAGGATATAGAAGAGTTGAAGGCACAGTTCAAGAGAGACTACGGCATTATCAGTCAGACACTGCAGGAGGAGAGATACAGGTATGTTTATATTACTTCATTTGTCACTGTCCTTGCATAATACATCACCAATGCTTAACATTTAGTCTGCTAACAGGGTCAGAACAGACATAATATTAAGCATTCATCTCAATGATATATGTAATTCATCACCGTAGCACATGCAGAAGCGCTTCATAAATAGTGCATTCAAGTCTGGCAGTAAATATGAATATTTAACAAATGTTTCTGGATCCTCTGTTATTGACTTGCAGGTACGAGCGTTTGGAGGACCAGCTGAACGACCTGACAGAACTTCACCAGCATGAGATGGTAAATCTGAAGCAGGAACTGGCCAGCATCGAGGAGAGGGTAACCTACCAGGCTCACGAAAGGGCCCGGGACATACAGGTATATTATAGTAAATCTGTTTTGTGGTGTTGTGTTACATTCAAAATTCTGTACATGTAGCAGACCTGTTTGTCATTTAGGTTTGATCTTAATAATAGCCATTCTGGTAGATCTGTCGCTGAGGAAAATCTCTATACATTGTCTGCCACCCATTTATTGGCCATTGTCATTGGCTGCCTGCGTATAATTACTCCCTTCAAATCTGTTTCTTTATTTGACTTTTATAGCCACAAATCCTCCCTGTCCCCTTGAGGCTCTCTTGATACATAATTAATCTTTTAGGGAAATCTGCATAATTGAGTATCAGAAGGTCAGCAAAATGGCCTTTAGCGACTCGAGAAACAGTCTGGCCCATAAAATCTCTCCTCGTCTTTCTCAGGAAGCCCTCGAGTCGTGTCAGACTCGTGTGTCCAAGCTGGAGCTCCAGCAACAGCAGCAGCAGCAGACGGTACAGCTCGAGACCCGTGATGCCCGAGTCTTACTGGGAAAGAGCATCAACATCATGCTGGCCATCATCACCGTCATCCTGGTGTGTGTGTCCACTGCGGCCAAGTTTGCCGCCCCGCTGATGAGGAGCCGGCATCACGTGATAGCCACCTTCCTGGGGCTTTGTTTCTTGACCATATTCTGGAAGAACTGGGACCGTTTACAGTACGCCATCGACCGGCTGCTGGTGCCTGCCTAATAGTGAAGAGAACACACTGAAAATGCCATTAACACGGATGCTGTCAGTTGTCACGATAGGACTGTCTAAGAGGATTGGTTGTACAATCGTCAGCAGACACGATCGCCATGCATTTACAGAGGTCACTGTTTTTTTAAGGTCAGACTGAAATGAAATTTTGATGATTTTTTTTCTTGTCTAGAACTTGAATGTGTGTAACTAACAATTTCATACAACCTCTAAAATAATATTTATATAACAGTAAATTTTGCTACTTCCCCAGGTATTGCTATGAAATGGTCAATTCAAGGATTAAGAAGGCTTGAAGAAAAGTTCATTTGCAGCCACCTGGGGTTCAGTGTTTCTGGAAAACAGTTCATAGATAACATAAAAACTAGAAGAAAAATCATTCTTTCTTATTTCCCAAACTATAGAATCTCTAAATGCACACAGAAACAAGACCTCAATCTTAGCTTTTCTTGACCATATATATGAAATACTAATTTCACCCCAAAAGGAATATTTGGGTGTTTGGGGAAATGTGATTTGCCGTTTTGTGGTGAATATGAAGCTGCTACCAGGTTAGCTTAGCATAAAACGCTAATGTAGCTAGGCAGATTTACATACTTTTGAATGGAGCTTTGCTAGCAGCTCCCCTCTGTTTCCATTTGTTTTTTTATGCTAAGCTAACAGGCTGCTGTTGTTATGGAATAACTGGGCACATTTTCCCATTTGTTGAAATATTCCTCTTGAAGGAGAGTCTACAAACTAAAGCAGAGGTACTGGGCATCCTATTTTTAATGTCTTTTCCTTTCTTTACTCGTTATTGGCTTGTCTGCCCTGTGTGGTCAGTCATCTCTTAAGTTGCTCTGTTAACTGTTCTTGTCGTTTAAAGTGCAATATATTTGATTTCTCGTAGTGCTGTTTTTTTTTAAAAATGATTCTTTTAGGAGTGAGTGTTTTACATCAATATTTGAGAGAAGTGACAGTGTGTCGGTGCTGGAGGGCCGAGCTGAGGAAGTATCATTAATGTTGGCATGAGAGATCCATAACCACCGAAGCTACTGCTGCGCTCTGATAAGACCAGCTGTCTCCTCTCTCAAGGGCCAAAAATCAATCCAACTGCATTAGTAGTGTGGTAATAGCAACGCAAGCCAGCTCCCCAGTAAAGGCACACATGCACACACACAACAAAAAACAGTCACTTGCTTCTCTGTATATAAATATCTTCTGGGTTTTGCCCAGTTTTATGTTGATCTTTTACTAATAATGTGATCGAGAGGCGATGGGTTATACTGTGATACAAGGCCTTTATCTGAGGAAAAATGCAATTCCCTTCTTTTAAAGGAGCAACAAACAGCCTTCAGCACTCCATCACGACAGAAGTGCACATTTATAGGTTCTCAATGATAAACTACGAGCCTATTTGATTTTTTTTTTTTGAACCGACTAATTTCTTGTTTGTCTTACGAACATTGATTACGAGGATTTCACATGAAGCAACGGACCACTTTTAATGTTTGCCTGCCATAATAACAATGTTTGTGATAATGTCTGTTTTACTGACTGTATCATGTTTTTTTGTTCTTGTTTTGGCATATTTGAGGAAGTTTTACATGCAGAACTACAATCTGGTTTACATTCTCTTTTCATCTCTGGTGCACTATGTGATCAATCAGTTGTATTTTCATGCATTACGTGCCTTTGTCTGACAGTTTCTGTTAAATTAAACAAACCTTTTTAATCAACTTTTGACTGGTGTTTGAAATTTGTGTTCAGTATTTGTTGCATTTGTCTTGGGATTCTGTTTTTTTCTATAAATATTCAAGCCCTGACAGGTTTAAGTAGTATTCACAGCTATCAGAAAATAGGAGATTGCTTCACTATGTGCCATGGGTGTAAAAAAGTAAACCAACAGAAAGTGGAAATTTGCAAACTCACTCAAACTTCCTGGAAGTAATCTATTTATATTCACAGAATATACTTAGTATACTCTTCATGAATAAAACTGCTGAGTTTTGGCATTGATATTCTTTATTTTCCTCTGGGACATTTGCACCAGGAAAGTAAACGCTGAGAAAAATTGAATAAGTATGCAGTTTATAAGAAGTTGCACTCTATTAATATGAATAGCAGTGTTTTTCAGCAATAAATATGATCTCCTTCACCACCACTAGGGGGTAGAGGTGCTGCACCAATGATCTGACAGAGATCAAGAAGACTGCAGAATCTTACACCAATGGGACCAATGGGATTTATACATGCTTTTTCCCTAAATAATTTATTTCTGTTTGGCCAAAATCAATGCGACCACTTCACACAAATGTTAAAACCGCAGAGACTGTAACAGCAATATCTCAAGCAGTGTGGAAGAGGGGTGCCCTCTGCTGTTGCTGAACATCAAACTATACCTTTCAAGTCCACTGTGTGTGTGCCTGGCTGCGTTGCAGCATCCATCCATTCTCTATACACCACTTTATCCTCACTAGGGCTGGGGGGGGGGGTCGAGGGCTAGAGCCTATCTCAGCTGACTCAGGCGAAGGCAGGGGACGCCCTGGACAGGTTCCCAGTCTGTCGCAGGGCTACATATACAGACAAACAATCATACTCACATTCACACCTACGGGCAATTTAGAGTCACCAGTTAACCTCAGCATATTTTTGGACTGTGGGAGGAAGCCGGAGTGTCCGGAGAAAACCCATGCATGCACGGGGAGAACAAGCAAACTCCATGCAGAAAGATCCCAGGGATTTGAACCGGGGATCTTCTTGCTGCAAGGCGAAAGTACTAACCACTATTCCACTGTGGAGCCCTGTGTTGCACCATGTTTCTATAAATTTTGCTATCATTAAATCTAGGTCATTCTGTGTTCCACGCTGAGAACAGGAATCTGTACACTGATCTTGTCTGAAATGTGTGACATGGCTCCCATCCGTGTGGATTTTTGTACACAGGAAAGTGATCATGAGAGATGTCTTTAACTCAGCTAAAATTCCCTTTAATGAAAGAGCACAGTTCCGACAGCATCAAGTGGCCAAAACAGTAAATAATGAATGCATCATATAGCTTCAAGGCATGTAAAATACATACATTTTGTTGATTTTTGAAGTGAAAAGAAGAAAAAAATCACCCTCGCTGGAGTCTGCTTAAACCCTGCGCAAACACTTAGAATCTTAGAATGAAGAAAATTGATGCCCACAAATCAGAGGAAGGCCATGG
Organism: Acanthochromis polyacanthus; assembly: GCF_021347895.1. Taxonomy (NCBI): domain Eukaryota; kingdom Metazoa; phylum Chordata; class Actinopteri; family Pomacentridae; genus Acanthochromis; species Acanthochromis polyacanthus. Next base: position 15,338,512 of record NC_067120.1, on the reverse strand, counting down.
AGAGATAAGAAAATGCCTCCAGCATTCAATTTCCCCTGTCTTTAACAGCATTAAGAAATCACGGAAATCAGTGGAAGTCATGACAACACTTTGAGGACCAATAAAAGCTTTAGATAAGCATCTGTTGATTAGAAATGCAAACACAAATAAGCTGCAGGAAGGTTCAGCTCATGCAGGTGTGGTGGCGCATCCTTCAGATCTGCAGCTTTAATACACAAAGAGCATCATCATCAGAAGGGAACATTACCTGCAACCTCATCACACAGCTCAATATCTGAAGTCTGCAAAACCACATGTGGATAAGTTAGACTCACTTTGGAACCAAATGAAGGAAACTGATGAAGTTAAAATTTGACTATTTGGATGAATAAAGGAACAGCATTTGATGAAAAGCTAATCGCCGGTGGAAAATTCTGCTATGGGGTTGAGTGGCAGTTGGTGGCACAAAAAACACGGTGCAGATAGAGGAAAGAGTGGATTTTGCTAAATACCAGGAAATTCTGGATGTAAATGTCATGCAGTCAGTCAAGAAATGGAAACCGAAAAGAGGCTTTAACATCCAAAGCAGACCTCAAAATCCACCATGAGCCACTTGAACCAACACAAGCTGAAGCTTTAACAGTGGCTCTCTCAGTCCTCTGATCTTAGATGTGCTGTGCATCCAAGACAGAAATGGAATATCTCAGAACCTGAAGTGATCTGCAAAGGAGAATTAGATAGGAATTCTTCAATCAGAAAGACTCTCACTGTAGCTGGCTAGAAAATGGAATTTAAATGGGTGATAATAAAATGAGCAGTGACAGTGAATCCCAATTTGAGTAATGGTTTATTTTTTTATGTATATTTTCTCTTTAGGTTGTGTTTTCTTCTTTTCCCATCAGAAATCAACACAAAAGTGGAATTTGCCCCAGGGTGCCCCGACTTCTACATACACAAAATGAACCTTGTGCACTGTTAAACTCAGCAGCATTGTAATATGGTTCACTTGGCACAGCAGTGTGCATGTTTCAGTCTGTGTCATTAGCGGCTGCCTGCATGCCAAACAGAGGTACAGACACATGGTGAGATATGGGAACAGAAACCTGGATGATAGACACATAGCTTAACTGGGGCTGTCTGGCACTCACACAGTGTTCCCATACTTTATGAGAGCTTAAGTTGAGGAGTGAAATAGCGAGTTGTGTGCACATATGTGTGTGTGTGTGTGTGTGTAGGAGGGCTGGCTGCGTTTCATGCATTTGTGGAGCAACTCAGGTCCCTGGGGAAGAAGAAATACGATTGGCGTGACGCAGAGCACACACATGCACAGCCACCCACACTCACACGCGCACTAAACACACGGAGGCTTAAAAAACGGGGATTATGAGCTATATTTGTAGGTGTGAATGGAGAGCAATATTTTCTTTCTCAATCTCTCTCTCTCCTCTTTATTATGTGGTTCTAAAAAGTGAGCACTTCCCTTTGATGTGAGCTCCCATCCTGTGTGTTTTCTGTGTTTTCCATTGTGCCGTCCCTTGTGGCTCCTGGAGCTCGCTGTCCTATTCACTGGGCTCCATAATGAGCTGCTAATTATCCCAGGACCTAATCAAGTGTCTTTGGGCCCGCAGCTAAGCCTCCTCCTCGCGCAGGTTGGCATGGTGACCGTAGGGGACGGGACCTGGAGGAGGCCACCAAAAGGACTGCCGCAGCTTCACTCCTGCTCCACTGAGGGGGAGTGAGAAGGAAGCCTTTTTTTTTCTCTCCTCTCCCTTGAAAACAAAGGAGAGAGTGGGACGTGTGTAGCCAGATTAGCTGTACATATTGCTGGTTTTATTTTGTGAATATTTTTCACTGTGTGCATGTGTTTTAGTGTTTCTAAATATGTGCATGAGTGTTTTGTGTCTGATTGTGTGCTACTCATGCATAAACTCAAATTATGGGAAAGTTCTGACCTCTCTGGCAACTTCCAGCCTGATTTACTGGACCCTTCCCTTTTCCTGTTTATGGTGTCATGGAAACAGGCCATGCTCGCTTCCTCTGCTTTTGCGCTATAACATGAAAATATACCCTGCATCGAGCAGCGAGCCACAGCCCCATACCTCAACCAGCAGCAGCAGATCTGCAGCTCTGTGACGCTGCAGCGCCTGTGACCAGAATTAGATCCTGAAATGATGAATACGTCGAAATAGCCAGTGGAAATCTCCGGATTTATGGAGACATTTATCATGAAGGTCTTCATATAAATCACCTCTTAAAATGCCCTAATTCAAAGTCACCTCCAGTTTCCTTTAGTTGCTAGGCAACCACAGAGCGCCACAGTGATGCTTGGAGTTAAAGGCTGGCAGCCCAGTGGTGTAAAGTGGATTGTGGGGTGAATCACTGTCTTTTATAGCTCTGAGGTTCCATTACATGGCCAGCTGACAATGACAATGATAGACTGTCACTGCAGAGTAATTATACAGCCTGTTGATCCCTCTGGTGCATCCACAAGCAAATGGAGTCAGCTAAATGATTGTAGTGGGGTTTTTTTCTAAGTGACCTGAGCCACTGGAAAAGCAGTTTAACCAGTATGATCAGTTTTTGAGAGATTTAACAACCTGTGGTACATTTGCTAAGATGCTGGAAATGTATTTGTATAGAAATGGCTGTTATTTTGATAATATTTTCATTTTGCTACAGATGTCCATGATTTCCATGAATGGGTATAAAATCTAATTCAGATCTGCCTTCCACATGTGATGTCTGTTATTGGTCCCGGGTCCAACTGTGCTTTTTTTGGGGCTTTTTCTGTTTGCAGATATATGCTTTTTGGATGTAATTCCTCTTGTTCTCTGTCCAAAAGCTACTACAATGCAGCATTATATAGGATTTTCAGAAGTTTTACTTGATGATAGTGTTACAGGAAAAGCCAGGGAAACATGAAAGTTATAAGGAGTCGTCCTCTGAATCCTACATTCTACTGCACTTCATCACAGAGGTTAAAGAGATATTTCTTTAAAAAATATCTCAGTGATGCTCAAGAAAAAAGTCCCACTAAAGGCAGGGGGATTCATCCTCAAGGGACCCTGCATGTCTCCACAAAATTTCTTGGCAATCACTTGAACTGCCATTGAGATATTTCAGTCTGGAATGACATGGCTGACCAACAGACGGGTTGACATTTGACCTCCCTCCAGTCACGCCGTTAACATAACTAAAACCACCAGATACTGCATGAATTCCTCACATTCACGATGCACATTTTTGTGTAAATCCTTTTCCCACATTCTCATTCAAACAATCTCTCTGCTCAAGATTTACATGAATGACGAATGCTGAACGCAAAACCCCACATATGCAGACATGTATCACAAATGCTAAGAAATGAGTAACTGTTGGTCTTTTGTGTGTGTTCATTTTTGCCGCATGTCAATTACAGACTTACATTCCTGAGGTCTGTAGCATAGCTGAGGGCGCCATGTGTATGATTTGTCGAATCTGGACAAAACAAAGGCGGCAGTATGAGCAGATTGGAGAGATTCCCTTCACATGACCTCACACGCTGTGGGACTGCTCTGTTACAGAACAAACAGCTCATCTCTAACACTTTCCTGCTGCAGCAAGACCACACCTTGTCAAATGGTCAATGACGTAGTTTAATTTCCCTTTTTGTTGTTATTTTAAGTGAAGCATAGCTATAAAACGGGTGTCACTTCCCACAAAGGAACATTATTGACTGTCAGTGCGGCTTCCAACAGCTCTGCATTAACAGTCCACTTATTGTAGTTTGGCAGGCAGCTTTACAGCTGAGCTGTTGTCTTGAGCCAGTTGCATGCCATCCATCTGGTTCAGCAGGCACTTTAAAACAAACACAGAGAATTATTTTGACTTTGGTTCGATAGTATCTGCATTCCTCTTCTGGCCCTTCTGCTCTGCAAGCAGACCACACTAGAGTGACACTTGTGGATTGAAGCCAGACATTGTGGGCTCATTATCAACACCTTGTCATGTGTTGTCAGCCAGCTTTCTGTGCACAGCTCACCCTTCCTGTGTGTATGTGGGGGGGTGTTATTGTGTGTGGCAGGAGGACTGTGGGATGACTTCAAGTTGAAAGATGTCTCCATGCTCTGGGTCCTCGTCTGGGGATTATAGCAGCCCGAGGAAAGCTGCACGGGGCCACACGGAAGTGAAGGAAGTGCTTATAGGCAGACAACAGTCTTTTCAGTCTGGTGCCTTTTATCCTTTGTTTCTTGTTCTGTGTCCCTGTGAAATCACTTGCTTTTCATCACACGTACGAACAAGCACATGCTTATACCCAGACACAGGTTTTCTGCCTCTTTCTATTTCCGTTACACAAACTTCTCCTTTTGCTTTTTTAAAAAAACATTTCCTCTTTCAGATGTCACCGGGTTGCACATGAGAATGTGTGTGACAGCATAGTGTACGTGTTTGCAAAGCACTTCCTGCTCTCTGACAGTGTTCTGAGAGGAATATCCTCCTCCTACTGGGCCAGCCAGCAGTTGAGCCTGGCCCTCCTTTCCTCCCTCACTGCTGACATGTTGTCAGGCTTTGTCGGCACACCTTACATATCTGGCTTCTGACGTACGCCGCACACAAGTTGCCAGATGTGATAGCGGCTGAGAGAGAGACAGAAAAAGAGGTGAGAGACAAACAGAGAGAGACAAAGTGATGGGGGTCATGATTAAAATGGAAGGGGTGGCGTTCTGGTTCAGATGCTGTTTATAGCATAAGAGCCACTGTTCATTAGCAGTAAACAGAAAGAGACACGGCGAGGGGAGGGGAGGAAATGAACAATGGAGGGGAAATGATCAGTAATCTGCAATGCTAGCTGTCTGCCTCCACTGCAACAGCCTGTCTGGATCTCATTATAGGTAAATACATTTGGCTTAAGGGCCGAGGCCAAATGTGCAGTGAGTGAGGAGGAAGAGTTTGTGTATAAGTGTGTGTGCAGGAATCTACAGATGAATGTCGTTTGTAGTGAAGAGGTAGATTTTTGCATATCAGAAAATCAAGTAATTGTATTTCATCTCATTGCACTCAGGTGGAATTTACACAAACTGGAAAGGATTAGTGTTTGGCAGCTTCATTCATTGCCAACTCTAGCAATAAGTCTTCTATGATATCAAATGAGCACCACAAAAGCTCATATTTACATGTTATTTTTTTTTTTATTTATGTGAATACCTTCAAAAAGAAACCATTACTATCTTCATATAGACCTCATTTACTGCTCATTCTTGCTGTTTGCGTGCGTAAATACGCACAGTTCTATACATGCATCCCTACCAATGGCACAAACTGGAGGAGACAAAGCACAAGAAGTACGCCCAGAAAAGATGCATAAAGTTGGAAGAAGAGTGCGAAAATAGTAAACAGAGAGTAAGCCAGGGAGGAAGAGAGAGTGTGTGAGAAGGAGAGAGAGGTGAGGGAGGGAGAGAGAGAGAGAGAGAGGGCTTGCCGTCTGGAAAACAGCATCTTTCCCTCCACTCTGCTCCTCCCCTCTTCCCTCTCGGCATCTCTCCCACGCTCCAGAGCTCAGCCAAGCTCCCCGGATCCTCCCAAACTCTCCCGAGGTACAGCCTGTTTCTCTCTCCCTCTCTGTCGCTCGCTCTCCGTGTGCGTGCATTTGCATTGAAACCTGCGTGTGTGCGTTCGTGCGTTTGTGCGAGAGTACTTGACACGGCGCTCAGCACTTTCCGTGTGTTTGTCTCCTCTCTCTCCCTGCAGCTGAGGTGGGCGTGTGGAGCCTCTGACCCTCTCTCGCCCACTCTCTTTCTCCGTCTCTCCCTCTTTGCTGCAGCTTCAGGGGGGCTATGGATGGACTGCGTTTACCTCCACTCATAGAGGAGGCTTTGGACTCTACAGGTCTGTGCAGCTGTTTTGTCAAGTGTGTGTGGCTGTTTGCGCTTACAGATTGCGAGCGATGAGGCCGAGAAGGTTAGACAGGGAAGCTGATGCTTATCTTCTGCCGAGAAAAAGCGTGTTTACTCCAGGAGTGAGGGGATGGTGGCGGTGAACTGAGGAGGCGGAGAGAGAGGGAGGGAGGGGGAGGCGGTCAGGTGGTCGGAGGAGGGGAGATGATTGTGGAAGCGTGTATTTATTAGGAGCTGTAGGCGAGTTTGACAGTCCGACTGTCAGATATGGCATCTGTGGACGCTTGATGGAAGCACTGCCAGGTAATGAGAATCTGGCAGCTACTAGGCAGGAAATAATGCACTCATTAGTTAAATGGCGCTGTTAGATGTCTTGCATATGTTACTCTGATTGAGAATTGATGCAATGTGAAGTCTGGCTGTGTTGGATGTTATTCTAGTGCAGCTTGTATTTGCATACAGTGGTTTGAGTTGAACAGCTGCATCTGAGCTTACTTGGTAACTTTACACCACTGAGCACAATGCATGTGTATTTATTGCTGTGTACAGAATGAGTACTGTGTAAGCAGAAGAATGCTTGGAATGTCTTCTTTTTTTGGTCTGTGTGTCCCAACAAGGAAGAAGTGTGTGTGTGTTTTCTGCATGTTTTGAGTGCAGACAGAGCAGCTCTGTGTGGGACTCTGTTGGGAGGATGTTTATTGGTGTGGAGGGGCTCAGAGAGACGCACAGGTCATCGGCCCTTTGACCAGCTGCCAGGTTGCCAGAAGTTTGCTTCCTTTTTCCTGTGCAGTAATGTTTAAAAGCGAACTTTCAGCAATGTGGATTACGCTCTGAAAAGTTACCCTCGACTTGTAAAGCCTCTTGTACTGTGTGTACTTGACTCCATTACATTAATTATTCTGAAGGCTGTGTATTGACCACCATAGCATAGTTGCTGTCTCAGGAGATTTTCTTTCCTCCCTAACAAGCTTGTTCCTGTTGCCTTAACTCCAGGGACCTGTTTCCTTTCATCACAGTCTGAGGCTTGCTCTTAAAGCCGGAAGTTGAGCATCTATTGATGGAAAGAATCTAGCTTAAAATATGTGAGAAGACATACAGCAAATGTAAAATGAACTGAGCGGCAACAAGTATTAACTCAAATGATTTTAAATTACATGCACTTGGGAATCTAAAGGGATTAAAATGCTTTTATTCTGAAACTGGCTGGAGGCAGGTCAAACTAGACATCAGTCTTGATAATTAGAAAAAGGGGACTTCTAGTGTTATCCATCTGCTGGGAATAAGTTCTGCACTGCACTGGAAGAAATGCTTATAAAATCAGTAGCCACATCTGCCACCAGGGACTACAGATGCTCTTACAAGCTCCCACTGATCAATATAGCATCATCAGAGGCGACTGACATTTGGAAGCTGTCTATACATCACTGTTCCTCCCATTTGCACGAGTCGCCACACACATCTCTTTGCATCCTTCTCTCTGCTTTCCCACTCAATCTCTCTTCCCCCTCTTTCACTTGCAATCCTCTGCTCACTTCAGCGCCCACACACCCTCCAACACATGCACAGACACACAAACCTTTGCACCTGCCAGCGCCTCAGCCCACACAGCATTTTTCTCCTGTCCTTTCCTCCTTCCCCTCACCTCCTCATGCCCTCACGCTGCGAAAATTCACATCAGCAGCGATACTCCCCAAAGGAACACAAACAGGATTTCTCTCAGCTCTCTCGAGCTAATAAACAGCAAAGTTGCTGCCTTGGACAAACTTTGTAGATCTGGGAGCTTGGAAAGACCTCTGAGAAAAACAACAAATGAAAACAAATCTTGCATTTCTTTTTCCACCCTCAGGCATCCAAGACCCTTCTTTCTCAGCCCCGAACAGTGTGACGTCTCCCTGCACCACCCTGTTCCCCATTTTCCTCCATCAGACTTAAGTGCTTCATTTAAAAAAGAGAAAAAAAGTCTCTCAAGGCACTCTGCAGGTCCCTGATGAAAATTGAATGTGCCATATGTTTTTTTCTTCTCTCTCGGCTGTATAATGGAAAAAATCTTGAAACTTTCAAGTGAACAAAGAAGGTTCGTGAACTCATGCAGCTCCTTTCCGTAGCTTTTTCTATGGAATTGACTTTTCTTCTCCTTCTCAGAAATGCTTGGCTTTGTCAGCCTATCATTAGCGCGCGCTCTCTCACCCTCTGGGTCTTTATCCTTTTTGGATTTGGCAGCTACATGGGGAGCTGTGGTATCCCCTCGTTCCTCTGTGATTTAAGTGATGTTAAACCTTACAGACAGTTTGCTCTCAGGTGGGAGACATTGATATGTGATCAAATGGATTATTATCGCATCACTTGTTGTCATGCTTTGTTCTGTCGCTATTCATATCACTTAATGGAATTGCTACACAACAGACACACTGACACTTCACCACTCACAAACACATTCCTGTAAAAACAAAATCCCAGAATAAATCACTTACAGTATACACACACTGACACAGTTTCCCTGCATGCTCATCTAATGAGGCCAAATTATAGCACATTCTGCAATGCTTTTCTATTCCATTGACCCACTTTCTCTTATTTCCCTTTGAAAGTGCTAACATGAGTTTTCCATTTAAATAACAGAGTGGCTGATTAAGTCGGTCCAACTCTTGGGTGCACGTGGTTCCTGTTTCTTTTCTTGTCTTCTCATGCTGCTGTTGTTCCTCACTCTCCCTGGAGTTTTTCAGGCTCTAAGCAGAGAGAGAGAGAAAGTGATAAAGTCACATTAACCTCATGAGACCTCCACTCTGTAAGCTCACTGCTCATCTCAAGCTGCTGAGTCTCACGCAGTTTGAAATCCGCAACGATGGTGACCTCACTGTGTGGGCCTCGTGAAGGTACACCTGATAGGATCGCTCGGACTCCTCTGATGGGAAAAGCAAATGGCAGACAGAAAGGTTTCCATGGTAAGCAAACCTGTGGACAAAAACACAGCTTTATTACCATGGTGACTTCCCATATGTTGAAGCCGCGGCTGTTGGTGTGCTGAGGTCACCATGGAGATGAACCTCGTGTGTGGTTGCACCTGATTCCTGTTGGTTTAAGGGAACAGTATGAGTGCCCTCGGGTCAAATCACAGCTCTTTCTCCTGCCTTGCATCTCTCTTATTGTCTTCTCTTCTGTTTCACATTTTGCTCGCCCAGTCTCTCCATGCTTTTCCGACTCCCCCTCTCTGCTCCATATTATGTGTTGCTGAGGAAGTGTGCCAGAGCAGGGGAAAAGCTATAACATCAGAGCTAGGCTGGCTTCAAAGCTGGGGTAGGAGGGGGTGGTGTGCATTATGCATGGCCTCCTACACAGAGATTCACAGCATGCATACACATAACCAACACATGCGGTTTAAACCTGGCAGATTTGTATGATCATGATATACGTCGTGCAGATAGGCTCACCAGAGATCCACCACACGTCGATACACCGGCCTGCACGCCCATGTGTGACCTATTCACACCCAGGTACAAGCACAAGAAGCGATCACGCAATATAAAGTCATGCTTGATTTTTTAAACACATGCGCCAACACTCCCACAACCACCAACACCTGTCTGCTCGATCCTATTTTCAAACATGGTTCAGCAGAAAGTGCTCATCACACCACACCTGTAAATAGCTTCCAGCTCCTGTTTTCAGTGAGGTGTCGTTGCTTTTCACAGCTGATTTGACTCTAGATGTTCCTCTCAATGCAGTAGAATTAGATCTAACAAGCAGTCAAAGCAGGAGATTACATTTGATTCATTCTCTACATGGAGGAGTTCTTATTATTACACCTGATTTCATAAAGCTGTACGAACAACAAAGATGAAGACTGAAAAAAGGTGTTACGATAAAATAAAAGCTACTTTTAGTGACATTCAGTATCTTGTTTGGCATATTGCTATCTTCTTTTTTCAGTTTTTGCTGCATATTAATACACTTTAACTAACTACAGAATGACACTGATTGCTTCATGGAGAAAGGCTCTCCACTATGAACAGCTCTTTGGCCTACATTCATCCCTCTCCCTGCGTGCCTCTGTTTGCTAAAATCCTCACTGTGCTCCTCAATTTTGCTAAGTGCAAATTTCATTACGCTCCTCTCTTCATCACCGAGCACCAAATCAGAGGCAAAACAAAGGACTTGTGTTGCCACATTAATGTTTAAATTTAATCTCAGACAGTCATTCTGAGATGCTGACAAAGAACACTTGGTCTGCTCGCTGCCTCTTTTCTAAAGTGGCACCACGTTTGCACTGACATCCTCAATGTGTTTTTTGCTGCAGTGTGATTACGATGGAATGTGTTGTGCATAGATAAAGCTGTCCTCTCCCTGGAGCTGTACCACCGCTCCTGAGATGACTCTGCTGTCCGTTCCTGCTCTTGTATGCATGACGCATCCATGTCTAATGCAATCCCAGCGTGACTAAAGACTGGCAACGTGCCAAGTATGCAGTGGAGTGATCACAGGTGTTACTGCAGCTGATTCTGCTGCACAATGTGTTTGACATTCACTCACAAGGTGAGGCGACAAAGCTTCTTTAAGGAGTGAAATGATTAACAAGCAGAGTAGCGCTAACACTGTGAATCCAGTGAGATTGTGTGAAGGGGTTTTTTTTTCCATAAAAAGATCATTAATTTGCAAAGATGCCATTAATGGAAATTCAATTCGTCTGTCTACTATCAAAGAATCTTTTTCTGAATGCCCGACAGCAGTGGAGGAGGTGTGTGAAACGTGTGTACAATCCTCAGTTTGTTTGTGACCAGCTGCAGTTTGTGCAGCCTGGATGCCGCATTTACAAATCCTGAAAGTAAAGTACAGCAGAGACCACTTGGACCGACGCTTTCCGAGCTATCACACCCTGAGCTCGGCGTCCTGAAGGATTTGGCAGTGAGTGATATGCGGTGGGAAGTCTTTTGTCTCTCGATGGTCTTTTGCCGCCGCTGGCTACACAAGCAGCTCTGGCTCGCTCTCTGCCACAGTGCTCCAGCCCTCTTCTTTATGACTAACTCATTACACCAGCATCAAAATTTAATGACAAAATAGCCCAGTGCTCATGAAACCTCTCACATGCCTCTCAGGGCTGCGTTGTTTAAATTAACATTATTATGAAACAAGAAGGGAAAAGGCTGTCATAGATATAAGATAAAATGTGGCACACGTGCTCAGCTGTTATGGAAAGTGTTACATCTAGTGAGGGGAAAACAAGGCAGAGAAATAATTATCCAAGAAATGGAAGCGTCCCCAGGGCCCAGATTACACCGGTGAGCATCACTCTTAATTAGATAGATCTGTAGTTAATGCTCCTCTCTGTCCCCTGCTGCAGCCTTTTCCTCATCACGTCTCTTCAATTCCTGTCTCCCAGCAAACACCATTTCCCCGTCCTCACACTGCCTTCTGACTGCAAACAGCAATTCGGTGGCTCTTGGAGACCGTTGGAGCACCGATGTGGGATGCTACATATTAATTTATTTCTGAGATGGACTTGACCCTGGAGGGCAGGTTATTGAGAAGTAAGAATGAAATAATATCAGGTCAGCGTGTGTGATGTAAGCAGAGTCTGCACAGATGAGACCGAAATTGTGGCACAAGTGATCTTTACTTTCAAAAATTGCTCCTGAGAACAACCCGACACTGTGAATCTAATGTCCATTTGTCTCTGGCCGTCCTTGCCGCCTCAAAGAAAAGTCTCATCTGACTAATGGGAAGGGACTTCAGATTAGAATTTGTCATTGTGCTGTTTGGGCATAAATTATGCCCTCCCTTCCAGTTTTCTGAACCTGATCTGCATTTGTCTCCACAGCTTGAGCAAGCAGCGACTATTAAGATGTCAAATCAAGTTTATTTGTATTGGCCCTACATCATATACACGGTCTCAGTCGGTTTTCCACATTAACAACAACACCAGACCCAAGCCAGGCAGGGTGACAAGAAAAGCTTCATAGAAGACCCACAAAAAAAGGGAGAGAAAGAGAAAAGCAGCAGACAAGCATATAATATGACACAGTGTAATGAGAGGGAGATATGTGTCACGTCTCTCTTACTATGAGTGGTAGCTCGTGCTATTATGGACTTTGAGGTGCATTTCTGAGTGGTGAGTCATAGTGATGGCTTCAGCATACTGGCCCTCCTCCCCACGGTTCTCTCTCCGCATTGTGTCGGTTAACTCGCTCCACCTACTGGTCGAACATGCAAATCCACGGTGCAGATTGAGGCATGGAAAACAAAGCGATGCATGTGCCACCATCAGTTCTGAACAATGGAACCAAAAACATGTAAAATAAACATTCTGCTTAAATCACTACATTACACACTGGGTAGTTTGACTTTTTTTTTTGGCTCATGGGATCTTTTTCTGGTGGATGCATTCACTAAGGAAAAAAATATCTCAATCTTGGCTCTAATTACGTAACAAGATTGTTAATTATTGTGTGGTTTAATTAGTTTTTGCTTAAATTGGAGTATATGGGTGAAATTGAGGTTGGTCCACAAAGGAATCAAAGCCACTTTTATCACAAGATGGTGCTGTTGATTCAGAAAGAAAGACAATTGGTGCTGCATGCAATCATGACTGAATTTAGGCGATGACAGAGGGGTTTGTCACCTGTAAATCTCTCCTCCTACCGCCCTCTCTGCTCCGATCAGGCTTCTCTCTCTAACGTTAGTCTCGTCTCTCCATCAGATGACCCCTGTGATCTGAAAGCTGAGAGCAGCCCCACTATGGACAACGAGATAACAGCCAAGGAGAGAGGCGTCCTGGAGGAGAACAACGAGAAGGAGGAGATGGACCAGGAGAGATCTCAGGAGGAGGAAGGGGAAGAAAAGAAACTGAAGGAGGAGGAAGGCGAAGGGGAGGAGAAGAGGAAGAAGGAGAGCGAGCCCCTGACTGAGGAGGAGGAGCTGGAGGAGCTGAGGGCCCAGGTACTGCAGCTGCTCCTGGAGCTGGAGGATGCCAGAGAGACCTCCAACAAGCACCAGGAGAGCTTCCATGAGCTGCAAGGTGAGAACTCCAGCTCCGGGTATAATTAATACCAAAACTATGTTCTTTTACTAAGTTTTTCATCATTAAATCTCTGTAATCATTAATCTTGCTTTATCACAGAACAGCTGTGTAACCTTTAATCAGTCTCTGTGGAAGGAGCTGGTCAAGTGGTACAGAAAAACATTAGAAAAAAACTTTAATTTGAACTCAAAAGATTAGCTGTTTATGTTTTTGTTGTTCTTTTTTTAAGCGAACATGTGCGAGATGCATAAAGTACTCTTGATGACTATGGAGGATAAATTAGAGACGGGTATACTGTTGCATCAGCTTTTCCCTAGAAATGTTATATATACCGTTTTTTTTTAATCCAACACATAAAACAAATACTGGTCAGCTGGTAATACTTAGTCCTCTGTATGTACAGTCTGTATGGAAGGTCTGCAAACTGGAACAAGATACCAAAAAAGATCAAAAGTGGTGTTCCCTTCAGATAGTCACTGAGATATTTAAGAAAAATGTGATTTTTTTTCATTGTTTTTACACATTTTGATGCTGTTTAATGTTCCCATATGTGCCTAGTGTTTATTGATTTTAATAATTACATAGTGTTTAATGCATGTGATTAACGTGGACCACGGGAAGACTACTATCCCTTAGAGCACAGCTAATGGTGATCCTAATGATCAAACAAATAAACACATAAACCTCTGTGGAACTAAATGCAAACATCCTCAGTCATCCAACTAAATACCCTAAATCCATAGCATTTTTCTGGAATTTAGAAATTACACTATTTAGTCAACATGGGTGTTATTTTTTGTTTGCTACTTTGACTACAACAGTTATGGAACAAGAATGCCCCTCACCGGGGCAGCTACAGCTCTCCAAAAAAAAAAAAAAAAAAATCGAGCAGAAAACTGTTCTGAGTCAAACTGGTGGGAAAATTATATAGCGGATGAAGAGCAATTAGACACATCTACAGTCTATAATTGTACTTCCCTCGCATAAACAAGAGCTAAATTAAAAGCCTGCCACAGTTTACTAAAATATGGTATGCCTTGCTAAGTAGGGCCTGTTTCACCAAATTTGCAACAAGCGAGCTAAAATTTGCAACATGAGATAATTTCCCCTCTTTTTATTTTGACATGATTCACCTTATAAAACCCAGAGTCTGCTCCATGAATTTATTAGCAGTTTGTGAAACACAGTCAAATGTGCCAACTGAATGCAAGCACTGTTTGCAAATAGCTCTTACAGCAGCTGATCATCATAGTTCCTGCACCTATGCTTCTTAAGTCCACATCACCCACGTGTCTGCAGTGTATGTGGGGAGTAAAAATACTGTGTAAACCAACAAGAAAAATAGAAAAATGCAAATAATCTCTGGGAAATGATCAATAAGCAAAATGTTATCAACCCTTTGAACCCCAAAACCTGTTGGTGGGTTTAAAAGGCATATTATCTTCCAGAAACTCACCAAAGTGACACAACTTATCAGTCAAAAACTGTAAGAACAGAACTATTCTTGACTTGCACATATGACACATCAGGAAAATGAACAAAATCTAAGCTTTAAATAAAGACTTTAAAAAAAATCTAGGTCATTTAGTTTGACAAAACTCATTTAAAAAATCACCAGAAGTAAATGATTTGCAGCAGATACTGTAAAAAGAGCAATAAATAAATAAAAATCAGTGCTTATTGATACAACCATGAAGCCAGAAGAGACTCAGCTGTGATCAAAGCCACTTGATAAAAATTGAGGGACTTATTTGCCAGACTGGGCTGAACTGCAGACGGTGTTCACACAGAGCAGATAGGAAACATGGAGGGAATTACAAATGTAAGTAACGAACCATCTATAATATGCAGACTCACCATTTTTCCAGTGTTTATACAACTGCAACCAATTGGAATCTGGAACAGAATTTATTTAAGTGAAATAAAATAAATAATACACAAAATTAAACTTTTGTTTTTCTTTTTCCCGTGATTTTGGCATTATAACTGTGCCATACTGTACAGAAGACTTTTTAAAGTGAGCTCTACATCTAGTCACGGCTTCCATAGAGGTATAGGATTTCATTTTGCAGTAAAAATTTTGCCCCACAGTGAGTAAAAATATGACAGCAGCAAAATCTGGTCATACTTAAGAGGAATAAAAAAAAATTGCAACATGCACAATCTTTCACATGTTGACCCCTCTGGTATTTGGAGTCCCCTCTTTTTATGAAATCACCTAATTTATGTTGTAAGATGTCATGAATTCATGTTGAAATCTCAGCTATTATTGCAGTAAACTCAAATAAGCATCAACATTTTGCATCTCAGCGATGGTTAATATTTTTGACGTTATAAATTGAATCACACTTGAAGAACAAACCCTCACTTCTCTGAACAGCTTAACATCCCTCCAGAGACGTCTCTGTTCTTGACAACCTAATTGGACATGGAGAAGTGAACTGTTATATATGGTTCCTGACATGCTCAGTGGCTCATAGCTGCTGGATAGAGCATCACATCATACCTTAGAAATGGTGAGCTGAACGTTCGGGGACACCAGCAGTGACTCAAGCCTTCGGTATGAGGCCGCAGTGTGTGTGCACATTTATGAGTGTGTGCATTCGACTGCGTGTCATTCTAAGAGACATGGCTTGGTGAGCTCAGTAGTGCGTCTGGCAGTGAAGGAGGCATTCCTCAGACAACTGTGTGCACGCTGGGGGAAGCTTCCAGACAGAGTGTTCTAGACCACAAGCAAAAATCAGTATTGGTCAAGTCTCTCTGGGAACAGGCAGCTGTTCAGTCTGCTGGCAGCTGATCCGTGCAGATGGATGCTGTAGTTCTAGTTTGATACTTTTGCCCTCACGCCAATATGATGCATCTGGGTTAATGGATTAGTTTGTGGTGCTAACGGCATCGAAAGATTATATTTCAAAAGTTCAAAGACATGTTTCCAGAAACAACATTGAAGGTATTTTGGATAATCCCCATGAAAATGGCCTAAAGTAAGTTTAAAATTGTATTTAAGCATTTAGAACTGAAGACTAAGAGTCCACAGCCGTGCTACAGGCCCTGACCTGCTTAGTTTAAGCAGGTAATGATAAAATGCTGATATTTAGCAGTTACGTTAGTATGTTCATCATCTTGGTTTAGCATGTCAGCACACTAAAGTTTGTTCAGCGGCAGTAAACACAAAGTACACCTGAGGCTGCCGACAATGTCATTAGCTTAGCAGGTATTTGATCATCAACCAAAGCTTGGACTAATTAAAAATTTTCCCTGCTGATGGCACTACGGGAAAGCAGCAGTCTAAGCTGGAGATGTTGAGATCAGCCTGGATCAAAGTGGTGGAAAGCAGAAAGGATTTAATTCACGTTTTGAATGTAGAGAGCTATAACGTAACTACAGCTAGAGAGGGATTCATAATAAGAAAATATATAAATACACACAGATATATTCTACTGTTCAAAGTTTGGGGTCACCCAGGCAACTTCATGTTTTCCATGAAAAGTCACACTTTTATTCATGTGCTAACATAGTCGCACAAGGGTTTCTAATCATCAATTAGCCTTTCAACACCATTAGCTAACACAATGTAGCATTAGAACACAGGTATTGTGCACTTATATTCTTATCCATTACACAAAATCATCACCGAGGCATCTGATCCATCCCAAAATAGACGTGCAGTCATAAAGATCTATCTTCAGCCACAAGAAGAACAAGAAGTCCTGGAACAGATGGTGTGACCCCCACAGAGCCCTGATCTCAACATCATAGGGTCAGTCTGGGATTACTTGAAGAGACAGAAGACAAAAAGAACTCTACCAAGTTCTCAAAGATACTTGGAACAATTTGTGAAACCCTTGGAGAAGAGGTGTAGATTTTTCTGTGTATTGTATTTTCTGTGAAGTGACACAGGAAAATTATTAATGGTGTTAATTTTCCATAATCTTTTATTTTTAAGAAAAAAAATTGGATTTATGCTATTATTCTATAGTTTTTTGGGGGATTTTTGGCTTCATTGAACATGCAGACTCAACTGGCTGTTTTCTGTGTTCAACTAGTCACTGTTGTTGTTGTGTTAAAACCATCAGTGAATCAGCTTGAAGTATGCGACAGAATTTACTTGGCATGACACATACCAGTGGGGACCAAAACAAATAGAAAGTCAAAAAATAGCAGCAAACCAAAAGCTGTGAAAGCTGCAGCCAAAATAATCAGCTTTATTTTCTCTCACTCTCCCTAAAAGTTGTTAGATTCAGGAGAATATCTGTAATAAAATGGAAAATTAGAAAATTTACACACAGAAAGACTGGCTCACGTTCTACTCATATGCTATTCAATGCATTTATGGCACAGGCAGACACACAGAGCTTTGTGTCATTCAGTTTTGACTCAAGGTTAAACAGCTTATCAAACTGTCATCTTTTTATTGGTCTGCTGAACTGACTTTTTGCTCTTATCTCTCGACACACTCCCCGTTTCTACCTCGTCACCAGGTCTGTTGGAGGATGAGCGCCTGGCGAGCGCCCATCAGGCTGAGGCCTTCACACGGCAGATCCAGAATCTACAAGGTATCAACATAATGGAGCAAATACTTCAATAACAAACAAACGACGACAGCAGAGAGACTGATCAAATATCTAAATTACATATTCCTTACTCCATTTGTTATGCCTGTCAATACTGATAGTCGATGATGATTTTGCTGTGTAAGCTGCTAATCTAGAATTATTCAGAAGAACTTCCACCTTCTGTCATGCCTTGTATGGATTTTCTATTGTTTCACCAACTCTGTCATGTGTCAGACAGAAATTGCAGCGTAGGCATGTTTGGAGCTACAACATGTGACATCTAGCAATCGTTCAGGCTCATTGATTTCAGCCCATTGTCTTTTTCGAAGCAATTTTGTTTTCCTTTTAGTAGATATATAAACTCACATTAGAAAAATCATTCAGACAGAAATAAAGGTTCATCTAAAAAAAACACACACACTTTAATAAGTATGCTCAGTCATGTGAATATAAAGACCCCCTCTGGTTAAAATTAGTTTTTTTTTACACTGTCCATTTGGTGTTTTTTATATGCTAGAATACACATGAGTGGAATAAGCAGTTAGGGCTGGATATGGCTGCATATTTCCACCTTTAAACTGCACAGTAGGGATGAGAGTTCTAAAAATACAGATTGAAACTTTCCGAGTTTCAAACTTAACAGACCAATCCATTCCAAGGACCCAATCCTGTCAGCTTTGCAAGACGGGACTTTCAGTATCAATATTTTTCTGTATGAATTTCTCCAATATTACATCTTGCCATTGTGTAGCATAGTTTTACAGTGAGCCTGTCATAGAACTGCACACTGTAGAGAAAACAAAGGTGCAGAAGTACGTCTGAGCCATGTAGGAGGGGGTTTTCATTGCAAATATTCTGATAGAAACAAGAAAACCGATAGAAAAGAGGAAGAAACTACTAAAAAGACCTTTCCAAACCCAGTGCTTCAGCAAAAAAAGAGAGCGATGAAGAAAAATAGAAAAAGGAAGAGTGTAGCATTGTTTTCAAAGTTGGCAAGGGGTGGAGGCAATTTCATTTCCTGAAACTGTTAAACTAATCATCTAAGCCCAACTCTGGAAAAAAAATAACATGATGGTTACCATAAGTTACATCAGCTCCTCTCTCCTACAGTACCCACACACACACTCACAAACACACACAGTCAAATGCAAGAACACACCACCCACACACACAAACACATGCAGGCCCACTGTTGCAAAACCTCAGGTGAGCTCATACACACTCATATACACCCATACTGACACTGCAGCCTCACCCACACATCCTCCTTAAAGGAAACCTAACGTTCTCCTCTTCCTCCTGCTGCTCCTACAGCCCAGCTGCGCTCTGTGCAGGAGGAGATGGACAGCCTGGAGGAGGAGAAGGAGAGTGAGCTGGCCGAGGCCCAGGAGGAGCTGCGAGCTGCTCAGGAGGAGGTGCTGCTGCTCCAACAGGCGGCGGAGGAGGCGGCCGCAGAGAGGGAGAACGACATTGCCTCGCTGCAGGAGGAGCTGTGCCGCCGGCGGGCTGAGCTGCAGCGCCTCAGCGAAGAGACCCAGGAGTACGAGCTGGAGATCACCACGCTGAGGGCCGAGATCAGCATGAAGAGCCAGCGCAGGGAGGCCGAGAGGAGAGAGGGTGAGGGATGACGAGGGGAGGAATATAAAAAAATACGAAGAGATCATCATAAGTGGCTTTTTGCACAAGAATTAAAAAAAAAGATTCTTTCATGTCAAAGTGAAAAGGACGTACACAGAATCTGTCAATTAATTTAAAATATGAAACATAAAAAAGTGATTGTAATAGTATTCACCCTCTTAAAATATTTAGCAGATGCATGGAGAAGAGAGATCAGTGCAGTAAATAAAGAGAAAAAAACAGATATCATAGGTGACTTTTTGCACAAGAATTAAAAAAAAAGATTCTTTCATGTCAAAGTGAAAAGGACGTACACAGAATCTGTCAATTAATTTAAAATATGAAACATAAAAAAGTGATTGTAATAGTATTCACCCTCTTAAAATATTTAGCAGATGCATGGAGAAGAGAGATCAGTGCAGTAAATAAAGAGAAAAAAACAGATATCATAGGTGACTTTTTGCACAAGAATGCGCAAATAAAGATTCTTTCATGTCAAAGTGAAAAGAACGTACACAGAATCTGTCAATAAATTTAAAATATGAAACATGAAATAAGTGATTGTAAAAGTATTCACCCTCTTAAAGTATTTAGCAGATGCGTGGAAGAGAGAGATCAGTGCAGTAAATAAAGAGGAAAAGGTGCAAAGATATCATAGGTGACTTTTTGCACAAGAATTTGCAAACAAAGATTTCTTCATGGCAAAGTGAAAGGGATGTATAAAGAATCTGTCAAGTAATTAAAAACATAAAATAAAGGTGCCCAGATAGCTCAACTGGTCAAGCGGGCGACCCATGAACAGGGGCTAGATTACCCAACGCAGCAAGCGTGGGTTTGACTCTACCTGTAGCCCTTTGCTGCTAGTCTTCCTTCCCATTCTTCCGCATTGTTTTCCTGTCTGTCTCTCAACCTAACCTGTCAAAAATGGCCCCAAAAATAAAAATGTAAAAACATAATGTAGTAGGTTTTCCAATAAAACCTTCCACTGGAGCTTATGGCTGACGCGTGTTGCAAAAAGCGTGTTTTCCACAAAAGTACGTCTTCTCACATTTATTGAACAAAAACACAAAAAATAGAAGATACGTTCTCTGTCCAGACACGGCTTTAAATTTGCATAAAATCTAAACTGTTTCAACACGTTCCTAACACGACACTACACAACACGACACACACATCACACAGATAGTTGCACTTTCTTAAAGCGACAGGCTCCTTGAAATAACCAAATACTGTGTCTGTCTAAATTATAATAATGCAAATGACACTAAATCAAGCATGTAAAAACAGTTTAAATACCATAAAGCAATAACTGACTAATAACTGAACTAAAACTGTCATCAGTTAACACAATCTATGCATTCTGCACCTATACATAAAATAAGTGATTGGAAAAGTATTCACCCCCTCCACAAGTCAATGTTTAGCAGATGCACGAAGGGGAGAGATCAGTGCAGTAAGAAAAAAGAAAAAACATGGAGACAATCATAGGTGGCTTTTTGCACAAGAATGTACATTTAAACGACTCTTTCATGTCAAATTGAAACAGATGTCTGCTAATTAATTAAAAGTCTAAAACACAAAATAAGTGATTCAGTCCTATCAGTCAGTATTTAGCAGATGCACGGAGGGGCGATACAGCCAGGTCTATAAATATTTGGACATTGACACAATTATCAGCATTTCTGCTCTGTACACCACCACAATGGATTTGAAATGAAACAATGAAGGTGTGCTTTAAGTGCACATTTCCAGCTTTTATTTGAGGGTATTTACATCTAAATCAGGTGAACAGTGTAGGAATTACAATACATTTTACATATGCTCTCCACCTTTTTAAAGGACCAAAAGTAAGCGGAAAAACTAACATAGTCACAAATCAAATTGGCACTTTTAAAATTTTTGTCGAACATCCTTTGTAATGAACAACAGCCTGAAGTCTGATACCTACAGTATGGACATCACCAGATGCTGGGTTTCATCCCCAATGATGCTCTGGCAGGCCTCTACTGCTTGTTCTTGGGGCATTTTCCCTTCCGCAAGTGAAATTCATGCTCAGTTGGATTCAGGTCAGGTGACTGACTTGGCCATTGCAGAATATTCCACTTCTTTGATCTCTTTTGCTAACTCCTGTCAGTACTCTCGCAGCAGCATTTTGGATCAACTGTAGATGTTTGAGAGAGCTATTTGGACAACCCAATAATAAGGAATTGCAATAGTCAAGCCTGGAAGTAACAAAAGCATGAACTAGTTTTTCTGCATCACTCTGAGACAGAATGTTCCTGATTTTTACAATATTACGCAGGTGAAAAAAGGAAGCACTACAGACTTGCTTTATGTGCGAGTTAAAAGACATGTCCTGGTCAAAAATAACTCCAAGATTCCTCACAGTAGTACTGGAGGCCAATGTGACGCCATCCAGAGTAACTATTTGCTTTGAAAGTGAGTTTCTAAGATGTTTGGGGCCAAATACAATGACTTCGGTTTTGTCTGAATTTAGCAGTAGGAAGTTAAAAATCATCCAGGTTTTAATGTCCTTAAGACAATCTTGCAGTCTAGCTAGCTGATCAGTTTCATCTGGCTTCATAGATAAATACAATTGTGCGTCATCTGCATAACAATTGAAATTAATACAATGCTTCCTAATAATATTGCCTAAATGTAAGAGAACGAGTTCCACTGGCAGCCATACATGGCCATGCCATGATACTACTACCACCACCATGCTTCACTGATGAGCAGTTCCTTCCCTTCTCCACACTATTTTCTTCCCATCATTTTGGTACAAACTGATCTTTGTCTCCTCGATTTATAGGATATTGTTTCACAACTGCACAGGCTCTTTTCGATGTTTTGTGGCCAACTCTAATCAGGCCTTCCTGTTTTTGAGGCTCACCAATGGCTTACAGCTTGTGGTGAACCCTCTGTATTCACTTATTGACTTTGACACAGATATGCCTACCTCCTGGAGAGTCCTCTTGATCTGGCCAACTGTTGTGAAGGGGTTTTTCTTGACCAGGGAAAGGATTCTTTTCCCATCCACCACACTTGTTTTCTGTGGTCTTCCAGATGTGTAGTCAGCAGTTGATTTGGCCACATGTAATGGTTTTTCTATCTCTCTGATGCGTTTGTTTTGATTTTTCAGCCTAATGATGTCTTGCTTCACTGATAACGACCGCTCTTTGGACTTCATATTGAGAGCTGACCTCACCAGATTCTGAACGAAAATGCCACACTTGAAATGAACTCTAGACCTGTTATCTGCTCCTTGTAAATGAAACAATGAGGGAATAACACACAACTGGTCATGGGACAGCTGAGCAGCCAACTGTCCAAGTAAGGTGGAAGGCGCAAATAAAATGTGTTGTAATTCCTACACCGTTCAACTAGTTTGGATGTAAATACCTCATATAAAAGCAGAAAAGCCTGCATCCAAAGCACGTCTTAATTGTTTTAATTCAAATACATTGTGGTGGTGTACAGAGCCGAAATGGTTAAAATTGTGTCAATGTCCGAATATTTATGAACCTGACTGTATCAATGCAGTAAATAAAGAGAAAAAACACGGATACAATCATAGGTGGATATCAGAGAAGAAAGCTAAAAAAAAATAGACGTGTGTTCATTAGATTCCATACAATGTTATTTTACATGGAATACATGAAAAATAAACCAACATAAGTCATGGTTTTACACTTCATCTTCACGCTGCGCGTAAACAGCCATGAGTGAGAAAAGCTCATTAAAACACACACACAGACCTACTGCCTCTGCTTACACTGTGGAATTTATCCAGCTTGCTACTAGCACAAATAGCCTGTGATCAGTCTTTGTGGCTGATATTATGAAAACAAAACACGAGGTTATGGATGGTCTTATTCCCTCGCATCATGTTAGCATCCTGCAGTCAAGACCATAAATCATTTGTGGGTTCAATAAATATTACAAATTGCAAATGTGATTGCTGAGGGTTGCAAAGGGAGTGGTGTGTGTGAGGTTGTGCAGATGTGTGTGTGTTTAGGATACCAAGAGCGTGAAGTCATTACGGGGAGGGACACACTTCTTAACACATGATGTCACCGCTGGGTTCTGCAGCTGAGCCTCGGGTGGGACTGAGGGAGGGGAGGACTCCATATTATGTAATTGGTGTGCTCTTTCAGGAAAACATCACCCAAAATGAATTTCATATGCAAATATAATCTAACTCAGGCTTGGGGTTAACTCTAAAGAAACAGTTTGGAGAATAGAACTGTAGAAGTTGTTGGACTCTTGGCGAGAAAGTGATATTTACAAGAATGTCGAGCTGTTTCTTCGATGTATTTTAGTGCGTTGTAATGATGCTCAATCTACCGGCGGGGACGTTAAAAACGACCGACCTGCATCCTCTTCCAATATCATCACGGCTGACCTTCCTTGTTCTGGTAGGTGACGTGGACCTGCTGAAGGAGGAGTGTCGCATGCTGAGGGAGGAGTGTCAAACCCTGAAGGAGGACAACAGACGTCTCTCGGAGAGGCTGCAGCTGCTGCAGAGACAGAGGACATGGTGAGAGGTCAATGACTGCTCCCTCATCAGCTGTGCACCCAGGATCAGCTGGAGGGGATAGCCTCCGGAATACTAACCCCCATCACAGCCCTGTCTCATTTGGAAAACACTGACCAGCTGCTTAATCACTGCAGTAAATTTGTAAAGTCATGTGAGGGATCGCACGTAATTGCTGAAGCCATTTGGTCATTAATTAATAAGCAATTAAACATAATTTCAAGATTGAAAGTACATCATTGATCTTTCAAACAATATCCCAAATATGTATGTCACTGTCATTTTTAATTGTTTTTTTCGCAATTTATAGACTAAGCAATTAGCAGATAACAGATGTAGTGGCAATGTGATTAATCAAGACTGAAAACAATACTTGAGTAATTCAATCCCTGCTTGACTGGGATGAAAACACAAATATTGAGAAATCAGTGTCTCTATGAGGCATTTCTGCACGACATACCGACAACTCCACAGTGTCTCTAAAAAGTATTCACCCTATTGGAAATTTTCCTCATTTATTGCGTTTCATCATTAAATTATAATAAATGTTATCTAATTTTTTGAAAAATAATCTCGATTAAAAGCATAAAATGTAAAATGCGTGATACATGAAAGTCACAAAGCTTGACTTTTACAAGCTTTCCACAGCCTGCTGTAGACCATCACCATGATGCTGCCACCACCATGCTTCACAATGGAGATGATGTGTCTGAGGCACATGCAGTATTTGGTGTTCACCAAACATGGCGACTAGTCTGATGGCCAAAAAGCTCAAATTTGGCCTAACTTGACCAAAGAGCCTTTTTCGAGTTGATTTTCAGAGTCTCCCACTTTCCTTTTGGTAAACTCTTGTTAAAATTTAACATCAGCTTTTTTTAAACAGCGACTCTCTTTGCCACTCTCCCATAAAGCTTTGACTGTGAAGAACGGGTAACAGTTGTCGTAAGCACAGCCTCTCCAGTCTTAGCTGCTGACCTTTGCAACTCCTTTAGAGGAGTCTGTTCTTGTCACTCAGTTTTTGAGAATTGCCTGCTCTTGTGGCAGATTTACACATTCCTTCCTTTCTTAATGATAGATTTAACTTTACTCGTATCCCTGGACTTATGCTTTTCAGCAACTTTTCACAGAGTTGGTTAGTGTGTTCTTTTGTTTTCCTATAGGAGTTCTAACCAGAATTACGGACTCACCAGTAACTGGTTCTTCCAGATACAGGTGCATCTATTGTACAGTGACTTAAGACACATTCACTGCATTTATAAGATCTCCAGTACACTAACTGTTTGACTTCACCAACTCACACCAGTGACTGCACCTGTGTTAAATTAGATGAGCCACTTTACATTTGGTAAACACTTATGCAATCACTTATTACATTTTTTATTAACTGACATTACTTTGTATCTGTCTGTTTTCATTTTAGCATGAAAGAGTATTTTTTGTAAATTCTGCTAGAAAAAGCCTTATTATATTGCCCATGATTCACTGTTGAAAAGCAATAAAGAGGAAAACTTCCCAGGAGTTTGGATACGTTTTGAAGGCAAATGTACGTGACAAAAAAAAGAAGCTGACGAGCTCTAAGGCAGGGGTGTCAACCTCAGTTCCTGGAGGGCCACTATCCTGCATGTTTTAGATGTTTCCCTCTTCCAACGCACCTGATTCAAATGATCAGCTTATCATCAAGCTCAGCAGAAGCCTGATAACGAGCCTGATCATTTGAATCAGGTGTGTTGGAAGAGGGAAACATCTAAAACATGCAGGATAGTGGCCCTCCAGGAACTGAGTTCGACACCCCTGCTCTAAGGTAATCACATAAAACAGAAACCGTGTCTTTTCTTTGTTCCACCAAAGCATTTGGAGCCAATTTTTAAGCGTTCTTCTCCACCATACAGCTCTAGTGTCTACCTGTCGCTGAAAGAGGAGGATGTAGTTGAGGGCACAGAGGTGAAGGAGATGGAGACTGGCTCAGATGAGGTCATGACAGAGAGCTACATGACCATGGCCCAGTCTGAGAACTGTCGCCTGGTGGACGCCTCCATCCAGAAGAATATCTCATTTGATGGAAAGCCGATGACGCCGACAGGCTGGAACGGAGGCATCGGGGAGATCTTTTCCCTTAGAGACCAGCTGAAACAGGCAGAGGAGAAGGCCTCACAGGTTCAGAGGGAGGTATGGTGTCTTGGTGTCTCAGCAATACATTGGACATTGATTGGGAAAAATGACATGCGCGCATTTGAGTCAAATATTAGAAATTTCTTTATGGTTTTGGATGCAATAAATTCCATCAAATATAATGAATTTGGTTTTCAAGAGTGAGTGTTTGACCTCTGTGTCCTCCAGTGTGACGGTCTGAAGTTGGAGCTGCAGGAGCTGCAGATACTTTATGACAGCAGTCAGAAGGAGAGAGCAGAGCTGGAGGAGGAGCTGCAGCGCTGCAAGGCCGAGCTGGAGAAGCTGTCAGGCGGGACTCAGGTGAGGGACCAGCGGTCCAAGGCCACAGTGGGATGGGTCTCAGAATAAGACAAAGTAATTTAAATGATCTACAGCTTTGAGTGATTAATGCTAAGACATTTACAACATTTAAGTCTCGTACTTATCATTGCATTCTGAACTCAAGGCATTAATCTTATATTAAAACTAATGTAAATTTATTCTAAAGACTATTTTTTTAGCCATGATTTCTACTTGATTAAAGAAATATAAAGCTTTTTTTGCAGCCACTCTGTCAACTAACAATCCTCACATTACACCTTGCTGTATCCCGTGTCTGTTGAGCCCACTTTATGTGTCTCATACTGTAGCAATATATGTTTTGATATGAGCTGACCTGTACTGTCGGCCCATATCAGTATTTATTGTGTGCTTTGGGCTGGGGAACATTCCCCCCACTGTGTCTGTGTCCCAACCTCTCTGTGACAGCAATGCTTAAATACTGTTGTTGGACAAAAACACTAAACCTGTGAAAAGCATTCAGGCACCAGGGGAAATAATGCATATTGCGCCACTGAAGCCTTTCTGTATGCTTTAGAAATTTTTCAAGAGAGCGTAAGTAATTAAAAGACTTTCGCAGCGTGGCAGGGTTTTTTTTTTATTTGTTTTTTTTTCCTACCATCAGCCCAGTTTCTATTCCTTTTAATAAGATGCCGTGGGAAAATCTACTTTCAGTGAACTGAAACTTAGCACAATTAATTCCATGCCCATTTATGGCTACACTAGTCTTACTACTTGAAAGCATAGGTGATTCTGAAAGATCCAGCAGGATTTGTGTATTCAAGCACTCAACTATGAGTTGCATAATTCAAGAGGCAGTATCTGGGTCATATGTGCAGACATGTGACAAATTAAAAAAAGAAAATGAACTCTTGACCTCTAAAATGAACACACCTGATGGCTCTGTTATGCTGTGGGGGCCATGCTGGCACAGTTTGAGCCCACTTTTCCCTTTAAAAGGAAGAGTCACTGCAAATCAATACAAAGTGTTCTGAGTGAACACCTTCATCCTTATGATGAAACATTTCTATCCCAGTGGGTATGGTCTCTACTAGGATTACAATGTCCAAACCCATAGGGGTCACTGACTGGTTTATTGACTATGAAAATTATGTGAATCATATGCTGTGGCCTTCAGTCACCAGACCTCAACCCAGTTGAGCACATATGTGAGATTTTAGACTGACATGTTAGACAGTGCTGTCCAGCCTCGTCATCAAAACACCAGATGAGGGAACATCTTTAGGAAGCGTGGTGTTCATCCCTCCAGTAGAGTTCAACAGACTTGGAGAGTAAACGACGAGTTCTGGTGGCACGTGACATCCTTAGACCTTACTAAGACATTTTACACAGGGTTTTCCATTAATTTGTCACCCGTGTATATTTTTCTTGATATCAGGGTACTTTTGCTTAGTGTTTTCTTCCGGGTGGGACTTTCTGAAAACATAGTTTGTGATTTTGATTACAACACTGACTGTAGCTTGAATGCAGTGATGTCTGAAGAAATTTCTGTCTCAAAGTTCAAGGAAAGATACGTATAAAGAAATGTAAACAAATCCCCAGAACTTAAATGCTTTTGGAAAAGGTTGGCAGCAGTGTAAAGTATCCGTATGGAAGCTAACACGGCCTTATATGTTCAAAACCAACAAAAAAGACAGACCTTGAACTCTGTGTTTTGTCTACAACAGCCGTGATGAGATGTCTCTGCGTTGTGTCAAACTGTCTACCCGTGCCTGTCTCTGACGCTGTCCTTGTTCTCTGAATGTCCATGACCTCTCAGCCTGTCTGATGACAAATTAAAAAAAACATAAAAACAAATTAAATACAAAATGAGGATAGAGAGACTAAAACACCCCCATATACTAGTAACATCATTCATGCTGTATGTCTTTTTTTGTTTGCCACCATAACATCACAAGCGGCCAGTAAATGCCACACAGAACTGCTCACACATACTCACGTTGAGTTGATGTTTATGTCACCGTTGAGTTATGCATTGTTTGTTTAATGGCAAATGTTAATCGCTCCATCACAGCCCTTCTTCTATATATCACAGCCGTCGTCTATGTCACGCTTTTAATTTAGTGATTTTCGTAGTGGTGGTCCGTTTGTGTTGTTGGCACAGCTCCTTATCTGTGTGTTTATGATTTGGCTACCTCAGCCCATCCATTCATTCATCCCCTTCATCTCCATGGTCCTTGTGTTTGTTTTTGTTCCCTCTTCAGAGATTCATCCATTCGTCTGAGCACCCTGTTCTCTCCATCCCCTTCATAGGAATGATTGTAATTGTGGCTGTGGTCTGGTGCTGGTTGTCGGAGCTGGCGTCCCAGAGAGCAAGGTATGGGAGGAGCTTATCTCTGTCTGATGTATTATGCTGCGTATGGTTCTTACACACACAGCAGATTAGATAACCCAAATTCCAAAAATAAAAGATTTTCTTACTTGCCTGTAGTTGCAACTAGTGGAACAAATACTGCCGTTATGACCTTATTTGTTCAGGTTTCTAAAGTCAGAACTTGGGGGTGACAGGAATTTTGTTTGTAATTACTCCCTCCTGAAACTCTACGGTTTCCTTTGAGAAAATTTCTTCAGGATATAGTGGCTCAGTTAGACACTAGAGACACTTGACAGCAATAAAACAAAAAACGGCAACTTTTTTCCGAGGAAGCTCTGAAAGAATCCAAGCAGAAATGATTATTCGGCTCGAAAAGCAAATCCCCTGTAAACACACACATGATCAATGGACTTAATAATTCAGTAATACCAGAACTGGGATTGAATGAAAATGCTGGTGGACAAGCTGATGAATGAACAAGTGATTCTGAGGCAAACACAAGCAAAACTTCAGTGCTTTTTGGAGAGAAAACTGAAATAAAATAACTTCTGTCTGCCTGGTTAAAAAGTACTAGAGGCAAATGTTTTTCTATTATTTTGGTGAACTAACCCTTTAATTGATGGGAATCTTTTTGTTCGGGGTTTGTTAGTCGTTATGGGAGTGTCAAAGCTGAAGAAAAAACACTTACGCTTGACTTAGAAAATCTCCAGTGTACAGTAGATGATGATGTTAGGTATTTATGAAAAGGTGGAAAAAAACATTTATGAAAGGTGGACATGGGACTGGTAGGCAGTTTGGCAAAGTATGACCAAATATTTAGTGATTCACAGGAATAGTTCAATATTTTGGGAAATATGCTTAATCTCATTCCTGCCAAGATTTAGATGAGAAGACTGATACCACTTTCAAGTATTTGTGTTGAATATGAAACTACAGCTTATTGATAGCTTAGCTTAGCATAAAGACTAGCAAGTGGTGGAAAGAGCTAGTTTGGTTCAAAATTTAAAAAATATATGCCTACCAGAACCTCTGAAATTCACAAGATAAGTCACTGCTTGCTTAATTCATATACAAACAGAAATGTTAAAACAATAATTTGTTGTCTTAGTGTGGTGGAAGTTAAGGCTCATGAGATTGTCACCACAACCAGCAGAGAAACAGACAATAAAAATAATTTTGACTTTTGTGTGAGGTTTAAGCAAACCAGATACAGAGTGTTATTTTGTGAGAATTTTTGGGTTTTAGATAAAGCCAGGCTTGCTGTTTGCCCTTACTTCAGGTTTAATGCTAAGCTAAGCTAATCACCTCCATACTCCAGTTCTATACTTGTCCATATACACATGAAAGTACGTAGTGACAATCTTTATATTTCACTCAACAATAAAGCAAAAATGTGTATTTCTTAAAATGTGGAACTATTCCTGAAAAAGCCCTTGTGTGGTTTAGCTGTGAGAGATGGCGATGCTGCCTTTATTGACTCTTAACACCACTGTTTTCATGTCTTCCCTCAGGGGAGTGAGGTAGGTTGGAACTCCATTGTGACTATCACTGCAGCCGCAGCAGTGCTACTAGTGATGACAAGCTTATTGAGAGCTCTCATCCGCTGTTGATTGGATGGTTAACAACTGCACAGGGACGGACGTCTGCTTCAGACCAGCCCTCGTTCTCTCCTTCCACGTCTACAGAATGAACTGGATTGATCTAAATGTGATAGAACTGTGTAGTAGAAAACCTGTGGGAAGTTTTATCTCTAATGAGACGGTACTACGGGCACACGGAGTCTGAGAAGGATGTGCTCAGTTTCACTTGAGACTGAAAACGAAGATGAGCTGACCTGCAGATTGCCCACACGAGGACTGATCTGTCCACTAAATGTATGCTAGTGCTGTGTCATCCTTCTTCTGTGTCTGTGAATGTTCTTTTTCCTCTCCTTTAACAATGTGACAAAAACGAAGGTCTTGATTATTAATGTGCACCGAATGGGTTTTACTTTATTGAATCATTATTTATTTATTTGTTTTTTATTGTTCATAGGTGTCTTTGATAATAATGATGAATTTTCAGTCTGGGCACAATGCACTGAAAACCCTAAAATGTACATATATAACATATTAATAAAACATTAACAGAAAGTGCTTTTAACTATCCCCCAAAGTACTAAATGCAATAAATGCAAAAATACTGCCAAAGTAGCTTACAGGTCATAAAATCATTATGAATTACCATCTAACAGTCTCCCACAAATATTATCCTGCCAGTGTTATTCTGACCTTCCATTAGATAACCCTGTGTTCCATTGGCATACAATTTTAAGATGCACAGGTATGGCTAACTGAGCACCTTTCAGTCCAGCCGTGGCGCATATTAATGTTTAAGACAGATCACCCCTGGTGGGTGGAGTCGGCTCTTCACCTTTCCCTCCAATTATCAGTAAATCATAAAGCTAGACAGTCAGTGCAGTGCTCCTAATTCATCTTGCCTACTCACACCTTAAAATCCTACAGCCTGAGCTGCATTGTTACACTTATATGACTTTCTATAGTCTTATGTACTAGTAAAGATTTTACAGCAACGTCAGGAGTAAATCCTGGGATGATTGAAATATGTTGGTATGTTCTCATACATTTCAACTCAATGTGAGTTTCATTGTAGAGAAATAAATTAATTGGCTTGGTTTTTCCAAGTGTATTGTTAGTAAGTTTAAAGGTGATGGCAGATTACTAAAGGTACACAGTGTGAGAATGTCGACTGATATGATTAATACCAGCTAGTTGCAGATGTGGTGAAGTTTGTGAGGGCATTTTAGACACCGATATGGGTCCAAACTATGTAAATAGGAAGCTGTCAGAAAGAGTTAGTTTAAGCATCAGTTACGAAAATCTTACGTATCTTGCGTATCTTATGTATTGAAGGACTCTGTTTACGTTTGTGAAATGTTTTTTTTGTGGAAAAACTTTTAGAACTGAATCAAGCAT
Organism: Acanthochromis polyacanthus; assembly: GCF_021347895.1. Lineage (NCBI taxonomy): Eukaryota > Metazoa > Chordata > Actinopteri > Pomacentridae > Acanthochromis > Acanthochromis polyacanthus. Next base: position 15,307,141 of record NC_067120.1, on the reverse strand, counting down.
GCTACAAAAAAATATAGAAGCACAATATAAGATTTATGTTTGTTACGTGGATACTGTTACTTTGTATTTCATGTAAATAGATGTGACATACAGTACTATGGGAGAGATATTTCTTAAATCCATTTGTACTAGCTTTGTAGAAAAGTTTATTCTATTTTGAAAGAGCATCGTATATTTGATAGCCAAATTATATGCTATGTAAATGTTTATTTATGGTGACGTTATTCTGAAGAATCGCTAGAACTGCTAACCATTTTCAGTACCTCTACGTTGAAGGGCAGTGTCGTCATTGCATGTATTTAGATCGCATTTGACCTTTGTTGCGAGAAAGCGCAAGATTACTCCTGGTTTTTCAGGTCGGTTATATTTCAGAAATGTATTAAAATCTTTTCTGAAATGTTTGTCATTACAAAGAACCTTGTTAAGCAATGCCTGACCATTGTTATCTCTGCATATGAACTTAGATGAAGTAAATAATGTGCCATTGGACTGCAAATGTTGTTACTATTTGATAATTTTGCAATAGAAACTGAATCCACATCAACTGCAATATTACATCTAATTACTGTCTGATCCAGGACATTATTTATCATTATTTTTGAGCTTATTTCATGAATTAACTGTCTCAGTTTCAGAAGCTTCTGTATTGCACAGTGTTTCTCAGCTTGTTGCTTTACATGTGGATAGCATTGTTGTTTTTAATATAGCTGTGGCTATTTTGTTACCTGGAGGTCTATTTTGCACTGCAAATGACTTGAGAAAATAAATATTCCCAGCCCACATGATGTCTGAGAGCTTTCTTTTCCTGGTTGGTTCCCTCATCTGCTATTACTGTCACAAAGTCTAAGGTGTCGAGGAATCCCATTCATGAAAACATCACGAGTCAACCTGAGCAGGAACCGTCGCTTTGCTGGCGTCACGTTACACGAGTCGCATGGATATTAATAAGCTTCACGCTAGAGACATGACATAAGCTCAGAGACATGGCTTCCTTACAGATAGCAGGAACTGATGTGTCAATGTTGTTTATGGGGTCGCTAAAGTTCACTTCTTACTCAGTTGCCATCATTCATGGTTTACCAGGTTTAAGTGCAGCAAATTATCTAAAAGTAGAACGTAGTCATGATGTACAGTTAGTATAAACTTTCAATGAACAACCCCTTGTCACTCAGTTTTACATTCAATAATTTCCCAAGTCTGTAAATGTTCCCTTCAGATTCTGAATCCAGTCTTGGTGTCTTATTCAGAGTCAGAATTACGGCCAAAGAAATAAAAAATGTCAACAGTGTAAATGTCAGATCCAGATCCCCTACAAAATGCAATCAACTGGCCCGTGGCCTCCAGCCTATCTGTCAAACAAATTCACCCCAAATCCCTCCTTAAATATTTAATATATTCAACTGACAGGCTAACGGGGAAAAAAGCTAATTAAAAAAAAGGTGGAAAGCTGACAGTGAGAGCAGCCAAGGGCAATCTCCAGAGATGTAACGCCAATTCTGCGGTGCCCGGGTCAACCGATCTAGATTTGTGGTTTAGTTTCAGCTTTAGTTTAATTATTCACACACACTTACTTTCTGTCAAAGGTGGTGAGACTGGAAAAGAACTACTACAAACTTATTGTTTTCAGCAGCTCAGAGGCCACTTGTTTTATTACAAACCCTCGAATATGAAATAAAATCTCATTTAACTGAGTCTGCAAACTGCCTGAAAACAAACTTTTCTGTTCCTTTTTTTTTTTTTTAAACATAACAATTGACATTCATTTTAGTGAAGCCACCATAATTTTCATTCTTGTTAAATGCTTTTATGGAGAGATGATAAACGAATCCGTGTTATTTCATTGTTGCTAGTCTTATTATTTATTGGCAGAACAGTCTGACAATAGAAATAACACATCATTTACTTTTATTATTACTGGAAAATTATTCAGTGCATGCTTCAAGTGAGCATACAGTTCTCCTGCAGTGCCAAGGTCTGACTGTAACTAGCAGAATAATCTTATGAGCAGAACAGAGGAGGGTGAAACTTTAATGTCACAGGCTCCATTTGTTTCCATCGTAAGTGAGGTAAATCCTCCATGTGGAAGCAAACCCAACTCTGAACCACTGAACTTTCTGAGAGGCTCTGACCTAATTCAGGTGACAACACTGAGTATGTGACAGTTTATTAACAAGCAGCTAAAAATACAATGAAAAAACACACACACAGACATGCACACAGACAGAGAGAAATGTTTCGTGTATCTTATTACACGGTGAGAGATCAATATGGGGACCCCTGCTGAAGCCACAGTGAGTATCCTGAGAATGCCTCCTGAATGTGTCACAGCTATTCTTACCTCCTACTACTTCGTCAAGGCTGCTGCTGGCATCTGGTGTCACCGCCATGTCAGTGAGTGCTGAGTCACAACGCCACGACAATCCACCGACCTGCAGCAAACACACTGTTCATTCTGACTCATTTTGTACACAGAACACTGAAATTTCTATGCACTTCCCCCGGTGTATTTCTGCACGCAGCCTCACCATCAATGAGCACCATCATGCTGTCACCGAGTAGAGTTGGAGACGACACTCATTATTATTCTGATGTCGCCTGAAATATATATGTGTGTGTGTGTGGGGGGGGGGGCAATTTAAAATATGGCTTAAAAATTTCGATTTTATGAGCTGAGAGCAAATAGCTTGGTCCTCATATAGGCGACGAAATAGAACACATATTGCTATGGGTTTGCTTGAAGGAGTAGAAATATGACTGAATGCATATCAAAATCCAAATAAAGTGGTTCTCCTTAACGTGAATATCGTCTCAGAAGCCACACTTTTAAAAGGTGATTCTGGGTTCCTATTCACACCAATTGATTACTGCATGGTTGCAAGACAAAAATTGAAACTTCTACAGTTGCAAGGATTTTCATGACATAATAGCATGGGTAATTACTTCCACTAGATATTGTGTGTAAATAATTAAAGAAAAAATGTGTTGTTTTCAAGATTTAAATTTTGTGTGTTCAAATACACAACTGCAGTTCAGAATTTTGAAAAGTTAATGACAATAATTTTGTCGCTCAGTGAAATAATTTCCTAAAAGCTGCTACGTGAACAGAAAACATGAAAAAGCTCAAAACTGCGGAGGAAGTTTAGTTGGAGCAACTTTTAAAAAGTTCACAGTTATGGTAATTAAGTATCTAACATTTAAAAAATCATTTTAATGTGAAATTAATTGGAAAAGGTGAATTCTTCTAAGCAATTAACTCAAAAGATTAGTTTGCTGGTAGAACATACACTACCAGTCAAAAGTTGGGACACACCTTCTAATTCAATGGTTTTTTAAAATTATTTTGTACATTGTAGATTAATACGGAAGACATCAAAACTATAAAAGAATACGAATGGAATTAAATATTAAACAAAGAAGTCTTAATCTACAATGTAGAAAATAATACAAATAAATCAAAAGCACTGAATGAGATGTGTTCAAACTTTTGGCTGTCAGTGTGATTTCATTAGGAGTTTCAAAATTCAGGAAAGACTGATGCAAACTGTTGCTTTAATTTTTAACGTTCAAGGCCAAGCATCATTTGTATCCAGAGCTTGGATTGTCTACACAGCAATGCATTTCACTTGGTGGTGACAGATAACTATCAAACAATTTGTTGCTTCATCTTTACCACAATGACCTAATCCTTAAAAATGTTTTTCTCTGAGGCCACAGTGGGAGATTCCAATGCGTAAAATCTCACTTTTTGACAGTTGTCATGCGTAAAATGGCAACTTAGTGGGAGAGAAGGACTCATTACACATTTCACTGTCTTTTCTTAGTCCAGTTGTTCAGCCTGTTGGACCCTGAGCAGCGTGACACACATTTGCAACAATCGGTAAGTCCCAGCCCCCCTGGCCGCCCAAATAGGAGCGCCTAAAAATAAGGAGCATGCCGCAACTGTTGCGCTGCTCGGGGTCTGACCAATCCCTGCCCCCTCCTCCGTAAACCGACCCGACTCCCGTTATCCTTGTGGATGAGCAAATAGACTATGATCACAGCCGCTCAGTGACGTGTCCCGGGGCTCCTTTATAAAGCCATCTCTTTGCTCTCCCAACATTCAAGTTAAACAGACTCAGTGCTGCTTCAGCTCACCTGCCATCAAACTCCACTTTTCTGAAAGCGACATTCTTCTCGGGGCCATATTAGAAAGGAACGACTTGTCAGCAGGGTGCCAATTAATTAAAAAAAGAACTAGCGGACGACCAGCTGCCTTGCACATTGTAAATCGGATAATTTAATCCATCACCGTCCTGACACAAGTGGCTCTTTCGCAAGTACATCCGAAAAGTCTCCAGGCTGCTTTTTCAAGTTTGAACTTTCCTTTCGCGGGAGCGCGCTTGCCATCGACCTGCTAAAAGTTTTCTGCGCCGCTGAGCGCACAGTTCAACACACAAGTGTCACCGAGGTATAAAAGTGGACACGGAAAAAGCCACCATGATGAGCAACAACTACGGCGACGAGCAGCTGCCTCCACAGTACTACCAGGCCACGGACTTCGGGGAAGAGGAGGACGACGAGATGCCTGCCACGGAGAAGGACCTGGCCGAGGACGCGCCATGGAAAAAGATCCAGCAGAACACCTTCACCAGGTGGTGCAACGAGCACCTCAAGTGCGTCAACAAGACCGTCACCGACCTGCAGAAGGATTTTAGTGATGGGCTCAAGCTCATTTCACTCTTGGAGGTTTTGAGCCAGAAGAAAATGTACAGAAAGCACCACACCAGACCCAACTTCCGTCAGATGAAACTGGAGAATGTTTCTGTGGCACTGGAGTTCCTGGACAGAGAGCACATCAAGCTGGTCTCAATAGGTGAGTTAATATTGGCTTTAATGACTTCTGTAATGGAAACTTCAGTAATAAAACACTGGCAGTAAAACATCACCAGGCCATTACTGTACAGGAAGAAGTCATGAAAAGGAGGGATTTATGATAATTAAGTTTGTGCCAAAATCCTCATAAAATGCATTGAGTTTTAAAGTTCAGCCAAAAAAAGCATTTAATATCTTCTGAAGTTGGCTGGACTGTCAAATCTTCACCAACACGTTCTCCGCTGGTATGTTATCAGCCCGGGTGTCAGCCAAAAGCCAGACATGGCTTTCACAGGCCTCTGGAAAGCTGTGTTGAGTCGGGGTCAACAGCTTATTGGAAAGTTACTGCAGAAGTGCCACTGAGGTCATTAGCTTGTTTCAGGGCCAGGACTTAGTGGCTGCACTGTATTGCTTTTGCAGTGTGGTAAACTATGGGCTGGAGATTCACTAGGACAGTGCTAATGAGAATGACACAATTTATATGTGAGGGCAGTGGCCACAGACACACACACACTTGTCTCTGAGGGGTCAGAGGTCAGAGGGACTCATGCTGACAGCCAGTTGCTGTCCGGAGCCATCAGCAGCTCTGCGAGGTGAGGATTAACTCTGGTGGGATTTGGGGGATCACGCTGCGACACAGAAAGCTGAAGTTACATTAAATTGTTGTGGATTTGTGGATTTTTTTTTGTCACATCCGCAGGGTCACAATGGAAGGACTTCGCTCCAGGAGAGTGAACAGGAAGGCGCTTCTTAAAAACATTTAATAACTCAGGAGAAGCCTCATATGAAATGCATAGACACTGCAAGATGAAGAGTGGCTTTATTGGACACCTGTAGACAAGCCCACAACTCATACAGGAAAATAGTTATTAAACGTTGACAGAGTATCTTTCTGTTTTGGCGGCTAATGATCCTGCCACACACTTGAGCGAAATTCCTGGCATGGCTGAGGCTTTGGCCGTTGGACTGTGAAGGCCACAGTGTGTCCACCTGGACAAGCACCGAGTGTGCCTGTTTTAATATGCGTGTGTGTGTGTGTGTGATGACATTGGAGGGGAGGAAACTCGATGGCAAAATCTCAGGGGTCCTGTTTATCACAGGGTCACAATCACAGCTATTACCTCAAAGTCTGTGGAGAGAGCGTCCTGGATAATGTGTCTAGTATGTTGGTGTGTGTCTGGCACATTTGTCACAGCTATACAGACACACACACTAGGTCAGACTGCTGTGACAGAAACAGGGCGTGATAATAAAAGCCCAGGCGATTTTTTCTTTACTCCTTAGCACCCTCTCTCCCATGCAGCACTCGTGGGTCAATGCAGCCCTCTTACAATAATGTCTCAACCTCACTACAGCGAACCGGGGACGCTAAAAAGATCGGCTTAGCTGCACATGTGTCACAGTGTGTAACAAGATGCCACTTGATGGACGTCTCTTTGACCACACAGTTGTCCTTAAAGCGAGATACAACGGGATCAAAACCATGCTGTGCCACCTGCCTCCGCCAGTCAAACAGTGACACATCAGACAAGACTCTGTGATAGGGGGCAGTGATCTATGAAAAGCCGAACAGTCGCAATAAAACAGTCTTGTGATAAACAACTGGCATCAAAGGCCCTCCCTTATTAAAGTCTTTCTGAATTAAGTGGAGTGTATCGCACAAGATTAGTCGATTAAACTTTAGAGTCTACCACTCCTCAGAGGTTATTTGGCTTAAATGGCTGCATTTCTAAATTAGAGTGGATTTTAAATAGCTTATTTGACAAACTTTCCTTTCGAGAACTTAAGGAAATGAGCTGCGTGCTCACTGTCAATGAATCTAATCTCCACCTATTTGATTTATCGCACTCCAGCGCTACGAGTTTAGGAGGTAATTGAAATCCAATTGGTATTTTTGCAGAGAGGGATCTGTTTCCACATATCCTCAGCTGTCACCGTCTTCGGAGCACCATTGTGACTGGATGACAGATTGTCAGGGGTCCTCAGCCAGACAGCTGTCTGAGAGAAAGGGGCTCGGGGGGAAGCAGTGAGGAGCATTAGATTCTTGTCTCCTCAGCAGTCAATCATCACTGTATATATTTCTACCCAGAATAGCCTGGTCAACTCTGCAGAATGACAAGAAAGAGCTATTTTGATGGATTACACTTATGTTTACATCTCAGTTATCAGTTGTCAGTGATAACTAAGATGTAAACATATCTACTAGTTGAAAGAAATTAAAATAAAAAAACTGATGCAGAATGCAGTTCACTAATATGCCTATAAGTACTGTAGAATATGATGCATCATGTAAACTTTCGCAAGTTTTAAATCCTCCTAAACTCTGTTGTCCCTATTGTCTGACTGCAGATAGCAAAGCCATTGTGGATGGAAATCTAAAGCTGATCCTGGGTCTTATCTGGACTCTCATCCTCCACTACTCCATCTCCATGCCCATGTGGGATGACGAGGATGATGAGGAGACGAAAAAGCTCACCCCCAAACAGCGCTTGCTGGGCTGGATACAAAACAAGGTGCCCCAGCTGCCCATCAACAATTTCAACCGTGACTGGCGGGATGGTAAAGCCCTGGGAGCTTTGGTCGACAACTGTGCCCCTGGTAAGAAGCTTGTAGTGGCGTCAGCTGACTCTACAGGCCGGACGGTGGTGGTGCTGAGTCAGAATATGTGCAGTGCCTGTTGTGTGTGGAGGTTTTCCTTGGTTGCTATGGTGGCTGGGGTCAAGCATGTTTCAGTCAGTGTGTCAGAAACAGTATCACTTTCTCAGGAGAACTTGTCGTTTTTTGCACCTCATCTGGAATTAAGGGCTCTACAGTATATCTCATGTTAAACACACACACACACACACACACACACACACACACACACACACACACACACACACACACACACACACACACACACACACACACACACACACACACACACACACACACACACACACATATTCAGATTTCAGTCAATGTAGTCTGTCTCTGGAGTCCAGGTAGTGTCAGCGGGTTGTGGGGGGGTTGCTGATGGCCGGAGGACGTCCCTGCCAGCTGTCCCACAATGACTGAAGCGTTCGTTCTCGCTGTTTCAGGCCCGGAGGCCCAGGCCAGGCTTTCGTGTTTATAGCCTTGCTGCTACACAACACCCCCAAATTTGGGCACCATTCCTCCTCTTCTGTCAAGGGGGATGCTTGGCCCTGCATCAAAATGCAGTGTAATCTGTCACAGGGAGGTGCCTAAGCCACAGATCCAAAGACCACAAGGCCACAATTTGAGTCACTGCCAGCTTAGGCGTCTGTTTCCAGCACTGAACATTAGAGAGTCCTCTCCTAAATGTGCCTCACTGAGCGAAAGGTGGAGGAGTAGCAAGAGGAGTGTAGAACACAATGTTTAACTGTGTTTATATGAGCCATTGATCTGAGTAGACGCATCTTTCAAACACTGTGCTGCAACAGTGACCATACAAGGGTGTGTTGTTTCATCACCTAATACTAAACAGCAGGGCAACTGCTGAAACTAGGTCTGTTCTGAAGCACAGAGGCTCTGCTTTTAATTCAGATACAAATGTACAAAACAGGTTTACCGGCCAGACAACAAAGAAACCAAGATTTTTATTTAACAGGCAGATAGCTGCTGTTTCTCCTACGATATTCAGTCCTGTCTGGTTTTCTTCTACAACTATAACATACAGCCGTCTCTTGTAGCGTAACAGCGATGTTTACAGGCTTTCACTCCAGAGCTCACATCACTTTAAAAAGCCCTCCCAAATGACAGCTTTATAAAGCTCTAATCTGTTGTGCCACTGCACACACCTTCTTTGCAGACGCCTATAAACTCAACCCTGTTAATGCAGTGGTTCTGTGCCGATATTAATTGGATAACAGCATTCTGTGGTGTGCCTGCATGGGCCTTTTGAGTGAGTGGCCACTCCATTGCCAGCACTAATCCAATTTAGGCATTAGCAGCAGAGACCAGGCTAGTCCCAGCCACAGGGAAAGTGCCATGGTGTCTGTCAAAGGCGTTTCTCTCTGAACAGTCGGTAGAGACATTCGTCGTCACACGTATCAAATTCAACGGTGTGGGTGAGGTCATGCAGAGTTGTAGTTAGAGGTGTTGGACAGATAGGGGTGACAGCCAGTTAGTGTTCTTATTATAGCAGCTGCAGAATTGTCTAATTGCTGTTTTGCATTCCGTTAGGTTTGTGTCCTGATTGGGCAGAGTGGGACCCAAACAAGCCTGTTCAGAATGCCAAAGAAGCCATGCAACAAGCTGACGACTGGCTGGGTGTGCCTCAGGTAAGATACATAACACACATCAGCTCAAAACTACCTATTTTATAGTTTACTCGGCTGGCTGGGGCTCATTCCATGAGGCAAAACAACAGGAAAAACAACAGTGTTTCTTCTGTTTCCTGATTGGCAACTGAAATGAACTCAGTAGATTGAAATTCAGTAAGCACAAATCAAGTTTAAAGCAAGCCCGAATCTCCAAATCCAAACTCAGCTCACCACATATACCTAGGAGACAACAGTGAACTGAAAAAGCCGCACTATGTATGATATGAAGTCCAGGGAGATCAAGCTGGAGGGTGCCATGAAATATTTATTACCCAGCTCAGTTCTAATATTTCCATTTACTTTATTGTAGCTCTCAGTAAGTGACTGTGTAGGAGTTTTATTTGGTAGAATTTGTGAATTTGTGGAGGTGTGAGATTTCTTAACACCTTCCGAGCCAGCCACTGAAACAGAGGTGTAAATATGCCTGCGCTCATCAGAATAACAATGTGAACAGAGCAAGAGTGCGATAGTTCCAGTCCCTTTTTAAGACTGAGTCTCCGTATTGTAATGTGCACCATGCAGGTTGTTTACTTGTTTGTCTAAAGCACAGGGTGAGCTATTCTCCATGAGGCTTAGCATTGGTGAGATAGCCCGGGGGCGTATGTCATGGCTCTGCAGGCCCGGGGGCTGGATTCCAGTGTAGTGTTGTTAAGGAGATGTGGGAGAGGTCCGGCTCAGGATAAATCCCCCCTGGCTGGCTTACTGAGGGCAACAATCCTTAACTCCACTGTCCTGAGGTTAAATATAACCAGTGTGGAGCATGGCTTTGTGACACTGTGAGATTGACAGGGCAAACAAGTGCTAGAAAGGAGTCAGAGGTAGAGAGAAAATATAAGTTTAATCCTTGTTAAATCCCATTGCACTATGCGTAATAAGGGAAGGTTGTAGAAAAAAATCATATCCTTGTTGCAAAAAACGGTGCAGTGAATTTAAGGATAAATTAAACTATAGTGCCTTTTCGTGGTGATGGTTGCTTAAAAGCTGAACTCTGTTTAGCATAGAAAAGCACAGCCAGATTGTGTGATTCACTCCTGTAATGCTGGTTGACTGTCTGTGCTCCAGGTGATCGCCCCTGAAGAAATCGTGGACCCAGATGTGGATGAGCACTCCGTGATGACCTACCTGTCTCAGTTCCCCAAGGCAAAGCTGAAGCCCGGGGCTCCTCTTAGGCCCAAACAGCTTTTTCCGGACAAGGCCAAAGCCTATGGACCAGGTGTGTAGCCCAACACGAGCAGCTCCATAACTCACAACAGTTCTCACAAACACTATGAAATAAATAATGAATGCTCTCCTCCTTCTTATTCCTGAATGTCAACGCAGTGGCATTTGGCACATGTGCCACATAGATGCTATAGCAACAGTACAAGTATCATCCTTCATTTAAACCTTTTCATGCTTTTTTGTTAGTGTGTCACTTTGTTATGTATTTCCACAAATGCTGCATTGCCTCAAGTCTTTCTGGAACTATACTCTGAGCTTTACAAAGCATTATTTTTCCCAAACTCACTAGACGTTTCTTTCTCGCACATGTGTAAAGTCAACCCTGTTATTAATTTTGCACCTATTTCTGTATTAGTTTTCAAATAGTTTTCTATGGTTGCATATTTTTTTATGCAAGTCTAAAACTGTTGTGTTGCCCCAAACTTTTCTGAGTAAACCGCATTACCTCATATCTTTATATTTACGTCACAGGTATTGAGCCTCATGGCAACAAGGTGCTGCAGCCAGCTGTGTTTACTGTGGAGACTCTGGAAGCCGGCAGTGGTGAAGTCCTGGTGTATGTTGAGGATCCCGAGGGACACAAAGAGGAGGCAAGTCAGACATGATAGTAACATAGATCCTGCTAGCTAACTCGCATAATAAGTCTCAAAGTTTTGCAAATAGTACGACGTTATCTTTGATTAAACCCTTGCTTGGTTTGATTTCTTACTCTTCAGGCCAAGGTCAAACCAAACAATGACAAAAACAGAACCTACACTGTCACCTATGTTCCCAAAGTTGAGGGTGTCCATAAGGTAAGGACAAATTAGCAGTATTTGTTTTACATCTTCAGTCCAACATCATTAAAACACTTGATTTAAGGAGTCTAAACTTATCTTGCTTTTTTCTTTGCCAACAGGTGAAAGTGTTGTTTGCAGGTCAGGACATTGACAAGAGCCCTTACACAGTGAACGTATCAAAGGATATGGGTGACCCGAGCAAAGTCCAAGCAAGGGGACCAGGCCTGGAGGCTACAGGCAATGTGGCCAACAAACCCACCTACTTTGACATCTACACAGCTGGTAAGTATGGAAAACCTCAGCCACTTTACTGACATGTAGACAAAAAAAAAAAAAAATCGAATGATTTCAGGAGTGTTTTAAAATCAAGAACATATTAAAACATTAACCTAAACCCTCTGATATCCGTTCATTTTCTTGGCAAATTCAGGTGCTGGTAACGGCGACGTCAGCGTGGTCATCGTCGATCCTCAAGGCAAACAGGACACAGTGGAGCTCATCCTGGAAAATAAGGGCGACAGCGTTTTCCGCTGCACGTATCGCCCCGTGCTGGAGGGGCCTCACACCATTCACGTGCTGTTCGCCGGCCAGGAGATCCCCAAGAGCCCGTTCACTGTCAACATCGCAGAGGGTAAGCCATCTGTCTGCGTTGTAAAATACTGTCAGACAAATCTGATTTCTTAGCGTGCTTTCAGTGTCAGGGCGATCTATCCATCACAATCTACAGTCATCTTTATTTTCCCTGGGAACAACCACCATGTATAGACTGTAACCCTTCCTATCTGTCATTTCTAGCTCCAACTGTTGCTCCTCCTTCGGGAGCTCCACTGCAAATAGCTCCTCAGTCAGTGCTCACCCCTCCCGGAGCGAAGGGTGGGAAGGGGGCTCCCCTCAAAAAACCTGACCGTCCAAGTTAGTATTGTCTGACAGGAGGAGCTTGTGCCCATTGCTCAGCCAGACTATCCCAGTGCCGTATCCTATGCCAGGCCATGCAGATGCTTTCCTTAAGTTTAGGATGCCGTGGCTCGGTGCCATGCTTGGTTGCCTGCATCTCCATCTTCCTCCATCTTCTTGCATCCTGCAGCTTGTTGGTGTAGTTATATTCAGAGTGATGAGTTGCATTGTTGTACAAATAGTTTACAGATTGTCTCAGTTTGCATTTCAGTCAGTCCCTGCATTTCTTTGTTCTTCTTTGTTAAACATCTTTGCTTGTGCTGTAGACATGTTTGTTTTGATCATGTCTGAATTTGCATCAGCCAGCATTCGGTTTAAAGCCTGCCCTCAACATTTCGGAGTGACTGACTGAAATGTTGTCAGATGCTCCCTCAATGCACTGTGATGTGTCAATATCTTGTTTGGCACTCTGTACTTTGTGTAAAATGTGCTGCAGAAAAGCATCATTCTTGTTCACAGGTTCTGCGCCTCAACTTTTATGGAATCTGTCTTGAATTGTAATTTGCTACTAACGTCGCTGTCAACTGCTGGCTACTCTCAGCTTTTTTTTTTTTTTGCTCTTCTAATTTTTTTTCTTTTCACATTTGTTGTTATTTCTTTCAGCCATGAACCCAAATGCTTGCAGAGCCACTGGCAGAGGGCTTCAGCCTAAAGGCGTGAGAGTGAAGGAGGTTGCAGACTTCAAAGTTTTCACCAAGGGAGCTGGCAGTGGAGCACTGAGTGTCTCAGTCAGAGGACCGAGTGAGTCAGACACCTCTCTTCCCTCTGCATCACTCATCACGCCTCCTCATACAATTTTGGAATTATTTCCTTTGTTTGGGTTTTGTGTCTGCACACATGTATATGATAGAGCACCAAACTCAATGCATAAAATGCCTCAGAGCAGATCAGTATCCATATTGACAGTATTATTCATCCCCAGCTGGAGCAGAGGAGCAAGTGAAAGTCCGAGATGCAGGGAACGGTGTGTATGAATGTGAATATTACCCCCTTAAGCCTGGCAAATATACAGTCAGCATCACCTGGGGAGGCCAGCCTATCCCACGCAGGTAGGGTCCTATTACTGCCTTTAGCTATTTATTAACAATGCACAATCACATTAACTCAAGCTAATATTGTGTATTCTTCTGCATTATTGTATACTGCAGCCCCTTCGAAGTTGAGGTGGGCGAGGAGGCCGGTTTTCAGAAGGTGAGGGCCTGGGGTCCTGGTCTGAAGACTGGCATGGTGGGAAAATCTGCTGACTTTGTCGTAGAGGCCATCGGCACTGAAGTTGGAACTCTGGGTGAGATGTGTGAAAGCGATATGAGTTTTTCCAAAAGACAGGTGGTGTTCTATTTTTTAGATATAAAGTCTGAATGTGTATATACTTTTTCTGCTCAGGCTTCTCTATCGAAGGCCCATCGCAGGCTAAAATTGAGTGCGATGATAAGGGTGACGGCTCCTGTGATGTCCGCTACTGGCCCACTGAGCCTGGTGACTACGCTGTCCATGTCATTTGTGATGATGAAGACATCAAGGACAGCCCCTTCATGGCCCACATTCTCCCCGCAGTCAATGATGTTTTCCCTGAGAAGGTAATTCTCAGTCACTGAAATCTAAATTATAAATACAGGCGTAAAGTGAGTTACACAGTCCTCTGTTCTAACTGCATTCTAACTGAACTGTTTTCAGGTGAAAGCCCATGGTCCAGGCCTCCAGCCAACTGGTGTCACTGTGAACAAACCGACTGAATTCACCATTGATGCCCGTATGGCTGGGAAGGGTCACCTCAAGATCTATGCACAGGTATGGAGTGCACCAGTTTGTGGAATATACATTTTTTATTTACAGGAAGCTTCATTTATATTGCATGTGGCTATACAGAGCAAAACTGACAGGATTTTGTATCCATTAAGGATGCTGAAGGCTGCACCATCAACATCCAGATCACTGAAAAGGGAGACGGCACATTTCTGTGTGTATACACTCCCATCAAGCCCATTAAGCACACCATCATCATCACCTGGGGTGATGTCAATGTGCCCAACAGCCCCTTCAGAGTAAGAGTCCTAGCATGTACACACACACAGGGCTATACTGCAGTTAGAAATTTGCCAATTTAATACAATGATGCTTCAGCAAGTATAGACAAAGTAAGAGGACTGCAGCAGTTGTACTTGAGTCAATTACTTCTGCTTCAAGTACACTGTGAATTCATTAGGTGCTGGTTGGAGAGGGTTCCCATCCAGACAGAGTCAAGGTCTATGGGCCTGGAGTGGAGAAGACGGGGCTGAAGGCTAACGAGCCAACATACTTCACTGTGGACTGCAGCGAGGCCGGCCAAGGTGAGCCTGCACAAGGAGATGATGGGGGTGTTTACAAAAACACTCCTGAGCTTAGCTGACTCTAAATGAAATTAGTGCCACATCATGTCAATGTCTGGAAACATAACGCATAGAAAGAGCTGAAAAGGTGAATCTGTGAAGCTGGGCTGCAATGTGAGGTTAAGTTATTTGAAATGTATAATTGTACTCAAAATAAAGCTCAAGGCAGTGGAGCGGCTGCTGCAATTTATTCAGATCATCTACTTTTGAGTAACCTCTGTGAACTGCGCTCATTATCATGCACCATTAGGGGACATCAGCATTGGAATCAAGTGTGCCCCAGGGGTGGTTGGCCCCGCCGAGGCTGACATCGACTTTGACATCATCAAGAATGACAATGACACCTTCACTGTCAAGTACACTCCCCCAGGCCCAGGCCGATATACCATCATGGTGCTCTTTGCTGACCAGGTAAGAATACAGTTTCCAACTGAGGTGGGACTGATGGGTTGTGTCACATCTCTTGAGAAATGATTTTTTGATTTTCTTCTTTTGATTACTTGTGAATTGGCTTTCTCAGGAAATTCCAGTCAGCCCATTCAAAGTCAAAGTGGATCCTTCCCATGATGCTGGCAAGGTGAGAGCAGAAGGTCCTGGACTCAACAAGACAGGTGAGATTCTTTGATGAATACTACATTTAAAGTTATTTAGATTTACAACAAACACCCACTGCAATGCTTCGGTGTCATAGAAATGGAATGATGTGACTAACGGTGGTAGCACTGACAAACCGTTTCAGGTGTGGAGGTGGGCGCTCCAACTCACTTCACCATCTACACAAAGGGAGCTGGCAAGGCCAAGCCTGAGGTGCATTTTGCAGCATCAGGCCCAGGAGAGGCGGTTCGTGACTTTGAGATCATCGATAATCACGATTACTCCTACACTGTCAAGTACACAGCTCTTCAACAGGTGCAGTAGGCCTCTGTTCAGTAACATTACAACAGAATTATTCACAATAACGCCCTCATCAATTAATATTCATCTTCTTCTGATGTTTTTTTTTTCAGGGCAATATGGCAATTTCCGTGACTCATGGAGGAGATCCCATCCCCAAGAGCCCCTTCCACATCACAGTGGCACCAGCTATGGACATTGGAAAGGTGAAAGTGGAGGGATTAGACACCAGTAAGTACCAAACACGGACTTTTGTACTCCTTCACACACACTATGAATAAAGTAAACTTCGATGGTTACTTATTTAATTTTAATCTTTCTTGTAGAAGTGGAAGTTGGAAAAGACCAGGAGTTCACAGTTAACACAAAGGGTGCTGGTGGGCAGGGCAATGTTGGCGTGAAGATGACTTCACCCTCTGGCCGACCAATCCCTTGCAAGTTGGAGTCAGACAAGGCCAAAGGCACTCACAGTGTGAAGTATATTCCCCCAGAGGAGGGGCAGTACAAGGTTGATGTCAGCTATGATGGGAATCCTGTGATGGGAAGCCCCTTTGGGGTTGAAGCAGTGATGCCTGCTGATCCTTCAAAGGTAAAAGTTCATGACAGCTGCATGAAAGTCTGCACTTTGTAAATACTCAGGGCTCATGAAAATCATACATAATGTACATACACAAGGTTCTGATACTGTATGTATACTGACCTGGCTGTTGCATCACAGGTACGAGCCTATGGCCCGGGACTGAAGGGAGGCATTGTGGGTAAACCAGCTCCATTCACTATTGATACAAAGGGTGCTGGTGCAGGTGGGCTGGGACTGACAGTGGAGGGTCCCTGTGAGGCAAAAATCGAGTGCCAAGACAATGGTGATGGCACATGCTCGGTGTCCTACCTGCCCACTGAGGCTGGTGAGTACGCCATCAACATCCTGTATGCAGAGCAGCACATTCCCGGCTCCCCCTTCAAAGCAGCCGTTCGCCCAGCTCTCGACCCTGGCAAGGTGACCGCCAGCGGACCAGGTCTGGAAAAGGCCAAAGCGGGTGAGCCTGCGACCTTTACTGTGGACTGCACCAGAGCAGGCGACGCCGAGCTCACCATTGAGATTGTGTCAGAAACCGGAGCCAAGGCTGAAGTGCACATCCAGAAAACTGCAGAGGGAACCTTCTCAGTCACATACATCCCACCTTTCCATGGCACGCACACCATCACGATCAAATACGGAGGCCACATGATTCCCCACTTTCCCAAGGTCTTGCAGGTGGAGCCGGCTGTGGACACCACCGGGGTGCACGTCTATGGGCCTGGAGTGGAACCCAGAGGTAACACATAAGTTAACAATTAATTTTTATTGCATTTTTAATATGAAAGGATTATAATTTAGTGAGCAAATAAAGCAGATACTTCTAGGCATTCACTCTGGCATCACTTTTTAATTGATTATCTGCTGATGAAAACACTGGGCTGAATGTTACCAGTAAGCAGTTCATAAACAGCTCATAAATCAGCATCAGTAATGATACATAACGTCTTATTGTTGAGACTGAACCTATTTGATGTTAGTCCTGGACAACAAATCACTAAGTGCTTTTGTGTTTCAAGGGGTCCTCAGAGAAGTCACAACCCACTTCATTGTTGATGCCCGCGCACTCAACAAGGTCGGAGGAAATCATGTGAAGGTCCACATTATCAACCCCTCTGGCACCAACACAGACACCTACATCACTGACAAGGGAGACGGCACCTACAGAGTGGAGTACACAGCTTTCGAGGACGGTAGGAACATAGAGAAAATATTACATTGGGTGTTTTAAAAGTGTTAATTCATGCAATTAAAGGATCAATATTGGAACTAAGAGCTTGGTCAGAAAACTTTAACATTTGCAGACCTTACCTGGTGCAGATAAATAGTGGATTTTACATAGACAGGGTGTCTGAAAGTGGATACAGACCGACAAAAATCACTAACAGGTGCTTGTGTTGGGCGCCATTTGGGAATAAAGCAGAAGAGTAGGAAAAGAAAGCGAGCGAGAGAGGGGTATAAATACAGGATGATGCAGTGGAGCAATGAGGGGCAGAGAGCAGGGAGGCAGAGAGGCAGACAGGCTCTGTTTTATAAATAGTGTGCTCTGGAACAGAAGCTCTTAACCAGGCAGGTATGTGTGCTGAAGGCAGCCTGCACACAGCAATACAGCAGGGGAATGACAGGGGATATTAATAGAGACCTATAACACAAAGCAAAGAGATCACAGAGCACTTCTCCACCACCAGACATGCTCTCATATCATAGCAGTGTGGCTGGGAATTTGGCATATAGGCCTACTGAGAGGGCTCTGTCAGAAAAATGTTGTAACAGAATAATGAATAGGGAACAGATGTAATGCCTTGTACGTTCACCAGAGCGTCTGCGCTCTAGATAGTGTCTTTTATAAATAAGCAGATGTTTATCTCCCTAAAAGGGAATTTGTCTGGCCCATAATTAAAAGCAAGAGGCAATAACAGAAAATATTTGCTTGCTTTGAGAACACCCAGACAAAGAGGTATTACATCAGACACCATGTATCTGTTTGTACACAGGAATCCATCTGATTGAAGTGCAGTATGATGACGCGCCTGTACCCAAGAGCCCCTTCAGAGTGTCTGTGGTGGAGGGATGTGATCCAACCCGGGTCCGAGCCTATGGACCAGGCCTGGAGGGAGGAATAACCAACAAATCTAACTGTTTCACGGTGGAGACAAGGCACGACTAAACCACATATAAAGGAGGGATTTGTGGGGACTTCTCAAATATGTGAGTATTTTTAAAAATGTTTCTTCTCCTTCAGGGGTGCTGGAACAGGAGGCCTTGGTCTGACTATCGAGGGAGCTTCAGAGGCAAAAATATCCTGCAAGGACAATAAAGATGGCAGCTGCAGTGTGGAGTATGTCCCCTTCACTCCTGGAGACTATGATGTCAACATTAACTACGGGGGTCACCCAATCCCTGGCAGCCCTTTCCGTGTACCAGTGAGGGACCCTGTGGATCCCAGCAAAGTGAAGTGCTCAGGTCCAGGCCTCGGCACTGGAGTGAGGGCTCATGTTCCTCAGACTTTCACAGTAGACTCTACCCAGGCTGGACAGGCCCCACTGGATGTCAAACTCTATGGCCCAACAGGTAAAGTCAAACTGTATGAACATGAAAATCCACAAACCTTGCACGCACACTGACAAATATCACCAAGTATGTGGTGTGTTGTTTTTTCCAGGCACTGTGGAGCCTGTTGGTGTGAAAAACAATGGCGATGGCACCCACACAGTTCACTACACCCCAGCTCAGGATGGCCCCTACACTGTAGCAGTCAAATATGCGGATCAGGAAGTCCCACATAGGTACAGTTTGACCCAAAAAACCATGAAGCAGAGCAGTAAGTTCAGAAATGTCTTAATTAAACCTCAGCTCTGTCTGGCTGGATTTAAGAAAGAAAAGTGTAGTTCAGTGTAGTTCAGCACATTTTCTCTTTCTATTTCTGTCTTCTGACACACTGGGCTTTATAATTACACATCCTATTCTCTCCTTCAACAGTCCATTCAAGGTAATGTCTCAGCCTGGGCATGATGCCAGTAAGGTACGCGCCAGTGGACCTGGTCTGGACACCAAAGGTGTGTCCGCAAGCCTGCCTGTTGAGTTCACCATTGATGCTCGTGATGCTGGAGAGGGACTGCTCACTGTGCAGATTCTGGTGGGTTTAGCTACCGTTTACACAGTAATTTCGGGACCATAAGCCACCATCTAAAGTAGCGTAATATATTTATTCACAGGATCCAGAGGGCAAGCCAAAGAACGCAACCATCCAGGACAACAGGGACGGCACGTACACAGTGTCCTACGTACCTGACTCTACAGGCCCCTACACAATCACCATTAAATATGGAGGAGATGAGATCCCTTACTCTCCATATCGCATCCAGTCTCTGCCTACAGGAGATGCCAGCAAATGTCGCGTCACAGGTAAGAAAACTACTGTGTAGTGTGTGAATGAAAATATCATCATAGGATGTATTGTGATTTTTTTTTCCTGTATATTCAACTATGATTATCTTTTAATTTGCAGTTTCAATCGGAGGACACGGCGTGTGTGAGTGACCGAGGCTTTGTCTTTATATCTGTGCTACATTCATGGAGCTTTTACAGGAAGCCATGCATTTATTCAGCACTTTTTACCCTTTACCTTTCTTCCCTGTCTGTCCTTAACAGCAAATCTTCAAAAGTTGCAGACCTCAGAGGATACAGTTATCACAGTGGATGCCAAGGCTGCGGGGAAAGGCAAGGTGACCTGTAAGGTTCTAACCCCACAGGGGATGGAGCTGGACATGGATGTGGTGGAGAATCATGATGGGACCTTTGACATTTACTACACAGCACCTGAACCAGGGAAATATGTTATTACCATCCGCTTTGGGGGGCAGAACATCCCTAAAAGCCCCTTCCACGTGGTGGTGAGTGAAGGAGTATCAAATATCCGCTTCAGCTGTCTGCAAAGTGCACTCTCGTGCTGACATTTAGTTGTATGAAACCAACAATCTGTCTTCTGTCTGTATTGACAGGCCACAAATGAGCCAGTCGTTCCCCGTGATACTGTGGATCCTCTCTTCCGTCCCGTTAACTTCCTCGTCCCTTTCACGCCACAGCAAGGAGAAATCACAGGTGTGACAAACACCACTGATACAGACACAAAATCCTGCACAGACAAAACATCTTTGTTTTTTAGGTCACTGACATTTCACCATTTTAATCCTCCAGGCGAGGTGCGGATGCCTTCTGGCAAGACTGCTCGCCCCCACATCACCGACAATAAGGATGGCACCATCACGATCAAGTACCAGCCCACAGAGAGAGGCCTGCACGAGATGGATATCAAATACGATGGAAACCACATTCCAGGTCAGAAACACCCCAGATCAGGTGGGATGGGAAGAAGCTGTGTTCTTTTTGGTCTTATTTTCATCCACACAAAACAGCGTAAGTCCGTCATTATGACTAAATTTATTCTGATTTTGTTAATGATTGTGTTCTCTACAGGAAGCCCTCTGCAGTTCTATGTGGATGCTGTAAACAGTGGAGTGGTGACTGCTTATGGTCCAGGTCTGAGTTATGGGATGGTCAACAAAGCTGCCACTTTCACTGTGGTTACCAAGAATGCGGGAGAAGGTAAAATAACATACTTTTGTTATAATAATTTCAATGTGGAATTATTTATGCCTTTAACCATGTCAAAACTGTTTTGCTTCCGTTCAGGTGGTCTGTCACTGGCAGTAGAAGGTCCTTCAAAGGCTGAGATCACATGCAAGGACAACAAAGATGGCACCTGCACCGTGTCCTACCTCCCCACTGCTCCTGGAGACTACAACATCATTGTCAAGTTTGACAACAAGCACATTCCTGGCAGTCCCTTTACTGCCAAGATCACTGGTGAGAAAATACATTGTGCCTCTTATAGGCAGACTTTCTTTACACTTCTGATATTTATATTGTATATGCCGGTTATAAATCAGGTTGTGGGGGCTGACAGGCATCTAAACCGCCTCTTTTATGTCAGGGGATGACTCCATAACCAGGACATCCCAGCTGAATGTCGGCACAGCTGCCGACGTGTCCCTGAAGATTGCAGAGACAGATCTGAGCTCTCTGGCTGCCAGTATCAGAGCGCCATCGGGTAATGAAGAGCCCTGCCTGCTGAAGAGGCTGCCCAACAGACACCTCGGTGAGATAGTCACTTGCCAGACGCAGAAAATAACAAGAGGAAAAGAACTCTGACAACACATTATTGGATTATCCAATGCATTTAAGATTTCATTTTCTGCTTTCTCTTTGTCTTGATTGTTTTTCCTCTCTTTGTTTTTATTTTCACAGGCATCTCTTTCACCCCTAAGGAGGTTGGCGAGCATGAAGTGAGTGTGAGGAAGAATGGCGTGCACGTGGCCAACAGCCCTTTCAAAATCATGGTTGGCCAGTCAGAGATCGGTGAGGCCAGCAGAGTGAAAGCTTTCGGTAAAGGCCTGGTGGAGGCACACACGTTTGAAATGGCAGAATTTTTCGTGGATACAAGGAACGCAGGTGAGCTTTGTAAACTCAGTGCTCCACCTTTACAGCAAGCATTCTTCTGGAAAAGAATACCAACCCAATTATTTTTCTTCCACTCAGGCTATGGAGGTCTAGCATTGTCGATTGAGGGTCCAAGCAAAGTGGATATCAACTGTGAAGATGTAGAGGATGGGACGTGCAGGGTGACCTACTGCCCAACAGAACCTGGAAGCTACACCGTAAACATCAAGTTTGCAGAAAAGCACATCCCTGGTTAGATTCTTTTACTTATACGATTTACAAACACTGAAAAATTTGATGCCTTAAGGGTAATAAATCTGTAAGTGCATGTTTTTCCTTCTAGGAAGTCCTTTCACAGTGAAGGTGACCGGAGAAGGAAGGATCAAAGAGAGTATTACGAGGAAGAGACAGGCTTCTTCTATTGCCTCAGTGGGAAGCACATGCGGTCTTAACCTCAAGATTCCAGGTGAGTACAGAAGCCGGTCAGAAATGATTAGAGGGCAGCGGTCAGCCTTCTTGAAACAAGTGAAAGGTGCCTCACACACTCTCGCATTTGTATTCTCACTGCTTTCTCCTTGCTGTAGGAAACTGGTTCCAGATGGTTTCAGCTCAGGAGAGGCTAACCCGGACGTTCACCCGCAGCAGCCACACCTACACCCGCACTGAGCGCACGGAGATCAGCAAAACCCGCGGCGGAGAGACGAAGCGGGAGGTACGAGTGGAGGAGAGCACCCAGGTGGGGGGAGGAGGAAGCCCATTCAGAGATGTTTTTGGAGACTTTCTGGGCAGAGAGAGCCTCAGCAGCTTTGCAGGCATCACTGCCAGACCTGAGGGTGAGTTCGACTTCTAACACAGTTTTGTAAACTTCTAACCATGCAGGATTTAGCTTTGACTGTCTCCTAAATTATACATGCCTTTTAAATCTGAGAATAACTGCTCTATATTCTGCGCAAATATCTTGATGGTATCTAACCTTCTGCTTTGCTTTGCCTCACCAGTTGAGAGCGGCTCGCAGGCCATGACGGCTCAGGTGACCAGCCCCAGTGGAAAAACAGCGGATGCTGACATTGTTGATGGAGGAAGCAGCACATACAGCGTGCGCTTCATCCCCCAGGAGATCGGACCCCACACTGTCAACGTCAAGTACAGAGGCCAGCATGTTCCCGGTAGCCCTTTCCAGTTCACTGTGGGCCCCATGGGAGAAGGAGGAGCCCACAAGGTCCGTGCAGGAGGTCCTGGTCTGGAGAGAGGCGTGGCTGGAGCACCTAGTAAGTTCTCTCTGTGGACACGGATTTGCTCTCACTTGGAAGAATTGTTTTCTCCATACATTATTCAAGACCTTATTGTTAATGTTTAATGAATTGTTGATACTTAAACTGAACCTAATCGAGCTTTGTTTCACCGCCTCCAGCTGAATTTAGTATCTGGACCAGAGAGGCAGGTGCTGGTGGTCTGTCCATTGCCGTGGAGGGCCCCAGCAAGGCTGAGATCTCTTTTGAAGACAGGAAGGATGGCTCCTGCGGCGTCTCCTACATAGTGAAGGAACCAGGTGAAACTTTTGTCAACCACGGGCATAGAATTTTGCTCGTTTGCATGTTTTATAAGGTTTTTTCCCGGTCTCTGAACTGCAAAGCTTTTCAGTAGTTCCTCTGTGCTCCCTCCGGTTCATTTGATGGTGAAAGTAAATAACCTGTCTGCTTCCCCAGGTGACTACGAGGTGTCAATCAAGTTCAACAACGAACACATCCCTGACAGTCCCTTCATCGTTCCGATTGCTACACTGTCAGACGAGGCCCGCAGGCTCACTGTCACAAGCCTTCAGGTTAGCTCACACTCACACATACGCACAAAATTGACAATGTTCGCAATAATTATTTGCACAACCTCAGCAGCAATCCCAAAACATGCACACATGCAAAAATATAAAGGCTGAATAGCAGATGGCATGTAACATAACATACAATTGGTTGTAGATATTTCTGTCTAATAGCACTTTGCCCTTGAAGTGTAATTGAGTGCCAGTGTTGGAGCAGTATCCACAACTATAATACTGTGATGCTGGCCAGTGATGAAGGGCTGGATTAACTGTCCCTAGCTAATGTGGGGCAACACAAGCTGTGCTATGTGGGCACTCGGCTGGTCCATGTGATTGTGTTCCTGTCTGAGAGGAAGGAAGAAAGGGAAAGAGTGGAACAAAACATAAAGATACCTGCGGCAGCTCGCAATATTGGTCTCATCACAAGACAGATGATGTTATATTTGCTTTCCCAGTCTCCATTACAGCTGCCAATAACGCTAAAACCATGTATTTTTAGTTAACTGAAATGCCACTTCAGAGTGCTTTTCTACCACTCAAAGCCAGGTGAAGTGCAATAGCAACGTTTAAAATGTCACGCTATCTCTTATGTCTGGTAAGCCCGCTTGTCCGCCTGTGGGGCAAAAACACTAAACGCCTCGCTGTAAACTCTGACCTTTTCTGCCTCTCACACCCAAGTGCTCTATCTATTCTCGTTCAGGCACGATGAGTCACACACGTTGTGTCCCTCAAGGTGTGGGCACACGCAAACACAAAGGCACACACACGCTTATTGTGATCTTCTTGTTCCCTGTCTTTTGTAGGAAAAGGACTTGAAAGTAAACCAAGAAGCATCCTTCATGGTGCAGCGTAACGGGGCCCGAGGTGTGGTCGACGCCAAAGTCCACACCCCCTCTGGCTCTTCAGAGGAATGCTATGTGTCTGACCTTGACAGCGGTACGCACCACCCTCAGTTTGTAGTGCAAAGCAGACATCAAAATGTAGTTCATTCAGTTTTATTTATCTGGAAGCATCTCGTATGAGCGCAGACTATAAACATCTCTGCTTGTTTTTTTTCCAGACAAGAGTGCGATCCGCTTCATTCCACGTGAGAACGGAGTTCACTCCATAGATGTCAAGTTTAATGGATGCCACATTCCTGGAAGCCCCTTCAATGTGCGAGTGGGAGATCCAGGGCTGATTGGAGACCCAGGCATGGTGACTGCACATGGAGCTGGACTGCAGGGAGGAACCACAGGTAGAGATCACTACCAAAACTACAAATATATCCCACATTTCCTTATAATACTAGCATTATTAAAAAACAAGAATGATAGCATATCATTATCTCACAGTCCTCACAACAGTCCTGTTCCCATCTTTATCACTTTCTGCATTGCTCCTTCCTCTTCCAGGTGTGGCCTCAGAATTTGTAGTCAATACCAGTAACGCCGGCTCTGGCACCCTGTCAGTCAACATCGACGGACCATCCAAGGTCAAGATGGACTGCAGGGAGTGCCCCGAAGGCTACAAGATCACCTACACACCAATGGCACCCGGCAACTATCTCATCACCATCAAATACGGCGGGCCACAGCACATAGTGGGCAGCCCCTTCAAAGCTAAAATCACAGGTCTGCTTCACTGTCATTGATCTGCAGAAGACAAGTGGCTTGGAAACTGTAGAGGGAAAATGTTTTGTAATCCGCGTTTGTACAGCTAAATGTACATCTTAGATAAAAGCTGCCTTTCTGCAGCGCTACAGTGATATATTTCTGTCACTGCTCAGTGCATACAAATCCCCCCCTTTTTTATTTATGTATCATAAAAATACTTTCAAGATTGAAAACAAGTCTCAAGAGTCCTGGAAGTTCACTTTATTATTATCTGATCGCAGGCACTAGCTCCCTTCCTTGTACTTTTCTGTAGAGGCAAACTCTCCCCACAAGCAGTCTTATATCTTTGTCAATACTGAGTGTGTTATGTAATGTCTGGACTAAGCCACGATGACTGTAGATAACCTTTTTCCCTTCTCCATCTCTCTCTGCTGCAGGCACAAGGCTGTCAGGAGGACACAGCCTCCATGAGACTTCTTCTGTCTTGGTCGAAACTGTTACCAAATCTTCCAAAGTGGGTGGTGCCTATAGCGCCTCTTCTTCCACCACCTCAACCAAACTGACATCTGACGCCAGCAAGGTGGTTTGTCGTGGAACAGGGCTGGCCAAGGCTTCGATCGGGCAGAAAAATAACTTTACAGTCGATTGCAGCAAAGCAGGTAAGATGACAATGAAGATTAGGCACAGATTTTGCATTAACATTCTGAACTCCAAACAGTTTTCTCGGAATTTTTTGCAGCCAGTTTTACTCACTGTCGGCTTATTGTTATCTGTAAAGTTCTGCACCTCTTTGGAAACGGCACAGCCATGGCCAGACGTAGAGGGAATTCAAAAATATCTTCTTTGCAGTTCCACATTATAATGTCATAAATAATGAAATAGTTGATGATTATTTATTATGCAAAAATGTAAAAAGCTGGCATTACCACGTACAGCATTTATCCAAGTGGCCCAGGTGTCACCAATACTAAAAAGAAATGGCGCATAATATAGACTTTTTACTACTACTTGCTGACAGGTAGTATAAAGCAATGCTGATGAAATGTCACAATTTTTACTTTGTATATAGTTTCTGGCTCTGGCAAATGGTGTAAATTTAGCGACGTTTTAAAAATAACATACATATAAAAAGGGTAAATGTGGTAAAATATTAAGCAAACAAACATGGCGTGTACAGATGCTGAAGTAATACTGAAACAATTAGGCTGCTTTGATGCTGTAAACACAAAAGACAAATCAGTATACAGCGTAGTTCTGTTAGGAAACAGCTGCTAGTTTACACATCCAGCAGACGTAGAGTAAAATTAGCATTCATTTCTTGTTGTGTCTCTGGCCACCTGGTCAGCGCAAGTCAAACTAAATGGTTTCTTTGGTCTCCTTCAACTCCAGAGGGAAATATCTCGTACATATCTGAACAGCATCGATACTTGTAAATTGAAAAATGCTGCACTGTGTTCACTAGCTTATTGCAAACTGTATTGGATGTATAGTGCTTCACTGCTAGTGTACAGTGGTCTTTATTGTTAAGGTTGGGGGGAGGAAAAAATGAAAAAAAGACACCAACACGCTGATGCAGAATAGGGTCAGAATTTTTTCGTCACTATGAGCAATCTGTCTCACATTATACAGAACCATGTCATTCATTAGTTGCATTTTAAGCAATCAGTTAAGCTTTAAACCTCACACACACCTCTACAACTTTTGGACACCGCAGTCATTAAATCCATCTCTTGCTCCTCCATCCAGGTACCAACATGCTGATGGTGGGCGTCCATGGACCTCATGCTCCCTGCGAAGATGTGTACGTCAAGCACATGGGCAACAAGCTCTATAATGTCACCTACACCATCAAGGACAAGGGCAGTTACACTGTCATCGTGAAATGGGGCGACGATAACGTCCCTGGGAGCCCTTACAAAGTGGTTGCCCCATAAAAACAAAACTGCACAATCGCTCCGTCCCTGCTCCTCCACCAGCCCACCACTCTCTTCTCTTCAGTCAGTCTCCCTGGTTCTTCTTTTCTGGCTCTGCTGTTTGCTCTCCGACGGAATGCAATATACTCAACATGCTCAAAAACCTGCAAGGACATTTGCTTAAAGCTTTACTGATTGCAAAATATCTGTTGTGCCAAAGTTTTGTATTAACCTTAGCAATTACATTTTACACTCACAACTGTGCGTCCACATTCAGAGGGATGCAGAGGCAACAGTGTGGTTTACGAGTCTTTGAGTGATGTTGGTTCAATGTTCCTGCTAGGTCCATAAAATTTCCTGTTCTCTCCGTTTTGATGTAATGTCATAGCACAGTATATGAATGTTCAGAGATGCTGGAGTAATCAAGAGGATTAAAATGTGATACAATGTGGTTTTGTATGGAATGAGAAATGGACTTTTTTGTTATATTAACCTATTTTTGGTAAGTCTTTGCAGACCTAATAAAGATCTAACTGCTAACTTTCCAAATGAAAATGTTTGGATTTATTTGATTTCACACTGTGCTCACAAACACTTCCACAGTTCTGCAGCAGGCATCTCTTACGTTTTACATTTTCACAGTTTCATCATGCAGCTATTTTCTGACCGCTTCTGGTTCTTCAGTCTGAGCAGTTGTCAGGATATTTTTTCTTGATCATAGAGGCTCTCGGCTGAGTATCTGGCCTGCATCCTGAGTGTAGCAAGACTTTCCTCCTGGGGAACCCATAATGATGACAGATACTGGATCTCCTAAAGCGCCTCATTTACCTTTGATTTCATCTCAGTTTTTAGTGTTGCATAAAAAAAACAGTCCCGGATATTTTTCTTGTCTTCTTATTTACATCCTGTACTTGTCCAGATGCAATCACAAGATGGCAGCATAGGCAAGCTCACATCTGTATCTACATCTCCACCAAATACACCAGAACAAAATCTCCATTGTTCCCAGTGAAGATTAACTACACCATCGACAACACAAGGAAGCCCGCAGAGCGTAGAAACCAGAGGCATCAACTTCCATTGTGTGTGTAATTAATCCTATTGGATCAGAGATGGAACACAAGTGGTTTCTGTGCTGGCATCCTCATGGGGGGGAGGGAGACCCTGCTGAGGCACAAATTAAGCAGAAACGAGGGTGGTTCAGCCTCTTGCTTGTCTGTTCCTGTGCATATGTGTGTGTAACCGCTCGTGCCTCCACCATGACCCCGCGTGTGTGCATTTTGCATGTCCTCTGCATGTTCTGCGGGCCTCAGTCCCACAGTGAGTCAGCCACCCAGCCTCCACACTCCACCAGCACCATTCTTCACAGAGAGGAGCCTATAATTAGGTGCTAATTTTCTCTGGTTCCACTGTGACATGATGCTGGGGGCCATGGTGAGGCAAGACAGAGCGAGCGGGTGCATCTGATGAACAGTGGCGAGCGCCTCGACTCCGGACCATCTGGCCAAGTGGCTGGCGATGCCCGCTTCTGTCTGTGCTGACGTTCGGACCAGGGCATGGCCCACCCACGTCAGTCTGTCCTCCTCATCCTGCTCCTCCGGACCGGGACCCAGGCGTCTGTCCACCACAACATGTTTATCTCGAGTGGCTGCCAAGTGAATCGTGGAGGATACAGCTCCTCCCCGTGCAGACAGCAGCGATCAAGCAAACAAGCAGAGAGAAAAAGAGAGAGAGAGAGAGAGAGGGGTTGATGGAGAAGAGGAGGGAGGATAGGGCAAAGAGAGTGGTAGATGGATTAGAGGAAGAGAATGGGATTAAAAGAATCCAGATGGAAGAATAGGAGACAGACAGGCTCGCAGACGCACACAACAACACAGACACAGACATGCAAAAGTACATTTAAGACAACCTAAAGACACAGACTGCGCAATCACTGCCCCAAATTCATTTAGTACAGGCTAATGTAGTGTATAACTTAACCTTCAAAAACCCGTCATTAATGCTGGACTTAGTGAAACGCATGATGAGCTATTAATTCTGTTCTGCATGGAGACGCTTTTCTCTCTCATGCATCTCTCTCATCCCTCTCTCTGTCTTTCTCTCACTGTCTGTCTCTATCTCACACACACACACTAAGAAATCTGGATTATGTTAAGAGTAAAATTGTGTAAAGGCATGCCCCCAAAAGCTTTTGAAGTTGGTGCTCTCAGGGCAAAAATCTCATTCTCTTGCTTGCCCCTATCATGCTGACTCCTGCTCTCTTCTCTCTCTCCATCTATTCTGATCCAGCCTCTCCCTCTCTCCCTCCCTCCCTCCCTCCCTCCATCGCTTCCCCCAATTTAATTTTTCCTCCCTCTCTTTAAATTCCAATCAATCTAAGCTTCTGCAGATCCAGTGGTTTATTTCTCGTCTCGCTTCCTCTGTCACCACAAGCCTTGTCCCTGGGCCTGCTTTTTCTACCTTTGACCCTTTTCTGTCAATGCAGTCGGGCTCTTCAGCTCAAATTGAAATCCCTATAGATTGGGTCGCAAGACATTGACATCTCTTGAAGCAGATAAAAAAAGGAAAACTTTCATGGCTGAGCAAACAGACAAACAAACAGCTAAGCGAATGTTTGCACAAACAAATGGTTGCCCGGCTGGGTTAATGAATGGACATGTAGAGAGCCGGATTGTAGTAAGAATTCATCCATTCAATTTTCATC
This sequence comes from Acanthochromis polyacanthus, assembly GCF_021347895.1. NCBI lineage: Eukaryota > Metazoa > Chordata > Actinopteri > Pomacentridae > Acanthochromis > Acanthochromis polyacanthus. The sequence continues at coordinate 15,277,647 of NC_067120.1, read as the reverse complement.
CAAGCCCGAAGGCTCTGGTATGTAATTGCTTCATGCATAGTTGATACACTGCATAATCAACCAAATACACTAGATTTGCTCTGTGTTTATGTAGAAAGCTGCACTCAGCAGGCCACTGGCAAAGTTAGGATTTGGGTACCTGGTAATGGAAAAGCTCATTCATATCTGAGTGCTCATCTCAGATACACATGGGACCAGTGAAAGGTATGCTGTCCTATAGTTGAATCAGTACCATGTTGTGTTTTATTCATATAGAAGAAAAATGAAAAATTCATAACAGTGTTGTTACTGTGCTTTCTTCTGTGTCTTGTACCCCTCATGTACACAAATCCCGATTAAAAATCAGACGGACTATGGCCGAAAATTGCTTCCCTTTGTGTGGGAGTGTAAAAACAATGCAAATGGATAGAAGGAGTTCCCACTGGGCGTCAGCAGATTGTGTTCATGCAGCATGCAAATGCATTAGGCATGAAGCTGGTCCAACCTACCTCAACCCACTCGCTGAACATGCCGCACCATAGAGAGGGATGGATCTGTGCTGATAGAATCCTCGGACAAGAGATGCATGCCAAAGACCTCCCACCCCAAGACAGCATTTTCAACATGGACAACAAAGAGCAAGCTCACATATCAAGGATCACACACATTTCTCCAGCAGATAAATAGATATACAGACCTTAAAGCTTGACCAGCCATTCATACTCACAGGCTCACAGCCTGGTAGCATCACACACATGAAAAGAAACAGCATGATACGAAATGGTTTGGCTCCGTGAGGTGTGTGAACAGCAACAGCCTGAGGCAGGAAAAATGACAGCAAGGAAAGCCGTTTTTTGTATGAGGAAGGTGCGTTCACACTTCTTTTGTGGAGCAGCAGGGACATGTCAGGGGCAAAGTCCCCATGTCTCCATCTCTAATTGGAGCGTATCCCTCTGCCCTGTCCCTATCACACTATGGTAGAGGCAGGATGCTGTGCTAATGGATAGCCCCCCTGTGGAGTGCTTGTCCTTGATGTGCTGGGTTGACGGCAGCCCATGCTGAGGGTAGACTGCAGATTAGAGGCAAATCAGAAGATTTGTTTGTCCTCTTTGAGCGGGCGGGACATTCAAGGAGAGAGACCAGCCATGTGCCGTGATGGAGAGGGTTGGACCGCTACGACAGATGTGTGTGTTAGTGTGACTGATGCGTTCTGGGTGAGCAGGCAGAGCTGGGTCAGAGACACCTGGAGAACGAACATAAGCCTGTCCAAGAAATGCCTGGGCATACTGATGCTGCGTTTGTTTCGATCAATGTCCAAAAGGCAAACAACGGAGCCAAAGGTAGCTTTTGTGAGAACACCCTTTGGTGAAGATTTAGGGCGAGATAACGATGTTGTAATTACCTGTGCTAAATTAGAACTGTGGATGCTCAATGAGCTATAAACAAGGTTGCTCTGGTCCCCTTGGGGTAATTGTTTCAAAAGCCTGCAACAGTCTGGTCCAGTGATGGTGAAATTGGAAAGGGTGGTATCCTGTAATTTCTCAGACCACTGAAGCATGTCCTGTGTGTGGGCTGAAACTCAGGCTGATTTGAAATGGAAGCATAACTTTTTGTTCCCTCTTACAGTAAGCGTCAAAGTCATTGGTCTCAATCAGCTTTTAACCTAGAGATGATAGGGGCCTGTGGGTCATTGGGCACCACCTGGACTGCTTTTTACATTTCAGTGAGTATGCCAATTCCCATTACAGAATATTTCATTGGTCAAGGCCACAAAGCTTCTGTGAAATGCTGCAGTAGAGTGTGTGCACAGGTGGTTAAATCTGTGTTCCACGGAGCAGAAGTGGCTTGGAAGAAGAGAAATACAACCTATTTGATGCTCCTTGCAGATGGGCCGTCTGTTAATATTAGCATAATGGAATTCCAAGCACACTCACAGAAATTCACTAATTCATCACAGCATCGGGCCAAGCTAAATAATGCTGTGGCCCTTGAGCTTTGAAAGGGCAACGTGATTCCAAACATTAGAGCAGACTGACTGTGTACAGCCTAAACAAGTGGCGGACTTAATTGTTGAATGTTAATATAGGCGGGCAGCAGCGCAGTGTGAGACCTTGTGTCCGTCATGCAGGCTTGACCATAGCAAAGCTGCGAGCTCATGGGTTATCTCTCTGATCTTGCTGGCTTGCTCCTCAGCCCACATCACACCATGTAGCTGAAATTCGCAACCACAGTCTTGCGGCTGTGATCTCCCTCCGATTTACAACCCTTGTTTGCATTTTGTCCTTTGTATCTGGCTGACGAGCAGGGATCACTTTAATGCACCAGCCAGAGCTAGTTTTATCAAAGTTTGATTATAACACAGTCGGCTTCCTTTGAGCGTACCAACCGAACACTGGGCTGTCTGCGAGACTGAAAGATGAGAGGAATTACAATAAATGTGCCACAGCAAACTGATGCAGGCAATGCCACTTTTGACTGTGAAAAAATATAATACAGTGCATCACTGCGGTGCGCAAAAGTCACAAAGTAGGTATACATTAGAACGCCCACACAGATGGACACGCACACATGCATGCACAGGAAAGTACACACACAAATTGTTTCATCAGGATCACTTCTAAATGCGTGCGTTGCAGGTACTCTGTCTAATCCACGTAGCCCAGCCATGATTAATAATGCGTTGCTTACATTATTTAGAATCTTTAAACTAGATGCCTCTTTATTAACATGCATATTACATTATCGTGTAGGTTGGGGCCACATTAGTGTCATGTACAACCATCAGAGTCTCTGTGAATTTAATTAAGGACGTTGCCTTTCGTGTGTCTGTGTGTGTGTGTCTGCTGCAGGCTGCTCATGAAAACATCATGTCTTGGAATGTCATTGAATATTACATCAGACATCCCACATCATGTCTATCAGATACATACAGCAGATTTGTCATTACTCAAAAACGGAAAGATGAAGGTAGAGGGATGGAAAGAGTGGCCTACTGTGGGACAAATCTGGTGACAGAAGTGCTCACGACAGTGATCTTCACAGGAAAAAAATCCCTAATCTTTTAATGAAAGTAAGCTGTATTCCATATCTAGGATACTGTAATTACTGCATTAAATACCACATGGTGACATTTACATAGAAGATAGGGGATGATGCTGAGCCTATGAAATACAGTAAAGGCACAGCGTATACCTCTGAGCCATTCAACTGCAGATATTTTTCACATGCAGTTGTTGATTTCAGCTGAATTAAGTGCGATAACAGTTTTTCTGCCCTGTTTACACACATTACTGATGTAAAAATGTTTACATCAGTAATGTCATATATTTAACCCTGACCCTTAACCCTAATCCTCAAGCCTTATCCATCAGAAAACACTTACAACTTCAGCTGTTTTCTACTGGCAGCCAGTGCATGACAAGACTAAGCAAGGAGTCGTTGCAGGTGTAATTACTGTCTTTTAAAATTTCATGACAAGCTTAATAGAATTATGTGCTTTAAGAGCTTAAAAAGTTACATGGATCAGATGGCCATATCTAGCAGAAAAGGAGTAACAATTATCAGCAGATTCTGCAGTTCCCCTCATTTCTATGGACCATTTGGATGTCTTTTAGAACATCACTTTGGCTTTGCAGCCCACAAATACACTGTTGTCTTGAAAGTCTTTTACATTGAAGGTAAAATCTGTGATTCTGGAGATCCATTGTTGATTGTTCATATTTTGCTAGTTAGCATATTTATATAGTTAGCATGCAGTGGATTTACTATCCCTCTCGCTTCTACTGTCTGCTTTACCACATATATGCCCTTCAGCTCCCTTTCTAAACGAACGTACACAGGACATGCTGGAATAGTGTTGTGTGAATTAGTCAGAGTCACTCGATTTGTTTATGATTTACAGAGCTTGAACACGAACAGAATAATTTTTTCAGTGTGCACATAAACCTAGACTGCTGGTGGATAGTTAGGAGATACTCACTGAATTTGTGTTTGATTTGAATGGCTAACTCTACCTTTAATTACCACCATCACACAAGACAATGTAAGCAGGATATTTTATTTACAGTTAGGGCAAGGCTGATTAACATGTTACAGGTGCGCTCAAAATGTTACAAAATTAGCATTTCCAATCTTTTAAAAGGCCACACTGTGCTTTACAGGCCTGTTTTTGTTGTTTTTGATTATAATTCTTTGTCCACAGTGTGTCTAGAGACGGAAAAAACATGAAAAAATCCAAAAGTGTGTCTGTGAATCAGACATTCAGGTGTGTAGCCGATTTGAAACAAGGTTAGAACTAGGATTATTATTGCTTGGTAGAATGATCTGTACCGTATTTTTAGATAAAACCTAAAACACACATTCTAGGGACAAACAGGACTTAAATTAAAGTGTTATAGAGGGGCACAATATGAGACCTTTAAACATCAGTTTTGGTAAATGCAGTATTTATGACTGTAATGTTAGCAGTTGCTTTAGTTTATCATTTTAACAGAAAACTAGATAAAAAAATTCAACAGATGCCATTGTGACACAATCAAGAAACCGCTGCAACTCTCGCAGAGCCTGCTTTCATAGCTGACAGTAACAGCTGATACCAAATTACATTAAGTTGCAAATGCATGTCAGTTTTGTCTGATGCAATCTGTAAGAAATATTTCCACATACTTTTTCACAGAGTGATACACTTTTTATGAACATCAGTGTATACTGCCACAGGCTACCTGCCGAGGTAGCAGGACTTGCATTCTTAGAGAGGACTGAAAAACAACTTCAGTGAAGGCTCACGTTGCTTCAAGTGTACTGTACAAGGAAACAGACATCTGTTTGCCAGCATGTATGCCGTATTAACTTTCCAAAATAATATTACAATATGTCACCCTCAATGCTGCCTTATGTCTTACTTCCACATCAGAACAGGGCAATAAAATGTTTGTCGATTTTGTCTTACAGATGGCAGCTACTCCATTTAATTCTATCATGATAGATGACTTTATAAGACAGAATAACATAAATCAAGTTGATCTTGTGAGCTTTATTTACAATGCTAGGAGTCTCGTCATGTACATATATCAGCCATCACTCTATGATGAAGGAAACTTTTTGTTTATTTTTTTTTTACATGACACAGGGTTAGGGAGAGCTTACAATTATGCTATTATTCCCAGTGTGTCCTGTTAAGCTAAATACTTCAAATCCATCAGAAAAGACATAATTAATCTGGCTCATTTAAATGGGATAATAAACCCTGTGTAATAAGCAAAGTGATTGGCAGCTTGTCTTTTGGCTCCTAGGTGAGCGTGAGAGAGAGAAAGAAAGCGAGTGAGGGATCACATGTGCTTGCGTGCTACCGTGTAGGTTAATGTGTCCATGTGTTGTCCGCCTGTGTGTTTACGGTGAGGTGGGAAGGGGTGCTATACAGTTTTGTCTATTGTGATCCAGTCCCAGCTGTGTCTCATTAACTGCTGTCATTTTAATCCTCTTAGTCAAATCCCATAATTTTGTCCATCAACAAAAACACAAGCAACAGGGCAATGATTAAGCTACCCAGTTTCAGCCATTCAGAGTGGAGCAAGTCAAGATAGGAGTCAACACTGGTACCGTTACATCCACGCCGGTGTTATATAAGATAATCAGGAGGCCTTAGCCTGAAATTTTCATCGACTGCTTGGTGCAAAGCTACTGATAATCTGGTTTGGACCCTGCAGATTTCTAGGAGCTGAAAGGATTTGTTGTTTGTAGCTTTACTCTGCTCATCTGCAGATTCTCTGGGGATGATGAGCAGTTCGGTTACGTTACGTACCACTCTGGCTTCCTGCAGTCAAAGTCTGGTTTACCCATGTGAATTTATTTGAAAATGTATGACTGATTCAGTCTCTGCCTCCCCGTGGCCCGACAGTCCTCTCCCCTCCGTGATGAAAGCTATTTTCTTCTCTTTCCCCACACTGACAGCTGGTGTGTGCTCTTCACCAGCAACACTTCAGCTCAGACCAGCTCTATGTATAGATCGCTGTCACTGAAAAAACCTATTTCAGTGGCTCTTGCTGCTATGAATATATGTGCAACATTCTGCTGTGCTTTATTTTCAATGCAATTGCCCCTCTTTCTCTGCAAATGAGTCCAATAATGCTGCAATGCTCAAGCTCTTCAGGGTACATAAAATCCAACTTTCTTTGTGATGAGAAACTCGACATGATTGTCCAAATGTCAAGTTGTCCCTTGAGAGGAATTGTAATGTACACAGAGCTTGTGGTTGGTTTTAATTGTGACATTTATGAGATGTGGGAGAGCAACATTTGTGCTCCTTTCTCCCGTGCCAAAGCCACCCAGAGGATTCTTTCTTTCCACCATAGTCAGCCGTCCATTAATTGTGGGTACAACTGGTGAATCGATCTGTCAGGTACTATTTTCCTGGGCTGCAAATTAGTTTCCCTGCAAGCTGTTAGACTAACTATGAGAGGGCTGCAGCATGCTTCTGCTGAGTGTATGGTAATACCACACTGTGTTGCCATAGCTTCCCATGATGCCTATAAAGTTCAAATCAACACATTGCAATTACCATCTATTCCTCAGAGTATGGCTGCCCGTAGTGACTGCTCCACCAGGAGAGTTAGGACAAGCTTCACTGCTTTATTCTCCCATATGTCATCCTGGGCTGAAAAACAAGATTAAATTGGTTCTGCTCAACTATTTGCTGTCAGCTAAAAGTAGATGGTTCAGCCTCAGAGAAAAAGGTACTCTGCGAATCTGCGACCAAACATTCACTCAAACAGACAATAGAGGGTGTGTATGCGCATATGCATGTGGTTGTGGATGCACAAGCACACAAATAAACCACACACAAACAAACCAAAGAAATTCAAAGACAGATTCAGAAATGCACGGAGAAAGAGAAATAAAAACACACTGACGCGCAAACATGAAAACACACACTCTGTGAGCGCACGCACGGCGAGACACACAGACCACACAGTCAAACATTAGTGGCGTGTCAGAAGTCTGTCATTTCTTGTTTAGAAGATGTGAAGGCGTAGGCCGGATTTGTGACCTTTGTTGTGACTGTGAGGCGTGTTTCTCCCTCTTTGGAGGAGATGATTAATTTCTGTTATTTACATTACTGCCCTGAAGGCTTCTCAATGGGCCTCACACATTTGTCATTTCCACTGCACTGTTTTTCAAATGGAAATGAAATAGAATGTACAGCCTCCTGGGTCTGCCTCGCCAAGATTCTTTTAAGCAGAGAAGATGCAAGAAAAAAAAACTATTTGCTCATAATAGAACGGCCGTGTCAACATGGCGCTGCTGCACTGCCACTGTGCAGTCTTCTGGCTCTAGTAAACAACACACTCTCACCATTCCCACACTGCTCCTGCTTAATTAGAGCTCTGATTGGATGGGCACAGTCCATAAACCAGCCATAACACTGTTTCAATTCAGCTGCAGATCTGCACTGCTTTTTTAACTCCGGTTTACAGCCTGCAGGAAGCAGGACATCCCCAGATGTCTGTCTGTGTATTCCCACACATGCAGCCAGCACACACACGTCTAAGTGAAACACCACATGAATTTATGTTCACCCTGTTCTCACTTCCTATTCTTCTTTTCTTCCACTAGTTCAGGGCTTATTTCTTTCACCTCTTGGGAGTGTGGCGATGGAGTACAAGAAAAGTGAGAGGAAGAAATAGGGAGTTAAAGGGAAAGTGAGAAAGACTTGAAGGTGTCCTGAGAGGGCTTTTGCTATATGGAAAATGCCGCGGCTAATCCTCCAAGTGTCACTCTTCGCATCCTAAATAAGAAAATTCTTTGTTAGGTAAGTACAGACAAGACAGGACGTGACGGGCTCTACCCCTTCACAACACAGATAATCGCTCACACCTTGGAAAAACAACAAAACACTCATAATCAACCGCATGAGTTTTTGTTCATCATGACCATCATTAGCTTTGATCAACAAAATTCTTTTTTTTTTTTTTTTTGCTATTAGAAGAAAAACAAATACACAAAGTCGCTGTTTTCATCATTAGGGCCCGCTGAGTTGCTCTGAAATGGTCTGATTGGAAAACAGCAGCCGCTGATGAGCCATAAATGAGTAATGGTCATTTATGCTAATCGAAGCTACACACTACATACACACCTCGTTCTATGTTAAACAAACACTTTATTTTCCCAATGAGAGGGGCTGGCATTTGTTCCCTGGGGTTATATTACTGCAGCTGGCCTATAGCTATGATCATAACTTAACGTCTCCATAATGGGCTTGGCCCTCTAAGCAAGCTGACCTGTTAGGCCTGGGACTGCTTGACAGCGGTAATTACACATGTGAGCCATTTAAATGAGCATGATTAGCCCGTAACAAGCTGGAAGAGTGAAAGGAGGTGATTAGACAATTGCACGCTGATTCATCTGCCGGTGGGAAAACCAACCCGCTGCAGGTGAATATTTGTGTTGCTGTATGCAGTAATAGTTGCTCTAACGATGTTGATACTGGTGGTGGCGAGCCCGAACCACAATGAGAGTCTTAAATCGGAATAAAATGTGGTTTTACTACGCTAATTTAGACAGAAAGTACACCAAGGCGCAGTGTAATAGAAGCACATTCATGATACTGCTCAGGCAGATCAGAAAGCGGAATTGTATTCCATATCAGCAGTTCAGTTTGGGTTGCTCACCTTGTGTTTATTTCAGTCTCGTGTTTAATTTAAACACATACTTGTGTTGTCAGCAAAGCCCCTGAGCTACTCTCAAAGCCCCAGCATTGCCCTCTGGCACTTTCTTCCCTTTCCAGATAAAGAAACTCATGGCGTTGCATATCAAAATATCACACTTTAACATGGCAGGTTTATTTATAGAATGAAAGATTTATAATTATTTTAGCATCAAAGACACGCTTTGTGTCATTATAAAGCTTGTATGTACTGCCTGCCATCATAATATCTGACAAGCAGCTCCAGGCGCTTTACTGTGTTCGGTGAGCGAGAGTCCAATTCTTAGAGTGTTTTGGTTAGATTTCAATAATGCTTTCTGTCCAAACTTTGTTCCCTTCAGATATTCACGTGCAGAAACACATCTCTTTGCAATCACTCAACACTTCAACCTGTGTGGATGCTCCTATGGGCGTGGAAATATTTAATCGGTCACGAAACATAGAGACAGGTAACAAATTAAAGAAAAAAAATCAACATAAAATGTGCCATGGAGGGTTTAGGCCATGACCAAAGGTAGAGCACCATGTTTTTGAAAGATAATAATAATAGATTAGATTTATATAGCGCACTTCTATTAAGGCATACTCAAAGCGCGTACAGTGGAACCGTTATTCAGTCACTCACACATTCTCACTCTGGTGATGGTAAACTACATTTGTAGCTACAGCTGCCCTGGGGCAGACTGATGGAGGCGTGGCTGACAATCTGCGCCTACGGCCCCTCCGACCACCACCAACATTCATACTCCAGTGTGAGTAGCGGCACTGGAGGCAAGGTGGGTAAAGTGCGGGAACAGAACCGTCGACCCTTTAGTCGTTGGACGACCCGCTCCACCACCTGATCCACAGCCGCCCAGATATTCACGCATTTGGTGTTTTGATGATGGTGGCAGAAAACACACTAGTCCAAAATCTCCCATAGGTGTTTCACTGTGAAGGCCATAGTATGTGATTCACATTATTTTCATCAAACCATTCAGAGACCCCTCGTGTCCGATGCATAGGAGCGTCCTGGAAGAGATCACTAAAGTCTTAGATCAGTTAGAACAACTTTGTTTTGATTTGCAGTGACCATTCCCTCTAAGGGGAAACGTGGACGTAAACTATGCTGCCAAAATGCTCCTGAGAGCATAACAGATCTCCTCGCTGTAGGGGTCAAACATACAGGCCTCTACCGCTGTCTCGATGTACACCACACACGCACTCACCCACTTGTCTAGCATATGGTGAAGGATGACTCATCTGACCATATCATTTGCTTCCACATCTCTGTAGAACAGTGCCTGTGGTTTTTGCACCACTGAACTCTCAAATGCGCATTCATCTTAGTAATGAGGGGTTTATACACTGCAGCCCAACTATCACTCCCCTCTCTATGTAAATGTCAACAGACCGTTCTTGCTGACAGTCTGATCACGTCCCTGCGCTGACATTCTCAGTCACCTGAGTGGAGCTGCTCTCCTGTTTTTTTCCTACATATCGCACTAATGCATGGGCATCATTAAATGTGTGCTGTCAACCACAGTTTCCGACCCTATTCACTGATGTCTTTCCCGTAGATTTAATGCGGATGCCATTTTAGTCACTGTTGCTATTGAAACATGAGTCAGTTGAGCAGTTTTTGTGACTGAAGCTCCTGCCATCTGTGACCCAACAATGAAGCCTCTTTCAAAGTCGCTTAGATCTTTTCATCTCACCATCTTGATAGAAAATCAGAGTCAACTGGGCCTGCTCAGTGGTTTTACACACAACTCAAAATATGATTGGATGTCAGTTGCCTAATTGCAGCATGTAGTGCATCTTTGTAGAAGCATTTGTTATTTTTCTGCACCACCGTATTCACGTTTTTCCTTTAATTTGTCATTTTTTTTATAAACTCTTAGCAGGATTCCTATGATCATGATATGTAAAGGGACTTGAGAGGATCAGAGCAGCAGAACCACATATGAAAGAGGAGAGAAAACCAACTACAATACATCTTTAATGCTCTGGGTGACTGATCTGCACTTGGCATGTGAACCACAGAGTGTGACTCCACTGTTTTCCTGCGGGAAACCAAACACGATCAAATGTTGAATTAAGCAGAACACGACATCAAATTAGCCTCAGTGATTAGTGGCCTGAGTTTAGGCCAGAAATAAAGCAGGACGCATCCTCAGTAAACGCTCACAAACGCACATAGCCGTGCTCAAACACACATTCGATAATGATCTTTCACTCAACTTGAAAAACTTATACAGCAGCAGACCACTTCCAGCAGCCATTTGCCATTAATAACATATTAACGATGTATGTCTGCTTTGAAATTATAATATTTTTGCAAGGGCTCAATTTGAAATCCATCACGGGTGTAGGGAGGGCTCATTACTAGTATGTAGAGGAGGAATTATCGGAACAAGGCCCTTCGCTGCCTGTCTGTCATTACAACCCTGTCAGATGTGCTTTGGCTAGGGGGGGCTGTTAAAGGGAGCACGGGGACTTATCTGCTCAGCTGTAAAATGATTTTCTGTCTCTTCAAGAGATACAGCGAGTGTGTGGGGGGGGGGGGTATCAGTGATCTGAGAGTAATTAAGATATGGGCTCACATCACACAAGGGCTTTGCACGTGGGAGACGAGCAGATAAAATTGAATGTGAAATAGTTGAGTTTAAAGGGGGACTTTGATTAATTACAAAACTCTCAGAGGACAGTCCACCCCCTCTTAAATTGCACCGCCATCCAATAGCAGCTGCTCTGGCTGCTGATGACCTCAACACCTCTGCTTTATCTTTAATAGGCAGGTTATCTCATTATTCGTTGCGGCTCACCCATTCATTTGCCATATTGCTCTTTCTGCAAGACTGAAATGCATCATTGTCTTTGTATCAAGCTCTTCCACGTAAAGATTTTCGTTAAAGGGTAAGACAATAGTGTCCTCAACGGAATTTCAATTGAGTTTATGACGCATACCTGTGCTGCTCTTTTCGGTTTCGCTGTGTAAACTCTTACTGCTAAAGATGTTGAAGATTCTGTCACTGACATGGAACTCTGAAAATAGCTGCTGATATTATGCTGATAATGAAAGAAATAGTTGTAGATGTAACCATTTTTGGGGGATGCATTTATGTGTTTTATTGATAAAGACGAGATTTCTATCACTCTGTGCGTGTGTGTGTTCAGACTGCAACTGGTTAGCTTAACACAAGGCAATGGTTACACACCACCATGTATTATGGCATATTGTTTTTTCCCCCATTTGTTTTTCTGCAAAGATTAATGAACGGAATCTACAACAAGTTGAACACAGGCAAGCAGTTTCCATCCTGTATGCGGAACTAAGCTAAGGAAAGTTATTAGAGTGGTATCAGTCTTCTCATTATTTTCTCAATATGAGTGTTTCCCAGAATGTTGAATTTTTCCTTGAACCGCTGCTGCTGGGAACATCAGCCCCCTATGTGACGCCGTGTGCATTCATTTAGTCAAATCCTGGATTGCTCTGGCTCAATTCCACACAGAAAATTCTTTTTAATTTATAGTCTGGTGAGCTACAAAACAAGCAACGGGAAGAGAATGCAGAAATAATGAAATATGCTAAGAAAAGCAGCTGGCAATTGACTTTCTTTAGGATTGATGACTGTGTGCGTTCCCTGTCATCGGCCCCTCTGTCCATATCATTTTCCGTGATGCAGTGGTTTGTGTGGTTTCTAGCAAAGCAAAATCATTTCACAAAAGCGGCTCAAAGGAGCTTTAGATTAAAGGGCTGATGCTTATCGCAGCTTACTGATATGATGCATTTAGAGAAAGGCCTTCTTCATTTAGTCTTCCTCCAAGCTCCGATGCTTATGATTGATAAAACTTTCAAAGGTAGCAAATTGATTTGCCTTCTGCCGGCAGGTTAATAGGCCATGCTTATATACCCTCAGCAACAACACTCAAGTGTTCAGTTTGCCTTTCAACATTTGTCTCCCCGGGCTTCTGGACTACAAAACAAGATACCTGCTTCAATGATAAATCCCTGTCCACTGGTTGCTCCAGTGAATACTACTCGCAGATGACTGACAGTTCCCTTAGATGGGACAAAGGCACAGACACAAGCGAAGAAAAAAGCGAGGGGACGTGAGACAGAGAGCAAAAGAGAAACAAATTCTGCAGTTCACATAAAGGGGGAGGCGTAAGAGCCGTGCGCTGTGCCTTCATGATGATATTTCACCCAGAACAAACAAGCCGAGCCTCACAGAGAGAGGAAGGCATCGATCTACCCGGCTCCAATCATAATACATCCACTTTTCCCCAAGTTTACTTTCTGGCATTCTATCAAGACTTTATAAATTATTTTAGGTGACAAATCGATCTGTTGCTTTGCCCCTCTCTTTCTCTGCTGAGAGAAGGGAAACTTGATTGTGAGCTTCGTGTGTGTGCGTGTTTATGTTAATGTGTGCTTCTGTGTGTGTGTGTGTGTGTGTGTGTGTGGATACACTCGAATGAGTATTTGTGTGTCGTCTGCTTCGGAGGCATCATCTGCCATCTGGCCTCAAAGTACAGGGGCCACATGGTGGGAAAGCAAATGTCACTGGTCAGGCCAGCCAATGCCAAGTCCCGACAAATGACGTCAGGAGAGGCCTACACTGTCACTGCCCAAACAAACAACCCTGCCACCGAATCCCACCCCCTCCTGACCCCTTAGCTCACTGTTGGTTGCTTGTAACGATGGCGATAGTAATCTAGGAATTAAAGTTTATCCTCGGGTGGCACTCAATGACAATCCCTCCAGAAACAAGCTGAATCCCTACTAACAAGAAAAATGTATCTTTTGGGAGTACTGAGAACTTTAGACTGTGTGTGTGGAGAGGGACACTTATGGCCTGCCACCCCATTTAGATAATCCAAAAAGACAACTGAAAGCAAATCCAAAAAAAAAAAAAAAAAAACAAACAGGAGAAAAAAACAGACTGAACAAGTACATCTGAGCCAACAGTATTTAAGCCAGTGGCATTCCAGTATCAATCAGCTGAAATAGCAATGAAATTCTGATCGTGATCCAATGAAATGGTACCTCATGTCTGCCAAACAAATAGGATTTGAATGGTGGAGTAGATTAGATCATAATTCTTTCTACCTTGGATGCCATCCCATGTGCTCCACCATAAACGTCATACGAATTTATGCGCACTGATGATGAACAATGAACTTCACTGCTGGTTAATGTCTGATCGGATTCTGAGCTAAACGCGACGACTAATTTCAGTCTGTTCTTAGCCTTCGCTTCACCGCACAGAAGCAGCTGGAATGTAAAGGCCTCAACACTTGCCACATTTGAAAATAGCTTCATTTCAAACTGGGCCTGCACAGACAGTACGAACCTGCTAAAAGCCTTGTGTTTAGATTCTCACATAGCATCTGCTCAGCACCTATGCAGAGGGGAATGTGTTCAACAGATGAGGCGGATGTCCTTGCAAGGAATTACTCTTTCAATAAGTGTTTGCCAGTTGGGGCGCCAGGCTGCCTTTGGTTTTTAATTACACGCCCTGAGACGAACACGCGTACTGTATTTTTGCTGCACTCGCTACAAGGCCAAAAGAAGTAATGCAAGGTTGAACGGACACGAGAATGTATGGTTCGGTTTAGTTTCATGGCAGTGCTTTACATTTTACCGCTGATGTGCCCTTGTGCAGTGGTAGTTAGGGGACTGGAGGCTGATAGTGCAGTGATATACTGTACTTCTCAAAGCCCCAGACACATGCTGCAGTGTGTGTGCTTTAGCTATAGGCACAAGCACTCACAGTGACAGACACCTCCTTTTCTCTTGTAATCCCCTCTATACCTCTTCACCAGACGACAAGAGCTACTTTCCCTATAGACACAGCGAGGTGAAAAACAATTAAAAAACGCGCTAGTGGGTGGAACTCCTGTCCCCATCTCATTGTTTTCCATCCAGAATGCACCGTGACACAAAAATTGAATAAGCACATACTTAAACAGTAATTTTATGGTTCTGCCACTTGCCTGTTATTTTGACAGTTATTTTTGCATATTTCATCCTCTCCTGAGAGTGAAGCTGCAGAAATTAACATGCAGGTAGCCCTAGAAATACTGTGAACCACGCATACCCGTGTGTCCAAATTGTGGCTTTATGACAAGCAGCAGTTGTTAAACTACAGATTATCCCAGCAGTCCTGACAGGGATAAAACTCGGCACACCCTCCTCAAGCATCAGCCTCCCACTCCAGGCGCCTCCCTTCCCTGCAGCACATGAACACACATATAAATAGCTTCACACATGAGCGCATGCTTGTGTACACACACACACACACACACACACACACACACACACACACACACACAGACACAAACACACCAGCTGCCATATGCAATAAAGAACCAAGAAGACCTACTCTATTTTACACATCCGCAGGGGGTCAATAACTCATTAGAGCCGAGGAAAGGCAGAGGCAGCTGAGGGAGATGACGTGGTGGGAGATGGGCTGCGAGGCTGTGGGCTGTTCACCTGAGGATATCAGCATGTCATTGTGCCCAGAGGTCATGAGGACGATTCATGACTTCATTAGCGGCATTTCATAAAACATGCTCGGGTGTTTCCAAGCCTGAAATAGGGCACTACATGTAATTTGCCTGTTTTACCCTTCTCTAATATTTTTTTTCTCCCATTCTGCGGTTTTTACTGCTCGTCCTATTGGTTTTTTTATTTATTGCCCTTTTATCGCTTGTCATGAACTTGCATCTCGTCGAGGTGCTCCATAAAACTAAAGTTTATTATGAGGTTAAACTAGACCTATGTCCCTCCAGCAACCCTTCGGCCTGTGGGATTGTCTTTGAAGGCGATGCAGACTCTGTAGCATGTATTTGTACTGTCAATGAATCATCATGCTCACTTGTTATTTTTGGCCTAAACTTATGAGACTGCTTCAATAGTTTAAAATATTTTGAGTTTTTCCATTGATGACCCGAATCAAATGGCGGCTGCCCCTTGGCTTCTTCCTTAACAAGCCCTGGCATGTCTCCAGCGAAGGGGACTCATCTGTTTAATCATCTCAATCACTGAGCTAGACCTGGCTAAATATAGCATAGAGAAAACAGGCTGCAGTGTGGGCTGCAACAGTGTACTACAGTGGACAGACTGCTACTGTCAATGGATCAAATTCAAGAAATATGCCTCGTGTATGTGTGTGAGAGCCCACATGAATGTCGAAAAGCTTATCAGACAGAGAGTGCGTGCGCTTGGTTTGAGTGCATGCCTTTGAGTTACAAAACTGAGCACACTTAAAGACCTGTTTACAGAATTTATCCTGTTACACAACCTAATCCCAGAGGCTTCAGAGTCACTTTAGGAGTGCAAGTCCAAAATGTCAGAAATTTGGATGGACAGAACAAGGGATTGATTGTGTTTATTGATATAACCGAAAGCAACTAAAAACAACAACATCTGCATATTTGTTTTACAACGATGCATTTATACAAAGACCCGGATCCATGATTTCCATCTTTGAGCTGATGTTCACACAAAGCAACGCAACAACGCCAGGATGAGGTGTTCAACCTTGTTAAGGACACATGCTAATTACTTGATCCAAAGACTAAATCCATAAACACACAAGGGATGCAATTAAATCATCTGTGTCAACACTGATCATCTCAAATGACCTTGGAACTTCTTGGAAATGAGTGTATTCATATGTCAGCACCTCAGATGATGTCATTCTGACCACCGCCATGGACCGTGCTAAATGTTGGTTCACGTGTTCTTTTGAAAACAACACGGGGAAACTGTGTTGAAGGGTCTGGTAAATTACAAATACTTGGTAATTTACAGGCCAAACCAAATGGATATGTGGAGAAATAAAAGATAAAAGCTCTATATTCACTTTATTACACGCATATGCTCATTTTACAAAGCAAATATTCGCCCATTTTCTTCGGGAATATCAGAGATTTTGTCAAACTGCTTAGCTTTGCTTAACTTTAACAAAATGTGTCAATGCTAAATAACCACTTTCACCACCTTTTAAATTAAAACACAGTGGCTATCTGTGCCCTGACAAGCTTGCAGCTAGTCTGGCATCCAACTCAGCAGGGATGCCTGTGTTTGGTGCCATTTGGCAACCGCTGGAATATTTAAATGCCCTGATGAATACATAGCCCGTGGGCCTGACTGCTCAAACTGAACACTGAGTGTGCTCTGACATGCTCAGCATACACTAATGGGACTTCTGACAGTCCTGTGCATTCATCCTACAAAAACCCGGCACTGTGCCAGAGGGGACCAGAGGCTGGGTGTGAATGTAGTAGCACTGGCTGAAGATCTGGAAAGCAAAAAAAAAAAAGGCCACAGGTCTGACTGGTGCAACATCTAATGTGTCCATCAGCAGCCACTTACTGTCAAACTGTCCTTGGGCAACAGAGGAAGCCCCTTCCTACTCATTTGTTGCAAATTACAGTACTTTCGATAAGAGCAACAGCTGCAGCGCATTTTAAAAGGAGAATGAATCTGCACCTCATCTCCACTGACCAACCATTTCTTTTCAAGAAGCTCAGTAGCTGCGTGTACTTCTGCATAGCTCTGAACCCCCCCGTGCGCTTAAGTGAAGCTCCACAGCTATGTGACTGCAGCGTGAAACATGTCTGGAATCTGTAACCTGCAAGGAGGCAACACAAACTGCGGTGTTGATAGCTCGGCTGCTGTCCGTGGTGCTGAAAAAAAGGGAAGTGGGGAAAGAAACCAGTGAAATCTGCGCTAAAAGCTCAGTGGCAACGTGCTCTTCGTGGACCTGAATCCAAACATGATCCAAGACGCAAAACACACGCTCCACAGTGGACGCAGAGTAGATGCCAGTGTTGTTGCGCTATGAAGCACGGGAGACATTTCATTGATTATGGTTATTTTGGAAAATGTCAGTACAGCAGTGTAGCCCAATGATGTTGACCTTTTAAGCCGCGTAACTCGGTCCGGCAGCCCCACAGAACAATGCAATTCCAGAAACAATATTGATCATGATGTGCTGCAGATCTGAAATCGGTAAATTTGTTTTTGTATTTATAAAAAGAACTAATATTCCAGTCAGCGGGAGTATGGCGAGGGTTTAAATGTACAACTCCTGAAACTGATCACACTTTTTCTCTCTCTCTCCCTGCAGCATATATTTGTAAAATAGGAAAAGAAAAAAAAAGGCGCACATAACTAGAAAGAATTCGTGCGTCAACGCGTGGATAGAAAACCCAAATTTATGACGACCTCCACGCAAACAAAGTCCCATTATATATGATGTTTCATGATGGCAACGGCGGTATATATGAGGCAATATACAGTTGGAGGTAAGTCCGTGCTGTGCAACGGGAGGTTTTGGAGATGCCGCCTACTTAGACCACCATTACGCATTGATTAGTTCCCCCCTCAGTGAAGCAGCAGAGGAATTTCTGGGTGCAGATAGGACCACTCCTCTCTCTCTCTCTCTCTCTGTTGCTCTCTCTCTCTCTCTCTCTCTCTCTCTCTGCATACGATTTCCTTTCCTCTCTCCAACAGTCGGGGCTCGGTGGTGAGGAAAGGGGGAGGGTGGTCGTGCAGTCGACGAGAGGAACAGGAGTTTATTGAGGAGTAGCTGCAAAGGGAGGGAAAAAACCTATGCACATGAAGCTGGCGGACGGCTAGAGGAGAGAAAAAAAGGGGGTGAAAGGATTGAGCTCGGACAAATGACCGCTGTGCTGAGAAACTGCCGCTTGAATTGTTTAACTTGTTGATGCAACGTTTTCGTGCAGCTTTTTTCTCTCTCGCCTCTATCGTCTGGCTGCAGTGACAAATAGATGGGAGGCGGAATCGCAAGTGTTCTCCGAGGAAAGGGATTTCACTGAAGTCACCGTGGATGCAGTTTAAAGAGCAACCTTCTCTAAGGTGGGTGCTTTTCTTTCACTTGGGTTTTTTTGAGAGGAGGTGAAAAACACACACATTCCGGATTATTGATGGGTGACGATATTCTGCCGCAAAGTGGGCTTCCATAACTGAACAGTTACACTGAGGATAAGGCTTGAGAGTGATACTCAAGTGCTAGTGCTATGCAGTATAAGTAAATGGGGCTGGTGCGTTTTTCTGATCACATTCTGTTAAGCCGAGGTGCCTCAGGAGCCTGTAACCATCAGTGTGTCTGTGTGCTGCTCTTCCTGCAGATGCAATTCATCTTCGAGCCGTAGCACTGTGATCACCGGAGCAGGGTCGTATTAAACACTACAGGTCAGCATGGCAGCAGGTGTAGCGGCATGGCTTCCCTTTGCCCGCGCGGCGGCCATAGGATGGATGCCCGTGGCGAGCACCCCGATGCCCACCCCGCCTCAAGACAAGAGGAAAGCCCAGGACGGACTCATCATCCTCAACGTGAGTGGCACCAAGTTTCAGACGTGGCGAACCACTTTGGAGAGGTACCCCGACACTCTGCTGGGCAGCACGGAGAGGGACTTCTTTTTCCACGAGGAGACGAACGAGTACTTTTTCGACCGCGACCCCGATATCTTCAGACACATCCTCAATTTCTACCGCACAGGGAAACTACACTATCCACGCCAAGAGTGCATATCCGCGTACGACGAGGAGCTCGCTTTCTTTGGCATAATCCCCGAGATCATCGGGGACTGCTGTTACGAGGAGTACAAAGACCGGAGGCGCGAAAATGCGGAGAGGCTTCAGGATGACGAGGAGATGGACATGAACAATGACGTCACGCCGGTGAACCTGACGTTCCGGGAGTACCTGTGGCGGGCTTTTGAAAACCCCCACACCAGCACCTTAGCTCTGGTCTTCTACTATGTCACAGGATTCTTCATCGCCATATCAGTGATGGCCAACGTGGTGGAGACGGTTCCGTGCGGGACTTTGCCCAACAGGTCAAAGGAGATCTCTTGTGGAGACCGTTACGCGCTGGCCTTCTTTTGCTTGGACACTGCGTGCGTCATGATCTTCACAGTCGAGTATCTGCTCCGTCTGATCGCGGCGCCCAGTCGCTACAAGTTCATGAAAAGTGTGATGAGCGTCATTGACGTGGTCGCCATCATGCCTTACTACATCGGCCTGGTCATGACCGACAACGACCAGGTGAGCGGTGCTTTCGTCACGCTCAGAGTCTTCCGGGTCTTTCGGATTTTCAAGTTCTCCCGGCACTCCGCCGGGTTGCGCATCCTGGGCTACACGCTGAAGAGCTGCGCCTCCGAGCTGGGCTTCCTCCTCTTCTCCCTCACCATGGCCATCATTATCTTTGCGACGGTCATGTTTTATGCAGAGAAAGGCTCCTCGGCCAGCAAGTTCACCAGTATCCCCGCAGCGTTTTGGTACACCATTGTCACCATGACAACACTGGGGTAGGTGGCTGCACGAGCCCATTACAACCGTATTCATAAACACCACAGATCAGCACCTCTGCTGGGTTATTCATATTTACACTGAGCAAGTTCAAATAAAATCTCAGCTGGTTGATTACTTCAACACCACGGATTCATGATATTTCTCACCGTCTTTTATCTCCTCTCGTGCTGCACTTACAATCAGCCCAATTTAAATGTTTGACCGTTGTTTGGATTAATTATAGTGCGGCCACAGGTGTGCGTTTATTGGTCATATCAACGTCCTCTAGCGCTGCTCAGCCAATCAAAGGGCAGAAACTATCTGCTTTATTGAAGCTTCTGTGAGCTTTTCACTGCCTATCAATGAGCCTGCCCCTCACTGAACAAAGGAGGGCTCATAACTGGCCAAGATCCCGCATTCTGCGTTTACAGGCGAAACCGAGGCAAGAGCAGTGACATTAAGGCAGAGCAGTTCATAAAATGTATACATCCCACTCACACACCTCCTCTCATTCATCCTCTCAGCTCCTCTCTCTCTCCCTTCCAACGAGGTACAGTAAATATTTGCTAATTTCATGCTCATGAATACAGTCAGCTGTACAGTGTGCTGATGTGGCATAAAATAATTAAACTCTGTTAAGACGATTACATTGAGTTAATTTGTATTGATGAGTGCACTCAGCCGCTCATCTGCTCGGTGTGGGTTACTATTATTATTATTATTGTTATTATTATTATTATTACCATTATTCACTCCTGCATGGCTCCTTGGAACAATGTGCTTCTCCAAGGTGCTGAAAAACTTTTGTCTGCGAGATGGTCTGGCAGTCATTTCAGTTCTTATCCGTTCAAATAAATAAGCAGGGACATGCAGTTGGCACATGGAGAAATTACAATCAGACCATTGCTGATTTGTGTGTAAAAATATACTGGTTGCTTCTGCTCTCTGTGTTGCGCTCAGCCACTCAGCCAGTGTTAGTCCTCACGCCCTCCTCCTCTCTGCTCACTGATGACACAGAAACGAGGTCCTGTTGAAATAACGCTGCGTCTTAATTTCAAAGTCATAACACCACAAATCAAACATTGCAAAAACAAATCGCCACTGTCTGTATGTGTGTGTGCTCGCCCCTCTGTCTGCAGGTGTTTGTTTAAGTGTGAGGAAATATGTGCGTAAGTGTGTGCTTGAGATGTGCCAGGCATAATGCTGTGAATGTAAAGTTTAAATGTGCAGCTTTCATTGATGCACAGCAGTTCCAGCCACTGTCCTTCCTCACATCTGCATTGATGCAGCCAAGCAGCACCTGGTTATCCTTCAGCTCTGCAGGCAACATATGCTGCTTTGATGATTATTATTATTGCAATTATTGCTATTTCAAATATTGACTGTCATGCTTACTTCTATTTGCTCTCATGCTGCGGGTGACACTGAGTTACAGGATTTTCTGTCTTCTTAATGGCATACAACTCTTCCCCCCTGCGCTCACTCAATACTAGTCGAACTACCACTCACCCTCGAAATGACCAATGAGCGTATAATTAGTGGCTAATATGCATGATCTGGTGATTGAAGCTGCCATCTCGAATGCAATGCTGCACCGGTCGTGCTCGACTCCAAACACAGTTGAAAGACGAGTTGTGTAAGAGGGTACATTATTTATCTTTGGGGAGCAACAAAGATATTGCTGCATTCAGCTCGGAGTACCCTTTGTGTTGCTCAAGATGGATTTGAAAAAGATGTTTTTTTGCCGTGGGAGAACAAAACTGAAACGTCCTTGGTAATGGGGACGTCTCTGTCAGTCCATTGTGAACCGTGACAGCCTGGCTGACAGATCTGCAACCTGAAACGAAGCCTTACAGTGGTGCAGAATGCTGCATAGTGGACCACCGCTGGAGAGGCTGAATACCCATCACCGAGAGACAAAGTCGGCCCCTTCTCACGATCCATCATTGTCTTCAGGTGTGCTTTTAAACAACACATCCCTTACAAGCCTGCAACGTAGAGCTGAATCATGATTGTCATTGTCTACCGATACACTGGAGTGAGGAAAATATCTGTTGTGCTCTCCTCCAGTAACCTTCAAATGTTTATCTGATCAGGGGGAAATGAGGTATTCTGATAGTTTGTTTCGGAGCACAGCAGGCAGAGAAATTGATCCACGTCCAACAAATAGTTATTTAGACTGATGTGAATGGGGCGGTCTTTTTCATTCGGAAGCAAATAAGCTCTTTATAGACTAACGGGGACGCTTCTGGCTGGAACCTCCATCTGAAGCCTTTGAAAGCATTTGATTTCATTCTAATAGTCAGTGACGCTCTATGCCTGCATGGTATCATGATGCCTTTCCACTACATATATTTTCAATTTCCCTGACTCACACCCTGTGGAAGTAAAGACAGTGGCGTGCGTTCTCTCCCCTGCTGATGGCCCATTGATTGTGCTTAAGCAGACGTGCAGACATTGGGAGAGCAGGGGCTCCTGTTCAGAGGCACTTGGCAGGCAGCCTGAATGAAAGGGAAGGGTGCCTGGAGACCAGCGGAGAATCAATAGCACTGTGCAGCTGCGTGTCATGCCTCTGTGTGTCTACTGCTCTGTGCCACCAAACACAGGACAAGACCCACTTATCCCCCCTTATTTATTGAGCCTAATCTCTGTGGCTGCTTTCGGATACCAAACAAAGAGGAATCTTCCTCCGTCAGAATGCTGCTGCCAAGGACCTAAAGAATTGGGTGACTGAGTGAAAAATATTAGATTTAAAAAAATAAATAAATCTGTGCTGTTGTGCTTTGCGGTATCTTTTAAAACTGCAGTAAAGTCAGAGAGTGTAATTTTGCGGCTTGATTTAATATTGTCCAGTTAAGGCAGCGATAGATTCCAATATAAAGATAGCACAGCACTTTATCTGGCTGGAATCAGATGTTGCAGTGTTTTCTTGCTCTTATTTTCTCTAGATGATCCACACGGTCAGGGTGAATTAGCTGCCGAGGGAGTTTTTGGTGCTTCAGATCTTTTAAGTGATTTAAGGTGTAATGGAGTGCACTGCTGAGAGCAGCTGTGAAAACGGTGGAAGTCAAGCGCAACCCACAAGGGAAGAGGAGCAGCGAGGACAAGGTTTAGCCGGGCATAGAGACACACACGATCCTCTGGACACAGACAGACATTACCTTTGATAGACATGATAGGTCTCAGGTTCTGACACCAACATGCTCCTCTCAAGCACTCACACGGTTTTCGCTCCCATTCCTCACTTCAATCTCCTCCTTTTATCTACAGCTTAGCGATAACGCTGGGGAGGAATGATCATTCTAATTACTGTTGTGCCGTGACATTTACTGTGTGCATTGTCTTATGGTGCAACAACCACGCCTGTACATTGTAGCCACTCAACAGATGCAGGATTTATCGCAATGTCGTTTGTCTGTGCTGCAGCTCCACCCACCAAATACAGCTCCAAAGGCTTGACAAGTGAGCCCTATAAACCTCTCAGGATAGGATTTATAAGACAGAGGAAGCAAGGTTAACAGACACGAGGGTCACTGTAGGGCCCATAAAGCACCAGAAGTATAACCATTATCATGCTTGCCAGTTTTGACACCTCAGCCCCATGGCAATGAAAGCCTACAATGCAAAGCGTTAACTTCATGGTTCAGTGTGGTGCAGAGCGAAGCTTTTTGAAGTCTAAAC
The DNA here is from genome assembly GCF_021347895.1 of Acanthochromis polyacanthus. Lineage (NCBI taxonomy): Eukaryota > Metazoa > Chordata > Actinopteri > Pomacentridae > Acanthochromis > Acanthochromis polyacanthus. The sequence continues at coordinate 15,253,969 of NC_067120.1, read as the reverse complement.
TCTTCACTGCTGTAATTGAAATGTACAGGAACAATCTGGAGGGCCTTTTACTGTATCTGTACCCAAGAGATAACAAATGCATTCTTGATGATATAGTACTCATGTGGTTGGATAAGTTACCATGCCCCTGGCAGGCAATGCAGAGAATTTTCACTCTTTTTTTCCTCTCTCTCTACTGAGCGACAGTCAGCGAGAACATTTGGTGTGTTTGATTATGTAGTGCAATGGGTGTAATTTTTGCGTTCAGATGAATACATTACACCAATTGGCATTGTGTACGTTATGCACATTATGAAAATCAGCAAGCCATTATGAGCAATGTGATGTATGACTGTGTAAAACAGAAGTGGCTGATGTGAGATGTGTAGGCTGCCATTAGCCTGTAGGCTCACAGTGGCCCTCCAGGTGCTTTATTGGGGAGGAGAGGTGATGCTAATATGAGGCTAGTATAATGGTCCTGAAGTGACAGGTGACTTAATGAGAGGAACCTGGCATTGAAATGTGTTCTGTGCGAGCTCCTTTCTGCTCATGCAAATGACTGCGAAATGGAGGAGTGAGAGCGAGGGGCGGTAACAGGCAGCTTTCTTCAGAGGAGATTAAGATCATTGTGAAAGACAGAATCTGTAAGAAAAAAAGACAGAGATCCTCCTTTTTTTTCCTGCTAAATTGAAAATACACAAGCCCCTGCATTTTCATTTTCCTCTTTGTTTGCTGAAACAGTTTCTCACTGGCAGAGATTTAAAAGGGTGTTATGGAGGTGCGAGTTGAATGATTGATTAACATTTTATGAGCATTCATATATTACAGATTTATTACATCATATTTATGGACTTTTACAGGTATAAACGTCAAAGATTTTCATTTGCACCGTAAATTAGATTTTAATGAAACGATGTATATTTTGTACAGAAAAATACGGTGTCAGAAAGAAAATGTATTTGTGGTCAGTCAACCCTGAACTGAAAAACAGATTATGGCCAGCTGGTAGGTTGATGTGAGGTTACCGTGTATGTGAACTGACTCTAAAAGCAGGCATGCGTCACTGCGGACGGTCAGATTGATAAATAATCTATATGGCAAGGACAAAATGGCTGTCCTCCCATTTGATTTGATTTCTTTGACAACCCGTCTTCGAGGCAGCACCAATAACACTCATTCCACGCGGGGGATTTTCATTAATTCACTTTGAACGTGCTGCATTAAGCAGGGCGATAGACTAGCATGTTCTGCACGTGGGCCCTGGCAACGTAGTGCGAGGATGTAAAATATGGCATCAGTGTTTTCTCCTCTGCTCAGCATTTTTTTTATTTTTTTTTATCTTCTTTGTATTGCAGGCAACGTCAAAGATTAATGGAATTTTCCAGAACAAGATTAAAGTTGCTCTGAATGAATGCAGCATCACTGCATTAGGAAATAAGGAGATATGTGAGAAAACACATCACCTCGATTTCATTGTTGTTAGAAAGCATTTGCTCTGCTTGGCTCCACTTCCATCCAATCTAACAGCCCAGAAACCCTGACCCAGCTTGAGTGAGTGAATGAAATGAGGAAATATTGGATTTTATGTGACTGTGTCCTGTCTTGAAAGTTGATATGTTGTCAGAGATATCAGATCTGAAGTGTATGGCACAAGATCAGTGGATCAAACAGTGCGCAAATGATAAATCCAAGTCCAACAGCTATCGCCTCCTCTCGTGCCGCACGGCTTATTTACATACTCAGCATTTACATACAGATGGAAATGGCTTGCGTGGTCATGGAGATTGGTATGCAGACGCACATAATGCCTCCTCATCACTTTGTTGAAATGTATAACAGTATTCTAAATGGATCCGCTTTGGTCTAGTCCTCTGGTTTACACCGTGCTCAGCATTTGATCAATTTAGTTATTGTGTCTGGATCATCAAAAATGTGTTCTGCAAAAATAAATTCAAGAGAACAAGACGTGCTAAGGATATGCAGAACCATAAAATTTGGTTTTGATTTCACAATGTGTAATACTGGGTCAGAATTACCAATATTCATCTATGAACTTTAATCAAAAAAAAAAGGTGAGGTGATATTGAATGAGGTAACGTGATATGAAGCGGAGGAGGATTTATCTGGTGAATATACGTCAGCCACAACATTAAAACCTAATACTGCACAGGTCTCCTTCATGCTACCAAACCAACTCTGGCCCACTGAATCATGGATCTCTAGGGAAGTCCTGTGGTGTCTGGTGCAGTCTGTCCGTGGGTTGGTTTGTGCCTGTGGATGCTCAATCACATCGGGATCTGGGGAGTTTGGAAGCAGAGTCACCATCTTGGGCTCTTTGTCACATTCCTCGACTCATTCCTGAGCAGTTTTTAAGGTGGGGTGGGACGCATTGTCCTGCTGGGGGTCCCTGCTGCAGTCAGGAGGGTGTGTTTGGTCTGTAGCAATGTTTAAATGGATGGTGCGTATCGCTACAACATCCACAGAAATTCCAGCACCCAGGATTTCCCAGCAGAACATTGCATTCTAATGAGACGATCAATTTTCTGCTCTTCACCTACAGTGGTTTTAATATAAAAGCTGATTGGTGTGTTTTTCAATATATTCTCATCATCATCAACGTTAACTACATACAAGACAGTTATTTTTTTTAAATGGTAAATAAAAACCGCGGCAGTGAAGCAAAGAGTCTATGCGTTAAAAAGGCTGTTTATTATGTTTGTTTTTGTATCGATCCCACTAATGCAAGTCTTTAAACCCAAAGCAAGTCTTGGTGTTAGTAATTCCAGTCCTGTAGGTATTATTTGTTGTATTCCCTAAGTGTTGCTAAATTGCTCCATATGTTTCTTGATTTGATTGTGTTCCATTTGTTTGCAGTCTTTCTTTTCCCTTTTTCTGTGCCAAAAAATGCTGACAGTCATTCCTGCCTTTGCTTGTGTTTTGCTTCCTGCAGTCATTTCGATGCCGTTCCTGGCCAAGAAGCACCATAAAAACCGCAATGTGTCATTTTTACAGTACAGATTTTAACCCCTTCCAACCTGAGGTCCCTGTACCGGGACCAGGCCGTTATCTGTTATAAAAATGCAACTGGTGCCATTTTTCAAACGTTGCCAAGCGTGGCACGTTCACTGAAGAGGCTGCCGAGTGCTGCTATGATTAAAATGGATGCAGCATTTGTTGTGTTTCATTTCTGTTGCGTCAGATTTAGCAGTTGCAGCTGATCGCTTTGAGAACAGGTTCAATCACATCAGTCTTGACTCGCTCCTTTTTGTAGGTCTGTTACTTATTTTTGATTTACAGTTTTGGTTACGATGAGGTAAAATGTTCAGTGGATTTGCTGTTATTGATGTGTTTCTTCCTTTTCCAAATCCACTCATGTCCTTTTATTGCAGTAGTTGTAGATTTCAATGCAACATTTTCACATTTTGCGAAGACTTTTTTTTTTTATTTTTTTAAATTTGTGAACAGCGACTAAATGTGTCTTTGGAGAAAAATAGTACCACTCAGTTGTTTAAATTTTTATAGCCTGGGTTTTACTGTAAAGGTCAGAAAGCTAATTATCAGCTCAGTATAGAGTTGAAACAGCAAAAGAATTAATTCATATGAGCCACACAGTCCCATTAGCATTGTGGAAAAGAGTCACTGCAATAAGAGGTTAGCATATGCAAGTAAATGGCTTTGGACTTGTTACTTTTGTGTAAGTGTTGAACTAATCAGCATACAAAGCACAAGCTGTGTTTGCTTTCATGGTGATCTGTAACATTTTTAATGTCCACTGCGCCTATATGAGCATTACACTTCTCCCCACATTGGGATGTAATGAGCACTGAGGGAGAAAACAGTTATTTTATTTTTGGTGCCACTATTACTATAGCGAAAACTAAACTAGCCTTCATTGTAATGCACCTCCTAGATCTGAACCAGCCTTTGGCCCCTTCTTCACCTCAAAATCCAGCCCAGCAGCGCAAACATAAGACGATAAAGTTGTGAGGAACGTGAAGAAGGTCCCACCCATTACTGTGAGGAGTCTGGGAGGGGTGTGTGTCGCTCACTCCACCGATTATTTCTCTCAGGCGCATGGGACAGCATAGCAAACACAATTTCTTGAAATGGTGCCAGCTTTTATAATGCCAGAGTGTGAGTATCCCTCCCCCTGACATTTGTCTCTTTATCAAAAACACCCCTCAGCCAACAAGCCAACATCTGTGATCAGCAGAGATTCAGAGATTATAGCTAACAGCAACCATCAGTCTGCTGTGTGAGCGAAACAGAAACAAAAGAATTCAAAGAGTGATGTAACTTTTTCCTTTCTGACACCTCATTTGAAGAGTGATAGGATATCAATGTAGATAAGGTTTTAAAAAGAAAGCTATGCTAATTTTAAAGCCTCTCAGCAAAACATTAGCTGCGGTGAAATGAGAGGAATCCATTACCTTGACAGTTACCCTAGTTTTTAAAGTACCTACTTTTAAATGCTGTATAGCATACATTCATTTCCTGGTGGCAGAGTTTCATCGTATAACAGTGAGTTATGTTAAGACCAGTTACTGTCTTATATCCCACGAGAGCAGTGAAATCAATATAGACTTTCATGTTCAAGAGACAAACGGAAGGCAAAGCTTGTCATCAGTTTCAGAGAGAACGATGAAACTTTGATGCTAACACGTTAATTGAACCTTTGTTTACAGCCATTCATAATACCTGAACGAGAGCAGATTCATTGCAAAGTCATGAATATTGATTCAGCTTGTTTGTCAGCTTAAAGCCCCGTTTCACTCTTCACGAACCATCTCATTTTTGTCGGAGCTGAGGAATCTTGTGCCAGTTTACAGTGCTAGGATGCCACAATAAAAGCTTCTCATGATCAATACTGATCCCACTTGAATGAAATCCACAGTATTCACTGTTAAAAAAAACAGAGAGCTCTGTAAAACGCATAAGGGCGTCTTTGAATTGAGCTGCCCATACTAGCCACTGTTAACCCAGTTTCATTGTCGAGTCTTTGCCATGGGCTCCATAGATTATTAGTTTTCTGTATGCGGCGTGAATGATAAGAGGCTATGTCCCATTTCAGTTTAGGTATAAAGAGCTTCCTCCTGTCTGCCTGGCAGGGAGGTCCTGCTGAGATGAGGGATGTCAGCCTGTCACCCTGACGCATGGCAGCTGTTTCCTGCCTGCCCCAGCTTCTATAAATAGCCAAATATATCACCTAATGTAGGCCATTTGGTCAAACAGAAACTAAACAGGGCAGATGCTCCAGGCACTTTTTTTCCTCCTTCACCTCAAACTAATTTCCCTTGCACAGGTGTGTGATCAGCACAGCCTTAATATTTTCTTCTTCGTTAACCGTCTCTATGCAGTCTCATATGGATTGATGACAAATTAAGTGGTGATCCTATAGTGCCATTAGTTTATGTCAAGTTCAGACCTTCAGACACCTTGAGCTTGTCCGAGCACAGGATTCTTTAAAGACAAATAGTTCATGATCATTCTTCAGTTTTTGTGAGTTTTTGTGAGAAATACAAAATCTGGCCGGTTTCGACTAAAGAGTTGCCATTACAACCTGTATATTGGTGGTTTTCACAATATATGACTGCAGCATCAGCTATTCCAATACGATAGCTCTGCAATAGCTACCAGCTTGTAAAAATTGTATTGAATTCTTGTTTTTGTGTAATTTCTTTTGTGTCAGAAAGGTGTTTACTATATCAAAATTTCAATCACACAATGCGGTGATACAATTAAATTAACACAAACTCTTGTCTTAAAAAATTACAGCGATCTTAAATCTTCACTTTTCTGTCACAGTCTCAAGAAGGGAGCACTAAATCTTCACAAAGGGAAACGGTGATGATGGTTTTATTGTGGCCACCCACTGTAAATTCAGAGCAGTTACATGAGCAGTGGAAGGCAGCACATATCAATGTCTGTATTTCAGAATAATTTACTTTCCCATTGTGATAAACCACAGTATTTTCTACCAGGTTTCTGAATAAACAACTCGCTGCAGACATTTTAGCCACTTTACTGGTGAGGCTTCATAAATGGCAAAGCTGTTCTGTCACTCAGTCCCCCACTTTGGTCCAGACTGAAATGTCACAACAACCCTGGATGGATTGGTATTGAATTTGAATTTAGACATTCGTTGTCAGAGGGCAGCATGGAGATCCTACAGGCTGAAAATTTTGGTCCCAAAATGTTGGTTTACCTGCAAAATACCTGTAACGTAAATATGCCTCATAGAGATTTTTCTGCAATTGTACAACTAGTCTAAAAATGAAAAGACCTCTTATTCTTGCTTTAATATCCTACTGAACTACTTTGCGTTATCACAGATCATTTTGACATGACTGCTGGAAGATATCTTCCTTTGTACTTTCTCCGGCTACTGTGCTGATCAATTCACATTTTACTGACGCATTAATCACCCTGCTGAGCTTTATTCAAAGCACCCATGCAGCATGCCAGTGTTCACCTGCTAATGGGTCACCTGTGACACCCACCGTGGTGCCGTAACTATGTTGTTGCTTCACGTGAGGCGTTTACTTGCGTGACATGTACCAGGACCCTCTGGAGGCCAGCAGAAGAAAAAAAAAATAAATCAGAATTTTGAGGTACTTCTATTAATTGAACTCAATTATTTGACAGCTATTGCTACTTTTTGGGTATTTTTCATACAAAATGTACATACAATTACGAAATAAATATACAATAGCAGTATATAAAATAGAATAAAATGGTCCTCATATGACCAGCAACTTTAATATGCTTCTCACACAACAATGCATTAATAATTACACATGTACATATAATGATACAAAGGAACTACTCTAAATTACCCTCTGATCTTTTAGTTGTCAAAGAGTCAGAGTTCTTCTTAACTTCTGACCAAATCTTCCTGAGCTGTCGTAAAAAGTTTTAAAAAAATAAAAAACTTCATTTTTAATGCATTCACTTCAGGCAGTTTTTCAAAGCTAGCATTCAGGTAGTGAATACACACCCCAGGGGGGTAAGTTGGGCTAAAAACTAACAAGGTTAAATCAGGTAAGCATATTAAAGTTGAAGGTAAGAAATATGACAAATCCTAATCCCATCTTGTCAATGCCTTCTGATGCTGTGCTGGCTGGATTTCATTGACTTAAAAAATGGCAACAATTTAAAAGCTCGATTTGAAAGAGGATGGATGATAGCTCCCGTAGGATTGTTTGTCCCTGTGGTGCTGCAGAGCGGGTTCAGCTCCCATCTAGAGGATTTCCTCTCTGCATGTCTCACTGCAGGTGTCCTACACAGGAGCATCTCAGCTGCTTAAGGACTGCATTTCCATGGAGGGATTTTCGCTTCTTTTTCAAGGTATTAGAGGAAAACCAGAAACAGTTGATTATTATTTGTATTTTCCCCTTAGCCAATTGCCCATAATCCCTATGGAGAAGCTTAGGAGTTAGATTCCTGGCATATGTGGCCGTATCTTTACTCAACGGCCAGCAATGAAATGAAATATGTTTCATTTTGACTGAGGCCAAAAGGTAAAGAGAAGTACGAGAGTTCAGCACAGAAGAAAGCTGCCCACACGGTGAACATTAATAATGCCAGACTCTGCAATCAATTTCAGATTCAGCTTAGGTTCATTTACTTGCACATACAGGCTCACTCTTACATGCATGGAAACACAACTGGCACACACATGATTTACATTCCTGACGTATCGCGTATGTGGTGATGTTAGACGCTCGGGTCCCTGCCATCCTCTGTAGGTCACAGAAGACTCATGCCTGAGCATCCTGGGAAACTGAGCCAGCATCAACCTCTTGAATGTGACATTCAATTACCTCCAAAGGCAAAGAGGTCTCATTCGGCTCCAAAAATCAATTTTGCATGGACAGCGCTACAGTTTGCTTCTCCACAATTCTGTGTACACATGTTGACGACAGAAAACAAGCCACGCCGCTGTTGTTCCAACTCCCATCGTCTTTTCTATGAAATGGCATCCATCAAAGTTAATGGGCTGTAATCATCACCACAAATACACTGTCACACGTTCCAGTGCTCGCCCCGGAGTATTCAACTCCCAGTCAATGGGATGTAAAGAGTGACAAGCATGAGGAACACAATTTCTCATATCATTAACAGCTCCTAGTGCGAATTGGAAAAAGAATACGAAAAAAGTTTGCCATTTTTTCATATTTTCCTTCTGTTTGCTCAACATCTTTGGGGATCGCAGGGGAGAGGCATTTATTAAACGCGCATGTGACACCGCAGTCGATACCACTGACGCTGTGTTTCGGGCACCCATCAACGTTGTCATCCTGTGAAATAATTCTTATTAAAGTATGTCGCTCGCTGCTTACAGATCTGCTGTGCGGTGGATAGATTAATTCCCCAAGCAGCCAATTCTGCCAGCTTCAAATCAGAGTTCAACGTATGCTGGATATCTACTTATCTCCAGGCTGTATGCTGCTGGACTTCTGATTATACATCACACAAGCACACACACAAGCGCACACACACACACACACACAGGCTACTCTTTCGGTGCCCGCTATGGCAGAACTCCAAGAAGGTAGTCCCTAATGCATTGGTGTGTTTGATAGGATGTTTTAGCTGTAGCATCCCCAGAAGACAATTTGTAGACCTCAACAGATGGAGAAGTCCAATTAGAAAGCAGGCAAATGAATGAGAAAAATGGGAGATGAACGTTCCAATTCTTTCTCTCTCCCTCAGGATAGACAGCTAATCTTAGAGGTACAGGTACTAAACTAGCATCACATGTTTTGGAGAGGGAAAAGAGAGGAATAAAGACTAAAAGGGTAGAGTGGGGAGTGGGCTGCGACTGTCAATTACTCTACGCTGCACATGCAAAGAACGAAATGATATGATACAGTTTGCGTTCTCCACATCTACAGCATGTATAAATATCTCCTTCTGTTGTCTGATTCTTCAAGGGCAGACGTCCCACAAAGCAATTGCCTTGCCATCAGCCAAGACCAAGAAAAAAAAAAAATAGAGGCGAAGAAATGAAAAAGTGCTTAAATATAGCAACCCCCTGGGATAGTAGAAGGAAGGGCGTGCTGTGGTGTGATTAAAATGAATAACCTTCGTTGAGTCACGATTGTTAACGGTACATTTGAATGTGCGCTCTGTGGTGGCGGCCAAAGCTGTGCCTTTACCCCGCCTGTCCTCAGAGGTGCAACATCATTATTCATCAAGAGGCCTGTCCTCTGCAGTGACAAAGATGTTGAAGTTATATATAATGGCAGTTGTGTCATTAGGTACACACTGGCCCGGGGTCAGTTTAATTCAGACTCCGCAAACCCCTACTGTGAGAGCAGACACAGCAGTGCGTCCGCTGATGACTGATTCTGACTGCGTGGATGCAAGACCAATTTTCACTGGCAAAATGACCTTTTGGTTACGTTGTTGTCGTCGTCGTTCTGGCCACGGACCTAAGTTATTATTTTCCGTGTCCTTTTTTGATTTGACAGGAGAAGTCTCGTGGAGTGAAATGGGAAAAGTAATGATGTCCCCAAAGCGCATGAAGTAGCGTGATGCAGGTGTGGCGATGGCAGATATGGCTGCAGCTCGTAGCTCCACTCTGCCCCAGGGGCCAGTCAGCAGCTGTTACAAGAGATGCTGCTCTTCCCAATACTTCCCTACAGGTTCTCACTGGTTCCTGGTACTTGCTGTTATCTGGGCTCGCTGCTGTTGCCAGCCTGGCTGCTGTCCACACTCTCTGAGAGAGCGCTCAGTACATTTTTACGCTTCGCCACTCTTTCTGTCTCATCCCAACCTCCGCTATTCCCCTCAGTTTCACAGTGAGATTTTGAAGTGTCCCTTTGAACTTGCAGCTGTCTTTTTTTTTTTTTTTTTTAAACGGCTGGAATTTGTACCTTGTTGTTTGTTTCAAAGACGCTCACTCCGAGGGATGTAAAATACTTAATCAGTGCGACAAATGCTCGGAGGCCAGAATCTGTATTGGGTTCTGTATCTACTTACAGTATCCCATAGAAAGCAGCGACTCTTCTGAATGTCTGCGTCGCTTTGTATGTACAGGAAGCAAACCTGAATAGGAGGGGCTGCAGCTGTTTGGTGTAAAAAGCTGATATAGACAATTTAAAGCTGCAGCTCAAATAGAATCTAGAAGTTTTTCTGGTGTTGAGCATGAGGAAAGTTGATCCTTTTCCTCCTTCATGTATTATTCTGATACTTCCACCTTTACACAAATTCTGAGCATGATATGAATTGCTCCCCCTAAATCTTGCCTGTGTGTATTTTTATGCCTTTTGCTGTCACATTAATCTGCCTACAGGCTGCAGATTGAAACCTAAGCAATTAGTCACCAATAAAAGTTAATTTTTGACTGAAGAAACAGTAGTTTGACAAAACAATCCACGCAAGTCCATTTACTGCCTTTTTGGAGCTTTCAGCTCAGTGAGTTTTTCCACTTTTCATGAAGATTGATCAGTTGACATGCAGGCGCAGTAGTTTTTTTGAATTTTATTTAAAACAGTTACTGATTTCAACTCATCAAATATGAAAATTAAGTAAGTCTTGGGTTTTGAACAGTCGGCCAAATCATCACCTTCAGCTCCAGTAAATGGTAGTGTCATCAATTATGTTTTCATATTTATATCTAATAGTTTAAACTTTTGATTCCAAAAATGTTCTCATATAGTTGAGAGACTTTGTACAAACAGTCTGGCTTTCTAAAGTCACGTAAGGAGGATGAGCAGAAATCTAAACATAGAATGACAAATTAGACTCTGAGCAATGCTTGAGTCAGTTTTCCTCGACTGCATCACATCTCAACTTTTCAAACGCTTCCTAAGCTCCCTCCTATACACATTAAGGTTAGTAGTTAGTTGGATGCTAGCAGGGTCGCATGCTATTTTGTGGGTCCATGCAGAAAGTCAACCCTCGTAAAACTTCTGTCAATAAAGTACAGCAATTCACTTAGTAATTAAATGAAATTGCCACAAGGACTTGGTTGTAATCATGATGATGAGGAGCTGAAGTAAAGGTGACTTGGCACATAATTGAAAAAAGAGAGAATGATCAAAATGGATTAGAATCGATTAAGAAGTCCCAAAAGTCCCTGCAGTTCTTTGTTCAATTTGCACAATCAAAATGAATCAAGGGAAAAATGGTCAGATGTGGTAAGTAGACTACATAACGGGACTGCAGCACTTAGTTTGTGACTACCTGTAATGGTACAGTCTGATCGCAAAACAACTGAAGAAACTGGAAATATAGAATGGACTATTTTTAGTTTTTGTTCAACAGTCTGATTCCGTAGCAACTCAAATGTGAACAATTAAAAGTTAAACCAAGAGACAATTATCCATATGTGAAGTAATCAAAAAAAGGATAATGGAAGTTTCAATCACATTTTTCTTGTGATTCATTTTTGATGGCGGAACTGAACAAACCTGTTACACGGACCATTAAATCCTTCCTAACTTGTAAATTTCTGCATCTTTCGAACTCCTTGATGTCTCCAAGCCCAAGCACAGATAACCCTGATGACACCACAGAGTTCTAAAGCTCCCCGAGATCCACAGAAGACGTGATACATCTGTTTGTACAAGATAAGTATTAAAGCTCACTATGAGGAAACTGATTCTCATGCATAACATTTTTGATATGCCCCTTTAATTAAAAGAAACACACTGACTGTTTGATAAAAAAAAAAAGTAAATTTAAATGCAAGCCTAAATGAATAATAACACGAAGTGGCATGCTTCAGTTTAAAATCCTTGTAAATGTCTCTTTACTGTCGGTGCTATATTAACAGGAAGAGCAATTCATGTGTCCAAAATCTGGTGATACAGTAGTCTGTCGTTTAAAAAAAAAAAAGCAGATTTTTAGATACTGCAACTCATGAATGCACACGCTGCAAACTCAGAGTTAAGGGGCCATTTGGTGGAGGAAGTTGATATCCAGCGGCTGCTCTGTGTGGAATCGCACATCAAAGTTAATCTTGCACCGTCTGCTCTGGCGCTGCGGAGCACTAATCTGCTGTCAGTGTGATGAGGCTCCTGGACCAGTTCCCCTTTCCAGCACAGAGGCACTAATCCACAAGACCTTCCACATTTTTTTTCACTCCTCCATCACCTGATCAGACAACAAAGGTCACAGGGGTCACTTAGAAAACCTCATCTGGCCAATTGTACTTGAGCATCAGCACAGAACATCACGTTCTTATGTGCATTATGTTGCAGTGTGAGGCCATTCTGGTGCCTGCTGGTCTTGTGAGCGTCATCCTATTGTGCTTTGTCGAGTATGTTTTTGGTATTTCAGAGATGAAGACGATGCAATTAATAACACAGCTAAATCCTATTAACGCTGCTATTACTCAGGCCATTGCTGCTATTCCTAATTGATCGTCTCTAGAATTCTGAGTTGTCACCTTTAACCCGGCCGCAGGACTTTACATTCCAGGTGAGGCGACGTGCTGCCTGCCCGATCAAAGCTTTTTTGTGTTCACCAAAATGCCACTGCTCTCTCGCCTGCATGCCGATTAACCTATGATGAATATGGAATGAGTTCATTAGCATAATCGCTTGAGTGTCTGATGATTTCATTTTATTATCACGTTCTCCTATAATCCAGAGCTCTGGCGCCCCTTCATACTTCCAACCCTTCTCTCATGTTCCTTTGCCCTCCCCATTCAGCCACGAAGCAGTGTAATTGCATTATCAAAGTATTATACTGACGTTGCGGGAATATATTTTTAGCCCCTGGCTTTCTGGAGTAATGTAAGGAGGATTGGCAGAAATCTAAACATGGAATGACAAATTAGACTGAGCAATGTTTGAGTCAGTTTACCTCGGTTGCATCATATCCTGACTGATCGAAGCCTTGCATCTGCCAGACCTCCCACCAACACATCGCAAACTGTTATTCCAACATTTGCATATTTGCAGGGTGACATGCAATTTTACGGGTCCATGCAGAAACTCAACCCTCATAAAGCTTCTATTGATACAGACAAGTCACTCATCTAGTAATTAAAAGAAATTGCCACAAGGAATTGGTTGTAATCACGACGCCGGGGAGCTGAAGTAAAGGTGACGTGACATAATATGGGTGGGATGGGGTGCTTTTTTGCATAGGACAGCAGTTGTTTCTCAAGTGTCAGCAGGTGTAGACTGAGAGACTGGAGAGGAGCAGAAGAAAAGAAAAATGTCAAGCAGGCCTGTGCCAGCACTGCATGATAATAGAAAAGGAGGAGGAAAAGAAAGAGAATGAAGCGTTTCATCTCCAACTCATAGTTAGAGGCAGGCAGGACCAGGCTGAGGAAGGGTGAGTCAAAGTCAGGAACGGAAGAGCGGTAGAGAGGAAAGCTTTTTATCATCCCTGACTCTTAAGAAGATCTCCCAAATGAGAAAGGGCATGCATGCTAATGTCATGCGGGGTGAGGGTTAAGCTGGGATTTGGAAGGCTGGGGGAATTCATGTTTGATATGTGAGCGAGAGAGCTGAGGTGCCTTTGCCAGACCTATACGTGAGGGATTATTCTATATGGTTTATCTGTGTCTGCATGGCTAAAAGAGTGGAACTGTATTGGCCTTTATTGGGTCTGTGTAATTCCTGACACTCCGGGGTTGAACGTTCAGCTGGACGATCAAAGCTGCACTGACACCACTGCACCACAAAATCTTCATTTACAATGCTTTAACACCGATTGCCATTTGGCCACACATGCTATGGCCGTCTCCGTGAACTTCACATGCCAACCTTCAGCTGCACCCTCTCCCAAATCTGCAGAGGCTGGGCTGTGGAAAGCATAAAGAAGTGATCCATCACATCTGCTTCCCATTTAATTTTACTGCGGTTTAACATCCAGGCTGCGCAGTTTGGCCCACAGAGTCTGCCATGTTCACCTATCTCAAAGTTGTCCTTCCCTGTAGCTATTGTTCACAGTTACTCATACACGAGCGCTCTGTTTTTCCTACCACACGTGTTACACCAGGCAGTGCGGTCCTCTGACTCCCTCCTATCTCTGCTCTCCCATCTCCCCATTATGTTGTGTAGTTCTGCCAGCCTCTCCTTCCCTCCCTTATCACCTGCAGTGAAAATCTAGCGGGCTAATCCCAGCGCCTGTGGGATTCCCCTCTCTATAATGATGTATATCTGAGGGATAGCATCAGAGCAGAGTCCTATCAGCCCACACACTCTTAATCCCATCAGTCTTTGGTGTCCAGACCCAAGAGAGGCAGCATTTTGGATGTTGTGCTCCCAGCCTGTAGCCAGAGATGCAGTGCAGAACATCAGGAATGATATTTTGTGTTTAGGGATCATGTTGGAGATCATGTTCATTTATTGTGTTTCACAATCCTGAAAGCTTGCAGTATATCTCCCAGCACTGCAGTGGTACATTCAGTAGCTGTGCCACTGCATTGAGAAATTCTTGCAGGGTGCTAGCCTCTAGTGATGCTGCCAGTCTATCTGGCAATACAAAGATTTTTATTTGCACTGTGTTACAGTCTGTTCATGGTGGAGACGGATAAATACAGAATGTGCTTAATATTTTAACGTGCTGACCAAAAAACAAAACAGATGTACATTTGGTGCATTAATAATATAAATATATGATGCACCACAGAGATTTTTCTTTTATTCAACTGCCTTCTCTTAGCCTTGTTTGTCTGTGAATACTGCATTCTCTTTTCTCGCTCGATGGCCAGATTCACTGCCTCTTGGTGCAGTAAAGGTTGGTCATGCAGCCTTTTCTTTCTTGTTTTTACGAAGAGTAATTTTTATGAGCGCTATTAATATGACATAACCACCCCGACGACCTCACCTGTAGTACTCCGTAAATCTTGCAGTCGACTCAAACAAAAGCCCAGAAAATTTATATCCTCTTGTCACTCATGTTAGTATGCCTTTATGACATGTAGGCAGTGCAATCCATTTTCGTCGAATTCTGAATTCATAGTTCATAGCATGATGGAGTTCAGGAGGAAAATTACATTTTTCTGGTACATCTATTATTTAACTGTCAGCAAGGATGAATATTGTGCTCTTTCAGCCTTGTGGAGAAGGTGTAGAGAACCGTATTGTTGTGCTGCATTGCTCCATTTGCTCCTTGTCATGACTTGTAAAAAATGAAGCCCTTCTCGGCCGGTCAGAGCAATGCCTACAAGAGTCTATGTTAAGTCCTCAGAAAAGGTTTCAGTGTCGTGTCCACTCTGACACCCTTCTGACATCCTCTGCAGTAGCTTTACATTTCACATCACGCCTGCAGGAGATGTCATCACTTTAAGGGTATCTAATACTTCCCGACCTTGCCACTATCCCGTTGTCCCTGCATAGTTTTAATGCCTCTCTCTGTCACGATCAACTTTTGATTGGTACAGTCGGTGACAGTTTGGGAGTTTCAGATGAACTGACAGGTTTTGGTCTCACAGGTTTGGAGGGCTTGTCTCTGCTGTAGAAACCATTGAACTGTGAAACTGAGCTAGTGAATTACCTCAGGAAGCACTGATAGGGAGTCGGTGTGCGATGGGATGTTCGATGAAGGTCAAACAGAAAATCATGCATTCGCAGAATTCTCAAAGACTTGCTGAGGATACTTGATGCAGAGAGCATGTTTGTAAGCTACCAATCTCATCCTTTTGAAATGATAAAAAAAATGCTAATGCCGCATCAGACTAAGAGTGGTTGACCTAGACGTACTTTTTTTGATAAAGTGCTTTTTCGAATGAATGTCTTGTTTTAGCATAGAAAGTTCACTGTGACTCAACAAATGCCAACGAATGTTCTTCAGTGCGACTATCCCCACTTTCAGATAATAGGAGGCAAATGCTGAGTGGGATGTGAAGTTAAATCACTCTCGTGGAAGGAGGTGAGATTGAAATTAATTTGAGATTTAGATTATCAGATTGCAGGCCCCTCAGTAATTACTGCCATGAAACAACATGCATAGATGGCGCATGAGATAGGACAGTGTGCTTAATTCATCTTCATTCTAATCAGCTGATGAATCAAAATGGTTAATGTATTAATTAAATTAGTTTCATTCCACTGCTTCTCATTGAAATATCAAAGTGGAGTAGATCAAAGTGCAGTTTGATGAAAGAGAGGTTTAATGTCTTTACCATGAAGGCTTTAATAGGATGCTACCTCACGGTCCAGCAGCTTCAATGTCTTCATCACAGGTTTTTTTCTCCATTTGACCTTGATTGCTCAACAATGGAATCGAATACTATGAGGTCTTTTGAATGCTAGACGTTCCTGTTGCTTTCATTACTCCACTTTACAACAGTCACTTCTGAAGTAGGTGAGCTAGTTTCACGGTAAAATCCAGGAAGTGGAAGTTACAAGTACCATGACAGAGGTGCCAGTGGATGAATGGATTTTAATACAGTTGACAAAGTCCTCTCAGCTGAACGATCTGCCACAATCCTTCTTGGATCCTAATTGTCAGCATTACTAAGCTGTTAGGAATGAATGTGAGTTGGTGGGACAGCAGGACTTATTTTAGACCGCTGTGCTTATATCAGAAACTTGAGCCTGAGCTCACTTAAGAGGGGTTTACGCATCCTACGTTTGTAAGTGTTTCCATTCTCTCACCAATCCCCAAACACTTTATTTGTGTGCAGCAGACACGGGCTGCAAATGACCAGAAAAGGTCAGATTCTACAACCTAAGCTTATTTTAACTAAAAAAAGATTTCATTTTGTTTACTTTGATTTCAGAAGAAAAGAACCTGCCCTGTCGCCGAGAAGACAAGTAAACAAATGACGTGTCTGTAAAGTCATCCAGATATCTTGTGTGTGGTTTTTTCCCTTCACTTCCCACTAACCAGATGGCAGTCAGATTTCAGACACAGGGTTCTGGAAGACAATCAAGGAACAAGATTGCTTTTTTAGAAAGCGGGATTGGTTTAACTAGATGTCAAATTAAAGGCCTCTTTACACACACAAACCAGTGCATGTTATCGTGACTTGCCTGCGGGTGTGTGTGTGTGTGTGTGTGTCCAGGTGCATTCGTGTTTTGGAGTGTCAGTGCTCGCTGTGAGGCGGTGAGGTCATGTACAGAAATCTGTCTCAGAGCACCTCTGATAGAATACCGCACCGCTTTTAAGGTCAACCGCACAAACTCTGCCACGCAGGTTGATACAGGGACTCATGAATGTTTGATTGGTCTATTATCCAAGCCAGGCGGGGACATTCATCCCCCGGTTCTGGAATTCAAATATTCCTTTTAGTCTGACATTTCTCCTGCATCGTCTGAGGCAAACCCCCCGTTTCACTCCCTCACCGTGCCGGGCTTCATCTGCAATGCTGTCGTCTCACCGTAGGACAATTCTACAGAATGCGTTGCTTTTTAAGAGCGGCGCGAGTGCGAGCACAGTATGGTTTCAGGTGGGTGGAACTGGGGAATTGATACTCAGTCATTCCGACATTCCTCTTCCTCCTCTGCAGTGAGGATAAGAATCTGGCCATCCATCTTCGTGTCTCACCCATGTCAGCTTGGGGTAGCAAACGTGGGTACCTGGTAGTCAGAGACAACAAGAACAAAGCAGGAACATTACTTTAATCTGTCGCTGCTGTTAATTCCTACCTCTGCCATCATCCAGGAGGCAGAGCTTTGTGTATCTCAGCTCCCCCCTTATGAACAATCCATCACTGTTAGTGCTTCTCTCCAGAGTGCGCTTGCTCCTTTCTTTTTTTCACCTTCTCACAACTATGCTTTGCTTTCAAAAGACGACACTCGCTGGAAGGACTGCAACACATTGTATTCCACACTTGACGTGGCAGCATTCTGCCACTCCGCCCACTGGAATAAATCACATGTGAGCAGCTGCACTCATGTGAGGTGACGCTGTCCTGCGTTTTAATATGGATCTCTTAATAGGCTTTCAACAGTTCATCCAGAATCTATAATTGACACCTGCTGTCAGGCGTCGTCTGTGATTACATGGAAAAATGACCTGACCTGTAATGAACTGTAAAACTAATGACATCTGTGTGAGATTAGTCAACTTGAAAGCAAACTGTTGTACATGAAGACCCATCAAGCGTGATATTAAAATGTCCACTTTTACATCTTTCCACCCAAGCTCTGTAAAAGCCCAGGCTGTTGGGGCCCAACGTGATGGAAACCTGAAGCTAATGACTCAAGCAGACGGCTGTGGGCATTAGACAACTTCATTTATGAAATAGTCAACCTCCCGTGTAGCGATACATTCACATTACCCTCCCTCACTCGAGAGACGCGCTGCTGTCACAGCCACTGAGCAATGCTGATATCCCTTCCTACCTGCATTCATCTTACTCTCAGGAGGTAATGGTCTTCTCAGGTCATTTGCGCATTAGGGTCTCGATCATTCATCTCACCCACCTGCAATCCTGTGAGCTGCTGATCCTCTGCAGCACTCAGAGGGATGTTTAGATGACAAGAGAAAACATACATGCTCTGAATCATTCACCGACATTGCATTTAAATGGCACCTGTGGCCTAGCATGTCAGCAAAGGGCTATCTGTGAGCATGCGGTTATGTTCAAATTATTTGTGAAGGATTTGCAGGGTTGCGTTTTAGTTCAATTAATTGCCTTGGAGAAATCAGGATTTTCCCCCCCGTAATTATGTAATGATGTTGAGCAATAATCAGCCCTGTGTGTTGCAGCAGAATGTCACTCTGGTTGAGGAAAAATGTTAAGCTTGGTAGAGCTTGTTAAGTGGCACCGGAGGTGTCTGCTAGTGTAAAGAAGGTGAGGACGTGAAGACAGTTTGATTGTAGCTTTACTTTGATAACAGACAGGTTTGACTTTCTAATACAAGACAGGAACATTAATGTGATGGATCGGGGATCAGTCCCATTTTACATATGTACAGCTGATAAAATCCCAAAGCAGCAAAATAAATATGTATTCATTGAAATGTGTTATTAACCACTTCAAATTACGTGAAAAAAAAAACATTTTAAAAATCACTAGCTGGGAGTGTGTCTGCTAAAGGCAATGAAACCAAACCAAGTCACAGGAAAGGTGCATCCTCTCTTCAGTCTCAGTAAACCACTACACCCTAAAAATGTTCCATCTAGCAGTTTCATTGGGGCTGCACATCATTTGATTCCACACCACACACAAAGCGCACCACTAAGACCCACTTTTGCAAACAGTCTTGGTTCGGTTGTTTGGTCCGCCACAGGGTTCAAGTGCCAGATTTCACACCAACATAACAAATCTTACTAACCACACTGGTGTATGGTGGTTGCTAATGTTAATTGTACCCCTCCTCCCCCACTCTCAAGTAAGGTGAGGTGTCCCTTAGTCCATGTTTATAATTATCCACTAACGCAGAATTGCAAAGATCCAATAATTATTCGTTATAGCCGTACTGATGTGCATAAAAAAAAATAACCCATGGATCAGCAGTGTATTTCCCCATGGACTCCATTAACAGAACAAGGCTAGTGTGAAATTACATGCAACAGTATTAGCAACAATATGAGATGTGATCAAAAAGTTTAGAGTCTCCACCAAACCAAAAACTGGGCCTGATTTAAATTCAGCTGCCATACTATAAATAGTCACTTTGTGTAATGACACACTGCTCCCAGCGCTCCTGCCACTCTTGGAAGGCTCCCATCCACTTTTGCAGTTGCATCAATGCATCTGCTTCACCAGGGTAAAAATGGTGACAATTCATACTGAACAGCATCGGAGGAAAGCAAGTAGGGAAGCGACACTTGTGTTGGTGTTGCCAGAAAGTGTGCAATAAGCAGGTGCATTAATAGCAGGCTTTGATGGTCAGAGTCAAGTTGGACATATAAGAAAACTCAACCAAAATAGTCATATCGTCATCCAAAACTAGGGAAGCAACCAGTGGATGAATCCAAGCACAAAAACAAAACAAAGCTAAATGCTGAAGCAAAGACAGAACACAACTCAATTCAGCATTTAGGAAGTGTATTTGGTAAACAAACCAGCAAACAATGGAGATGGGTGAATGTGTGTGTTGCAATCGTGAGTTCAACCCATCCAGGTAATAGTCCGCCCCGGTTTCCCCACAGTTCAGTTCAATCCAAACACAACGCGAATCGCGGTTCAAAAATCCGTAACGGGTTTTACTGCGGATATTTTCCCACAAAACCAAAACAGCAAATCAAACATTGAGTCACTGGAAAAGCGTCCATCAGCGCAGTGCAACAACTCAGCAGTGACAGCATGTATTATTTATTTACACTGAGTACTCACGGCACCGTGGCCCAGTCAGTCGGTAACAGGTCGGCCTTGGCTCCACTCACGCTAGCAATTCCTAGAAAACTCCAACAAGGAAATATTCCAATCCTGCTGCCGACACTGACGGCAAAATAGCTTCCCTTTATATTCCAAACGGCGCCCATAACGCGGACTTTTACGCACGATTAGATGCCGAGGAAGAATTGTTCTTCTGCTCCACTGACCCAAACACCGGCCTCTGTAACACGCTAATGTGTTTTCCTGGAGATTGGTTTTGAACTGCACGGGCTCTGTGGAAAGCGAGGATTGGATAACTGGATGATTGTGGGCGGTGATGTAATTCTGATAGCATTCCTTAGACATTGTCCTGAAGCAGTGATATCGTGCAACAGTTCAGGTAATCTGTGCAAAAATGTTCTTCTTCAGAAGCCACAGGGTGCTACAGGTAGAACTTGGAAATGACAGTCTGATCTGTGAAGATGAACAGAATGTGTAAAATGCCATGTAGTCAAAGAAAATGACACGGACGCTCTCACCACACTTCTTTCCTGCCCTGTGCTCTTTGGTCTTGTAAGCTCCTCCACTACAAAGACTTTTATTTAGACTCTGGATCTCAGCTTTACCACCGATGATCCTTGGCATACTGGTTGGGTCATGTTGATAGAGATTTTCAGATGCACAAGAAGAACTTTTTGAGGGTACCTTGTACGTGAAAATTATTCCAAACCATGTAATAATAATCAGGTACCACCAATAAAAATGACTGTTACTGTGGACTAAGTTACCTACTATGATTATAATATTACCACACATGGTAGCTCTTCTCATTGGGGTACATTTGGATGAGAGGTTTGGACCCACTCACTAAATTATCCGTAAACCTCCCTTGTATTCGATAAATGTTCCTGAAACTACCTGGTGTAGAATATTTACTGCAGAGGCTGGTAATGGTGGTGATCCTGAGTTGAGGATGCGTTTGCAAATGAAGCTAGCTGGCTGGTTAGTAGCTGTAGTAACCCACAATAAGAACCAGTGATCTTAATAGTCTCCAGTTTTAATAGTGATTGGGAGAGAGGTTAAGATAATTGTGGTTTCAGTGTGTCAGGATTTTGTTTCAACACTAAAATAATGGAAAACATTTAACAATCTAACTCCACAAATTAGTACTAGTTCATAGTTTTTACATGTTTAGTTTTTTTTTTTAGCAATTATTTCCTAACAAATCTCTGAGGTTGCTTTGCACAGACTTTAATCTGTTTATGCTAAATGCAGCCCGTTCAGCATTTGAAAAATAACACGCTGTTTCTGGAGCTTAGGTGCGCCATCAGATCAGTGTTGTGCATAATTTGCAAAGAGCTGTTTTTCTCTTTATGTTGAATGTGAATTGTTTGTCTCACTCTGCATCTGCACTCCATATTCAAGGCCCATAATGATGTGGGAAGAGGAACAAAACACACCAGTGGCTGTTGCTGAGACCCACAGCCTTAAACACTCTCTCCAGGGTTCGGCATCACACTGTTCCCTTCCCATTTTGCTTTTACTCGATGTGATACTACTCCCTGTATCTTTCACAAGCTGTTTGGCTAACAGAGGTCACAGAGGATATGTAGCGCATTTGGTCGCGACGTGAAAGCATTAACCGATGCCAGCAGGTGTGTAATTATATATGAAACAGGGCTTTAAAAGAGGAGCATCATGATGGCATGCAGAAAGTAGGCCAAGAAGAAGAAACTTCAGACAAGTCCTATTTATTCCTCACCCACTTCAATTGTGTGACTTCTTATTTGAAGTGGTGAAATATTCCAAGGTCATTGTAACTATTTCAAGACTATTAAAAATAACATTAAACACACAACAGCTTAACATGCTAAAACAAGCCTCCGGGGTGGATTCTTTCAAAGGAAGTGTTTTTTTTTCTTCTTGTTTTTCTACCCTGTGTACTCACTGCTGTCTGTTTTTCTGTGTTTCAGGTATGGTGACATGGTGCCAAAAACAATCGTGGGGAAGGTGTTTGGGTCCATATGTTCTCTGAGTGGGGTGCTGGTCATTGCCTTGCCTGTCCCTGTCATAGTGTCAAACTTCAGCCGTATCTACCACCAAAGCCAGCGGGCAGAGAAGCGACGAGCCCAGAGGGTATTGAATCTCCCCTTTCCTTGGATCTCTCTTGCCTCTCCTCTATCTCTCTTTATTTTGCCTCTATCTGCCCTTTTTTCTCTGTCCCTGTCTTATCCACACGTAACACAATGACAGGGCAAACACTATCTTGTAGAATATTAATCTTCTATTGTGTATGTGTGTGTGTGTGTATTGGATGCGCTAAACTTGCTTGAGTATATTTCAGTGGGTGAAAGAAATAAGAGAGGCAATGACTATGACTGAACAAATGATCTTCAGAGTATTGTGTCAGCAGCTTTTCAATGGCAATATGTGCATTTCTTCCTCAAAATGTTTGCTAAGGCAGAATTTCCTAATCGTAGATTTAAGCGTAGCCACTGCCTGCTAAATACTGCGGCTGCCAGAGGGAGACAGAGCCAATTAGTGTGACAGACAAACCGTCAGAGGCTAAAACAGAGGTCTGTTTGTTCAAACAGAAAACTCGCCTTGCTAGAATCCGTGCTGCGAAGATTCGGGGCACTAATGCCTATATGCGCTACAAACAAAATGGGCTCCTGATCGACTCGCTGGAGGAGGTAACGGGGCCAAGCAGCAGCTTGGGGGCTGACTGACCGGGGCCTCGCTGATGCTTGCATGTCGCTCTGCTCGGGGGCCATGCCACCACACACCTGGGAGGGGGGTTGGGGGGGGCTTCTCATGCTGTCACACAGGGTCTGCTGTCATCCCAGTGCTTCTATGTGATCGTCCTCTCTCTTACATCACACTTCTCAGCTGCAGCATCGACATGCTTCGTCAACACTCTCTCTCTGTCCATACAGCAGGAGGGCCAGGCAGGCACACTTGCCTTCTGGTGGAGCACAGCCATTACAGTCACACTGACTCATGACCAAGCTCTGCATGTCTGTCCAACAGGGTTTGGAGGGGAAGGAGGGAACCAAAGACTTACTGGACAGTAGGTCGCCTATGGAGACTGTCTGCTCGGCCTGCATCTCCTCTAAACTCTGTTTCTGATCTGCTGTGTGTGTTTTGTGTGTGATTTCTAGAGCATCCGGGTTGTAGTGCAGACTAATCCAACATACCTTCCATCCCAGAGCCGTGCAGAGCTTCATCAACCGTGTGCCAAGTGTGTAGTGTTGTTATGGTCCAGAATCTGTGCTGTGTTTGTTACAGTCTGTTCGATCTGTGTCTAGGTGTGCCACTGCTGTTGCACTGACATGAGCTCAGTTTGAATTTGACTTTTCTGGTCCTCTTAACCAAATCATTGAAAACAAAATGGCAAAAACCAATTCTATCAATGAAAGATGTCGTAATCAGCCACTGTCTCTGTGCTTCCCTAAAACATCACCGTCTCACTAGGTTCAGTAGATTGGCTGCCGTGCTACAGATCAGCATTTCAACTCTCAGTGCTTTGCCTACTTTCCACTACATCACCGAGCTGCTAGTTGTTGCCTGAAGCTGTTAGCATGCGGATTCTAATCCTGCTCATCTACACTGCTGTTTTTTTCCCCCTTTTTTTATTTTATTTTTTGTCTTCCAAGGCCTCTAAGGAGGCAGGACAAGCCCTGGTGGGGAAGGCCGCCACCCCTCCCTTTGAGAGCCAACATCATCATCTGCTGCATTGCCTGGAGAAAACCACGGTAAAAATCCTTTTTTTGTCCTGCTTCCAGACCTGAAAGGCTGTGTCCAGTAGAAAACAATCACATTTTTACTATCTTAGTAACAGACTTTGCACAGTTTAAATAGCTCTCTGTAAAAGAGAAAGTTCCTTTTATGTAAAATTGCATCACTCAGGCAGTTTGAGCTGTATCATCAGTAGCTCCAGCCTGTTACAGTGAGTTACAAATAGAAACAAAGTGAATTTTTTCGTCCATACACATATGCCGCATGAGTTATAGATTGATGTAAATGGGGTTGGGAAATGTTGAGTCCCCTTGCCAGCAACATGCTAAAGATAACATGACTCTGTCAGGCCAGAAGATTATTTCCCCCAAACAAACCAGCATACTTCATTTTACGCTGTCTATAATTTAGAGATGTAAGAGCCGCTTTAATGTTTGGCTGTGACATGAGTTTTACACTTGCAGCTCTAAACCCTGTACAGGGACATAGATGGGCAGTAAATCAGTGGTTCTCCTCATGGATGACCCTCCCCCCAGTAAAAGGCTTGCCTCTCGTCTGGGAAAAGCTCCATAAAGGCTTCATACCATTCAGATGGCGGCGCAAATGTTTGCATCGGGCCTTTCATGGCGTACATTATAGACAGCAGACAGGGAGCAGAACAAGAGTTACAGAAGGAAGGTATAAGAACGGAGACATGAGCCAAGACATGGCGTCAGATCTCACACAGTGTCACTCTGCCACCTGCTGGCAGGGCCCAAAACACACTTTGAGTCTGACCTTCAAGTCATGCTCATTTGTCACAGGGATAACAGTTGTGAATGTTTTCACAGATGGCACTTAATATGGACATCTGGGCCAATATATTTCTATTCCCTTGATGATTCATTTTCCAATTATTAAACAATTTTGCTGTGGATTTGGTTCAGTCTGTTTAGTCTTTACTGTGAAACATCTTTACTCATTATTTAGCAGAGCCCATCATTGATGTAATGGAGTGATTCATAAGCGACGCTGAATCCAAATCTCTGCCGCTTCCCTCTGCAGAATCATGAGTTTGTGGACGAGCAGACGTTTCAGGCCAACTGCATGGAGATCTCTGTGATGAACAAGTCAGGCTCCCGCACTTCCTCACTGTCCTCGTCGCCGCACGGCCTCAGCTCATGCTGCTCCCGACGCCACAGGAAGAAGAGCAGCTTCAGCTTGCCCAGCACAAACAACCAGGAGCTCAGCACCATACAGATAAGGGAGAGGCCAGTGGCCAACAGGTAGTCCGTCTGGTTTTCTGTTTGGTGCCTTTTAAAACACATTAAATACGCGTACAAACAGTGGATCCTGTTTTATGAAAAAAGATCAACTTTATGGAGTCCACACTGGGAAATGACTGATTTATGCATTTACACCATATCTATCTCAGTTTTGTTGTGATTTGCATATAAATTTCTTCTTGTACTTTAAAATTGATACATATTTTAACAGAAACAGGAGCCACATTTGAACAAATGACATATTATGTCTGTATTCCTCAATAAATGTTGAAGAATATAGACACATATAGGGCACAAATAACAGCCAGAAAACATAAGCATATAGCTGCTGTATACACGCAAATACAGAAGGTAAAGCTGAAAACGGATCTACATTTAGGTCTGGCATGAGTTGAAACAAATGTTGTTGTTAATGATGTGGTTGGTTCCTTCATCCCTTTTCTTCCTGGCACAATGCTCCTGTTAGTCTGAATAATCCTCTCTGCTTTCTTTGGAACCACTTTCTGCCTAATTGCTCTCATGGAAATAGTTGACAGTGGATCATCCAGAGTAGCAGGGACATTAAATATTGTATTTTTAATTTCCCTCTATTATAATGGGTGGCAGCAGAATCCTCAGAGTATTGTATCACAAAAACATGCAAGTAAAACCAAAATGATCTGCATTTCTTGATACTGCAAGGGATAAGGGAATAAAGGAGTAATTTCATGAAGTGGGTGAACCAGTCTAATATCTTGGTGTGAAAATATTCATGCATGGGTGAGAATAGTCCATTCTTTTTGATGAGCATGCAATTACATGTGATAACTTTCATTTTAAGTGTGGAATCTGATTTAAGGTAAAAACAGAACAGTACTGTAGGCATGCAGTCAATTAGAAAATGAGCACATCTGGTGTAGAGGCTTTTACAGGATATGTTTCAGAGAAGGAACCACGTTTCGAAAGAGTTTGGTCTTAAATGCAGTATATTCAGTGCAAACCCAAGGTTTCATACACACTGTCTTTCTATTCGGTATATTCTTTATAGACACTGCAGAAGTCCAAATTGCACACCGAAATAAGCCTTAATGAGCAACATGAGACGAAGCTCTTTCAGAAATTCACACCAGAAAAAGACTTTTTTTTCATCCTGGCTTTTATGCAGAATAAGAATGTACATAAAAGGAGTGTAAAAGCGGCTTTGTGTAGTACATTTACAAGGTCCGACCTCTCACGCTCTTTCATCCTGTGTTTTCTCTTCGCAGCCGCTCCAGCCTGAACGCCAAACTCGATGAGACTGTGCCCTTGAAATGTGATGAACCTTACATCACTCCCTCCATGGTCAGCCTATCTGCCCCGGTGGTGACCTCATCAGACGGGGACAGCTCCACCACCACAGCATACTCTCAGAGCAACATTGTCCGAGTATCTGCCTTGTAGATGTCATGCCTATCTGATCAGCTAACTGGTCTCGCTAAGCACCAGATGCTGAGGAGAGGGACCACCGAGCATCAACCTGCCATAATCTAGAGGGATTTTAAGATTAGCAGAGGTCGGAGGTTTTTGAAGTAGTGATCTCATCTGATGTCAAACTCTGCATGGTATTAAAAAGACGTGGACAGCTGCCTTGGAAGTGAACCAGCAGATCTCGCTTCATTAAGCACAGCAGAGCAAGGAAGTGTTGGGAATGCCTGGTCATCGTTGTTGCCTAAAATTACTGAGAAAAAAAAACTTTATTTTTGAATATGTAATGTAGTTGTATTTGTTGTCTCTTATTCAAAGGAGGAAAGGCAGATGTTTAAAGGTCAGTCTCGATGGCCTCTGATGACAAAGCACACATATTCATTACCTGAAGGTCATCTTTGTGAATATTCAATCAATCCCCTTACACACTAGAGACATTCTCTTCACTCACCACCATAGATTTGTTTGAAACCTCCCCCCAATTAAATGCTTTCCAATACTCCCCTCACTGTTGTAAATTCAGAAAACATACATCCACCGGAATGGATTGCTGTTGTGAATATCCATTAACTGACTCATAAACTGGTTGATGTCATCGCTTGATGAGTAAAATATACTACGCATCCTGACATGTTTGTGAAATGTGCAAGTGAAAGTCAAATGACAACATCTGTGTTAGCTTACATATTTGACATTCTGATATGGATCTGTGTGAAAGCCACTGTCATTAGTTAACAACTGATATTGAGAACTATACAGGGTACATGTTAGTTAGGTCACAAGGTAGAAACATAAGTGGATGTTCTCAGCAACACTTAACTAATACTAACCCTAACGTGGACACGTAGTATTGACCTGGAAATCCCACATGAAAGAGTGTTGAACATCATTGACCTTCCCATAAATTATGATATTCTTATACTTGGTAGATTCCACTGTGTTAAAAAGGCCATTTTGTACATTTTTCATATTGTAAATATCTCAGTTAGGACGACTGCATTTGAAGTTGGCTCCTCTCATTTCAAGATTAAGTTGACGGTTGTCGGCATACTATTTTTGTCTGTTAACTGGTTGAATTAAGGATTTGCATGCTGTCATTGCCGAATTCTGTTTTATTAAAGTATGTCTCTGCTTCTTGTTGGAAATTTGTCAGTAAAAATGAGTTCGTTGGAGGGAAAGAAAATGACGCCGGTATGTTATGATGTAAATTCTGCAACATTTTGCTTTTAATGAAAATACAAAACTTGTCATGGACTACATATATAAGGGATAAGGAAAAGGGGTGGCAAATAATCACACATTGTGCATTTGGTGCAGTGGATAGAATAAATACTGTAGCTCTACTGAAACATCCATTAAATGACCCATGTCTTTTTTTGTCCAAGCTTGAACACGATTAGGCGGATTTCATGATGTTTTCCCTCATTATTCAAAGAGCATCGCTTATAACAGGATGGGATAATAATTAGGTGCTGCTGGAGGACATGTGAGGACCTGACTGGCCCAGCGGTGGGTCTTGGGGAGGGTCTCTGGAGACAGACAAGCAGGCCTTAGTGGCTGTTTGACAGAGAGCTCAGCAGCGTCCCCCCCGCCGAGCTGATTGCGTTGGTCGGTGCAGCCTGTCACAGCATGCATTGCCTCTACTCTGCAATGTTTAGTAACTGCTGAGAAGTCAGCCTGCATAAAATCTAAGATAACACAGCAGCATATAAAATAATGGGCTTCTTATAGCCAAATAAAAAATCATGCTTTGACAAATGGGGTTTAATACAGTTAATATTTGGACAATGACTAGACAAATAGCGTTCAGTCTGATATTCAGTTCCACAGTGAATATGAATATACTTCGTCTGGTGCCACTTAAAAGCAGACAGAAGAGTATATAGTGTCATTTCTTATCGAACATTGCTTTAAAATTGTTTTTCAGCCGATTGAACTCTGTCAGAAACTGAGGGTTCACTGCTGCATATATTATTGGGTCACTTAAGGAAGTGATGCAGGCAACAGACACTGACAGGATCTCCAAGTCCTGAATAACCTTCACCTAAAAAAAAATAATTAAGTGTTAGAGATCCTGAGATGTAAACTTTCAAAATGTGTTTCTTGATTCAGTCATAAAAATGTCTTAACCAGAAGATAATGAATCAAATATGTGCTCTCTTAAAAATGCAAGTTCCAAACATATGCTCAAAAATCCCAATTTGCCATCATCATAATCTTATAAATCATAGCATCATGGCTTACCTGTGTATTCTTGCTTTTGTGAACAAAATTCATCAGGATAGTTGCGATTAGAGGCAGCCAGAATAGGAGGAAGGTAATGATTATGTAGCCAGCACGCTTGGCCATTTTACTTTCCTTCTTTTTCCTTGCTCTCTCTCTCCCTGCTTTTGAAGGCATCATGCAAACAGCTCCTTCTACCTCCATGTTCTGTTTTACAGCTTCTGTTTCAGGGACATTGCTCGAGACTGGAGGTAATGAAGATACTTGATTCACTGCAGCAACAGCCAGTGTTTCTCCTTCATTGCTGTTCTTTGCTCGTTTTGGTTCAATCAGTAAGACAGATGTAGATTCAGGATTTTCTGACTGCGCAATCAACAAAACACTGGGGCTGGTTTCTTTGTCGGTTTTCAGTCTCTCTTTGGTCTGGTTTTCTGTGTCGAAATTGCTCGACACCTTCTGCGTCTTTGTGGTTGAGTTCTTTACATTAGTAGCTGTGTCTCCTTTTGTGACATTTGTGGCACCGAGGCTGGACTGCTCTGTTTTTAAATGTTTCTCCTTAGTCGTCTCCACTGCAGACTGCACTGCAGCGGGGTCAGGCTGGTCTGATTCTAAGTCACTTATTTCCAGTGTATTTTTGTATTCTTTTTTATTCTCTGGACTGATGGAGAGACCCTGAGGAGCTTTTCCTGAGGTCTGCAGAGAAGCTGAAGTCTTTTTCTTTGATGAATCTGGTTCAGGATGTGTCTGAGCAGCAGGGATGCTCAGGGTCTGGTTTTGCTCAGATTTTCCATGTCCATTTGCAACGATTGTTGTCTCTTCCTTTTTTGGCTTATCTTCTGATGTGTCTTTTTTAGGAGGAGAAGAAGTTCCTTTATCAAATATTTTGCGATTGTGTGATCTCACTAGAGCAAATATGCGAGTGTAGAATCCAATGATAAGACCGAAGCAAGCTGCCCACAGTGGGAACAGCATGTAAAGTCCAAAGTTGTCATAGGAAGATGATGTTTCTCTCTGTCGTCCTTGGCATCGCACATGCACGGGTGAGTCACTGAAAAACATCAGTGAAAAAACAGCCATGAGAATAGCCAAGATCCATGTGAGAAGAATGAGTGCCGTAATCCGTGCTTTTCGTTGGCCAGTTTTGAAGGGTTGTGCGATGGCCTGGTGTCTCTCTGCACTTATGCACACCAGCGTTAACAACTGTATGCAGCAGCTGAAAGAGAAAGAGGCCATTTGTGTGTCACAGGTCAGACTGTCCAACTGTCCCTTTTGATACACAGTGATAACGACGGTTAGCAGAATGGGGCAGTCGAATACACACCGCAGAAAGTCGATCACAGCCAGATTCACCACCAGTGCATTATTGGAGGTTTGCAGTGATTTTTGCCGATACACTGCCAGTATGACAAACACATTCGCTGTAATGCCCACAGCAGAAGTGATTAATAGAATCAAGCTGTTTGCCGCCACAAAGGCAATGTCGATGTATTCCTCCCAAATGGTGCTGTTCCCAGAATCCCATGCAGGTGCAGGATCTCCTGTCATCTCCAGCATCAGAGAGTCAACATGTTCACTTCTGTGCCT
The DNA here is from genome assembly GCF_021347895.1 of Acanthochromis polyacanthus. Classification (NCBI taxonomy): domain Eukaryota; kingdom Metazoa; phylum Chordata; class Actinopteri; family Pomacentridae; genus Acanthochromis; species Acanthochromis polyacanthus. The sequence goes on along the minus strand of NC_067120.1, from coordinate 15,223,555 downwards.
TCATTCCCTCCTCACTGGCCGAACACATAGCAACCCTGCTGCTCCCGCTGTTGTGCATCTCCACTCGGTGAATGATATTAACGGGTAAACCTGTAGCTTGGACAAGTTACGCCAAAGTATCCGCCCTTTTCATTATCGCTCCACAGCACCAGTGGGCCATCTGGGAGTACTCTCTGCTCACAACCATTAAAAACCCTTCAGTGTATTCACAGCAGAGACAACTGGATAAAAAACATAGGTTGTTTATTGAATAGAACATACATCACCATTGTCTTAATCCTGATATACAACAACCACAGGTTCAGAGCAGAAAAGCAGAATCGATGATAATATTGGACTGTGTTGCATATGTGTGAACAGCTGTATGGTTCATTTAATACAGTACCTCACAAAGGTTAAAAGCTCTGCGTTAAGCATGCCAGATGGATGACTTGGGAGTTCTTGAATTGGCTCAGGAAATAAAGGGAGCAATGCGGCAGGATTATAGCATGACATTGTGTAATCCTGTTTGGAGATAAAGTGTGAAATGCTCTTTGCTTCAAATGTGTAAGCTTATGGACTATGCCAAATCTGGGATTAGATCAACATGTTTTGCTCCTGACCATTCTACATATGAAAGTGATTAGATGTCTCTTGAAATCATGTGGAGGAAAACCGGAAAGTTTGCGAAAAGAAGCTGTGGTGAGACACAATCACACATCACACAGAGGAACACCAGGAAGCCGCAAGTGAGAAAAAATAACAAGCAACTTGAAATGACAGGACCAAAGTGAAAAAACACTTTATTTAGAAGCAGATTCTCATTTACAATATTTCACTAAGTGTGCCAAATGGATAGAATTTGAACAAAATACACATTAAATCAAAGCATATTCATTCTGACTATTTTTACTACTAATTCCAAACTAATCTAATGGGGCAAACATGTCGATCATTTTATAGTATTACAGTGACTTGCCAGACACAGTAACAAAAATTACTTGTGAGAGCACAATGTAAAGGGAAAACCAAATATTGTGTCACCACACAATATCACCACACTGTTAATCTACAATATGCCAGAGAGAACATACACTCTTTCTTGAAGCTTACAATCCTTTTTCACGCCTGGCACTGGATGGTTGGACTTTATCTGACCTCTGAGAGACTGATCTGCTGTTCAGAAATTGAAAGGACCAGCTGATCATACCAAGAGACTCAGACGTAACACATTAATCACAAAAAAAAAATGAAGAAAGATTGTTTGATTCATTGACTTGAGCTCACAATCCCATTTGTTTACACCAGCTCACCAGCTAAAAATTCTCCTTGGCTGCGTGTTTTGCTTCATCTTTATTCAGTGATGCATATTAATCTTTGTGACTTATTGTGGGTTCAGGCATGTGCCATGTGCGGGATGATGTCCTGCATTTGAATCAGGCCCAGAGACAACGTTATTATGTTATCCTTCTCTGAACTGTCTAATGCCCCTCTGAGCTGTTTAGATGAAAAATACAAAATAATACAAATGAAAAATTGCCAGACCACAGAGCAGGCGAAGTAAGAAAAATGAAAGCCTTTTACTGCCTGACCGGCTCCCTTTTGTAAAAACATACACAAGGTAAGCAGTACAGCTTGCTTAACGAGGGCACGCACATTTCTTGTGTTTTTCTAATGTGATTTTAAGAGCAGCGAGGAACTTATTTTAGTATATTATGTTGCCACTGCAGCCAAAAAACAACTGTACTGAGCACATTGTGTATTCACATCGGTGCTTTTGAGTAGAATTATGCCTATACACTGCAGCAGTGAAATGTGAGAATTGAGAAAAGGGCAGGACTTATTGCATAATCCACAACAAATTGTATTGATTTGATGATGGAGCTGGCTACCGTTGACTTTAATTCCATTTTTTGCATAATAATATTACACAGGAATAAATACTTCGCAGTATATCTTATATAATAATGTAATACAAAGTGCACAGTCTACTGTATATAGAAATCGATATTTCATTATCCAACACCCTGGAAATGTTAAATCTTTAACTTTCTGAAGTGAGGAAACATCTTCCCACACTAGTTGAACACAGGTCTGCTGCTTTTTATTTAGGAACAAAAAGTCAAGTGTCCAAGGCTTCACTTCCTTACAGTCTCTCCGCAGTCTGGTTGTTTTTGACTTTGTCTAACCCTGTAAAAACCAGAGACAAATGGAAACCATGCAACATTTCTCACAAAACATTCTATTCAGCCAGTCCTTTCAAGTTCTCCCTTCTTTTTGTGCAGTTTCCTACATCCATACACCTTCAAGCATCAATATGAAAAAAAAATAAAAGTTGAATGGTTTAAAATAACCCACAGAAATATAACTGTCTTATTGAATAGTCTTATTATTCCAGGCTAAAATGTATGGACAAAGACTACAGAAACACAATGAAGGCCAAAACAAACTAATCTCAAAAAGAGATACAAAACAAAAAGGGAACAAAATAAGCATTTATTCAATTATATTATATTGGATTGCATTATTGTCCATTCTAAAGCGCCTCTGTTATTTCACAGACCTACTGAATATTGACAATCAGTCTTTCGGCTGATGCTATTCTCACTGAGCAACAGTATAGACCTTAGTGAAAAAGAAAAGCCTGTGGATGTTCCGGCCTGTGTGCTTGATGAGGCACCAATAAACGCTGGCAGCTCCTATATTTTTGCAGGTAAAAGTCACAGAGGCAACACCTTGCTGTGTATGTTGACGTTCCTGCTTAGTGAAGACAGACGGCTCCCCTTGTTCAACGGCCGCATGAGGATGCTGACACTTCTGGGTTCGTGGGGAATGTAGCGGCCGCATGACAAGACCTCCAGAGCACAATCATGGAACTGGTGGACATAAAATTAAAAAAAACAATATAGCATATTTTTTCTCCTATCTTGGCACAAACTCAACATTGCCTCTCCCTTAGACAGAGAACTTCTGTTTACCTGTTTGTTGGAAAGAAAGTAGATGATGGGATTGTACACAGGGCTGGTCTTAGCAAAGTACATCGGCATCGTGGCTACCAGTGGAGGGATGTACAGCTCTGGATCCAACACTACAACCACTGACAACGCCGTGTAGGGCAGCCAGCAAGCAAAAAATGCTATAATCATGGCCAGGACCATCTTAATGGCGTGATTATTCTCCTTCTTGCTGGAACGCCCCCCTTGGAGCTCCACGCTCCTGTTTAGCTAGGAGAAAGCAAAATTGACCCACATTAAAAGCTAATTACTTGGTTCAGTATGTATGTGGTAGATTGCAAACAGATAGGGACAGAGGTAGGAATTTTTAATATTGATTAAATGATGTTAAAGTGAAATAAATGTGCAGAGGCCATTATGAGCCCACCCTATTCATGGATTTCAGCACTTTGAAGTAGCAGTAGATAATGATTGCAACTGGGAGAAGGAAGCAGAGGAGTGTGTAGAAGATGAGATAGCTGTAGTTGCTCCATGATCTCTCTTCCCAGGCCAGAGAGCATGAAGTCTGGACTCCCTCTGGTCCATAGGAGCTCCATCCAAATAACGGAGTAACAGCCCAAAACAAGCAGAAGATCCAGACAAACAGCAGTCCGATGATGCTTCTGCGCATGCTTAACTTTAAACCAGCTTTAGGCTTACACACCATATTGTAGCGCTCGTAGGCAAGAAGAGTGAGAGTGCAGAGTGACACCAGTCCTAGGAAAGGAGAAAAAAATATACATTTTTAACATAAACCACTTACAGTGCCTTGTGAAAGTATTCGGCCCCCTTGAACTTTTCAACCTTTCGCCACATTTCAGGCTTCAAACATAAAGATATAAAATTTTAATTTTTTGTCAAGAATCAACAACAAGTGGGACACAATCGTGAAGTGGAATGAAATTTTTTAAACTTTTTTAACAAACAAAAACCTGGAAAGTGGGGCGTGCAATATTATTCGGCCCCCTTGCATTAATATTTTGTAGCGCCACCTTTTTCTGCAATTACAGCTGCAAGTCGCTTGGGGTATGTCTCCATCAGTTTTGCACATCGAGAGACTGAAATTCTTGCCCATTCTTCCTTGCAAAACAACTCGAGCTCAGTGAGGTTGGATGGAGAGCGTTTGTGAACAGCAGTCTTCAGCTCTGCCCACAGATTCTCGATTGGATTCAGGTCTGGACTTTGACTTGGCCATTCTAACACCTGGATACGTTTATTTGTGAACCATTCCATTGTAGATTTGGCTTTATGTTTTGGATCATTGTCCTGTTGGAAGATAAATCTCCGTCCCAGTCTCAGGTCTTTTGCAGACTCCAACAGGTTTTCTTCCAGAATGCTCCTGTATTTGGCTCCATTCATCTTCCCATCAATTTGAACCATCTTCCCTGTCCCTGCTGAAGAAAAGCAGGCCCAAACCATGAGGCTGCCACCACCATGTCTGACAGTGGGGATGGTGTGTTCAGGGTGATGAGCTGTGTTGCTTTTACGCCAAACATATCGTTTTGCATTGTGGCCAAAAAGTTCCATTTTGGTTTCATCTGACCAGAGCACCTTCTTCCACATGTTTGGTGTGTCTCCCAGGTGGCTTGTGGCAAATTTAAAACCAGACTTTTTATGGATATCTTTGAGAAATGGCTTTCTTCTTGCCACTCTTCCATAAAGGCCAGATTTGTGCAGTGTACGACTGATTGTTGTCCTATGGACAGACTCTCCCACCTCAGCTGTAGATCTCTGCAGTTCATCCAGAGTGATCATGAGCCTCTTGGCTGCATCTCTGATCAGTCTTCTCCTTGTTGGAGGTGAAAGTTTAGAGGGACGGCCGGGTCTTGGTAGATTTGCAGTGGTCTGATACTCCTTCCATTTCAATATGATTGCTTGCACAGTGCTCCTTGAGATGTTTAAAGCTTGGGAAATCTTTTTGTACCCAAATCCGGCTTTAAACTTCTCCACAACAGTATCTCGGACCTGCCTGGTGTGTTCCTTGGTCTTCATGATGCTCTCTGCACTTTAAACAGAACCCTGAGACTATCACAGAGCAGGTGCATTTATACGGAGACTTGATTACACACAGGTGGATTCTATTTATCATCATCAGTCATTTAGGACAACATTGGATCATTCAGAGATCCTCACTGAACTTCTGGAGTGAGTTTGCTGCACTGAAAGTAAAGGGGCCGAATAATATTGCACGCCCCACTTTTCAGTTTTTTATTTGTTAAAAAAGTATAAAATATCCAATAAATTTCGTTCCACTTCATGATTGTGTCCCACTTGTTGTTGATTCTTGACAAAAAATTAAAATTTTATATCTTTATGTTTGAAGCCTGAAATGTGGCGAAGGGTTGAAAAGTTCAAGGGGGCCGAATACTTTCGCAAGGCACTGTACAAGATGTTTTCCTCTGCACTCAACTGCAAACCAGATGGACTTTTTTAAATTATTAAGCACATCTCCAACCTCTGTAGGACAAGTTCACAAACACTATCCACTGCTGAGGAGACTGTGATAGTGGGTTGAATCCCTGCAGTAAATATAGGTTGAGTGATTTAAGGTCAACAATAAACTGCTACAGTCATATCAATGAATGTTTCAAGGGAGATACTAAGAAACCAACTCTGTTGAAAGAAAAGCACGCACAATATGAACATTTCTGCAAGCCAGAGTTCAGCAGTGATCGAAGAAGTGATCGATGGAGGAGGAGGAAGCCGTCCTTTGTTATAACTCCAGACAGAGAAAACACTGACTCCCCTCTCAAAAACACACTTACCAAAATAATTGACTGAAAAGCCTTGAAACACACAGGCTGTGTGTCCAATGAAGAAAGAGCCTTGGTAGTTTGTAATGGTGACGACCAGAGAGCCGCAAAGGCCAATCATGAGGTCGGACACGGCGAGGCTGAAGATGAAGACGTTCATAGGATGGAGCAGAGACGGGTTCCTCAGCATCACGATTATGACGAGACCGTTGTTGAAAACTGACAGCAGCGTGTTGATGAACATGAGGAAAGAAAGTATGCTGTAGCCCACCCGAGGGAACACGGTGGGGGCTACAGTCACCACCTCAGCGTGGAAGGATAAAGGAGGAGAGTTGGAGCTCCAAGGCGTGCTGTTGCTGTCCATCGTGGCCAAATGATCCAGCTTTGGTGAAGCAGATGAACTCACAGACGCTCTGCTCAGCGCAGGAGCCAGCGTAATCAATTTCATCATTTCTGATCCCTACTCAGATTGTGCACCTGTCTGATGGAGCCCCAAATGCAATATGGGAAATTGGTCGGTAACACGATTTGGAGGGATTAATTTCAATAAACCCACTGCTCTAATTGTAATTGGGAAGTTGAGCAGTTATAAACAAGGGATCTGTTAGTTTCAAAAGTAATTTAAAATATGAAATATTTGGTTGTTTATACAGCTAAGAGCAAGGCAGAAAAAACATAAAACACAAACTGACTATGCATATCTGCTAATCAAATCTAATTACAACAAATGAATGACATGAGCAGCGTTCAAGGTACAGGCCAATTCTGTTTTAATAAATAGTGAAATAAAATGTAAAAAATACACTTCACCACATATTTGAAACTACAGGAACACAAAAACTTACGAGGTCTTGGTTGTGACAACTATTTCCCCCCTTATTTATAGCCTTTTCCCTTTTTCAATATCATTAAAAAACCACTAAGATTCCAGCTCATCTGACAATTATATCCTTAACAAGCTGTTAATCCAGCACGTGGGAAAACATTTCACCCACTTTCTGCAAACCTAAAACTCAATGGTGCCTTTTTCACTGATCAAATAGCAGCATTCGTGCTAAATATAGCAATGACACTATTTTTTCCTGAGAAATAACATTTCTCACCTGCTAGAATGACACATACAGATCGTGTGAAAATGACTAAAACTATCAAATACAAAGATCTAAGAACATCAAAGTGCAATGTGAATCAATGTGCAGTGCATAATGACATTAACCAAGCGAGAAGAATTTGAGAAAACCTGATTACCATATATTATCAGGCTATTACAAAATATATACATTGCAGTAACATCAACAGGAGTTTAAGGCAACAGAGTCTGTAATGTAAATGCAAATTCTCACTGCAACGGCAAATGCAAGGATGGAAAGGCATGGTTACCCTGCGTACAATCCATACTACAGAAATAAACGATAAACTTGGAGTGTGACTGCCCCCTGTTGTTCAGATTGTGTACAATGCATCAATTTGTATAGTCTGTCAAACACGCACACCTTTGGCTCAAAAGCACAACATCCACTGTTCCTCTCCAGATTGAATTCTCTGAGACAACAACTCAAGTTATTTAGAACAGTAATTAATATATAGTCAAAGCATAATAAACATCAGCAGTTTACAGGACTTTTACCATTTTTATGTTAAAATGTAGCATGCATCTTTTTGAACTTAAAAACCTGAAAAACACAATAATGTTAAGGAAATCAGTACTGGAAGTCTCAGTCTTTATCTCAAAACTCTGTCCTCTCTCTGATCAGACTCTGCTTCGGTCCTGCGGAGACGAAGAGGAGGCAGGACTGTGCTCAGGCCAGAAGGGGGACTCGTGCTGCAGAGGAGTGCGACGAGGGAAAAAGGTGTGCTGGAAATCGTAGTTTAGCAGGCAGCTGATGGAGGCCATGTAGATGTCAGCAAAGCGAGAGAGTCGGCGCGAGAAGTATGTGGGGTTGTGGTACGTCCGGAAGAGGCTCCCGAACTGAGCATTGAAGATGTCCTTCGTCTGTGGCCTATCGTGTAAGATACGGTCAGATTAGCTTGACAGCAGCTCAATAAATCATCCAAAAGGAGTTATCTTAATTACCTCATGGCGTCTCTTTCTCTCATCCAGTCCTCAACTACAGCTTGAGATGCTGGATCCCTATGCACCTGTTGAGAAGTGAACAGAAGTTAAGCACAATAATGTAAGGATGGAGGCAAAAAGGAGAAAATAACAATGCTGCATTAACCCAAATGTTTGATATAGTCTCCTGACCTGCATCTGTTCAATAAGTCCAGTCAGTGACTGTAACCAGGTCATCATGTGGACGTACGGCTGTGTGTTCATGATCTTGATCTCTTTCCTCAGCTCAGGGATGATAGCGCCCGTCCTCCAGCCGTGTTTCAGCGTGAGATCCTGTTGAAAAGAAGATCCATCTTGAACCTAAACTGCTGCATACAGCATGCTCTGGCAACGACTTTTAAATGTACTTGTGCGGCTGGAGTTTTGAGTTATGGATCGATGTGCAGGGAATGAATAATTAAGCACAAAGAAGTGTGTTAAACCATTTACTGTTTTTTTAGCTCAATCCTCCAAACCCTAAAATGTACTGAAGAGTTTGAAAGCCATGCTATCTTAAAAAAAAAGCAACAGCCAAACAGTTTATCAGAGAAAGAAACTGTAAAATCTAAAAGAATTTTCAACTTTCCGGCAGCCCTTAGACTACTCGTCTGTCCCACTGGAAAAGTTGATCAAATCCAAGCTTTCAAATATTTCATCAAAGCCTTTAAAAAAAAAAAAAAAAAAAAAAATCTTACATACCTCAGTTCAAATTCACCCAAAATAAACCCTTTGCTCTGACCAGATTCTGTAAACTAAACTTTCTGTGTTCCTTGGGGCAACAGCAACAGAAACTCAGATGTGAACAACAATCATGAGATAAAAAATTCAGGGAATTTTCAGCTGAACTGTTAACTGTGTTAAGCTGATAGAAGACAAGCATAGCAGCAAATCAGAAATGTGAGCAGTAAAATCTCTAAAATATGTAGTCACCATTTTTTCCAAGCTATTGATAACACCCGTAGGCACTTGGAAAAATGTTGCACGTTAATCATGTTTTTGTAAAATAAATAAGCAAAGGAATTCTATATGTGTTTTTTCTTTTTCATGATTTATGGCATTAAAACGTTGTCACACTGCATAAAAGACATGTTTAGGTTTTCTGTTTGTAGCTATTGTTCTGTTTCCATAGAAGTTGAGGATTGTATGTTACAATAAACAATAAGCCCCAAAGTCTGTAAAAAAGCTAAAAAAAAAAACTGCTCGATCCTCAGAGGCTGTTGGTACATATGGTATAGTACAACTTATCTTTGAGTGTATTAACGCTGATATTACCACAATGTCATACATTTATGACTCTGTTGAGGCACTTATGATACATATGAATTGTCTATTACACTGTCCACATAGCAAACGCTGCATGTCACATAACAGCAGCATCTCACAAGATCTGCATTGTCACCGTATTGTGCCGAACTCAGTGACATTTAATTGCATTTGCGGACCAATGCGGACTCAACGCAATAGAACAAATGAGAAAAAGAAAATGAATTTGAAAAGAAAACTCCCTGGTTGCAGTTACACACCTGGAGCCGCGATAAAGACACACCAGTGAGACGACCAGTAAAAACAACAATGAAAACAGAAGTGTGTGTTCCATCAGACCAGCATGACAGAGGCTGAAAAATTAATCAGTCTGTCCGACTGCAAACTGTTGCTGGTGTAAACCACAAACGCCAAGTTCCATCTCAGTTAACAAGCAAGACAACCTAATTAATTCTTGGCTGCCTTCCATGGACAAGGCATCATGCCAAAAGATGTAAACTATCTTTCATTATCAGCCTTAATAGCCGATCAAGCGCACATCGCTGTATTTCTTTGTGATGCAGTAAAAAAAAAAAAAAAAAGATGCTGGTTAGTTTGTTTACTGCAGATGAGAGACCACTGCAGATCAGTTGCTGGGTTACAGGAATTCAAAGGTAAATGAGGTCATTAGTGTGGTAGTGGTAGGTTTGATAAATCAGGAGACACTCATTAAAATGTCTGTTAAACAAACCCAAAGCAGTGGTTCAGTGACTGGGATTTAAAGCATAAAGTATTACAGTCTCAACCCAGTTATTTTACTACCATTATTCTATTTAAAGCATTCATTCACTATGTGCAGTTTCAAACAGTAAGATTTAGACAGCTACAAAGATTTATTCAGCCCTTTAAGTTTAGGGAAAACACACTTATCTTAAATACCATCTTAAATGGAGCATTTTCAGAGGAAGGTTTCCCTCTTTGTTCATTTTCGTAATACAGTAATTTCTCATTCTTCAATGCTTTGTGCAGTTGTACTGAATCCTTTGGTGTAAATACGCCTAAATGCTGCTTACTGCCAAGTCACTGTAGATGTGATCTCCAAAGTAGAGCACTCTGGATCCCCTCCAGCCAGTAAGCCTGAGGAACTCATAAAGGTTTCCCTAGAGATCAAACACACATTGAAAAACAATCAGCCATGTGTTTCATGAGGCGTATTCAGAGTAATTCATTATAAAAAAGTCAAACTGGCTTGTCATAATAATGTACTGGCTCAGCACCTGTTTGTAGATCTGCCCTTTTTCCAACCTGTGAATTCTGTCCCACAGCAGCGCACCTTTGTCCGTCACTCGCCTGAAAGGTCTAGGACAAAACACAGAGAGACGACTCTCACCCATACAAAACAACCATGTGCTTTATTATAAAGGCAGTGCAGCCATATTGTATGTGTTCACAAGACCAATAAATGAGACAAACATATGAGCTGTACACACAAACACTTACTTTCTCCTGTCATTGAAGAAACCTGGTTTGTCGGCCTGAACAATAACAACATCAAACAGATTCCTCCAGTCCTTTCCTACAATGTAGCTCATTCCTCGGTCCCTGAGAGGAGAAAATCTTACTTTGTCAGCAACGTCTTGCAGCTCATTATGAGGGTTGAAAAGCACTTCAGCTGAGGGTGAAACCATGCAGCAGCAGTAACATGTCCATATATCAATATGCTAGTGTGCTATTAAATAAAACTCATGTCGGTCAACCTGGCTGTTCATTAAAATCTTTTTAAAAAATGTGATAAAAAGGTAGACAATGTGCACTTAAAACCAGTTAGATATAAACTGAAATCTACAAGCTCTCAATGCATTTAAAAATGTAGTTATTGAAACATTTAAAATCTTGAAGTTTAATTCCAGTGTGCACACAGCCCCTCCTTTTGCTGTGATGACTTAATGTGCAAAATTATTATATCAAGGACATCACTTTAGTGTTTTGGGCTCTGATAAGTCTTTTGCGGTTGGATACGCATAGCTGGTCACTTCATGCAAACAATCCTGGTTTCAAAAGACTTTATAGTCGATGACTTACAATGAATTACAAATACTACCCCGCTGATCTGTGTCTAACCATCCATAAAAGATGGGGCATTAGACAGTGGCAACCAATTAAACATGAGTACACCAATACATGACATTTTTATATAATCACGCCAACAAACTCTGGTACTCTGTTTGCCCACACTTACACAAAGTCAAAGGGGCTATTGGTAATGAGGAACATCTTTTTTCCATGCGCTGACAGCTTCTTTAGCACAGCCTGGCTTTGCTCACCATAGCAAATGTATTTGTCTGGAAAGAGAAAAAGAGGAAGGATATTAGGTATTAGGGTGGGTGGCACTGCTATAATCTGAGCAAACAAGACTCTGCTTTTTATTTGAATATCACAGCCTCATTATGCGTATATTGTATTTTTTTTATTTCTTGGCAACAAGTCAGATCATAATTTTTCATTAGTAGTCCAAACAAAGTAATATAAATTAAAGAGCATTACCAATATCTGCCTCCACAGCTCGGTACATGATGCCCTTGACATGAACATCTCGAATAGCTTCCTGTGAAGAGAGGAAAGTAAACAGCCCCCAGCGAGGGAATCGTGTCTTCAGTGACACAAAGTTAACATTCAGCTACAACAACAACTCTGTATATGAGCAGTTGACTTAGAAGTACAAAGAAAGCACCACTCTGAATACAAATTACATACAAAGAAAGCAGACTCCGGATTTTAGTTGCTTTGGTGACAGTGAGAAAGCTTTTCATTAAGTGAATGAGTGAATGGGCTCTCTGGTGAAAACCTGCACATTTAAGGCTAAACCTGGGAAGTTCATCAAAAGAAAAGACTATTTGATGCGTCGAAAAGACAAAGTTTATAATAACAGGGTCAAAACTGAATAATAAAGCAGGCTCCAGTAGAAAAAAAGATTAAGAAGGGTGTCCTTGAAAAGATATGAGAGGCACTCATGGAACAGAGAACTAGTGAGGGCTTTTAAAGACAACGATCTGTCAAAAACACAACAGTGTCACATAGAATAGACAGGACCAGCGTGACAGCTGGCCTCAAAGGGAGAACACAGAGCTGATTTCTCGGCCCTCTCCCTGTGAAGAAGCAGAGCCACCACAGAACAGACCCACATGGCTGGAGGCTTGCCTGACTAAATTAGACGATGCTAAATTTAAGATGGCATTGGGTATCACCGCACGCCACAAGCATGTAAATAAATTAATATACACCCACATATGTGGCTAGATTTTATGTATTCACACACACTGGCCATCAGGAGATGCAATAAAGAAAAAGGAGAGCGCTGTTGAATTATTTGATCACAATTTCCCCGCTGATCAAATAAGGTGGAATAATAAGAAGGCAGTTTACCTTCAAGTCTTTGTACAGATGGACTGGCTCATAGTCGATATTGTGCTTCATGAAGAAGTCATTGACACACGATAGGAGGGTCATCTCAGGCAGGGAGAATATGTCCATGAACTGCTTCATGGTGTGGCCATGTGAACTCTGCAGGACAGCAATTGTCACTATCTTAGAATTGTTTTTAGTTTTTGAATCTGTAGTAACTATATTAGTGATCATCACCTTGCCATAGAAGTCACTCATGATCTCCAGAGGCACATGACAGCCTTCATACATGGCGATTACTTCCTCATCAGAAACAGGTTGAAGACCCCTGAGTCAAAAACAGGAATCATCACAGATCCACATCAACAACAGAAAAGCGATGAGGTCTGAAAACTGAAATGTCGCATTATCACTTCAGATCTATGTTGCACATTTTAGTTCACAAAATTTTGAGATGACACTAAAAAGTAAGTTATACTCACAGTGTAAAGTAAGTTTTACACTTGTTAATGTATTTCCCAGTACCCTGATAACAGGAGTAATACAGTTGACAGATACCTGTATACAGTTCCCAGTTGGATGTAGTGAAAAGCATCTATCTTCATCAGTAGTGCCTATTGACAATCAACAAATATTCTCAACAAAATTATCCTCATTGTGATATTAAAGTGCAACATATGCAAAATATTGTCAAAACAGTTTTTGAGTTAAGCAAGCAAAGGTTCATCTCACCTTTTGGACATCATAGTGAAGTCCCCTTACAGCAAAATCTGGAATATACTCATACTTTCGCAGACCCTCTGGATACTAAGAAAGAAGAAATCAAAAATTAATTTCAAATTTTCACACATCAGAAGCATTGATCTACTGAATCTGAAAACAATTAACATCTATGAAGCAAACCACAAGGATAATCCACAATTCACTTACGCAGCTAAAAATGAGGCTTGAACAGTCATAGCCCTGTTTAAACCGTACAGTGTCGTGCGATTATTCCACACATTTCCCTCAGAGCTCTTTCCAACATTCAGTCATGAAAGTTTATACAAATAATCTCTTCGAATCTCTGCTGAAAGACATTTGAGGATTAAATACTTTACTCAGCAGCACAACAACAGTGCTTCTAATGTTTGATCAGATTTTTGTGACAAACAAAAATGGTTTAGTCTGCAGTGCCAGGTTGCAAAAAGTCACACACCCGGTGCTTGGTGATGAGAATGTCCCGTGCTATGTTGAAGATGAGGGTGTGGAGATGACTGGAGTAGAACGCCAGTGTGTAGTCATAGTCGAAACCGTAGATTTCGATGTCTCGCAGGCTCATCTCGTTGTTGGCAAAAATGGTGTCTGGGTTGACAGAGTCGGTGGAGATAGCTGGGATCAAATATGAAAAAAGGGAGAGACAAAAAAAGAGGTTATTTTGGAGTTTTCTTTCATTGGAACTAATAGATATTGTTGTGGCAGAACACATCTTTGGAGCATCTTATAACCAAGTTACATGAAGGTGATGGATACATTTGTTTGGTGTATAGAACGGTACCAGACTTCTGTCCATCTGTTACTTAGTACTCACTTACCACTACTTTCAATGAATATAGATACTCAGTGTAGGGATTCTGAGAAGTGAACAAAAACAGGCCTGAGCCAAAACAAATATAACGGTATGATCTGTGCTCTCTCATTTAAATGCCTGTAACTGTAAAACAAATCATTAATACTACAAATTGCTCATTTCTACGCTGTAAAGAGACGTCTTTGTGCAAGATGAGGGCCGTAAAAATTAATCTGCTTGTTTACGATCTTGTCATGTTTTAAGTTCCAATTCAGGCAGGAGCGGACAGAACAATATCAAGACATTAGCATGTAATCAAGTCCTGTAAGAAATCACCACAAAGTTGATTAAAACCTTCCCTGACACATTTTTAACATATACAACATATAGAACAGACTTCACTATGGATTAATGAATGGGACACTGGCTTGCATGAAATTTTACAGGTCTTTATATTGTGATCACCACAATGTTCAAACATGTTCAAAATGCTGACAACTAAGCATATTCAAGATTTGATTTATTGTTAAGGAAACACCTTATAGTATAGTTAGGTGCATTTTAGCACTGAGACCTAAGAGTAACAGAAAGGGTACCATTCATAATTTCCATGTGCAGACTGGGTTTGACAGTATCTAATTGGGCCAACTGGTTCATTAGTAAACAGGAAACATTAGGCACAACATGGTAATAAAACAGCAGTACTTTGGTATTTAGAACAGTACAGTATCTCAGTGAATGTATTTACAGTGTTCATACCTTGAGTCTGCCTTTTGGTCTCATGGTAAACAGACCACAGCCTCTCTGTCAAGTCCTGACCGTCTGCAGAGCTGCTACAGACAGATGCTGCGTAGTTTTTGGCTCTGGGCTGCTGGGACAGTAGTTGACCGCCTCCTCGGGATACCGCAACGAAATTCCGTTTCCATAGGCGAGACCTGACCGGTCGCTGCCGTAAGCCCTGTAACACATTACGAAAAATATTCGCCCTCTGCAGACACTCCGTCTGCTTCAGGAGAGAAGAAATAGGCAATGACAAGGGCGCCATTGCTCGGGGTACCGTGTGGAGGTTGCGGCGGGATCCCTGCCGGCTGCATGCGCTGAACAGGACCTTCTTTCTGTAAATACCGAAACTGTCCCTGTGCGGCTGCTCTCGCGTTACTTCCGTGTTTGGTGACGTACTAGCCGGCAAGCCAATCAGACACCAATGCGTCTGCTGCTGTCTCTCCCTGCTGCCCCTGGACAGCTGGGATGAATTACCAGGCACATGTATTAAATGTGCACCAGCCAGAAAACCACTGTACCTTTTTTTCTTCTCTTCTTTTCTTTTTCTTTCTTTTCTTTTTTTTGTCTGCAAGTCCGCTCAAAAAACCACTGTACCATTATACCAAGCTGGCGCAATGATCAGGCCAACAAAGTCCCCTCTTCCGCTACTGTTAAATGACTTAAAACTTAAAGAACATAATACATTTAGATTAAATGTATTATGCTATGGGAAAAATAATGGTTAATTCAAAATCACAGATCTCCATGTATCAGTTCAGTTATTTGGTTTAATACATTTCTTTCCCTTATTCGTCTGTACCTTTTTCTATGAATGCGCCTGGGTTCTCCAGATCACCCAATAACAAGGAGAAAACATTGTCTATATAAAGTTTTAATCAGACTTATTGGGAATAGCTCATTTGTTATGAGACTAATAAATATTTTTCTGACCGTGAAAAACAAAAGACAGCAAAAATCAACCCAAAATATTCTAGCAGAAACAGTTTTCTGCATAGCTTCCAGCAAAATAATTCACAGCAATTTATTGTACAAAATAGACAAGCATTTCAACACTGCAGTGTCTTGATCACACAAGTCTCCAAAGACATGAGGCAGACATATATGTAACCTAAATCATGTGTTCAATGTTCATTAGCCAATTGTTGAACAGGGATTTCAAATCTATTGAAAAATAGATCCAAAAGGGAGAGTTTCCATAATCTGTGTCCAAGTGCAACACCAACTCCATGTCAGATACACAGGAAAGCAGACAGTGTTTAAGACCTCTTATAAAATTACAGAGACAAAGGTACAAAAAAACAAAACAAACAAAAAAAACTGGAAGAAACATCTTTCAAGGGTGCCAAACCAGAGGAAATAAAGCTCTAAAGTCAACATACAATTTGCATTTTATTGCTAATTCCTGTTTGGACCAAGTTATATTCAGGAAGTCATACAGAAAGTACAAAGCCAGTTCTTATGTTCACCCAAGTCTCCAAATTGCTCTGGACCAATGTTGTTTGTTAAGCTTTTATTAAACATCTTGCTGCTGCTGCCCACGTATATGAGAATAGACCTAAAGAGTCCCTGTTCTCCATTCAGCCTTTCTCTATTGATCTTGTTCTCAAAGCGCTACAGGTCATCTATATTAGGGAGACATTCGATGAGCTAATTTAGATCCTTTGTTCTTAAGACTATCGAAGCAGCACATCATGTATATGTTCAGCCTTTCTATTAAATCGCATAGAAATCCCTATGTTTGGAAACTGGCTCAAAGAATAGTTAGCTCTATCAAATACTTGAAGTAAATCTATAAAAATAGAGACAATGTTTCCTCCTTTTTACAGGATGAGCAGGAGAACCCAGGTGCAGATTCACAGAAACAGGCAGACAGACGAATAAGAGAAAGAGATTTATTGAACCAAATAACTGAATTGATACGTAGAGAACTGAATTAGGGGAAAGGAACCAAACCAAAACCAAAAACCAAACCCCAAGAATACCAAAAAACGGAGGTCTATAAAACTGAGCTGAATCAAACAAAGCTAGCTAAAGAGAGATACTCACAATATGGGGCAATTGACAACTGAGGGGAAACAGGCTGGGGAAAACCCATAAACTGACAACAGAGGCCATGAGGCTGAAGCTGTTCAGAGGTGACAGGTTTGGTGGAGACAGTTTCTATGATTCAACAGGGACTGAGTGACTGAGCAGGGTTTAAATAGTGAACAAGAGATGTTGTGGGCAGGGGAGCTGAGTGAGCTGATTACTGCAGCTGACACTTGTTGCAGTAATCAGCTGGGAGCAGAGTGCAGGCAGGTGAAGCATGGAGTAGACAGGCAGAGAGAGACAGGCAGAGGGAGGCAAAAGCAACAGACAGGTCAAAACAGATGAAACAAAAGAGGAATGAAAGAGCAGGAAAGAGGGAAAAGGAGGAAGGGCGAGAGCTAGAGCAGGGATCGTGACACTCCTGTCCAATCAGATAATTTAATACTAGTGTGACAGCTGAGGTGGTGATGTGAATAGCCCCAAAACCAGTTTGACATACACTTAAGATAGAGCTTCAGCTGATTATTCACTGATGAGTCCAACATTTTAAGGAAATGTGACCATTTTGAGATAGTATATATCTCCAAAATTGAGCATTGCTGTTTTTCAAAGTGATTCTTGGAACTGGTTTCAGAATTAACGCTATCAGTGTGTGAGGATGGAAGGAGCCCAGTCTGGATTTCTCCCATTTGTGCTGCAGGATTCTATTCTGGGCTCTGTCCTGTTACCGTACATAATTTTGTACTGTGTTGGCGACTCAGTTGGAAACTCTAGAGAAACTACAACTCCCCCTTCCAGCGCTGTAGCATTCTGTCATTAATCTTAAATTAATTCTTAATGAAAATAGAACAAAAGCACATGGTTTTCTTGTCTAGTGTAACCTGCATGCCGGTAAGAAGGTTAAGAGTACAAGCCTCTCGGCATTTGGCTTGAAGATAAATTCACTTTTAAATACAACATTAGGAATATTGTTGGCAAATTATGATAAAAGATTGTCTTTTTACACAGGAAAAAAAACTGCTATCCTTCCATCTGTAGGAAAAAGATTTGTTTAATAAACTTGCCTGCCACTTCTTTACTATAGGGATGTAATTTACAGACACGCTGCTACCTCTGCATTTAGGCTCCGGCTCCTAGTTTCTGTTTTCATTCAGCCCTGAGGTGTATTACGGCTACAATGCTCACAACTGTATCATCTATGATACAGCCAATTGGTCTTCTATGACTGAGAGACGTGATAAGCAGCAGTATCTGTATATCTATAAAGCGTTGGTCGGAAAATTACCACCATACATCACCTTGATGTTGCTTTGGAGCCCTCGTCCACTCTTAAGTCGTTCCAGTAATTTGATGGTTCTTCATATACCTCGCATCAGGACTGATCTAGGAAAGATTGTTTTCAATATCGGTGCAGCAGACTCATGGATTTTTATTTTTTTTTGTAGTTCAACCAAAAACTAATTACTCTTGCACCTCCCGGATGCTTTTGGAAAGTGCTTAACAATCAACCAATACCTACCTTTCACCTGTTTAAAATTGATTTTACATATTGATTTGTAAGGATTTTATTGTAACTATTTTAAGAGATTTCATTTATTGATTTTGTATAATGTAATCTCAGCATCATTGAAAATGAGGGTCACCTTCAATGATTTCTCAGGGTAAAAGATTGTACATTTAGGATCTGTTTAT
Source organism: Acanthochromis polyacanthus (assembly GCF_021347895.1). Taxonomy (NCBI): domain Eukaryota; kingdom Metazoa; phylum Chordata; class Actinopteri; family Pomacentridae; genus Acanthochromis; species Acanthochromis polyacanthus. Next base: position 15,205,042 of record NC_067120.1, on the reverse strand, counting down.
CATCTGTGAGATTTCTTTATTTTTACGAAAAATTTACATTTAGTCGAGATTCTGAATTACTGCCTCTTAAGTGTGACTTAGTACATCAAAGTTATGGCACTATTATCTCAATTTTAATGTATTTATAATTAGTCATCTGCAATACTTCCTGAGCCCTTTTATTTGAAGGATTGGGAGCAGCTGACACTATTCAGTCAAGGTTAATATGATTTTATAAGTTCATTGTCAATTTGATTTGAAGTATTTTCTGATAACAGTCATTCGATCTTTATGAATATTACCCCCCACACTGGCACACATACTTGTAGTATCACACAGACACACACACACCCAACAATAACTGATATTTGACCCCTGTAGCTTGATCCTGCCCTCATATAACCAGGTACACACCCATCACACGGGCTAGCAAACAGCACAACAACATGAATATATATAGGCCAAGGTTACTAGTATTAATTGTAGTTCTGCTACTATTTTGTGATCAGAACTTTCCTGCACTTTGTATTGTGTTGACCTCTCTGTAGGTATCTCTGGGTGTAATTTCTGGTCACTGGCTTCCCAATATTGACTGCTATCTATGCAAATTTTGTGCCTTTCTGTCTTCTTATCTTATACTCTATAGCATTTACCCACTACCCAACTGATCAAGGAAGACAGCCACACTCCCTGAGCCTGGTTCTTCAGGCTGTTTCTTCCTGTTTAAGGGGTGTTTTTGTAATGCCTTCACTTTACTATTTGAAGTGTCCTGACATAACATATGTCGTAAAATGGTGCCCTCTAGCAGAATTGAATCAACCTGATTCCAGGATATTTTCTTAAACTAATTAGACAATGTATTTAGTTAAAATAACCATTTGCCATCATGTGCATGTTTGACTGCAGGTAATTGAATAGAGACATCTTGTGGATAAAGATAAATGGTGCACATAAGATATACATAATATGCAGTGTTTGCTTCCACAGTCTAATACACACTTTGAAAGACAAAGCAGATATTCAAATAAACATATCATAAACAGGTATGCAGAGTGGCATATAATTTTTATAAGCATAGACTGAAACAGACCCAGATATATTGTCAGTAAACCAAAACCTTCGTCATCTTCAATGTCATAAAGCTTCACTGTGTAACTTGGCTGTTTTTACTGCACATGAAAATCAAACTTTAACCAGCATGTGGGCAGAGTTTTTCCTCCACACTGGAAGGTAAATTTTAGGAAGTGATGTGTTGATTATTCATTCTTGGCCAATGGTGTCTAGCCACGATTTTCGGGTATTGACTTATGTTGAAGTAGCTGATTGGACAACATGTACCGAAGACTCTTCTGTGATTGGTCCAAGGTTGTGCGTGGTGCGCTGCCATTGGTTGGTTGTCACGGGTTTAAGAGAGTGGGCTCTTTTGGTGGGAGAGGCAGCCTGTCAGTCTCTCTGGTAAAAGCAGTGCTGGATGCACAGCTCCCCGGCTTTTGTCTCTGGTGCTGAAGACTCACGTCGTCATACAAGCAGTAATCCAAAATGAAACGAGTTTGGGTGATAGGTCTCCTCTTTGCACTTTTAGCATTTGGTAAGTAGCGGAAAGATTTGCTGTGTCGTCTCGCATTTTTTATCATTCAACGGTTTAGCTAACATTAGCCAGTATGCTAACGTGAACTTGCTTTTGTGCGTCTTCTCTTCTCATACCTGACAAGAATCTTCATTGATTTCCAAGCCGAAATTTGCTCCATTCTGAATCATAGAGGGCGTATTTATATACCGTTATCGTGTTTCTTTGAGCATCGCTGGTGTCCGTTATTCCTAATTCCCTTTCGAGAAGTTTCTAGCAGACCCATCACGTACGTTGAAGCATATCACGTTAGCTACCATCTCCATTATGAAGTGTTACTGTTGTAGAGATGCATGTCCAAATTTAGACAAAACAGCAGCCAGCCTAACGTTGCATCTGACTTATTTGGTCATTTTCATTATGTGTTTGCAGAGAATAATTCTTATTGAATCATCTTGCATGATGGACCTTTGTAGTGCCAAAAACTGTTTGTCTATCAAACCCTGGAAGCAGTCCGTGGGAGCAGTTTCATCTCTCTGCATTACTGTTACCTGCTCCGTCTGCTGGATCAGAACCAACCCAGCTGCTTTACAGGACCAATTCAGTTCATACAGTGCAGTTTCCACATGTTAAAAAGTGACTGCAGCCCCTGCATTGTGACTGAAGTGTTATTAATTCCTCAAAATGGTTTGATTTCATTCATGAGTTGTATTTGAAGTTCATGAATAGGTTAACTGCAAAAAGAACCAAAAACACATATATCCTAACACTGCAAACAGTACTATGGTATTCGCTATAGTCCTCCTAAATGTCTGGCTGGATCACGCTATAAACTGCAACTACTATTTTGGTCATAGTCAAATGTTAAAGTGCTACAAAGACATGCTTTTGCAGATACCACACACAAATTTCTGTATATTCACATGTTCTGACTGGTTGATCAGATCAAAGCAGTTGTAGATGTGTTTAAAGTGGGCAATAAACCTTTAGCATGAAAGCAAGCAATCCGTTTATGGCAGGCACTGGACACAACAGCAGCAAATAGTAAATGAGTTGTTTTTTAACCCGATAACTTTTGTCCTGACAGCTGCTGTAAAGGCAGACGATGACATTGATGTCGACGGGACCGTAGAGGATGATCTGGGGAAAAGCAGGGATGGCTCCAGAACAGATGATGAGGTGGTACAGAGGTAGGTGTCACTTCTAATATCGTTTTATTTTATATTCTACCTGCTGAGTGCACTCTGACTGTTTCTGTATCAGAAGGTTTACTCAACATTAAGTTAACAGCACAAGGTCAGCATGACCAAGCCTGAGCACACAAATGGTCAGAGCAACCCTGGAATTGTAAATGGGGACAGAGCTCTGCTGAGTTTACTGCACATCCCTTATTAGGAATAATGTGTTTTCCTAACTTCAATTTAGATTCAGATCCCCAGACAGGAGAACAGATTTTTGTGTTGTTTGTTGACAGCTGTAATTTGCTGTTGTTCATTCCCTGATCTCACCTCTATGTGCACCTGTCTTCTCTCAGAGAGGAGGAGGCTATCCAGCTGGATGGTTTGAATGCTGCTCAGATTAAGGAACTCAGGGAAAAGTCTGAAAAACATGCCTTTCAGGCTGAAGTCAACCGTATGATGAAGCTGATTATCAACTCTTTGTACAAGAACAAGGAGGTGAGTGGGGATAAATACATTTATGTACAGTCACCAGTACTGTAAGATCATTTCTTTAGAATTACTTTGATGGCATGGCCTACAAACCTAATCATCCCCTTGTTATTTTTAGATCTTCCTTAGGGAGTTGATTTCCAACGCCTCAGATGCTCTGGACAAGATCCGCTTGTTGTCTCTGACTAATGAAGATGCAATGGCCTCCAATGAAGAGCTGACCATCAAAATAAAAGTATGTACAAGAAATGTTAACATTTATTGTATATAGTAGCCTTTATTGGAAATGTAAAGAAATATTTATGTGTTAGTAATTTATCTGTATTGTTCCCATCCACAGTCTGATAAGGAGAAGAACATGCTGCACATCACTGACACTGGTATTGGAATGACCAAAGAGGAGCTTGTCAAGAACTTGGGAACAATTGCCAAGTCTGGCACCAGCGAGTTCCTCAACAAGATGACAGAGATGCAGTCTGAGGGGCAGTCTACTTCAGAGCTGATTGGACAGTTTGGTGTTGGTTTCTACTCTGCTTTCCTTGTTGCCGACAAGGTCATTGTGACATCCAAGCACAATAATGACACCCAGCACATCTGGGAGTCTGACTCAAATCAGTTCTCTGTCATTGATGACCCTCGTGGAGACACACTTGGCAGAGGAACCACCATCACGTAAGTTATTTGCATGTTAAATCACCCACACATTTGTTTCTTTTTTAATGTTGCCAGCTGCTGTTAGATGTACTGTTCCTTAGAGTAAAATTGCAATTATCAAACAACTGTCTATATAGCACTGTTTATTGGAATGTAGAAGTTGTTTAACTACAGGCTCTACTATAGAATTAGGAAAGTGGTATTCCTGTTACTACAATACTGTCAAATGTTAGAGTAGTATTGACTTTTAAACTCCCCCTAATTTTTGTCCAACTTTAGACTAGTCCTAAAGGAGGAGGCTTCTGACTATCTGGAGCTGGAGACCATCAAGAATCTTGTCAAGAAATACTCTCAGTTCATCAACTTCCCCATCTACGTTTGGGCCAGCAAGGTGATTACTCACGACATTTCCTTCCATACTTTATTTTTGTATTATGCAACTGAGAATTATGGAAATGACCAATTGCATAATTTCTTTCTCAACATTCAAGACTGAGACAGTCGAAGAGCCCATCGAGGAAGACGCTGAGGCAGCAGAGGAAGCCGAGAAAGAGACTGCCGAGGACGAGGCCGAGGTAGAGGAGGAAGAGGAAGACAAAGACAAGCCAAAGACAAAGAAGGTAGGAGGTCACTGTAGAAGTTAAGATGGACTATGTTTGCATTTATGTTTGTGTTAAAGTCATTAAGACTTCTGCACATATTGTGTCCAGTATTTTCCAAATATACAAGTTATAATCTTAAAGGTTCACAAGTACATTCAGACATGAATTGTTAGATATGTGTGAGTATTATTACACTAAGATAATATCAGAAAGTAAGCAACAACGGTGATTACCCAGCCTTTATTTAATAAAGTAGTTTGTTTAAAAGAGGTGTTTTTTTTTTTTTTTGTGATTTGTGAAAGTCTTCATTCCATGTGTTGCAGGTTGAGAAAACGGTGTGGGACTGGGAACTGATGAATGATATCAAGCCCATCTGGCAGAGACCAGCGAAGGAGGTTGAGGAGGATGAGTACACGGCTTTCTACAAGACCTTCTCAAAGGTAGGCACATCGGCAGCAGTGTAGAATGTGTGAGTTTTGCTTTGGCTCCACCAAATGTTTCATGTTATTAATTCCTACTGTGTTTTACTCTTCAACAGGACACAGACAACCCTCTGGCTCATATCCACTTCACAGCTGAGGGTGAAGTTACCTTCAAGTCCATCCTGTTTGTGCCCACTTCAGCTCCCCGTGGCCTGTTCGACGAGTACGGCTCCAAGAAGAACGATTACATCAAGGTGTGTTCTCGCAGCAGAATGTAGTATCCATTCTAAGGGATTTTATGTGCTTTGAAAGAAAAGCTATTCAATGATTCTCTTAAACACGGTTTGACAATGGCTGTTTTTCTTGCCCAGCTGTTTGTCAGGAGAGTTTTCATCACAGACGACTTCAACGATATGATGCCCAAGTACCTGAATTTCATCAAGGGAGTGGTGAGTTATTTTATTAATCATAATTAAGAGACCTCCATGTGTTAATATGAATTGCTTGGTCTCTGCTTTAATATCCTCTGCGCTGTGATTAAATGAAATTTATTTTGCCAGGTTGACTCTGATGACCTTCCTCTGAATGTGTCCAGAGAGACTCTGCAGCAGCACAAACTGCTCAAGGTCAGTTCAACATTCAGCATGAGTAAAATGTTAATTCACCACAAAGATTTTATATATATTTTTTATATCTTTTGATGCCGCATTTCTAGCTGCTATAGTTTAATATTGTATTCAATATTTAGTTCATAATAAATCAGATCCTCGCTGTATCTGTGAAGGCTTTTTTGAATTTAATTTGATACAAAAAGATAAGAAAATAATTTACATCTGGCTTTTTATAATGTAGAAGGGAGTATGTTCAGAAAAATGGGAACATAGAAGTGATTAGAATCAAGTGAAAGTTATAAAATCAATAGTCAGGTTTAGTAATAAGGAATGTGACAAATACAAGGAAAAACAAGATGGAAGAAGTCATTGCTTCTCCTGTTCCTGTTCAGGTTATCCGAAAGAAGCTGGTTCGTAAGACTTTGGACATGATCAAGAAGATCGCAGAGGAACAGTACAATGAGAAGTTCTGGAAGGAGTTTGGAACCAACATCAAGCTGGGTGTCATCGAGGATCACTCCAACAGGACCCGTCTCGCCAAGCTGCTGCGCTTCCAGACCTCCAACAGTGACACAGAGCTGGCCAGCCTGGAGCAGTATGTTGAGCGCATGAAGGAGAAGCAGGACAAGATCTACTTCATGGCTGGTACCAGCAAGAAGGAGGTGAGTGAACGTGTTTGCATTGTTTGGCCAGTTGAGATGTGCGATTGTGTTTAAACCTTGTCACATACAAATTGTGCTGAAATTCCCATCATATCTCTTATCGTCCCTCTGCAGGCTGAGTCTTCTCCCTTCGTAGAGAGGCTGCTGAAGAAGGGCTATGAGGTGATCTACCTGACAGAGCCTGTGGATGAATACTGCATCCAGGCACTGCCTGAGTTTGACGGAAAACGCTTCCAGAACGTTGCGAAGGAGGGTGTCAAATTTGACGAGAGTGAGAAGGCCAAGGAGAAGAGGGAAACCCTGGAGAAGGAGTATGAGCCTCTCACCACCTGGCTGAAGGACAAGGCTCTCAAAGACAAGGTAGAGAGCCAGTTGTCCTGTAATATTCATGGCAAGAGGGAAAAAAAATCACCAGAAGCAATAAATTTTGGATGCAGCTGCCAAGTTATGTCTGTTCTGTCAGTCAAATTATTTATTATGAAGCTGTTTGGTTTTTTTTTGGATTTTTTCCCCCTAACAGATTGAGAAGGCTGTTCTGTCTCAGAGGCTAACAAACTCACCTTGCGCTTTGGTTGCCAGCCAGTACGGCTGGTCAGGAAACATGGAGAGGATCATGAAAGCACAGGCTTACCAGACAGGCAAAGACATTTCCACAAAGTGAGTAATAATGCTCTGCTTTGTGTCTATTACAAACACTGCTTTACTATATACTTATGTCAACTCGCCTCTCTTCCTTTAGTTATTATGCCAGCCAGAAGAAAACACTAGAAATCAACCCCAAACATCCTCTCATCAAGCAGATGCTCAGCAGAGTCAGTGTAAGTTTAGCCACCATCACCTCACTCATATAAACATCTTTTGTAACAATGTCATATCATGTAATTTATTAAATTGCTCATTTTAAAAATAATAAATTAGTGCTGGACTACACTGAAAATAAAATGGTCAGAGCACTGAGCTTACTACTTTGTTTTCTTCCTGTCTTCAGGCTGATGCTGAGGACCAGACTGCATCAGACCTGGCTGTGGTTCTGTTTGAGACGGCTACGCTGCGCTCAGGCTACCAGCTAGCTGACACAAAGGCTTATGGAGACAGGATAGAGCGCATGCTCCGACTCAGCATGAATGTACCCCTGGACGAACAGGCAAGTCCACGTCAGCTCTCACATACTGTACTACTTTGGAGAAATTTGCATAGCAAATACTGTCAGTTTCCGTCTGTGTGTTTCATTGCAGTGGTGAACCCATCTAACATGTTGCTTTTACTTTGGAAATAGTTCCACTTCCTTTTTCTGTTTATTCTTAAACACTTCAACCATAAGCTCAGTCATGCTTGAAGACTGTGTGGAGACGTTCATTAAACATCACATGACTGCTCTACAGATTGAAGAAGAACCAGAGGAGGAGCCCGAAGAGCCAGAGGAGGAGCCAGCAGAGGACGACTCTGAAGACAAAGATGAAATTGTAGATGAGGATGATGATGGAGAAACGGTAAGAAGTGCTTTGCAACTGTTGCATGATGAGGATGCAAAATGGAGGCTTCATATCTGGAGTACTTACTCCTCTGGCTGTTCTTTTATTTTTCTTCTCTTGCAGGCAACAACAGACAAGGATGAACTGTGAAGCACTGAATAGAGGAGCGTGCAACATTGGAGCTGGAACCTGGACTCAAGTCTTGTTGCAGTTCCACCGTGGTCGACGTTATCCTGGGTTGGGGCTTTTTTAAGGCGAACGTTGTTTGTTTTTGTTTTTTTATTACATTCCTCATGACTGTAAATTTGTTAATATTTAACTGACCTGTTTATGGAAAGATGCGAACCTGTCTATTGATCAAATAAATGTTTCCTGGGAAAACGACATCTGTCAGTGTCTGTTTGGTGAAAAACATTGATCTTTGACTTGGATGAGTAAATTAGGAACAAACATTAGCTACACAGTGATCCTTAATTAATGGATTTTAATTGAGCGTAAGTGAATTAGATTTGATACATTTGGATGATAACTAACATCTGTGTACAACTGATTGTCAGATACGGAGTACTTTCAGTTAGTACTTTTGTCAACTTCTCCTAATGCGACACAGAATCTTTTTGATCAGATTCAAAACCACTGAAGAATTGATTAATATGCCAAAGAGAACAAGCAAAATACTGCAGAGTGGTTTGTGCTGCCTTTTTTGTTGTGCTCTGAACCCTTCCTACTTTTAGGCAGATTTTCTTAAGTCTTTTTTTTTTTGAAAATGGATTTTGAGAACATGTTTTATGTGAATCACTCAACCTTGAATCAGTACACCTCCATTGAATTTTCCTCTCCCCACAGAAAACCATATATTTAGCCATAGATATCACTTCATTCTCATTCACTTTAAACAGAATTCTTACTACAAGCCATTATTCCATCAGCTGTGCTTGAACCTAGCAAAAACATCCCTAGTAAAGTCTCCTGCTTTATCTATAGTGTTAAGTATATACAGTTAATTTATACCAGTAGTTGGGGCTACTGCTGGCTGTTCTGACCTGCTGGACTCCCAACTGTAGGTGTCTATGCATCTGCTCCTGACCTGCACAAAAGGATGGAAAAGCAGAGCTGTAAGTTTGTAAACCATTTTTTAGTTGTATGGAAATATGAATTTTTCGTTGGTGATTTTGTGTGAGTTCAGACTTAAATGATTTAGGATTCATGCGGAGGTGCTTTTAAGGAAAATACATGCTTTAGGACATTGCGCGTCATTCTATTGTGTCCCACTGTCTATTTACTTTTCTATTTCACAGATTTAATTGGGGAAAATGTGCATAAAAATCCCTCACATGTCAGAGAGAACTGAAGACTGCACCTGTGGTTTCTTTACAGCATCCCTATAGAGAGCAATCTTGCTGCTAAGGCTTCATACAGTGAATGTTTTCTAAGTGCATACTGTACAATATGTCTTCACTGAGACTGTTGCAGTTTAGCAACACATTTACTTTCATTTGTAGGAAGTGAGCAAAATCAATACTGTTTCCAGTGGGGAGGCAGTTTCTCCAGGTAAGACTCACTCAGCTATTGACAGAATTGTTGGATGCTGCGGTTTCACTTTTCTTGCTGTTGCATGTCAGTCACAGAGAATGTCTGACTACAACTCTTAAGTCTGGAGCCAGGTGTTAGTGGGATAATCTATTTGCACAGTCTGGGAGCAGACCTGCTCTCATGCCAAAGAACACAAACTGCTCCCAGTAGTACTTTGGCTATACCCAGTAGTTTACTGGGAGAGCTGGCGGTGAACACAAACCAAGGGAGAAGGAAAGGATGGGGCCTTAGTGGATCCAAAAATCTGTCTTTATAGTAGAAACCCAAAACCCATTCATGTTTTTGTTATCCACAGAGAGTGATTATCTTTACCAGTCTGTGAAAATTGACAGTCATCCAGGTAATCCTTAGAGGTGCAGTAGAAAACAATTGGACATTTCCTTTTGGTTTTCAGTTCATTTCACCTCTGATCCAAAAGGGGGAGCTGGCTCCTCAAGACAATGCTCAGCAGCATCTAAAAGATAAGGAACACTTTTTGAGTACAGCAATGAATAGATTGTAGACAAAGTAGACAGGAGGTTTTAGAGAAAAATGAATGAAGCCATCTTTGTTAAACTGCAACAACCATCTGTAAACACATCAGGGCATCGACACCGCTTACCACGTACTTACAATGCAGTCTTGAGATCTCTCCCCAGAAATTTTCACCACCGTAAACATCTTGTTTTAATCCCTGGCCTGGCAATTTCACAACTATTCATACCTCAAGGCATGTAAGGCCATAAATGGGGTATTAGCAATGACACTTGAGGGTGACAATATATAAATGTGATTCCCCTTCATTCTCTTAAAACTAAGAAAACCTGTTCGATGAGAATTGAAACATCTTTAAGAACGAGAAAGTGAAGTCCAGTTCCCTTCTACTGAATCACTCGGGTTACTATACTGACCTGATTATTTTCCATTCAACATAGCTTCAAAGAAAGGCAAAGGTTTAATCTCTACTCGTGCTGGAAACTGTACGGTTAACATCTTTTATCAGCAGTGCCTCTGTGTGGTTTGTTAACAACTCTGAAATCCGATAAGAGCAAATAGTTTGGACTTATCTCAGTATCTCTCTGCTTGAAAGTTGAAAGGCAGAGCTCAGCAGAGAACAGTGTTATCATGGTTTACATAATGTCTTTCCTACAATAAAACACATAGAAGCACAGAATTACTTACCTATAAAGATTATTTCACACGTTTGCTAGTTATGTGAAATATGACCTCCAGACACTGCATTTTTATACCGAGAGAAAAAAAATGTTTTATCTCTTTACCATCTCCTTAAGAGTGATGGTGTTTTACTCTTCCCTGCTGCAGTGATTTAATGAATTGTTCGTTTTACATCATGGGCTAATCTCATGTTATGTTGGCCAAAAGCTCACAGGGAACATGTTTCTCCATGTTTCTAACAAGGTTGAATAACACAGATCATGTACATAGCTCTGATATTTAATGGAAGATCAGAATGATTTATCACACCTTAAACATGTAAAGAGAAAACACGTCCAACTGTATCTTAGTGTTGCAACAATACATTGTAATACAACTTCATGTCCAGTAGGTGGCACTGCCGCCCACATTTAGAGCACATGAGTGGAGCAGTTAATGTTTTAAAGTAATGCACACTCACCATGTATCAGCAGTACAATATGTACAGATTTAAAGCTTTGTAAACGTATGAAAAATAATCTGTACAGCCTTCTGAATGCTGACACAATGGCTTTATTTTGGTTTATATCTTAAGACTTCCAAAGTTTACACCTACATCTTTAGTGGAAGCAGCTACAGAAACTCCTTTGGATCATAATGTGCATCTGTTGTACTATAACCCAACAAAGAATATTTCATTTAGAGATCAACACGGCATTATATCCACTTACTCGGCACACATTATTTAAGGCTATGCAATGGAGATAAAAATAATTACAAATCTGTTGCTCTCTCTCAACAGATGTCAGCCTTGTCCCTGTGCTTGTAGTGGCAGCGACAGTGTGCCATGTTGCACACTTCAGTTACCTCATCGCTTCCATCCACACATCCTCCTTTAAATACCCTCTGCAATGAAAATCAAGTTCTTGACATTGTTAGCATGTCCATATGGTGCTTTTTTTTAACCTACTGGAAGACATATCATGAGCAAAACAAGCAGTCAGCGCCATCACCGAGCATTTCCACCTTGAAACCGGAGTGTGCTGATGACAGCCTCAAAAACAGATTTTACGGTTTCATACATAACAAACCTGAGGAGCAACTCCTGTCAGCTTGCAGGGTTTCATTATTCAGAATCTGTTTCTGGTCCAACATTACAACCTGTCACTGTGCAGCTAAGACTAATTTTATGTTTTTGAGCCGACCAACAATGTAGAGTTACATCTAAGCCAGAATGTTATTATTTCCATTGTAGAAAAACCCTTCAAATGCATAACTTTGCTACACAGATCAGTTTTTAGGGGTTAAATCAAGGTGAACAGCAGAGGCCAGTACCTGCTTGCATATGAACCACATGTGTACATTGTTCAACTTTACATTTTACACTCTTCAGTCTTGAAATTCTTTGCATTTTGAAGTGTAATCAGCTGCAGGCTCCGTTGGTCTGTTGAGAAGCATTGGGCAGAAACAATCTTGAGGATCTATGGTTCAGAGGGCAGGGTTGATGCACAGAGCATATTTTCTGCAGCTGACTCTTACTGTAGCTATCATGACGAGTCTGCACTGCACACATTCAAATAAAACCTCTGCGACACACAGTCTCATAGCGCTGCTGAATGGTGAGCTCGAAAGCTAGCAGCTAACCAGCAGCAGTGCAAAGCTACAGGTCATCTCATCGGCGTGGTCCCCTATGTTCACCAGAGTGAGAAAATGTTGTGCCTTCTTAATAAAGGGTGACAGATATGGGCCAGATGAGGGGGAGGGGTCTCATAGTGGAGCCACAGAGGACTGATAACCATGGCAGATAGTAGCTGTACTCCTTCACTGGGTCTTATTTCCTCAAGTGATTCCTTCCTGCTAACCTGCCCTCTGCTGTCTGCTTTCAAATTCCAACACAACATGATAATCTGTGCAACATGGCACACATACAGGAGGGCTGTTTTACAGTCTGGAGGGTGTTGCATGCAGTAGCAGTTGTAGCACCGTGTGTCCTGATCAAAACACTGTAAGCTCAAATCATCCAAACAAAGGCTCGTGTCTGTCCTTCAAACCACGACTAAATGATGGCGGCATAATGTCCTCTGTTATTCCTTCTGAAGCCACATACCATTTGTTCTTTGTGCCAGTTTATCTCTGTATGTCTTGCCACGAACACATGGTCTTAATTTCATCATTCCTTCCCCCCTTATTTTGCTCTGTTTCTCTTTGTGCTGTAGAGCGCTTTGGATCAACTCTGTTGTGTGTTTAGAGTGTATTGTGAGAACTGTAGTGTTTAAGGTCTAAATTTTAGCTGCTATTCACAGATCATTATTTTCAAAAAAAAATGTATGATCTGACTATTTGTCACTGCTTTTCCATATGAGGCACACACACTATAGATATGAAGTCTGATGAGTATCACACAATCTTTTTTACTGAATATGTCATTCTGTAATGAAACTTTCTCTTGGCGTACAGAACATGCCCGAGAGTCACAATGTTCTGAAAGGTCCCATGACATTAAAATATGCAGCAGATTTATTAATTTTTCTCCCGCTGGAAGGAAAAATGGGCTGGTGCCGTTAAAGGGACAGTCACTTTATAATGAGCTTTTGTCTGAAAGCTATTAATTGCTCTTTTATTTCATTAATAATTTGGAAATTAGTAGGCTGTAATATGATTTGATCCAAAGAGTAGTATATGGTATATATATCCTGAATACTGTGGTTATAAGATTATAATTATCATATATATGATCCATATTTTATCATAATTGATCTGTGTTAGGACATTTTTGTCTGTATATACATTATTACATGCAGCTTTTTAAAAAATATGTCTTCTTTGTATATCCTCATTTTATTATATTATGATATTGTGAAATATTGTAAAGTCATTCTGTGCAAATAGAAGCTTACTACTAGACAGAAGACATGCTCTTAGGATATTTGATCTCGTCTCTCTCAGTGAAAATCGATCTCTGACTGATTGAGCCTACCGGAGGGCTTCTCTTTCCCATCATTTGTATTTTGCGACTGACTGCAGTTTCTGCGCTGCTGCTGCTCATACGCAATCCCTGGATAGGTGGTTGCCATGGATTCCTGGGTCACATGCGTGGGTTTCCTATAGCCAGAAGCAGCAGAAGATGCTTGGACCAAAAATCCAGAGCCATTTTCATTCAAGAAAAAGAGAGGATCCGCTGTGGATTACTTGCTGACTGGGTGGACTGGCTACACCCGTCTGCTCATTTCAGGCTTTTTTTTTCCCCCAGAAAAAAAACAACAAAATCTCCTGTGTCCTCTTTTGATCATTTCAAATTCGCAGCAAACCGGTTTTGTTCACATCCATAGACTGATCACAGGAATGAGTATAGAAATTCCTGAAGGACTGACGGAGCTGTTACAGAGCTTTACCGTGGAAGTATTGAGGAATCAGCCCAGGGATTTGCTCGAGTTTGCGTTACAGTACTTCACCCAGCTGAAGGACAGCAAGACCAAAGAGGCCTCCTTTGGCAATGACCAAAATTCGGCCCCACGACCAGGAAAAGCGGTCAATTTCATTGACGAAGCCATGCAGATCGATTCGGAAAACGGAGAGGAGGAGGAGGACGACGATGACGAGGAATTCATAGGTGGGCTATGAGATTTATACTACGTCAGGCAGACAGTGAGCGTGAATGCGGGTGATTTTTATGTATTTGTGATTCTAAGCATGTATGGCTGCTGTGTGTCGGAGGATGAGGACCACAGTGGTCGCAGTGATGCTCCGCCGCTCGCCTGCCTGCATCCAGCAACTCTGTCATTCTCCTTATATGGTCAGAGAGGCTGACTGATGCTCCATGTCTTGATCTTCATCTCAACACACGTTTCTGTGATAAAGACTGCCTCAAAGGACAGCGGCTGCACAATCAAACGACAGTGTTCTGTTTGCTTCTTTTCCCTAAAAAAATCCCAGCACATTTGGCTCATTTGAATATTTTCTGTTGCAGGTGTAGGCCTGTCGGGCCTGTACCCTTATTAGCTCAAATAGGAGAAATATGACAAAGCAGACAAAGGTAGAGAGTAAAAGCTCTGCTGTATGGTACAAGCAATGCACAATGTGACTTTGACAGCCCTACATTATTTAGTGTTTCCTAAAGTATTTAACACAATGGCCGGTGAAGGATTGCAATGAGATGCAGCAGCAGCAGCAGCATCATCCCAGAGCTGTGACACAGCATCCCAATGAGAAGTGGGGTCTGCAAGACTGGCTGCAATGGTTATATAAGGACAATTATGCCACATTCAATTGCTAAATTATTTGTTGGGTCATATCCCATCACACCTCTGCTGTCTCTATGATATTTCAGTGAGCACCCCAGTCAACAGTCTCTGGCAGCTATTAATGGATGACACCTCCTTTCTAATGTAGATTTTATACCGACCTATTGTGTAGGAGCTTGGCACTTTTAGCTCTGTTTTACATTTGAATTTTATTCTCATTTAAATTTCATTCGAATCCACTTCAGAGCAGCTGTCCTTATTCAGGTTCTGCACAGATTAATTTGGATCCTTAATGAGCGCAGAGGACTACACATGGAGCCTACTGCTGTAGATTCAGAAACACAGTGACCCTTTCCAGTAATAACTGAGCTTCTGTCAGTTTAATGCGTGTTTCATTTTGCTTTGCAGCCCCAGTGATAAACAGATTCATCAGAAGAGCATCAGGTGAGTTATCATTTGCTGCCTATTAGAGTTGGCTGTTAAAAACATCTTTTGTCCAAAGGAAATCTCTGGACAGTGTCAATGCTGAAAACACAAAAAAACTTATTTGATAGATGAACTCTGAGGCTGCGTCACATTTGCTCCAGCAGGAGTGATACTAAAGTATTTTTCCATCTGTCTTTCATTACTGTCTTCTTCATGTTATAACAGTGCTGATTTATTGGAGCTGTGAAAGCATTTGTCACGAGTCTGGTTAATAAAGTCAGTCAGCGATGCAGGTTGGGAGACAGATCAGGACAAATGGTGCTGCTAAAAATCACATCTTACTTATTGTAATAGTAAGGTTTTAGCTTCACAAGAAAACATTTGCTGTAGTTGGATTGATGGATGCATGTTTGTTTATATAGAAAGTGTGAGAATTATCCATTATAATTTAAGTATATTTCTTACCTTTTCTCAACAACTACATAAGCTTCGCTTACACTGCACACTGTAGGGTTCATTTATTTTTTTCAGTTTATGGCTAGGTTATTCCATGTAAGTTTGTTACTGTTACCATATCTTGATGTTAAACAATAGAAAGGAAATGTGATGTGAGAACCCCTCAAATCCCCATTATTAAGATGAGAAAAGTGGTATTTTTGAAAGATTTATCCCATGAATTGGTGCTAAATCATTCTTTTTTTTGACTGAGATGAAATTCTGTGCTGTGGGCCACCTGAATATGAACATTTATTTTTCAGACTTTGTGTACGATGTCTGTTTTTTTCCCCAAAATCTGTATTTATAAATGTGTATATTGTGTGACACACATGGTGGACAGCTGCACCATCTCTGAACAAAACACACGTTTCACACAGTAATAAGCATTTTTATGAACACCATCTTACACAACAGGCTGCAACCACCAATCAGACACGTTCGACATTCACACTGTCGCTAGTTGCATTAATAAAATGAGACATGCAAGATATTCAAATATCTTCAGAATGCAACCAAAGACAAAAACAATAGACACAGACAGACAATAGACACAGTAAATGCTGCTCATCAAAATGACAAGTTTAAACGCCATTCATTTGTTGATCTCTATCTTGCAGTTTGTGCTGAAGCGTTCAATCCTGATGAAGATGATGAGGACAAAGAGCCAAGGGTAAACGAAGTCACCTGTCACAATTGTCTAGTTTACAGTTTCAGTTGAATCTGACAAACATTAAAGATGGTAGCTCTGAATCGGAATAAAACGTTGAACAGTATGACACCTTCTGAGAGATTATACCACTTCACAGGACTGTGTTTTATCTTGCAGGTCACCTACCCAAAAACTGATGAGCAGAGACAGAGACTACAGGAAGCATGTAGGGACATTCTTCTGTTCAAGAATTTGGATCCAGTGAGTGGTTTATTCCATAAGCACTCTGTACTCCCTTGGTTTCTGCCCTGCCATCTCTTCAATTACACAAAGGAGAACATGGCCTACAGCCAGCAGCTTTTTCCCCCTGTATGCTCAGTGTGCTATGCATGACTTGTAGAGAGTTTTCAGTAGCTGAAACAGAACATGGTGGATTCTGGACAATTGCTTCAGATGTCTGACTGCCATTTTTTTATTTGTATTTTATTTTTTTTTGCCATCATAGGAAGAGATGTCTCAGGTGCTGGACGCCATGTTTGAGAAGTTCTGCACAGAAGGGGAGCACATCATTGATCAAGATGACGATGGGGACAACTTTTATGTTATTGAAAGGTAATGATTCATGTTGCTTTCACAATATTACTCACTCTTTTAAAGAAAGAAATCAGATCATAGATTGTTACAAATTAAACTCGGTAACATAGTCTGACTGACAGATGTAGATCACAGATGTAAGCCTGCTTTCTCTGCCCCTTTTTGCTATTTTTGTGTTACTCCCTCACTTGCCATGGGGAAACAATAACAACAGACACCAGACTACAACTTCAATGCTGAAAATTTTGAATTTTGATGAAGGCTTGGATGGTTGTTAAGCACCACTGCTTGTCTTTTGTGTTTTTTTTCTGTAATGAATTAGCCAGTTTAATGACAGTACTGGCTTCTCTGCATGCAAATGTTCTGCCAGAACAATTTCTCTGTGGCTATTTTGCAGTGGCACTGTTGTTACATCCATTGCTTAGCTGTGCTCAGGATGATTGATTTTAAGAAATACAAATGAGCCGGAGTGTTTTTCTCCCATAACAGAATGAGACAGAGGTGCAGCCAGACCATTCTGTGTTGCAGAGTTCTGTGTTGCAGAATAGTGTGGCTATGTGAGACTCTTTGTAAAGTAAACCCTAAAGCTTTTCTTAAAGATCATTGAAAACACCAATATGCAGTTGTTACACTTTGATATTTTTTTCTGATTGATTATTTTTTTTCTCTTCACTTTCCATTCAGTGGGACGTTCAACATTTTCGTGAAGGTTGATGGCACGGACAAGCTGGTAGGCTGCTATGACAACAGAGGCAGCTTTGGAGAACTGGCGTTGATGTACAACACCCCCAGGGCAGCCACAATAATCGCCACCTCGCCTGGAGCCCTTTGGTGCCTAGTGAGTAAACTGTCACATCCTCCTGTAAGAGCACAGTTGGGTCCTTACTCGGATTTTATAACATGCTGTGCTGCCAGTTGTTGAGATTTGAATAAACACACAGGTTGTCTGTGGCAGAGTGAGATCACAATATCCAAGTGGGACACACTGGATGCAGCAAAAACTTAGAGGACACTAATCATACCTCTGGATATGATGAAGCATGTTCTTCAGTGCTTATAGTAAACTAGTGAGTGCAAAAACATGTATATTTATGATTGTTAAAGTATTTGGGTTTTGTGGCTCAGCACAAACAAACAAACTTGTCTGTTTTAGCAAAATGTGAGATGTGCTGACACCATCCCAGAGCAGACACATGTCAAGGTTAAAACATTTCATGGCTATGATCCTAATAAAATAAAATTTCAGTTAAAAGGTATTTTGTTTCAACAGCACAAAACTGCTTTATAAATAGTGGCCATAACAGCTGCTGTGAATATTCCTTTGCTACTGGATTTGGTTCTGTGAAGCAGTTTATTAGCTGATGACTCAGTGAGGGTCGTGTCCTTAAAACGTGGGTACCAGCGTTGTTATGTTGTCTCTGTGCAGACGGGTTAGGTTGCTGCTGTATCTCCTGTTGAATTGAACATTTGTAATGTGCGTTTAGGTCTGTGAACAAGCAGGAAGGTCTGTTCAACCAACAATCAGATGAGGCAGAGGAGGCACTGTGCTGAGCAAACAGTCGACTGGAGTGGGTCTTTAAGATTGTAATTAAACGTGTAAGTAGTTAAACTTATGACAGCCTGGTCGGATATTAAATCTGCAACAGTGTGAGTCTGACCACTTCGCTGTGGGATTAGGGCCTTGTTTGCTTGTTTAGGAAAAGAGAAAAGATTTGCCCGCTAGAGGGCGCTGTAGTCAGCTGCATATGTCCCCAACAGTGCCACTGCATGCTGTCAGCTCACATTATGTACGTTCATCATTTGTGTTTTCTTCCAAAATTATATATCACTGAGCGATTTCTAGAGGTTTGTCTCTGAAAGCAGCAGAATGCCACTTGGCTGCTGTTGCTCTGCTTAGTAAAATCTGGCTAACAGTGACTCCTGCTGCAAAATGTTGTTTCATGTGAATTATTGTCTGGTGAATGGATGCCAGAACAGTCTGGAACTGTATTTAAAACCTAAAAATCCTGATGGTGCCTGATTTTCATCTGTGATGTTTGTTATTATTTCTCTGATACCAAGGCTCATGATGTGTCATCAGAAAAACGGTTTTACTTGTTGGTGACACCGAATAGTCCCGAGAGGAGATTCCACCAAGCACCAGTTTGATCAGACTGACTTTGGCTCGGTTGGGCAACAGAGATAGCAGGAACAAATTATTGGAGTATACAGGAGAAAAGAGAGGGCTTTTGATATAAAAGATACTCAAAAATGTTTCCTTGACATTTACGCCGATACATGTCGCAACTGAGGGGGAAGAATTGTATCTTTAAACAGGACTTTCTGCTCTTAAGTATAAATCTGTGTTTCAGGATCGTCTGACATTCAGGAGGATCATAGTGAAGAATAATGCCAAGAAGAGAAAGATGTACGAGGCGTTCATCGAAACACTACCGCTGCTTACATCGTTAGAGGTTAAGATTTGCTTCACTGTCCAGCATAAACAAAGTGCATGATACATTTACAGTAAAAAGTTGCCAACCAAATATCCTTTCATCCACAGCTGTCAGAGAGAATGAAGGTAGTAGACGTGCTATCCACCAGGGTGTACAGTGATTCACAGCAGATTATTGCTCAGGTGATGAATCGGTTCTTTGATAGCTTTTTAAAAATTGTCTCCTTTTATCCACTTTTCGTCTTTTACAACTACCTTATCGCTTTGTTTTACAGGGTGATTTAGCAGATTGCTTCTACATTGTTGAGTCTGGCCAAGTTAGAATCACCATGAAAAGAAGCCGGGTATGTTTGCTAAATTGGTCTTAAATATTTTTTAAGGGTGTAAACAACCCTATGATACCAGAATACATTGGCGTTTTCTCACATCCTTTAATGCGTGCTTCTTTCCTGCCAGACAAAAAAAGACCAGGAGGAAGAGGAGGTGGATATCACCACATGCTCAAGGGGCCAGTATTTTGGGGAGTTGGCTCTTGTCACAAACAAACCCAGAGCTGCATCTGCCTACGCTGTGGGGAGTGTCAAATGCTTGGGTACATTTTGTGCAATTTTACATTCAATCAACCCTTTCCTAGTGCACCAGTTATTATTCTCCCTAAATAATGTCCGCCTCTGTTCTTCGTTTTCTTTTGACAGTCATGGACGTCAAAGCCTTCGAGAGATTGCTAGGCCCGTGCATGGACATCATGAAGAGAAACATTGCTAACTACGAGGAGCAGCTGGTGACCCTGTTTGGAAGTAGCCCTGAGATTGAGCAACAAAGTGCATGAGGTGATTCCAATGGACCTTGAAATGGGGAAAAAAAAGGCTTGTATGGATGTTTTCCCCATAATCACTAAAACAGCTTTTCTTACAAGAAATGTGAATATCCACCACACTACAACATTTGAGTGTCAGATATTTAAAACAGACTAGGTCAGATTCCCACGTGAGGCGAGGTTCAGTTTAGTAGAGTTTGCCACAGAACGCTGAGACTGAAGTAAGCCAAAGCGGAGTTGCTTAAAGCTTGTTTAAATGACATTTCTCACGACTCTCACCTTAAAAATGTAACTGTGCATTTTACTTGTCAGTGTCAGGTGCATTATTTGTTTGTAAATTGAACACTTTTGTTAACTTTTCACCTTTTCTCCACAGTGTTATAGCTACACCTACAGTATGATATCGTTTGTAAATTTCTAAACATCATTTGTTCAAATCAGATGCCAAAGCTAATTTCTTACTGGACAATTTTGAGCGATTATGTCACATTTTCTTGTGCACTGGTATGAGAGCCCCGACCTGAGAAAGGACAAACAGTTTTTAAATGAACAACATCTTTCTCATTTTGATTACAACAGAATGTAGACTTGGCAGTACCTTAACATTTTTACAAAAATACGTTTCTGTTTAGTGTGACATTGAATCCCTTGAATACATGCTCATAAACTATTTCATTGTTGGTAAGTGTTTGTGGCTGTTAGCCTAATACTATGCTTTTACAACAAAGCAGACTTCAGAGAGATAGCTGATAGTTTTGTAAGAATATACAACACATTGCTGTACAATTTTAAAACTGAGTATTTACTGTTACGATATAGGCCCACTTTTAACTGAATAAGTTGCCCCACTAGATTGTAGTCATTATATGCGATGTCTGAAGACAATTGATTTTTCTGTGTTTTAATGTAAAATTTAGGTCATACTGTTTTTGTGTGGGTGAAACATACATTATTAAGACATTCATTATTGCTGTCTACCTCTGCCAACAACATATAATGTTTCCATTCAACAGAAATATAAAGTGGGTTCTTTCTTCTTCTTCTTCTCTCTCTCTCTTTTTAAATTAACAATTGAAGTCTTCTGTATTTGTCTGCAGCTTAAATTTAAATTAAAAACTCGGTTTAAACATGCTGGTTTTATTTCCCCCTCCTCGTTGTACTGGTAATTTTTGAAGGCAAAACCACAATACTGGCTAAAAGTACTGTATGTTTCACTTTTCATGTAAATAAAGAACATTTTATATCTGTGTGTCACATAATTATTTTTTTCAATGAAGCAAAGGCACACTTTCAAGGCTTTTCATTCAATATTTGGTCACTCATTCACCATTCTTTCATTCATTCATTACCCTAAGAGTCATTCATTAGATGTTCATTCAGTAGATCTTGTACTTAGAGAGTTAAAACAAGGACTCACTTACAATGGTGAGGAAATAATCTAAAAAAAAAAGTGTACATGTAGTTCTTATGTAGTTGCAACATTGCAGAGAAAAAAAATAATCATGTATTGTTACTGTTATTGCCAATCAGCTGTTACTGGGTAGTAACAGGCATATACTTTCATCCAATGATAGGATGATAAACAAACTAGCTCCCGCCTTCCTTGTTTTTCTCAAACCTATCGACCAATAGGCGATTAAGATTGTTGTTATCGACGTACTCATTCACCAATAGGAAGCTTCCTCTGGAAACATTCATTCCCACCCCTCGACTGAATGCCACAGAGTTTCTCGATGGCGACAGGACTGGTAAGTGGGAAGTTGACTACTTTTTTCGAAAAAAATAATGGTTCAAACTATTTTTTAACCTAATTGTCGTGTGATCCGTGCATTTGCAGTTCTATTGTTGTGTTTTAGCGAGGTTGTCACGCGTTAATTTGACGTCGACTGGCAGGTTTAGCTCGACAATGTTTTTTTCGCTGTGACGCTCGTTGTTTTGGTGATAACAAACCCACCCGACAGCAGTTTTATGTATTAAAACAAGTCTTCAAATGGGTGAAAGCATGCTTACATTAATGTGAGCGTGTCGTCGAAAGGCTTCCATAGGTTTTGCTGTCATTCATTTTGAACGGGGGAGAGAGAGGTTGCGTCATGCCTCAACTTGTTGACATTCTTTTGTTTACAGTGTTAGACCCTACAGCCTCTGGGTCTGAGCGGAGGGTTCTGCTGCTGCTGTTGGGGAGTAGGGGGAGACTAGGCCTGCCCTTCAAACCGTCTTTTTACACGAAATAACACTTTTGAAGCGTTTTATTAACGATATGTCGCTGTTGCATCCGCGTTGACGAAGTCAAAGCCACGGTTTGTCTGGACGTGCAGCGACGGCGGATCGTTTGTCAGAACTAAAATGACCGTTCGTTTTGTCTTCTAATCTGATTATTTGCTCTTAGCAGCTTCTTTTATGTTTGTAGCGATTTTTCTGCCATTGTAATTTGCCAAAGACAACTTAAAAAAAAACAAATGAGCTTGAAGTATTTAATTCTGTCATCGACATTCTTTCACATATTTTTTCGAACTTCGTGTTTTCCAGCTTTCGTTGGCCACTTTTCAAGACGGATTTCTGCTATTTATCACTTTTACTGCGCAGTTATGAATGAATGAGCTCTGGTACGCATGCGCCAAGCCCTTTTAAGTTTATAAACAAGGCCTCCACGCAGCGAGTCACATGACTAGTCACAGAGGTTTACTGTGTCGACTCAGAGACAAAGGATTCCCTAAAGCCTGCCCACATTTTCCATCATATTGATGCCTTACGTGAAATTCAATGAATGCATGCTTTTTGGAGTATTTTTATTTGCCGTGTTTAGTATCCTTTGACAGTTTAAGTGTATTACATTGTTGTTATTTTTCTTCATTGATCATTTTGCAGTGTCTTAATAATACATATTACTGAACAAAACTCCACAAACCACTATACTACGTATGTATATGATTAAAAAGACGTCTTCATCATTAATCAAAAGTGGTTACTGTATAATTTAACTGAAATGACATTGTAAATAGAACTCAGCCACAGTTTCACCTTGTGAAAGCTCTAATTTTGACTTTTTGTTTTGCCTAAACCAGCTGATGTGTCAGAGTTTGCTGATGGAAGCTGAGTAAGCTGAACTACAGCCTGTTTAGAGAAAAACAGAGGAAAGCATTGTGAGAATGGACGAGTCCTTTGATCCCCTTAAATGTAATGAGGACCTGCCTTCCTCACCTGGGTGCCACATGGATTATGGTAAGATCTGCAAGAATTAGCAACCTACAATTACGCAATCTGAGATTTTTAGATATTTAATTTGAGTATTACTGCAATTTCTTCCAAGATGACATGCCAGAGCTGCAGGAAGTGGAGGAGGACCAGAGGTCTCCGGGGTTGTTTCAGGTTGGAGCTGTGTCTCATCAGGAGCTCAGCAGCTCCCCGAACACCAACTGGCTCGCTGAGCTGGCCAACATTGCCACCAGTCCTCAGAGTCCTCTGGTAAAGGATGCCCCTCACAAGAGGTTTGTGCAAATCCATAGCAGCTTAAAAATCAGTGAAGTGTAATAAATATAAATACAAAGGCAAAACTGACACGCGTGAAAACAGAAGCACAGACCAGTACACCTGGGGGTATTTCACAAAGCAGGCTTGGCAAGATAGAGACACAACTTAAAAAATGTGTTGTGAAATATCCCCAGAAATTCAGCTGTTAATGATCATTATGACCAGGCTAAACTGGCTGGCTACATTTTTTAATAGGCTTAAATTAAACTGTTTATTTTTCAAATATCCATTCCAATATATATATATTTGCTCACGATAACATTCTGTTCATGTCTGATAAATGTATCACTACTCTAACTATACTTGATTTACAAGTAACAAAGGAACTACTCATATTTATGACATTGTCATTATTTTCAGATCATCTCCAGTTCACATCTTTGGCAACAGTAATAGTTTACATTCCTACGCTCGGCCCCCGTTGGCCAGTAGCGCACCCAACCCGTCCAGAGGCCATCTCAGGGAGCGCAGGCGTGTCAGGGTAACCTTTCACTTCCAACCTCAGCCTCTCAAAACCTAAGAATCATCCATTCCTGTAGGCCTAGTTATTTTTTCCTGGTAAATTCTGTATAGCATGCTGATTATTTTACGAGTGTCATTGTAACATGTTTTTTCTTTATTATCTACAACAGGCCAGCAGTGAATCAGAGTCTGGGGTGTTCTCAATGTCCTCTTCATTTTCTGATGATGAAGACATGGCCTGGTCTCACTCTTGGCCCTCCACAGCCTGGCATTGCTTCCTTAAAGGTGCATACATACACACTCATGTCCATAAGCATCCACCAGTGTGCATACAGACACATGGGCAGGCACGCAGAAACAACTTTTTGAAGGATATGTTGGAAAAATTATTTTGAGATTTCATGCTTTGCAGCATAATGGCACAAAGTCTAGTGTAAGCATATACTCTTCAATAAGAAATAGTCACATCATTCATTAATGTTTTCTCCATGACATCTAAGCATCAGTGCGAAAGACAGCTGATTTTTTTGCTAATATGATCACTTGAGAAACACACAATGTTATAATTATTGATAAGTCAGACTATTCAGTTATGTAGCTGAATAGAATTTTTAATTTTTACTGACCGAAAAAACACTGATTGTGTAATCTACTACTCAATCAAAATCCTTTTGGATGGACAGGAACTACTGTTTATGTGTTTTAGCAACTAGAATGAACATGAATTCAAAAACACTTGAAAAGCACATCTTTCCTCTGGTGTCCAAACTGCAGTATTGCATCCATTTACGAGCATTCTCTTACCCGTATCAACACAAGTCTGCTTATCCACGCTGTTACATTGTTGTGTTGATATTCAGGAACTCGCCTGCGCTTCCATAGAGGTCCGAATGTGGAGTGGCAGGAAGCTGATGAACTTGGGGATTCAGATGATGACTCAGATGATGAAACCATGATGCCGTCCTCACCCTCTCCCAAAGTAAGGAAACCAATAATGGCCTGAGCATGTCTTAAAATAATTCATACTCACCTGACAAGAGAAAGAAAAGATTCTGTGTTTGCGTGTGTGTATATAATATACATTACATTACAATGGCTTGGATTGGCCACAAGGTGGTGACAGTCTGATAGTATAGTTCAGTGACTGGGTTACTGAAGTAGTCATTACACCAGCTCCAACCATAGCCATATATTTGACTGACAAGAGAGAAGTTTATGAAAACATGTTTATGTTCTGAGATTTGGAACATACAGGATTGATAGTTCATCTAAAATGTAAAACTCCGTGTATTAGATGTAACTTGAGTGCCATCCACTGGTGGCCAAATAAATTACAACAAAAATAGTCCTAACGTTTTAAATGATTTCTTTCACTGATTTCCACTGGTGGTCTCATGACATACAACAGAAACTGAGTTTTCACACAACCAGACTCTAATCTGTTTCTATACCAATTCCACTGTTTGCTCCTCTTGCTGGTGAATGCAGACTTGTTTTATTAGCTTTTTTCCTTTATTCACAGAGATACGGTTTAGATGGACTGAAGCTGGTGAGTCACGAAGAGACGCTATCTTTTGGTCAGGCAGTTCTTAAACTGACCTTTGACCCGGGCTCACCAGATGAAAGCCTTCTCACTGCTGAATGCCGACTGGATCATCCATTTTTTGTCAAAAATAAAGGTACAATAACACCTTTTGACTCCTGTCTGTACACAAATATACTCATGTAAATAGACTTTCGGATTTCATGTTGTTTGAGGAAGAGCAGACATTAAAGCTTTGGTAGCATGGGAGCAAAGCAACATTTCATCTGGTTTGTATTTAAATGAACAGCTTTCGGCCCAAACTAATCCGTAGTACACCATCTGTCTTTTAGGGTGGTCTTCCTTTTATCCAAGCCTTACTGTGGTGCATCATGGGATCCCTTGTTATGAGATGCAGCTGGGAGATGTGTGTCTGCCACCAAACCACCCAGATGCCATTAACTGTGACGACTCAGTCGTCTTTGACACTTTCAGAAGGTACACTCTTAGCATAATTATCGAATTCCTGTGTGTCTCACCGTTTTTGCTTCATGTCTGTAATGGTCATGTGATCCCTAGGCAGCAGTGGAGGTGGGGCGGGAAGGAATGTGTTGAGTTGTTGTAATGGAAGTTATTTTAGTATTACTTAGTATTTTTTTTGTGTGCGTTGGATTGACTCATAATGGGATTAGAGGGTGGGGGTGCAGTGGGTTGATTGGAAAAAAGAACTTACTTTATATTTCTTATATTAAATATCTATACATTGCTACTGTGCACATCTTTACCTAACATACAGAATGCATCCCTTACATCTCCTGTTTAGCTTATAGACCCCCGGTGTATTCTTAACCTGAGTATTACTTTACAGAGCAAAATTGTGCCGCACAGGAGAAGTGAAAATCTTTCAACTGTATATAAATGCACTTAAATGAAACAAAAATAGCTATACACTGCATTAATTTAGTAAGAACACATTCACAATATTTTACATGCACATTAATTCTAGACACATTTGGTACCAAACAGTCAATGTAGACACCAGAAAAAGTTAATTGTATTATATAAATATGACAGAATAAAGACATCTAATATTTACGCCCCACTTTTCCGTCCTGTCTCCTGCAGCTATGACTTCACCCCACTAGACTCCTCAGCAGTGTATGTTCTCAGCAGCATGGCTCGTCAGCGGAGGGCCTCCCTGTCCAGCGGTGGTGCTGTCAGTCCAGACTGTGATAAACTTGAGCGCTCGTGCTCCCCACAATCCTCCAGTAGCAAATCAAACCGGAGTCACAACTCAGGGACAGCCAGTGGTGCCACGCCTACAAAATGCAAGCGGCCAATGAATGCCTTCATGCTCTTTGCCAAGAAATACAGAGTCGAGTACACGCAGATGTATCCTGGGAAGGACAACAGGTGCGCAAAAGTCAATAAGCGAGTCAGATGGTCTAATTTAATAGTGATCCTCTCTGTAACATCTTAGGAGTGAGTCATACTCGCCATGTGTTTCACACAATTGCCCCACATTTAGCCCTGAGAGTGGATGGATGTCTTACCTCTGATGTGTGTAATAGATAAATATTGAGCAGAGAGTTGCCAGACTGGAAACAGAAGATGATAACAGTTTTGTATAATGTTCAGGTTTCCTTATCTTTTTAAGGAATCATTTTCTTGGGCCTTTTCACATAATGGTCATGGCATACAGCTGTTTTTTTCATTTGGGAATCATGAGCTAAAGCTAACGCATTCTTCTCTGTAGATTTCTCCTTTAAAATATACATTAATGTGCAAAACTTTACTGCACTTTAGAGATGTAAATTCTTATCCATCATTCAGTATTATAAGGGAGGAGTCTGATTGGCTCCAAATGTATTCTGCAGCTTGAAAACAGTCCCAAATAGTCATACCTAAAGCACTATCACCAGTGACAGAACGATGAAGGAGTCCTGCAGCAGATGTTATGTTCCCCACAGAGCCATGATGTCACTATCATTGAATCAGGATGTGACTGCATAGAGGCAGTCGTGCAGGTGATGCCGCCAGATATTTGTGATTCAATTTTTCTCTTTTTGTTGCACTTTTGAGGGGTGGCATAGGTGTAAATAGGTATGGCTTGGTTGTCTTCTGTGTGGCCCTGTGATAGACTGGCGACCTGTACACTGCCTTCGCCCTGACTCAGCTGGAATAGGCCTTTTCAGTAACACACATCGCACAAAGCGATTACAAAGCAACCTTTTCCCGACATGAATGAGTGAACATGAACGTAGCAATTGCACAGAAAATTGCTAGAATGATATTATGAAATCTAAAGTTACCTAGAGATGCTGCTCCAGTGCTGTTAATCTTTGTGTGGAGCTCGTCATCAGTTTGCATCACAAAGTAAATGAAAGAAACACCGTTACTTCAGAGAATATAAAAGGCAGCCCTGCACAAACATGTGTCCAGCATAGTGGTACCCACAGTGGGACTGTCGACCACTCACATCAACTATGATTAGCTTTGCAGCCTACATTTTCTTACACTGTACTGGTGTGGTAATTTATGGAATTAAAGGACACTGTTGAATGCAGGACTTACCCAAATCCCCTTTTGTTTTGAATTGCTCGTACCATTCGATGATCATTCGCTGTCGTAAAAACGCTAATTGTGCACGAAGTTAGCTTCCAATTCACAGCCCCTATTACAGCAGTTGACAAAAACTTGAATGAAAATTTATACAACAGTACAATGAAGCAAACAACTCTCTTTATCGGATCCATTTACTGTTGTGAAAGGACGTTAAGAAATTTAAGGACGCTTACTATTTATCTGGAAATCTGCCAAGTACAAAAGTAGTTTTTAAGTATGAAGACTATGAAGGACTTCTTGTGCTGAAAATTGCTGAGTGGTTCAGGCTAGAGCTGTCAGACCCAGAGTATGTTTTAAAAGTCCATGACACATTATGTGAAGCTTTGTAGTTCCTAACAAAGAGAATTCCTCATGAACCCCTGAAAGCCCAAGGGCAAGGAGAAGCAGAACACTGTAACCAAGAAAAAAAGTACATTGGGATTCTTTGGGCCATGCTTTCAGTACTGCTATTATATTAAAAATGTATTGATAGAGAACGGGTCTTACACTAGTGGGTTACCAATTCTAATACCTGGAGTGGTAGCAAACCTGAAGGACAAATGCTCTCCTCCTTTAAGAACCTAGATTTAAGGGGCCAAGAACAATGCATTCATCTTTAAACAAGATTTAGACAATTTTGTTAGCCCTGTCAGCACATAAGATAGAAGATTTCCCTCCTGAACTTTATTTTCTTTTCACTCGGCTTACCAACTTAAGCTGTTGCAAAGCAGGAGTGATTCCAGGTACAGTCTATCAAACCTTAAGTGCAGTTTCCTTTTCCTGCACCATCATAATCTAGATGTTGTTTGTCTTTGTCATTTCTTCAGAGCTTCAGTTTAAATATCTGTAGGGCTGTGTTTCCGTATATTCCCAAGACCAAAAGGAAATGGATCAAATGGTGAAGGAAGACAGATTGTATCAAGGCAAAAATCTTGAAAACTTAAGTCTCTGTCTGTCTCTTACCTTTCACTCTAGAGCCATTAGTGTCATCCTGGGTGACAAGTGGAAGAAGATGAAGAGTGAGGAGAGGAGGATGTACACCATGGAGGCCAAGGCTCTGGCTGAGGAGCAGAAAAGACTCAATCCAGACTGTTGGAAACGTAAAAGAACCAACTCAGTAAGGCTCAAATTCAGTCAATGTTACCATCCAGTAGCTTTTTTTTTTTTTTTTTTTTTTTAGACAACTTACACATTCAACAGGTGACCACACCCTCATGCACTCTTGTTCTCTTTCTATAGGGTTCCCAGCAGACCTAGATAATCCCCCAGAATCCCCAGCTGCTGGTGTTTTAGCATGGAGAGGTGCTGGACAGAGTCTAATGGACCGCTTGATGCCTCTTTGCTCTCCTGTATTCTTGAGACTCAACTGTGATGCTGAATTCACTCGCTTTTATAACCTTGAAACATTATAGTGACAAACCAGAATTATAAAATGTATACAAAACCATGTAATCTAGTCACTAACAGTGCATATATTTTCTTATATCTTTAATGTCAAAGACGTCTTATTCCCCTGAAATAAGAATGACCCTCTCATTTGTTTCAGGTTGTTTCATATTCAGTGGTGGAAAAAAATGAAAAAAGACAGCCTGTGGTGCTATGCTTCAGCGTAGTAGGAGCAGCAAACAAGTCTGTATTTATAACTGTAAAAAGGGGAATTTTCAATAACTTTTTCACAACAGTTGATATTTGTAAGATCCGACATATTGCACAGATTGGTAACCCTTTCATACATTTTGTATTACAGTATATATCTTCCGCTGAACTATGGCCAACAGTTTGTGATACTGTCCTGCCAAGTCTTTCGATTGTTTTTGTCCAGCCACCAGGCCATATGATGAGGAGGCTTTCAGCATGTGGTGGTGGGTTTACGCTCAGTCACAAAGCACTTCAGAGTTTCACTGCAAGTGTTTATTTCTCCTGCACTTTATATAAATATGTAATCTAATCCTATACAGCCATTGTATACTTGTGGAAACCATTTGTATAATACACCTAGTATCTTCGTAGTTTTGCCGTTTGGCACAATCATGGCCCTGCAGCCATGCTCTGCTTTCAGGTTGCTGATGAATTTTAAGTGCTTTGTTCATAATGTACAGGTCTCACAGCCCCAACAACCTCTTGCACAAAATATCCTTGTATCATATTATAAATAATTTTTTAAGCTTCTCATCACAGTGTTTGGTTCTTTTTCATAAACTGTAATCATGAATCATGGGGATGTTTGGCTTTGTGTTTGAATATATGTTGACATGTCTTTGCCCTTTTCTGCCCCTTGCTTTGTACGAATATCAGTTTGTCACACGAACAAGTGCGCGTCCTTGAATGAAACGGTGAAACAGGAAGATTTTTATATCAAGCTTTAAAAGCTCTTGATATCCACTGATCTTAATGTCCAACCAGTAATGCCTGATGCTTCCAGGTAACAACACAGTCGAAGTGTGTTTTATTCTTCTGTTTTTGCCTCCCATGAAGCAATCGTGTTGAAACAGGATTAGTCATTCTTGGGCTTAATGAGAGCAACGTTGAAGATTTTAACTGAATGTTGAACTCACTGGAACCTGGCCTCTTTTCTTGGAGATGCAAAACGATCTCAAAGGAAATGAAAATGAAAGAACACATTATTATAAGGTTTTAACTGGACAAAGGGTGATGAAATGACGTGTAAGATTTGCCAAAGTTCTCTGGCTAAGAGCTTTTGACAGGCTTTAATAAATTATGAAAACAAAATTGCTCATCATATGCCAATAATTTTATGATGCCACATACTTTGCTACAGCCAGAGGGTGCCATCACTCCATTTTTCCTCAGATATGATGCGTTTTCCCCATGACATAAACCTCCCCCGTCTCGATGCCCCTTTGTAAAAGATATTGTCATTATGAAGGTCAACACAAAGATATAACTGATGGTACAGCATCTTAAGGTTAGGGCGGTACACCATGTTTTAGCTGCATGAAAGGTAGCAGGAAACAATTGTGCTTTCACCCTGCTGTAAGCTAACAAAACAAGACCATTCCTCAAATGATTAATAGGCAGGGGAAGTTGTTATTTCCATGTTTAAAGCCATCCTTGGCTGCCTGTAGAAAGTGGCTAGTCTGAAGGAATGAGCGTTGTAGCTTTGCATGCCTCATGAAATAACAATGATCAACACCCTGCAAGCCTTTCAAGCATAGGAATCTAATTATAGCATATCGGCAGCAGGCCTCTCCAAAATGGTCGAAGTTTAATACTTTATGGGATTTTGGTGGGGGGGAAATGAGAAGTTGTGTCTGACGTGCTCCTGGCTGAACGCTATTGCGAGTTTAAATGGAAAAATACCCAATACCGTAATTGCGGTTGGAAATTAAGAGCATTTTTCAAATCTTGTCGCCGTTTTGTAAATTAAAACAATGTGTCTCTGCCAGAGGAGGCAGATCTCACCATCTAGAAGCGGAGCTGTCTTACTTATGAATGCTGCTGTGTAGATGCAGGGAAGTGCAGTAAAAACACATCAGTTCTAATGTCTGACTTCTAATGGCTGCTCTGCTGATTTTTAATAAAGTATTAAAAAATGTAAAAATATATTACTAACGTCACCTCAGTGAACATTACTAGAGAACATATTAAGATGCAGAGACAAGCAATGATTAATCCCAGCTGTGGCAAGTTAGATTTTAAAGTATGTGAAAGCAATTTTTTTAAAGAATTATATTGAGCATTTAAGTATAGCCAAAGTAAAGTAATCACCTAATTCATTTGAGGTCACTGAGCTGAAATTCGCACGGCAAGCCATCCAGGAGAAGCTTATTTTTGGACAAATGACTTGCATTTATGCATAAGGTCCCTTGACAGGAACAACAAAGATGGAATGAATACTAAAATGAACAATTAGAATGGCGAGAAACAAAGACAGGGAACATCACTGCTGCCTTCCTCCTAAATCAGAAGCTGCACCTTAATCAAGGCTTTCTAATTAGGGGCAATTAGCTTCGGTAATGCGCTGAGAGACAGCAGACTCTCAATGTTTTTGTAAGCACAAAATGTTTGTGTCTGACGGCCATGTCTAATTGGCATTTTCTTATGGATACATGACCGTTTTTTTAAGACGGGTCACTATTATTGTCGTACAAGATGTGTGCAGTGCAGACGGTAGCTATCTTCATTTTAATGTCAGTATATTACCCATTACTTCAAGAACCGTAGCGTGTCCATTTGTCACTTGTCCCAACTCACTGTGCAAGATACTGTGACAAAGTAGAAGGAAGGCACTGACACCACGAAGAAGGCTGCAGGAGAGGCAGATAAGTGAACCTTTTTTTCCCCCCTCCTTCTCAGCCCTCACCGGCAGCTCCCTTTTGCTATGACATTTGAAGAGAGCTGAAGCTTTTTGGAGGCTCCCTGGGATGTCAGTAGTGGTGAAGAGGAAGTTTGTAGCAGAGGGGTGAACAACAAAAGGGTCCTTTTTGCCACTTATGTCCTACAGTCTAACTCTTATGCTTGGATTCTATGGTGGCTTGTTTTCCTGGAATATACTTGTGTGTGTTGTCACTAATTGTGATTGCTGGTTTAAAATGCAATGCTAACACAGAAGCCCTCTGACTTGGCAACCAGCTAAAGCTGTGGGCTTTAAAGAAAGGGTAAGATTGATTGGGAAGAGTGGAGATTGCATCCTGTGCTTAATAGATTAAAAAGCAGTTTGGAAGATGGACCCTCCCCTGGTTTGTTTGTTGTTTGACCTATATAAAGACTGACGGAGATCCTGTTTATTTTAGCAAATGAAAAATCCTCTGTGCCGAGCATGTTTTCTTTTCCTTTATCGCAGATTAAATTTCTCACTTCTGTCTGTGCTACTTATTTTTCATCTATTTTAAGTGATGTGGAAGTGTTTCTGATGCTGCACCAGCTCTCGCCTTGAAAAATTCAATAAAGATGTAAATAGCAAAAAATGAAAAGCAACACCGTAGTGGTTATTGAGACGAGTCAGTGCTTTGTTCAATTTTAAGTTTACCTGAAACGCATAATAACGTAAATCATAATCCTGCTGCTGAGAACAGAGATTTTTGGCAACTCAGGTACGAAAATGATGGACAGCCAAACGCTCAACCTAAAAAAAAATATCTGTCAATAGTTCACTTTCATTCGACCTGTTAAGAGGCCAGCAAAGAGCAGTGAATGGTTGTTTTGTCACTTTTCATCACTCAAGTAGAAACTCAGCCACCCGGTGATATAAAATCGACTGCAGGGAGAGCAAGGTGTTGGTCCTCCCCATCACAGCTGTGTGGGAAGGACCAACACCTATCATGTCTGCTCACTGAGGTTAACCTTCATTCAGGAGAGAGCTGTTGATGCAGCGGCAGGATGCTGGTGGAGATCTGTCTGAAGTGCAGGTTACAAGCAAAGAGGAAAAACACTCAACCTTACAAACCACCTATTCTTCACATGACTGTTTTGTTTCCCAACTGACCTACCGATTGCAGCTGAATATGTCCTGTTACCTTTTTTTAAAGCAGCCATTTTTAATAATGACCCAATTTGGGGGTTTGACGCCAATACAGATTTTTAGACAGCAAAAAAATTGATTCAAATTCAGCCAATATTCTTTATAGAAATACATATAAAATTTTGGGGTCACTAGAGACTTATGGTGAAGGCACTGTTTTGAGCAGCGTCTGCTCAGCTGTGATACGTCTCTGCTACATGTGCTGCAGACAGTGAAAAGGACTCTGAAAGGATTGTAAACAAAGGAATCTGCACTCTGACAGACCAATTAAGAGATGACACCATTTATGAATAAACCTTTTTACTGCCTTATATTCTATATAATAAACGGCCCACACTGGGCACCATATGCTGTGATAGGCCAATATCAGCTCATAATATTGGTACAATAGTATATCACTATACATTAGTCTGGGTCTGATTTTCATCTATGTCAGACATTTGATACTTGAGCTATGTCTAATTGGCATTTTCTTATGGATACATGACCATTTTTTAAGACGGGTCACTATTATTGTCGTACAAGATGTGTGCAGTGCAGACGGTAGTGGATATGTTGAATATAAATTATAAATTAGCTGTGCTTTCTCACTCATTCTTCTTGCAGCTGAAAAAACAGACTGGTCTCACTGAAAAAGCCAATCACTGACCATCTTTAAATTCTGGCAAGAGGCTCCTGAATCTGATATAGGCGCTGCCATTTAAAAACACAAGCAAACACGGACACAACAAAACGCACTTCTTAGTATCCATCTA
The DNA here is from genome assembly GCF_021347895.1 of Acanthochromis polyacanthus. Taxonomy (NCBI): domain Eukaryota; kingdom Metazoa; phylum Chordata; class Actinopteri; family Pomacentridae; genus Acanthochromis; species Acanthochromis polyacanthus. The sequence goes on along the minus strand of NC_067120.1, from coordinate 15,170,664 downwards.
GTTGTACTTCTGTTTACACATGCAGCTTAACCCGAGCTGAGTTTATTTTACACTAATATCCATAGAATCACTGACTGACAAACAATGTAATAGAGACACTCTTTGTAAGTGACCTCAAGCATATATATGTTTTTCTAAGAAAGTAAAGAAATATGTTGCTCTTATCATACACATACCATTATATATGTATTAGGCTCATGTTGTTCCACATGTGGCTCCAGTAGAGGTGACCAGATATAGTTCTGCATTCATTTCTGCACAAAATAAAAAACACATTTTAATTTTGAGTGGACTCAGCAGTAGTACTGGTTGAAGAGAGCGATAGTTTTATATGAAATCAAATGAACAATGCATTCAGTGAAGTCTTTACACCAGCGCGTATGACGGTATTCAAAGAGAGCACATTCTGCTCCTCTTTTGTCTCTTTCCTTTTCCAACTATATTCTATAACCTGTCGCATTACTGTTCCTCGTTTGTCCTTTTATACTGCCCACATCTCTGCCAGCCTATTGCTCTCTCCCTTGTGTTTCGGAGCTCTAATTGGATGGTGTGTGAACACTGTGAAAGGAGGGAAAATCATTCCATTTTCTTGGTCCACAGGTTTCAGGCGAGAGAGAGCTGGATTGAATAAACTCCTGCTGATAGAATTTGCACTTTGCTCTGACAGCTGAACAACAGAATAGCCGAAAGGACAAAAATCACCTAAGAGTCAGACAAAGCTCGAGAGAATCTGGGGACACAACTGCTGTGTCATACTAATCCACACTAATGCTCAGAGCATAGCTGCTGCCCTGGATTATATACAATAGTAGCTAATGCAGTCAACACACATCCCAGACAGGTCTGTGCTCTGTCGTCTTCCAAATGACTATTTTGGCCAACTGGCCAGGTTTTGTCACAACTGTGTGACTTGACTCCTCAATATCGCACAAAGTAGAAATGATTAGACAATGAGAATTCAATAGAACATTAATCTGCAAGAGTTCTGACAATCAGTACATCATTTAAGTTGTTTATCAAGCATTCATGGCAGAATGTCAGCTCGATGAACACGGAGCGAATCACTAAAGTCATTAGAATTCATCCATCCATAAAATGTTGAGATACTCCCCAGGATAAGTAAAAACTTTGATCTGTTGGGGGTGTAGACGAGAAGTCAGAGGATCACCAAAGTAATTAAGATCATCTATGAACCACAGCAACATTTTCTGAAAATCCAGACTCTACCTGGACACACTGTGGACCACCAGACACACTGACATTGCCATCCTCAGAGATGTACCACGAGTATGACTAAAAAAAAAACGCTGGTTACAGCTTCTTTAACTCATTATTTACTTTTTTCTCTTTTGTTATATATGTGATGCTGCTTATGGAATGCTGTCTGACTCATCCTGAAGGAATTGTAGAAGCTGGCAGACATTTTGGAGGACATTCACACCATTCAAGATGTTGGATAAGGGCTGTGTCTGGAGACATCGTGCAGGTTATGGTAGGACTGAAACATTTTCATCTGCTAAAGAAGAGCAGCACATATTCTGCTGACATGAGACCGTGCTTTTTCTTGATGGATCATTAAACAATAGCAGCAAAAAAATGGGATAATTACTGCTGTGAGGATTTCATCTCTAAATCATTGTGATGAACATAAAATGGATGCGTGTTCTTTCTTCATACCTGTCCGTATCGTCACTCCTCTGTCTCCATGCTCCTCTCTCTGGTGAGTCTGACATTCATACAGCCTTCCCCTGCACAACGTCAAACAAATGTCTCCCATCTTTTCTGTACAGCTGAGAAAAGGATTCATCAGTGAAAAGGATTGTCCTCCATCTTGCAAGTGTCCAGTAAATGTGAGTTGTTGCCAACTGGAGTTGATTATGACACTGTTCTGTTAGATGAAGCCTCTGGTGTGGGTGATGAGATTGCAAAGCAGCTTCTGTCAGGTGATTCCTCACAGTTAGAGCAGACATTCTCTGGTTGTGCACATCATGGGTGGTGGCACGTGGTCTGCGGTCATGTGGCAGATTGTGTATTGTTGATTCCATTTGCCATTCTGTCTGAAATGATTTCTTCGGCAACAAATGCTGGACATTCCTGGGCCTGAACTGACAGCCAGCATCCACTATGCCAACAGTCCATTCTGATCTTTCATCTTGTCATCTGTGGCATCTTGTCATTTGAAGAAAGCTGCATTTTAAGGTGGTCTAATACAGTCACTGGTCAAAGACTGCTTGTGTGCTCACCACATTGTCAAATAATTGTCCTTTAGAAACACACCTGACCTGAGAATTTTGTCATCAACTGAACAGCACAATTTTCTTTTTTGTTGTTGTGCACAGTTGCATTAAAGCACTAGAGTGAGATGTTTAAGTTTTTGTCAAAGTCAGAAACCAAGAACATTTGCACACAGTTATATTTTTGTTAATATCCTTGCACAAATCTAAAAAGGTCTGGTGTATGAACAGCCACATTTACAACAAGAGCAATCCAAGATTTCTGACCTCCACCAAGGGAAGATGATACGAAGTTGGAAAATCTAAATCCGGATCCAGAATCCAGATCCTTAACCGGATCAACACAGAATTTGAATGGAGTCTTCCCTGGGCCAAGATCCACCTCTGGTGAAAATTTCATGAAGATCCGACAAGTAGTTTCCGAGAAATCCTGTCCACAGACACGCACACAGACAGACAAATAAGTAAACGGACCCGATCGCATAACCTCCTTGGCGGAGGTAATTAAGAAGTGATGAAACATTACAGCATTCTGTTTTTGTGCATTACAGATTTTACCTGCTTTCAGATACAATAGGCACATAGGGCAAATATACAGGGTTGAGTAAGGTGGTATTCAGACAGAATAAGTCGATTTAGTGCATTCTTAGAAACTAACAGGCTGAAAGATTATTTTAAAACATAACTATACATTAGTCTATAAAGAAGATAACTTTCGGAGCCACTTTTAATACTGTATAATGAAAATAAAAGAAAGCCGATTCGATGGTCATAAAATATGATGCGGTGAGATTTTGTTACTGTCCACTCATTAAGTGATTATTTTCTGAGCAATTATACTCAGACTAAGGCTCGAGTCAGTACATGACTGAAAACAGTACACACAATCAGCTTCATATCCTCATTTCCTGTGATTACTATATTGAAAGATACAACTCAGGCTCTGATAACCCAATTAATGTCTCCTAGAGATCAACAGCCCTGGAGCACGCAGGTAATGAGGACTAATGACACATCAAGACATGACAGAGAGAGACAACGAGAGGCATCAGACAGAATCAGACACTTGACTGCTCGCATTCTGCTCCAGTGATCCACTGAGTGTGAATGGGAAGTTTAAATTTATCCTATAGGGAGTCATACAATTCTGGTGAAATGAGATGTCTGCAGGAAATTATTTAGTGATTGTTCACATAATTTATGGTGAATTAAAAGATAAATTAGATTGTTCTCATTAAGTCAGCATTACACACTCATTAAATGTTATTGCCTTCTTATTTGCTCTGAAGCCTTTGTGTGCACTTTGAGTCGCAGTGGTGTCAGCAGACCAATAAACATCTGCAATTATGCACTCGGCTAATTCATCCAAACAGAGAAGCCATCAGGTTTGGCGTGACACCCACTGCAGATGTTACACTACTGGGGCTATGACATGCTTTTTATGATCATTACAAGATGAGGCCATGCTTGTATTTGAGAGTTACAAACACAAGCACATAATGAGATGATAATACATGATGGACTAGTTAACAAGCTCCCAACTGACTGCACTGCTGGAAAGTGTCTAACAGAGTTTGAAACTTGACTGTGCAGTGCGAAACTATTTTAGTCATCGACGAAGGGTATATCTATATAATAATGTTAAATATCTTAAACAAAAGCCCGAGAAGACGCAGAGAAGGTTAATAAGTCAGGTTATTGATAATACTGCTGCTCTGACACAGCCAGGCATTAATGCTAACAAACTCCTACAGGTGCCGTACACGCTCCTTCCAAAACCTATTACTATCTCTGAATGTTTGCTGTTTAATTTCATTATCTTAATCCTGACTCAATCAGGACCGAGCAATTTACATATGAATTAAAAAGGGAATGTCAGTGGTCGTGACTGTGAGTGTAGTGTGCTGGCAGCATGTGTTTGTATGCAGTGTTTTTAAATTATTCACAAAGTAGGGTTGGGTAGTGAGGACTAAATCTCTACTAGAGTAATTTTAGGCTTTGATATACAGTATATCATAAGATATAATAGTATAGATGCTATAAAAATAATATGAAAACGTTAATGGATTGTTAAAAAACGGAGGGGAGTCATAAAACAACGTAAAAAAAGTCTACCACCTCGTCAGCAGCTTTGTGAGGCTGCAGTGCTTTAAACTCAGACTGTGTTCAAATACCCACAGTGCCAGAAAAAGATGTAGTATGTGCCAGTGCATAGTAGGTCAAAATGAGTGCGCCAAAAATACCAGGATGTCCTCATACATCTGCTCATATCTTGCAGCAACAAAGCTTGAATGCTTTTTGGGCCATTCTGACCCACAATCCTCTGCACGTGTGTCAGTATAAACAAGCGTGAGAGTACAGACGATAGCTCACTTTGCACTTTAGACTGCCACAGATACAGTTGATTAAGATAATCAAAGCTTAAGAAACATTATGACAAAGTAGTATATCCCAGTTGTATGCTAAGGGCAGCTGTAGTATAAGAGTCAAAATCTGCTAAGGAGTAATAATGTGTAACAAATCATCAAGAAATTCAAATTCTTTTATTGATTAATCAAAGGACATTTTATTACACTTTGATGATTGCCTTAACAATAGAAACATATGAAAAGATAGTAAACTAGGCACGTTTTTGACAAATGGCCTATCAACATGGACCCATACATCTAGCAGATACCACCACGTCTTATGTACATTATTCTTTGACAGACAGGATCTAGTTATCATATGATCGATATATTTTGATCACAGACGGGCTGTTAGCCACAAATGATTTATTTTTCAGTCGGAAATATTTCAGTGGGTTGATCGATTGCAGAGAATGTTTCGTTGTACTGTTTTTTGTTGAGATATCCAGACTGACAGCTGACTTGATTTTTTGACGGACGCAATAACATGCGTAAGGGCTGTAATTTCCTTTCGTTTTTTATGAAATAAATATGCTCATGAATCTAGTTTAGTAGGTCAATATCTATGTTTTTCAGAATAAAGTTTGTTTTGTGGCAAATATAAATTGTAAAGCAGCAGGTGAACTCCAAATGTGGCTCAATCGGAATTGTTACACTCACCACCACCGTTATTTGTCAATTATGAAAATAAAACCTTATTTTTCTCGAGAAATCATTAGAACTGACACATGGAATTGCTTCTGTTATCTCTTATAACTTTATTATTTTGTTTAAACAATTTTTAAGGCACATTTTCTGAAAAATAGTCTGAAGAAATGACTTTTTGAAATACTAAATCTAATTTTACCCATTAGCAGATAGTGACTTATATACAGAAAGGACAAGTAACAAGCATCTTTTTCAACCTCATGCAGCTCAAGTACACCAGCTCACCAAGGACTCAACACTGTAAATCTATTCTGCGCTACATAATGACAAGTTGTAATATTGGAGCAATTCAGCCATACACGTCTGAACCAGAAACAGAACAAGGCTGATCCTGTGAGTTTGTTGCATATAAAACCTTGGAAGTCTGAATTCATGTTTGCGAGACTGACATTCGTGCACTGCAGTTTTAAAGTGCTCAGCATGGTGTTGATGTGCCATCTTGCACATATGAAGCACCATACAGACATGCTAACAGGGTAAGACACTTGGTACTCGCTGCTGTAGCTCATTAACACGTCGTACGACTGAATCTGACGAGAATGTCATCAGTGCCGCAAAGATTTTCTCACAAATCAAAGTATTGCACGCGCTGAAAACTTGGTGCTTGAAGAAAGTCAGAAGATGAAGAAGGGAGAAGGGAAATGCAGTTACATATTTCATTGGTTTGATGAAAAGCCAACGGATCACCAAAATCATTAGGATTTACCCTTTGAGAACCATGAATTTCTACACAGGATTTCAATCTATCCAGTAATTGCTCTGAGATTTTAATCTAGAACAAAGTGGGAGGCTGAGCAATTTTGACATTCCTAGAGTCATGCCAGTAGCAGGGCTGAAAATCCAATATTGCCATGAAACAAGCCTGCTCAGTAATTTATAACATTGCCCACAAAGACCCACTACATCTAAAGATATTAAAGTGATAGCTACCACAGTATGTGCAGTAAAAATCTCTGATGACTGACGTTTATATGTTCTCAGCATACACTGTCCGATTACCCAACCATGTAGCAAAGTGGTGTATGAACTCGCTTTGCCAAACACAAACGCTTCCAAAGTCAGAGGTAAAAACTGTAACCTGGCAGCCGACTTGTGTTTCACACCATAAATATGCCAACACAAGTGAGAATTAGCCTGTTCCAAGGACAGAGAAGAAAAGAGGCAAGCACTGCTTTGGATCTGGGCGCCTTATCTGTTATTGAATCTTCAGAGACATCAATAGAAACCTAATAGGCTGCAGCTCTAAGCCTGCCTGTGGTATGAACAAATCCTTGCTATCTGCTCTGCCCATCACATGTACTGTATTACATCCAAAACCAGCTCTCCAAAACACTGGCTGAAGTTTGTTCCATTTGCATTTCAGATTGTACAACAAAAGAAGTGATCACTTGAATTTGTGGATTAATTCTCAGTGACTTTAGAAGAGTGTTTGTTTTAATAGTTACAGTGCATTGGTCAGTAGAAAAGTGAATGAATATACATTTCTCACAAACCTCTACAGCTATCATATAAGACAAAAAGTAGGGAATTTTATCTCTAAGCTGGAGAGAGAATATTTGTCAGTTTTGCTACTGTTGTTGAGTATTTGCTATTTTCATGTTGCAGATACATAGTCATCAATTGTTATGACTCATTTTCTGTCAATCAGTCAGCTTTTTCAGCCCCACTCGAAACAACATGTGCCTTTTTAACAGGTGCAGAATTAGAGTTTGCATATTGTGAGGACAGCAGGTCACTGTGTAGTTCTCGAGGTGCCATGTGTCTAATTAAACAAAAGCATCTATTATTGGTAGAGTGGATCATCTACATTCAGACAACTGTGTAACAATAAAAAAATGTGCTGCAGTTCTGCTTGTGTGATCGTTTAACAAAAAAAAAATAGGCTGAATATGCTGTAATATTATCTTCCATCTAAAAAAGGGCCTGCGTCTGATCACTTTTCATTTCAGCGCAGAGGATAATAACATCAAATTAACTCCGAGCAGCTGCTTGAAGATGAAATACAGAAGATACAATCGTGCATTGTAAGTTGTGGAAAATCAGTATAGATAGCAGGTGACTGAACCTCGTATGCAATCATCAAATGGGACCTGAAAAGAGGCAGAAGCATGATTGATTTACAGTAGCATGCTAATGTTGGCATGTCTGGTCTACATCCACTCTTTTCTCCATCTCCAGTGTCATAACAGACACAGAGAAGAGCTTCCACAGATCTTAGGAATCATCACTCAACCGTCATCTCCCTCTTAAACTATTGCTCACCTTTTGATGCTATCATGCTTCTACTTTCAAACATTAGTATCTGCTACTCTGGTTATTAAATATTAAATATTTCACCCTGGCAGTGTTTTCATTTTATTACTTCATTTGTCAGACAGTGGTGGCAGTGGAGTAGAGAGGGCAATCATCATTTTAATGTGACAAATTATACTTGTTACATACAGTGGAGGGGAACATTAAATAACACCTCTATAATATTATCTAATCTTCTTTTCCCGCCCTCTCTTTGGACCTGATAACTTCCAGCCATCCCACCACCTGCTGCCTTTACCTCGTCTATTTTGTCACTTCTGACCTCCTCTCCTTCCTAGCCAACCTTATCAGCACACCTCCAGTCACTGGACATTTTCTAACTCCTTTTAAGCTGCCACTGTCACCCCATTTCTGAAAAAAACCCAACGCACACACATTCACACACCTGGCTCCTCAGACCTGAAAAACTTCAGATGAGTATCTCTTCTCCCTTTTCTTTCCAAGACATTTGATCAAGCTGATTTAACCACCTGTCTGCTTACCTCTCAAAGAACAATCTACTGGGCGTCCAGCAATCTGGCTTTAAAGCCGACCACACAACAGAGATGTCCTTTCTTGTTGTGACTGAAGCGTTTCATTCCGTCCGAGCCAACCATCTTTTCTCTGTCCTCGTGTTGCTGGACCAGTCTAGTAAATTGTATACAGTGAACTTCCAACATGTTGATACGTGCCTAGCTGTCAAGGAACCACCCAAACTGGGCAAAATTGAGCTTCTGGTCCTTCAGGGTGAAGAATCCCGTCACAGAAAGCTGTCCATCACTACAGACAACACAATGGTGGTGTCAAATTGGACAGCAAGAAACCTGGGAGTGACCTTCAATGATAAACTGTCATTTGTGGCACGCATCACAGCAACCCTCAGATTACTCTGCAAACAGCTTCACCTCTTCCTCACTGGGAGGTAGAGCGTGGTGCTCATCCAGGCACGTCATCTCCTGTCTGAACTACTGCAGCTCACTCCACACCCCATCACTAGGCTCCCTCTGGATGATTATGTCTCATTTTTATTAACAAGAATTTTATTTTGCACCTTTCAGGACTAAACACAAAGTGTGAAGAATTTACAGAATAAAAAAACAGAGAAGAATCAGAGCCCTATGATTGCTCTCTTTTGCTCCTATTGCAAGACATACAACACTTAGGAACATGTGTACATATATTTTGTTTTTCCACTACAGGCAAACAGGCATGATGAATGTATGGCCCTGCTGGGACACAGAGATCAGGCAACTTCCAGGCTCTACTGTAAAGTCTGGAGAGGTAACATTTTATTCTGTTTTATCTCAACCTGACAAATAAAGGCTCTTTTCTTTAAAGTGCAATCTGCAGATAGCAAGAATGTTTTCATTTCTTTGCAAAACATGTTAAAACATGCAAAGTCACATGTTTTGCTACAGCCACAGCTTAGGCTGTGAGCTGTGAGCTCCCTCAGCCTTGCTCTCTCTCTCTTTGCAGGTGTGTGCTGTGCTGATGAGGAGTCCAGGTGTGTGTCATCTGTCATTAGCAAATCATGTGCAGGTGGAGGCCAGCTAATCAGGTTCTGGCATCCTATAAGAACCGTCGTCAGTCGTTGTTTGATGCCAGACTGTCTTTGTCCCTCCATGCTGGCCTTTGGTCACATGACTCCTATGGCTCCTTGGTCTGCTCCTGGTCCTCCTTGGATTCTGGCTGGGTCAAGGAAAATCATCTGTTGTCTCTCTAGGTTAGCGTAGTGGTTGTGTTAGCTCCTTATAGTCAAGAGCATTTTGGGTTGAGCTTTTGGGTTTTAGTGCAGAGTTCTGGTTGCTTAGTTTTTTTTAGTTAGATTTCCCTTGTTATTTTGTTCTCCTGCCTTGGTGTTACCAACAGTGGGTTAACCAGGTGCTGCGGCGCACCTCCCCCCCCCCCAGCCGTGCGGATGCTGTTGTCGGTACTGTGCAGGCGTGAACTAACCGTGATGTCACCCGTTGGTTTCAATGCCGAGAAAATGAAGCCCGGATTTTGCTACTTCCTGGTCGCCATTTTGGATTTTTTGGAGCCAGTGACATAAAAAGCGTCATCAAACAGGCTGGACCGGAGAGCAACTAGGGGCAGGACCAGTCTATGGGTGGGCCAGACTGAGAGCTGAAGACTGTCTTATCCCGCCCACATTTTACCGCAGAGGCTTCTGTTGCTGCTGAAAGCCTCGCCCTAAGGATCTGTCAATCATTCCAGACAAGACTGTCTATCAAGTATAGCCACGCCCCCTGGCTCCGCCAACTTTAACGATTTATTTAAAATTCAGTATTGATTTATTTTAAGATCGGCCACCTGATCTCTCATTTTGACCATGAAAACTAACGGGAAAAAAATCCTGAGCTGTAGAAAATCAGTGTATCAAATTTTATTTTTTCCGGTGATGAATTGGGGTCTATGGAGCAAAAGCATTTTGGAGCCAACCCTAGCGGACGGCGTGATATTGCAAGTTTTTGACACTTCTGGGTGGGCTTCATTTTTGGAGCCAGATGCTACGTCCATCTTTATATACAGTCTATGGTACTGTGTCGCTCCACACTGACACCTGCTGGCTCTTAAAATCATTACAGGTAAAATTGAAATTTAATTAAATAATTTTTAAATTTTACATTTAAAATTTAATTATAATAATAGTAAAAAAAAAAGCAAGCAAAAATGGTTGTCATCATTTTCCCAGAACAGAATAGTGCAACCAGAATGAGTGCAAGCAAATGAAAATTAAAGTGAAAGTGTTGTGAATGGCATGATGCTTATGTACTTGTCTCTGAGGCAGGGAGGGGATATTTTTTTTTAAATATATTTTTTAATTAAAAAAAACAAAACAAGTTTTTCCAAGGTCTTGGCATTCAGGATTTGAGTTCTGGTAGATCAAGTGGAACTGAGAGGAAGAGGATGAAACAAAAAGGGAATAAAAACGAACACCTTATTTGCCAATATAAAATCAAAATGCTCCCACAGCGGAAACCTTTCTTTTCCTTTCGGGCTCCATAATGGCTTGAAGTGAAGAATTGTGCTTCAAAAGATCTGTGTTTCTGCTAATCAACAAGCAAAATCATTATTAATCATTTCAAATCTCATGAATAAGACATAACTATAAAATTACTCTTAACAATGTTAAACTTGGAGAAAATGAGGACCATAATATTTTTGTGGTTTAAAACTTTAAAAATGTGATGGTAAATAAAGTGATGAATTAATCGAAAATGTAAATGATAGTCATAGACCTGGGTATCAGTGCCAGCTAAACTACAAATTTGTTTTTATTTTCAGGTTTGAAGCACAACAAGAGTAGAGGTTTTATGTGTAGCAATGGGCTGTGAACTGCAGCAGACTGACATGGACAGCACCCGTCACCCTGACATTCTGTAGATGGATGACAGCTGAGACACTGTGCTGCAGCTGCTGCTACCTGCAGGTCATAGCCCGCTGGATAGAGCCTGTGACCAGATCTGACCATGATGGATGGTACTGTCAGCCCACCAGAACCACCCTGACCTCATAAAAACATACACAAACATATACACGGGTATTAAATATGAGAGGTTTCTATGCCTGCCACATTCCTACTATCTATTATTGAAACACTGCATGCTAACTAAATAGAGATAATGGAAAGAAAAAACATAACACACAGCTTGCGGGGTAAAAAGGAAGAGACAGAGACACGGGAAGTCAGTGACAGTTATTGAGAAACTAAAGGTGAGAAAAAAACAGAGAGGGGAAGAGCTGCCATGGCAACATTCTAAAAATGGCAAAACAACAGTTAATTACCACCTCCACCCACACGTATGATACATATATAATGGTGAAGGTGACGGGACACCTGCTACAAAACCTCAGCTAGTTATCACTTGCAGGTATTTCTGGAGCACCATGTGCCCAGAGACTAGCCCAGCTTTTTTCACAGATCCGAGTACATGAGGAAAATTTGAACGTGTGAGGGAAATACCTTGAGAGTTGCTGCTCCAACTGTCAAAGATACAGCTTGACATGTGGTCTTGGCAGGATTGTGCAAGAGACCATTTAGAGGCTGCAGCTTGTGCTATCATTACTTTCTCGGCCGTACATGCAGGATCCTCCAGCGTTTCCTTAAAGACTTGGGCTTGACTTATAATGAAGTTGTAAAGACGACATCCCAGTAATCTAATATTATCAGCAAACTATTTACCACTACATGCCAGTGATCCACTTAGCTATTCAAGTGAGCCTGTTTGCAAGTCTTATTTGTTAGCACCAAATCCTTCGACTAAAATTAGGCAGTCTCCAGACAAACTGCAGGAGAGCTCTGGTATCAATACAACTGACAGGATAAAAGGAGAACTGATCTGAGTCACTGTAGAGGCCTGAAGCTGAGAAAATGCAGACAAAGCAGCTACCAGTAGCACGGGGAAGAAAAAAGCGGGATCAGGTTTTAGCTCACAACGAGTTACAGGCTGAAAGGGGAAGATTTCCACATCTCAGATGACATCCCTGCCGTTAGTCAGCTTAGTTTGATGCAAAAATAAATGAAGATTACGCTGATTTTTTTTTTTGTCTTTGTGCAGCAGAACTTAAGAGTGCTTCTGCCACATTTGACAATAGATAGATTTATAAATAATAGATAAATAGAAGGAATTAGAAATGTAAAGACAGGAACAGAAAAGGAGAACTGATCAGCTGAAGCACAATGCTGTGCCACATTTATTTATGTAAGTGGGCTCACTCACTTCTAGTTCTGAGGTCAGAGATGGAACATGATGAACTCTGTGACATACACTTCTGAGGAAAATTGATTCTGGGAGTTATATATTTATTTCACCATCAAGAGAATATAATACAAAGCTGTGCACTACACAGCTCATCCGTGTATTACTTTATATAATGTAGCTCCATCTGTAATGTAAGACTGGCAATATTCAATTAAATTCAATGCAGGCAACACCTTTTTTTCATCTGGATGAAGAAGCAGGAGTTTACACCATTAAAAGCTGCAAATGCATCAATGGGCTGGAGCGCCTTCTCCTCTCTGGTGCATTTTACATATTATGTATGTAAATAAGAAAGAGCGTTTTGCCACAGTCTGTTGGAGTGTTATATTCTCCTTAAGCCATCCACAGAAAAAAATTAAATCATTGGAAGATCTCCATGAAAATACTGAGACTGGTAAGCAGCAAAACGATACTGCTCAAAAACTGGGGAACTTTTAGCCAATGGAAAGAACTCGACGAGGAGCAAGACGGCTTAAAAGAAGCAGAGTGACAGCAGCGTAAAAATAAGCTTTACATAGTCAATCTCGTTTCAGTCATTTCTGCTTAGAATAAATGCAGCGTTCTGTTTTCCTTTTCCCAGGACAGATCATAAAGTGAAAGACACAATAGAAGGTTACTATTACTCATGGCTCTCCGTAGAGAACACTTACAATTGTACCCACGTAACATAAAGAATCAAATCTCTGAGCGGCTGTCCGGTTCAGGGCTGTGCAGACGGAGAGTGAAAGATGAAACGGCAGCACAGTTTGAAAGAAGATCTTCGAAGCTACAAAACTGAGCTTGCTCCACTGGTGACAGTTATACTCGAGGGATGAAAAAGACGGGAATGAGACAGACGAGAAGACTGTATTGGCGCCCCTGCTTGTTATCTGATTCTTCTCAATGCTGTTATCACTATCAAACAAACAGCGTTTTAGTAGAGCAACTGGTCAGTGGCGCTGTTTTTGGGAGGATGAAATCACTGCTCTTTTTGAACAGCACATGCAGGACCTCTTCTCCCCTCATACCGGCACATAAACCCTTCCAGCTTGAAGGTTCATCTTTGAACACATGGCTTTCTTTGGTCAGCAGCTTTCGCCGTGATCAGAACCACAACACAAGCTAATAATCACTGTTCCCTCCCAACAGATGGAGCGACATGTCTGGACTTTCACACTTACAATAGGTGATGATCAGCATAATAAGTGGCTCTTCACAAACTCTGGCTTTCATGCAGTCGAGTGTTTGCTGTGTATAGGCAGAGTCAAAAGCAAACGGCTCTCATCAGAATTGCTGAGGAAGTCTCCCCAGATGTCTGTGCTTCAGAAGTTAATCTTTATAGACAACTAAAGGAGTCTCCTCAGGGAGTTTAACAGTTTCAAGATAGAGGTAAAACGAAGGCAGAAAAGTATAATTCCATCTCTGCATGTGCTAAGTTTAAATCCACAGTTTTTAATCCCAGGAGAAAAACACTCACAAATTCATCATTCCCTGTTTTCAGGAGCTTTAATGCAGCTGCAAGTTCTTCATCAGAGACAGGGCGTCCTTTAAACCTATAACAGTCTGTCGAAAAATCCACATAAAACAGATAATGTAGGGGATTTTCTGAATGCAACTGAAATTAGCTAAAACAAAAGACGCTTCTGTCTACTTTGTTCTTTTTTAACTTTTGTCTCGACGCTTAACAAGGAATAAACTAACTAGTATTACGAAATTTACTGCAAACACTACAACACACATTTTTGCTGCATAATAGAAGATCAAATTTGACCTTTATCAAACACACGTTTCCAATCAATTGCAGCAAGTCTGTCAGCATTTTAAATTTCTCCTTGTGCCAAAGTGATGCAGATTTACTATGACAGGTACATTTAAAGGGTTCGGTTAGTGGTGCCCTTACAAAACTAAGAAGAACAAGAGCAAGAGTGTAAGAAGAAGATGAAACTTTGTTAATTAGCTAGCTGCTTCTTGATATTATCAGATTTTAGTGGAGCATTAACAGCTGTGTGCTGCTCTTTATTACATTTAGACAAGTTTCATTCAGTAACACCAGCAATGTTACCAAAGATAATCAGTCCCACAGGATTATCCCAGAAAAAATAACAATGGTATTTTTTTCTTATTAAACTTCTAATGCTGGAATAAGTAGTTCTACACTGCAATACAAAACCAACTCTATTTCATTTTCATTTTTGTGTCTTCTACATGGATCAACAACTGGTGAGCATTCTGATATTTTGTCTGTGACATACAAACTGAGCTTCAGTGTTGCGGCAGAATATCACACATTTAGAAGTCAAGCATGCATATTAAGACTCTTGCTTTAGAATGTGTCAGGTGGAAACATTAAAAGTCACATGGAGACAACAACAACTTCATCAAGCTTATTCTTCCTAACTAGGCCACCACCTAAACATGTTATAACCACAGTAAAAGAACAGTTTCAGCTGGTAAATCTGCCAAGATTATCATTATAAATGGCATTTTATGCCATGCAAGAGATTGGAAAACTTGACAGATTGAGTGACAGTAGCATAAAGACTTCAACAAATAATGATTTTCACTGTATACCTATCAGCCACAACATTAAAACCACCTTTTGTATTATTGTGTAGGTACATTTTGTGCTGCCAGAACAGCTGTGACCAATCAAGGCAGGGACTTCACAGTCCTTTAGTATCAGGAACTAAGATATTAGCAGCAGATTCTTTAATTCATGGTAATTGTAAAGTGGGCCCTCCAAGGATCAGACTTGTTTTTCTAGCACTTCAATGCATGTTCAGTTAAATTGAGATCAGGGTTGATATTTAGTAAATTTAGAGGCCGAGTCAATACCTTGAACTTTGTAATGTTTCTCAAACCTATCTTGGACCATTTTTACCGTGCGGCAGATACATTATCCTGCTGAAAAGCCCACAGCCATCAGGGAGTACTGCTGCCATATGTAGCTTGCAACAATGTTGAAGTAGGTCAAACATGTTGAAGTAACATCCACATGCATGCCAAGCTTTCCCAGCAGGACATTGCCCAGAGCATCACACTGCCTCCTTGACATTTTTCTCTGAGCCTTTGCTCCCCAAACACATCAATGAGCTTTAGGCGCCAACGACAGATTACCGGTCGTCTGTCCTTGAAACACTTTTGGTAAGTACTAACTGCTGCATACTAAGAACACGCCACAAGACCTGCCGTTTTGGAGATGCTCCGACCCAGTCGACTAATGCAGAGGTCCTTCCTTTTTGCTGCTGTCAAACTCTACAACCAGCACTGCTCCCAGTAGGCCGTACTCTGTGCAATATCAACACATGCAAACCTGTGCATTATGAATACTTTGTACATTTAAATACTTTGTGGAATATCAGTTTTTTGACATATACAATCATTACCCTGCACAATATTAATACTACTCCATCACTAGTTCTACTAATGAAAGAATGAGTGCAATACCATTGATATATGTTATGTTGTTATTCCCACATAAAGAGGAACTTGGACACTCTGAACTAATATTTATATAATCTGTCAATCGTTATTTTTTTACTGATGTTCCCCACATGTTTGCACTATTGCTTTTGCCGCTGTAACAGTACAGTTTCCCTGCTGTGGGATTAATAAAGGCTTATTGTGATGTATCTTACTGTACCGTAACCATCACCATCGCTTTTCAAAGTTGCTCAGATCCTTATGCTGCCCATTTTTTTCTGCTTCCAACTCATTTGCAAAAAGAACCAACAGTTCACTTGCTGCCTAATATGTCCTCCACCTTGACAGGTGCCACTGCAGTGAGATAATCAATGTTGTTTACTTCACCTGTCAGTAGTTTTAATGTTGTGGCTGGTCGGTCAATGAATATGAGCTAATACATCACCGAGATCCTGATATCAAAAACAAGGTGAAGCTGGCCGCGTCTGAATAATTGAGGAATCCTCTGAGTATCCCACATTGTGACATTGTGATGAATCCACTGAGGAGTCCTGGCAGTGTCACTCAACATTTTGTTAATTCAGGGAGCTGTGGCGAGCCAAATTGTCTTGTTACGGAGAATCCCAGTCACCCTGGTGGCAAGTGACACATGCTCTTGATTAGCATGAAGAAATCGCTCAGCTGCCTTTAGAATAACTGATAAGGCCGGATTTGAGCACATACGGAGTAAGGAGAAACAGGTGAGCCTCCCCACATGATCCAAACCCAGATAGAGGGAATTGGAAAAGAAAATGGAAGACACAATATGGCAGAGAGATTACCATCCAAAACCAGTGGGATGTTGAGGACATTTTAATGCTTTTCTCCCCCCTACAAACAGCTGTGTGCACTCTTCATCACGCTCTCTGAGATTTACACAGATGCTCCCTCTTTCACTCGCAGTCTGTCTTCATAACGCTGTGAACAGGTAGCCACAGCTGATCACAAATGTCATACACTCACCTCAAAATTCTAATTATATCTTCGACAGTCACATATTCACTGAGTTGTTAAACAGTATCAAAAGTCAGGAAAAGATCTGCGGTTGTGGCTGACCGTTTTTCTGCAGACAAGGTTTTGAAACGAATTGGACTTGATTTAACCTTTTAGTCTTAATCAGAAATGTCTTTGGATTAGTCAGCAGGCTAGTGCATCACAACCTGTTTAAAAAAATGAGTCTAATAATTCAGCTAAGTTATCAGTTTGTAATTATGAACCAAAAAAAGAAGAAAATGTATATGTATTTTGACTCCGTGTCTTCAAAACACACCCAATGTGTTGGAGTGCTGCCAAAAAATGAAAATCATATCACTGTCCTTGAGTCGTAACTTTGTGTTGCACTGAGCAGGATACACCATGCATGAGAGTAGCAGTCCATTTATTTATTTATTCCATGTTTTTCAACACCTCAGAACAAGATCCACATTGTGGCTAGGAGCGAGCTCAGCTGTTTAGATCTAATTATGATATGAAGACCGTCATTATGACAACAGCATTAAGCTCTGGAGCGTGAAAAACAACAATCAAAAGAAAAATCCAGTCAGCTCTTACGTGAAACTAGAAGAGTAGTAAAACAGCACAGTTGTCTGCCGAAGCCAGTGCCCTGTCTTGTATTTTTTAGAACATTGATCCTGATCCACACCAAAATATAATGGGTCTTTCATTCCGCCATGCTGCATCTCTCCACCATGTTTTAGGACATTCAGCTGGGTAGTTTTTGTGAGTTCTTGCTGAAATACAAACAAGCACACCACAGCACCAAAAACACACCTTGATTCATCCCAATACAGATGCAAATGACTGTCCAGTGGGGCTGCAACGGTGAACACAACTCAGCGTTCAATATAAATTTTAGTTATGGAGTCATGGTTCTGTATCTTTTCTGATGAACAAAACAAGAACTATGCTAAAATCATTGCAGCTTTATGCACAAAGCAGAGGCCCTTCTTTCTTTGTTGGCTCTGTAGAGACCAAAACAGGCTTTGTACCAGACTCTAAAAATGTTTATTTCTGCTGATATTTTAACATTGTAGCCTATGGGAATATACCAGCTTTAGGAACAAGCCTCCAGTGGTCATTCGAGAAATTGCAGTTTTTAATCTTTAATCCTCATGTTGTCCTTACCAAAAATGTTGTTGCCTTGTCTGAAAAAAGTCCAAAAATTCAGAAAAAAATTTCCCCAAATTTATAAAAAATTGCAAAATCTTCAGAAAGAAAATTCTTGAAAAGTTTCCCTCAAAAGTTGTATTTTTTAAAATAAAAAAATCCCCAAATTTGACAGCATAATTCACTGGATTTTGGTTGATTTTTTTTTCTGAATGTTCTTAAACATTTTTTAAAATTTGTTTTTCCACCAAAAATGTTCAAAAATTTCCTAAAAAATGAAAATGTGTAACTTTTCACTGTGAAAATATATATATTTCTTCCACATTTTTAAAACTTTAAAACAGGTCAATTTGACCCGCAGGACGACAGGAGGGTTAATTTTTTAGGCCTGGAGGGTGGAGCTTGGTGTTTATGGTCCGTGTTAGTTCAATGTGGACCCCTAATTAAACGTACAGTGGGTGAATATTTAGAGCTGATATACATTTGCAGTAAAACTCAAAATGTGTGTCAGAATTTCAAGTAGCTCAAATTCTAACATGAAACTTCACTGAAATACCTTTATTATTTTATATTCTTTCTTTCTTTTTTAGTTTATTTGAAAAAGGACAGCGTGCAGTTACATTAAAAAGATGGCTGCACCAGATTTAGCATCATGTTAATTTCCATCTGTAGTCCTTGATCCATAAAAAACAAACATTCACATATATTTCTAATAACAAGAAACCACTCTGCCAGTGCTATGGGTGAGACATCTCTTGAAACCAAGGAAAGAAAAGTGGTGAATACAGATAAAGTCCGCAGCACCAGAGCCAAAGCAGCCAGTTTTAATTACCTTATTTTAGCAAGAATTGATGAATAAAAATGAAATAATACTGCCCAACTTTCACAGCAAACCCTACTCTGCACCCTACTACTAACCTACTGCATATCCTGTACTTAGAGTTTTGGAGATGCAGCAACCATGAAAAAGCTGAACTTGACAGTCCACAGACTACATAACATAACTTATAAGCAAATCTATACTGCTAAGAAACAGTTGCAAAGATGAAATGTAACTGGAACAATCAAGACAATGCTTTTTTTGAAGCTGAGCTGAAAATCATAGGAACACTGGGGTATTATTTTTACATACAGGAATGACACAGGCGCTGATTTACTAACTTAAATGTCTGTACAGTGTTTATCCGATAAACATTTACCAACAAAATCAAAGATAAGTGATTGAAATTCTCTATTCATTGCTCACTCTTGTACTGCAATACAATAGACATAAAATTAATAATTTTACTCTATTCGCAGTTAAAAATATTGTGTTCAGTAACTGTCCAGGGGGGAAGTTCCTGGTAAAACATTACACTGTCTCCTCAAAGACACCAGACACTTTTCAACAGCATGTTAAAAGAGCTGAAGTGACGTATTACAGAAACCTGCAATATTGAAGTGAACATCTCAAAGCTGTGTGATCTGGTCGAGTGAATGATTCATGAACGCATCATTGTTCTCCCTTTTCTAACAAACTATAAATGTTGAGAGCAGAGATACCAGCAGTGGCCATGAAGAGCTGCTCATGTGCGAAAGGCTATATATATATATATATAAAAAAAAAAAGCTATCTGAAGAATTTAAAGGGCAATGCCAGCCAGTGTCAAGGAATATTTGTCTCTATTGCTGCTAAACGCTTCTATATCCACTGGCAGAACTGATATCGACTTATAAATGATTGTAGTAATACTGTGACCTTGCAGCTATGGGGCAGCTTCATCATTCAAAAAGTATACGTCGATTACCCCTGTGGTGCCACCAACTGCATTATAACCTCATTCATAAAAGTAATTTCAAGGTTTCAACACGGATTCTTTGTTTTTTGCTGCAGATTAGTTACACACAAATCCAGATCTTCTCAGACACAGAAAGGGGGGAAGGGATTTTTCCACTACACAATTCTTCCAACAGGTATTACATGCTTGTCATTTCTTTGGAAAGAGACTTGGATGCTCTATTTATTGGCACTAAAAGCCTCTCTTGCACCAGTGTTAGCTTTTTAAAGGTTAATGTTGAGCCATAACCCCGAGTCTCTTCACCCGGAGTTGTTTAATAGCAGCAAAGCATTTTCTAGCCGCATCAGAGGAAGCCACTACTGTATAATGGATGTGGTTTTATCACAACTACTGAGTTTTCACAGTAATTAATGTATGCAAGTGGTCTAACATTTCATCCCATGCTGCCATCAACTGCTGCTGCTTTCTTGTGTCCATACACCATTGCCTGTTTGAGGTGCTTTCGCCGTGCCTCCTCCCCACACCCAGCTATATGCAGCTGCGATTATTAACGAGAACTGTAGGGCAATGCATCACCACAGAGTCAAGACGGAGGTGTGGGTTTATAATGGGTCATAGCAACACTACGCTGTGCCCAGAATTAATGATGACAACAGCCTAAAACCTGGGGCACAGCAGGACCATAATACACCGTTAGCCGCTTGAAAAATAAGGCATCGAGAAGCTGCCTCCGAGTAGATCTGGGTCCTGCAGGGCTAACGCACTGTGCATCCTGGAGAAATGAAATCTCATTGGGAAGATTGGGGACTGTAATGTATTTACATTACTGTAGCTGGCAGTTTTATAGCTCTGAGCCCAAAGAAATACAGATATCAATAAGTGCCCCTGTAGCCCTGATTAGGTGAGCACAGTATTCACAGAGATGCAGAAATGACTTGGGTTGATCTGATAAACAGGACGTGCAGTGTCACAGCCTCGAGTGGGAACGCCTCTAATTGTCAACAGAAGAAAAAGTGCACTATTTTGCTTTGCATAAACAACTCAGCAGAAAAATGCAGCATGACTTATGGAGTATTTACATCTGCACTACAGCTGCAGTTTAACACAGGATCTGTGTATATATTTGCATTGTGATGAACTGAGCACTGTCGACATCATTTTGTATGTGCTTTGCCACAGTGATAATGAATCATCTGCACCGTACTATCATTTCACACTCGGACATGAAGGAAAATCGTTTAGAGTACAAGATGCAGAAACAAAGAATGATATCCTAAGCATTGCTTTGGCAGTGGCTGATTCTGACAATAGCTCACAGTTATTCACAGCTGCAATTCTGCAAATAAATTGTATTTAAAACCCAGTCTGAGTACATTATCCTTCCATAATTTGACATAATGAATCATAACACAGGATTTGCATAGAGAGAGGTGGACAGATTGCATTGTTGGCACATAAAGCCCTGTGTATGTACAGCAGTGTGCAGAAGTAAAATGAGGATGCTTCCATAAATAAAGATGGGAATAGTTTTACATAAGCCCCTTTCAGACATGATTTCCTTTTCAATAATCTAATGCCATCTGAATGTGTCGGTTTCATGTCTGAATGAGCACCCTGCCACTTCCACATTAAAGTCAAGTGAAGGTCAGATCTAGTTGCATTTTTGTATTACGTCCAACACAGCACAAGTCTGAACTGCATTCAGTCACATTATCAGGTATGCATGCACAAAATAACACAAATAATGCAGCCTGTTGTTACATAAAGTGGGCAACGTACTACGCTGCTGAAAACATGACAGCTTTCGAGAATGCCTAAACAGCAATAATATTAGAAGAGAAATTATCCTTGGAAACATTCAAGTTCAGTGGTTTATGTAGGAAGAAAAATCAAGTCTCATGCATTAAACTGTACACTGTGTGATGCACTGTCAAATATCACAAGTCAAGTGAATCTAGCACAAAAACCACAGCTCTCTCTCTGTCACTGTAATGGGTATGTCCGAATGCAGTCACTCTGATCGACTGATTAAGCCAGAAATGTATCCCATGTCTGAAAAGGGCCATACAAAGTGCAGTAAATCAAAAAAGAAACAATGAGTCTGGTATGAGCACCTTTGTCTTTGAAACAGCTCCAGCTCTCTTAGGTACACAAGCGGCACACAGGTTTTTCAGGTATTTGGAAGATTATTACAAACATTTCGGAAAATCTGCCAAAGTTCTTCTGGCATTTAGGCTGTGTCAGTGCCTTTTGTCTATTCATGTGATCCCAGACTGACTGAAGGATGTTGAGATCAGACCGTCTGTTACAAAACTCTTTCTTCTTCTTGTTACTGAATATAGGTCTTTGTGACTGACTGTACGTTGGATGCTGTTATATTACATGTTGGGCAAAACCATTGCAGCAAAATACTTCTACAGTATTGTCTCTGAAGGTGACAGAAAGGAAGCCACTCATCTATCAATATAAGCCTTGCAGGATGGAATAGGCTGGGAATTTATCTAAACATGCAACAAGATCAGCGTGTCACGCACCAAAGACAGTTTGAGGACTTGACTTCTACACCACAGGTAATGTAATTAAAGCTGCATCAAGTGCAAAAGCCTAATTTTCCTGCATGAAACACATACTCCACTGTGGATTCCAAGCGCTGGTAAATACTGGGAGTCATGAAAGTTCGTGACAAGAACCAATAACAGGTCCTGCTCTCAACAAAATTTCATTCCCTAATGGCTGACTCATGTGACATTTAAACTTGCTAGTATTTTTAACTCCCTTCAAAGATGTCCGTACAGTGACAAGACTCCCGCTTTTTTCATGTTACATGCTGGATGCTGAGAGGAGATCTGCTTTTCCCCACAATGATAACATGTTAAACACAAAAGCAGATATGAATCACTTGCATTAAGGTAGAGCAAAGGGAATGGATACTGTGATCAAAGAGCCTCATTGGTAGCAATGCTGCAAAAAGACACTTACAGCCAGAGCGGGGCAAAAAGACAAATATTTTCGATCTTGAGTCTGTGGTGCACAGCTCTAGAGTGCTGTTTATATAAGTGCTGTCATCCATTTCCACAAAGCAGTGAAGCAGAGGGCAACAGAAAAGAGTCACTACAATGACTGTTCAGACAGGCAGCCCAACACATCACAGAAGACAGAAGCTGAAGGCATTGTCTTTCATGAAAATCACATTTTTGAATCAAAGACACACTTTACTTAGATTCAAACTGTGTAAATTGCCCTTGCTGCAGACTGAATAATGTCACTGATGGTCATTTAAACAGCTTTCATTATTGAATGGTCACTGTTTTCTGAGCTGGCATGAATAAATTATAGTGTATATTTTCAGCATCTAAATAAATTTGGCTCTAGATTTACATTTAACCCTTTATTTTTTTATTGCAAAATTGTATTTAAATAATAAAGATAAACATATGGTAATTTATGGTGACTTATGGATAATACCTAGTTCAACATATGGTTAGGTCTCAAGCAAGCTGACACACTATTTTGGCAAACAATGTTTGTAAAACCACAGTATAGACTCAAACCATCCACAGTTTTATGCAGATATAAAATATGCTAGATAAATATGGATGATAGAATCAAAAGTAGAAGATGTTAACAGATGAATGTGGGTTGATAGGAGAATACAGAAACTGATTTACATGTGGCTGAACACAAGATTCCTGCATAATTAACTGTACTGAAACACTATATATAGGGAATGTGCGATACTTGAGGTCACCCTAGGGCTGGTTTATTTCAATGTCTATGTCAACAGGAATATTTTTGTGTTATATGTAGACAAACCCTACAATGGTGACCTTCTAATTTCTGTGTAAGGGTTAAGAATATATATGGAGTACATTTGGGCACAGTTAATGAATAAAAGTTAGTGCTAGAGCGGATGTTTGTATTTTTCTGTCTAAAATCTCTCTCAGCAAAGATATCTATAGCAAAGACTGTAGCCTCGCAGGAGATACTGAGGAAATTTATATATGTACAATTAGTAAAATGGATCAGCTTATTAAGTTTAATCCAGAGGAATAAAGTTCAGTACTGATGTTCACTTATTACGAGAGGTTTAAATCATCTTTATGAAACTGATTCCAGTTTGTTCATATTAATGCTGATTCTTCTGCCCACACCAGAATTAGTTTTGGAGTTCCACAGGGTTCTGAGTTAGGACCAATATTATTCACTTTGTACATGTTCCCCTTAGGCAATATTATAAGGAAGCACTGCATAAATTTCCACTGTTATGTAGATAACACCCAGCTATATTTGTCTATGAAACCAAAAGAAACCAATCAGTTAGTTAAACTCCAGCCATGTCTGAAGGACATAAAGGCTGGATGGCCTATAATGCTCTTCATTTATATTAAAACAAAACTGAGGTTACTGTATTTGGCCCTAAACACCTCAAAATACACTATCTAACCAGATAGTTACTCTACATGGCATTGCCTTAGCCTCCAGTTCAACTGTAAAAATAATTTGGACGTATTTTTGATCAGGATATGTCATTCAACATACATATAAAACAAGTTCCATAGTACAGCCTCCTTTCATTTGCATAATATTGTAACAATCAGGAACATCTTGTCTCAGACTGATGCTGAGAAACTAGTCCATGCATTTATAGCTTCTAGGTTGGACTATTGTAATTCCTTATTGTATTGTGATGTCCTAATAATTCTCTTAAGAACCTCCAGCTGATACAAAATGTTGCAGTATAGTTCTTGTCGTGGTTCCACCCCGGCTCCCTGTCTATCTTCTTCTTTCCCCCCTTCTCCTCCCTCTCCCTCCTTTTCTCTTCATCTTCTCTCTCTCCTGTCTCTCGGTTCCGCCCCCTCTGTGCTGTGCCTGTGATCGGGGCTCATTGAGGCCTTTTCGACCGAGGCTGTTCCGATTTGAAGTTGGAGTCGGTGCCCCTTTCGGCCTCGGTTTTTTGTTTTTTGACATGCGGTGGGCCACCTCCGGGCTCCAAAAACTGGGACGCTTCCCAGCCCCAACTCGTTGCTGGGCCAGAGGTGGGCAGAGGTGAGAGCCAAGTATGTCACGGGCTGGGGGCGGGGTTACGTTGACCGACCGTCAACAGCGGAAACACAGAAGTGCCATTTTTGACTCCAGCTGTGGAGGGAGCACAGCTGGGCCAGATAAATAATCAGTGGTAGATAAAGCTGGGCATACCCTTCACCTCCCTGTGGGATCATTGCCCCTGTTGACTCTTCACCAGCCACTCTGCCTTAGCTCTGGATGCCGGCTGTATGCCAGAGCCCTGGAACCCCCCAAAAAGAGAGCCCGGAATTATTTTGGAGCTTTCCCCCTCTGTCTCTGCTGGTTCCCTGTTAACCTCTCTGCCCAGGTCAGTCTTGGTTCTGGTCTGCCTTCCCCCCGTTTGGACTTGATCAATCATGAGTCGAGCCATTTATTTTAAGTTTAGGTTTTCTGCAGGTGTTGTGACCAGTTTTAGTTATAGTTCTTGGTTATTCTAAAGTTCTGCTTGGTTTGGGTTAAATTTGCTATTTTCTGTATGGAGTCTGGTTTGTTTTGGTTCTGTGAAATAAAGCTTTTGGTTCAGTCTTAGTTTGTCTGCCTGTCGTCTGTGGTGCCTGCACGGTGGGATCAGAACCCCCTCCCCGGTGCCCTGACAGGAACCAGTAAGAAAGATCATACTTGTCCCGTATTAGCTTCACTTCATTGGCCTGTAAAATCAAGGATTTAATTTAAAATCCTGCTTCTAACATATAAAACTCTTAATGACCAAGCTCCATCGTATCTAAAAGACCTTATTGTACGATGTCATCCTATCAGAGCCCTTCGCTCTAAGACTGCCGATTTACTTGTGGTTCTCAGACTTTCCACAAGCAGAAATGGAGGCAGAGCCTTCAGTTATCAACTCCTCTGTTATAGAATCAGTTTGATTTCGGGAAGCAGACACCCTCTTTACTCTAAGATCAGGATTAAAACTTTCTTGTTTGATAAAGTTTATAGCTAGGGCTGCTCGGGATCATGTGAGCTGTCCCTTACTTATGCTGCGATATGTTTAGACTGCTGGGGGATTCTCATGATGCACTGGGCTCCTCTCCTCTCTCTATACTGTTAAATATCGCTAACCTGGCAATAGCCAGATTAATAATTGTGTAGTACTTGATAGTACTCCACAATATCAATCTGGGACCGCTCCATGTAAATCCATTCAGAGGAAAGAGGCACGGATTGGACAATGCAACAGTATGTCCCGCCTCTGACAGGTTTGTTTTTAGCCAATCGCGGCGACCCTTTGAAGTTTCTTCACAACGAGCGGAGCCAATTGGTAGATTAAACTCTTACCAAAACCCGTAGGTAAAAAAGCACAAACATCTTTATCATCCAGAAATGCGCAAAGCGCCTCTTGTTGTTCTTCCTTCAACGAAGCGATAGGAGATTCAGCTAAAACTGACTTAATAGCAGCATCTACACGACCGTTGCCATGTTTGTTTTGATCTACTGGCGCTTGGTGTTGTCGTCACACCCGGATATCCCGCCCATTATCCCGCCCCACACACGAATACTGCTGCGTGATTGGCCGCGAACCAACTTGGTGCTGTACGAAAAGTGAAGGCGGGAGCGGAGCAAGATGGTTTCTTGAGAGATTTGTGAACTCACAAATATCGCGAGAAATCAGATTGCTGACAAGGTTAAAATATCACCATTATATGTCACTAACTCTGGGTTTCCCCTGAGGACCTGTGCTTGTTCTCTCCACGGATGTCTCTGGAGCTACACATCTCTGATCTGTAGCCACTGGCCTCACCGCCTGCTATCCTGGGTGAGAGTGGGGATGAGGGGGGTGGGGATAGCAGGAGGAACACCAGTCAAGGAAGATGGCTGCCTTCCCTAAGCCTGGTTCTCTCTGAGTCCCACCCACCCCACTCCCCCATAATAATAATCTGACATTGTGTACCTGAAATGACAACCATTTTAAAGAAAAAAAAGAGGTAATTGTTTATTTATTAATTTATTTTCTTACAAGAATTGTGGCCAGGATGGACAGAGCCACACATTTTAAAGCAGGAAAATAAACTTGTCAGTGAACTTGGAATGGCAATTGTTACCTACTATTACCTCAAACATGCCTGAAATGTATGTACTGCAATGTTTCAAATCGTTCTTAGTGTTGTACATTATATACCAATTCATATACATTACAACCCCTGACATGTGAAGTGAATCGCATTATCTCTTTACAATACTGTCTATATAAATGTTCTGCTGGGAATACTTGAGTTCTGGCATTCATGTGGATGTTACTTTGACATCAATGCTCCTAAACATTTTTACAGACCAAGCAGTCTCCTGGGACAGGTCAATGCAACATTACATGCCCCGAATATTGCTCGGGAATGATTTAAATAACACAAGGAGTCCAAGGCATTGACCCGGCCTCGAAACTCCCCACATTTCCGTTAGATTGAGCATTCGCTGTCATCGTCCCAGTGTCAGGCATCAGAGGAAGCTCCCAGAGGTCTCATGTCCATGATCCGACTACTCAGAATTATTTTGGCAACACAGGCGGACCTACAAAATACGGCTGATATATCTGTGATAAGCCAACATCAGGAGATAATGTGAGTCGGCTGATAATGTAATCAAGACTATACAACTTAACACTGTTTGAAGCTATAATTATAAATAAAATAACCACTGATTATCATTTTTGAATTACAGTCACGTTAAATCCCAAAAACAATCCGCAGCACAATAAGTGCAGCAAGTAGGGAACAATCAGCAGTACCTGTCAGACACGTAGTAGAAAAAATATTACTGCTAAGTTCAGCTCGAAAGGTGACCCGAGGCTGGAGCAGAAATAACTATCCAAACAAGCTGTGTGTGCAAACATTTCCTTAGCCCAGTGGAGAAGGAATACAAGGACGATGACAAGCACCGGAGGGTAAAAGCAGGTATCGATTGGTACAGTGGCAGCTGTGATGATCTCAGCTCTGTAGATCAGAAAAGCATTCTTAAACAGCTCCGTTGCTATCAGCACAGGAAAACAAGTGCTTCCTCAAACACAAACGCTCACAGACTCTCACACTTATTGTACACTGAGCCACTGTAAGACATGAAATCCATTTTAATACCTTAATATAATCAATGTAAATATGTAAATCATGCATTGCTGATTTTGCTTAACTAGAAGGATCATTTAATTCTACAAGGATTATGTCAAAATATGAATTGCCTTGTTTTGTTATTCGTTAAATAGGTTTGATCCATTTAGAAGTGCTGACTTGGTACGCCCTATTTCAACACAAAGTTTGATTTTACATTCCGACTAACACAAGACACTCTAACCTTATTTTTTCATAATGTTTGTATGTGATTACTTTGTTTTTAGGAGTAAGATTCTCCAGTTATGTAGCTTATGAATAGCTAGCAAATAAAAGTGGCATGAAGTTAAACTGGAATACACAACTTTTGTCACTTTTAACAACATGTGGCCTAATTTAAACTCGAAAAACAATGCTCCCACATTCAGATCTGTGTCACATATGAGGAGAAAATAACATAAATTGGGACACCTTAGCCTGCAGTATGAACAGAATCTGTGTTGCTCAGAACCAAGGTAAAGTTTGTTACAGTTAGAAGTTAGGATAGTGCTCATATTTCAAATTATAATGCAGCACAGTACCAGAAATGTCAAAAGTTGCACCGTCAGGCCAGTAGCTCCTCCATGTGCAGGAGCGCCTTGCTCTGCATACCAGTAACCCTGCAGCGCCGGCTGTCACTACTCCAAATAACACCCAAAGGCTTTTGGCAGCGGAGCATAAGATAAAGGATTTAAATATGTGATGAGTTTTGAAGTCAGCTTGAAATCAGTCCCTTGTACAGCCTCATCATTTGAAGGCAGTACTGTTTTACTTCCCCTGTAACGTAAAGTAGCACCCCAAATTTAGAATTTGAGTGGAAAGTGAGGCAGCAAACTCAACTGTCCATGCATTCACCAACAGCTTTAGAATAAGAGCTATGAAGTGGGTGCACAGCTGAGAACCACATGAACAGACGTATCATAACAACTTATATTGATGCATAAAGTGGATCCATGAGCACACTGTGGACCTGAAACAGTTTTCGTAAACAGCTGGTTGGTGTGCATCCAGACTGAAGTGTCTGTGAAGTATCTATTCAGTAATCTGAGAGGCAGCACAGCATCTGTACAGGGGCATAGCAGACTCCTCCAGGAGCACAGGCAGAATGCTAATGCCGTTAGGCTCACCTCAGTCCTCTCTCCTCTCTGAAACATACAAGGGCAATGCTGCATTAATCGTGGATTCACATCCCTCCTCCTTCACTCTCACCTCCCTCCAAACACAACCACACAGCCATCTCTCTGCCTTTCTGGCTGGCTCTTTCACAGCCACACACATGCACACACTCCCTCCTTTCCATCACGTGCAACATCTAAGAGACCTGTTTAACACAGACTGTAATATGTAAATATCACTTAACTTGAAAAGCATGAGATTTTTGAATCAGCGTAATTAGATTCTCTACTACTGATAAATGAATGTCCCTGAACCACACAAGAAAACTCTGCATAATTCACATGCACATAATCTCACTTATCTCTTAAACAACACCCACTCCAAATATGCACAAGTACGTACACCCACACACACACACGCACACACGCACACACGCACACACACACGCACACACGCACACACACACACACACACACACACACACACACACACACACACACACACACACACACACACACACACACACACACACACACAATGCAACACAGCGCACTCCCATTTTATGCTCCACCGCTCTGAGCAAAATGAGTGGGAAAGAGATACAGAAGCATACAGTTCTATCTGTGAATTCCATTTCAAAAACCACTTCAAGAGGAACAAAATTATCAAATGCACATAGTGGTCAAAGACCTGTGCAGAGAATGTTATGTTTTTCACATTTTCAAAGCCCGTCTCCATAGAGGGAACAGGTTCAGCATATTAGTATCACACAATGCAACAAAAATGTGCCAGCAGCCCAAAGGACAGACTGGTGTGAGGAGGAGTTGCCACATGAGCAATGACACTATGCGATCTCACTTTATTCATAATTAATAGATGGTACAGAGGGAGACAAATAGCCCTGTGCCTGACAACTTGGGCAATTAGCTGCATTAACCCTGAAGTGACACTGTGAGGACAGTGTGTACAATGCAGAGGCAAAAACTGAGGGCAAGAATGAAATGAAGCTGAATAACACTTTGTTCTGTCCCTTGAAATTTATACACAGAATGATTTAGACTATGAGGTGAGGGTTGATGAACGGCATGAATTATTGTGATGAGTCATTTGTGAGAATTTACACCAGGGCAGATTAAATCATACTTTAAAGGATTAAAGTTGGTTAAAACAAAACAAATGGCATGCTGTCCCTTTTCTTCGCTGTGCTCTCTTCTGTCGTATCACCGCAACCTGCTACTGTTGCAGCGGTGGATACCTTGAGTGCAAGGATTTTGCTGCAGAGTGTGTTTAGCTTTTTGAAAAACTAGAGTGTGAATGTGAAAAAATTCTTTGGCTATTGTGGTATGACTAACTCTCTGACTCGAACAGCTCTCTGTCTGTCAGACAGTGTGGACAAAACACTCAGGTGTCAGCTTCTCACTTCAGCCCGTGAAGACCATCACTTTGGTTAAAATGCCACAGACAGCAGATCATATCATCTATTGCTAAAGCTAACATTTATAGAACTTAGTAGCAAGAGTAGCTGCTGTCCAACCATGCATGCGTTTCTGTAGTTTCAACAACCTTGCATCATGCATATCGGATTACAGGAACTTATACCATATCATTCATTTAGAAACTGGAGCCTGAGGACTTTATCCGCACATATCTATGAGTTATAATTGGTGGCTCACATGAAGAAAAGGTATTCTTACATTGATTACTCGGGCTGCTACACTTGCAAATGCACTCTGACCTCGCTTATTTTAAATAGTCAAATCTACAACAATTATAGAAGCTTGCTTTCGGAGCTGAATTCTGCTTTTGAGCTTGTCATCAAAGGTCAGGAGTAGTTGCACAACAGCATTCTTGACGCTGGGAGCTAAAATGCGCTCTCAGTCATAATGGCTTACACAAGTGCTTAGCTCAACAGCAGACTCTCCTCTACATCTCTACACCTCTCTGTTGAGCGATGTAATTCATTTGTAAAGAAGACAATTAACAAACACGGAATTAATTAACATGTGATCAAATTTTAACGGCGCGAGCAATGTAGTGCACTCGCACCAGGCTAGGCATTATCGAAGTAATGCGTCATCTCATAACAAGCAGCGACGAGCTACACACAAACACACAGAACAGGCAGATGTCTGATGAGCAGAGAGATCAATAGCTCTTTAGTGCTTTACCCAGCTGAGATCAGGGAGTCCATGTTGAGGCCCTAATGCACTCCCCGCTCTGATCGATACAGAGCAGCTCGTTTGGATAAAGTTGAGAGATGAGAGATGTGATGTTTTTATTTATTTATTTTGCAGCAATTGGACTTGAGGCAAGGTGTCAGGGTTAACACACAAATGGTCACTTTGGATAGTGAATAATTACACAGCAAAAATGAAAGTCCCATTCAGAAGTTACAGTAGATGGTGTCAATGATGCCGATGTCCTTCAGTTTGTTCAAGTGATGAAACGGTTTCTCTTTCCTAATAAATAAATAAGCAAGCCTCTACAGCTGAACTTGGAGATGAGAAGTGGGTTCCAAAAAGGGAGCACTGTGTGGGAATGATAATGGAAAGTGGAAAATGGACCTTAGGAGAGGGATATTGGAAAGAAGATTGAAGCTGAGTAAGAGGCTGGGTGAAATGCAGGCTGTAGTAAAGTTTATGGTGTGAAGGAATGAGAAGCTTTGAGAAAAATGAAAGGAGGATATATGGTAGCGCAGTAACAAATGTTGTTCTAATGCAGTGATGTATTTCTGCAAAAGGAAATGTACCCACTATACCACAAAATTCCAGCCTGCCAAGAAAGAAAAATCTTTGTTTTGTCATTCAGAAAAGTGACATGTGTTTGGATCCAATTATATAGTAGAAGAAATTTAGTATTAAGTAGTAAACATCAATTCCCGGTTTAGATTATATGGTTTGTAAATACCGTATAAAAACCAGGGAGCCAAACATGTGCTTCCACAGTGATGAATACTGTATTGCCACTGAGAATCAAAACATCATATGAAAGTAGGTGTATATTTGGCGTGATGATGAATTTTTGATGCTTACTGCAGACAAATGGAGTCAAATAGATGTCAGAGCTGAACAGCATGATACAACAGTGTGCCGGATGAGGAGCAGTGGGGTGAAAACCAGAGAGAGAGGAAGGATGACACTCAGAGACTGAGGACATTGCTTCCTGCTGCTCACTGTGAGGTGAGAAAAAAAAAAAGTACAGCAGCATGGTGGAGATCTCTGTCCTGCCCGCATCATTCCCATTTAACCTCCACAGACAGGTAAACTACCTGTGGAGACTCAATTAGAAAGCTATTAGCCACTGACAGACTGAGGGCTAATTGCTGCCACAGGGGAATGCAAAAATGGGTGATTCGATGTACAAGGACAAGAACACACCGCGAAATCCATCAACCAGAAACATACTTCGCAAGGACAGGAAGCCTTGCGAATGAGACCATCCAGCTCTGTGGTTGGCTTTGGAAAGCGAACTTTAAATTCAGTCAGTGACCACCAATAATTAAAATAAAACTCAAAGAAATCCTCAAGGTTGACTAGTCTACATTTTTTATTAAATGGGCCATAAAAGGGAGGTTATGAATAAATTGTGTAAACAAAGGTCACTTCCACACAAAGTAAAACCAAAACTTGGTTAAAAGCTTTAGAGGTCTATAAAACTATGTCTTTTACAACACGTTACCGGTCTGCTGAAAACAATCAGCTGATATTTCAGTGACTTATTTAAAATGCTGATCAGCCTGACTGTTGTGTTTTTATTACACATTATACATGTATTCATGTATTACACATTAGACATGCACCTCCATGTAATGTGCAGGTGCATGTATAATAAGCAGAGACGCAATCAAACGTGGAGGATGTAGATTCAGACCACATGTGATGCAGTAAACTCACTGTTCTCCATCACAGACTCTTTCATATGCGAGCACAAGATCAACAATGGATTTCTGCAAACATTGCTGAAGTTTGTGGTACGCTGAAATCCGTGACTTTAAATTTAATATGCAGCTGAGGTCGAGGAGGTTTTACACTTCAAACAGCATGTTCACACCACTCTGCATTCTGCATAGGGTTCCTGAAATTTTAACAGACATCTTCCCTTCACGCTGAAGTTGTCGAGCCCCCAGCGTTTTAGACAGTGACGTCAGACAAACGCAAGTAATCTCCCAAAACTGGGTCATATTCAAATCTTTCTCTGCAATTGGCATAGTCTGCTGGATTAAAAGTAATTATTGTCTGGGTTTTGAATAAACTCTCTTTGAGCCAAATTTGTGATTTATACAGCACAGTGTATTTAGTTTCTATAAAAGGATTTTTTTCATGCTGGCAGTGTTTGTTGAACAAGAGATAAATGCTGTCTGTATTTTGAAAGTCATACTCCTTCTAAACACTTATTAGCAAGAGAAACTCTTAAAAAACAAATGCAAATGAGCTTAAATCAAACATATTATACAGTTTATCTCAAAGCCAGCTGTCTGGACTTGTAAACAAACATAAAATACATCCACACTTCCATTGCCCAGCATCATCATACCTTTCTTTATCTAATGTAATTTTTTGATAGTAGCAAATATGATCAAACACTGAATGCAGTTTAGGCAATTAGAAAAGAAAAATATGTTTACATAGCATTAAAGCTGAAAAAGTAAAGTACAGCTTTGTGCTTTTAAAATGAGGTACAATACTGCACTCCCACTCTGTAGGACTCTGTTGTTGACGTGCCACTGATTTTCAATCCCACAAGACACAGCATGATGACGTGTGAGTGGGTAGGCTGTCTGTGTAGAAACCCTAAGCTTTATACATGCATTTTCTGTTTGCTTACATACATGATCATCATGTCGATGCCCTCTGCAGTATTAGTGATCAATATTTTTCTTTTCTGTGAAACACAAACATGTCTTGATTTTCACATACAGCTTTGATGGGCATGCATAGGAAAAAAAAAACGAAGCAGAAACATTCAGTTAAATCTGTACATCTACCTATTTCTCTCGGAAGATAGTAAGCTCTTTAAAGCCGGGAAACTATACCATAAACGGTGGTGGGCTTAAGGGTTGATCATGCTTTTAGTGGTTTCATGGCCCCGTGGCCCTGCTGTTGTCTCTCACACTCTCATTCTCTCTTTCACACTCCACTCATCCCGTGAAGAGCTTGAAACAGCACAGAATTCAGAACGAAACATTTAGTTTTTTTATGCATTAAGTCTGTGCTCACACCTCACTCCTGTATTTTCTCCTCTTAGACTTACGTAGAATTCATATAGACAAGACTGTAAAGGAGCTTTTCTACAACTGTATTGACAGTAAGGTTGTGGATTAATTAACATTTTTTGAGGCTCTTGTGCACTGGATAGTAATACTATGAAAAAACTGTTGAGTTACAGTGTAAATAAAGCTAAATATTTGGGCTTTTCTAGATTCTTCAAAAGTAGCCGCTCTCTATCTTAATTTGCAGACTATTTGCAGTGTCGTAACGGGTTTCTTGAGTTTTTCACCTGGGATGGTTTTCAGTTTACAAATGAGCTTTGTCAAGAGTTTACTGGTGGAGCTGCTTGTTGTTTTTATTGCGTTTGAGGACATCAGTTGTGTTGTACTGAAGCACAGTTTGTAACCAACAAATAGCCTTATTTGACTACTGCAGTGCTCCATAATAAGAACCATTTTACTAAGTTAGCAGAAATGACAGTCCATCATTACTTTCAAACATAAAGGTCAGTTTTATCAGAAAGTGTTTAAGAAGTTACTTCAAATGCAGTCACCAAAAACACTAAACGCTGAGATGAAACAGGAATCTCAAGAAAACCGTCTCGGGAGAAGAATATAACAGTTACCTCTGCTGCAGAAGAGAGTTCATCAGCAATACCACCTTCAGAAGTCAACACGGCTCACATTAAAGACCACAACACTGCTGCTGGGAATTGAAATAGCAAACACAACTCAAGATCAACATATCTGGGGGAGACTTCCTGAATAATGTCATCATTGGCTGAGTTGCTGAAGGAGACTGATAAGAAGAAACAAATTGCTTGAACCATGAAATGCAAAGAATTTACATTAGACCAGAAGAAACCTGAGCTTAGGTCTGATCGGTCCAAATGTGTGATTTTCAGTTCCTGCCTCGATGTCTTTGTGAGTCTCAGAGAAGGTGAACAGATGGTATCTGCGTATGTACATATATATGAGCTGAAGTCACCTCCAAATACAAGACTAAAGGTCATTCCATTTCTACAGGAGCACATGTTAATGAGATTACTGTGTATCACTAATCACTGGTTAGCTTGTGAATGTGCACACCTGGCTTTATCGAGATTATTAGTCATGTGCCCTAATTAGTTTTAATTACCAAGAACACTCACACAAGACTGATTACAAGATTAACTGTCAGGCCTCTCTCATTATTATTCTTTCTGTTTCCCTCTCATCTACTCCACATCAAACCACTTTTGCATTTAGCATCAGAAAGAATGGCTTTGATGCTCCTGGAGAACAGTAATGGTCAAAAATAACTCTATTGTCTAATGATGTCTAACAGAAGGAAGCAGACTGATATATTCTTGTTTTTACAGTCTGTATGACGGTAACCTAATTTTGCAGCAGAGTGATTAAGGATCTTCCAAAAAAAGAGTCACTGATACAAATTCGATATGTTGGCCTTGGACCCTTAACCATGCATGGATCCTTGCCAAAATGAATAAATTTGGCATTTTTCTGTAGCATCTGTGATCGCCTATCTATAATATAACTCACTCCAAGGCAGTGCTGAGTTCTGTTCCAAGAATTAATACTACATTGTAGCAGGTGTTGAGTAATTCAATTTCCGATCTGGAAGAGCAAATGGCACGTAATGACTTTGGCCTACAATTTGTATATCCTGAGAGCAACAGGGAAACCTTCAAAATATCAAGAAGACCTTAATTAGATTAGCTAGTGAGTGGGCTGTTCTTTCAAAGTCTCAAAGAGAAATTACAAAAAGAGGCAGTGATGTGAAATGACCACAGCTAACTTAATGGAAAACTTTGGTTGTTGTGATTTTATTGCACATGTCATGTTGGGATTATATTTCTATGATCAGTGCTCATCTTTATCACCTAAGGAGTCTCTCTCTCTCTCACTTTCTCCATCCATCTGTCCCTCTCTCTATCCATCTCTTTCTCTCCTCACATTGTGCTTGCAAGATGGGTTGATAGAGACATGCATTATTCATCGGTGTGTCCTTTCTGTCATTGCAGAGCTGAGCTCTGAGCAGAGGGGTGCAAAGCAGAACTACAATCAATCAACCGGGGTCTGACACTCTCCACAATGGGATATGTTGATTGGATGTCACAGGATATCCATGTTGTGGACCATTCTGTACACACTGAGATTGTCCAGACCCTTTTCACAACAGTTGAAGTTCATTGGTATTCTACTCCTTGGTTGATGAAACACCCAAACCACCTACTTCAGGAAAAAGACTTGACTGGTCTGTGCAGTGACTGAATGGGCTTGGTCAAAATACAGTCACTTTGGGAGGCACTCAGTCCCAGGTGAGGTACACCAAAGTCCACAAATTTAACACCACCTGTTCACAAGTTGATGTGTGTTATTGAGTTGTGATCATCTATTAATATTTCCATATAAATCAGCCTGCTTTAAAGCATTTGTGGGCATTTCATTCACAAAAGTATTATCAAGAGTATAAAGAATTTATTGCCAGGGCTCTCTAAGCCAGATAACATGACAGCATAATAAATTTTGCATCGTAAGTATGAAGAAACCCAAAACATTAAAAAAATATTAAGAGTGGTGTCACACTGTTGGGTGAATATGACGATATTCTCACAGACACCACCATGTTTAGAGACCCAGAGGGAGTAAAAGGTTATAGAACATCACAGTAAAGATAAGTATTTTTTTGTTAAGTTGATGTCTGTAAATTTGAGGTTTTATTCATATTTTTGATATGTATGTATAGTTTCATATAGGATTTTTTAAAAACTTTACTGATTCATTAGAATTCTTGAGAAAACTCACTTCTGTCTCCTGTGGAGAAAAGCAGACTGTTTGTACATGACCAGCACAAAAAGTCCAGACAAGTATGAGAAAACTGGAGGGAGTGACAAGAAAGTGGCCTACATCGTAAATATGCAGGCTTGAGTCCTTTATCCATAAACATTGAATCACCTCTACATTCATGCAAGTTCTTGACCTTGAATGGAGAGAAAACTCTCCATTTCAGCCATTTCATCACTTTTCTTGTTCTAATCACTGCAGCAAAGCCCACTACATTACATTACATCTCGATTTTAGTCCAACTTACTCCAAATAGTAGAGGTGGATGGATCGATCCAAATATCAATAACATCGATACCAGCGTTGGTATCAATATTGAACAATACCGGTGTAATAAGATCGATACTTTAGTTTCAGTTTCTCTCCTGTATGCCAATTACAAAGACTAGTGCCATCTGAGCAGCATCTACCACAGTCTGCACTGGGAGGCGTTTAGGGAACATTGGCAAACCCAGATTCTTCCTCATCTGACTCACAGAAAATCTACCCATGAATTAGTCCGATTCCTAAACCCTGTAAGCATTGACAACCCGTCTTTATTCCAGATGTGGACGTCCATATACATCACCTAACGTTTGTTCTAAACCTACCAACTATTGAAAAAATTAGCCTGGAATACTTCATATTTGGTATCTGATCGATACCAAGTCTTGCAGTATTGCTATCACTATCAAATAGTATAAACACTAGCAGTGTAAACTCAAAGGACAAAGCTGATAGTCCTCTTGATTTCCTAAAACACATTGGTCTTAGATTAATTCACATGAATGAGAGAAGCTTAATAGCAATAACAGGACGGAATATTTTAAACCAGAGAAACCTGGTTGAAGGTTAAGATGAAGCTTGAGGTTATCGTACTTGACAATTACAGTACATGTAAGATAGACTGAACCATAGTGGTTTTATGAGAGACTCTTGCTGTCTGTGTTACACTCAGGGTATTTGTCAAAGGAATTAAAATTTTACAATTGAATGTTTCTCTAAATCCTAATAATAACATGATGGTCTTGAAAGCTTATCATCCCTCGTCTGCTTATCTTGCATCTGTTCACGAAGCCTATGAAGTTGTGTTAACGACTGACCTTAACCTTGGCCATTATCTTCTGTCACTAAATGACAAATACATAAATAAACTAGAAAAGCACTCAGAGAGTGCAGACCTCCGCCAAGGATAGAGAGGAAAACAGGAAACCCTGCAGTAAAGGAGCATGAGCTGGAATCAAACCTGCATCTCTGACACAGTTCTGTTTACGAATCACTTTCTTAACCAGTTGAGCTATCTGGACACCCTGTTCCAATTTGTTGGACGACATACTAACCTATGATGTTTTTGTCCTATTTTGGACCACATACTAAAACATACTAAAAAATTCAAAGTGAGCCAGAATCCAGGATCCTTTCCGGATTGGCTCCAAAATTAAATCAGCTCTTCCTCTTACCATAGTCTACATCCTCTCGAAATTTCATGTGAATCTGCCCGGGCGTTCTTGAGTTATCTTGCCAACAGACAGACAGACAGACACACAAACGCCAGGTGTCACATAACCTCCTTGGCGGAGGTAATCAGTGTCTTGAATTAATTACATGCTCAGCTCATCTTTTCATTACGGAGCCTAAATAAAAGGATATTTGACATGAAAGAGTCTTGTTTTTTGTAAATTCTTGTAAAGTAACCAATTTATTTTGATCATGACTGAATGTTAAAATACAATAAAATGGGGAGACTTTGAAGTGGGGTGAGTACTATTAATGAATGTTTTTGGCTTAAAGCTGCTGTCCGGAGTTTCCGTTTGTTTTCAATTTATGTATCATTTTTTAACAAAGCTTAAATGTGTTAGTCTAGTTCGATACTATAATATAAAGTTAGTATAACGCGATATGAAAATTTATTCCTGAGCTCCGCCTTCCTCTCATAGACCCCCATGTTATTCCAAAAAGCGCCGGTTGCTGCCGACCAATCAAGTTCAAGCTTCAGCTTTGTCATGCTGTCAATCAACGGTTACGCGCACAGCAAGCAAGCCCATGCAGAGGTGGGCGAGCTACGCACTACACAACCGCGCGCACATTTGTTTTGCTTGTGGAGGAGAGAGCATCAGGGCTCAGCAACTTCCAGAAAAGTTACCAATCCCACGGCTTGTCAGGCCAAGAGACTGTAGGACGTTTTTTGGCTCGGGGTGCTCGCGTCGCTCCCCGACCACGGCCTCCATAGCCCGCCTGACGGCTTCGTTTAGATGCCCGACCTCTGGAGGAAGATGTTGGGGCGTCTGGGACATACTCTTCGTCAGAGGAGTCATGCAATTCTGAACTCTACATAGAAATAAATAAACAATCTAACACATATACACGCGTAAATGCACTAAGTTTGATAAACAACGTCATCGAGAGGGATACACGAGTGTAATCACATATTGAAACTTTACTCGTTAGTCCTAGCAGATTCATGTTATTTTGGTATTAGGACAAGTTAGACTCAATACAGCATTCTAACGTAATTCCTTTATTATTTACTAAATGTACTAAATGCAGAAGAGGGGAAAACAGCAAAACAGGCGAGATGCTGCAGCACTCCGGGCACTTCTCTCATGTACTGCGCGTGCACAAATAAAGGGGCGAAATCAGAGGGAGGGACGGTGGGACCAACAGCGTTTTGGGAGACGCTGCGATTCAAACTCCGGACAGCAGCTTTAAAGAGGAACTTTGTTTTTTTTCAACCTGGGGTCTGTTTTCATATGTCATTTCATACATGTGAGTGATGGAGAAATTAATTTTCGACAAAGCTCAGCTAGCGACAAGTATGGGGCAACTGGTCCCCCGGCGTCAAAGTCCGCCCTAACGTGCTTTTTTCCCCATACTGACCGGCTCGGATAGTCTCAACGAGTGTCCCACAGCATACTAGGGATGAGAAATGAACGAAAACCTACACACTACCTGGCGATCGCTCTTTGTTGTGGTCTGTATCCAAATCTCAGGAAGCTAGAAAGCAAATCTCGTTCCGAAATCGTGTGATAGGTTTTGGCGCGAGCTATCGCGCGATTTTGTGAGCTATCGCGCAATTTCGGAATGAGATTATAAGTACAAGAAAATGAAAATCCTTCTTCTTCTTTTTTTTTTTTTTTTTTTTTTTGCAAATAAGCCATGGCTCTCTTTCAGCTAGTGTGTGTCAGGCCACAGCTGATGATGCAGATGCAGTTTTCATGCATGTTGCCCATACTCTCAAGCCCCTTGAAGCTGTGTATCTCATTTCTCTTTGATTTATTACAGGGGGCAGGTTTAGAACCCATTACGATGTCCTCTGTGGGAAGGTAACGTGGGCATCATTTACCATTGGAAGGACATAGTTAGGGCCCTGGGCAATCATGCTCCTTTCCCCTACTTGTGTGTTTAAACATGTTCTGGTTCTGTACACAGATGTTCATGGTCATGTCCCTGCTCCAGGTCGGTAGCTGCACTTAAACCCTCTACACCTGCTCCATCCTTCGGCTCCTTTGATTGGACCGACCGCAGACATCCAATCTACCTAAACCAATCAGCTTTTTATCTGTTTGCAAGTGCTGTCATGCTGTCATTTGGTGACAGCAGGTGTGTGTGGTACACAGCTTGCTCATGAGTCTGTGTTTGGTGATTTGGTTCATTGTTCTGTGTGACTGTTGTTCTTCTGGCAGGATGCTGAGCTCATTAAGGTAACTTTTTGGATCAAGTTGTAGTTTGAAAAGCTGTTAGACACTACTTAGAGGTGCTACCTCCATTTGTACTCTTGTTTTGGTTTGACAGTGTAGGCGAGGCCGAGCAAGACTTGATTTTGAGCTTTTATTTTTTTAAGACAGAAAACAGAAGTGTAATGGTAGAAGTTCTCCTTTTGTTTATATGTATTTTTTCTTTTTAGGTATCATTGTCTGCACTCTGTACCTTCTTTATGGTTGGTACCAGCCTATTATAATAACACCAGAATCAACTTGGATATCACAATTCTGGGTACAACACCATAAAAACTGAAATTGGAATGCAGAGTAATCTCTGTCATAATTCAAAAGTACAAGAAAATTTCTATACACTATGTGCTGGAAGACCTACAGGAGGCCCACTGCTGAATACATAGCAGATCATAAATATCAACTGAAAGACAACTCATTTTCATGTTCATGCAATTACTAAGACAGAGAGAAGACGCCTGCTCCATGAAATTCTAAGGTTTTCATTCTGACTGTCACCACAGCAACTGATTAAAAGCCATTTAAAATAGGAAGTTTGGATTTGTGTACTGACTCATTTCCTCATGTACGGCCTTAAATAAAAGCATTCCATTAGTCTGGACCCTTCTAAACAGCTGCAATGTTGTGGGGTTAATGCCATGACCCAGAAAATTGGTTCAGTTAATATTCTGCAGCATGCATAAAAGAAAACGCTAAGTAGAAAACTTGATGACAAAAACCTTGTGTGCACATTTGCAAATCCAGTTGTTTAAAAAAATGTACTAATACCAAAATGTAATTATGAATTGCAAACAAAAGAGTTGTAATGCAGAATTGGTCCCCTAAACTCTCATCTGCTCCCTATTTATCAGAAAAGTCAATTTCATGGCTAATAGGTTCATTACTGTGGTCATGCTTGAAGGAGTTCTTGGATAAAACTCACTCAGGAGTTGAGAACTAAGCTGCTGCAGAACAGGTCTTAATAAGGTTCTCTATCTGTCTCTCAGCTTCTCTTTCTCATGGCAGTATTACAGGGGAGTTAAACTTTGACCCTGTTCTCCATACAACTTCTGTATTTTCCACTGTTGTGACTGCTGTGTGTGGAGCTGATCCAACACAAGAGAAATCTCCTTGTGCAAAAAGGGTACAGATTTGCCTCAGCTGCTCTATTCACTACAGACAATTTATCTGCTGTTCTCGGGGAGAGACTTTCTGCAAAGGTCCAGCTCGGCAAGATGGCTCTGTGCTGCATACTAATGACAGCCGACTGTTTCTACCACACAGCCTTGTCATCCTGCATTCCAGCCATGTTCTCATGCTGTCACGCTGCGGTGGAGATGGAGCGCTTTATGAGGCGCTGTGGCGTGGTTTGCTTTGCTACAGCATGTGCAAAACTACGACTTGTCTTTGAAATTGAATTCTTTATTGTCATGTAGATAAGCTCAGACCTAACCCACGTCATGCTGCCTATTTTCCCCCGCAAGTTTAACACACCACGCCCCAATATCCTGATTCAGCCGAGGTCGATGATTTGAAATCCTTCCGGCACTGCCAGCACTTGAACCTGCTTAATCCCACATGCATGTGCAAGGTGCATTAACTCCAAGTGCTTTCCAAAAAATTGAATTTCACCCTCTGCTCCCTTTCCAACTGCCCATACTATTTTTAACTGCATCTTTTTTAGGATGTGCAGTTAAAAGCACACTTTGTTTCGTGCACGACTCTGCTGGACTAGAGTTCTTCATCTTTTCAACACAATCTCATAATATTCCCCATAAGGCTCTGGGCTTATCCTAATGAACCATGAGGGCTGAATAATCCACTCTTTTGTTCCCAATCTGATTACTTTCTCATTTTTTCTCTCCACTTAGATTTCCTGGTATCTCTTTTTGTCATTCACACTTTAAACCTTCAAGGGTACGGTGCAAGACTCAACAGCGCACATTTTGCGCTAGTAAGGTACCTGCAGACACACGTACATGCACAGATATAACAAATGGAGCTCATACTGTTGTGGTCAGGATGAACAAATGAGCAGTGGTTCATGTGTTTGCAGGCTATTTGTCTGAGCACCATCAGTGCTCCTGTCTAATCCAGTATAACTGACCGGCCTCACCGGTCTATATTGATTTTCAACTTGAGTGGAAGATAGCTCCTCAGAAGAGAGATGGAGTTAATATCTCTAGCTGCCAGTAAAGGAGAATTAAACATATTTAAAAACTGTTTGAAAGACTCAGCATGAAGAGGTGAGATGACAGAGCTTGCACATTTCTATTTGCCACACTGGAAAACTGTAACATTTGACCAGTGTTAGAGGGCAAACTAAATCAAGCAGAGGTCAGGTGTTCTATAAAGGGCTTTATTAAAACTAAACCTTCTGTCAGATTTTTGTGTTGTTGTTGTTGGGTAAATGAGAAAGCGGAGTAAATGAAGGTCTAAGAGTTTTTGCTCCTTGTCAAAACAGCAATCAGCTCTATAAATAGCTCCCACAGACGGTCCTGGCCAATTATTTATGAATAATAATGGAACGACTTGCATGGAGACATGTCACCGTTCAAAATAACACCATCGATCTCTGTTTCCATCTCAGCTCCCATTGCCCAGGGGGAAGTGGTGGGAGTGGGGCTGAACAGAAAGGAGGGGGGTGTTGTTGGGGGTATTAGTGGTTTAAAGAAAGATAGAGAAAGGGATGCAAAACAGTAAAATTTGCAATTCTGTAATTTAGTGTGTGAGGTGAAGACTGGCCAGAGTAAGCGACACTGACAGTTCACACGCCAAGAAAGAGGAAAGGTTACAGACATAGAAAGAAATTAAAGGTCTTCATCCAACACTGTTTCAGGGTAAATAGAACATCCATCCATCCATTCTCTACACACCGCTTTATCCTCACTAGGGTCGCTGGAGCCTATCCCAGCTGACTCGGGCAAAGGCAGGGGACACCCTGGACAGCTCGCCAGTCTGTTGCAGGGCTACATGTACAGACGAACAACCACACTCACATTCACACCTACGGGCAATTCAGAGTCATCAATTAACCTCAGCATATTTTTGGACTGTGGGAGGAAGCCGGAGTACCCGGAGAAAACCCATGCATGCACAGGGAGAACATGCAAATTCCATGCAGAAAGATCCCAGGCCCACCCCGGGATTTGAACCGGGGATCTTCTTGCTGCAAAGCAAAAGTGCTAACCACCACACCACTGTGCAGCCTTAAATAGAACATCAAATGTTAAAATATTTCTTGATAGAACATATATATCAATATGAACCGACAGCAATAAAACCACCTGCCTAACACTGTGCAAGTCCCCATCATGCAGTCAAGACAGCTCTGACCCATCAAGGCATGAATACTGAAACTCTGAGGATGTCCTGAGGTGTACCTGGACATTGGCAGTTGATCGTTTGGTTCTGGTAGGTTTTAGGAAGAAACTTCAATCAACTGGGCTTTTTCTGGCTCAATCATATTGGGATTTGTGGAGTGTGAAAATTGGGTCAACAACTTGGGCTTTTTGTAACGTTCCTCATGATTTCCTTGATCAGTTAATATGGTTTGGAGGAGTGCATTTCCCTGTCATGGCAGGCTGGTACTGTTGGAGGCGGCAACAATGTTAAATTGGGTGCTATAAGTCAAAGTGATGTCCATGGGATTGCCTGGACCTAAAGTTTCCCATCAGAACACTGCATTGCAATGTCATTCACTGCACCTGTCAGTTGTTTAAATGTTATATCAGTTTGATGTGTAAAACAGACACTTTCACTAATATCACTAAGCATTTCACAGAATAAAAGGCTTCAGCAGTCAACAGCACTTCAACAAGCTGTCCTCTGCATCCCTGAACCACTGTGATGCTTCGACACGGAGACAGTCTGACAATGACCAGTGTAGCTTTGGCTTAAATCATCACAGCTATGCAGTGCTGACATTAATGACTGAATATTATTATTCAGTAAGAAAACAGCTGGTTGTAACAACCGCCACGTAACCATAATGCAATATCTAGCTGTAGCAATTTATTACAGAACTCCTATCATTAAAAGTGTTTTCTAAAGGATGCTGGCTCTGAGTATAATGACCTGAGTCACTGAAGCGTGTTACATTTTGGGAATTGAACAAGCTTGGCCCATCATCAAACATTACTCAGCATCAGTGTTCGGTTCAGT
Source organism: Acanthochromis polyacanthus (assembly GCF_021347895.1). Classification (NCBI taxonomy): domain Eukaryota; kingdom Metazoa; phylum Chordata; class Actinopteri; family Pomacentridae; genus Acanthochromis; species Acanthochromis polyacanthus. The sequence continues at coordinate 15,125,774 of NC_067120.1, read as the reverse complement.
GTAAATAGAAACTGCAGGGGTACACAGAAAAGCTTGTGCCATCCTTCTAGTGCTGTCTCATTTGCATATATGCCACAGTCCTGTTTCCATAATGGAGTTACAAAAATTTAATGCAAATGGAAAAATTCAAAAAAAGAAAAGAAAAAAAACCTTCTTCAGTTTTGTGAAAACATTTTTACACTTGATTGAGGTAGCTTTTGACATTTAAAAAAAAAGAAATAAAGCATTTTATCAGCGTAACGTAAAACGCCACCTACTGATGACGCTACACAACCGCCCACGCAGTGATTGGAAACAAGGTTAATTTGCTTCTTTCTCTTTCTTCTTTCTTCTCAATCCTAAAGCTAACGAAGCAGTGAAATATGACTATGACAGCTACGATGAGGAAGTTGGTTGTCGACTTTCTTGGCAGCAGCTTCAGTGTACCGCCGGCGGTACACCTACTAATTTGCATAGGAATTTCAAGAATGTCCGACGGGTGCAAACGCGATTATACAAACACTATACACCGATGGAAAGCTTAGATTCTCATGAATCCGCCGGTATAAACCACTTTCAGATGCGATTACCACAGCGGGTGAGAAAAACACATTTGTCCGACAAAAACAAATATTCATCCATCCGTTCTCTATACACGGCTTCAAAGCACACAGCGCGACTCACATTTCCGGGTTTATTATTACACACACAAAAAAAGATTCCACAAAAAACGGCCATAATCCAACCTTTTACATTAGATGACACAAGCCAGTAAACTATTTTGTCCAAAACATGTCCTGAAGTCGGTATAAAATCCCCGAATCGGTCGTTTTCAAGGAAATGCACCTCCCGATGCGCGTCCAATATTCCCCGTATTTTTCGTAATTTTTTTTTATTTAAAAATAGAATATTAGCGATTTTTTGTACTGAAAACGGCTGGAATTGACTGAAGCTTAAAGGGTTAAGTGAAGATATGCAAGTGCGTTGGGTTCTGGGTGGATGGTGCAGTCTTTCTATCAAGTACTCAGAGTGCGTGTGGCTCATACACCAGAACATGGTGCAGATTAGGTGTATTCTACTCTCCAAGTTACACACAGGCTTGAAATACTTACAAATGGCACCCACAGGGATAATCTCAAGCAGCACGGACTCCATCTGTACTTTGTATTCCAAAACTAACTGGGGTTCAACACATCCAATATGGCTCAGAACATTGATAAGACTGAATTATGTGTGACAGTCAAAAATCAAGCAAGGTTTTAACTGTGACATCCTTCTGTCAAATGTTCAATCAGAAACCCATAGGAGGACAGCCCAACATGCATGATTTAAGCTCCACCTTAATCCTAATTGCAGAAGTCAATGTTTGGCTGCATAATCTCCATAATTTACATAACTCCTATAGTAACATACATACTGTATAATTCCTGTCGTTGCTGGATGAAAGCAGGAATGATCTCCATGCATGTTTCTAGTCTTCATTTTTTTTCTTCATGCTTCTATCAGTCTTGGATATGGAATATGCCTAAATCGGGGCAATGCCCTCCTGAGTTCTCCTTGACTTTTCTGGGTCATGTTAAGAGCCAGCAGAGTCTGTGTTTTCATATCGAGAGTTGAAAATGACATGTTAGCTTCCATTGACTGTCACTTAAAAAGGTGGCTATGTAAATTTATTAAAGGTCTCAATCATTTCTCTATCAAAGTAACTGCTGAGGACACTTTACACTGGCTCAAAAACATTCACATCTGACAAGGATGGAGACGGTTATTACTATTCAGCAGTGACAGGCTAGATTTGTAATGATAACAGAAAGAATGGGTCTGTTCACTCCTCAGCCAATAATGATATTTGGAGTTTTGGCACTATTTTTTTTTTTTTTTTTTGATATTTGGATTAACTGAATGAGCACAAACTCCATTCTGGAAGAAGACTCTTTTCATTGGACAGTAATTCATATTCTTGATTTAAGAGATGGGGATGTTTGAGAAACTTGATGCAATTACAATTCTTTTGTTACAATTCAATTTAGTGTCCATTCTCAGTTCAAAATGGATCCAAAAGTAGATTTCAAATTTTACTACAGTACTTCACCAAATCATTCATCTGTGTTTGTACCTGCCAGCTATGCTAACTAGTTACTAATGGTCAGTGTCTGACTGAACAAATAAGGCCAAGAAATTTGTCTTAGACTATGATTTTTTTAACACTGAAAGAGCAGCAGTAATTTTGGAACCTGTTGCAGTCTTCTGCCGTTATAAGAATGACAACACATAAGTGTAATGCACTACCCACCACCATCAATGACTGATGTCTTTTGTACAACAAATGTTTACATGTTCTGTAGCAAGTTTTGCTTTCTGCTAAACATTACATCCCTTGCACCAGAGAAAAAAATAAATGATGGAATTAGTAATTTTCTTTGATTAAAGTTTCAAAGTGTTGTGATGTGTGTTAGTTGGGGGGCTCATTTGCCAGTGCTGTGGTTCATTTGTCTATGGTATCGGTGCAAGTTTTAAACAATTTATTTAATCAACAGTCAGCCACTTTAGCAATCAATCATCTCAGCTTCTCTTTCTCATGGCAGTATTACAGGGGAGTTAAACTTTGACCCTGCTCTCCATACAACTTCTGTATTTTCCACTGTTGTGACTGCTGTGTGTGGAGCTGATCCAACACAACCGAAATCTCCTTGTGCAAATTAAAAAAGAAATGCAGTGGACATTTCTCCGTAGGTTGATATTACCATTTTTAACCAGCCAGACAAAATCAGAATCAGCTAGATTAGGAGTTTGAAGAACAGGTTAAGACTAGAATGTCCACATTGGTTGAAGTTGCAGTTTCCATTCATGTCTGACTAGACTAATCCTGCATACAGTAACGAACAGAAGTGAGTATAACCCTGTGTAACATCATTTTATGTCAGATGATTTCAAATTTTATCGCCTCTCAATAATTGTACTACTTCTAAGTTGAATACTGGGGAATTTGCGCTTATATCTAACAGTTTATATAATAATAATAATAATAATAATAATAATCTTTATTTATATAGCACTTTTCATACAGGAGTTGTAGCACAAAGTGCTTTACAAACAGACAAATAATTAAAATAGATGAAAGAAATTGTGACCCAAATCCACCCCACTCAGCCCCGAACCCACCCAACCCGCAATCCATACACTGTATTGTTAAAAAGCAACATAAATAAAAGACAATAATAAATCAGGGACATTTTACTATGGTAAAAATTTAGGCCCAACAGTAGGAATTCAATGAAAAGTCAATACACATTTAATTAGTGAGATTCAAATCTCGCATTTTTTCCAATGCCTTGTATGTTCACCTTTATCTTTGATGGCAGACCCAGTCATCTGCAGCATGGATAACACCAGTTTTGCGCAAACATCTGGAGAGATGTTTTGCCATTCTTCAGAAACCTTTGTGTTGTCAACTGATCTTAGCTGGAGGGGTTTTTATTGCTCCGTCTTCCTCTTTAAAACACTGCAGAGGGACATGCTTGGCCAGGTTGTAGTTTTCACTCTTTCCTTCTTTAAAAGCTGCTATGTGATTCTGGCAGTGTTCTTCGGAACATTATCACACTGGAATATTCCTCTTCTGCCAAACATCTGTATACTTTGAATCATCTTGTCAGTCACTATTTCAGTATATTGACAGGAATTCATGACATCACCTATAAATGTGATCTTCCCATCAGTTTTTGCACTCATGTAGCCCCATATCATCACATTGTCCTTCACTGCTGGGACCGTGTATTCACTTTGGTAGTCATGTCCAGGTTGATACCAAACATACTGGACTGTAATTCACATGCTGGGTTAAGAAAGCTAATTCTTGTAGAGAACAAAGTTGCAGACACAATTGCTGGCAATGAAGATCTATACAATCACCATAGTTACAAGGTTGGCAACCAAGATTAGTGTCACCAATTCAGTATTCAACCACATGTAAAACATTGTCACAATCTCCTCTTCAGCTCCTGTGTTAAGACACTGGATTACGGCCGGTACAATAAAATGTCATCACTTCAGCCTTTTCACAATTGGAAGTTTTTGTTAAATTTCCCATAATTAATGTAGGAATTTTGGCCAAAAATGTGCTTTATTAGGTCACAGTGACATTACACTATAAAAATGAAATCAGTTCACGCTTTGGTCCAAGTGAATCTTTGGGAGAAATTTAGTGAAATTCCCTCAGGGCATTTAAGAATACTTTTGTTTATGGAAATGGAACAGACACATAGACATACAAGCTGAAAACTTGCCTCCGACCCAAGCTGTCACTGACGTAGAAGCTTATAAATACCCAACTTCCCTAAATAGCAATAATTAAATAATGACTATTTAAAACTACAAAGCTCTTGCTCTCGTCTGTCTCAGCAATAAAGAAGCGTTTAGCTTGGAGATGTCCACACAACTGTAATACCTTTGTGCATCTTTGTGTGGCACTAATAAAATGCATCACTTTGGTGTAGGTAGTCTTTTTTGTCTGAAATGTTAGTAGCATGCATTGATTGTGTAGCTGCTCACTGCTTTTGTTCAACATTAGCATGTGCCTCAGATAGCTAGCTACATCAGACAGCCTCCAGACAACAGCTTCTGTTTACCATTCTTAGCAGAGTGAGGCAGATGGAGGCTTTTTTCTTCCATAGGTGACAGGGAGGTGTGCTCTCACAGGTGTTCAGCAAACACAGCAATAACAATCTCAACAGGCAGTAAGAGACTTGCATAGTGGGCCAACTGGACTGGATTAGGCAATCAATCATTTTCAGGTCTCAAATCTACTTTATATTGGTTTTAGAAATATTTCTGACGGTAGAATAGACTACATCCATACAACGTGACAATCCATGCTGCCACAAAGTAGCTCAGATAGGCTGTGTTTGATGCAGGAATAGATGACAGCACCTCCTCTTTGCTGCCTACACTTAGTGTTTTCTTGTAAATGGAAAATGAGCACCACCTGCTACAGTAGAGCAAGCCAGCAGCCTCTAAACCAGGCCCAGACACACATCTCCCGTTCTTCTGACTGTGTAGGCGGACAAACTCCTTTCCATTTGATAACAGCCGGAATATTTCCCTACATGTGTGTCAACTTCAGCGCTTCCCTCTCCAAGAAGTGTCATCCAATGCGTGTCTTGCAGTCGTCTTTTGACAGACAGACAAATATATATTGCTGTTAGGGGTCTAACGGTGTATGTACTTGTCCCGAACTGTTCAGCATGAGATGTAACACCGTAGGAGCCAAACAGTTACTGTCAGTGTAGTCTATTTATGTCTACATAACCACGCTCCTGAGATGGAAATTCAAAGTTTACACTGAGCATTTTCACAGTGTATCAGCTTTTGTCTATTAGCTTTCGCATGCTAAAAGGGTTCACCTGTATAATTGAGAAGACAGGATTTTTACTATCCTTGTAAAAATGTGTTTTAAAGTGTGCTTGAATCTTTCTTCCTGCACAACCAGAATCTGGAAATTTCCTTGCTGATGCTTCACAGGGCAACTGGACGGAGATGTTGTAGAGCTCACACTGGTACTGCTTTTCCACAACCTAAGTTTTGGCTCTAAACCAGTTCTGTTCTTGAACTAATAAACCACCAAACGAGTCTAGACAAAAGAACCTTTACTTTACTGGGACTGAAATTAGTTTTTCTATAAAAGTAAGCAAGTTTAACAGATAACATTGCTTATTGTTGAAGGATTACTGCAAAAATTTGCTACAATCCAACAGATATAGATGAGAAAATTATGGATACTGAACAGGTGTAGAAAACAAATACATAGAAGATGTATGGTTTGTGATTAATCTTTATTTGCATACTTTTTTTCATGGTTATTCTTCTTTTAATTAAGACATGCCCACTGACTATTATTTTGTGGTTACCAGCAAAAAAAACATTTGTTGAACCTCTATTTTGTTTCATCTAAATTACATTTTTTCCTCTTTATTTTTAGATTGTAAGCATAAAGCCAGAAGTTAGTTTTGTCCAGTGATGCAAGAAAATTACCTCAATTACTGATTATTTTACTTCCTGATCAATCTGTAGATTATTGTTTCAATTAATCAACGAGTTGTTTTGCTGTGTAAAACGTTGGAAAATGTTGGTCTTGTATTGTCCACAACCCATTGATATTTATTGTCATAAAGTAGCAAATAAGCCAGAAAACATTCAAATAAAGAGGCTGGAATTAAAGAATTTAGACAATTTTTCAAAAAGAAAAAAATAGATTATTAATTATAAAAAGAGCTGACAATTAATTTAGTAGTTGACAATTGATTGATTAATAATTGCAGTTCTAATTCCAATCAGTGTTATTCAAAAAGAACGTCTGTGATTCCTGCCATTTCTGTTACTTATTTCTGTTTCTGCATATTTATTTTTTCTTATTGACTATATTCTCACAGTTGAGAGCTGTAACTGTTATAGTAAGGCCAAAGTTCCACTATTGAATTTTTCAAAATAAATAACAAAAATGTGATATTATTAAATTCTTTTGTTTGCTTTGCTGTACCAAAAACACACAAAACCGTGACCCCAAGCCTGAGCCATGCATTGAACTGTGAGTTTTGTGTGCTGTTATATTTATAATCAGCATCACTTCTGACCTTCCACCATGAACCACAATACAACCTGATGCAGTCCAAGATCACAAGGAGACGGACAGAGAGGAGGATAAAGCAAAACAGAGATCCAAAGGTAGAGCAGAGAATGGACAAAACAAAGAGACTAAGAAAACATCAGCGCTACGACGCAGCATCCTTAAACAAATTGAGAAACGTTAAAACAAACATCATTACGCAACTGCGGCTGTGGGATTCGATTGCATAAAAAGTCAAAGACAGAGGAGGCAAAAGCACAGTTGTTACGTGCTATCTGCTGTAAAGACCAGATCTGAAGAAAGAGTGGGAGAGAGCTTTCCACCCTCTTAAAAATGACACCTTGTTGAGATGCAGACAGATGGCCTGATATCATCCATCCTGACCGTTTTTTTCCCTCTGTTTTCTTCCACATGCCCAACCCTAGACTGGACTGACAGGGCCCTGTTGCTTGCCATCTGCTTGCCATGTTTGGCACCAGAACATGGATTTCCTGTTGGAGATCTCTCCTGTCGGGTCAACCACTGATTACTCACCCTGACATTCCTGTCACATAGACAACTTCACTCAATTTACATATATTACTACCTCTAGAAAAATTCATTTTCATTTGTACAACTGCAAAGACAGAAAGTTTGCTGCAGCTAAGTTGTCTCATTTGGGAGTCCACCCAAAATCGTTTTATTTGATGTGTTTCTCACACTCCAGGTGACGCAAAGCGAGGGTTTAAATCAAGACTGAGCAGTTGTTACATGTTTGTTTAGCTATTACTTCCCTGTGAATTTCTGACAGAGCCCAGCAGAATCCAACCTCCACTCATCATCCAGCCAGCAAAAGATATTTCAGTCAATTTGTCAAGTGGAACCAAAATCTAATCTGTCTGTTTAATGATACGAGGCTCCTTTCTACTGGCTAAACAGTCTGTGAGGCCCTGTGCATTCATGGCTTATCACATCCTGCATTTAAATACCCCTAGAAACATCTCTCGCTATCTAACTCAGTTCAGAGAGTCCATTTTAGAGCTGTCATGAATAGAGCATTTCCAAGTTTGCTATGTTCATAAATTCAGTGTTTGGTATTCACGCATTACAATCACAAAGCAAATGCAGTCCCCTAGGATTTCACATTAGGAGAGAATGATAAGATGAAATACACTCAGATTTATGCCACAAAATAAGATTATCATCCACTACGGTTGTCAGTCTTTCAAAAACATTAAGCTGGAAGAACGATGACTTCCATGTAACTCAATTTAAACAAAACCCGCAAAGCTACAACTACACTGTAGAATCGATGTTGCACTGCTCACGTTGCTGCTTCATTTGGTGTGTTACTGTAGACCAGCTGGATTTTACAGAGGAAGTGAACAAAAACAGCCTTGTCTTTATCCATGATTTTCTCATTGCCATATTGAATTCAACATTTTCTGCACATTTCTTCTCACGTAAGAATTCTTATTTGCTAAGCCCAGGTTGCTTGTTTCCTCTATTTGGCATTTAACAATGTGAAATAAATAGCCGAGTTCAGAGCTAGAACACAAGGTGCTGCAACAGATTAGAGTGACACTTCCAGAGTACAAGACTGAGTTGTGATGATGCACTGCAAGAGCGTATATTACAAACAGGAGGCTGAATGTTGAATAAAAAGTGACAGTCGTTTCACCCACCGCTATTTTACACTGTCCCCCACTCAATTGAGTTTCCAAGTCACCCTGCTTGGATTTCTGCCTGGGTAAAGTACGATCAATTCACATTCTGCTGAGATGAGTAAGAGCCTGGGAGCATCAGCTTCCTCAGTGCTGACGGCGGGACTAATTCACAGAGGAGGCAAACATCTCTTAATGGAAAATGATTGCTAAATAACTAAATGCCACAGAGAAACCTGAATAATATCCACGGCTCTTCCTACTTTTGAATGACTTCCTGTGACACCGCCGGAAAGAAGTGTTTGATCGTAAACTACAATTACGCAGATGAAACAGGATGCACATGTGACGGTGCGGTGGATGAGTCAGCCGCTATGTCATCGGCAAGGATGCACTGATTATATAGAAATTATTTGGCAATCTACTTTAACAAGACTAATGGCATTACGTAGAAAACGCTGATAACATCGACAGTCTCATAGCAGCATCTATACGCAAATACACTCGATTTCAATCCCACAGGTCTAAGCGGTGTTATAGTACGTCCCCTGACAGTGAGAAGTGCTGACGGTATTGACTAGCCCTGTGTTACCTTGACCCAGTGCCAGACAATCAAGGGCAACAGCCCGGAAAGCCCACAGGCAGGGCCCACACCCCACTGCTGCCACCCACACAGACTGTCACGCTCCTGAGCCACAGTCATCCCGATGACGCATAGCAGACTGGACTGAACTGCACCTGGTGTCACTGACGCTCTAAACAGGCTAAAGACTCTGCAGTGATTTAGGGACTTTACAGTAATTCAGTGGATGGGAAGATAAATCTTTAATTTCACACCTGTCAAAAGTTGATTTATGTATGACTAGATAAAATGCAGAACTCAATTCACTGCCAGCATCCTCTTTATAGTATACGTAACAGAAATGAGCAGCTCATTGGTGCATTTAACTCCTAATTACATATACTTGATATCTATTTCCTGCCTTTAAAACAGTGAAAAAGTGGAGGTTTTGCCACACATGGAGACTCTGTGTCATCTTATGGATTAGAAGTTAGGTTAATATCAAGATTCAGTTCTCACTCTGAGCTCCCACAATTCCACCAGGTGCATGAGTACTGAGGTGTTACGTGGATTGGGATGTGAATATTGACCTGCTGTTGGAGGAGGGGCAGAGATGACGTGAAGATCCTCCAACTGGCGAGACAGACACAGAGGCAAAGGTGCTGATCTTCGTCCCCACAGTAGCTGGAGGCAGACCTTAATGAAGAGGTAGCAGCTGAGGAAGATAGGCTCATCTTGGCTGTCAGAGCCACGGCAGACCACCATTAGTGGTGAACCGCCAACAGGAGAGGCCACGCTGACAAGAGGTGACTGGGGACAGCCACAGGATGAAAGCTAGCACTGGTTAATTATCGTGAGGTGCTAGCGAGGAAAAGTGAGAGGGAAGAGAAGCATGCAAAGGCACTTGACAGGGGGCAGAAGAAACGGGTAATTTGAGGGAGGGAGCGACTGCAAAAGGCTTGTGCCATGCTGTCTATGTCTACAAGGTGTAATATTGGAACTCTTCCCTATGGGCATTAGATTTCACATAAAATACGGCAGTTGTCAAGAGCCAAATAAATCACTGTACAGGGAAGCTTCTCTGATTTGAGAATAAAATAGCAGGAGTCCCCCTGTTGGCTTTTTATCACTTTGACTGAAGAGCAGAGTTTCCTGAAATAGTATAGCTTACTGTAGATCTTAATAAGGACAACTCGTATTCATGCAAGCTTCCAGTGCATGCTCTTTTTTTGCATGTTTGTTTGTGAGTGTATGTATGAATGCATGTGTACGTGTGCAAAAGAGGGGAACTCTAATTATTAGTGAGCCTCTTGTTGGTGTTCACAGGCCCATCTATACTTAAAGTTAATCCCTCCATCCCCCTGAAGACTTCAATTCAAAGGAGATACAAAAAAGAAAAAACAAGCACTATTTTGGTCCACGACCACAAGGCCACAGTGTTCCAAGCACAAAGCCTTCTTTACATTAGTGTGAGCACATACACTGATCAGCCACAACATTAAAACCACATGCCTAATATTGGTGAGGTCCTCCTTGTGCGCCTAAAACAGCTCTGACCTGTTGGTACACGGACCATTTGGGCCCTGTGGCTTGTGGAGTGGACTGGGCTTCTTCCTGCACATCTGATCAGGTTGAAATCTGGAGAGTTTGGAGGCTGGATCAATGCTTTGAGCTTTTTGTGGTGTTCCTCAAGACACCCCAGAGTAGTGGTGGGGTATAATGGGTATAATGGGCAGCTATCTCAGAGTCTTTAGTCCGAATTGTCAGTTGGAAAGACACTTCAACCCCAACACAAGACATACAAATAAAGAGATTTACATATTATACCTAAAGTATGATGCATGCTAGCAAGCTGAAACAAACTGACACAGGTAGGGAGGCCCACATATTTCTGCCACTGACTGGCACTGTGGATATTATGTAGTAAAATGCCATTAAAAAAATATATAGCTAGCTAGGTGAATCCATTCCATTGTCTGACTTTTGTGATTACACGATAGAGCTCCAGTAATGATGCCCAAACGAAAAGACCATTCTGTATATAGCATCAACAGCCTTAAAAGATAAGTCATCAACCAGGGTCCAATTACTTGAAAGAAACACCACAAATCCATAAGGGCATATGACTACGACAACATAATAAAATGACAGAAAATGCCACTGTGCTCCAGTAAGAGGTTCTTTGTCTATGTTGCTGTGGCCTTCAGAGCCTAATGGTCTTTGTAGTCTTTGGCAGGTCATTTCTTTGAAGAAGGGAATTCCCTCTCTGTCGGGTCCATCCCTTGTGGTTACTGAGCACAAGGATAAGGCTTTGTATTAGCAGACAGTCAGTCAAGGAAGCCAAGGGGACTGACAGGATTAGACCACCGACAGCATGGCAGTCTCAGCTCTTAATAACACAAACACACATACACAAACCTATGCACACAGTCACACAGCTATAAAGCCTCTGGGACAGAAATATCCTTTGCACAAAGTATGCATGAAAAATAATCAATTTCTCCTGATATGCATTTAAGACATGGGCAACTAAAAAAAAATCTGCTGACCCGGTTAACGTCAAGTTAGTCAATGACAACAAACTGGTTACTTAAGTCTTTACGGTAGTTGTTCGAGTACAGCGGCTGTTAAAGAAAACAGCACATTTCCAGTAACATGAAGTCCCAGGGGTAGCAGTAAGAAATGAGATGACAAACATGGAGTGCTCTGATGGCTGGATGCCCGTAGGGAGGAGCTTCAATGTGTTCATCTGTGTGTTTATGTGCAGAGTGTGTGTGGTTTTCCTGTACGTGCTTCCCCCAAGATTCAGCCCTCCACTGCACTCGTACCTCCCTGTGAGTGTCTGGGGTCCCCCATGCACTGTCTTGTGTTCCCACGCCTTGGTGGACACTCTTTGACATTGCTAATATAAACAGCTGCTGCAACGCAACAGGAAGCAGCCAACTTCTGAGGGGCTGATGGAAAAGAAGCTGTTTGTCTCTGTGACACAGAACAGTGACGAGGTCGCAGTGCAGCAGGAAGCGGCAAAGAATCTCTTCAAGGCACGAGTATTTGTAGAGGTACTGGGGATTGAAAAAACTGCATCTCTAATCCCATGGTCAAGGTTAAATAGTTTATTTCATGTAGGTCCGTTTTATGGTTATAACCTTGCTGACCTGCAATACCATCTGGACTATAAATCATGGGTCTTGTAGGGAGGTCATATCGAGGAAAAGCAGAGGGAAAGATGATGGACGGAGTATGACAGAATGGGCAACACAGATTACATAACTCAGGCACCTAATGCAATGAACAGTTACGATAAGGCTAATGAAATGAAAGCAAAAAAAACTACTGAAGCAACCTACAACAACATGTAAAGCACACTATATGGGAGCTCTCCATTAGGCACCACGACATAACACAAGCATTAAAAAAATGTTTAGTAACTTATTATTAACAATGCACACAAGACTTTGGAAAGACAATAACACTGCACTGATTAAAAGCTCTAAGTCTGTTGCACCTTCGACCACACTGAGACTTCCCTCTACAATGTAAATCTAAGATACAGGAATTTAGGTGTTTTTGCTCAAAGCATAACCAGGATGAAGAGAATATCTGTGCTAAGAGTTCTCTGTTGCTCTGGAAAAAAAAGGATACCATATTACATATTAAATAAATGCCTTATACTTGATGACTAGACCATTCTTGTTGTTCATTCGTATGTTGTCAGATTTTGTTTTTGAATGAAGAGATTACAAATGTAAATGTCTTCTACAGTCTTTCAGCGTTAAACAGCCCCAGTGTCCCAAGTATTTCATTCACCCGCTTCAATGTGTAAGAGTTTCTGAAGGTTGCTGTAACGTGTTTTGTTGCTTACAGAAGAAATAAATTCATGATGAGTGAAAACAAGTTCACAGCATCTCTTGGTGTCTTTACTGCAGGGAGAAAATCTATCAGGCAGCTTTACAACTGTCACAGCTAATGAGTTCAGTCTGGCAATGCTGTAGGAAGAAAAGATTCTGAGAGAAGAATGAGAGTAAAAGAGAAAACGACTTGGTACAGTAGCTCAGTCAGCTGCCCAGTGGTAACAGCTACAGAGAAAAACTTAGTGGGTAGCCAAACCTGTTACACTGTCAAATAGCTATGAGAAAAAAAAAAGACAGTTTACCCAAAAATGACAATGATATTTGTTGGGCATGTTGTAACAATCCGTGACGGTAAGGTTGGGCTGTTATCAAGCTGATACTGTGGAGTTTAAACCCTGCATTAGAGTCTGATAAGCTGAAGCTGCATTAAACAGTATAACATGCTGCTGTCAAATGTGAGCAGTGGCATAAAGAGAATACAAAAGGGAAGAAATTGTGTCTGGTAATTAGAGATGATTATCATGTCAGAATTTTGCATATTTTATCCATTGCTGTGAAGTCAACAACTGTGGATGTATTTTAGAATGTCAACATGGTGAAACAGCGATTTGATGATCAGGCAGAAAGCTAATTTTGCTATGCTGACATCTTCAAAGTATTATTGCATTGCTACAATAAAAAATAAATACATAAATGGTTTCACTGTTTTTAAATCTTTAAGCTTTCGATTGCCATATTTTCCTGTTTTGTTTACCTTTTAAATGCACTGTTTTATAAGGGTACCATCATTGCAAAAAAGTCAAATAATGGCACAATAATCGGAAGGCCACTGTCTGTTGTGTAACCAAATTAACTTTTTAAACAGCATTTCACCACTAGAACCAAAAACCCTTGCACAATACATTGCTCTAAATGTCATGTACAAATGAAGCCACTTCAGCTCTAATGGACCTGTATGGGGATGGAACGGGATACATTAACATTTCGTCTAGGACTGCAGCTGAATTTTGATGTTCTAGTACAGCTCATCAATCTCAAGGAGGGTTTATCACATGAGGAGGTAAGAATTGGCTTTTTTCACCTCTTGTTCTTTTTTGTCTCAGGCGCTTTCATCTATTATGAGATGAGAATGAATCCAAAAGGTGCAGCCAGAGCAGGCTGCTGTGTGATCAAACTCTTGGCATAAACCAGAGGAGCTTAAAATTTGGTCTGACCTCTTCTTTCCATCTTCTACTCCCAGCAAAGAAAAAGGTTTTCCAGTGACATTAAGGTGTAACTTAATCTCTAGCTGGATGACCTTTTTTTAAATGAATAAAGTGTCAGTTTTATGAGCTGCATCGGAGTCAGCATGAGAAGGCTGGGGTGGATGATGGGCCTACAAAAAGCAGGACTCTCTCACTTGAGGTCAGGGTTCACATCCAGGGTAATATCTGTGGTTGCTTAAGTGACAAAATCATTTTTGATTAAAGTCAGCTTTTTAAAAAGTTTGATATATGATTAAATATAAATTAAAGCATGACTGGATATTTCGGCAGAGAAAAATACAATGTAGGTGATCCTGTAGATATTTGCAAATGTCAAAATTTATAAACATTTCCTCATTGCATTGACCTAAAATGTAATTTGGTTGCAAGTAGGTTACAGAATCTATGTTGTTTCATCATATGTTAGGTCACATGGTACATCATATGTCTTGCTTCATTTGTAGCTTCAGATAGATTTATATTTCTGCATTGAATGTCCGCTGACAGTATGACGAAGGGTATAAAGAATCCTGAGAAATCTTCAGTTGAGAGGTACCATTATTTTTAAATATCTGTTTTTGCTACTCAACAGTGGGTGCCTCTTTGATACCATCATTACTATTTTTTTTAATGTAACAGAAACTGTAATCCTATCTGACAGAATTCATCAACTGTATGCTCTGAATCACTCACAGATCTTTCCACATTTCGATGATCTCGCAGTTCTTGTGTAGAATCAATGGTTTTTATGCCTCTTGCAAAGCCATTTCACACTTTTTATCTTTAGAAGGATATTTTTTCCTCCCCATACTGCTTGACAACTGTACAATAATGTGGAACAACTCTTTAAGTAGGTTTCCCTTTCATGAAGATTACTGGAAATCTAATTAACATTCCCTTCTGATAATGATGCCAGTAATCTAAATGAAAATCCAAAAACTAAATGTTTATTCTCCTGAAATCCTACAGATATGTTTCTTGCATAATAATGTGTGATATAGATCATGAAGGCAAAACATTTTCTAATGAATGAAGACAAAAGATCATTCTTTTGTCAGTCTGACCTTCAGAAGATGGAAAGTGAATCTGAAAACAAATGAAATCTAGATGTTGGTATTATTCCACTCATATCAGTTCTGTCATTTTTCCACTTCAGTTTGACAGCGCAGTGATGTTGTGATGCCATGTCACATCCCTGTGGTGAAAGATTTCTGCAAAGGACGGTCTTGTATATTCTCATGGCTCATCAGAGATTCCTCCTCACTCCTCAGAGCGCAAATACGAGCTTCAGGGCGGCCTTCAAGATGGAGAACTGTAACGATTTACCAGTCATGCAAGGACTGAGGACAGAGGAACAATCAAATGCTCAAACTAGTATGTACTCCAGGTGGCAATAGAATTCCCTACCAAAAAACTGTAAAACAAAAACAGCAGGAGCTCAGGAGATATCATTTGTCTTTCTCCTTTTCCATTTGACCTCCCACGTCCATGTGAGGTTGAACCAGCAGCTCCTCTGGGTTTGTGAAAAGGGCAGTTTCAATAGACCAGGTGACAGCAGACCAGCCACTCCATTAATGCTGAGCTACTTTCATTCTGGGGCAAATCACAGTGGCACCAAATGGAGGTAGAAGATGCCTGCTGCAGAAAGGAGATAAAAGTCTGTCTGCTGGGCCCTGTGGACCTGCTGGCTTCCATCCCACTATTGCATGATCGCCTGCTGATGTTTGGCATGAAAAGTGTGGACTTATTAGACAGCCAGTGACGGCACATCTGCATCTTCTTTATCTGATGGGCTCAGACCAGAGAAGTTCCTCTTCACAGTTACACCACACAAACTGAGCCAAGGAAGGTGCGAAATATGTGTTGAATAGTCAAAGATATTCACACATTTGAGCACTGACAGGCACATGCACACAGCAGATCCATGGCCATCTACAGGTGCCCAGAGTGAAAAGGAAGAAAAAAGTGTAGTGAATATCAGACAGTAGTCTGGGGACAGAGAGAAAGTGCTGGATGAAATATTAATGGGAATGAAATATTAACATCATTCTTCTATTGAACTCTGAAGTTTGGGGAATGCAGTGTTTTTGCAGCAGCATGTTTACCACTCTTTAAACTAGAAGGATTTCTGAAGAGCCGTGAGAGGCGGGCTGTACTTTTCACACACACATCCACTTTTCGCTCTCTTCAGGATACTTTTGATGAAATGTTGACTTGGGCGTAGTGACGGAGAAACTGTTTTGCCTTGATGTGCTGTGTAATTATAATCTGACACCTAAAGGCTTTATAATTGGATTCCGTGTAGGAAGCAGGTATTGGTTGATGTTGGGTGCACGCAAACACGCAGTACTTATGACACACATTCATCTTAAAGACCTGCACCCACTACCACAACAACTGCACAACAACCGTGGAAAAAGCTCTTTCTTTTCCTCTTATCTGTCATCCTTTACATCTTTTGCAGCCTGAAACACAGAAATTAAAGTCTGGTTTAACATTTATGTACATTCAGAGACTCCGTTAGAGCCATTTCAATTTTTCTTTTATGATTACATGTTCCGTATTTCACATTAAATGTACGATATTTCATTTCTCAGGCACATTATTTCTATTTCATATGTAATATTTCATTATCAGGTGTGACATTAGCTCAGTATCATTCCCACTTTTCTAATCTGGTCTCTTTGTGCTAATTTTGTCATTTTGTGTCCCATTTGTGTCATTTTGTATCTCATTTGTGTTGTTTTTTTTGTCTTTTTTGTCATTTTTGTGCCTCGTTTTTGTAATTTTGTCTCATTTTTGCCATTTTGCGTCTCTTTTTTGTCATTTTGTGCCTAATTTGTGTCATTTTGTGTCTTGCTTTTGTAAATTTGTGCCTAATTTGCATCATTTTGAGTCTTGTTTTTGTCATTTTGGTTTTTTTTTGTCATTTTGAGTGTCTTTTCTGCCATTTTGTGTCTTTTTTTTGTCATTTAATCTCTCGTTTTTGTCATTTTGTGTCCAATTTTATCCATTCACATGCACAGCCACTCTTAACACATGTGCCAAGCTCCATATCATGCAATGTGAAGATCCAGTGAGAAGAATAGTTGATGACAGGGTGAAATCATAAACGTATTCCTGTCTGCTTGTCATAGCCCTCCAATAAGAGGTGGCCTCTGCATGTCAAGTGGAAGAGAAACAACTCGTTATGATCAGTTGTGTTTAATTCCCGCCATTGTACCAGATTGTAATCAAACGTTTTCCCCTTGACCTGCAATTTGTTCTTCATTAAGAGCGGTGACATTGGTACAGTGTCAGGGGATGGATTATGTCAGTCATACTGACAACAGAGCTCGTAACTTCAGTTCCAACATGCATCAGTCAAAAACTGCACTATATATGAGTCATGTAATATGGCGATATTAAAGTGTCAACATTCAGCAAAGAGATGTCTTTTTTTTGTTAATAATTATCCTGATATCCCTCACTCCCCTCATGGACATTCTCACACCAACCAGTTGAATCTGAGTTTTTGTTTTGTTAGTTTTTTTCCCCGCCCCTGTTAAAGGGATTTTGTTTTTTAGGTTCCTCCCCACTGTTGCTGACTGCTTGCTCATAGGGAATCCAAAGGAAACTTGGATTGTTGGGTTCTCTGTTCTTTTTTTAAAATATGTGAGGTGCTATTAGATGACACATGTTGTGAATGAAACTGAATTGAATTAAATATCAACAGATTAATCAGGTGAATATTTTTTTTAACAATCCATCACTCTTTAATCTGAAGTTTTTTTTAAATGTAAATTGTCATCACAATTTCCAAGTGACATTTTTGCAGTGCTTGTTTTCAAACCTAATAAATTTACTATATAAAATTGAGAAAGGCAGAAAATTTCACATTAAACGAGTGAAAGTTTTGCATTTTCAGTTGAAAAATACTTATAAAGTCCCTATCCTGTCATTGATTAAACCCCTTAAAATGGATACCTGTGCGTAGTTTTTCATGTTTAAAAGTGTTTTCCTTTACAATAATGCCTTGAAATGACTCTACACTGTTGCTTCTTCTAGAATGTGCAGATCTATGAAGTCTTTGCATTGTTTTCCATCTACCTCTCCCCACTCGCTGCAGCTTGAGCACATCAGCTCACCTGCGACTCTGATCATACTCTGCAAAACTACACAAAGCTATATAGTGGCAGATTGTAATGTTAGAAAGTCCTCATTTTGATTGGGATGTCTGGGTTGTGTTCTATGTGTAGTTCCTAGTTGCTGAGCAAATCGAATGTGTTTGTGTTTTACGTAATGTCCTCGAACGCACCTCGCGTGTGCCGCAGTTTTCTCCGTAGCAGCACAGTTGTTCACTAAGTTTTCTCGTGCATATGTTTGCACATGTTTGAGATGGATGCATGTTGCATGTTTTTCCTTAACCTGCTGTGTGTACATGATCAAGGTGAGTGGTGTTACCCCAACAGAGCGTGGTTATGTACCGTTTAATGTTGTTTGTTTATCATTTAAAGGTATTTTACGTGACGGACGTTAGCTTTAGCGATTAGCCCAACACATCGACAGTTACCGCGTGCCTGGTTAAGTTGCTATTGTTATGAGAGTGAAACGCTGAGCCATGCATAATATTTTGCACTTGATTATTGTGTTTATGTGCATTTGTGAACTGATTCTATATTCCTGTTTGATGTTTAAGAACCACAACTAACTACAGTTACCTGCAGTGCAGCACAGCTACTTGTCACAGCTATCTGCTACTGCAATAAAGTCATTAACCTGGAAGTCTGGCTGCCGTGTTCTTTAACTGGGACACATCATACCTTGTGCCACTCTGCAAAAACCCTACCTGGAGACCCTCTCTCCTTTTTATGTAATATTGGAGTAATTCAGCCATACATGTTCAAACCAGAAACCAACAGAGAATGCACCACACTGCAAACAGGATTTGTTGTTTAGGGTTATTTAGAGCTGAACAATTAAATGATTTTAAATTTAAACTGTATTTGGAAACAGTGTAATTAACAAAGGCTGCAGTTCAGGATATTATGCAATGCATCTGATCCAGGGATTGAACTGCTGTGTCATTTTACATATCATATCATACATATCATACCCTGTGTGAAAGTCATGTTGACATGTTCTGTGTTACACAGAAAATATTAAACTGCCACTTTACTTTAAAAAAAAAACATATTAATGAAATTGCATCGGCAATTGCATCTGTCTGAAAAACTGCAATTTTACCTGAATTGTTCAGTCCTATAGATGGCTTGCAATCACGTGACTTTAGCGGTGGCATTAACTTCCGGTTAATGAAGTGGTGGTCAGGCCAACCAAAAGGACTGCCGCAGACCAAGTAAAACGCGACTCTTTTTTGGAGTATTTTCGTACTTTAGATTCTAATTCTCAAACTCAATACATCGAAAAACTCAAATTTTGTGATGGCATAGATTCGTATGCGTTATCCACGAAGGATTTGACCTACGAGTTGGAAAAATATCCAGTGGATGCTAAAACGTGTTTCTGCTGTTCTTTTCAGGTGAAACATTCGCAATGTTTATCAAAAACACCAACTCATACCTGGTTGTTGATAAAAGAAGATGGAGAAATAATAACCGCACACTGCGACTGCATGGCAGGGTAAATAATCCTTCAATGTGATAGTTTTGTAACAGTAAACAAGCTAAAAACAGCGAACGTTAGCTTGTTAAGTGGGTAGTTAGTGTTACCAATCTTTAAAGAATGGGTCTTAAAACCAACACAGAAAGGCTCTAAGCATGTATATCATAATAATTCACTAACCTTTAACGAAGTGATCGTAACAGACTCTGCCATTCTTTGACTCCGCTCCCTTCGGACTTAAGGAAATGTTAGCGAGCCATTTTTCTCTGCGTCTTTTCGTAAAATCCTTAGTGCGAGACCCTTTTTTAATCTCTTCACGAGGAACCCTGAAGTATCCTTTATCAATTTCGCGATTTGATCGATTAGAACAACCTAGAACAACACACGCAAAAGGCATTTTTGACCGATGAGTGAACGTTAGCCACGTTCGCTGCAGTCAACAATCAGCTCCACTGACCACCACTTCATGATATGCATAGGTAATGAGGCGGATGTGACGCCATTTGCAAGCCACCTATTTGTTATGCATGAAACCCTGGCAGTCTTGAGTCTGTGTTTTTGAGATGGTCATTGGTGCACTGCAGTTTCATGGTGGAAATGCTCAGCCACGGCACTGAATGCTTATTTTGTTCATGATATGTCTTCCAGGAGTTTTTAAAAAAATCACTATTTGAACATGATACCAAGGCAAAAACTCTCCTTTTCACCACAGGGGGTCTTTATGAATAATTAGTAAATTAGTTTCTTAATTTTCCATTGATCAACAAAAGAATAATTTAATTACTTAATTAGTTGTTTTGACACTGTCAGGGCTATTACTTCAATCTCTTCTGGACCTTCAATCTCAACATTAGATGCCTTGATAATTAGTTGAAGTATCTGCAGGACAAAATGCAATTTATAAGTTGACACCTTTAAAATAACACCTAACACACTCAGTGAACACTGTGTTAGGAGCAACATACTAACACTGCTCTCAAGAGAGCCTCCAGTCTTAATGGCATGGATGGCATGAGTTCTGCCAGCTGCACATTCATGCTGCAAATATTTCATTTGACATAGGATTTGTGATATGGATATGATTATCATCTTATAATAGTAATAAGATGATGGGAAAATAAGGGATGCATATGGTTAGCAACTATAGATGGATTCATGCTTTCGACACCAAATCCACATACACACATAGTGCTTAACAAATGTATGAGATAATCTCTAGAAATGAGAAAAGGCGAACAAATATTTTACAAATCTGTCAAAATTTTATTTCTTTTTTTAAAATTGTGTTATTTATTAGGCAAATAACAAACTGGAACAACTAAATAGTCTTTATTCACATATATTAACCAAAAATCCTAATATCTTGTATGTCCTCCTGAAGTATGCTTGAGGTTGTTGTCTTCTTGGTATATGAACCTATGACCAGTCAGGTTCAATCCAGAAGGGATGCCATGGTGCACTAAGATGTTGTGGTCAACCTTCTGCTCATGATACCATCTATTTGGACTAATTTGCCAATGACATTTCCACAAATGCAACCCCGTTCAAACCATTCTCAAGCTTTTCTGTGGACATAAACACGATGACGCTGATTGAAGAGTTCAAATTTGGACTCATCCATCCAGAGTACCTTACTCTAGTTGTCTACAGTCCAGTGTTTGGGCTCCCTGGCAAATTTCAGGTATTCTTGCATGTTTGCAGGCCTCATGACCTCTTAGCAGCTATTTTTCCCTTGAAACCTCGTTCCTTCTGTCGTCTGCTTATGGTCATTCTGGAGACTTTCTCAGATTCTGATCTAGTAGCATTAATCTGTGTCTGAAGATCTGCGGTGGTCTTACTTCTGTTTCGTGTACTTAATATCTTGAGATGCCTGACATCTGCTTCAGTTAGTTTTTGTTTTCGGTGTCTTCCTTGGTGCGTCTTATAAGTAGCAGTCTCTGCAGTCAAGTCCAAGGCAGACAGTACTTGACCACACTGTGAGAACACTTCATGTCTTGCCCTATTTGTCTCAAAGACCATCCAGCATCATGAAATGCTTTAATTTGGACTGTCTTTCTCAGTAAGTTCCCCATACTTCATCATTTTGAACAAGAGTGAGGAATTTCAAACTGAATTCATGTTTTCATACTCAAATTTGAGCCAACACACTGGAATTCAGTATTCTGTAATTTGGCATCTCAATATAAAGATAATAAAGTGCTTTACAAATTTTTCTGCTTTTTTGTAAAACAGTAAATTTGAAAATACATGGATAACAATAACAATTACATTTTAACATTAAAGATATAATTTTGATAAAAGAGTTTGCTCATATTGGCAGATTAACCATTACAAAAACATTAAAAAAAAAAAAGGGTAATCAGCAGAAATGCTAATTTTGTTCACTTGTGGCAAACACCTTATAATGAGAGGTGGTCTAATAAATTTGTTAAACACTGTATATATTGTTCATTAGCAAAAAAATCATCATTTAATTAAAACAGGCTACATTCTTCAGGTCTTCAATTACCAGCTGCAGCTTCAGATTTCTATTTTGGCTGACAGAAGTGGTACTCGTCATAAACATTTGCTTCTATAGCCCATCGACCTCAAGGTTGGACTTGTTCTGGGATGTTTTCATGTACAACAGAGTGGTTGTCGGCGTTATCGTAACCTTTCTGTCATCTCGAACAAGTCTGGCCATTCTCCTCTGACCCGTCTTATAAACAAAATATTTCTGTCTGTAGAACTGCCTCTCACTGGTTGTCTTTAGTTTTTTCCACTATTCTGAGCATCCTCTCTTAACTGTTGTGTATGGAAGAAAGAGACACTCAAATCAGCCCATCTGGCACCAGCAAACATGCCACAGTCAGCCAATGAGATCACATTTTTATCTGAAGTCACTGACCTGTGTCTGCATGATTTTTATGCATTGCACTGCTGTCACACAATTTCCTATGGCGTCATAATTGGGTCAAAAGTCGCGCGCGTAACACTCTTGCACGCGTGAAACGCGTACCCCGCGCAAGCGGAAAAAAGTCTCCACGGGCGCAAAAACACTCTGCGCGTGCGTGGCAATGTCTCCGCACACGAGGAGCCTCCTACGCGCGTGGAGACATTGCTACGCATCCGTGTATGGTGCCATAATTATCCGTGGAGCTCTGATCTACGCGAGCGGGAAGAAGACTTTTGACCCTTTGTGGGCGGATACCAGTGCTCGCCACAACCTCCCTATGATTGGCTGTCTGCGACAGCAAGAACTCACCCCCCCACGTGGGATGCCACTGTATACAAAAGAGGAAATGACACAGTCCACTGGAGCCCCTTTAATGCTGCTGCCGCTGTTCTGCTGTGCCCATGGACTGCAGCTCTGCCGAACACACACAGAACCGAGCCCTGATCTCCAACTGCCGGTGGGTGAGTGTCTCCACGTATTTCTGGCTCTAAACGGGAGGTCTCAGTGCTCTATTGCGGGGCTGTCAGCCTTTAGTACAGCGATGAGACGTTAGTTAGCTCCATTGCTAACGGCAGTTACCCAGGTGGACTGACCGGAATCGGCCCAGAAGCCCAGCGCGTCTACTCCAGTGATTCCAGTGACTCTTAAACTCCCTGTCAGAATCACTGGAGTAGACGCGCTGGGCTTCTGGGCTGATTCCGGTCAGTCCACCTGGGTAACTGCCGTTAGCAATGGAGCTAACTAACGTCTAATCGCTGTACTAAAGGCTGACAGCCCCGCAATAGAGCACTGAGACCTCCCGTTTAGAGCCAGAAATACGTGGAGACACTCGCCCACCGGCAGTTGGAGATCCGGGCTCGGTTCTGTGTGTGTTCGGTGGAGCTGCAGAACAGCAGCAGCAGCATCAAAGGGGCTCCAGTGGACTGTGTCATTTTCTCTTTTGTATACAGTGGCATCCCACGTGGGGGGTGAGTTCTTGCTGTCGCAGACAGCCAATCATAGGGAGGTTGTGGCGAGCACTGGTATCCGCCCACAAAGGGTCAAAAGTCTTCTCCCGCGCGTGAAGATCAGAGCTCCACGGATAATTATGGCACCCTACACGGACGCGTAACAATGTCTCCACGCGTGTAGGAGGCTCCTCGCGTGTGTGTTTTTTGCGCCCGTGGAGACTTTTTTCCGCTCGCGCGGGGTACGTGTTTCGCGCACGCGAGAGTGTTGCGCGTGCGACTTTTGACCCAATTATGACGCCATAATTTCCTGACTGGGTAACTGTATGAATAAGCAGGTGTACGGGTGTTCCTAATAAAGTGCTCAAAGAGTGCGTTTTCTGTGGGCTTTAATCATTACTTTCAGGTAGCCACGCCATGCCACCAAGTGACAGTTGCCCTCATCGTCTTCACTGGAGGCTGCCAGGTACCAGGATGCCCTCTGGCAATAATTGCACCTGACAAATGAGCCTTGACAAAGGAATAGAGGGTGGTCAACCTCTTACTGATCTGACAGAGCAACTTAATTGAAACTATCAATCAGAGCTGCTGCACTCTATCTCTTCTTTTCTGATTTCATTCTTTCCTGCATAATCCATTTCTCCCACTCACAGCTGCAAGAATTTATCTCCTCTCTGTCAGTCCTGCTGTCTCTCATGCTCACTTGCACACACATATTGAGAGCTATGTATGCGCACAGAATCAATACCAAAAAAATACTGCTTCCCTCTGCCGGCTCTCCATCCTCATCATTCCCCCTGTGGTGCACAAACACATTACTTGTTCATTACATTGTGACAGAGCTAATTAATTCATCAACCCTGCATTTTCTGCTGTTTTTGCTCCAACAGTCTGCCTGTCTGTCTCTGCAGCAGGCTGTGCGTTTAGTGCAGTGACATCTAAAGTCCCTGTGCAAAAGCATAGTAGAAGCTTTCTCTATCTCTTTTTTGTTTTTTCCCAAATCACTACAGCCTCACACGGGATGTTACAGTCACTGACAGGGAAGAGAGGAGGGAGTCAGAACAAAAGGAAATACCTCCCCTCGCTGGAGAGGGAAGGGTTAAGCCTATTACAGAAGACCAATCAGGACTGGGGGAGCACTGCAAACCTCCGCAGTAAGAGAGAGAGAGGAAACGAGGGAGTGAGGGAGAAGAGGAGCGCAGAGCGGGAGATAGAGAGATACCAGGAGTGTGATGGTTTGCACTCCCATCCAGACAGGCAGGAAAGGAGCGCAACAGAGAGTTGGTAACATGAGGAGTATTCACACAACAGTCTGTATGGAGGGATGAGAGAAAAAGGGGAAAAGGGGGAGAAAAACAAGAATCCCACCAGCATCCCTGTCAGGACTAATCTTTCTGGACTTCTTCTCCTTGGTACTCAGGAAGGAAAGAACATCTGTCAGTTGTGTGACCCTTGTATGTTCATCAATATTCAGCCCTAATTCCTGGATTACTGCTGGAAGAAGGAGAAGATAAAGCAGCAGTTTGCATCAGTCGACCAAGATTGTTGCAGAGGTGGAAGGAGAAGGGACAGTGTGATGAAGCGATCCGCTCTGGAGCATCTGTGTTTACTCTGCATGGTGAGCTCTGCTGTGTTTTGATGGGGCACTACTTATTGGTTTGATTTACAGCACTAAGACGCGCCGAGCGTACATGACATCAAAGAAAACTCAATGCCAAACATCTCTGTGAGGACAAATGCGCAAGATTAGAAGCCCTCAACAATGCAATTGTCTGAATAACTTCATTTGCAATGTATTGTAGACTTTCATGTAGAAATATACGATTAAATAATTAGGAGCTAATTCAAATATATTCAGTCTTTATCTTGTAATTGCAAGATGCTCCTACTGTAAACATCACACTCCAAAAGGCTTTAGATAATTTGTTTACGCATTAGGACATCTGTATATTCCACACTGTGAACACATCTGTCTTACTGCCACACATGCACACGCACACACCTGTCAGTATCTACGATATGAGAAACTTGATATGAATCCTGAATTGTGCACTTTAAAATTGTGCATCATAACAACATGCACAATCCAATCTCTTACCTGGTACAGAAGCATAATATTCTTTGGTCATTTCTACTAACATTGTGGCACAATAAAGTAAAGGCATCTCTCACTGAAACAACCTTGAAGAGTGACCGACATGTTTCTCTGAGATTACATGGATCTCATATAGTGACACGCTGGGAGGCATTCTTGTCTTCATGACAAGCTCCCCAAGGGATCCCACTGCACTAAAGCTGGAAGCTTCAGTCTGTCCTGTCATGGAAAATGTGGCTGCAATAGTAACATACAATAATTGACACTGAGCATCCTCCTGTGTTAATTTATGGTACACATAACAAGAACAACAAAATGTCACTCCAGGTAGTCTTCAATCAGAAAACAGGAGGATGAGATGTGAAACACCATTTGCTTTTGTGCAAGCCCTTTATTAGTGCTACTGTTATGTTAATGCAACAGCAAGGATGTAAAGTGCATCAGGCGCTGCACAGGAACATAAGACATCAGAGGCTTGTTGCTATGTTAATGAGAATTTCCATGTCGCCTCTCTGCTGAGGATATGTTTATTTTCACTAACGCATCCCCCACACTTCCCTCTCCTACTCCTTCTATTCTCTTTTCCCTGTTTCATTCCTTCTGTCATGTATTACCTTATTCTCTTTGTCTCTTCAGGCCACTGAACGAAAAATATGGAAGTGAAGAACATGCAGACAATGGCGCATGCACTTCCTACTCCCTAAAGTTGAATTACTGTATGGGATATGTTTGCAAATCTAAAAGGAGGTTTCTGTGATAAATTAACTTCCACGACCTCGTGAGAATGACCTCCTCCTGAACTGCTCAATCAACGCCCCCCTCTCGCCCCCCCACCCAACCGCTAATAAATACTGGTGATCGCAAATGTCACAGTGATCACATGTGTCATGGTGATTGGACACACGTGCTCTACTAATCTGCTCCACTCACGCCATCACCAGTTATTTAGGGTTCAGCATGTCGAAGGACGAACTGGAGACCTGTGCTCGATTTACAAGTCAATGGCGGCTGGAGCCAGGCGTACAGAGACTGATGGGAAAGGTGGAGAGTGAAGGCCTGTTCCATTAGTGTTCCCAGGGGAGTCATGGGCCTGGACGCAGCCCGGACACACTGACCTCTTCCGAACACGCTCTGGACAATGGTGTGCACAGAGAAACCTACATGGCTGGCTGACAACTCTGCCTCTTGGAGTATGAGCCAATGGATATAACTAATTTTTTAATTTCACCGATCTGACTACCGTCTTTGCGCTGTGGACAAAAAGGGTTTGGATCGTACTATGAGCAGTACATTCCAGCACTGCACAGGGGAAAGAGTCTGCGTTTCTTTGTTTTCTTGGTTGGCTGTGTCGCTCCTCCCTGGGAATACCATGAGATTATAAACAGGAGGTGGCTCTAACATCTTGTCCCTGATCCACTCATCTAGCAGTGCTCCCACTATCACCAAAGCCAACAAAAGATCTGAATAAAAAAATCTGTAGAGGACATAAGTCTGTATTCTCTACGAGCCACTGGGCACAGGTGGCTCATTCCGCTGCATTCTTACCATTGAGGTCAGGAAGAAAAAGCTGGCAGCTCATCCACGGTCTTTGGCAAACCAGACAGGTGTTTTTCCGGCTGTCAGCCTCTCTGGGAAGGACTCGCAGTGAAAGGAAAAGCCTCGCTGGGGGGCTCTGCTGGAGCGGAGACACTTTTCCACCAGCTATGTTTGGATGTGATGCTCGTCTCTGTGGATCTAACATGGACTCTATGGCCTGATTACACAGCCCTGGTGTTCAGATAGTGCTGGAGGGAAGGGTAAATATCACAAAAAACATTTGTTTTTCTCCATGTCATCTAGAACTCTATTCAGATCGGATTGGGGGTGGATTTTAATTATGCATGTGCTAATCAGTGATTACAGTCTATTCTAGAGTGTACGTAATTTAACTTTTCTCCCCCTATTAGAAAAATCCTGACATTGTTTTCAAGTACCAACTGATTTTGGTGCATTTATTAGTCCTTTACTTATTTATTTACAGTCCAAATAAACATCTAGAATTTTAAAATGTGGAGTTTAGCTTCCAAGGACTACAGCAAGTATTATTACTCACACCTCTACCGTAAGACTAATTCCATCCAGTGTTCATGTTCATTATATATGTAGTAAATGTCAACATTTAACACAATGCCATCTTGAACCTGTTGTGCTATAGACCCTCAGAAGTGCACTGTAAAACAACAGAGCTACTACAAAACCACAACCTACCAAACCATTATGGTTATCAGTATTTCTGTTATGTTGTGCTGTTTTTATGCTGTTTGATACAATGTATGATATTAGTTGTTGATAGCAAAAGATGACACTGATTGAGGCTTTTTAATGCCATGCATACAGAGAAATGATCCAATCTATAAGGAATGGCAAGATTAAAAAAAAATCCAGCTCTATAAGTGCATTTCCTTAGCATTTCTCCGTAAAATTCAAAGTACTTGATAAGTGGCAGCATTATATCTGACAAGATTTCTCAGTTGTATGTTCAAAGTAATTTTCTACAGATGCACACAAACCTCTCTTTTCCTTTTTGTCCTCAAACTCTCTTTCTTTCTCCTTCCTATACACAGGATAATGCATATCCTTCCCTGCCCAGAAAAAGAAGCCACCATGAGCAACGTCACGGTCACCGACAACACTGAACCCATCAGCCGCACCATGAGTCCGGCAACCCCCAGCCCATATCCCTATCCTGTTAGTTTTCAGGTCTCTCTGACAGGCTTCCTCATGCTAGAAATCCTGCTTGGCCTGAGCTCCAACCTAACAGTGCTTGCCCTCTACTGTATGAAGTCAAACCTCATTAGTTCTGTCAGTAACATCGTCACTATGAATCTCCACGTGCTGGACGTACTAGTTTGTGTGTGCTGCATTCCCCTCACCATTGTGGTCGTGTTACTCTCCCTGGAAGGAGACACTGCTCTCGTCTGCTGCTTCCACGAAGCCTGCGTCTCTTTTGCTAGTGTCGCCACTGCTGCTAATGTGCTTGCCATCACCCTAGATCGCTATGACATCTCTGTCAAACCAGCCAACCGAGTACTGACCATGGGACGTGCCCTGGCCCTGCTGGCTACCATTTGGGTGTTATCCTTTGTTAGCTTCCTTGTACCCTTTATTGAAGTGGGCTTCTTTGCCCAAGGCCATGCAGACCTGAACCAGACAGTGGTGGAGAATGTGGTCCACACTAACCAGTATTACACTGAGCTAGGCCTATACTACCACCTGCTTGCTCAGATTCCTATTTTCTTCTTTACTGCCGTCGTCATGCTCATCACCTATTCCAAGATCCTGCAGGCTCTCAACATTCGCATTGGCACACGCTTCCACGCTTCACAGAAGAAGAAGGCTCGCAGGAAAAAGCGTCCATCCATGACGGCCATGACAACACAGCAAGAGGCCACTGATGGATCCCAGAGCAGCGGCAGCCGCAATCCCACACTGGGTATGCGCACCTCTGTCTCTGTCATCATTGCCTTGCGCAGGGCTGTAAAGCGCCACAGGGAACGCCGAGAGCGCCAGAAGAGGGTTTTCAGGATGTCCCTCCTGATTGTGTCTACTTTCTTGCTGTGCTGGACACCCATCACAGTGCTCAACACGGTCATCCTGAGCGTGGGCCCCAGTGACCTCATGGTCAAGTTGAGACTAGGCTTCCTGGTCATGGCTTATGGGACCACTATCTTTCACCCTCTACTGTATGCCTTCACCAGGCAGAAGTTCCAGAAAGTCTTGAAAAGCAAAATGAAGAAGCGAGTGGTGTCAATCATTGAGGCAGATCCTACCCCAAATAATGCTATTATTCACAACTCCTGGATCGACCCAAAGAGGAACAAAAAGGTGACATTTGAGGACAAAGATGCCCGACTGAAATGTTTGTCATCTGAGGATGTGGAGTGAAGGAACTCATTTCCTTTAGGGAATACAGTCAATACAGTCAAAGCAGCTAAAACTGACATCAGGTCATGACAAAAAAAGGGAAAATGTTAATCCAAAGCAGTAATGTAAATAATATGTGCAATAGAACGTACAAAAACTAGAGGTGTATAATTTATTACTATTTAATGAGAACAAAAGTAGGTTTCATAGATATATCATATACTGTACTGTAGATATTGCATGGCTTTTTGTAACTGTAGCAACATACAGTACATTGTGTACATACAAATACATGTACAGGGTAGGGTAAACACAGTATATAAATAGACAGAGAAGTAGGAATTGTTATGTAAATGTATATTTATAATAAATTTTGTGTTTACACCTAACGCAGCAAAAGATTTCCTATTCTCCCCCTCCCCTGAGTAAAGTGTTTGTGATTCTGTGACAGCTGTGAGATTACTCCCATTCATCACTGTACCACTTGCTCTGACACCAGACCCTGCAATCCCCAGTGACCACTGACCTTATTGTCTGAGAGCCCTCTAAGGGAAGGTCCTCACACTGAAATGAGTCTATAGGTATGAAGAGAACACAGAGTGACAGGTCGGACAGAAAGTTGTGGATGCTATGCTGAAATGGCTGCACAGCTATGGGGGTACTTTACACAGTCGCTGTTTTTAGAGTTCAAGAAGAGCACTCGCATTCCACAGACAAAACAGAACACAATGGTTCTCATCATCTTGTGTGACATAAACCAGATGTAATCAAAAGCTAGTCTGTTTCACTTTAGCAGTCACGTCTTTGAGCCAAATGGAAAATCTACAGTTGCCATATTTTGGCATTACGAATTGAGTTTGACAATACGGTGGAACAGTGACGGTTTCAGTGAAAGCACATGCTGAACGCAGTGACTAAATAATAACAAGCACTGTGTTAAATTTCAAAGATAATAGAATTGGCAGATAGCATATTTTAATATGGAAGTTATTAAACGAAACTAACGGAAATCGCTGTATTATCAAAGTGTCTGTTCTTAATAACACGAACTTAACAACAACACTCTCCAGATAATCAAATCCAAAACTGTAATGAAGGAATGGCAAATATCTTAAAATTATGTTTACAATACACAAAACCAGATAATGAAGTTCTTCTTCCCCGCATGTGTATGACTATCAATAACACATGTGACTGCTGCTGGTAGATTATAATGCAGTCAGATATATTCTTGGCTCAACTTGTCTAGTTGACAAGTTTGCCCTAAATAAGTGGGAAATAATTTATTCATACAGCTGCAGAAGAATCTCAGAAGTAGGAATCTACAGGAGGAAAAAAAAACTGTCAGCTTATTACATCCAGTTTGCGCTTTAAAATCAACTAGATGCAGAGTTACAATATCTATTAGCATATAAAGCCATGCTCAGCTAGCGCAGTGGTGCACTTCATTTCAATCCTCGGGTCAGGGATTATGCTCGGTGTATGTTGTGGATATGCACAGTGCATTCCCATGCATGCATGAAAGTACACACAAATTCATATGCATCCTGCAGTCCTCAGCATATCTCAGTAATGAACTTATTACATGTGCGACTTCACTGTCTCGAGCACAGTAGAAAACTGAAGAGCCCTTTAGATCCTGAGACCACAGGCCTATTGGCTACTGGAGTGATTACACAACCCCGATCAGACGCTTCTCTGGCTATTGGCGTCTGGTTTGTAGCACAGCAGACAGGGCTGATATGGGAATATTGATGCAGGCAAGGTTCTTTATGGGCCTGCTGTAAACAGCCAGTGTGGATGTCACGGTGCCTTGAGGGCACATCTGTGATTGAGAGTGGAGATGGGATCACAGCCAGCAACAGATTAGCTGACAGGGCAAAGAAAATGACCTATGAGATGACACATTTGCCCAGAGGATGAATGTAACACGAATATGTAACAGTCTAAATTTTGGAAGACAAACTTTAAATGCCGAGTATCAATACAGAAACACATGTCCTTATTTCACAGCTACAACAATCCATTCCTGGTCAACACATAAATCAGGCCTCTGCTCAAATGTCAGGTACTATTTCAAACTTCATCAGTGCTACTGAAACAAGTCATTTTTATTGATTATGTTCTAAAATTACCTCTCAAAGACCAATACAGTTTACGTGAACCAGACTTTAAGGTCACAGTTTGTTTTCCATCCTGAGGTGCAGTCGCAATGGCAGCATCCAAAATTAACTTTTTGATTCACCAACCAAATGGACTTATGGATAAAATAAATAATTCAAGAGTTTTTTTTTTTTTAACTTAAATAGTCTTTTTTGTGTCATGTTTCTGTATTTTATTACCTTTATTTATTATTATGGTATTGAGTCAGACACAAATCCAAATAAGTGGCCAAAGCAAAATCTGAGCAATATTTCTTTCTCATTTTTATCAATGGTTACTCAATTCAAGCCTGAATACACCTCAAGAAGTCTTGATCTCATAATTTTACTGAACATTTTTGCTATTAGATGTACTTAAGGATCAACATGTCAGAGGCTTAATCATTTTAATCAACTTAAACCTCCTTATCAGACTTCTCACTCTGCTGGGAAATGATGCTAATAATCTTCCCTGAAGATCCGCCCTACTTTGCATCTGGTCTTCGTTTCTTGGCCAGGGTTATAGCTAAATGGTTTATAAGATGGTTGGGGTTCGACAGAAATGTCAGAGCCAATCAGAAGCAGGGTGTTCACAGAATGTGGGTGAGAAAAAAAAAACATAATTCTATGTGTATGTTCACTCTGACAACAGACAGTGTCTGAGAACAGAAGCGACTCACCCATTAATTAGTGATGAACAAAACTGCAATTTGAAACAATCCAATTACAAAATCACAAAAGCTGCAATGTAGGAAATACATTATGCAGTGCATCTGACCCACTGTTTAAACTGTTGTCGCAATAGTTTTCCGAATTCACACCATCTTCCTTGCGTGACAGTCAAGCTTTTGGTGTCATCTCAAATGGTAATGCTGCATCACATACTTTACATCTATTACAAGAGAGTATTGAACTGAGGCTTGACTATAAAAAAATATATCAAAAATCAAATTGCAGATTTTTTTGTGATGGATATTGCAAAATATCCATCAGAAATATCACAATTATATTTGCATTGATATTCTCCCAAAGTTGTTCTGCTCTACTGTAACTGAAACTGAAACGCAGCAGACTCCAAATTTAGGTTTTTTATTACATGACTATTTTTGGTGCAAATGCTTACCCTCCAGTTTGCTGGATGGCTTTCTGAGATTTATTCACCAAACGGGAGATCTACCCACAGTTGGCGCCTGGCAGGTGTTAATATCGGACCCTGTACACTGGCCAAAATGAACAAGCCAAAAAGTGACTCATACGCAACCAACACAACCTGATGTTATATTGTGAAATCATGATATGCACTTCTGTTAAATGTTTCTTAATTAACACCAGCATTTAGCAGTGAGGAATAGTTCTTTGGAGTCGTGACACCAATGTAAGCTGTCATAGGTTTGGAAATGTCTGCATATGTGAGGTTTGCCAGTCAAAGCTGAGGATGACAAAATATCTTCATATTACTGTAGGTACATAGAAATTATTTGACTTTGCAAGGAGGCATGAAATAGCTAGCTAACAGTGTGTTGTCCCAGCACATTAGTTTGATGCTATGGTGAAAATAATGATGCTTAGCGTATCACTTTATAGGTTATTGTGAATAACCTATTTATTAATGCTGTAGCAGGTTTGACTTGATTAATAATGAGGGGTGCCAATCAGAGTCAAGTCTGACAAATAAGAAAAGTAAAACAAAATTGTCAAATTGGTCGCTTACTTAGTTTTGTATGGTTTGACAGACAGTAAATGAATTCAAACACATAAAACAAAAATGCTCAGACAGACTACAACTCAATGTATTAACAAAAACAAACCAGTCATCAGTGTGAATGGATGAACGTGTGTGCTGCAATTGCAATTGAGTTCAATCCAGTCAAGTGGAAATCTACCCTGGTTTTGCTAGCCTAGCCACGCTAGACAACCCACGGCAACGAATTTAATTCTCTGCCAGGGTCGGTCTAGTTACCCTCGGTAAGCCTCGAGGTTGGATGCTCCTAAAACTGGCCGACGAATCACCATGAAGTGTAGAGTCAGAAGGCGGGCGTAACTAAGTGACGACAGAGGCGTGACAATTCTGACAGAAACAACCGGAAACAACTAGCCTAGCCGCGCTAGACAACCCACGGCAACAAATTTAATTCTCTGCCGGGGTCGACAACAGTCATTGACCTCTATTAGCACCGACTCTGAATAATCTTTCTGTTAACATGTCTGTAATATACTTGAGCTTGAGCATTGACTGTATAAATAAGGCTTCACCGAACTTCCGCATCCTCTGATTTCCGGCGCTCTAGGAACTACGTCAGCCTATTTGTTGCTCTGATTGGTTGTATACCTACCCAGTTGCTGCAGAGTGATTTGAAAGACAACCTTTTAGCCCGCCTCCCTCCCTGTCGAGAGTTCCTAGACCCTTGTGTCATCAGACCTGGGTCTAGCGCGGCTAGGCTATGGTTTCGCCACAGTTCAGTCCAATCTGGGTAGTTTCTGACAATTCAAAGCACAATTATGTTAGAGGTTTTACAATGGTTCTCAAAAACACAAAACCAAAACAGAACATTGAATATTGAATCACTTCAATAGAATCTCTCAGTGCAGTGCAACAACTTAACAGTGATAATATATACAGTATTTACACCGACTAGTCATGGTAACATCATCAGTGGCACATCTTCCGTGGGGGCACGGGCGGGTAGTGGTCCCCCTGTGATCTGACTGGCTGTGTGCCTCCCAAAATTTTCATTGGAAATTTACATTACTGATTCTCCGATTTCCGACAATCCTGAACGCAACTTCGTTGTCCGACTGCACATGAATGCACCAATGACGTCAGTTTGAGCTTATGATTGTATCTCGTTTGGATTTGAAGAAGCTTTGAAAACGTTTCCTGATGCAGGAGGAGAAGATGAGTGGCTTTGTACCTTTGCGGTAAGAAGACTATGGCCGTTTCTCAGTACGTAACTGTCCGTACTTGGTTCTCATGTGCTCGTGAAACGTCATCATCGAGACTGCATCGGACCAGACTAGTGAGCATGGATATGAATCAGTAGATAGATTCATATCTATGGCTGTAGTTCCCAGTGGACAGTAGGATTTTATTAGAGGAAGTCAGACACCGTCACACAGAGAAACATTAGAGCTCACACTGAAATGGAGCTACAGCTCTGTGTCTTGGACAGGATTTATTTTCAAAGCTATATGTGTGACGGTAATAATCCGTGCCAGAGCAGACCTCATTAGCACTTCCGCTAGGTCGGCTAACTTTCGGTCACTCCATTGCTGCTGTTGCCGGTAATGTAGCCAGAATATGGATTAATTTTTCGTTTGGGCTTGACAAAGACGAGAACAAAAATATTCAGAGCAACAAAAATATTCAGAGCAGCTCTGGAACTCACTTCGCCTGGATATCAGAAACTCACACCCTTCAAATTTTTAAATCCAAAATCAAAACTCACTTGTTAAGGACTGCATACTCCCTCACATCCTAACCTCAATGTGTCACACCTCTTTGTTGTTCTTTGTTTTATTCTTGTTGTTATTTTTATTGTATAGTTTTTAATTATTGTTGTTGCTTTTTATTCCTTGAGTTCCTTGAAAGGCGCCTTAAATAAAATGTATTATCATTATTACTATTATTATTATTGTTATTATTACAGTTTGATTTACATTTTCAAAGTCATATTTTTGAAACCATGTAATTTTTCCGTAAAACAAATCACGGCTTTTATTTTGTCAGAGAAACCTGGAAATGTTGTTTATCTGTAATTCCGCTAACTTGACTGAACGTGGGCTGCAGTTCCCGTTTTTTAAACATCAATATGATGTATAAATGCAGATGGACTTCATATATTTCACTATGGAGACATTTTTATTGATGTCCAGTATATTTTACAGACAAACATATTTGATAGAAATATTAGAAATGGATATCTGTTTCCTCTTAACAATTGAGTTAATGCCATTAAATGTTCATCATTGAATCATCTTTAGTGTGAAACTTTTACTTTACACCTATATTTTTAAAAAATGTAGGTCATTTTACGGTAAGACAGTAAAGGATGGTTTGCTTAGGTAAATTAATTTAGGGTTTAATTGACTGAAATCTTTCAGTAGTAAAGTGTCAAAGTGGCCTATCTGGACAGGTTTTGTTGGAGCTCATGCAACAAACATTTTGGGTAACTGCACTTTAATATGGATGAATGACACTGAATTAGAGTCTGTTTTAATGAGACTGAGTTCAGATGTGTTGCTCTGTCATTAAATAGGAAATTATTTCTCAGAATTCACAGAGAAAAGTCTGAAATGTTTGCTAGGTTAGCGTCCCACATGTTCTTTGGCTCATCTAAAGCTAACTCTCTCCAACTTCTGGATCTCTGGAGTTGCTTGTTGTTAAACTATCTTGCTAGAGGTGCTGAAGCTCAGAAAGTCTTAGATGTTTGTTCAAAATCAGCTCATTCTCAAGTCTGATCTCAACTGTCCTCTTTTGTTTGAACTTTCCCTAAACTTAGGAGTTAATGACAGAGCAGCACATCCAGACTCAGTCTCATTTATGTAGAGATTAAACTTCAGTGTCATTCATTGATGTTACAGTGCAGTTTTTCACATTTGTTGCACATGCTCCCGACCAAACCAGTCCAGGTAGAAGACGATGTGAAGAGAAGCTGCAGAGGATAAATATCACACATTTACGTTGGAAATAAATGTCCTTTAATTAAACATTGTCATGCAAAAGTTGGATTTTCCTTTAATGATGTTCAAATCCTTGTTGAGTGTTTTGTTGATGTTGGTTTCTAAATGTTTTCTGACACTCAGCCCCAAAGATTAAAACCTTCTATGGCTCACAAGCTGCAACAGTTCACACATTATCAATTATCTTTCTGACTAAACTAAGATAAAAAGTGAAAAACTGTCTGATTCCTGCATCATGAATGTAAATCTTTTTGGTTTTTATGACAGTAAACTGCATATATTTGGGTTTGACATTTTATAAACCAAAACAAGAAATGAATTACTGGAGAAAACAATCAACAGATTAATGGACAAAGAAAATGTGTTTTCCAACATATATGGCTGAATTCCTCCAACATTGCAAGATACATAAAATTTAAATTCAGTTTTATTTATATAACACCAATTACAGGTCAAATTGTCTCAAGATGCTTTCTTTTTATATTTTTATGTGATATTTAAAATATGACAAAGTAAGAAATTTAAACCTCTTGACTAATCCAATTTGTTATGGGGCGGCATGGCTCAGTGGGTAGAGTGGCTGTCTTGTAACTGGAAGGTTGCCGGTTCGATCCTCGGCCCGTCGTGCTCATGTTGAGGTGTCCCTGAGCAAGATACCAAACCCCTAATTGCTCCTGATGGGTTGTGGTTAGCACCTTGCATGGCAGCTCCTGCCATCAGTGTGTGAATGGGTAAATGTGACATATCATCATGTAAAGTGCTTTGGATAAAAGTGCTATATAAATACAACCATTTATTATTTGGTGAGACTAATGGACAATTAAAATAACTTTCTCCACTAAAACTAATAAACATGATGTCAAATAGAAGGAGCAGTTTTAAATCCTGCAGTCCCATGATGACAAGAATAAAGTTTCTCAACAAAAACTAAATCTGCTGGTGGATTCCATTAAAGTCCTAATAAATGATAATAAAGTGTGATGCTAAAGGTTTGTGGTGCTGAAAATCTCAAAGTAAAGATATCAAGTTGAACATCTGGATGGAGGTTGATAAAAGTTGACCTCCCTTCATTTCTCTGGAACCGACTCCATGGATTTTAGGGATGCTGGTTAAAGACCTGCTCTTCTAGTCATCTTCCTTCTAGTCGCTGTAAAAAGTCACTCCATCCTCGCCGACTTCAACACCTCTTCATGACAAGTTCTTCTGCCTCTGACCTGGTGGAAACTCCAGAAACTCGGGAAAACCCGTTGAGACTCGGATTTTCGAAAAACTCGTCGGGCGGGGGAGGGTATGGGGGGGAGGTGGGGGAATAGAGGGGGGCGGTGGGGGGAGGTGGGGGCGTAGAGGGGGGGAGGCCGCCATCCACCTCCCCTCCCATTCTCTGCCCTGACTCCACCCCGACTCTGCCTTGACTCCACCCATGTGGTCACTTGGAGTCTACGATGACAAAGGGACGACGAATTTATGTTTTTTTGTCTGATCTGTAGCTCAGTGAGTTAAGCATATGCTTGTGGAGCTGTAGGTTGCTGGTTCAAGACCTGACCCTTCTTAAATTTTTTGAAAATCCTTACAAAGGCAAAGAAAGAAAGCTACCAGTGGTGGAACTTGATCCTGCGACCTTCCACTTGGTAGTCTCTCCTCTTATCCCCCTGAGCTACTCACTCAGACACTAGTTGTCCTTTTTTTTGCGCATTTATCATGTATTTTTTGTCGTTTGCGAGTTTTTTTTAACTCAAGTCTCGACTGTTTTTCTCAGGAGGTTGGACAGTAAATCAGTCAGCCCCACAGTTACTACAATTCTACAATGTATGTCTCTTTCCTTCGACTTATTTGTAGAATATACAATGTATATGATGGCGTTTTTCATACCAAAGGCTGTACTATGATGTTTTCTCAGAGACATACTATGCTACTTTGTTTATTCAGACGTTGGGATGACATACTAAGTAATGACATTTTATGTCCATTTTTGGACGACATACTAAAATATGACAGAGTGAAAAACACTATAGAGCAATTTTCTTTGAAAAAAAATCATCATGAATTTTGTCCAAAAAATGCCATAAGTATGTCGACAAAAAATGCCATTTTTTCCACATGTCGTAAAAACATGCCATATGATGAAATAATGTACAGTAGGCCGTGAAAAACACTATAGAGCAATTTTCTTTGAAAAAAAATCATCACAAATTTTGTCCAAAAAATGCCATAAGTATGTCGACAAAAAATGCCATTTTTTCCACATGTCGTAAAAACACGCCATTTGATGAAATAATGTAAAGTAGGCTCTGAAAAACACTACAGAGCAGTTTTCTTTGAAAAAAAATTCATCATGAATTTTGTCCAAAAAAATCGCCATAGTATAATATGTAAAATATGTCATTTTTTCAACGTCGTAAAAACCTGCCATTTGATGAAATAATGTAAAGTAGGCCGTGAAAAACACTATAGAGCAGTTTTCTTTGAAAAAAAATTCATCATGAATTTTGTCCAAAAAAAACGCCATAGTTTAGTATGTCAGCCAAAAATAGACAAAAAAACAGGCTGCCCGTATAGCTCAACGGGTTAAGCGGGCGACCTATGTAAAGGGGCTGGTCCCAACACAGCGGCCCAGGTTCGATTCCTGCTTGTGGCCCTTTGCTGCATGACTTCCCACATTTCCTGTTGCTCCTTCACTATGCCTACTAATGAAAGGCCAAAAAATGTACAAAAAACATAATCTTGTCGAAAAATGGCGTTACATTAATAACATTGAATTTAAATTGTATGTACATTGTAAAGTACATGTAAGATAGTTGATAATGTGTGAACTGTTGCAGCTTGTGAGCCATAGAAGGTTTAAATCTTTGGGTGTCAGAAAACATTTAGAAACCAACATCAGCAAAACACTCAAGGATTTGAACATCATTAAAGGGAAATCCAACTTTTTCATGACAATGTCTAATTAAAGGACATTTATTTCCAACGTAAATGTGTGATATTTATCCTCTGGAGCTTCTCTTCACATCGTCTTCCACCTGGACTGGTTTGGTCAGGAGCATGTGCAACAAACGTGAAAAACTGCACTTTAACATCAATGAATGACACTGAAGTTTCATCTCTACATAAATGAGACTAAGTCTGGATGTGCTGCTCTGTCAGTAACTCCTAAGTTTAGGGAAAGTTCAAACTAAAGAGGACAGCTGAGATCAGACTTGAGAATGAGCTTGTTTTGAACAAACATCTCAGACTTTCTGAGCTTCAGCACCTCTAGCAAGATAATTTAACAACAAGCAACTCAAGAGATCCAGAAGTTGGAGAGAGTTAGCTTTCGCTGAGCCAAAGAACATGTGGGACGCTAACCTAGCAAACATTTCAGACTTTTCTCTGTGAATTGTGAGAAATAATGTCCTATTTAATGACAGAGCTACACGTCTGAACTCAGTCTCATTAAAACAGACTCTAATTCAGTGTCATCCATCCATATTAAAGTACAGTTACCTAGTGATGTTACGAGATGTGCCGAGGCTTCGAAGCCTGTGTCGAGTAATGGAGGGGGCGTTTCCACGAAGCGCGTATCGAGGCTTGCTTCATTTAGGGGAGGAGCCAAAAATGATGACGTCTGAAGCCTCGTTGCCTTGCTGAACCACGCGACTGCTTCGGAAAGTGGTTCAGATTTTGCCGCAAGGTCAGACAGCAGAATAAACCCCTCAGGCTCCGTTCAAAATGTGAGTTTTGATAGAGAGTTGTGGTCAGTCGGGAGTTTGGATAGTTTGGATAGTTTTGATAGTCTGGATATTAGAGTTTGGATAGTCTTTATATTGTTTGGATATAGTTTGGAGAGTTTAGAGAGACAGAGATAGTTTGAGGATTTAGGAGATTGAGGAGCGAAAGATAGGTATAAAGGATGGAGCCAACCAGGAAGTGGAAAATTTCCCCAGTATGGGAACATTTTAATTTTTTGATTCCTAATAAGGTAAGCTAAATCTAACATTATTACAGACACATTAGGTTTGCTTAACAAGAACTGTATTTTTCACCGTTTCTTATTTTATTCAAAGGTGAGGTGTTTATTGTGTGTGTCAAAAAAAGGAATCGTTTAAAATCAGAAACTGTTGAAAACCTGTTACTTCTCAATAAAATGAATAAAATCTCCCCTTTCCTGTACATCCTTGTCTAAGTTACACAAGCATATTCAGTACAATCCTCCTAGTTCCACAAGCACTTTCACTGTCCTCTGCCTGCATAAGGCCATGCCATTTTCCTAAGGTGACAGAAAGACATTATTACACAACCTGTTACATGATATGATACTACCATTTTGGGGAAAATTTACACACAGAATACATGAAAATATATTTTATTATACACATATGTGATCATTTATCTATAGAAATTATTTGATCATACATTTTTTTGTTTTTCATAGTCATTCCCAACAGCTACAATGAACAATGATTCACTGCATCAGACATGTGGTTCAGATACTGTGAATTATACACTTGACCAGTAGGTAGTTTCGTGTGCTCATGAAGCTTCAAGAAATGAACCCTTTCTCGAACCAACTGGCTCAAGTGGTTCAATGCCTCATGAGGCTTCATCTCACCATCACTACCAAGCAGCCACCTGGACAGCCAATAGGAACACAGCTTACTGGAAGTCCAGAGGGCTGGGTTAGTGAAGCAAATTAAGTTTAAAGTTGAAGCAGAAAGTTAAAAAAAACCAAACACCTTCTGATACCTGAAATCTCTGAGTTTTCACACAAAAAACTCCTGAACATGTCAAACTGGTTTCATAGTAGAAAACATTATGACTGGCTGTCTAGGGTTGCCGAGGAAGACACAAAAACAGGACAAATACTGGTTTCCAGGGGGTTAAGAGGCTATTTATTTGAAAGAGTAAGTTTAGAACAACACAACATGTGAGCAGAAAAATCACAAGGTCTGTCTTTAGTTCAGCTGAAAATATTAGTTTTTGGCTTTTTTATTGACCAAACTTTTCAGGAAGTAGATGAAGAATAATTAAAGCTCTGATGTAGAAGTCCAACTTATTTTGGATCCTTGTGGAGAGTTTAATCTTAGAGTTTGTAAAGCTGTTGAGTTTTTAGAGTCACATGGATTGTTTTGACATTTAATAACCGAGTCCTGAAATAAAATTACAGTTGTGGAGTTCTGTCATTTATTCTGGACTAAACAAATAACAGCAGCATAAATCTAAAGCGTCTTTATGAGGAGTCTGGATTGAGATTTCTCACTTGATAATGATCAAAACATGAAATTTAGGTTGGTTAAAAGGAATATTTCACCTTAAATATTTGAATGTTGACCTAAAAGGTTGGTTTCAGGAAGTATTCCACCTACAAGGTCCTCACATATCCACCTTAAAGGAACATTCCACCAAAAATCCCTGGACATGCACCTAAAATGTTGGTTTAACCGAGTGTTCCGTCCAAAATCCTCAAAGAGACCTGAGGGTATGGTTAAAAGGAATATCCCGCCTAAAACCTCAACTAGGGCAGTATGTGTAGCAGCGGCAACCGAAAGAGGTCCTCTCTGGGTGGAAGAACCGCATCCGAGTGGCAGCTCCCTTTCTGCTCTTACCTTACTCACTAAACTCAAGTGCCATGGAGGACTCGAGTAGTTGACGTTTCCTGCTGCAACCTTCTCTTTTTCAGCTTTCTTCCACGTCCAATCACTTCCGACCCGGTTTTTGTTGACGTTTTTGACACTTTTTCTGAGCTGTGACCAATCCTAGAGCATGAAGTACATCATCGACATCGGCAGCATAACTAGTGGAGGGAAAACCACTCTCACCGACCGCCTGATCAAGAACCTGCCCAACTGCTGCGTGGTCCATCAGGATGACTTCTTCAAACCCCAAGATCAGATTGAATTTGTTGAAGATGGCTTTAAGGAACATGAATTTAAATGTACTCTTCACTATCTAGCATGCAGTATAGAAATCACTACCAAAAATGACCTTCATGAACAATAAGTTTGCATCATACACTTACTGTGCAATGTGTTGTACCACATGATCAAATGAGTCTCCTGTCTCACTTTGTATTTTCAATGAAAAAATATTGCATTGCCACATGTTCTTAACAGCCACACTGTACTCTTATATCATACTTTTATAAACACACATTAAACACACCAAAATATTCTGTCCAATCAGCATGGGAAAAATACTAAAGGAGAGGCTCTCATCACTGAAGAAAAACTCATATTTATGTCTTAGTCAGAGAGCTACAATCAAATTGTATTAGAACTGACTCATTCTGAAAAGCCAGCTATGAGTGACAGCTGTGAAAACACCTGCTAGCCTAACATTAGAGCTACAAACAAACAGTCATAGAAGACCATGTAACACTGGTGCTCTCAGTATTCAGAAACAATATCTGACGTTTTTAACATGTAACTGCCAAGTCTTAGCCTAGCCGCGCTAGACCCAGGTCTGAAGACGCAAGGGTCTGAAGACGCAAGGGTCTAGGAACTCTCGACAGGGAGGGAGGCGGGCTAAAAGGTTGTCTTTCAAATCACTCTGCAGCAATTGGGTAGGTATACAACCAATCAGCGTAACGAATAGGCTGATGTAGTTCCTAGAGCACCGGAAATCAGAGGATGCGGGAGTTCGGTGAAGCCTTATTTATACAGTCAATGAGTGAAGCTCAAGTATATTACAGACATGTTAACAGAAAGATTATTGAGAGTCGGTGCTAATGGAGCTCAACTACTGTTGTCGTTTTTGTTGTCGACCCA
Organism: Acanthochromis polyacanthus; assembly: GCF_021347895.1. Lineage (NCBI taxonomy): Eukaryota > Metazoa > Chordata > Actinopteri > Pomacentridae > Acanthochromis > Acanthochromis polyacanthus. Next base: position 15,082,831 of record NC_067120.1, on the reverse strand, counting down.
GGCAGAGAATTAAATTCGTTGCCGTGGGTTGTCTAGCGCGGCTAGGCTAGTTATTTCCGGTTGTTTCTGTCAGAATCGTCGTGCCTCTGTCGTCACTTAGTTTTCCCGCCTTCCGACTCTACACTTCATGGTGATTCATCCGGCCAGTTTTAGGAGCATCCAACCTCGAGGCTTACCGAGGGTAACTAGACCCACCCTGGCAGAGAATTAAATTCGTTGCCGTGGGTTGTCTAGCGCGGCTAGGCTAGCCAAGTCCTTGAATATACAGACAACCTGCACTTTTTCAAACCCCGTTTCCAAAAAGAAATACTTTGTTACACATGACCCACTGCAGAGGAACACTACTGTGGAGGTCTTTCTTACTTAACAAACAAAATGTAAGCAGCAACAATAAAATGTTTGTTTGTTGTAACATTACCATTATAACATTTTCTCTCGACACTCCCCACCAGCAGTGATTTCACTATTTTTTATTTTATTTTATGTTTCTACTGCTTTCTATTGCTGTTGTTGCAAAATTGCTCCAAGTGTTCATTTTTCAAATCTTGTGAACAGATAATATATTTGCTTGTGGTTATTGTCTTTTATTGTTCTTGAACATATAGTTATCAGGGAGACATGTTAATTTTAATAGATGAAAAGAAAAAAGAATTCGGTTTTGTCTTAGATTTATGTAGAGAACAAGACATCTCTTGAAACTGTGAATCATCTATAATTTTTTTTTTTTTGGCCACGCTGCCCAGCTCTGTTGGGAGCTAGGCCACAATTGATTCAAGTTCAATGTAACAGCACCATTCTATAATATAGCAGCAAAAATGTTTCCTAGCATTTTGTTGAGATGTCCGTATTCTTAGGGCTTTTCCAAAATATTTCCAGAGCTTTGGGGGGTTTTGCAAAATGTGATGGACTGCAGTTTTGCCTCTGTGTCACTATTATGACAAATACAACATAACTGTAAAGACGCTTCAAGTAATTTTCTATCACTGAGGGAAAAGTAAATACTGAGCCTAAACAAAGTCATAATCCTTTAATCATTTTTACATTAATTGTTATTTTTGTGCGCCTCCTTTTCCATTTTATTTGCTCACAACGCTTCTAACCTGAGATGACCTTCACATGGGGGGAAAAAAGGTCTATACACTACCACAGGTTCAACAATGCTTCACTGTGAGCCTCATTAGAATTGCTTGACCCTGGCGAGTCCTCTGCTTTATCTTCTGTTCTTCTCCCCTGTAGTCCACATCAAGCCTGCCACTTGCTGCCGTCCCCATCACATACATTATACCCCTCTGTCTCTCGCTCAGTGGCCGCCTCTCTTAGACAGCTATCCCCAATTCAGATGCCATCTCTTCAGGGCCCCTCTCTATCCTGCCGCAGACACAGAATAAAAGCCCGAGAAATCACATTACTCCGCCCGTATGGAGCCTCTATTGCATTAGGTCAGCGAACACTCAACTGTAATTCTGCTACTGTAGAGAAGAAGAAAGTGAATCGAGCACACCAGCCAGCGCGGCTTGACAAATTGTTGCTTGTGGTCATTTTCCAAATGTTACTCTCACCGAGCCACATTTAGAGAGATGGAAGGACACTTTATAGAGTTGGAAGATATATGACTCTGATAAAAACCTATAATCTCTGTACAAGAAAATCTATGGCCAGGATAGAAGCCAGGAATCAAAGGCGAACAGATACAATGGAGCATGACCTCTAGCTGCTGTGACCTTAATGGAATCATTGAGCTGTAGTGGAGAAAATAACACACAGTCTACCTCTAAATCAGTGCTGTGTACATTACTGCTTTCGGTGGTTATCAGCAGAGAGCAGCCACTTAATGACACAAGTGCTCTCCTTTATTATCCAGAACAAATAAATCCTGGGGGGTAAACAGGGGTAGGTGACTTTACATGCACGCTATAGAAGACATTGCAGAAATGCTCACGATATCAAGCACGACTGTAGAAACTGTTTAGTGCGTGAGAATTTTCTCATTTGATAACAGTTCCATTATACTGTGAAATCTTACTCATCCTTTAGGAAATGTGGCTCAGACAAAAGGACCAACTAGCATACTCTTATCACACTGAACCAAAAATGTGAAGGACAAAAAGAAGTCAGAAGTTTTGTGTCGACATGGCTGTGTGCCCAGTGCCTGTCTGTGTGTGTGCACCTGCCAGGGAGTGTGCAATTGTGTATTTGTCGGTCCGTCTTTTCAGCATTGTGTGTTTCCTGTATTTGCGAGAGTATATTCCAGCGTATGCAGCTATGCCCATACAATGTGTGCACACGGCCATGTGTCAGTCCGATTGTTTTATCAGGCAGCGACAGAGTGTCAACCACCGAGTGTGAAGGGGTAGACAGCAGAGAGAAGATTGCTGCCCTCCAGTTCTCCACACAGTAATGACTGCAGCCTGGTGATTTTACCGCCACTGTTCTCCCCATATGGGATGATATGAATGGGGGCAACACGACAGAGCTCACTGACACAGTCTGGTAGCTTGAATCTGACGCAACATGTAAAGCATTTACGGCATGTTTAATAGAGACAAATCAGACTTTTGCAACCTGAATATTTTCCATGTCACAATAGTTATTACTACTCCTCCAAGGAATGTGGAGGGATTATGTGACCATCGGTGTACGTTTGCCTGTGAATGTGTCTGTCTGTGTGCAGCATTGCTCAAAAACGGACCAAGGGATTTGGATGAAATTTTCAGGGAAGGTCAGAAATGACACAAGGACCACCTCATTTGATTTTGGCAGTGATGCAGCTTATAGTCTGGATCCACGGATTTGTTAAGGGTTTTCCATTGCCAGATAGCGGCTGGCACGGCGTCACTGTAACCATGAGACTCCTCACAATGAGTTTGCACTTCAAACATCTGTGGCCTAATTATTGCAATATTACAACTCACTATTGTGTAGCTTGGAGTAGTTTTAAGTGTTAGATGAGCTGCTCAGGATGCAAAACAAACATCTAAATATGTAACTTTGACACACAGTGGTGAGTATTCAGGGGCTACATTAATGAGGGATACTTGCAAAACAGCAAACACGTTTTTAAAACAATCTGTGCAAACAGTAGCTTACAATGATGTCCGCTACCTGTTCAAAATCCTTAGTTTATCTCACAAATTAAATCTTTATGTCAGTGATCAAGTACCATCAGAATGACAAATCCTTGTATCATTTTTTACAGGAAAAGATATTCAAAATGCTTGTCCATGTTGTCAACATTACCGAGTACCTTCAACATTTTCTGATGCAAACTGTAGCTAAGGATTTGATGACCAAGATTAGAAAAGCATATGGCTGCACTTTTTTTTTAATATAACATGTTTCACTTTCAGCAGACTCCAAAATATTAGACAGGACTCACATTTATGCCTTTACCGTTTTCACTGTAATGTCTTGACCAACCTTGTCATTGCAATACAGGAAAGAAAAAGACAAGGCTGTTTTTCAGCACCTAGTAGCACATGCAGGGGCTGAAAAAGCGGATGCGGATGAGGGCGGTGTATAAAGATTGTAGTTCATCATACAGTGCTGCATGCACAGTTCCATCCAAGAAGTATTTCTGTTTCACATAGACATAGACTTCAGAGTGCATAGACTCTCACTGCTGCTATGGTGCAAACTTTGGTGCTATAAATCTGTTCAGCTGCCTGCATATTTGGAAGGTCAGGTCACAGTAGCTTCAGTACAACTCAGGCACTCAAAGTTATCACAGCAAGAGTGTGTATTGTCGGTGTTGACCTACAAGCATTATACACAAATATGCCACTGCCAAAATCGTAACATCGACTGCAGCCACAGCGGATGGTGCACTGACTCTCTGTAGTCACAATTGTAAGACACTGTAATGGAGCCTGCAGACTGCTGCTGGTCAAGACTCCTCAAACAGTCAATGCTTTGCTCACTATTGCATTAAGAAAGAAAATTAGAGAAGCTGATTCAGCAGCTCTGTCGCTCACTGCTGCTGAAACAGACAGTATGAATGCAGCCTTGGGATAACATAGCTGTCACTGTGGCTGTTACAAATATAGCTGAAGTCCTAACAATATCCACATCCAGCCACAGGTTCACCATCACAGCCAGGCAGAGCAGAGCAGAGCAGAGCAGCTACTCTCACAGCCAGCAGCTGGATACTGATGGAGATTGGCCTTTAAAAATGAGTAATGAGCAAAAAATGCCTCAGTGTCACGTCTTCTCCTTTTTCAGTAGTATCTTCTGTCCGCTTCCTTAAACGGATGGAGCAGAACAAAAGGGCTGGACTGACACAAACTGTAAGAAGGGCACTGCGAGAGAACGCAAAAATTATTGCAAAAGAATGCAAAACCTATTGCTTGAAAAACGAAAAAAGTCCCCACAAAATTCTTGTTGTGACCTTTACTGGGCTCCATGACAAAGCATTTTCAGCTTGTTCAAAAGAAAGATAATTTGCTTTTATGATGTGCAAAAGCGACGAACTGAACATGCAGTTTTGAGTATTTCCCTTCTGTGTCAGAGAAAGACACTGAAACAACTGTGAATTTCTACATGGCATATGAAGGTATTGCTTCCCTTATATTTCTGTGTAGATAGAACATATTGATTCATCTAAAGAAATTCTGTGCACACCTAAAAATACTATATTACCTCTCATTAAACGTACTGCCTCTGTGATGACCGCACTTGAAGCCACCCAACCATGAATGTCAGGAACCCCAGTAACCACTTTAAGTTGGAAAAACTTGACAGTCATACTGCACATAGAAAAACATAAAACAGTTTATCATTTCAAACAACACACTCAGCGTATACAACCTTTGTAGAAGTACTTACGTTCTATTTGGAGTGCATATTTAGTTAGCTTTTGTATGTTCAGCGTTGTTTGAAGATGTGCTAATCTTTTCTTTGTCTTACCAGTGCTGGTCTTTTCTGGTCATCTGGCTAACTTCAGGGGAATGTTAACATCAGGGGAGCAGCAGGATTTTATGCCAAGCTGATAATCAGACCATACCAACTGCCTGTCACTTTAAGGGGGTTTATTTAATTTAAACATTAATTTATTCATTTGATTTGTGTTGGTTAATTAGATATATCTAGGGTTTGTTTCTTTTTGTTCTTTTGCTTAAGTGGACCAGTTGTACTGTTTTGTGGTTTTTGTGGTTAGTCTAGGTGTTTTATGTTTCCCCTATTGTGTGTAAGTGGTCAGCAGTACATATGTTGTTATTGTTGTATTTACAGGGTGGGCCATAAGTTTCCATACATAGGAAAAATACACATTTTATGTTTGATTTATATGATGTGCTCTAAAAGATTACCATTGTTTCGAAAACACATATTAACACGTGTTTTCCACTGTTGATGAACTTGCATTAGCACAGTTGAAGTTATACTTGTAAAAAAAAAAAAAAAACATTATACATTTTCCTATTTATGGAAACTTAAGGCCCACCCTGTATTGTTATCGAACATTTTCCATAACACAACCAGAGAATCAGTTCTTCACAATCTGTCTTTTGTTTGTCCGTCTTCTGTTTATGATAAAAGTAACCAGATTAAAATGTATGTTGTCTGGCAAGTTCAGCACATTAAATACCTGACAATTCAAGTGGACGTGTGATTATTTTAGAGAATGAGTTAAGTTGTAGGTCTCTGTTTAGCAAGCCCAGGTCAAGACTCAACTTTGAGAGTCCAACTCTGATAACAAACACACTGACTCATAACTAATGTGACCGGACAAAATGAGCTTGTTATTGGTGTTGGCCTGAAGGTACCAAGAAATTGCAGGACAGAAATGTGATTACAGTGCATAGTTTAGATAATATGCAGTGGCATGCTTAATTTTTAACTGTAGAAGGTTTTGTTCAGTAGGCTGCATTTTGTATGTCACTATTCTTTATAAATGAATATCATCCAAAATGTGTCTATTTGTGTTTTTAACTCTTAAATACTGATAGCAATATCATTATCGGCTTTTATTCAAGCTTAAGAATAACATGACAATTTCTAACTGTCTATGGAATATTTCCTTGCTATCAGAAAAGAGGATATAACAATATGGTCATAATTATGCTAACTTTTAACCATAGTTAAGCTTAATCTTTAAACTTGTCAGGTAAATTTGTATATTAAACATTTGTGTACAGTCTTACTATTTAAATTTGGTAGATTTATATGATAAATAATACATCCTAAAAACTGTGGATCTTTGTCAGAGTGTTCTCCTGAACATTTACACATTTTCGTTAAATTTGTACCAACAATGTGTTTGCATTGATGAGCAGTTTGACACAATGACTGCTGCATTAAATGGGCAAAATAAGCAACAGTGACTTGACTGATCCTGCAATATAATTAGCAGAAACACTTCAGCAACCACATTATGTAATGATGAAACCAGCTAGCTAAGAACTAAACATAGCAGGCCTGGTTGTTGACTTTGGATCCTCTCAAGCTTACGGCTGGTAGTTTTTCTCCTGCACTGCCAGTCATGTGCCATCAATAGTCAAGGAAAGGAAATGCAGCACTATTGTCACACCTATAGGGAGAATTTGCAGACATGATGTTGTCTTTTTTATGCCTTTTAATTTATTTATTCAATATTCATTTCACTCTTCCAGGGTGATGTATTTATTTTTAGAAGCAAATGGAGCAAAAAGTAATTGACAGACTCGTACAAAAGGCCTTGTGTAAGCTTATCTACTGTACCTATTCCTTCCACAGGAGAATAGAGACTCCATTATGTCGCTCTGTAGGTCTGTGGTAAAGCAGCTCTTTTGGTGCCTCATTCAGACATTCTGGACGTGATCTCTGTCTGTGTGAATGACGTCCTCCTATCTCAACGTCCTTCTATGTGCAGCATTTCCTTGTTTTTGTGAATGATGTACCTGAATTTGGCCGCCAACAAGACACAGAAAACTTTATATGATGCATTATTTATCCTACAAATCTATCAAAAGCACCAACAAGACAGGGTTAGGTTCAAAGATGTGAAATTAAATGATACCGGGCTATTGTATTGTGTTTATGAAGGCTATGTGTCTCTGGGACCTATTTTTTTAATGTTTAGTTGCTGGTATGCTTCAATATTTTTGCAGCTTGAGACTCACTGGCCTTGCTTTATTTTCTGTGAAGAATGTGAAAAAAAATTGATTGAGCACCTAAAAAAGAAGTTCCCACTTCAACTTTCTGCTACATGGAACATTCCTGTCAGTTTATCCAAGTCGGGGTTGAAGATGGGAACATCCCTGGTGTCCTATATTACAAAAACAGGCCATAATGAGGCATTCACGAAGATGCTAAGATAATGTGAAGTCAGGAGCATTAAGATGTAGAAACCACAAAAGACTATAACGCCACGAAAGAAGGACAAGTCAGTGAATGACTCCAGCTGCAGACGAAGACCTGTTCTTTGGCCACTTGTGATATTCTGTAATGCCTTAGACTCAGCATGCTGTGCTTTGACTAATTAAAGTTCAGAATCATTCAAACCGAACACAGTGGCAACAAGAGCTAGCGCTGTGAGCTGTGTGAATGCTAGAAGGACAGTATGATACGTCTTTATGCATCTCTCTTTATATTTTGCCCACCCAATAACTTCAATAATGATCAAGATAAAGATACGTTTTGCTCCATATCTGGATTCTAACTTGATTCAGCAGCAGTAAATGTGAATATTTCCCATGAAGCCTGTAATAGAGATAAAGTCAACATCTGTTTTATCTTATCGCAAGAGGGTACCCACCGAGGCAGACGTCTTTGGGTGATCCTCCTGCAACTATTGCTAATTTTGTTGTATTTTAAGTCTTCTTTTTTTGTCATTGCTTTAATTTTTATACATTTTAATACATTGTGTCATTTGGTTAAGGAAGATCAGCAAAATAAGAATTTAATTTTACACTGTAACTGCCTCGTTTTTATGCACACAACAATAAGCCTCTTGAATCTTGGATCTGTACATGTATTCTTATGACTGAAATGTTTTCAGAACTCAGTTTTGTTTTCGGTCTTCTACACCCAGCTACATTTGGTGAGTAAGCTCTTAGGGTGACCATTAATAAAATATCCCAGAAGCGAGGCCTGGACTTTGCTCCGGCCCTTTTTCACAAACGAAAGGAAATACTGACTTTGTCTTGCCATGTCAGGGAGTGGAGGCAGGAAAGTGCACTTTTAAGGAACATGAGAGCCCAAATGACTTGTCCTTGAATGAGGATAGGGGAGTTGATTTAGTCAGTAGCCTGGATTTTCTTTGCCTGTTGTGGTTCTTCAGTGCTGCATTAATGTCAGCTTGACTGTCTTCACATCCAACATGTAATGAGGACATTTGCAGCACAGTGTGAACTACACTCATAAAGATCAGTACCTCCAAGCCTGACATGTTTAATTTACATGGTGATCAACCATAGAGGAATTCTGTCAAAAAAAAAGACCTCAAACTAGTGAACAGAGCAAGATGCAGACACAAAAGTGACCTGCTCACCGTTGTTAACCTGCAATTGAAACTACATTTAAAGTGTCTTCGGCCATTGATTTAACCCTGTAATAACTCATCTCTGTGTATCAAAGGTTCATATTTCGAAGTCTTTTAAAACCAGAAATTGATTCTGGAGAAGATTAATGATATCGAAGGACTCACTTTGACAGTCGACAGGATTGGTTTCTGATTTTTAGTGAAGTCAGAATATGTGTTTTTGAGATTGTCATCTTAACAGTGTGGCCTCAGTGTCTTATTTTGCTCATGTTTTACAGCCAATTAAAAACACCATATGGATACCATATGGGTCTTTAATGTGATTGGGTCTTGTTTACTGCTTAATAATAATTGTGTGTTTCTCAAGGACAGCACTTTGTAAATCTGTCAGGACCTCATCTGTCAGACATAGTCCTCTGCCGTTCAGTCACTTAGAGCAGAGGAATGGGAGTCTAGCAAAGCTTGTAGTTTGCCTCAAGTTTAAATAACAAAGCAACAAAAATAAATTACTTACCTTCTGTTATATTAGAAAGAGAAATAAATCATATTTAAAGCTGCACAGTTAAGGAAACATGGAGCCTGTGACAGACAATTGGGATGCAAGTGACTGCTGATACTTGGCCATTAGACTGAAAAAGTCCTCAGTTTACACGGCATGTTATGTTTCTCCTGCCAGCTGTTGCGATGAGCTTATTTGTAGTGACTGACGTTATAAGATGATGGACACAGAGAAGCTGAAAGGTGTTTTTTTCATGCGACCCCTCAGGGACCAGGTGTGGAGGTCAGACATGCAGCATATTCCCTGGGCGCTTTATTAGGAACACCACACCACACCATTACTGGGTAGATCCCCTCTCTGCTATGAAAACAGCCTCAATTCTTGATGGCACTGATCCCACAGGATGTTGGAAACGTTCCTCAGAGACTCTGGCCCATGCTGACATTATTGCGTCACATAATTTCTGCAGATTTGTCAGCTGCACATTCATGCTGCAAATCTCCCGACACAGTCTTCTGCTGTTGCAGCCAAACTACCTGAAGGCAGAACGCATTGTGCACACTGAGATGTGCTCCTGCTCACCACAGTTGTCTGAGTCACCACAACCTGTCTGTCAGCTCAAGCCGGGCCATTCTCCTCTGACCTCTCTTGTCAACAACTTGTTCCATTTGCAGAACTTCCACTCATTGGACTGTTTTTTTTCCACCAGTAAACTCTAGAGACTGTTCTGCTTGAAAATCCCAGGAGATCAGCAATTTCAGATATATTCAAATCAGTCCACCTGGCGCCAAGAGCCATGCTACGGTTGCAGAAACCACATTTCTATTTTCTCCATTTTCATCTCATGTGACAGAAACTGTTCACTCCTAGCCTCTATCTGCACGATTTCATTGCACTGCTGTCACATGATTGGCTGATTGGATAATTGCACGAAAAAGCAGATGTACAGGTGTTCCTGCTAAACTGTTCGGCGAGTGCACGCACACTCATGTTTATGGATTCTTCTCTGTGGAGGCATTGTGGGTACAAACAGTGAGGTGTAGCCTCTGAAATGGTGAGGAGAGAAGAGCAATCAAAGCACATTCAGCTCTGCCATCGTCATTTACCCGCTCTCAGAAAGCTGTCACAGGGTGCAGCTGTAAACATTTTTGCTCCTCGGCACTCCTGAGACATGCAGTCAAAGAGGATAGCAGCTATCAGTCTCTTTCACAGAGGAAGCCCATGTGAATACACTTTACAGGCTGAATGCATTGGAGAGGGCAAAATATACAGAACAGTTCTAGGAGCTGAATCCTGCCAAAAAAAAAAAAAGAAGATGAAGAAAAAACCCCTTTTTATTCAGAAGACAGATTTTCTGAAGACCACACACAAGATTCCCTCAGTTTCTGTTGATTATATTCTCAAACACCCAGAGACAATTTATGAGTTTATGAGCAAGCCAATAGCCAATTTGTGCACACAAAAAGAGCAGTGTTTTCAAGTTTGTGATGAATGAGCTTTTGCGATGAGCACAATTTCAATAAAAACTATTTATATTGTGTTGCTTTGTAAATGAAACGTTTTATCCACACTAGCTGGAGCCTGTATGTGTGATTATTATAGATGGAGTAGTCAGATAATTGCAAAACACAGAAGACTTCTTACTTGAGGTCTCTGTCACAGGCTGTAAGCAAAAAACATGTTTTATCTCGAGATAACATCGCCCCCTGCTGGACTTTTATTTGGTTACTTAGGGGGAATAAAAAAAATGTGCACATCTTGAAAATATCTTAAAAATATGGAGCCAGTTTGTGATTGATTCATTAGGAACAAATAACAACCACAGGGGCTTAATTGGTATTTTCAACCAGCGATTCTTACCGGACTATTTTTAGGCTGTGACATGTAATGGGAGAGGGCAGCTGCAGACACACGCCACAGGGGGGGATCCTGCTCCAAGTGCAAAAAATACACTTTGTAGTCTTCTTGCAGCCTAAGAAAAACAACGAGTTTTTCACGAATCCGAAGGGACTGACTGACGAGGTCAACCAGCGGAGTTTTATTTAGGCCTGGAGCTCCTCTGATGTTCCCCAGCAGCTGCCGTGAACGTGTCTGAGCGCATGTGTACGCGCGTCCGGACTTTCCAACACTTCCCATCGGACAGCTCTTTCTGGTAAGACAACAACTCTGCTTAAAGTTTGGTATATATTGGACACCTGTCACTTTTAAACAAAACAGCAGCCGATGTTCGCCGCTATATCAGAAGAATAAGGGCAGATTTAGAGGTAAAAGCCTATAAATAGCAAAAAAAAAAAAAAAAAGGCTTTAAATTCCTGCTGCTGTGTGTGTAGGCCTGCAGAAAGTCAGTGTGGAGAAGTAGCAGCATGTAGTGCAATAAGATAGGGTGTTTTTGCATTTGCGTTTTCACTTTTTAGTGAGAAATGTTTATGTTAGATGGAAAAATGTGTTTGTCAATGGAGAATCTCAGATGTCCTGAAGTGTAAAGTTTTTGTTAACATCTCAGCTTCTCCTTGTTAGTAATGATATGTATAATCCAACGTCTTCATCTCCACAGAAAATCACAGTCACCATGACTCTCCAGTGGACTGCTGTGGCTTTCTTCCTGTATATAGAGATAGCAGTCAGCCTCATCTTGTGCATCCCCTTCATATCAGCACAGAGGTAACACAAACCCAACACATCATCAGAAGTTTATGTGCAGCAGCCCAGTTTCTGAATATGCAAGATTTGGATTGTAACTTAGAAGAAAAAAAAACCTGAAAGAGGCAGTTCATAGAAACCACCAGCAGAGTGCATCCATGTCCTTCCCATGCAGATCTACTCTATATTATGACAGTTGCACTCACAGTGTCCTTTTGACCCACTTTGCAGATGGCGTGTGGTTTTCGGCTGGAGAATATGGAGCTGGTTGTCTCCGTATTGGAACAAATGCTTCTTTACCATGATCATGGTCCTTATCGTTCTTTTCCTTGGTAAGCAATCTGCTCCGAGTCAGAGACAGGCTCCTGTAAGTGACAGACAGTGAATAATACTGAGCATGGTGTCGGCGTGTTGCTCGTCCAGCCAACATGTTTCTGTCCTCAGATGCCGTGCGTGAGGTGCAGAAGTACTCGGCTCCTGAGCCAATGCAAGATGCTAAAGTCAACCCGAATTTGTACGACCACGTCCACATGAAGCTCTTCAGGGCCCAGAGGAACCTCTACATATGTGGCTTCTCTCTCTTCCTCTGGCTGTTGGTCTAATTTCATTCAGAATGACGCCAACAATACTTGTCCACTTGCTTATTCATCATTCACAGTTCATATTGTGAATTCTGCCTTCATTCTCAGTCTGGTTCTTGTTGTTTTTCTGTCCTTTGACCTCGACACAGTATCATGCGTCGGATTGTCACCTTACTAAACGAGGCTGCTGTCACTCTGGAGAACAGTGCAGGTCTGCAGGCTCAGATGGAAAACGCTGTCAAGGCCGCCAAGCAGCACCAGGAGGACAACCAGACACTAAAACAAGTAAAAATAATTATTTTAAGACATGACAAGACCTAAAGTTCTTTTTTCTCTTGGAATGCCAGTAAAGGTTTTCTCCTTACTGTAACGTAATGTACTATGAACCAAAAATTCAACATAACTGCACATTGTTGCGTTTTCTGGGTCACATCTACCTATTTAATTAATACACCATGCACATTAATCCATGCTGTGTTTTTGCACAGAGCCTTTTTTCTTTGCTTTCTGTTTTGTATGTGCTGTGGTGTCTGCTGTTAAAATAATTAAGCTCAGTAATTAAGGGGAATCCTTTGTGCTCAGGCTCTTCTGGAAGAAGAAAAATCCATGTCAGCAAAAAAACAGCAGCTGAAGCTCGAGGTTGAAAAGCTGGCAGGTCAACTAAAGGCTGCTGAGGATGGTGAGTAATCATCACTTCTTTCAAACGGGACAGTCTGCATTAATGGTGCTCAGTTAAAAAAAACAGAGATACCACTATTAAACATTAGCAGAGCATGAATCACTGTCATCCCTGCACTGAAATGAAAATTGTAGCATTTTAACAGGGCTTTGATAGTACATAAAGCAGTTTATTGAATGTGAATTTCGCTTGTGTTTGCAGCTGTGCACAAATCTCATGCTGAAGTGGAAGCAATGAAGAGACAGGCCAAAGGTCTGGCACACGAGTACGACAGACTACTGAGGGAACATCATCAGCTGCAGGTAACAGCAACCCGGAATGTCTAATGTTTATTCACCCTACTGATACAGGAGTGATTCTCTTTTAAATCCTGTATTTAATCCACAGAATCTTCAGAGCACAGAAGACAAAAAGGATCAGTAAACACCGGAGTACTTTAACAGATGTTTCCTGGTGTTTCTGCTCCCTCCATGGATACATTTTCTTCTTATTTTGGTGGGACTGTGCACCTTTTTTCAAACTATACATGATAAGACAAATAGTAGTGTTTTGAGGGGTAGTAAATTCTGAATTACAAAACTCTATATTAAGTGTCTTTTGTATGTTTTTGTAATAATATTTTAAAGTCTCTAAATGAATGGGAAACAAAAACTCAGGCTTAAAGAATATTATTTAAGAACGTTTAAAACCTGAGACACACTAATGCTAGGATTTTTTTTTTAACTGATTGTACTATTTTCATAATATAACAGAGCACCCCAATATTGTCCTGCACATAATGATCAGTGTATACCTGCCAAATAGAGGTTATTTATCATCTTTTTCATGCTATTGATGAATGCTAAATCACTGCTTTTACAACAGTAAAGGTCTCCCTGTCACACAGGTGTCTCACCTCTGCTTAAATTTACTGTAAACTTTTTGTTCAGACAGAGTTGTTTTTTTAATCTTTTTTTTAATGACAAATTGGAGGAAAAATCTGAACCTTTTGACCCCTACAGTGAGGTTGGGGGTCTTTTTGTTGCCATGGTTTGGCTCCATATTCACAGGGCATGAGCTGTTTGATGAGTGAGAAAATGATGTCATAACCTTCACAGTCACCAGATTTCTACCCAATTTGACGCCTTTGGAAGACTTTGCACCGACATGTCCACCATTATCATCATCACACCAAATGAGAGAATATATTGTGGAAGAACGCTGTTTATCACTCCAGTAGAGCTTCAGAGAGGAGCGTTGAACCTGCTCTGGCGGCCCAGTATCTCTCTAAGACACTATGCTTTTTCCTTCAATTGCTCACCTATGTATTTGTCTTTAAACACCAACTTTCCAGTGGCATAACTACTCACCTACCTGCAGTTTGATAGACTGATTTTAGAAATGAAGCTATACTTGACATCTTGCAGTATCATTTGTTGACTGGTACGTGGCGAATGCATGAGCATGAACAATAAACAAAATCCCAGATAGTGTGTTTGTCACTGTCATGCTGAAGTCAGTCATAGAGTTGCTGAAAAGACTGATACCACACTGACAACAACAGATTACATGTTGAAAACAAAATGTAAGGAGCTTCATGATGAGGCACACTGGTGACTATAGACAGTATATAACACACTGTGCAATCAGGCATTATCAAAGCCAAGTATGAGCGTAATCACATTGTGTTCATAAAACTAGCATTTTTGTTTTTCGAGCTACAGTTCTGGAAAGGATCTTCGAATTTGTGTTAAGGTTGATTTGGTATGAAATGGTGATCTCACTGTGGTTACCTTTCTGCTACCTCTGCACATGGAGCGATGGTTCCTGCTCTGTACGCAATCCAGTTAATCTTTCTGAGGGCAGCTGTTCCTGTGTTGCTGCTGGCTTTGATCTGCCCGTTGACCTTGTCCATTCTCAGGCTGAAACACTTTGGGTGCTTTTCATTATGCTAACCTACGCTTCCTTGCATCCCCCTTGCTCCTGTGACCTGGAAATCATTGCCCCTCCACCACTCCGCAGCATCTTCCGATTCCTCAAAAACATGCCAAAGAGACGTGTAGAGAGATGGAGATTTGGCAGGGAAATGCAGATTTATCCTACTCCTCATATCTTTGTGGGAGGAGCTAAAACGCAAACAACAAAGACGAGTGAGAAAAGAGGGGAGACACACTAGCATAATGAAAAGTAGCCTTTGTCTCAGTGCAGACACATTTTTAGTTTCTCAACCAGGTGTGCTGCAGAAATACTGTTTGGTGTACGTATGGACTGTAGGCAAGGCCATTAACACTGACACAGTGGATAGTAGCCATCTTATTCAGGCACCTTAATACAAGTTAAATGCCAGCTTTGATTTTATCAGGTTTAATCATAAAAACGAAGAACACAGAAAATACAGCACAATTACATTCTTGTTTTCTACAAAAGTCTTCCATTGACGAAAAACACCAAAATGTATGCCGTCCGGCAACAGCATACCTTGTTTATAAAATTACCCATCTCAGATATTGCACATCTACACAAATCCTGTACAAATATATACTCTGTGTGCTAAGAAAAATGTCCACAGTGTGCGTTGCTCAGTACATGTGAGGTGCTTTGCTAGCTGAGTCAGAGGATGCGCTCACAAGCGAGTCTCTCTGTCAGGGTTGCAGTCCAGGGCCAGTATTAGCTGCTCACAGTGTAACGAGTTGCTCTCCTCTTTCCTCAGTGACTCCAGCTCAGCATTTCCATTGGTCAGTGCATTTTTCTCCTCCTTCTTAATCTGTCTTCTAAGTAGAGCAAAACCCAAAATACAAAGGAAGAAAGAGACGGTCCTCAAGCCCAGTGTCAGGCCCAGGTACACTATCCTGTAAAAAACCCAGAAAAAAGTCAAACTACAAATTGTTCTCAAAGGTATCCTGCTATTAAATTTCAACTGTTTCCATTCTAAGTTGTTCAACTGAATTTTCCTTCAATACATTTTTATGAAACCTTAGCGGACCGAACTTTGTACAACACACTTGCTCAACTGTTAATTCCACAATCTTGCCTCTTATACAACTGACAGGGCTCCGAATAGAGAGAAGTCTGAATTACTGTACGTTAAGCTTTGTGTTTAATAGAGTCAAAGTGTTCTGGTCTAACATTATCCGCCTAATAAATTCAGAGCTGAAATTCAGTGTTCTTTTCACATTTCATTTTATAATGTATCTCTTTACAAGGTGTGCATCAGATAAAACTGATTAGGGCTCAGATGTTTTTAAAAAGTACTACCTTTCTGTAAAAGCAAATCACACGGTTGAATAAATGCATATATAGCCTTTAAAGAAACTTGCAGGTGGCACTGCCTTTCCATCGGCACCACATGATGCCAAACAGTAGAAATCCCTCTTTAATCAGTGTGACAAGTTTGTTCATGGGCTTAATCACATTTCAGGTTCACTAAATCCTTGCTTTAAAACACAGACACTTTGATTAGAAACTGCATTCAATTTTAGAACAAAACCCTCTTCAGATTACCTGTACGCTGAGGTGTTATATATTCTGCAAGCTCCTCTTCCTCCACACGTCTTGTATCCCCATTTGAGGCAGGTTGTATCAATTATGGCTCCAAAGTATATGGGGGCAGGAATTCCAGCTGCGGTAGAATATAAAATTATTTATTACGTCACAATTACAGCAAATTCAAGAAGGCTTTAACATATTCATCAACTGGAAAAATCATGATTTACATAAAATGATTGACGGTATTTAAAATGTTGGTCATTAATAAACAACAGATGCTATATGAGATTCACATGACACCTTAAAAATGTTAAGAAAATTTAACAGCGACCTTTTTAAGGGATGACTGGTTTCCATAAAGATATTCTTCCTCCCTTCATACTTTAAGCTGAATGTCAGCTTTTAGGAGATTTTTGTGTGCCTTACATTCCAAGTCAATAGACAGTAATGTACAGAATACTAAATGTGGTTCTTACCAAGCGTACGAGTGGCCAGTGTGTGGATTCCAACAGCCAGGGATTTCAGTTCAGGCTTAATGCACCTATGGAGAGACTGAGATGTTAAAGACGACTCAACTTTTCAACCTGTCAACACTAAAGGAATAGCAATAACTCACAGATTTCTACTGGAGGGCAGAGCAATAAGATAATACTTTACATTTATATGTTGTTCTAGGCTACTATTGTTATTTAAAGAATATCTGTATTGATGAGTCAGTATCTTCCATGAGTTCACATGGGAGTTATGGACAGACCTGACAAGCAGCATGAAGCCGGGTGTTCCCCCAAGAGAGATGATGAAGGAGCTGAGGACCGACAGAGCCATGAAGTACGGAAAGATTTTGTCACAGCTGTCCCTGCGTGGACACTGGCCCAGAGTGGCCGTCAAGTTCCCCGGTTGGGGATTAGCCATCGCTACGCACCTGCAATTATCCAACACCTGAGAGAAAAGAATACAATCAATAATGGATGAGGTGCAGCACAACAGGACACACTGCATGCAAATACAACTGAAATGTCACATGCTACTCTGAGGCATCGCAGAGAGACTCCTACATGATATGAAGGAAACAGAGGAATGAAGTCTAAATACGATGCTTTGTATATGAGTTATAGGTTATACTGAGAAATATGGAAGTGTTGTGCAGGCAGTAGTGTGTCTGACCGTGCTCCTGCCAGAGCCGGAGGAGGAGGTGCAACCAGCTAAGCATGGGGACACATAGGTAATCCCATTCTCTCCACAGACCGGATCCCACTCTCTCCTTGAGCACAAGCAACCCGAGTTACAGTCAGAGAAGAGAGACAGTTCCTGATGAGACAAGCCTTCCACTCTGCATGTGACAACATGAGAAAATGCATATATTATTGACAGCTCACATGAAAAATGGATCAAATGCAAAAGCAGCCATTGCTGGGCACGGAAAATGAAAACAAAGACGGATAAAAGCAACGCCAAGGAAACCCTAGGAAGTGCAATAGCTAAAATCTTTAGTAGCAGAATCTTCATTATTCTAATCCTAGTTTCTAGTTTGACTATTATCTTAGTTGAATGGGACATAAAAAAAACGCACACACGTTACATACCCGGTGTACGACACTGTGATGCCTGCCACTTTGGAGTTCTCACAGCCCAAGGCGAAGAAAAGGAGTGACAAGAGGTAGCCCACCAGGGAGGTCCCGAAAGCAAATTTAGCTGCTCCCATGATACCCAGCTTGTACTTCTTCATGACAACTCCTCCAGAAAAAATCCCAACAGCCACAGCCGGGATGTTGATCATGCCTATCCAAACCGCACAATACAGCTCATTCATAAAGGCACGGAGAATCACCGAACAGCTTAATCGAGCAACATCGTTCTCCAAAAGAGATCAAAGTCATTCAGTCATATCATGGTCAGTTGTGAGCTGAAGTTGTGCTGAAAAAGATAAAAATGATTTTAGTTGGTTGAGAGGAGGCAGAATGTATTTCCAGTCACCCTCTTCAATTACGGGGATAAAAAAGACCGGTTGTTGCATCGGTTCAACCTTTAAAGTGGCCTCATTAATCTGTGTGCTTCTAAATCAATGCCTGTCATTTCAATACCTTGGTAAACCAGGCTATCATACTGAAGCTGCTACATTTACCGAAGAGGGAACTGGGAGTTGGAGTATAAAAAATTCAAAAGCTGGCTCATGAAACACTTATGATGACCCTCCAGCTCACATCCCTTTGCATGCTTTAATGCTTCCCTTTCAGGAAAGCAATGCAGGTGACATTCGGCTAAACCAGCTTTTAAGACTGCAAAGGTCTCATTTACAAATATATAACACAAAGATGATACAAACAAGGTGAACATGAGAATTGATCAAAATAGTCTGCTTACCCATGAGAAAATTGGCTTTTGATGCCGACTGGCCGTAGTGTTGCTCGATGTATTTGGGTTTGTAGGTGACCATACCGATGAGAGAGTTGAACTGGATGATGGTCACACACAGGTAGATGACGTACACGGGATTTCCGAGGAGGCTCTTCAGTGTGGGCACAAATTCTATGGGGGAAGTTTTAAAGAATGAATAACACTTCTTTAAATATGACTGTGATGTTTGTGGGTCTGGATGTCATTATTACAGACAACTGGGAAATAGCAGGAAATGTGAGAGAGAGTCTGGCTTTAAACAGGGACGAACCTTTCATAGCTGGCATCTTGACATATGTTATAGTTGTATTAATGGCAAGCATATATTTTTTAATGCTTAGCCTTAGCATGTATTTAAAATGCCGTATTTTTTCTTGTATTTGCAGATATTTAAAGATCATATGAAGTCTTTTCCAAAATAGTCATAAAAATGACAAATATTGTTACAGTAATTAGATAAGTTGTTACAACCCTAATGTTCTATGTTGACTCTATACAGATTACAATCCCAATACTCATGCATTAACAGTTTTATCGCACTATTTGCTGTGATCATTATTATACCATTAGCCATCAGATGTAAATTAGGCGGCTCCTCCGGTCTGAACTTGTGCTCCATGGTTGGGGAATCTTTGATAAACCTGGTTTGCTCTGGTGTGCAGTTGCTATCATGTTTCTCTACAGGCATCGGCAGTGATTTAGGCAGGAACCAGAACGGAACAGCAGACATGAGGGTGATGGCACCAGCGATGAGGTAGCCGAGCCACCAGGCCCCCACCCAGCGGGCATCACCAGGGGTAATGGTGATAGTCTCTGTGAACAGATATGGACACTATCAGCTCTGTATGTGGCTTCATTTTGTTTGACTCTCCGAGCTCCAAGCGGTTTGTGGATGTTTTGTGCTCCTGTCACATTGGTACTCACGTAATGCTTATTTTTCACAACAATAAAGAGTCCTGAACTCTTGTGGAAACACCACAACCATAGCTAGAAGAGAACTCAAAAATGTCTTCTGTGCAGTATAATGCAGTTATGATGGCAAAAGAAAAGGAAAGAAAAAAGCTAAAGTTGATTTTTTTAAATAATAAAAAACTGGAATCAACATGTACAACAGTTTTCACTGTGCATTTACAGTTTTTGTTTTGATATTTGTCTGTAAACACCTGCAGTTCAGACAAGTTCTGCAAAAAAGTCCTTGAATTTTTTTGTCATATTGTGCCAAGAACTGCAGAGTTTTTGCATTTTTTCAGAATTTAGGTGCTGCAAATAGCATCTTTTTGGCATTTTTTTTTCATGAGAATGTAAAGCAATTTTGATGAAATACTGGAGGCTTCCCAGTGGAATGGTACATCACAGATTAAAGCTCCAAGAACTGTCAGAAAGTTGAAAATCTGCCAATTTTTTCTGTTTTTACAGTTTCTATCTTTGATAAATGGTGTAATTTGGTGGATTTTTTTGTAGTTTTTTGTTACAACATAGCTGTCCATGCTAGAAACAGGTTTTGGAGCTCAGAATATTAATTTGTTTCTCAATGACTGTAGTCACATGTTCATGCATTTACTTCATTTACTGTTTTAGGTACAATATAGTATTTGAAAATAAAAAACTGAACAGTTGGTCACTCACCCATGTCCACATAGCCAACATCAACGTAGATTTTGGCACACAGTGATCCCAGCAGGTACCCGAACACAGGACCAATAACTGATATGGTTTGGACACAACCTAAAATATACAACAAAGAAGGGCATATACATTTAATTACATTCACCTACTAACACTTAGTGTGTTATTGTTTGGGGTCATTTCTGCACCAATTTATTAGTTTTTATTTGCTTTATGTATGGAACAAGATTCACCTTGTCCCAAGTGTCCTCTTCGTATGTTCTACTGCCTACCAGTTCATTTAGAAGCCAAATACTATGACTCCGGCTTCAGCAGTGTGATATGCAAAGCTTATTTCATATTGCCACTGTTGTACTGCTGCAATTTATATACTCAGAATCAAAAATGAAGAAAAATAACAAAATTAAGATTGTTAGCGTGTTTGTAGGGATGAGAATACAGGTCTGAAATTGACTGTTAGAAGGATTGAAAAAACGTATATCTATATTGTGCTATTTTAACAGACATTGCCTTGGTAAGTGATAATAGAAAGGGAATGAACAACAGAAAGTAAAGAGTCACTGGGTTTACAGATATTAAAGCTTTTCATTCTGAATAGGACTGTAAAAAGACAAGGAATTACATGGAAGACAAACTAACTTTTATACTGGCACCTACAGACCAAAGCTACTATCAGTGAGTAAGGTGCATTACCAATATAGAGAGCAGCGTTCTCAGTCTGGGCGTAGTCATCTATGTAGGAGATTCCCAGCGGCTGCACTGGAGTCTCTCCAATCCCACGCAGGATGTTCCCCAGCAACACGTAGATCCACATCGACACACTGGACTCTCGCTCACAGCCTGCAGCTTGAAATAAAACAAGGGAAATGTGATGACTACTTACAATTTGAACCCAGTGAAACTCTCAAAGCATTAACTCATGTTTTGTCATCTATCTATCAAGGTTTACTTTGATTGTTAAGAGATACTGGGAGTCAAACAATGTCCTCAAATGTGAAAAAACACACATGCTGGACTCACAATGAAACAAACAACACAGGAGCAAGGGAAAAACATTTTGACCGTCCTGACATATAAATGCAACAACAAGAGCAACATGTTTCTAGATCGAATGCAGCAAAGATTCTTTTCCTTGTCTTACCTCTGGAGGGCAGTATAGAGGGTCTGTCACCTGCTCTGGAGGATTCAGGTGAGCTTGCCGGACATGGAGAGAGGCTATTGGTTGAATTCACTGAAGATCTAATGGATGTTTCGATCTTATAGCTGCGTATAAAATACCAATGTGACTGTTAAGCAAGGGAAGGGAGAAAGCATCAGGTATTGTTAGATGCAATAAATACATCAGAGACTGCAATTTCAAGGCCCAAGAAATGCTGGAATGATGTTAGGATTTCAATGCTATGATCAAAGAAATATGTGTGTAGAATTTTTAAGCACCAGTGAATGCATACTGACATGACATTTTGCCTACCGGCCAATGATGAAATGAGGCATGGCAATCAAGAAGGTCCCAAAAGACATCAAGATACAGCCGATTGCTATGATCTTGGGTCGGTGGAGCTTGGCGCCAAAATAACTCACAAAGGCAATTACCAGCAAATTCCCTACAGGGTTGAGATGATCAGAAAAGGAAATGGAGAGGAGTGAACGGCAGTATATTGAACTGCTGTGAAGAAAATCTGTCTATAATAAATTCAAATCCTCACCTCATACTCTAAATAAAATGCGTTAGCGCTGTAATCTCTAGTAAACACCGATTCTGACCTATGCTCAGGACAGTGCCTATAAAAAGTATTCATTCCCTTGGAAGCTTTTGCCTTTAATTGCTTTTAAACATTGAATCATGGTCAGTTTAGTTAGAATAGAAAAAGACTGTCATGTCAAAATGAAAACAGCTTTCTACAAAATAATATAAATTATTTCAACGTTAAAAAGTGCTCGCCCCCTTTAAAGTAACTCAATCGAATTCAGTAATTCAACACAGGTTTAGCCAATTGGTGCTAAAAGTCAGACAGTTAGTGAAATGGAGATCATCTTAGTTCAGTGAATGTGTCTCGAGTAATTGTAGTATAAAGACACCTGTATATGAAAGGCCCAGTCATTGGTGAATCAGTATGTCTGGTAATAACTACATCATGAGAATGAAAGAACACTCCAAGCAACTCAGTGAAAAAGTTACCGAAAAGTATATGTCAGGCAGTAAGTCAAGAAATTTTCCAAATCGTTGAATATCCCCAGGAGTACAGTTAAATCCACCATTGAGAAATAGAAGAAATACGCACATGAATAAATATGCCTACAGAAGGCTGTCCTGAAAAACTGAGTGATCACCCAAGATAGAGACCAATAAGGACGGCCTCCAAGATAGTATTGGGCAAGTAACAACTTTTTGTTCACCACTCAAAGCCTAATGGAAAAAATGTGAAAAGAAAGCCACAGTTGAAATGAGTAGAGGAAGACTATCAAGTCAACTGGAAATTTCTTTGTTCTGACAAAACCAAAATTGCTATGTTTGACATAAAAAAAAGTTGTTTTTGTGAATTCTTGTCAACAAAGCCAAATTAAATTGATCATGATTCAGTGTTGAAAAACAACAAAAATGGAATGCTTCAAGAGGGGAAGGATATTTGTTATAAGCATTGTGTTTTTTTGTCTGGATGAGACCAGTGTAGGTGCTAATCAAAGTCAGTGTGAATATTTACATGTAGGCATATTTATCTAAGGGACATACGTACAGGCTATATTACATATTATTCCTTCAGTGTCCCCAGTCTGGCAGAAACTGAGTGAACCATTACAAAATCCCTCTATTCCAAGCCTACATACTGTAACTTCAAAGGATTTTTCGCTCATTAAGAGTCAATTTGGTATGCAAACCTCAGGGGGGATGCATACATGCTACAGTCACAAGCCTGCTGACATGCTGAAGACATATTCTTGGCTTCTTGCATTAGTATCTAAGTGCTTCAAAATACATGCACGAATATCCAGTAAACACACAGACACACGGCCAGAAACAGACTGAGAAACTCACCCATTTCAAAGCTCCCATCTATGATGCCGATCAGAGAGCTGGGGATGTCAAATCGTCTTTCTAGCTGTGTAATTGTGCTCTTCATGTAGCTGCCAGACAAAGCCTTGGCAAAGTAGGCAAAGGACAAGGCAGCAAGGAACATCTACAGAGACACAAAAAGAAAACAAAAAAAAAAACAGAACCCTGTGTCAAAGCAAGTGACTCTGAAGTGCTTTTTTTCTTCATTTTAATCTCAGAAGAATATGACAACCTGTGTTCTAATTATGAACATCACTGTTTGTTGTTTGTTCTGGTTGTTGCAGTACTACAGAGTCAGCTATAACCAAGTGATCTGCGCAGCCACATAAGACACAGGAAAAGTCCATTTAAATTTCCAAAGGCTGGACTACAAAGCAAAACATTGATGAAAAGGTGCATTGATTTAACTGGGCACTACCTGGAGATTTAAGTGAATATGTTTGTAGACATGACATGAATTTGACATGATACATCTTTCTGAAATAGGAAACTGGAAACGTGCTCTAGGGCAGATACTGCATCGAGCCACCTCCTCTTTCTGCCCAGCCACCTGTGGACACTGACAGTCAGTGACAAAGGGAGGATTAGAGGAGCCAATCCCACTAGGACACATTCACATCGGTAGGGCTGACAGACCGACCGACAAGCAGCGTAATTGGAAGCAGGTGAGAGGTAACTTGTAGCTTTTCACTCCTCGCCCAAGCTCAGAAAAGATGCAAGTATCACTGACCAACACACATTATTTTCACCTGAAATTAGAATAAATATGTCTTTTAAAGAAACTTCCCTTCAAAAAATGTTCCAAAATGTGTAATACAACCCAGGAAAGCCCCAAAACATAATGAATGCACAACACAAATTGGCCATAACAGATGGGCTCACTATTCACTGGGTTTATGCATTTATTTACAGTTTATGGTATATTATGTGCATATCAAAGCTTTGTGATCAGAGTTTCTGTTCTAGTCTAAAAGGTCAGGGGATCAGAGGACCTGAACGCTCTGATCTGGGTGGCATGCTGGGTAGCAATTAATGATCATCATCATTACCACACTGATTGTTTGGAACACCACGAGTAATAAACCCGACAGTGTTAGCCAGGCTCAGTAGTCCTTCAGAATAGCTCCGAATGAGTTTGTTTATGGAAGTGATGCCAAATCTTGCAGCAGTGCTACTGTGGGCATTCCACACACTTTTGATTTTGCACCTTTGAGCTGCAGACTCATGTGAACTCTAACCCCATTTGTCACTGACATTATCCAGTTTGATTCTAAACAGCTTGAGAAATGAATAATATCTTTAATTCCAATAATCATTGTATTTATAGATCCAAATTATGATTAGGTATTGGTATAAAGTAGAGTTTCCTGCACTGTGGAACCAAACCATCACAGAGGGCATCTTAGATTGCATGTCATGTGTGTCTTTAGTCTAGGAAACCAGCATTTTATCAGAGAATTACCCAATTTAACAAACAATTATGTAAATTTTGCTATCTGTCAGTCTTCAGGTTTCCTGCAGCTGTATCTCCGTTTGCATTGTTTTGCAGAATGAGAGATAAGAACAAAGAACAGCCCAGAGCGAATACAGGCTTTGCTACAATGTCTGTCAATCAGGGAAAGTAAATGAGGAATTTGTGAAAAGGGATCAGTTGAGCCATGGGAACAACCTGTGTGGTCTACAGCTGATTAATACTCCTCTCAATATAAACAACGGCGTCGCTTTACTGTCAACAGCATGATTACTATTCATACCACAACATAACTGAACAACAGTTCTCGTATGACTGCATCAATAGTGTTGACTTGGAGATCCAGAAACCTTATACCAGCACCAACACGTTTCCTTTTGAATTCGTTGAAGGAAGCTTTGAAAGGAAGGTAGGATGGTGTGAGTGACTATGGAACAGATATTAACATCTCTTCATACACCACGATTTACCCCTTTTTTTTTTTGCCTTCTTACTATATTGCCACTATGTCATTAACTTTGCTATGGCCATCCATCCATCCATGCTAAATTCCAAATCTACAACCCTTGGAAATAAAAAAAGAAAAGGCAGCTGTACAGTACAGAATATGGTGTTGCATTTTGCAAAAATCCTCAACAAACTTTGAGCGTGAAACTTTAAACAGCACATGTCAGCAGCTAATCGCTTGCTGGTCGACAGTAAGACTCCAGACAGCCCATAATGGAAGATTTTCTAAAGAAGAACACATTAAACTGCTTCAATGTTTTTCTATGAAACAATTACAATATATAAAAATAGAAAGGGGGACAGCATTAATAGTGGTGCTTTTCTTTTGTTGGTTTTCCATCTCTAGCCTTAGATACTGCAGAAAATGTATAAAATTTAATGACAATATGTGGAAATATCCATTAAAATATGTTTTGTGTTGAGTTTAGGTTGATAAGAAAAAATTAATGAACCATCAATAAGACAAGTTCCTACATAATGCCACTAGAAAAGATTGACGTCACCAAATCTGGTACTGGTGGCCTTGTGTCATGGATCCAAGTCGTTCAAGCACTTGAAACCAGAATCTGACAAAAAACTGATGTCACCTATGACCCCAGATTTTACTCATGGTCAACTCAATCAATATTCACCACAAAGTCAAATTAAAGATAGGCAGGCGTGAACTTTTTTTTTTTACAAAGTTTGTAAACTGAGGTGGAATGAGCCATAAATGTTTGTTTATTGCAAGTCATATCGTCTTTGTAATATGGAACAATGCTATCGCACATCGCAGATTTTCCTCGGTTGGTGCAGCACTAAAACAATCCTAATCTGGGATTAGCGAACATGCAGAATGCTGCCAACATGTGTGTGCTACAAGCAGACAAAACCTCTTTCTCTAGATGAACAAGTGAATGTTGTATGAACAGAGCCCCACTGAGAGGTTCATTGTAGGATTACCACTCACAGAAGGAAAACACACATGGACATGACGGGAGCATGACTGGAATACCTTAGAACCGTTTCTTGTGGTTGCCCAAGCATTTCACTAAGCAGCTTTATAATCAACATTCAATGCTTCCTAATCCAATAAAGAGGTACCAACCGTCCGTCGTGACCTCTTTCACTAAAGCACAAACTTTGTTTAAGGAATTTTTCACAGCGACTTAATACGGAGTCCAAAGGGTGCTGAGAGCTGCTGCACTCAACACCTTGCATGGTCCCTAACTGGCCTACTAGTAACAAGCTGCACACTCAACTCAGACTTTCAGTGGGTGTTCAGACATTTGAGGATTTGCACCAACATGCACAGAAAAAAGCAGGAAGAAGGGTCTCTTGTAAACTAAGCAAGCAGAGGAAATCACAGTGCAGAGTTGCCTAAAGCTATACAGTAGTCTTTACACATACATGAGACACACAAGAGAGAGCATTCAGCAACACATTGGATTGATTGATTGATTGACTGATCGATCAATCAACACGTGTTCTCTGTGCCTCACTTCCTCACACACATGTATTTATGTGTTCCCTTTAGGCCAGCCACATGAACTTGAAGATGGCAATCATGTCAATCCTTCTGTCTTTTCCAGCTGGAAGACTTCATGCATGTTCTTATGACCACTCTCTGGCATGTAACTGTGACTCCACTGGTCTGTGATCTGTACTGAAGACTTGATCAAATGACTGTGGAAATAAAGGCACTTCCATTTTTTTTTTTTGAATTATTACTTTTGTACTGTCACTAGTAAAGCCAAGTACAATATGTCAAATTCAAGAACTGTTGCACATGATTATATCTGGTCTGACAGAAGGTCAAAGAGCTTATAAGGATGAAGCAGCCTTTTCTACATAGCACAGTACCTTCAGATTGGGGTGGCAGGAGTTCTTGGCTGCAGAGGAGACGGCATTGTTTTCTAGAGTCCAGCTGCTGGTGGCTGTGGTGTCCATTTTGCTCATGGCAGATTCCCACTGGATGTTGCCTGGACTGTGACCTTCTGATGATTTACCGTGGCTGTTCTCACGCGCACCTGTTGGAAAGAGTTCAGATAGAAAGACCAGCAGATATCTCAGGCTTGACATCGACAGTGGCAGCGAGTTGAAGAAGAAGGCTGTTGAAGAAGGATAATGTCCGTTTCATCATGTGTAGTCTGAAAGCCAGAATAAATAAGAGTGACAGCACATAGCATCTAAGTCTTCTCCTCGTGGAGCCGCTTGATTTTGCACATCACTAACATTTTTTCATCTTTCCTTCCCACGCTTATCAATACCTTAGGTAACAATAAGCAATTATCTATGTAAAAATCATATTGTTTGGAAAGCAGTGGGATGCTTACGCTTTCCCAGATGTGTGCTGTGGCTGTAGAGATTTTTTTGCATTTATATTAATTTTAATTAAATTAAATATAGCAATATATGTATTAAATATTGGATGATTCATTGTGTTTAATAATAATAATACCTTTAATTTATAATGCACTTCACATATAAAATCTCAAAGTGCTACAGAAACATTTAAACAAACATATCAGAAACATGTTAAAACTTAAATAAGAACTTCTTCAGCCCTATCTTTAATGACTCCAGAGACTGTAGGGCCCTCAGGGGTGGTGGGAATGCGTTCCACAGTTCAAGAGCAGCTGTCTTGAACGCTCTGTCGCCCATTGTTCTCAGGTTGGAGTGAACAGAAGGTTGGTATTGGTGGACCGGAGTCGTCAGGAGATGGAGCGGAGGATTAAGAATTCTAAAAGATAGTCCGGGGCATGTCCATGTATGCACTGATAGGCAAGCAGACAGACTTTGTATTGGATGCGTTTTGAGATTGGAAGCCAATGAAGGTTATGGAGAACAGGTGTAATGTGGGCGTGTTTGGGCGCCCTCGTCAGGATCCTGGCGGCGGTGTTTCCTTCCATACTATCAACAGAATCCCCTAAAAAGTCCCACCACTCTTTCGCCAGTCACATGGGATGGATAAATGGTAAGTAAGGGTGAAAAATAATTAAACTGACACAGAGACCTTATTTAGTTTAATATATGAATGTAAATGATATTCCACCTGAACTGCATACATGCTGATTTGGGTTTCTGCAGAATATCAGAGCAACTTCACTTATACCATGGCTACAGCATACAACAAAAGTGACATAGCCCTGTCCAATAACACTTCAATGTCAAAGAATTCAAACGTGTACCACCATAAAGTAACTGCATTACTTCTAAGTGGAACACTCAGGTACTTGATTGAAGGCAAATGTAGAACTCACAGTTCTAATTCGCTATATTAAAATGACAGGCCTCACAGTAGGAACGACTTGCAACAAAATTCACAAAGAAAATTTTACGTTTTTTAAAAGTATCTCTGCTTTTATACTGGCGACAGACTCAGCTTGGAAAACTCCAGTGTTGCACACATTTTCAAAAGATATTGCACCATTCTTGAGAGACACCTTTTCCCAGTGTCTCTTTGCTGCAGAGGTTGCATTGAATCACCTTTTTCTTTGAGGTAAGGTGCTATATTGGATTCAAGTCAGGAGCCATATTTGGTCAAGTTATAGTTTTCACTTTTTTTTTTTTTTTAAACTTTTGCATCAATTTCACAGTATATTTTCAATTCTGCTGTCATATTTCTCTCCTGCAGCCTGGGAGTTGTCCTGTCAGCCATTATTTTACCAGTACATCCACCAGCTTTTAATGGTGCGATCTGTAAACGTCATCTCCCAGCACCTTCTGCACTCATGCAGCCCCATATCCCAAGTCCCTGTGTTTCACTGCTGGGACTATCCATTCTCTGTGGTAGTCCTCGTCAGGTTCACACCAAAGATGCTGGACCACATCAGAGCTGAGCAAATGTAGGTTGGTCTGATCTAAACAAAGAATGTGCTCTCAATACTCTTATACATTTTCATTCTTCATGCTTCTTTTCGTGCCATTTAGCAAAGTTTGTACTTGCAATTTTTTTTAACCAAATAACAAGCTAGGGTATATTTTCTTGGACACCATCTGAGGTTGACATTATGCACTGGCTTTGCACTGCCTGAGCTGTCACTTCAGTGTCCACTGATAACCCCTGTGCCAAGTCGAAAGCACTTGCCTCTGTTTTTCAACATTGTGCAAGTAGTTCCAGCGGCGTCGTTTCAGGAGAACGACCACTGAGACTCTGATTAAAGGCAGTGTGGCTCTCTCTATACTTCCTGATTACCGCTGCAACTGTGTTTCCACTGACTTTTACTTGGTCACGGATCTTCGTGTGTCCTTTTCCATCTTTGTGAAGTCTCACAATCAGATTTTTTTATGTCCTCTGGCAATTCCATTTGGACTAATGATGCAGACAAAGAGGTAGACACCAGGTCTGAAGTAGAGAAAATTCAGGTGGTTCCACTTTGTGTTCTATATTTTCAAGATGGTGTCTATAATGTATGTGTTTTGATTGCTTATTAGAGAAATACGCGGTATGTAAACACATAAATGTAAATGTACAGGTTTTCAGAAGTATTTTTCCCTGGATGAAAACAGAACCTGTAGGCCTGACAAAGACTGAAAACAAGCAATGAATGTGTGAGTCACATCAAAATTAACACCAAATGCAAGCACAGCAAATGCATCTGACAGTAGTGCAAGTCTTCAAAACAGAACGCAACTATTATTTGATGAAAACAGAAGAGCAAAACATTTTCTAAAACAGATGTAGTGAATGCAGATGATGCTAGCATGATGCAAAGAACACACAGTGTTAAGAGTAACAGATGCCAAGACACAATTTATGACCCCTGGTTCACACCAAATTTAGCACATAGGTCAGCTATGCCTACAGCATATGCCTATAGCATAGCTATGCTATACCTACAGCATAGCTGACCTACTGAGTGCTCATCTATGCTATACCTACAGCATAGCTGACCTACTGAGTGCAACTCAAGAACCTACTTGGAAATACAAGCAAGCCTTAAGCAGACTTAACAAGTCAACTACTTGGTCACCAAATACAGAAAATTGGCTATTTCACACTGGATAGGAAACTGATTACAACTGATCTTGTTGAAACAAAGTTACAAAGACTAAGTGAATATGAAGCACACACTAAAGGAAACAACATTTTCATAATAATAATATGGACATGATAGACATAGAAATAAGTTTCGTAAAGGTTTGCACCTTGAAAGAATCAGATAAAAAAATTTATACATGTATATAATTTAAAGAAAGTTTTTTTTTTTAACTTCACAGGTTATAGAAAACCTGAAACATTCATCTAACTGTGGAAATGTTCTTTTCAATAACACTGGTCATATAAGAGCTTTTTAGGAAATGCATTCAATTGACGAAAACTGTGCAGAAAGAACAACAAAGACTGCAAACAAATGACCATGGTGGTAAGACTGGGTTCCAAGTTAGTGGGTCTCGGCAGAGATTGGGAGTTAGTAAGGTTTGTGCCAATGCTTGTTTTTGCAACAACAGTTTTAATGCCATGTTTCAAGTCCTAGTACTTATTAGTTGTACTGAAGCTACTTAGTATTCAATGATAAGTTTGCAAATGTAACAGCAAATCAGTTTCAGGGGAAATCTTAAACATACAGCAAAATATAATGGCATAAAGTATAATGTGCTAAATTCTAGCCAGTTAATCAAAAAAAGAAGATTTATTTCAAAAAGCATAAGTTGCTTGCATTAAATTAGTGTATTCTGGTGCAGAGAAAGCTATAGATTCATGGGAGCAGAGCTGTGACATTGTTCAAAAACCAGGCTGATTATTCAGCGACATGACAGTTCCTTATAGATCTCTCCTCTATGCACTAAGCCACAGCATGGCTTTGAATTCTGAGAAAAAATAAATAAATAAAAATGTAGCGGCAGCAGAAGACATAAAGGCTTTCATGCTCATCTGACATGAATACACACTAAGCAGAGCAGCAATTTGGCACAGCCAGACTGCAAACAAATAGTGATTTCCATATCACACTCTTATATAAACCTAGCAATTAAGGCTGCACATACAGTAGAAGGAGGAGCAATCTGTCTCGTCTTCAGATAATAAGACGATGACAACTTAAACATGAACAAATTTCTAAGAGGTGTCCCATATTTTCAGACTGTGAGGAGGTAGTTCACTAAAAACTGTACAAATGCTTCTGTTTTGAACCTTGTGTCTGACTGTGGCGTATACTAGAGACACTATTAATGGAAATGACATGGAAATGACTAATTTTGCACAATTTTCTCAAAGACACTGTGAGATTTAAACAAGACAGTGCAGTGAAGTGCACACAGAAGTTTATAATATATGATAATGTGATTGTTTTAGTGTCCAAGCTGTTTAAAATGTATATCTACCATAATAAATATGACTGATGTGGGTGTGTAGTTTCACAACACAGGAGGCCCTAGAAATCACACAAGTGCATGAAGACAAATCAACACTGGAACACAAAGAAAAGAATACTTTGAAATCCAATGAGCATATTAAGAATCTTTCAAAAATCATGATGTTTAAAGCACAAGGAAACTTTAAAGAGGGTTCAAAAGGACATGATCTACCCAGGACTGCTTTGAAACAGTCATGTGGTTACTGTTGAATGATTGGTGATGCCACATCCACTCAGCTTAATGAATCAATGCTTACTGAAGAAGCTTTCTCTGCAAATCTCCTGCTCTTCCCACGGACAGTTTGTGATGCAGAGTTTACTGCCTCACTGGGATGTTTTCTGTCTGCACTCATCCGAAAATATATCTATGCCAATTCAAATAAAACACAAATTGCACTGAACTAACGTGCGCAGCATGTTTCATTGACTCCACAAAGAGCATCCTGATACTCACCGAACTCGGAGCTTCACGCTTTCCCCTCCACCACGTCTCTAACTTCTTATTTATCCCAGAAAGCAGGCTTGAGGTAAAGTCGTGCGGTTTGATTGAGAGCCTTCAGCCAGACAAAATCACCTTCCTCTCCTGAAGTCACCTCCTCAGTCTGTGCATGGCGGAGAACGGCGTGTTTCGCAGGGATCGACAAGGTGGATACTGAACACGGTGTTCACGGTGCAGCGCACAGAGAGCTGCAGAAAACTAGTTGCCATGACATATGAGCTGCGATCAGCTGCAGGCGGTTACTGTAACCACACTGTCGCAGAAGCACAACACGAAGCTGATTTCCGCAACGAATGACTGATCGATCCCACCTGTGGCTCACTGGTGCGATCAGTCAGCAGAGGGCTCAAACAACACCTATGGATTGTTCCATGGGGGGCGGCATGTTCTCCTATGGAACAATCCATGTATGCAGCTTTAAGAGAGGATCAGCTGATAAAGAACATCCAAAAACATGTGGGGCATTTATGTTTTCACACAGTGAGGACACTCAGTTTAAGTATAGAGTATGAAATGTTAATAATGTCCCATGAGAGGTCAAGTATTTCTAATGAGAAAAAAATGGATTGAGAAAATGCAGACCCCTTTATCTGTGTCTGCAATTTTGTTACATCCAATGTGGTGCATTCATTGTGAAATCAAGTTCCTCCTGCATCATCATGAACTTGTAAGTTATTCTAAATAATGCAGATACGGAGAAAAAAGCATCAGATTTTCATTGGAAATGTCTGGGTTATAAATCAGTCTTTCTCAAATATACTGAGGTCCATCCACATCTTTAACCCTCGTGTCGTCCTGTGAGTCAAATTGACCCGTTTTAAAGTTTGAAAATGTGGGGAAAAAAATCACAGTGAAACTCCTGATGTCCACATTTTCAACATTTTTGGTAATTTTTTGAACATTTTTTGGTGGAAAAAAGAAATGTTAAAAATAGAACATTTACAAAAGATCGACCAAAAGCCAGCAAATTTCACTGGATTTTGGTTAATTTTTTGTTTGAATGTTCTTAAAGAAAATATTACAAGTTTTACTGATATATACATGTAATCACTTTAGATATTTTTAGGATTTTTTTTGGAAGATTTTTACTCATTTTTTGAAAATATTTACAAGAATTTTCTTGATAAATTTGGAGGATTTTTTTAAAAAAATAATACTTTTAGGAGAAACTTTTAAGGAATTATTGGAATTTTCTTCCTAAAGGTTTTGCAAATTTTCAGAAATTTGGGAAATTTGTTTGCTGAAATTTTGGGTTTTTTTAGACAAGGAAACAATATTTGTTGACACCCATAAATGAGGACAACAGGAGGGTTAAAACACTGAAAATAATAATAATAAGCTGTAAAATATTAATAAAATATCTGAAACATTAACACAAGGGCATCCTAAAAGCACTAATGCACACACTAGGCAAATTTATGTCCATGTTTGTTTGCTTTATAACAAGCCAAGAACCTTTCCTGGTGGAAAGTTGTGGAGTTTCAAACACTATATTAACCTCAACCAATTAGTCCAAAGTTTAACTTAATAAATATTTTGTGACTGCAATGGGCTTCATGAACATTAGGGGCCAAAACAGACAAAAAAAGGGAAGATGGAATCAAGTTCCATATTGGATTTGCCTGAAATTAATCAGACTGTTCACTGAACTTGTCTTGACCTACAAAAAAAAAAAAAAAAAAAAAGTTGATAAATGCAAGGGTGAATAACAAGACAAAAATGTCAATTAAACTCACGGTATTCAAAGATGGATTGTTGTATCGGCCTCAGAATGTATGCGTTTACTTCTGCAAGAAATTTTGAAGCAATTTTGATAAAATACAAGAAAAAAAGGTACAAAAAAGCATAAAACCCATGCAAACATTGAGGTTCAAACGCTTCTTCAGTGGCCCTGATAAAAAAGCATCAATAGATAAGGTCACACCTCCCTCACTGAGCCCTCTGACACACCAGGTGGCCAGACCTAATTTCACAAGTTTCTCTGTTGCCATGGAGACCACAGGTCTACATACAGCAGTCTATCTTATTCTGAACATGTTCACACCTCTGTAGCATCATTAGCAGTTTAACGCAACCTGCTAAGGACTCAAAGCGAAGAACTGGCTAAGGTGCTAAAACGCTCGATTAATTTCTGCCTCTGATTTATTGTGCTGCATTTCTGATTTTTACAACTGCAGCTGGAGGCTGAAATTACTCTGTAGTTGTCTGTGATTACTACTTGATTTCCAAAAATTGGAACCATTTGAAAAACCACAATATTACTATTATTAGTGCAGCTTTAATCTGCTCTAATCAAAATTCTGTGTTCTATACTCTGGAATACATAATATGGGTGGGTATACGGATGTGAAGTCCTAGATAGCAGATGGTATACGTTGAGATACAGTACATGTTTTTAAAGATCAAGGGTTTACAGATAAAATAACTAGACAGGAATTAATGTTTTTGGAAAATTAAGATGATTGAGTAACAAATCAAGGTACTTAA
This sequence comes from Acanthochromis polyacanthus, assembly GCF_021347895.1. NCBI lineage: Eukaryota > Metazoa > Chordata > Actinopteri > Pomacentridae > Acanthochromis > Acanthochromis polyacanthus. The sequence continues at coordinate 15,048,138 of NC_067120.1, read as the reverse complement.
ATTAATACAAAAATCACTCATTCACTTCAAAACAATAAAAAATATAAAATAGACAGATTGTTTTTTTGATAACTCAGACTGACGTTGCTTATTTGGCCATCAGAAATTGCAATCCCACCGATATAATTACTTTAATATTGATTAATTACCTGGACAAATGCTGTATCTCTCTATATCTCTCTTCCTATGTGTGTCTGTGTGTGTTGTTGCTTCAGTAAAATCTTCATCTTCTGTCCATTAAATAAGAGATTTACTCTGTGATCAAATAACGCAACCTTCCAGATTATTCAAAGATCCTTTAACCCTCATGTTGTCCTGTGGGTCAATATTGACCCGCTTTAAGGTTTGAAAATGTGGGGGGAAAAAAATATATGTTCACAGTGAAACTTCTGATGTCCACATTTTCAACATTTTTGGGAAAACTTTGAACATTTTTTGGTGGAATAACAGAATTGTTAGAAATGTTTCTTAAGAACATTCACCAAAAAATCAACCAAAATTCAGTGAAATTTGCTGGATTTTGGTTGATTTTTCTGGCAAATGTTCTTAAAGAAAATATTAGAAGTTTTGCTGATATATATGTAATCATTTTGGATATTTTTAGGATTTTTTTGGAAGATTTTTACTCATTTTTTTCTTAAATATTTGCAAGAATTTTCCTGCCACATTAGTTTTTTTAAAATAAAACTTTTAAGGGAATTTTTTTAAGGAATTATTGGAATTTTCTTCCTTAAGATTTTGCAAGTTTTTTTTTGCTGAATTTTTGGATTTTTTTTGGACAAGGAAACAATATTTTTCGGTGCCCGTAAATGAGGACAACGGGAGGGTTAAGATTACCTTCACCTTTACTTTTAAGATGTGCTGCCTCACTGTTATTACAGTTTTGAAAAAAAATATGTAGGATCAAAAAATGTCAATTTAATCTACAATGTGAAATGTTCATAAAATACTTTAAAGCAGGTCTTTTAAGAAAAACACTCATCCTGTGGAAATGGATTAAACTCTGACCAAGATCAAAAGCACAGAGATGACCTCGATGGAACGCCACACCGAGAACTTAGGAGAAAACTGCATCATTTTGGACTCTTGCATCTTTACAGATTTTAACGTAAAACAGATTCATTCAAAAAAAATTGCAAAACAAACACAATACCGACACAAGGATACCACAGAAATTGTAATCTTGTAATTCAATGTATTCACATTACAACATCCACATGGTTCAGTTTGTGACAACGTCTAATGATCTTCAAATATATTCACTGTATGATACATAATACCAATATAGGCACTTCCAGTAAGTCTGGCAATATTGAAGCTACAGTATAGTGTCTAAATTACAAAATGGTAAAAATAAATAATGTATATCTAAAAGAGTTTTTGTAGTTTTAAAATTTCTTTACTGTACAGCATATATGTATATTGTACAAAATGGAGCATCAACCTGCAAGGAAATTAATTACTTTGCGTTCACAAATACTGTGTATTTGGACATATTCTTCCTTAGTACATGTGGTAAGTGCAAGGTACTAGTGAGAAGAAAGAAATTCATCATTTAATCATGTGTCAACTATATAAAAATACTCATCTCATTTTGTTTACATATTTGTAAAGCTTGTTTGGTTCCCATGGTTACAATTATTGTACACGTGTGAATAAGCATGACAATCAAATAAAAACAAATTAAGACATAAAAAAAACACAAAACTGACATACTGCATCAGCTCGAACGCAAGTACTGACTTGAAACAGATGTAGCTGTCGGGTAAAATTGATACACTGTCCACTGTAGCGAACCGTGATCACTGGCAACAGCGGACAGAGTCGAATTACCTCTAAAGATGAGAGATGCTGTGCGACGAATGCTCTGCTACTTTTGCCAGCGAGGCGAAGCAGATCAAAGAGGAAGCGCAAGGAGAAATACGCTATCGGACCTTGTGTGAATAGCAATTTCATCTGAGCGTCTGTGAAGAATCGAAGAACTACTTACTGCATCACTTTGCCCTTCATTACTTCACCGTCTCTACTTGTGAGGAAAAGTCCCTCTCTCCCCGACAGTACAAGATAACTGAATACAGGACAGAGTCACATTTGAGGGGCCAATGGAAGAATTCAGAGAGCGACTCGCACCGTTGTCCAACTCCATACTGTGCTGTATATATACATTCACAAAGCAGGAGTGTTTGAGGGGATGCTGTTATGCAATTGTACCATCCCAGTAAATGACTGAAAGAAAAAGGTGTTTGTCTAATTCTGGAACGCTTCAGATAAAACGGCTGAGTTGTACCGAACAGCTTTCCTGTCCGACATTGTGATATTTTGTCAAGCTAAATACAGAGCGTCCATTGTGTATGTAGCCATGATTATAGCTCATTAGGGATGAAACACATCAACATGTAGACAAAGAACACGCATGACATACAATGTGCAATGCATGATCATCTGAGGCCAAATAAAGAGGCTGTAGCTGTTCTGATTCAGTGGCTTCTAACAATTCTGGTCTGATTTGGGGTTTGGGGTGGATGTCAGTCTAATGCCTTACTAATCAGCGGGTGGACCAATTACTGAGCTTGTGTGTGGCCTCGCTGTTCTCTGGGACACGCCGTAGCAACGACAGGGCAGAAGTGAAGCAGGCCCCTGTGGAGGCAGCGTTCTGTTCACCACGGCCAGGAACACCGTGTGAGTACGTTAATACGGGATCTGCAAGAGTACAAGCACTTGATGTTCTACATCTGCATCTCACAGTGCAATTTCAGGCTGAAATGTGTGCTGCCAGTTTAAAGAAATGAGATTACAGAGGAGAGTAGAAGTGGAGCGTGAGATGTCAGCCTATACGGTCAGGAGAACTCGGCAAGATCGGCGGTAGATAATTCATTACATATGGCCTCAGTGCACTCGTGACAGCAGCTGACCCGCCAGCTCAGTGTAGAGAGAACTCAATCAGCTCAAGATCTACTTAGAGTGTCTTTTCTTTATAGTCACTTTTAAATGTGTGTAGGGTGACGAAATGAGAAGCTGAATAGTAATCAGACCCTGTGAAGCTGAAATGTAATTTGGTTACATGGCGACTTTTCTGATTTAAAACTTGGGGCTTCCTGTTCAAGTATTTAAGCCTCGTGTCGTCCTGCGGGTCAAAATTGACCGGTTTTAAAGTTTGAAAATGTGGAAAAATATATATGTTTTTACAGTGAAACCTCTGATGTCCAGAGTTTCAACATTTTTGGGAAATCTTTGAACATTTTTTGGTGGGAATAAAGAAATGTTAAAAATGTTTCTTACGAACATTCACAAAAAACTCAACTAAAATCCAACGAATTTCGCTAGATTTTAGTTGATTTTTATGTGAATGTTCTTAAAGAAAATATGAGACGTTTTACTGATATGTATGTGATCACGTCAGATATTTTTAGGATTTTTTGGGAAGATTTTTAACTCATTTTTTTCGAAAATATTTACAAGAATTGTCTTGTAAGGGAAACTTAAGGAATTATTGGAATTTTCTTCCTGAAGATTTTGCAAATTTTCTGAAATTTGAGAATTTTTGGTTGAATTTTTGGATTCTTTTCAGACAAGGAAACTACATTTTTCGGTGCCCGTAGATGAGGACAGCAGGAGGGTTAACATTATTGGTACCATTTTGAAATGTTCACAGTGATTGTAACGTTATACCAATGCAGCCGTGTTCGAATATTAGAAAGAGATGCTGCACAGAACTTTAGGAACAACGTGGGCCAGAATTCACATGGACTGGGTGATGGGGCATGCTACATGGCAGATTTCATGTTTTGAAGAATGAAACTAATAAAATGGAGCATGCTGCAGCAAAATCATACCCACTGCACATCAGTTTCATTAAAGGAATCTTTTTTTTTACTGGCATCACACAGTAACAGTAGCTAATTCTGGGGAACCGTTTCAGCTCTCATCGACTTTCTCCACCACTGCTGGATGAACATTTTAAGGTGTGGATACGTCACCTAACAGACTAATAATTTGCTCATGTATCCTCTCCAGTACAGATGTGATCTATATTTGGCTGAACTGATGCACTCTGGAGTGGTGCCTGGTCGTAACTGTAAGAGAATGAATGTCTCCCTGAGGTGTCAGGAGAGGACAGAGACAGATTCAGTGTGCAAAGATCACAGAAATAGTTGGTGGGTGTGTGACATTAAGGTCAGCCTCGTTCTCTGTGCATCTTTCACTTACTGTCCGTGCAGGCGGTACACATGATTTCTCTGACAGCTGAGGTTTTTCCTGAGGATTACAGATCAGCACACTGAGACCAAAAACACAGTCAGATGGTGTTGGTTAGTTGTGTTAAAATAACTTTGCAGGATCATAGACTTCATTTCGATTTGATTTTTGCTTAATCGCTTACTGTTTGTGTTTCTTTTATAACTTTTAATTGAACGTTTAACAGCTTTTCCCAATGCGCTGGTAGTGTTTGCTCTGTTTTTCTCTTTATTCTCCTGTATCCGGCACAGATCAAGTTCAACAACCCACCGTTTCTCACGTTGATTACAATGTTTGGTTCAGTGATGCCATATTTACCTGCATTTACAAATAATAGGTAATCTGCTGAGTTTAATTATGTCCTCGGCAGAAGAATTGTGCATATGAGCGACTTAATTTAAACACACAGGCACACACACACAAATGAACACACGTATAAAGTGTAAGGAGCCTCGAATCTTTGTGTGAATCTAAAATGGCTCCACATAATGGCATGAAGTGCTTCATTTGGCAACAGATGTAAAACATAATACGAGTAAAGATCTGATTTTGTATGCTAAAGCCCATGGGTGAGGGATTAATTTTGGCAGAAGTTGAAAGGAATAAAATTACACCAATGTTCCTCATTTGTTGACTCCCTTTATAATCCTTGTATAGAAAAAAAAAAACATATTACGCCCAGGTGAGGCCTCAAAAAATGCTAAAATTGAAGCACAAGTACAAGTAACTGTGATGTCTATATATAACTGCATTCGGAAAGTAATTATATATAAATTGGCAGCAAATTTCTGCAGTCCTGTGTTACCACACTGGGTTGAGGCCTGTGCAACCAGGCTTTGCTCTTCTCTTGACAGTAGCAAAAGAGTCTGTATCCCAAAGTACACGAATAATTCCCGTATTGCAATATGGAAAGCTCCTTTAAATGTTTGGTGAAACCGCATATTCAGATAAAATGTGTAAAGCACAAATTTTCCCACCCTGTTTTCATTTTTTTTTCTGTATAGGCACACATTTCCCAAACATCTACAGTGTTGTGTCTAAGTGATGTGCTGGCAACAACAGGAGTCAGTTGATTGGATAAGAAAAAAAAGTAATACTTCATCGCATCCCTGTCCTGACTGATGCCAGATTTGCCCCTGCGCTGTTTCACTGTGGGTCCCCCTCCTCTAGTTCCTCAGGAGGTTTAGAGTCGTCCCTCAGACATTCTGGCCACTCCGGTTCCTCCACTTCCTCCTCGGGATCCTCTCCTTCCACCATCTCCTCTCTGCTGCCTGACTCCTCTTCCTCCTCATGAATGGCCAGAATTGGTTCAGCTACATTGTTTAAATGGACGGACTCTGCTCCTTGGGCCTGTTTCTGGGCATCCTCTGCGATCACCTTCTTCCACATCTCGTGGTTCTCCAGTAGGTGATGTGTGATCTGGCAGAAGACTTTCCTCCTCTTCTTGGGAGTGGATTTTTCTAGTAGAAAAACAAACAGATCTTAATTAAAACACCTACATATGGGCTGCAAATTTTGCCTCTAGCCTCCACTAAAGACATTTTTCTTTTCTGTTATCATTCTAATGAAATGTGAAGTTTTAACCAATGGAACTTCAAGCATTTTCTAGGCATTATTTGCTCCTGTCACATTTTTACACATCATGGGCTCATTTTTATTGCAAAAGAAATTCCTGCGCCTCTGTGGAATCAGGGCAACAATGACTAGAAGTAGAGAAACTCAAGATATATTTTGTGCAGTTTAGTGCAGTTATAATGCCATAAAACATCAAATAAATTTGAAAACCAAAGTTGGATTTCTTCGGTTATTTGCTTTACAGTAATTGATTAAAACCTGGAATCAACATGTAGAAGATTTTCCCACTGTGATGACAAGAAAAAATAAAACATGTTCTACCTGAAGATCTCATATCAGCCTGTTGTGTAGCTGAATACTCCCTGAATTTTTTGTCATGTCTGCTGGTCATACCAGAGTTGCTAATTTGTTCATCTACAGAGAATTGTATGTGTACAAATAGTTTGATTTTGCAATGAGACATGTTATAGAAGAAATATCATGATTTAAAACTTAGATTTGATTATTTTTCCTCAACGGAACAGCACAAGAACGGTCAGAAAGTTGTGAAAAATAACCGCTCTTCCTGTTCTTACTCTTTCTGGCTCTGATAAATTGGGAAATTTTTGTGATATTTTTAAAGACAACTTGGTTTTCATAACCGCCGGTGAGTGCAGACAGTTCAGTAATTCCCCCTGAAAACGTAGGGATGAAAATGTTTCCCAGTGATGAGAATTTCAAGGTACTATTGCCAAGTCAGTTCTTGTCATCATATTGTCAACACCTGCACTGTGTAAGAATTTTAAAAAGAACTGCTCACTGCTAAATGTGTGGGGGTTGAATATACTGACTCTATCACAAATATCTTGTACAGCATCTCTTCCAGACTGATTTAGAGTCTTAACAAAACAACACTTCCGTTTGGCTTTCCAACAAGTTGTCATTTGCCTTTATTCCTTATGCCTTTATAAATGTTCTGATTTTTAATATTTTCCTTTTAATCTATTTTGAACTGCAGTGTTTTTAAACTATAAAAATCCTCAAAGTGAAATAGTTTCCCAGCATTCAGAATAAGCTGTTAAATGAAGTCATTCTTAAGACTGTAAATGTCCTGCAGCCTGTCGCATAATCCTATAATATTCTCCATATATGGGTTTGATCCTGTCCATATTGAGTTAGATCCATCAAAAATAAGTAATGGAAATAGCACAACTACGCTATGTTCAGTTTACATCTTTCTGATCATTTCCTTGCTATCCTCATGTTTTGACTCCAGTGTTGTTGCAGACTATAACGCTTACGTGATGCTTCTGAGCTGGTAGATGTGTCTTCTTCGGCAGTATCCTCCTCATCCTCCTCCTCATTCTCCGCCATCTCTGGCTCCTCTGCCTCGGGGTTGGGCTCCACCCATCGTCCAGGCATGAGGCAGGCTGAGTCATAGGAGTTACACAGCGGTCCGACGATGTGTGTGATGAACGATTCCTGGAGTTTGGCCAGCTGTGGTGCTGCTCGATCCATGAAGGGGCTGATAGGAAGGCCCAGGCTTGACTCCTCATCACCCTGCAAGAAAAAAAACTATGCATGAGCTGCACTGGTGCAATGTTCTCCCATGGTATGATTCACATTTCATCACACATAATATCCTCCCAGAAAAGAGTCATTTAGCCAGAGGGGAAAGGCAGGGTTGATGTCAGGCCTGTATCTCTCACATCCTAAATTACTTGGTTCACAATTAGGGATGGTTCTGAGTCTTAATAGTGTAACAATATGCAGTTTTCTGCCAACTTCATCCAGAGAGATGAAACTAAAGAACATTATTTGGCATTATTCAAACATATAGTTTGACAGGTGCAACAAAAGAAGGAAGCTAGGGAATAAAGCTGGGAATACATCAACTGCATCGTCCTTACTGTAAAATAGTTTTTGATTTCAGAAGATTTTTTAAAAAAATGCTCACTTTGAAACCAATTATTTCCACTGATCATATTAAGCATTTGTCTATTATTCAAAACCTAATTCTGTTTATGATCAACTATATACAAACGTTTGACAAACCTTTTTCATGGTCAGCTGATCTGCTAGAGGGAACTACATGATTCACAAGTTTAAGCTCGAGAATAGATCGAATCATTAAACTGAAATTGTTTATAATTAGCACTTAATTATAATCTTTTATGGGAACCTTGTGCTAAATTTACTATTAGATATTCATTCTTCTCTAAGATGTTACTTTATCAGATAAATAAAAGGCACAAAAACCTACAATACTGTTCGACTTTAAACTAAACAAATGCATCTAATATTTGAACTCAGGTAAAAGTGCCCATGACAGCCATTTCTACTCAAGGACTGGAATGAAAAACCGCGATAGCAAGGTTTCCTGGTTGCCTTGGTAACTGCCCCCAAGTGTCATCCAATACCCTATACAGTAAAATGTCTCTGTTCCTGCACAGCAGCAACATACTAATTTAAAGCACAATGAGATTCAAGGAAAGATTGGGTCTCAGATGGATCTGCAAATTGATGGAATTTCAGGACAATTAAGCAGAGATCCCGCTGTCACCATGACAACATCCTATGGTGCTATGAATACAGAGGCCAGGTGTATTCAGACCAGGCTGTCCAACTGAATACAAGTTCATTGTTTTGGGAAAAGACATACGTTTCATCAGCCCTCAACCTCTGTAAGCCAAGAGCTTTACCCAGAATAAAAATACTGATTCACCCAGATCCTGTTTCATACATCATCAGAACGCCTGTCAGCAAGGTGAGGAAACCTCATCCTCTGTCTGATAGTGTATGTTTGTATTGTGGTGTGTATCTTTGGTATACATGGCTGAAAGCGTTCTTAACCTAGGAGGGGATATATTGCTTTGCTCGCTGCTTTTTTCAAGGGTGTCTTTGAAGGCTGTCAAGTGCAATCAGAGGCTGCTGCCCAACCTGAATGACAGTTGCCTGGGTACCCTGCTTGCGTCATCACATCTAGCATCACTAAAACTATTGTCACTGAAGAGCGTTTCTCCTCCGGAGCTCCTGCACTCCGTGTCTCTCCTTGTAGAGCTCAAAGAGGCTCGTAACAAGCAGCCTGTGTCACCTAGCTGAAGCAGGAGGGTACATAAGGGTCTGAACATATTCTGCTTGACCCAGAGGCAATTAGCAGAGATTAACAGCCATTTGGTGCCAAGAGGACATACTGTAACAAAGGTCATCGAGGGTGGCATTAGGCTGAAGGCATAACTGGATTCTGTTTGCTATTGCTGCACTGTATATAGAATGAGGACACAATAGCACATGGTTTTATAACACTGCTGTGCAGTTTGCAAACTGCACAGCACATATGAATCAATGGCTCAGTCGGAAACTACAAGCCAAGATTACTGCCTCTGCTTTTCTTCACTAATAAGTAAATGTAATGTAACTTCACAATGTAAATGCAAACTATGAGGACCTAACTGAACAGATACATTAATCTTGTCAAGGATAGCTCCTCACATAATAGCAGCTCTCAGAAGGAGCACTGTCATTACTATCTCAGTATGTCAGAGGGATTGAATGAAAAATGAATTAAGAGAGCAAAGCAATCGTGCCTGACGTTTAAAAGGCTACATGAAGGGAAAAAATAAAGAAGGGAGGACTATATTTAAGTATCTGTACTTGGTTCTATGTGTTTTGGGGCAAAGTAGAATGACCTTATGTGAAACTCACACCACATTACCAGAATGTATTCTTTTACACTGTTATTTCAGTTTTCCTTACTAAAATCCATTTTGCGAGAAAAATTGTACTAGATGAAATATATTATATATCTACTTTATGTTTGTATGCATCACTAGTAAATCCACTACTAAGGATGTAATTAAAGTAAACATTCAATGGTTGGTTTAGAATTTAGTATTAGGTCTATATTCAGATTGGCTAGATTAGGACTAATGCAGTTGAGAGGAAACTGGAACCATTCTATTTTTGTTTAACAAATCCCATGACAAGAAATCAGTAGTGAATTTCTCTGTATCTTTTGACTTCCCATCTGATCCCATTTGTTTCTTAGAGATTTCCTTTTAAAAAGGCATTCTCAAGAGTCACAAAAAATAAACATTTGTCTTGAAACAAACAGCAAGACAGATGTTTTCGTATTCAGTGCAGCCATGACAAGGGAGAAGAGCCACATTATTATATTTTATCAATCAATATTCAATTTGTCTAACTGTGGACTGATGAACATCTAAAACTATTTGACATTAGTTTGTAATGCCTTCCAATTTTAAGGAAATGAACACAAGTCTTCTGAGATCTCTTTTTTGCTGTGAAAGGTTCACATCAGCCTGTTTGTCTTGTGAAGACAAAATTCAAAAGGTTCTTTTTAAGTCAAAGTAGATCTAACTCACACTTCCAATCTTGTTCCATTAACTGGGCTCCAGGTTTGCTAACTCCTCACACTAATTAGTTTGTGCTGACTCCATTAACCTCAGTGTTTACATATATTCTCCAATCTGCACTGTGATTGATGTATTTAGTGCCGAAAAGGACAAACAATGATTTGTTGATACTGGTTCAAATGGATTGTGTTTATTCATGTAACTTAGATGAAGATCTCACCACATCCCAGGACAAACACTGCATTCCAACGGGTTCTTTTACTTTGTCCTGTCAGTGTTTAGCAGACAGTGTGTGTTGTCAACTAGAGCAACAACGTGGCTCATTTTACTGTAAGCACAACAACAGTTTGTGGACAGAAAAATGGAATGGAAGCTATAGTAGGCTTTTGAATGCAGTTGTAATCATTAACAGTAGAAATCAATATTTTAGAACACAAGAATGCAACCAGACTTGATAGTGAATGTATTGCAACAACTATGTGACAATTTGCTTTTTCTACACTGCAACTGCCAACCCAGTGAGGTTTGGCCTGAGGAAAGTTTTACTTATTTTTTGACAGATAAATGATTGATAGGGTAACATTTCAGGTAGAGATGCAGGTCTCTAATTTGAAATATGTAGCTTGAACATAAGATTATAATTTACCAGCATCCAGTGGAATTGTTGTTGCAATGCAGATATCAGTATCTGTTCTCTTGCTGGGGGGGCATGGCTCAGTGGATAGAGTGGCCGTCTTGCAACTGGAGGGTTGCAGGTTCGATCCTTGGCCCGGAGAGCTCATCTCAAGGTGTCCCTGCATAAGACACCACCTAATTGCTCCTGGTGGGTCGTGGTTAGCGCCTTGCATGGCAGCTTCCGTAAAATCAGTGTGTCAATGTGCTTTGGGTATCCTTCAGGTATAGCAAAGTGCTATATAAATACAGATATAATATCCATTTGCATGGATTCAACAATGAGGTTTGGGTGCATCAAATCTAAATCAATAATATAATCATTTTATGGTACCATGCAGATGTTTGTGTTGCTGTGTTCCCTGATCTTTAGTTTAACAAATACAAATGAGGCCTTATTGTCCATCAGTCGACTGTTGACGCACCTGCTCATAGAACTCGTTGACAATCCCCTCTGTCCACTGCAGATGTAGGTCTTTGCACTTCAGAGGCCCATTGATGTCAGCCAGTTTAATGCACATCTGGCAGACCAGCAACCTGTCATTCTCGTTGGACCAGTCGATACCTGTGGATGGATCATCACCCACCTGGGAGATCAACAAACAGATGTGTGGACATTTAGCGTATTCAAACGCGTTGGCGGGTACAGTGTCTGATATGTAAATATGATGCCACTGTTCTGCCGTTCATAAATTGTGTATTTCAATTAATGTCTGTAGCACAGCACTGCTGGAATGCAGACGAGATTATTTGTCATGATGAAACGCACTTTGTTTAAAACTGTAGAGGCTACAATCACAGTCCTGTAAAGAAGCCATGAGCACCGACAGTTTCTGTACATTTTTCCTAATTAAATCTCGGGATAAAATTTCAGATTTTCAACATACTTCTAGAGACAAGCCATCACCCAAAGGCCAATCTCAGCACTGTTTGAATGACTTCCTCTTTTCTAGTGACAGTCTGCCTAATGAGCCTCGGATCTGGAGAAACTCAGGAAGCTGAGGACTCAAGAACAAAAACATAGTAGGTACTTCAGAGAAAGCTAATTTGCTTCCAGGAAGAGCAGAGCGGGGTACTTTAAGAGACATTGCTGTTACTTTTGTTGCCAAGCCAGTAATGTCAATGCTAGCTGACAGGCCCTGGCCATCGAGCAGCACCACTGTACTAACACTCACAATGGAAAAACCCAGGACTCAAATCCAAAGCCAACATTTTTTCTAGCACTTGTTCTTGAAAAGCCGCACAGTGCTTTGTGTTGGTGACTTGAGCTGAACATATTGAAAGTGCTGGGATTTTTTTTTGCACAAATAGTACCTCGAAAACCATGGGATATTTCCTTTTCCCTGAATCTTACTCTCAGTATTATACCAGCTGTGGCATGAGAAAAGAACCTTGATTCAAGACACTTGACTCCACAAACTGAATAATACTACAACAATTTAACGTCTAGAATTATTCAAACATCTGGTTTCAAAGACAATAACCTCAAAGAAACACTTATATGCAAACGGTTAACTTCATATTTGAAGACAGACACTCATAGTCCAGTATTTGCAGTATTTTTGAGTTAAAATCCCAAAGCTCTGCACAAAAATGTTGTCTGTAATATCTACAAACTCTAGATCTTAAGATCCTTTGTTTATATTGAATGTAGAACATAAACAACTACAAGTATGCTTATAGAATACCTTGGCATTGAACTCAGCTAGGAAGTCAAAGTGCTTCTTCAGGTCCGTGGCCAGGATGGCCTCAATGACCAGGAAACGGAACCGTTTGAACTCCACATGGTCCAGGTTGACCAGGAAGTTGTACTCAGGCTGTGACATGAAGAGGTTCCAAGCTGAGGCAGCGTGGTGGTTTTCCAGAACTGAACGGTCATTGTAGAGCACTGCCTGCAAACACACACAAACACCTGACATAAGCATGTGCAAAAATATCAGTAAATGAATCCAACAAGCTTGTGCATACAATACTAGGAACATTTTAAAAGAAAGTGACATTAGATACCAGCAGATGATTCCAAAGTTGTAACAAAAAATGACAAAACCACATTATACTTCCAAACTATTGTCAAGTAAAGTAGAGCTCATAGTTTTACTCTGTGACAGATACATTGTCTTTCTGTACCAAGACGTGATGAGAAAAATACAGTCTCCAACCAGACAGAGCAGTACAATCCACACTTGTGACCTGTCAGTGTCTGACAGGCAATAAGATGTCACTGCAACTGGTGATTGTCTGATTAAACTGTCTAAGATGATGGTGATTTGCATCAGCTTTGCCAGTGTGGTTTGGCAGTGAAATACACAAAGTGGCAGAAAATAGCCAGTCAAATAATCATTCTTCTGACTATTACATTGTAAAACATCATTGAAAAATTAAATAAAAGCAACATATATTTTCTGCTTGAGTACTGCTAATTGTATTTAATTGATTTGAATGAATGGACAGGGGCCGCACAGTGGAGTAGTGTTTAGCACTTGTGCCTTGCAGCAAGAAGATCCCTGGTTCAAATCCCAGCCTGGGATCTTTCTGCATGGAGTTTGCATGTTCTCCCTGTGCATGCGTGGGTTTTCTCCGGGTACTCCGGCTTCCTCCCACAGTCCAAAAATATGCTGAGGTTAATTGATTACTCTAAATTGCCCGTAGGTGTGAATGTGAGAGTGATTGTTTGTCTGTATATGAAGCCCTGTGACAGACTGGCGACCTGTCCAGGGTGTCCCCTGTCTTTGCCCAAGTCAGCTGGGATAGACTCCAGCAGCCCCCACGACCCTAGTGAGGATAAAGCGGTGTGTAGAGAATGGATGGATGGACAGCTGAGAGTTCACTTGAAATATGATATTACATTATTTAAGAAAGAATATAAGCAGACTTATCAGGATACATTGTAAGAGAGATAAAACTTTCCTGATACTATTATTTTTTCATAATAATCAAAACAGTTCTAACCATGACAAAACTTTGTTCTGAATTCAGCCCCTACATCCATAGACTTGTAATTTATATCACGGTAACCAGGAAGAGCTTCATCTTTGTACTGACTCTGGTCAAAAATGATTTTAACAGCTCAGAGTGTAAGTTCTAGATTGAAAAATAGAGAAGAAAATGTTAAAGGAAAGCAAATCTATCTGTAATCATTTGAACTAATTAAACATTAGAATCACAGGTAATTTGTAATGTGCAATTGACATTGTGTTCCTCCTTTGCTATTTAAATTACTGTAAATTGTTGTTTACATTGTGGTAAATTTATTTATATACTTACTTTTACTTATTCTATTTTAGATTTCTTTTTATACTTAATACCTCCGTAATTTCGTTGTAATGCTGGCAGCAGTTGCATGATGACAATAAAACCTCTTATGTCTTTTTAAGGATTTATTGATTTACAATGTATGAAAAATGAGCGTGTAACTCAAGAAAATCAAATAAACACCTTTCTACTTTGATCCTAATATGATACGGTTATATAGCACGAGTACCTGTGGAGCGCTGGTGGCTACGAGGAAAGCATTCGTCCGCCCGGGGTGATCGTAATCGTGCATCGCAGCAGCCACATAAAGGGCCATGAGCTCCAGAGCAGGTATGAGGCCTGACAGGCATCCATAACCATCTTCTGACACAGTGTAGGTCTTTGAAACCAGGAAGCCCATATGACTGTGTGTTATTCCACTGTCGGAGTCTAGCCACGGGGGAGCACACAAAGTGAGGAGGGCTGAAGAGCAGGGTGGCAGAATCTACACAGCACGTATACTTTCATGTGCACATGTCTGAATACACACACATGCAGTCTAGAGCACATACACACTAGGACACACACACACACTTGAACATTCAAATCCACTTATATGTGGATCAAAGGGATGGCCCTAGTAAGGCATACAAATTAGGTTATGGAAATATGAGTAAGAGGGAACTCTAATCTGTCTACAATTTCATGCTGCTCTAGACTTCAAATAGTGTTTGGTACATAAGTGCAAGTGCCAAAAGCCTGAGTAAGATAAGACAAACTGTGAATAGGATAAGAACACACATTCCTGCAGGCTTGATGCCCTGACATTAACAAGATGGCTCACAGTGAGGCTGCAGGGAGATGAAAAAATCAAAATGAACTCTGGCCTACATATAGAAAACCTCTGCTGTCATAAAAGATCTATCATAAAAGTGAAAACTAAACAAAAAGGTAAGATATTGTTCAATTTGTTCTTGCCTGGCAACGTTTCTTGACTTGAACACCTTCGGTCCCACTTACACTGACTGATGGATTCACATGCACACCAGCCTCTCCTACAGGACACATAAATGTCTGCATGCATGTGCTGGTGAACGTACCTGAGTCACTGGCAGAGCCGTGGTCAGTAATGAGGCTGGGCAGACCAGGCACAGCCTGCGTGGTGAGGTACCAGACCGCATGAAGCACATCTGTGGCGTGAACCCTGTTGTGATCTGGTTTAGAGAAGGAAAAACAAGTCAGCTCAGCGTGTGTGGTCTTCTCCAGCAGGGTGCACTGTTGGGCTGCTTGTGTATCTCATCACAACATAAAGGCAGCATAGGGTCATATATGACTGGATAGACAGAATGACATTTCCCTCTAGTGGTTGGTTTCATTGTTACAGCTGTAAACAAGATCATGAGTAAACTAATGTAAAAGGAAAAACAAGCCGTATGACATTCGAGCTTACATGGTATGTCTCTGTAACCATTCTCCAGGGCATGGAAGTAGTTCATGAATTCTTTTACAGGGATCTTAAAGGTCTCAAACAGGCCAGTGTCTTCAAAGAGCCTGTACGATACCTGCAACACAAAAATGAACCGTCAGAGCGTCTGTGAACTTCACCAGGCTTGATTTACATGTTATGAGTAAAAGCTTAAATAAGCATACAACTGAAAAGCCTAATTTTAAACAATATGATTGCAGTATTGCAGATAAATATACTTTATACGTTATAGAGGTTTTTTTATAAAGCAATGAATTCAGTAGTTTGTTCCAGATCCTAAACTGTTGTGTTGATTCTTGCAGATGTTCTCACCTGACTGAGGATCCGTCCACATTTCCCATTGGTCCTCTCCATCAAGGTGAAGATGGGAAAGTTCCAATTGTTTAGCTGACTCATCAGCGGCTCCAGGTCGTCCATTATTAATGGCTCTGGTGCCAGAATTGGTTTGTCCTGCACAAGTGGCACACACAGAAAAGGGGTTATGAAGTAAAACTAAAGTGTAAATACTAAGTGTTGCAATGAATGTCTGATTTACATGAGTTATATTGCATTACAGGCCAGCATCAATGTGACTGAAGGCACATGTGTCTGAGGCAGTCACTCTGCCTCGCCTCACCTCAGGAGGTATTAGTGCGTGGAGGATGACATTCTGGGAGGGGTTTTTTCCTTCCCCCGTGTCCTCCTCTGTATGTGCTACATCGCTGCTGTCACTGTGGTTGGCTTCGTGGGTGCTGTCGTAGTCTGATGACACAACCACCTGGTCCTCTGCTGGTAAAAGAAAAACAAAGAGATGTCACACTGCGCCCTGAGGGGAAAATCCACTGTTAAGCTCCTTAAACTGATGCATATCATCAGGTTTCTTGGGGTGTTGGATTTACGTCTCTGGTATATCCACTTCCCTTAATCCTGGCTTGCTGTAATAACTTATTTTCTGCTATTCTCAGAGTTAAGGTCCCAGAGATGGTGAGTGCTGTGTTAATTAACACTGCAGCATCTCTGATTGCTGCTACGCCCCATACTCAAGATAAGTCCAACAGTGCGTTTGTTGTCCGCAGTGCTTTACAGTTCTCAACATTTTCATTGCTGGATTTCTACAGTAATGGATTGTTTGATGAATACTGCTGCCAAATATGTGAAAAACGTCGTGCCCTGTGACCACAAATGACTGAGACTACAATCTGTTGTTAACTTTTAGCTGATTATTATCATCATTTTAAAGCTTTATCTTTATTTACCAGCGCTGCATCTTGGCTTTTATGCACAGAAAACCACAGAAAACCAAAAGATCCAGGCACGCAAGATACATTTGAAACCTCTGTGCAGACCTGTAACATTAATATGAAACTCATTACTTGGAGCTGTTATGTTTTAGTGTTTTTTAGCAACTGCTGTGATTGTTTTCTTTTTGTATTAATCCTCTGAATCCCTTCATTAAAAAATGATGGAATTTAATTTCTTTAAATATTTATTTAACAATAATAATAATAATAATAATAGAAAAAAACACAGCCACAGGTGTTACCAATACTGGGAAAAATAGTGGCTTTACATAGTAGAGATATTTTACCAGTTTCTGATTAAAACTATTTTCCATAATTATATAAGCATCACCTGCACTTCAGCCAAGCTCAGGCAAAAAGTCAAAAAAGTCATAGATTTCTAATGGCTTCATGGTTGTACTGAGAAATGCAGAATACAACACAGAATACAATACACAAAACAAATGATTAGTTAAAGGACCATCAAAAAGTTGAAAATCCAACAATTCTGTCTGTTTTTACATTTTTCGGCTCTGATGAATTTTGTAATTTTAACTTTTTTTAATGCTTTTTTCTCAGAATAACAGGTTTCAAACCAGCTGGTGGGTTTTTGGGGTACAGAGGGTTGAGCTCCTAAAGCAGCACATTGCAAAGGGCACAGAGGGAGAGAAAAATAGTGATTGACTGCATGTGACAACAAACGCCACACAAATACTGTTCCCACGCTGCTTGGAGGAAGAAATACTGGTAGAAAGAACAAACTGCGAGCATACCTGATCGTGGTATCCTGTCTCCCTTGTCTATAGAGCCCTCCCCGTGGCTCAGTCTGATGTATGGTCTCCCACAACTGGAGAAAAGAAGGGTTTAGCTGTTAGTAAAATAAAAGAGGACATTTTAAATGAATTCCATATATGCTACTTTAGCTACCATGTGTGGCTGTACTTGTATTGCTCATGTTGTGGTAACAAAAATCTGTTCTATACAATCACATTGGAGGGACCCAACCTTCTATTTGGGGATAATGTAAATTATTAAATGTTAGAGTGATGAAAGTACAACCAGAGTTAATCTGATCTGGGAGGTACTTTCAAATGGGTTTTTGAATATTTTTGTTCCGATTTTGAATGATGTAATTATAATGTAGAGAATTCTAAACTGGCAGTTTTGTGTAAAAAATGAGCCCAAAATCAACAGAAAAATCACAGGGGGCACAAACACAGAACATTACATGTGTGTTTGTTTGTAGAATAACAAAATGTGCAAGACTTTGGTGTTTGTAGCTGCGCCAAAGAATTGGGAATAATGCCATTAAGTACATCTGTCTTTGATGTCTAACCAGTCAGCATAAGTTGTCAAGAAAAAAAAAACTTAATGGGATTCCTACTGTGCTGTCCCCACATGAAACAGACGTCGTACAGATGCTTCAAGAAAATACCCATTAATGAACCTAATGGATGCACATATTAACGCAATGCAATGGGAGCAAACAACAAAACAAATTCGAAACAGTTGCTGGTGCTGCCGTTGTTATAAATGACTCATTAGAAAGTGAGCCCACCCTCTTAGAGATTTATGACAAACCAGTGTCAGCCTTACTGCCAGGCGCATTCTTAGAGAAAAATGAAAATAATCACATATATTGATTGGTTTATGAATCAAATGTTATCTTTCACGGAAAGAGGCGGCCTGTAGCGGCTAGTTAGCTGTGCAACACCGTGGGGAGCCTCCCGAGCTGCTCTCAACAGCTTTTCCATGTTTCTCCACTGAGGCTACTGTCAGGCTGTAGGTGGTTCTAATTAAAATACCTCTTCCTAAATGTTGTAAAACCTGCCTTCTTGGAGCAGGAAATGCCTGCCGTTAGAGCATAGTGTCACAGGGAGCACAAAGGCCTGTAGTGTGTCTATCTCCTTCTGATAAAGTGTTTCTGGAACACTTTTCCGCCGTACCCACCCAGCATAATGGTCCTGAGGCCCCAACAAAGGGAGTTCTGTTGTGTTTGCATGGCCAGGTTGGACCACTGTGTCTAATGCCTAGCAGGTGTGGAATATAAAATAGTTTGATAGTTTGGCGGGTGAACAGTTACTACATTATTGTCAGGGGGGTCTGGGCAGGCAGCAGCGCTTGGCTTAAAAGGTTTACTTTTAATGAAAGTTGAAGAACTGGCAGACACTTTCCCTATTCTGCTAATGCAGCAGAATAACCTCAGCTACTGACATTGAGCCTTCAGCACAGAATGTAAATAAGGAGGCCGGCCATTTTCACTTGAGGAATCTGTCAGTCAGGTATCAAGTGACTCTGCTTTTATCACAAAAAAGTGTGTAGTTAGGGCGGTTAGCACTGTAGTTACAGTAATTTAACTGTCCCAGTGAGATATACCAACAGTATGAAGACAAAATACACATCCCAGCATGCTTCAGCCCCGTCTCCTAGAAACTACATTTCAGTTCTAAGAACTTGTTTTGCCTGATAGCTTTGGGAAGAATGTAACTGCCGCCTGCAAATATGTTTGTTCTGTCAAGGAAAGAGCCTGCATCCTGCTATGTGGTTACATTTAGCCCAAAAAACAAAAACACTTTGGTCAGGGTTAGGAAAAGACCATAGTTTCAGCTAATTATTGAAAAAGTAAACACATCTTGTCTTATACACCAAGTCTGTGTGGATTTCTTTTAAAGCCGACAACCAAAAACCACAATGTTTCTGTAACCCTAACTGAAGAAAAGCACTGTGAGTGTCTGAACACAAAAATGAATACATTAATTATTCTGTCATTTCCACAAGCAGATACAGCATTTTGAAGAACAAAATTATGAAAGAAACTTAAATGTTTTGTCAGCTAATGTTTCACAAGCAGATTTAGGGCTGCAACTAATGATTACTTTCACTTTTAACTGATTTATGAATAATTTCCTTTATATATACGTTTTTGTGGTCTGTAGAAAGTCAAAATATAATAAAAATGCAATTTCAGTCGAAGAGACTAAAAGTCTAAAATGACTTTTGAAAACTGTCAAAAAATAGCAAATATTTAACATTTAGGGGAAAAAAGCAACCATGAGTTTGCTCATTCTGTGTGTTTTTGCTCAACTGATTCATCACTTTGTTGTATTTTAGTTCTGCACAATCATGCTTCTTTGCAGATATTTTTACTGAGTAGAAAGTTTCTTTATTATGTCAATATAAAATGTAATTTGGGTGCATTAACCTTTGCCTAGATGCATTTGCTCTTCTAAAATTAATTATTGATATTATTATTAATAAGTGAATATAATTTTAACAGTAGTTTTCAGTGCTTGTTTTTACTAATCATACAAATTTAGTTTCTTGCTTTATACATGATTAAAAAAAACAGAGGAAATGAGTCTCTAAACCTAAAGCACTTTCACACTGCAGCTAGGAAGCCTTAAGTTGATTATCCTGCTGTAATAAAAACTCTAAACTGCCACATTGTCTGCTTACATTGAGAACAACTCTGCCACTTCTCCTTGTATGTTTCGAGTCAGCCACTAATCTCTGCCGGGCCTCCGCCTGCTACCCTTCTGCTGCAGTTTACTCCCAGATTTTATACTCAACCACTCACAGCAGGTTGACAGATTACCTTTGGTTCAGAGCCCAAACGGACAGTGTCCAAGCCACGATAAACACAGCAGCTATTATTTCTGCTTCCAGTAATCTACCTACTCTCGAGCCAGATGACGTGAAGAAGATAACAGCACAGTGGTCGGGGCTGAGGGAAATGGAAGGTATTCAATCGCGCCCTTTTTACTGGGTCTGTCTGATAAAAGTCGATATTGTAGCTTTGAAGTTGGTGTTATTCCTTCTTAACACCGTACGTCACTGAGGGCTGACATGATGGAAAAAGGAGGCAGGAAAAAAAGAAGCCTAATGTCCTAATTAAGATTGTACAGATTTGATGATGGAGCAGAGAGAAGGCAATTGAAGCCATGTGTTCATTTTCTCCCAACCTCCCAACCTCCATGTGTTCGCTCTCACTCCTTCCCTCTTTCCCAAACAATCTCTGTGAGGACTTATTGCATATCGGGAACAATTATCGGTGTTTGATCTGTACAGAAATCCATATATTACAGCTGCCTTGGTGAGACACGCTAATAAATACAGGTTAGAGCACATAAATTACAAAACTTCAAGACTTCTACTCCCCAAGATGTGTGATTTTTGTCGTAATGCCGACTTGAGAGATGATGTGTTGGCAGGTTGAAGATTGCTAAGAGACCATCACGGGTTTAATCTGAACAACAGCACGTTGTTTTCAGTAGGCAGGGGCCCCGCTTAAGTGTCTTTAAGCTAAACACCGCAGTCTCACCAGCTATCTTTTTAATATTTAGGCATCTGGATAAGAGCCCAATGCCTAAAAGAGCGTCCAACTGAAGTGCTGCCCGGAAGAGACTCTTCTCCACTGCAGTAAACTAAACCCAGAGCCTCAGCCCTGTGCCAGAAGAGGCAGCTGTGACAGTGTACCGAAGCCTGTGTGTGTTAATTGCGGGGTTCTGGTGACTGGGGAGAGGCCCAGGTGTTTGTTTACACTCGCACAACCATAAGTGGCCATAGCTGGGACCGGGCGAAGCTTCAAGACCAGGTGACAGGGCTTTGTGTACTGAAGCTGCTCATGTGCTTACATTTACAGAACTTGTTCAAGAATCACGCTGTCATTGTGCAAACAGACCCGAACAAGCCACTGATGGACGCAGGCCACACAGATGTTTGGAGGGCTCGAAACACAAAACAAAGCGGGATGTAATGCAATAAATAAAACTATTTAGAACTCGAGGCTGTACACATTTACAGTATTTTATGTCAGTACTGCAAAATGGATAAAGTGTAATGTAGAGGTGTAAAAAGGCTTTATTTGTTTCAGTATTTCAGCAATATTTACATAAGAATAGCTACTCCATAATTACATCTGCAACTTTTACTTCATTTTGTAATGTAGCAGAGGCCCGGCAGACTCTGTTTTTTATTATCCTAATTTGGGGCAGGGCCACTAGGTTCTTATCTGGTGTCATGCTTCAATTTAATGCAAACCTCCCCTGCTTGAGTTGTTATTTTATTTTCTATCTTTGTTTTGTTTTTGTTATCTTTGTCAGGCACACAGCATTACTGTATGTTCTGCAGATTTACCAATACAAAGAGATATGAGCTTACTGAAAAGATGACAACATACAGTACCTGACTATGACACATTTTTCTAATCTATGGGCATTAATGTGATGCCATATCAGCCACCACTCCTCACACGATTTTGGAACTGTACCAGGGAATTAAGCACCATTGTGTCATCGAAATAGTGTTTGATGTGGTTTGGGACAAGGCTCTATACAGAGAAACCCAGAACTCCACACTGCAAAGAATGTTTTTTGGACCTCACATACACATAGGTGCATCATGAAGGCCTTGTCTGAGCACTTGCCACAAATATGAATGCAAAATGTTGCCAACAATATATGTTGCAAACCTACTGTACCCATAACCGGAGCAACGGGGCCAAATCATTAAAAACGGCCCAAAGCAAAAGTTCACAAAAGTGGGAGAATAGCCAAGTGTATTTATAGAAAAGGTATTTTGTATAATAAGACACATTACAGTAGTTTCTGGAACAGGTTAGATATCTGCAGAAGAATTGGTTCATATTTTATACACATAATTTGACAATAGTAGTTACGAATACATTGTGCAGGTGCTGAAGTTGCTTTTACTTTTCATTTATTTATTTATCAGGACAGTGTACAATGACATTAAGCTCAAGAGCAAAGATGTTTGTACCAGACTGTAGCTTTTCAAGCTAATTTCCATCTGTACTCATATGTCCCATGATCCAACCAGATGAATGCATCTGATCTGCTCTGCTCAGTAAACATTTAAAAAGAAGCACACGTGCCAGTTAGGTGAAAAGCCATGGAAAAATGACTATTTAAATGCAAAACCGCACGAGTATCAGATAAAAGAGAGAGTACTGACAGAGTGTTGCTGGCTAGTTAGCTAGCTAGCTCTTTTCTCCAGGCAGTATGGCTCGAACAATTAAACTGAAGAACAAGAGCCTCATTTCTTTACGGGAATAATTCAGTTTTACAGTACAACCAGAATTAATTAATAGCTTCTTAAAACAAATCTCGCTCACAACAAAAAAATCTAAACAATACACAGCTAAAGACTAGCTGGCTTGATTTACTGGCAGCAACGTGGAGGAATTCTCTTGAAACAAGCACCATTTTACGTCAGCATAACCAGAGTAAATGCTAACCATATTCAGTACAGTAAGAGAATTCTCTCCTTCACGAAGCCATTTGTTGTATAGCCAAATGGACAGAAATGCCCTGAGGGTCCATTTTTACCCCCAGCTTCCAAATAAAACACATACAAACAGACAGCAACTCTACTGGAAACTTTTTTTTTCAGAACCATCCACCCAAAATTAGTTTCTAAATTAATATGAGGAGGGAAATAAGACATGCAGTTGCAGAGGCAGAGTCATGCTTCATTTTACATCTACCACTAGTTTGAACAATTGTTAAGAAATTTTAGAGAGCTTGTGGAAACAGCGTGCTAGTTTTTAGCTAAAGATTAGCAGACTGGTCCAGTAACTACACAAGCAAGCTGATTTAAATCTCTTCAAATGGTTCAAGGAAAATGGCAGTTGTTCTTTTTTATTTTGGGAATTGATCTTCAGGTGCTCTGAGTTTTAAGATACAGAAGGGATTGTTCTGTGCACAGAAGATTGTACATGAATGCAACTAAACAGTGCAGAGGTTATCATCAGAAACTGTACTGTTTGAAGCCAGTTTTCAGTGTGTCTTTGAGTCAGACACCAGACATGGCTTTCTGAAGTCCTACACATTAATAATTAAGCTGTAGTTCCAGATTAGAGAACAGACAAATGTTTTTACACAACATATGAAAATAAATTACACACATATACCAAAACTTACACTATGTAATACTGTCATTACACCACAGGCACTGGAGATGCTACTTTACAGCACAAAGACACACAAAATGGTCTGTATTAGCAGACAAATGTTGGCCTCCATCATAAGACTTTGGGCTAGTATGTGACACAAACTGACAGACTGAATAAGGTAGATGAAACATGAAGGGACTCTTTCTTGTTGAGGCATAGTTAATATTTTAAGATCGGGGAGCATGTGCTGACAAGTACTGCTAGTGCATGAGCACAGCACATAAAAATACCGTATGCACGATAACTCATATTTGAGTACACACGAACATGCCCGTCTGAACATTTTTCAAGCTGAAACTCCATTTTCTGCTCCTTTGAAATTCATGAAAAACATTTTCCCCTGAGCTGTTCTGAGATAATCCAAACATAATGTCACAGTAATCACAAAATAATTGTATGGAATGCAATCTCTGCACTAATCACGGCAAAGTGTGCCTAAATAATTCACTTAGTAATCAGAATGACTCTAATAAATTATGATCCTGTGTATGTTCGAGATTTAATGCATCAATGTGACGTGCTGGGAGAAAACAGCACTTCATCTACTGCAGATTAACTGTGTCTGTATTAGTTCTGTCGCATCGTAACGCCAGCCTTCTCTATCTTATAACACATTTCTCTCAAAAAGAAAGAAAAAAACCCCCTCTTCAAAACACCTACAGAAAAACACACACGTCAGAGATCTACTTCTTCTCCATGATACTTCTGTGCAGCCTGAGTCCTGTGCTATCTTCAGCACTAATGTGCTCAGGGTTGATGTGCGTCTTAGTTATTCAGGTTAATGTGTTCGCCTGTGGGGCATATTTCCATTCTGGCTCCCGTTGCACACACATCCTTCTCCAAACTGCTGTGCCATTACTGCTCACTCACACTGATGTCTTTGGTATAACCACAGCCACACTGCTGGAAAACCTAATAACCTTCAGAGTGATGTGTCATACTGTGGAAGCCATTGTAGCAGTCCTCCTCAAATTATCTGAACCACAGCTGTGTTTATCTATAGCACATTGTATAATAGGTAAAATTCTGGTCTTCACTTCAAACATTGCAAAGATTTTTCAATAAAACCTTTTGGGGAATAGAAAACCTTTCACAGCAAGCAAACAACAGGGTAAAAGTGCACTTGATAAATCTTCATCTTGACCAAAGCAAAAGCCTGAGGATAAAGGACAAATATGACAAAGAAAAGCAACAAAAACGAGTATTCGTGTTTCATCTGTGGCTCTGGTACCTGCAGGTGAGTGTTTCATGGTAGGGTTTGATGCTGGCACTGCGGTCCCTTCGGACAGGCCCGGGCTCAATTGTAGGCAGTCCTGTGGCAGAGGTGGTGGTGGTCCACGTGGAGGAGATCCTCCTCAGAAGGGCAGGGTGGAGACTCCGCCTCAGACGCTGCACAGACACAGGAAAACACACACATACAGTTAACACTACTGGAAAATCCAACTTATCATTCTTATGTTTTTAAAACGAGTAACATCTAAATCAGTGAGTGACTGCAGGAGTCAAAAAACATGACTGTA
Source organism: Acanthochromis polyacanthus (assembly GCF_021347895.1). NCBI lineage: Eukaryota > Metazoa > Chordata > Actinopteri > Pomacentridae > Acanthochromis > Acanthochromis polyacanthus. Next base: position 15,022,834 of record NC_067120.1, on the reverse strand, counting down.
ATTGTTTTTGTACTAAGATAAAAACACCACGAGCACTCCCACCTGTGAGATAGGGTTTGAGCATATTCTCGTTGTTTCCATTCAAATGAATCATCTACATGAGGCTGATGTTTTTCCTGCCTTTTGCCAAGTAAAAACTAATGATGCAGGTGACAACCTGGAAAATTTTCACCACTGGAAGCAATTCATTTTTTTCTCCAATGGATCCAAAAAGAATCAATGCTGCAGTCACCATTGAAAGGATGATATTGGCAGGCAGCTGTTCCTCATGGTGCATTGTTAGATAAAGTGAAGTGTCAGTGTTGCATTGCACAGATACATTTCTTCATGTGGATTCTGTCTCTTCTTTTTCATTCACTCTGTGAGTCTCTTTTGTCTCATTCTCTCAGTCGCAGCCTTTATCTGTCTTTTCTTTGCTCACTCCATGGGATTCCCAGTGGTCTGTGCCCTTGTGATGCCTCCATCTGTTCAGTGCCATGCAGCAGTTTGGCACAGAAGCGCTGAACATGGCAGCCTCTCTCTCAGTCCTCTGCAGGGTGACCTAGTAAAGATTGCCTCAGAATCTTGAATCAGCCCATTCACAACCAGGCATCATATACAGAGTCCTGCACACACGCTTATACACGGTGTTGGCTTATGTCACTTTAGGGGCACATTTCACTGACTTACATTCACTTTGACGGCTTGACATAACCTTAATTTTTCCTATGCATGCACATCAGTACAGCACTGACACATTTATGCACAGAAAACTGGATACACACAGACCCACAAACAAGGATTCTCTTCAAAAAATCCTATATGTGCCGGTGCTTTGACTGCAAAGATTTATCACTTGTGTGTTTTGTATGCTGCATACTACAACTGCATGAAAATGTAAGTTTTATTCCTCATTTTGAAATTGGAAAATAGCACTATGATATGATTTTGCAGCTCCATTGGGTCATTCTTTAATGAAAGCAGCAAACTGAAAACAGAAACACACACAAATCACCATCGGCAACAGCATGGCAAAACCAGGCCATCCTCAAAAAAAAGGAAGAAAAAAATCTGATGCCTGTTGTTGTCGATGTTATTTCAGTTCTATAAATGGACTTGTCTCTATATCTGTTAAAACAAGAAGAGTGCAAGTTCAAACACTTTACAGGTGGATGTGTTTTTGTGAGTTTTCATATATTTTTCCATGTTAGTGCTTCTAATGCAGCTGTTATTTTGCAGCACAGACAAACAACATGTCCTGTATTGGGTAAAAAATGATCAAAAAAGTGCATGAAAGGCATCAGTATGCACCACTGCAGACAATAAACTAGCCAGCAGGCAGAAAAGCAAGTGAAGAGCATTCCTCTTTTCCACTGACTGCCTTCACTCCTCCAGTTATTCTCCCAGTCAAAACTGGGCACATTGTCTCTGGGGAGGAGTGTCTTAATGAACGGAGCTTCACTGGCCCCTTCTCTGGTCGTCTGAGCCACTTTTATTAAGTTCAGTTGTAAAAATACACCTGTCAGACAAGCGACTGTTTTGATGGCATGGCAGCCATCGACCACACAGCAGCTTCCAACATGGCCACAGTCAGTATCTCCCTCAGATGGATGCACGATCGTGGTGGGGGTCCATTTTTGACGACACTTTCTCGTCCCTCTTTGTACCCTTTTGTGAAATGCATTTACCTTCATGCCGCCTCCACTCTTCCACTCGCCTACCTTACATGCACACACACTGTCTGGCTCTGCACATCTGTCATGTTGACACAGCTGTGGCTATGAAAGGGAGAACAGTGCTCCGAGCAGTAGACGCGCTCTATTTTTCTTTGCTCAACTCTATGAAAATACACTCCTTCATTTGATGCTAAAAGCTCAGAGAGCAGGAAGCACTCATTAGCAGGAACACGGGCTAAAAGATTAACATGTGTGGGGAGCGCTGCGTGGTGTATAAATCATTTGGCCCTAATAAGGCGGACTATATTTCCATGGAAGGATTATTTCAGCTGCTTCCAAATAAAATTGTTTTGTGTCTGGCTCTTGACTACCTCTGATGAAGAATTCTGACTTTAGACACTTGGGTGAATTATCCTCCCTTTCATCTACTCTTCACAGTTCTGAATGAATACCAATACAGTGTAAGTCATGATGTTTCATTACCTTGTGGATGGATATCTTCTCTCCTTTCTCAGGTCCTTCTTCTGAGTCAGAGCAGGTGTAGGCATCGCTGGGGTTAAGCAGGGGAGCAGGGCGTGGCCGGTGCAGTGGCTGGAAGGTGAGCTGGGTGGTGAGCAGGCTACTGACAGCCCGCAGCGAGGTGCAGGTGTTGGGAGGCAGAGAGGGGTCGGCCAGCAGGTCCGTGATCAGCCCGTGAGCTTCTCCCATCACCGCTATGTCCACCATGACGGTGGTGCCGGACGACTACATGGTGACAAGAAGACAGAGGAGCGCGAAATAAACATCATTGCTGCCGCAGCTAATGCGAGTTGATGCTAATTAATGGTCCGACAGTGGCTGTGTGCAGCTTCTTGGTGGCAGGCGTGAAGAGCAGGTGCGTAAACTATGTCAGCAGCTCCCTTGTGAGAACATACTGTGGTTAACTGTGACATTGGCATCATTTTTGTTGTTTATCCTACAGAATTGGCAGGAAAATTGTGCAGAAGGTACACAGTTGATGATGCTTTTTACATTACGACAAGCAGTTTGAATCTTTCCCAGTGGTGGAAACTGAATAAAAACATTTATTAAAACACTGCCATGACTGTATACTATACAGTTATGAAGTATTTGTACATAATGTAACGCTGCGTTAATCCGCTTCCCTATATAAACGATGTGTCATATTGCTATGCCTAAAGTAAAGCCCATGGAGAGTTATTTTGGGCTCTGCAGCATTTTGTATTTTATTTTTGCCCTACTGTTTATGAATATGTGAATAAGTATATGGATACATGTCTGCTCAATGTGTAAATAGGAAACTTGCAAATAAATACTCTTGCCATAACAACTTTGCATGGTATGTCAGTGTTTAGCTGCTCCCAAGTAGCCAAGAAAGAGTTTCATTCATTTTCATTTAAAGCTGCAGTTGGCAGAAATAAATTAGGCAAACAAACAGAAAACAAACAAAAAACACTAGAATTTGAGAATATAGAGCTCTCCTCCAGCAGCTCTTCTCTCTGTTCTAGGTGAGTATGCACTTAAAGTGCACTAAGACAGTGAAATCAAAGGTTAACAATCATTTGTGGCTTCACCTGAGATACAGACTTCACTCTCCTGACAGACAGTCCTCGGTTGAACCCACTGTATCACTATATCCTGTTGTCACCACGAATTTTCGGTTATTTATACTATTGATCAATAAAAAGCTCTGTGATTGGTTGAAAGAACAAGTCGATCTACCTCTAAAGCAACTTGAATTCCAATGTGCTCGCAAGTTAATATGAAATTCTTGCAGAATGATGCCAAAAAAAATAAATAAATAAATAAATAAAACTGCCCACCCCACCCCCGCATTCATGATGGCTCTCTACAGGGCCTTAAAATATGATGCTTGATTATGTGGTACATTAAAATACACAACAATCCATAAAATAGTTTTAAAACCTCAGCATCAAAGAGCAACTTAACAGCAGCTCAGAATCTTTTTTTTATTTGCTGACCTCCACTGGTTTTACTTCTCCCCTTGCTGCAGTGATACAGAGGTGTACTCCAGGATGTTTTAGTACGCCGGTTGACTTTGTTACATGTGGGTACAGGTCCGACAGAGCACATTTGTAGCCAACAAAACCTATTAGTGATGCTGACTGTGGTTAGAGATACACACACACACACACAAAAAACAACAACCAGAGAGGCCAGTGAAGCGCTGCTTTAAGTTACGCTCTTTATGCTGACTGCACAGAATATAATCCATATTATAATACTACTGTGGAAGGAGTGAGAGTGGGGGGCATTCTGCCTGCATAATGACTATTTTAGATATTAGCATATTTGCATTTTGCTGGTAACTTAACTTTCTTTACTCATAATTTTTAATGCGCAACTTTTTCTTGTAGTCTAGTATTATCACAGTGCTGCACTGCTGCGTTTTTTAATAGTATAGGATGAGAATACTTTCGACACTCGTCTTATTTTACTTAGAATATTATGTCAGACTGCAGCTGATACAACAAAGAGAACAAGTGATTCATAAAACTGCCAAAGTCTGTATGCAAAAAGGCCAGCTGCAGCAAAAATTAGTATCTATCAAGATTTTTGTCCCATAGTAAAAGAGAACGTTTGATCCGAGTGCAGTGATGGCACACATGGAAATAACCAGATCCTGTTTTAAAAGCGCACTTATCTCAAAGAAAGAAAAAACGTACAAACACACAAAACCGAAACACAACAATGCAAAAATAAGAAAAGCACAGATCACTGTTATAGGCAACATATTCAGCCATAGTTAGACTGAGACTCTGCCAAGCTTTGTAAAGTTTGTTTTATAGCCGGGGTATCACACTGAGGTACGCAAACACACAGACACACACATACGCACATCCTGTCACACATCAAAGGCTTTATTTTATACCTTATATGGCTCCTTTTAGCTCAGAGAAAGCAAAAACATGAGGAGGAGCAGAGTGAGGTTCTTCACAGTGGTCGACGCTGACATACTGGTAGCCTGTTAAACATCTGAACAACAGCACTGGGCTGAAACACGCTCAGTACAGCTGTGCATTACTTGATGCCTAATGAATGGACTCATTAGTAACGTCTCAGCTACAGCCTGACCTTTGACTTCCTCACTCCTGACCTCTCAGATGGCCAACAGCCATCGTCTGTTTCTGACCGTCTGCCGCGCAGCTTTGAAGGCACCAGCGTGGTGTGAGCCGACCTTGTTTTCGCAGGGTAAAGTGAAAAGTTCACAACCCGCTCTTAATTGCTGTGCCTTGAGGAGTTGAACAACCACAGCTAAACGCAGGTCAGTCTTGGCTGCCAGCAAATTTATCTAATAAGCCCACGAGTTCCCTTTCCCCCCCCGAAGAATGTTATCAGATTTTTCTCCCCCCATGTCCCTTTCACTTTGACACCAGCTGCCAGGCACCCAGAATTATTCTGTTTACTCTGGCTACGTAGCAAGCGGTTCACCTGAATAACATATGTGAACACCTTTCATTCGTGGGAACGGCGAAGGTTTCGTGTTTTATTTTCTTAGTATCTTATCAGATAGGTCATTGTAATTATAGAATTTTTCCCATTGGTGTGCAAAAATACTCAAGGTGTGTGTTCACTGACTGTGAGGGAATTCCTCTGCATGTGTGGATCCAAACGTGATGACAAGACACATTATTGATAAATCTGGGACCAAGTTAATCTCTTTTAAAGACAAGAAGATGTCCTGTGAGCCGCTACGGAACATTTCTGGACAGACCACTATTGTATTCATTTCTCTCTTCCTTCTCCCCCTCCTCTTTCCTATATTCTGCTCTATGGCATGCTGGGAGGGTGAGATGTAAACACCTGTCTCTCATCTCATTTACAGGCTGATTTAGGACTTTTCTAAAGAGGGGGTTGAAGAAGAATATGGTTGCTGGAAAACATCTGGCTGGACAAAGACAACAGTGACCCTTAAGGGGTCTCAGTGGCTCCATGAACATGCGCACATAAAGTCATCTGCAACTTCAGATGAACTTTACCCCCAGTTCTCAGACCACAGTCAGCTCAAAAGCCAAGCGAAAGTTTGACACACAAATACACAGTGACACTGTCGCATACACAGACACTGAGAGAATCATCCTGAGCTTGCAGCACAATGACACGAGTGCACCCAGATAAATATACTTTGCAAGAAGGATGAGCACTGCATCACTGAGCTCAACAGAGCTGGACCTGAGTGGCCATAGAAGGAGAGGGTGATGATAAATGTGTTGGAGTTGAATTTGCACAAGGAGGAAGCCACTTAATGTCTAGAACCAGACACGAGAAATTCAGTGCAGTGAAAGGCTCCAGGTGCATGAGTAGCTTAAGACACGTGAGCTTTGGGACACAGCGGGGGTCCTGCTTCTACTGAATTTGTGCTATTCATATTACTCTGCCACAATATATAATGCCATTTCCTTGCTGAAAGAAAATCGTCTCTCTGAGCTGCTCTACAAAATGTCTGCAAAACCAGAAGTAAGAGCTTTGAGCCAAAAAAGCAAAGCTGACTGCAGGTAAAGATAAGAAAGCCAAGCCTGCAGCATCCCTGGCTTGAGCTCTGAGGCATCCCTGAAAAAGCTGAGTCTTGGCTGGAAGGTACCTCCTGATGCTCCAAATCTTCCAACAATCTGCAACTTTAAACTTAAGAATTATCAATGGACACCCTGGAATGGATCAAATTGTGAGTAAGTTGCATAATATCACAAGGTTATGTAAGCATTTCCTGTCAGGTTAGATGATCTGTCTCATTCATCAGCCACCTCTCTAGCAACCGACTTGACTTTCTGAGGGGATGGATCTCATGCAAGCCTCACATTCACAGACTGATCTCTGTCTGGGGCATTTCAAAATTCACTTAGACTGCAGATAGATCTCTTTACCTCTGATCTACTGTGTTGTTACATTAAACTCTGTAATTAAAATAGTGTACTGCAGAGACTGAATGTGTGTTTAATTGCGTTTTTAAAATGGCGAGCTCTTTTTACTGCAGCCCCGCACAACATTCATAACAATACAGATGAACATCTGGGAACTGTCAACAACTGTCTGCCACTGGCTCGCACTCCCCTCTGTTGACATTTTGCTGAGAAATACACCCTTCAGAATTGTTAAGGGATCCAGCACCTCTGAGAGTTGTGTGGAGGAGATATGGCAACAGCTACTTCAAATTAAAGAGTGAAGAGAAAAGGCTGCCTATCGGATTGTCAGAGCAGCAGGTTTTTGGTTTGAAAATTAGTTCCAACTGAAATTGATCAGCCTTTCCTTTAAAGGCAACATAAATGTAGACAGCAGAGTTCTGAAAACAGCTGAAACATCAGGCCTGCGTGTTGGGAAAGTGACAAACTGACGAACCCTCATTTAAAGATTAACACACTGGATGAGCTGCTCACCACTGAATTTACACTTTAGACATTTTATTTTGAGGACTGTGAGAATAAGACCTTTGGACAAGCCTAAACTACTGTGCTGACCAGACAACAACAGGAGGATTTTTAAGCATCTGTTTGACATTTTGTAAAATTCGCTTTTTTGCCGAGAGTTGGACAAGAAAAATTTCTTACGTCTCTGGGGTAAATATGACATTTAAACAGGAGCCGGTTAGTTCAGCCTAAAGACTGTAAACACGCAAACAGAAAGCCTGGCTCTGAGTGAAGGTAACAAAACCCACCTGACAGCACCTTTACAGCTGGTTGATGTGATTACCTTATTTCTTCTTGTTTGTGTGTTTTCAGTGCCATATATTTGCTTTTCTATTTGCAGGGTTACGCAAAAATTACCTCGCTGAATTTAATGTAACTTGGCGGAGAAGTGGAGCTCCGACAAAGAAAAACCTGTTAAATCTTTGTGTGGATCGGGATCATTTTGTTTAAAACTGAAAGATATGGCAACGGCTTTGGCAGAAGACGGTGCTTTCTGAGTGCCTATCGAGTTTAATGTGTATCTTCAGACAGAGCTGTAGAAGAAGTGGCTCCAGACTGATTTTTACTGACAGAGAGATGCGCTCATGTTCTCATTCAACTCTAAGCAAGACAGCAAATAAGGGCAATTTTATTTGAATGTGTCAAACTTGCTTTAAATAAACGAATCAGCCATACAAGACCCAATGTTGCACTTTAGTCTAAGAAGCAGTAACTGTAAATTACAATCTCATTGCAGTTAAATATCCTGCTTAGGAGCCTATTTTTGTGCCACTGCTGGTCAACTGTAGTAACCTATCCAAGAAGTAATTCTTTGGAACATGTGGCTTCATTCCTGCTTGCAGCCATTTGGTATTTTTGTAGCTAGCCAATCTTTTGCATTTAATGGGCAGGAAGCACACTGCTTTTAAGAAGCAGGAAAGTTTTTTGGTTTGCCAGCTGCCAGTCCTTTACACAACCATTGATCCTCCTAATCCGGCCCCTGTGCCAGCACTTCTAGTCACAAAATTACTGCAGATCTGTGTTATATTTGGTCACAAGCCCCGAGCTCTTTTCGACATGCTACATTAGGTAAAAGGGACTATCAGCATCAATAAACAGCTTTTATGACTCCCCAACAAGCTAAGACATATACTTAACCATGCGTGAACATTCTGTTATGACATTTTACTATGAATAACAGCTGTGTGCGTGATCAATGGCCTTAATTGCCTGTGTGAACACAGTTTGGAACAGTACGTCAATAGACACGCCATAGATTAACACCAGTGCAGCAGTTCATATAAACCAAGCGAAGGGCCAGTCAAAACAAACCAGAAATCACTCCTGAAGAGTGAGAAGCTGTTTGTCCACACAGATTCTTTGTACTCGAGGCCCTGCTCAGCTGTGTATTTACCAAAAATGAACTGAACAACATAGCAAAAAAGTCTCAGTGTGGAATTTGACTGAACATTGTCCCTGACTGATGCAGATTTAACAAGAAACAGAAAATCCAGACGCTTGCCTACAGTGTTTATGATGGCTAACTCAAACCACACCCATCTGTGAAGTTATATTAACAACTACCTCAAATTAATAATGCAGGGAATGACCTGCTAAACCCCCGTGTGTACACATGCATTCCACAATATCTAAACTCGTGGCCATTAACGTCAAATATGAGGCAAAAATATGACGCAAAACTTACATTTCTCACATGGAACATTATGTTTTACAAACAAAGTCATCAACTACTGCAACAGCAGTGAGCAATGGAGATGTGATTGTTGGTGTTCCTGCTGTGTCCTCATGTCTTCTGCCAACAACTCTGCAGAGCACTGACGAAATGCATTTGGTGCAACAAACAAAGCGCTGATCCCTCCGTCTTATGATGATTATTAATGGGATGTACAGACACGGAGGTCACATATTTGTAAATTTTGAGACCATCCACTTTGTGCACTTTTAACCCCTTGGCTCCCTCGTCTAAACACACAGTCCTCTCAGCCTCCAGTAAAACAGTCGTGCTATGTGGGCCTCTAAAATTGTGCAATGGTGAGAATACGATGCATCCCAGAGGAGAGCTAGAGACTGGACAAAAGTCTCGGGGGCCTACTGGAGAAAGAAAGGTATTTGATCCTCTCAGTAAACACATTTCAATAATGTAAGCAACTCTGCCTCTTCATAAAGAGCAGATGCACACACGCTGCAGTGCTTATTTTGCAATTAACTCCGCACACAAGCTGAAAAGTGCCGGAATGTGCTGAGCAAGAAGCTTGGGAATATATTCAAAAAAAATACTTAAGTGCGTCCCTTCCTTTCATTTCATTTACACAAAACTCTCAGCATGTTTGAAAAATCATTACGGTGCAGTTTTCTATTTCAGTGGCTGCGCAGTTAGGGTAATGGCCGTGATTACATCTGTCGAGATGGATTAGTCGGAGAGAGGCCTGGGAGATGGCGATATTCTCTGCTTAGAATAACAGAGGAGGGATACAGTGCGAATCCCAGCAGAAGGGTAACACAAAACTCCACCGAGACGCTGCGAGCTCCTTGCCTCAGCTCCGGCTCCGGCCAAAACTACGCACAGCAGCGCTACACTTGCCACTTCCCAACCAACCCTCACCCCCGCTGTGACCCAACTCCCCTCACAAACCCTCCGTCAGACCAAAGCGGTGCTGAGCCAGGTCCTCAGCTGCAGCCAGGATACAATTACACGCCATTATATATTTTATTAAAAGGGGGGTTGCTGGGGGGATTTAGAGGGATCAAAACACAACAAGAAAGAGTAACTGCCTCATTAAAGATTTACTGGGAAAGGTCAGGCCAATTGACCCCCAACATGCAACCATCTCAACTTTTGTTTTCTCTTCCACGTATTTCAGGGTGTTTGATTCCAGCAAAGGAGCCAACTAAGATTTTAAAAAAAAAACAGAGGAAGAGAGACAGACGGAGTGGTGGAAACAGAGGCAAGGAGTACTGGCATTAAGGACGGAGCAAACAAAAGAGATGCATGAGGTAAAACAGATGCTGGGCGATGAGTGAGCGACGATTTACCACATGACACAAGCGGTTAAGCGTGTATCCATCATCAGCACTGCAGCAGGCAGATACGAGTTTTTGAAACTCTTGAAAAATGAGTAAGCATAATTTAAATGAAAGCAAGTTAAAAGCCATTCAGTTTCTCAGAAAAATGAAAACTGCTCAGAGGCATTTTGCCGTCACACATCATAAAAAGTAGGAGCTTGAAAAGTGCTAATGCCTCTGTATTATTTGTGGCACGTCCAATTATTTCCCAGGCAGAAGCGATTCAAAAGCACAGGTAGGTAAATGTTTTCATTCCTTTTCCGCCTTAAATTGAGTCTCGCTACAGGACCCCGTGTAATGAGAAAATACTGTACTGTACTGTTCTGATGGGATCAACTAGAAAAAGGGCAGAGACCTTTTTCAGCTCCCAAATCTGCAGTTTCAGAGATGTTGATCTGTGTTTGAAGTGCTCACAGCGATTTTGAGAAATCTTCAACATGACTGTAATGTCATGGCATGTCTGCCTCACAGACTGCTCTTCCAGCCGTTCTGTAATTTAGAATAACAGTCACAAAATCCGGGCCTACAAGCGTTCTTTTCTCCGATAATCTCTGTGGGTACTATTCCAAAACCAGTGTGTTTTCAAGTTGAATACAAATATTTAAATAGCTCTTTCCATACATAACTTTATTGTCAATTCCTAAGCTAAAACATCCACCACAAGCTTTGGACAGGGGAAATAAAAAAGATGTGGTTTGGAAAATGAGCCTGCTAATGTGTGCATGTTGGCGAATACGACACGGCGGAGATCAATCAAGCGCTCTGGTCTCTCTCTGTGTGAGTTACACGCTATGAGATGCGATGGCATAGTGAAGTGCAACCAGCTTCCCTGACCGACAACCTGGTCCAAGGCAGCGGAGCCAAGGGAAAACAGCCACGAGATGCAGAGAGATGCCAACATAAGCCTCGACTTCTTACACATCGTGTCAGTCTTTGGCCTACTACAGGATTCCACTGATGAATGCACAGCACCAATCCAAACAAAAAAGACTGAGCTGACCACTGAGTCTAAATGGCAGCTTAGGGAATGCATCAATCAAAAAATATGCGCTTGACTACAAAGATCACATAACAAACTGGTGCGATACTCTGACAATAACTCAAAATTATCACATGCTATTGGAAAATTTAAGGCAGCTGGATAATATTTTGGGAACAGATATACATGAGCTTTAGCGTTTCTAGTATATTATAGCGTTTCATTTGTTTTAAAGCTTCAGTTTTGTTCATGAAAAATCCCCCTCTCATTTGTAAAGGATATCCTCCTGATAGGAGAACATGCAGTACAGAACACACACATACTGTATATGGCCATGTTGGTGCCAAGGGCATTGTTTGTTCTTCATGTACTCCAGAGTCCTGCCCTGTGTCTCTGCAGCAGCTCAATACATCAATTTCCAAACACATGCAAACACTCTCTCTCCCCCCAAAGATGGGGAAGGTAATCTCAAGGATGTGCGTCTGCCCTCTGTCCCCTGTGCCGAGTCTTTCCAGTGTCAATTCCCCTGGTCTTTAATGGCTTGTGCGGCGCCTCAGAGCCAAATCACAAACCCGTGTCCTTTAAAGTACAACAGCAACAGTACAACAAAGTCTCTGGTGGGAAGTGACACCTCTGGATGTGCTGTTTAACCACAACTAAAATGAATGTTCGAGCGGGCCAGACGGTGGTAGGAGTTTTGCTGTTTGCATCATTTATAAGGTGTGCGTTTTCCTGTCAGCTGTGAATCATTATTCCTATGACCTGTGTGTCTCTTTTTCGGTGCTAACCTGTGATCCTCGAGAGCCCCTCTTGTGGTCCCAATCTGAGCGGGGGAGCATCTGTGGGAAACACAAACGGAGACATGTTCAAACCACAGTCCTGCGCATCCTGTTTCTGTTAGCTTCCTATAGCTCCGTAGTGGAGACAGAAAGGAGGAGGAGGAGGAGCGGCGATGCAAAGAAGCGGAGGACGTGTGAGGGGAATGGAAACGCTCATAAATGCAAAAATGGGTTTTGTCTATTTTTTTCCCTTTCCATTAAGCGCAGACGTCTAATGCAATTTCACAGTCAGGTTTGGTTTACTTTAGCTCCTATTCACTGCCTAAGGGGCTGGTGGAGGCTGAGGATTTTTACGCTGTCTAATTACCAGCCACTGTGTCCTCCCACAGGCCTTGTAAATCCGTTTTCCACTTTCTTGGGAGTCACCAGATGCATGCGTGCAGCTCTGTCACTGACTTTTTGGTAAGCACGTTGCAGGAGAGCCAAGTCAACAGTAATCCGCCCCCCCCGTTCCTCTGTTAGGACTTTCTGCCCCAGAACTCAGAAGCCCTGAGAAACCCAGCATGTAGCTGTGACAAATTGCTGCTGCACACACTGAGGCAAGGGGCTCCGTACAAGAGCCAATTTGATAATTCAGGTGCAATTTACTGTGTCAGTGGAGGTCACTGAGTTGTGTCGTGCTGTGAGCGAAAACATTAGGCAACAGTGGGCTTCATCTGCCAGTGCTGTGGGCCTGTCTGGACAGCAGTGTTGTTTGGTGGAGCGTAACTGCTCACAGTTGAAGTTTTACATTTTCTGACCATATTAAATACAGGTATTTGTGTAATGATTGCTGTCTAAGTTTTTGCCTTCTGCACTGGGATTTGATGCTTCTTCTCCAACTCCTATTCACTGGAGATGAACATTTTTTTTTGCTTACAACATTAAATAATAAATGGAAAAAATGGGCCTTATAGAAGAAACTGCATCCTGTGCTCATGTCCTGTATTTTTTAGATGATTCACAGACCCCACTGACAGTAATTGGAAGAGACTATTGCTTCAGTCAAAGTAATTCCAATGAAAAATGTTTAAAAATTAAAAATTGGTATTTTGTATAATTTAGTAAAAACTAACATTCTGATTAACTGTTATGTTTTCAAAATCACTGGTGTTAACAAACATTTAAATTTGTCTTACAGAACAGAATTAAGCTGCAGTCGGGTTACAGTTACTACAGTCTTACGCGTTTCTTTACAACAAAATAATTAAAACTCCATGCGTCATCAATTTAAAAATCCTTGGGTATAATCTGCGAACAGTTTGAAGCATTAAAATCTCAGCTGATTTGCTTCATCTTCAGTGTGTGGGCATATTATGAAGGCCAACATACACAAACAAGTCTCCAGCTGTCACCACATTTCAAGTCAAATGTTGCTATTATATACATTGTCAAATATTGCAGATCCCATTTTTTTTCCTACCTGAAAAAAATGGGATTTTTTCCCCACCGACTTCAACCAGTGAAATAAGGCACAAACAGAAACTTCTCATTTGAATAACCAAAACTGTTCCAAATTTACAACAAACTCATTGCTCAAAGTAAAAATGAGCAGACAGCGAGGGGATAAAAGTTTCCAGGGACCTTTAAAAATCTGCACTGCAAATCAAGTTGGGAGTCACAGCAGGTTGACTTCATGTATTTTTAACTTTGATGACGAAGCTTTTCTTTACACTTTAATCATCACATGTGCCTTTGACATATTTAGCAGGACACACTTTTGACCCCTTGGTTTCCTTGCGGGCTAGTTATTGTATTTCTCGTCCTTTAGTCAAGGTTTCATCAACAATAGGCGCTGCTGCACAAAATGTGGTGACCGTGACAGTAAGCAAACAAGGACATCATAGCAACTTACTGTAAAGCACACCCTTCATAAAAATAAAATTCACTGGGTGTGCTACGGCTTTCCCATAGCTTGACAATAAAACGCAATATGAGAGGGTTTGCCCTTTCTCAACCACCATCTTCATTCTCTCAGACTGTATTTTTTCGACTTAGCACACAAGCAGGGAAAGCTAGGACTGTCAGCAAAAACCTCCATCAAACGTCAGCAGCTTCTCATGCACCACAATAACGCTACAATTGTAGGTAGAAAAGGGAGTCGATGGAGCAATCAGATGAGTAACAGACAAACATGTGAGATTTAATCCACTGTAAATGACAGTCTCAGCCAGTCAGTGCTGTTTGTCTCATTCTTTACTGCTCTGACGACAGCGCTTTGGTTTTCCAGTGCAGGAACTGGCAGCAGCCCCTCTACCGTCGCGACAGTCCTGCTCCATTAGAAGGTCCTCGTATCAGTGAGGCTCTCCAGGCACACACATAAACAGCCTTTTGGTCTGACCATCTTATATAACTGAACCTTTCATCTCCCTGCTCTGAGAGCCGGAGCCAGACTACACAGAAGTCTACATGTGCCTTTTGATGTGCCAAAACAAAAAAAAAAAACCACACCACACAATGTTGAAAATAAGCATAAAATTTGAGCAGCGCAGATAACCTCTTGCACGGACTGACTTTACAGAACATAATAAAGGTCATTTTCTCTGAAACTCTTGAGAAGTTTGAAAATTAGATCAAGAAAAACAAATGGATGAGGTTTGTCTGGTGCCACTGGGTTTTTTGTAATCAGTAGTGGAAAATCACAAAGCAAAATGTTGTCATTTGAAATTTCCAACCACCACTGTTGGAATAAACAACAGACTAGCATCATCTGTTTTTCACGAAAAGAAAAGCAACAGTATTGGACCTGAAAAGAAAAAAAAAACAAAACAGCAGAACAAAACAATAACACACCACACAGCCCAAAAATATGTGTATGTCACTGTAGAATAAATACAGAACAAACTATACGTCTTCTGCTGGAGACAGCTAATCCTCTACAAGCTATATTGATCAAAACAAGAGAAACAAAAAGTCTTGTCCGTGCTTTATTACCTTGTTTTCCTCCGGGAAGACAGAGAAGAGCAGTCTAAGATTATACTTAAAACATAAGACAGGTCATTGCCAATATTATGTCTGAAGAGGTAAAACCACACATGAATGATTTCTTAGATATCTCCTGGTTTTTCATGGACACCCTCCAGGCAGTATAACACAGCTGAAGCAGTAAAACTTCCAAATGGATTTGTTTTTGTCCTAAAGCTCCAGTGCACCTACTGGGAAAAATAACAACTTGGTAGAAGTTATGCCCTTTGTTTCACCCTCTGCTAGATTCATTATGCCGCCCCATAACTTACAATAAGCCAGATCTAGTCGCAGCTTTCCATCGCTTCATACTCACAATATATAAGCAGCTGAAACGAAAAGAGAATAAAGACACTTAGTGTCTTTGAAAATGAAAGTATGTCTTTCGATCATCGCGCTCGAGCCACCAGAGTAACACGACACACTCGCTGAGCTCTCAGGCCTGTTTATGAGACTGTGGTCCATTGTGACGACATTCTGGAGATTTATTGTGCCTCCATTATTCAAGAGTGATGCTCTCAAGAAACGAACAACACAAAGAAGTGAGAGCAATTTAGTTCAGCTGCATGTTAACAGAAGATGCAGGCCGCCGGAGGGTCTTTTTGCAAAATAAATTGGAAATGAGCAACAGTAAAATCACGCCGAGCTTAAGCACCCCTTCATCGTAGAATGTTCACCATTTGCTGTGTTCCAAATGTGTCAGTGTGATTTTTTTCCCAACTGGATGTTATTTAACACTGATAATGTAGTTTTTTCATGCAAACATAATAATTCTGGCATTGTGAAGATGTAAGCTTCGTGTTTATTTGGTTTTTAAGAAGGTTGTTTCAATTTGCATGTGTGCTACTCACACTTGGAAATTTTTGTCAGTGCATATATATGTATGTATATGCACAGCCTAATGTGACTCTACTATGTGATCACATCAGGTTCTTTGGTTCAGTGCCACGTGCAAAAGGGTTAGCTCAAGTTTAACATATAAATAGGTGACAAATTGAAGAAAGAAACAACATAACGTGTCTGACTAAAGTGTTGGACCGCCATGTCCTGCCAGAACAGCTTCAGTGCACCCTGGCATTGAATCAACACGTCTCTCTGGGCTCTACTAGAGGGATGAACACCATTCTTCTAAAAAAACCTTCTCTCATTTGTTTTGATGTTGGTGGTGCATATGACCATCCAAAATCATGTATGTGTTAGATCGTGCTGAGACATGGTGACTGTGAAGGTGATAACAGATGATTCACATTGTTTTCATCCTCATGAAGCCATTCAGCGACCTCTTGTCCCCTATGGTGGGCTTGTTATCCTGGAAGAAACCGCTCTTAGGAGGATAGAAATGTCTCATTACAGAATACATGTGATCACTCAGAACAATTTGGTATTGTTTTGCAGCAATTATTTCCTCTAAGAGGACAAGTGGAGTCAAATCATGGCAGGAAGATGTCCCCAACAGTACAACAGAGGGGCTCAATGGTTTAGGTTTTTCCTTTAATTTGTCACCTGTTTGTAGGCTAATCCAGAGGATGGGCTGGTTAGTAAATACACTTTCAGCCTGTTTTCATTTCACAAAACACAGTGACACATCAAGACAGAAACAGAAAAAATGAAAAGAGGCTACTCCAGGAAGTTAGATTACAGTCTGTGTGGTGAAGACCAGAACGACATGAAGATAAAACTTAAATCTGCAGCCAAAGTCAGATGGTGTAGATACTTTTTTCAACTTGCGCAGTCATGGAAAGAAATAAATGATATTACTAATGGTGTTGTCCCATCAATTCAAACCATTTTTGTTTTATTTCTGTATTATCTTGGTTTATATTTGGCCAATCAAACTGTGGAATGTGACACAACAGGATTAGCACCATAAAATAAGATGCTACTTTTTTCTATAAAAAATAATAATACAAATAATCAGAATCTTCCTAGCTAGACAGGCGTGATAGGCTGCTACAATCTGATATTTCCCTAATAAACTAATACACAGTCTAACTGACCAGTTTTCTGCCTGCACTATTGAAGTGGTTAGTTTGTAGCAGCCTGCTGCAATTTGCATGTGATCTAATAAAGGTAAACACAGTGGAAGGTCGTGTGTAATGGCACTAGGCTCTGGTGATGCAGTTGTCAGCGGACAGGAAGCAGAGTGATCAACATGTGTGTGCTTCAGATGGCTGCAGAGATTTAATGAACTGACAGAGCTTCATAACAGCTGTGGACAACAGCCGGCACTGTTCGAGTAACTTCTAGTAATTTATAGATCAGTGCATTGATTTACTGACGGTCCTGCTTCGAAAAAAGGAAAAATTCATTAATAATACATCTATCGGAAGAATAGCTATTTAATATTATTCATCGCATCACTTTAAACATTTTTTTTCATGGTTTCTGGAGATTTGCCATTAGTATTTATTTTACTCTTCTTGGTTAAACAGCAGCACCAGAAAAAGGGCAAGTTGCCAAGGCAAAGTCTAAGACACATTTTCCACCAAAATACTACCAGCTTGCTTTGCACTGAGCATTTCAATGAATCTGCCATCTGTCTGTCTCTCTTCCCAAAGGTGCGTCGTGCGCTCTGCACTTGGCACCAAAACACCGCACAGATGCACAAAGAGAATGTGAAGGTCAGGTGATTACTGTCGCTGCATTGCTTGCCCTGGCCGTTTCTCAGTCGTGAAAATGGAGCCCCAAATGTACAAATGTAGCGTCTTGACTCGCCAAGCTGACAAATCTTTGTATTAACTTCAACTAGCTTAATAGGAGGGTATTTTTGTTATGGAAACAATCACTTATTGATAAAAAAAAAGACTGGATATGACTAAAGTGTCAACTAAAAAACCGTCTTAATTTAAAACCAGCCACTTTCTAATTAGCTAAAAAAAAAAAAAGAAGAGCCTATTCAAAAATAGTTTTGATTGTGTTCTTTATATTAAGTTGAGATAATCATTACAGATATTTCTTTTTTGGCAATATATCAAATTTTATATGGAAAATAACAAACTGTATCTGTGTTCCGAGAAGTCACTTTCAACTAAATTACCCATTACAAAAACACCTCTCAAAGGAGTGTGTTAATTCCAGATCACATGACCTGCTACACATGATGTCATTTCCTCCTGAAGAAATGACTGACAAGACTCCAAGGCTTTCTTAGTTATTTAAAAATAAAGTACTGTGTGAGTCAAGTGTGGATTTATTGCACGACAACAGGTTTACTACAATATCTTTAGAAATAACTTTCAATTTCAATTTTACTCAATTGTATAAATAATATTTAGAAGAATCTTTGTCTAAAAATGCCATGTGGTGTTTGGTTATATGCGGCCATGTTGATTTTTGGCTTGACAACTGCAAAAATGTCAACTATGATGCCTGTCAACTATGTTACAAGAAGTCTTGCAATTATATATTGCCCCAGGAGTTTGCTTAGAAAGATTTGTACCCATCCATGTTAATAATAAGAAGGATTCTTAAAAGTATACAATATGTCAGGCAGACAAAGAAAGTCACAGTCACCATTTGCCAACACCCTTTGTAACTGAGCTGCACTCTCATGACTCAAAATAGCACCAGCCAAGGAAACTCCCAGCCTTCCTCTCACCTCCAGTGTTAAGAGGGCAGCAGTGTGGATGCCAACATGCAACCATGCCCTGCCCACCACCATGGCAAGCTGCCGTGCTTCTGAGGTGCTGGGCAAACACCATGGTGTCAAAGCACAAATAAACTATTGGAATATGCTTGTTGTTTGACTTGTTCCCGCCAATATACAGTTGAGAACCACTTCTCAGAGGGTGTGAAGTGTTGGAGTTACAGCAGCAGCACCCACAGCTCAAAGCTCCACTTTCACAGCGATCAACCTGACATCGCACAGTAAATCCAGACCCATTGTCGTCAACTCACTATGGGCGACTTTTCTAAATTTGCAGGGAAGCGAACCGGAAACTGCTTCATCCTAATAAAGCCTAGCGCAATAACTGCAAGCAGCGTTTCTTAATCATTCATTCATGATCAGCCCTTCATTTGTCTCTTCCTCCCCCCTTTTCTCTCTCATCCTATTTTATCCCTCATTACTGGCTTCATATGAATGAAGTTGATGTGTGTCTGTTTGGATCTTCAGTGGCTGTGTTAGCTTGTTAGTGAACTGGATTTACTGGGATGCAAAGTCAGTGTCCGCTGAGGACACGGTTATAAGAAGTGCCAACTAGAGATCACCCTGTTGGAGACGAGGGAAGGTGGAAAAGAGCTGTGTGCTGATCTTTCAGGATGGTCGGGTTAATTAAGGCAGCATTGAAGGGCCAGGAGATCAGTCTGTAGGATTTCCAATGAGCTTGACCCAAGGGTTTTATGAACCACCTCTCTGTCCAATTAAACTCACTACGCTCTCACTTAAAGTTGGGTCTGCAAAGTCATGAATTCACACATATACCTACTTACATAAGTGCGCGCGCACACACACACACACACACACACACACACACACACACACACACACACACACACACACACACACACACACACACACACACACACACACACTGCCTCGAGGTCTCTGAATATTTTCTTACTTTATTCCTCCTTTGTTCTTTTATCACTGCTCTCTGTCAAAGATATTCTGACGTCTGTAGTGTTTGACTCAGACATCCCTGCACTCACTTTCACTTCAGCCGACACAAAGAAAGTAGGTCAGGTTCTACTGAGTCTCGCTATGTGAAGGCTTCTTAAATGACAGCGGCTTAGATGTGAGGACACCATCAAGACAACAATCAAAGGTGTTTGTGTTCACTTTCATGGCCGTTAGAACCACAGTAAGCTCTAGATTGTTCATCACACCGTTGATGATGAGATGTAATCTTGTTTTGCACCTGCAGGTGGAGGTATTCTCATGATTAGTGTCGTGTAGCTGTTTTCTCTTTGGAGCCACTTTGGAAAACACTTTGTTTGCTTTTATTTAGGAAGAATTTTGTAAAAATTTTGTGTATATACAGAATGACACGGTTAGATTATGATATATAATAATAAAAAATGGTACTGAATAATGGAATCATGTGGAATAAAGGACATATTTTTGGGAAAACTAATATAGTATCATTCTTAGCATGAATTGTACTATCTTCATTCATTTCTTTCTAAACCCTGAATGCAGGAAGCTGTGATATTAGAAGCTTTTGGTCTACCTGGTGCCTTTTAGCTTATTCCTTCCTCTGACGTGTAGACAGATACAGGCTATGCGAGTAGCATAAATTAGCTTATGTTACTTTCTTTATATCTGTCAGCCTTTCTAAATTTAGCATATGGATTACAGAAACAGCCCGTGCAAGTGATGGAAATTTGCAAGACCCATGCAAATCTAGGGAGTTATCCGCATGATTAACGATACATAATTTTATGGAAATGAGAATTAGATTTATTAATATTCTATCTATAATGCACTTGCACTCCTATTCTTTGCATGTTCTGCTCTATTACCTTTTCATCTAATAAACTACCATCTTACTCTAAATTTAAATTGAATTTAATTAAACACAAGTTGATATGAGAAGGACAGCCGATATTAAAGGATTAACTTGCATGTGTACAGCTCTATGGCTAAGCTGCAAAATGTGCAAAGATAGACACAAATTTGTGACCCAAACTGTGCGGCTCCTCGTCCAGGTGATTTCATAAGCTCCGCCCCACCTTCTCCTCTGCTCCATCCATCCCCAGTGTAGCTGCCAGCGGAGGACACTTATAAATCCTTCTCTGCCTGCCGGCCTGCCTGCTCAGGGGAGAGTATGGAAAGTCATTCCTATTCATGCTGGCTAATGTTTTACAGGTTTTACCGTGGGGGTAAGTCATCGTGGGTCATTTGCGTCATCGCTAAAGGGAAGGGAACGTTTGAGGTGGGCTGCCAAGGACAGGGGGAGGGGGCTGAGTGCGGGGAATGAGGAACACACCCGTGCGTCTGCAAAGATTAGCGCATGTACACCTCTCTGTCTCATGCAGCGGCTTGCAAAGCACACTTAATGAAGAAAATCACACTTGTCTGAGCATTAAAAGTGCTCACGTGCACAAATATGATCCCGTGACATCTTTCTCACAGTAGCTCTGCATCTGCACTCCGGCTTCTGTTTAGCCCTCCGCTGCTCTTCACACATTCTTACTCACACTCTTCTAATTTCTGAAGTGTGACTAATGGGATTTATCATCTTTACGTTTCCAGGGAGAGACTTAGCCTGATCCTAGAAGAAGAAGAGAAAGAAGAGTCCCTACCAGAGATAGATCTGTCATTCTCCCAGGGCGGAAGCACAGGCCACAAGGAAGCCATGGCCCAGAGAAAACCTCAATGGGAGTACTCCAAATTCTGACCTCAAAAATGATGAAACACGACGGCAGGAAATGTGTCACTGACAAAATCTCTTCATGAAAGCCTGCAGTGAGAGTATAAAATATTTTAAAAGCCTCATCCATGTGATTCAAAAGGACATCCCTTCATTTTTCTGGTGATATTATTTGTCCACACACAGTTCTAGCTGGGTGAACAAGAGGCGATCTGGCTGGGTAAACCTGGCAGCCCATCTCAAAACAGCATGCCAAAGCCATTAGTGTATAATGGTACAGTCAGGATTACTGCTGGGGCCTGGAGAGCTGAGAAGGGAACACAGCACTCACTTGTTTGTTTGTTTTACAAGCCTCTGCTCTGTTCAGTCTGTAAGGTGCCAATGGGCTTTGTGTGGTTTAATTCCCAGTCAACTCAAACTGTACAGTGCGTCAACAATGGTAGCCACTCTCTGGCTGCAGCACATTCGTTTCGAAGAGTCATGTACAAATAAATCAGTAATGACACTGCAATTCATTTAATAAACCCGAGCTAACTTTTCCTCCTCTGAAATAAAGATTAAGTTAGTGCTGTGAGTCAATGCTCAGCAGATTTCCCTAAAAGTGACTGCTCCTGTGTGTTCACTGGCTAATTACATAAGAGAACAATAAAATTCTATCTTATATGCTTCTCATGTGTACATGGCCTGGTTTTGTGCTCATCAAAAAAAGACTGCATTGAGATAAAACAGCATTTCCTCATTATCCATCAACTTAATGACTGAGCCCACTGGCCTCCTTCGGCAACACTGGTTTTCCAGCTGATCTTTCATTACATAATGGAAATGGTAGCATTGATTTATGCCTTCTTATAGACTTTCTGTGGCATTTATGAATTACATTATGACAGGCCAGATGGTTAGGAATGCAGACAGATAGAAAGGGTTAACACACACTACATTTTCCAAATTTTGTTGCTCATTGGTGCCATTTAAGCTACGAAAAATGTGCAGTTTAGTGCACAGTGCAGGTCTTAGACAACAACCGGATTGGGTGTTACAGTTCCACTGTAAAATGTTTTTATGAAGCCATAAGTCTGACTGGGACAGCGGGCAATATTTCTTTTGGAAAACGAGATGTGCGTCAAGCAGGATTTTCAAAGGTAATGAACAGTTGAATAACAAAACAATTCAAACCTGACTTTTGCGTGAAAACCAAGGAAAACACACTAAACGTTTGAATAGTGTTAATTTTGTCTAAATAATGAACTCTTTGAAATTACACTGTACTGGCCTGAGGATCCAACTTCAGCTTTGCTGTAAGATAACTCAGGGGCTGCAGAATGAGAATCGGAGAGCAGAGCTCAGTCAAAGGCAACATTATGAAAGCAGTATGCGGGCATTTGTGCATGCATGCAACTTCCAGTGCATACATTATTTCATCTTTTATTCACAGCCCTGACTCAGCAAGGTCTGTGTTCTGTGTTTTGTGTGTGCTCATCAGAGAGAGACCACACACACTCACACACACAGACACACACACACATCTACCCTACTATTTCAGCATTTACTGTCCCATCAAGATTCCCACAGGACTCCAGTAAACAAACAGACAGCAATTGCCCGTTCAAGCACATGCCTTTAAATCACATCCCTACGTCCTTTATAAATCACTGATGTACAAACATAAACGTGCAGTCAGGACAGCACCTATGCACTGACTGATGGTGCTCAAAGCATGTGTGTACGTGCACGAAAGTGTGTGAATGCCAGCTTCCAATAAACAGCATGTGTATAAGTGTGGGGGCATAAATCTCTGCTTCCTCTTTTTTGCAGGTGGAAGGATTTAAATTACAGAGCCTGCTCCCTTGGAAGAGGCTCATGGGCAAGTTTTACACCATTAGCTTGAAAACGGCTAACTTTGTCTGTGAAATTCCCAGAAGCAGCATTCTCCATGTTGTGGGGTGAAGGGTTCTGTGGCTACGGGGGTGGGGGGGTGGGGGTGGGGGTGCGGGGTGGATGGCCTTCCCTCGTGCACTCTGGTGGACTTCTCTCTATGAGACACAATATGGAGTTTTTAAGAAAGGGCCATCATGCTAACGGGGACAAGATATAGGAAATACCAGTTGTCCTCTGGGGAAATAAGCTGTAAGCTCCATGACTGACACAAAGCCATCTTCTTCAATCACACCCTCACTGAGACACGCTGAGGCTTAGCGAGCAATAAACAAAATATACTACCTTAAAGCTCTCTGTCTCACTCGACAAAATGATATATGACGTGATAATAGCCAAAGACTGTGTAGTAATAATACGTTGTCACTGTGTCGTTCAGGAGTTATGCTTCTGGCAAATATGTATGGTCTGAGTAGAGCTCAGCTGAAAAGTGACAACAGCTCTCTGACGGGACCACCCAGCCCGATTGTTCACAGGCCCGTTGCCAAGGCATGTTTTTGTAAACTATGACACTGTAAGTGAACACGTGGTTTAATGTGTTTAGAATGTGTGTGTGTGTAAGTCAGAAGTATTTAGATATTTTACTTGCGGAAAAGTAGCAATAAAGACGGCCAAAACATGGCTTCCTATGTGACACACCTAAGGCGAAAAAGTTCTCTGCGTGCAGCAAGGGCTTTCCGTATCATTTTCCTTCTTAAGAACTGGTTTATGGTTCGAACATGTATGGCTGAATTACACCAATATTGCAAGTAGAGTCATTTTAGATTGCTTGCAAAGTCATAGGTGAGTGAATAGTGTTGAGGTGGGTGTAGAAAGTGGCAGGGCTTTTATAGATTGAGTTATTTTCTGAAAAAAAACCCCAATAACTTTGAAATACTTCATCTTAATCCAAAAAAAGTTAGATTGTGAGGAATCAATCCATGACCAGAGGGGTAGTTTAATTACAATCATTTTTTGCCACGCGGTTGCAAAAAAAGTCTGTAAACACAACATGACATATTACCAACCTATAGTTACTATACATTATATACAAACTATGAATACTAATATTCCAGTACTGTCCAATTAAATTCTGCTTTTTTCTCATTTTTGTTCTCCACCAATCTCTGGGTAAAACTCTCTGTTGATAATCAGCTAAATGTTCCTGTCAGTTTGTTGTCATTGCGGCAGGCAGCTTACACTGGGGTTTCTGAGCTGCTGTCTCTGGACAATAGAAAAAACAAAGCATTTAACAGCAGGTAATAATCCTCTGCATGTTCTTCACTACAGTATTGACTAGGCCTGAATAAAGTAAAAGAATGTTCTTTTTCTAACATTTCTGAAGTTCAACTTTTGCTGCAATGCAATGCAGCTTCATCCTACAAGGTGGATAACAAGGTGATGCATTTCCAGAGTTGTTAAATTCAGTTTTATACTATCATATCAACTTGTTTACTTTTCGGTTTACTTCTTCAGATTCAATAATGTGTACACCCTGAAGCTACAAACTCCCTTCAACTCAGAACCTTACAGTGTTTTAATGCAACTGTATCAAAAGGTTCTTAATAGTTATCTCCATCAGTGTACAGCTGTATTTATTTTATGGAATATTATTGTAATGAAATATTATTATTATATTTTAATGTGCATTTTAATATAAGTTTCATCCGCTTGTGACTTGAAACAATTTTCATCTTGTTTGTGGCTGGTGTAATTGAGCAAAAGGTGCAATATTTCCCCTTGAAATGCTGAATACAAAGCATAAAGCTGTAAAAAAAAAAAAAAAAAAAAAAAAAAGGAAAAATAGAAGTTGAATATACTTAGAATAGTTAAATTCCACAACTAGTGCAGAGTGACCTTGAATGGATGCTTGTTTGTTCGAGCAACATGTTTGTTTATAACAGGGCACCAGCTCTTTTGTGTGGTTACACTGCATGTCTGTCAGTTTACCCATGTGTAGGTGTACAGTAAATGCAGTATATCCCCATATGCATGGTGTGCATGGATCAATTTTCATGTCATATGTGAATGTGTAATAGTGTGCGCGCATCCATGTGTGTTTCGGATCTGGAACAGAATTAAGGTGGACCACAGCTAGGAAAACACTGGTAAAAATCTTTGTTAGTATGCAGTTTAAACATGGAAAGAATCCTAGTAAAAATACACAAAACATTTGTTTCTTTTTACACACTCAACAACATGGAGCTTCTGGATACTCTCGATTGGAGCTACTGGTGCCACCCACACACACACCAGGCCAAACGGCTACTTGTGTTTACCTAGCCATGTGACTGAAGCGATAGTACATCCAGTGACGTCAGCTCACATTCCACACATTCATCTGTCTCAGTTCTCACTGATACTGTCTCAGAACAGAGGGAGCAGAGATCATACATTATAAAAGTCGCAATCATTCACCGGGCCTGCGTTAGCTATATTTATCTTATCCTAATAAAATAAATAAGCACTACTCTGTATTTGCCATCTGTTTTCATAAGCAGTAGTGCGCTCAAGAGCATCCATCGCCTGAAATAGTCTTCCTGTTCCACTTAAAACATGCAGTCCATAAATAATTGCAAAACTGCTGTCAAGAGATGGATACATGGAACAAACAACTCACTATATAAAAATGCATGAATACTTCAATTTTCCACTACAATATGTTTTGTTTAGTGCTTTTGCTCAATGTGTTGTCTGCCTATTGTTACATTAATGTAATTTTCTATCTTATATTACAGAAGAAAAGAGTAGTGATGGGGATATTACAATATAACATGTGAATGATAATGAACAGTATGTGGAATAACCATTAAAATCGATACCACCAGTACATGATTAAGTTATCACTTGCTTAGATTAATTTATGCAGTGAACAGGTACAATTAACTAGTTTCTGTGAAAGTGTGTGGAGCAAAGAGGATATGAAACTCTTTTTGCTATAGCTGTTCGCTACTTAGCGGGCAACATGACTGATATAATAAAAAACATATTTGAGGTTGCTTTGGTACTTCAGTATTTTTGAAGCTTTAATTGCTCAATGTGGAAGGAGTGATCAAAAAGTTCAGATAACATTCCTGAGTGCAGCACAGTCTCATGCATTTGTAGTTTCACCATGGAGCTGCAGCAGCAGCACTGTGCATGAAGTCTGCCAGGATCTTTGTCAGCAGTGTCAGGATAACCCGACCTTCATGCCAAGGATCATCACTAGTGACAAGAGGGCAGTTATGGCCCAAAGTAGTTTTCACAGTAAGAGAGCTTACAGCATTCAAGACCAAAGAAGGTGCATAAGATTAGGAGACTACATAGATCATGCTAATTTACAGGGTTGTGCACTGCGAATTTTACTCCTAGAGTCAGAGGGTTAAGACCAAGTTCTACTGTAACGTCCTGAAAATGCAAACAATCGTATCTGTAGTGTGATGGCCGCTGGGTCCTCCAACACACCAACACTCCCGCTGACATAGTCTTAAAGCGTGTTTTTTGGCCGCATAAACACACTCGTCGCTCCAGACCCACCTTACATGCCAGATTTGGCTCACTGTGACTCCTTCCTTTCCCCTAAAATAAAATGTAAGTTTAAGGTTTGCCATTTTGGCACAGTGGAGGAGATCCAGTGCACATTTCAGATAATGCTTGACATGCTTACAGAGTGCGATTTCCAAGCATCGTTGCAAGCATGGCAGGAGCATAACTGCATTTTTGAAGGTGATATCGACTAAATGTAAACCAGGTATGACTTTATCTTTTCATAGGCAAAATAACAATATGTAGCATTACAAGATTAAATAGTTACAGACGGCCATTAACTTGCAGCATAGTGTTCCATAATGAATACTTTGCACGTTGAGAAAAAGTACATTACATCTCAGCACTACATACTTGCAAAAGCAAGTATGGCTTCAGAAAAAAGCAGTGCCAATACCACAGATTTGAAGGAAAATGATGACACTGAATATATTAGCATTTTTACATTTTCCCACAGTTTCTGGTCTTACAATATAAAATCCAACTGTAGCAATTAAAGCCTAAACTCTCTTGTAACTTGCTTATTGTATGGGGAAAAGACTGTGGTCATTATATAATATGAAAAAACCAACAGTGAGTTGAACATTACAGACGTTTTATGAACATTTACCCAAAAACAACTTTATTCAACCCATGTCCACACATGAGGCATGTGAACAAAATCTAAGCAGCAACTATGCTTCCTTTAAGACATGAATGGGATAAATTTGCAACATCTAATTGTAGTTTCTTTGTCAAGGTTTGATCATAAACATGAACTTATTAGGAAAAAAGTCAAATTTTCCTGCTTCACAAAATGGTAGTGACATTAATGAAATCAACCGAAACTCTCACAACAGAGAAAGTTTAAGACAACAAGACTCTTACAGGGCTTCTGAATTCTTAGCCTATCCTAAAAAGTCCACTCTGCTGCACAGCTGAGGAAACAATTTGCTGAGACCTTTGCCTCTCACATTCTGCTCCCCACGCCATGTTCTAAAGACACCACAGAACAGCGGCCTCACACTACTACCGTCTAAAAAAGCAGAGAAAACATTGTGAGGAAATGTGATGGGGACTGCGTTTAACCTCACTCAGTCATTGCATTGTCCAAAAGCTCATTTGTTATTCTCGTAATTGGCCAATCAGTAATCGTGGCAGGATAATTTATCAAACAATGAAAAGAAAGATTAGCTCTAGTTTTAAGATCGTGTTCAGCAGAGGTTCACATCCCGTATAAGTCCAACAAAGTGGGTCTGTAGCCTGAAGCTAGTGTGACTTCTCATCTGTAATTGCTTTAATTGCACTTTCCATAGACCATGTAAAAGCAGAAAAAAATAATGTCTGCTGCAGCTCTGAATAAATGACGACCATTGTGAAAACAATCCTGGCTCGAAAAATGCCCAATTGGAAAGGATAATCCACTATAATGGGAAGTAGTTCAATTAATTAGGCAGGTAGACTAGAAGAGAGGTATCATAAAACTGAGCCATAAACAGCTACAACTGCACAGTTGATAAGGCTGTACTGTGTAGGACTTGTAAATACAAAATGGCCACCCTGGAGTTAAAAACTGTGGAAATTTGGGCAAATGTTCATATTTTTTTCCCCATCTGAAAAATCTGCATGTTTATTATCTGCATGTGCGCACTAATCTAATGGAAAACAGACTCAAAATAAATTACTTCTCCCCATATAACCTGATTAGTACAGCTGCACCAGCCTGAACCAAATGGATCTGGTGCAGATAGACAGCTGGGTTTAAAAAAAAAAGGGGGGGGGGGGGGGGGGGATCAGAGCGCAGAGCTCAGATCTGTCCGTCTCTGTCGCTGCCACACCGTAAATCCTC
This sequence comes from Acanthochromis polyacanthus, assembly GCF_021347895.1. Classification (NCBI taxonomy): domain Eukaryota; kingdom Metazoa; phylum Chordata; class Actinopteri; family Pomacentridae; genus Acanthochromis; species Acanthochromis polyacanthus. The sequence goes on along the minus strand of NC_067120.1, from coordinate 14,994,354 downwards.
CAAGACAAGAATCGAGAAAGAATCCGCAGACAGACCTGCGTCCAAAACTAAAACATTCACTGGTAGCAATTGCAGCATTAAAGAACTAATCACAGCTAGAATAATGAGCTGTCAGAAGTGAAATGACTCCTGCCAGGTTGAAGAGAGATTGTTTTAGTAGAGCAGTGCTTTTACCATGTGTCACAGTCTGATTCCAACTGGTAGATTAACAATGATGGACAGAGAAACTGTAGATATACTTCTGCCACTGTTATATTTGTTCGTTAGATTAATCTTCAGCTGAAATTAAATGTAAAGTGTCGATTTATGAGCTTAAGAGAATGTAGCAGACAGTCTAGCTATATCGCCTTGTTTCCAGATTTTGTGCAAATCTAATCATCTCCTTCATGCTAAACTCTATGCAAAGAATCAGATACCTGTTTTCTCAAAATGTTGAACTATTTCCTTGGTTTTGGTGTTTTTTCCTCTTGCCAAACATTTTTACAGCGACCGCTTTGCAGTGAGTAAATCCACCGCAGCTGACTCTAATGCTCACCTTGTCCTTGTCCTTCACTGGGTTCGATCACTCTGCTGAGCTGGCAGTGCCACGGTAAAACTGTGGGGCGACCAGAGGACCTGCATTGGCAGAACGGGCCCTGCCTCAGGCAATTACGCCCTCAACTGTGGCTCATCGGTTTATGGTTCGATAGCGCTTCCAGGGTCCCAGGTCAAAACTCCAATCACATGCAACAATACACTAATGGGTACGGCTCTGTCCGTCCCTGGGCCTCTGAAAGTCAAGGCCAAGTCAGCCAGAAACCCAGTCGTGACTTCAGCCTGACGAGCGAGGCAGTTTTTTTTTTTTTACGGCTGTCATCTGGTGGGGCTGACTCTGGCAACCCGCACAGAATCACACACACTCATGAACTACCCCTTGTGGTTCCTCTGTCTGCCTCTTTTTCCTCCCTCTACATATCCACAGAGAAACTTCACACTTGTGCACCTGTATGGTTTCTGTACACTGCAGTCTAATTAATGGGAAAAAGACAACGACCGCCTGTGTGATTAGCGAGGGGCACAAAGTCCATTTCAGCAGTCCAGCTCACAGCCAAACCGTGTCACGGAGACAGTCAGTTATTCTGATCACACTCCTGACTGGATGAGCGATGGATTCACATGACAGAGAGCCAGATCACAGCTGGAAAGAGAAGTCCAATGAAGCAATACCCCTTATGTGAACAGCAATACACCACTTTCAATAGGGGAAGGATATGGGTTGGAAATTGGCAGTGTAATGCTTTCATCCCCGGCCTCTGTAAGCACTGACAACAGACAAAACACAGAGCCATTAACGGCTTCACTGTGTGAGTGTTTGGCTAGCCAGACAGACCGGCTGCTGCTAGCTAGAGGTTGAGACTGCTCTGATTATTGACATTTTGATGGTTTTCAGGTTCAGAAAAAGTCCAACTTTGTGCAACTCTTGATAGATTTTGGCTTCTGCAGCACTTTGAATTCCACATATAATATACTGGTTATCAGAGCGGCGCATCCAGTTGAATCTGACTAATGTGAACCTGATTACAAATTAATCAAGAGAGCATAATTAGACAACAGCTCATTTTTCATGAAACTCTTTTTCAGTTCAGCTATAAACTGAAAATGAACTTGCTTTATTGTACTGTGGATGGCTGGAAATGTGTTACTTATGTAGGAACGAATTCACAAGGGAGTATGTTTCCTTTTCATCCGAGCCTGTCCCCTCACCAGAGCGAGGAAAGAAAAAGGAAAAGGTGAAACTGTAATGAGGAAGAGCCTGTAGAAAAGAGAGGGGTCTGTCGTTCAGAGGAATTCAACAGTGCATGAAAGGCAGGGGAGAAAAATGAATACATCTGGCGTGGAAATAGGAGAGGTGGTTTGTTCGGCATTACAGAGTTTGGAGACCAGAAGAAAGGAGAGGGGGGAAGGCAGAGGACAGAGAGTGAAATGGGGGCTAATCATGAAAGAGACGGAGCTGGGAGGCAAGAGGAGACAGGGGATGACTAAAATAGGGACGGCTCAGAGGGGGACGCGAAAAGATGGAGATGAAATGAGGAAAAAAAAGAAGAAGCAGAAGGTAAAAGAGAGCAAAGTCCGTGACGCTAATCATACAAGCACATTGTGAAACTATAGATTAGGGGGAGGTGATTTTAGCTCGAGGAGTAATGTCTCCATCCCGAGCCGGAGCTTTGAAAGCTCCAGGACGAGATGTGGGGGAAAGAAAAAAAAAATGAACGCACCTCCCCAGAGTGGGGAGCACTGTGTTACCATGGAAACAGCCCTGACGTCAGAGCACGCATTATGTGATTACTCATAGAGTCTGTTGAGGAGCGGGCCAATAAAACAGGGACCATTACTCACACACAGGGAGATGGCCGGAGCTCAGGTTACACACATACTTCTATATGCACACACACATACACTAGGCACACACACACACACACACACACACAAAAAGTATATAGAGACACACATGTACACACGGTGCCAGCTCATTCTGGCAGCTCCATCTTAAATAAAAAGCAGACTGATGATACATTGTATGAACATTTTTACAATCCAGACTCAGTAAAATCGTCAGAATTTTATAAGGACTCCTGATTTGGAATGGAAAACATGCAAATTCATAGTTTACTTCATGGCCTCAGTGCTGAGGAATGAGGCAATAACCTGAACATTTATTGCTCGGTGCTAAAACCCTCGACACAAGCGTCCACTCGGTGACCAGAAATCTGCCTCTCACACCCGAGCAGGAAGAGCACAAACACTACCTCATCAGCACAACCACAACCACGGTATCACTGACACAATCTGCATGTTCTGCATTCCACATACTCTGACCCACGTCTGAGTCAGTCCATCAAACATGGACGCCGACATGTACACAATTGTGCGCCACAACACACACGCTCGCATGCACATTTCCTCTCGCCATCTCCCACACATTCTCCACTGGGAGTTAAAACACTGTTAGGGCTGATAAGGATCCAGGCAAACAGTGTGGATAAACAGTCACTCTGGTAATTAAGAACCACTGGCCTATCAGAGGAGAGTATGCGCAGACAAACATGTGATCCAGACTCCATTACTGAGGCCCCGCACATTCCCACCACGGAGACCATTAGGTGAGTCCAGACAGTCGGGGAGAGTTACCATGACTCAAAACTACAGACAGGGAGCTCCACCTCTTCTGTCTTGGCCTGAGAGAGGGCATAAAAAATCTATTTTATAGACGGATCTGATATGGTCCTCGTAAAATTGACTCCGTTACAGTGTTTTTGTGGTTTATTAAACCGATTTTATTATTCTATTCATCACAGGGTTAAAGTGGCGGTCAGACGTATGTTAACGCAGTTCACAAACCCTCTGTCAGCATTTACAGTGGCTTTATACCTGCTAGTGCTCCGAAACTAACCTGCGTTGACAAATTCTAGGATTGCTCATTTTGTTTTTCATTTGAACAACATATACCCATGACACTCATTGCAAATGCATCTTTTGTGCTGAAGCTACAGACTGTAAAACAAGGATCATGGGAAATATATATGATATCTGTGCAGAAAACGGCGGCCTGTCAAATGCTTTCTACAATGTAAGTGTTTGTTTAAGAGCCTTAAGTGGGTCCTTAAGATATTTGTACATGGCGTTGTTTTGATAATTCATTTTATCTGCTTTTTTGCTGCTTTACAGGCCAACTTAAAGATAACTTGGTGAAAGACTGTGTTTGATTTAAGATCGTTCTTGATTTCAGGTTGATTGATCTTTCATCATTATGACAAGAGCCCAGATGATATATCATTCTGCATTGGCCTTTCACAAGAAAATAAGTATTAGCACAAGGGTTATGCAATGTCAAAATTTTTATACAAAATATAGTGCAGAAAAACATGCGCAGGACAATTTAGAAATGGTGGCAATCACATAGTTTGTTCAGCAGAGCGGAAGAGCAACTTTATTCACAATACTGCTAGCACTGTGCAGCACATGTAGCAGAGTACATACTTGGGCTGAGCAGACAGTGTGCGGAGTAAAGCAGTGTCTTCATGCTAAGTTACTCATTGGTTTCTGAAGCACATCGCTGAAAAATAACAACTTTTTTTGTTTTTAATGTAAATTTTGGTGAATGTAACGATATTAGAATTATTTACTATCCAAAATAAACAAACGCAAAGGTGATGTCCATGCTTAGGAAATGAGCAACACATTACAGTGCTCACAATCAGTGAGCAAAATGTGTATTTAAACCTTCACTGCTGTTGCCTTTAATGTGACTGTGTTTAATTCAGATTCATGCCAGAGTTTAAAAAAAAAATGCAGAAATGTCACTGAGTTCAAACTACAGTTGTCAGACTGCTGTCAGTACTGTTACATAAAAGTGACTCTGGCACTGCCGTCATATTTATATAATACACTGCATGTCTGTAAAGGACTTACGGCCAATTGCCTTCATGTTTTATATATTTCTTTAAAAGGAGTAAATAGGTTTTATTAAATATTCATCTAGATTTCATGTCTTTACACCCTGCCATAAAAAGAAACTGATCACCACAGAGTTCCATGCATTTCCCCTATTTCATTTTTTAATAGTATATAGTAAATAAAAACAATGAGAACTATAAGTAAATATCTTAGAAAGACAGCAATGCTATTCCGTTTTCAGCTGATCACACCAAATGCTTCATCATATTCTTTTGAAAGCCTTCTGCTGCGACTGAGACAGTTTATTACCGATCACTCAAAAGACAAACTGTAAGAGCAGCCGAGTGACTTCACGAGCTCCAGTCACATGTGTAGGTTCAAATCTGTCTGTGTTTCTCTGCGGCTCCGACATGACGTGACGTGTGTGAGCTTCATCCAGCATCAGACTACCTTCCTCTGAAGTCTCTGTATTTTTAACTGTCCTTAATGTCCATGACGCAAGCTCCGTTATTGCATTTGGGACAAGTGCTCCATGTCACTTCTCTGCCATAAATGTGACTGAGCTCTGGCCAAAACCTGATATACTATACTCTGCATCATCACTAATTTGGTTACAGTGATACCATATCTGAGATGATCTGATTATAGGCGTACAAGCCCAGTAGCTCTCCCTCCCTCTGCATGTGCTGCAAAGTGTGTGAATGTGTCTTATTGGTTCACCTATTAGCAAACACACATGCGTGTATTCATGGGATGTGTGGGCAGGTTTTACTAGTTTTGTTGTGAAGACACGTTACACGTTACATTCTGATGACCTGTAATGGGAACAAAAAGCAAATCCCTACAATACAAATCATTACATTTTAAAGGGAAGACATGTTTGAAGGTGAAGCTAAAGGCTCAGGTTAGGAAAGCAGAAGTTACGATGAAGGTTCGAACAATGTCCTCTGAAGTTATGGAAACATGTCTGTGTGTGTGTTGAAACAAGCTGCAGTCCACCTGGCAGGCCGGTGAACTTAATGAGTCTCGTATTCATGCAGCATGCGCAGCCACATCCACTGCCCGAGGCCCTGACCAGGTGCTCTGACACAGCCCATCTTCAAACAACGTGAGCAGGATCCTCCCAGAGGACTGAGCCTCTCGTAATGTCACCGTGACCAGCAACATACCACCCAGAAGGAACAGTTTTCTTTAAAGCTTCACTCTAATAACATTACCTATGACTAACTTTGAAAAACCTGGGAGGCTCTCCAAATCATTATCCGAAGCGGGGAAATTGAGTTACTTTTCAAATGCAATTTATTACCGACTAACTTCTGAAAGTTTAATCACGTTGCAAATAAGCTTATTGCCTTTTTACTGCATTAATAAATGTAGCATATTGAGTTAAATGGGAAATATACTCCAATTTTATGCCAGTAAAACGATTTAAGGTACTTATTTTGCCAACCTAACTTTACAAAGTACACATAAAGTTAGGTCATGTGCCATGGGAAATATTTAAATAACTGCCAGTTTGGTTTTAATATCTACTTCTGGACACTCACTGTTTCAGATTATTTCATGTGATAGTAATTTTCTCTTTCATCATAACACATTAAATGCTAGATAAATTGAACTGTTATTGTCAATTATGATTGTGGTAAATCCCCATTCAGGAGAATCTACTGTCAGCGGTGCAATGATGCTGTAATTACTACCATGATTAACCACTAAGAGCCAAACATCTGCAACGCTAAATGCTGCAAAATTACCCACCAGGAGATGTTTACGAAACATAAAAACAACACCACATCTGCTTGCCTAAACAAAACGAAGCAATAGTAACTGGAGCTTCCTCATAATTATCAGTTGCATGTGAACTAAAATATTTATCATATAAAAAATAATGTGATACACATTTTTACACCTATAAAAACTGTTATAATTTTCATTCTAAAAACTTTGTTCGCTACAGAAAATAACAGGAGAGAACTATTTTTTTAATTCAAATTTTTACATTCAGAATGAGGCCATATAATGTAAAAGGTTCAAAACTATAATTATAAGCTATGAGTCATACATTTATGCAGATACAACATCCACATTTTATTTACATGTACCGGTAATAGGAATGTGTCCTTGCATGCTGGTGGGAAAACACACAGCTGGTCTTGTAGGAAGCATCCTGTCCTGACCTGGACTCGGTTCAGTCAACTCTGAACCAGGATTTGAAGAAAAGGCCAAGAGAGAGTTTACACCTGCACTGAAGACTGCGAAATCCCCAAACATTAACTGTAGTGTGGACCAGCAATGACAACTCTGCTGCCACTGATGAAAGTTCACTCGCTCCCACATGGTTTCCTCATGATCCTCAGACTTTCTCCAACCAAATTACCAACTTTTAGGGCTCGTTGTAAAGGATTGTTAGAATGTGTTGAGGCTCCAAATGTTTCAAAGAGAATGAAACATAGGATAGCTGCAGATAAGAACAACTTGGCCAGTGCTTTACTACCAGGGCATCAGTAAAAAGCACTATGGGACTTTAAAGAGAATGTGTGTGTCCAACATGTATCATCTCCTCTAATGTTTTTTTTTAATGTGACCTCTGGTTCCAGTTCCTTTCCAGCAGCTGACCACCATATGTAAAAGGCCCGCACAGGTCCACTGAATCCCTGACTAATGGGCTGCACAGATGCCACTTTCCTGGAACAATTCCTCCTGTGTGCGTGTGTGTGTGTGTGTGTGTGTGTGTGTGTGTGTGTCGCTGCCTTGCCCCGTGCAAACAGACTTTGACGTTCCACACATTCCCCTCAATATGTTTCACCACTGTCTGGAAACAATGAAAGATGCTGGGCGAGAAGTGTGGAGGGCGAAAAAAAAAAGTGTAAAGAATCGTTGGAAAATGACATGGTGGGAGAAAGGGAAACACATGAGGGGGAAAGTTATGCTGCTGTTTGGATAAGAGTTGTTGAGGGTAAGTAAAAAGGGAAGTACGTAAACTAACAGCAGCTCAGTTGTGAAGGGAGGAGAAGAAGGAGAGGGTGAGGGCAGATTATTGACTTAATGGCAGAATCAAGGCTGTCAAGGGCTTCAGAGACACTGTTTGTGTAGTTTGGACTGGCTCTGCTAAAGCGTGCGGCGTGATGATGGAAATCTTACACTCACTCAAAACACATCCACTGACCTTTTCATCTACCGGCCCCTGAATCAGTCTTAACATTCTGCCGACGTGAAATGAATGGGTGCTTATTGCATCCGTGGCAACATCACAGGCTCCGGCTCCCTTTATGCAGGTGTGTGCGTGTGGCGTGTGTACACGTCAAGTGTAAAATGAAGCAGGAATAATCTTTATTAGCATGTAATGCTGTTGGCTCCGCTCTCGGTTCACTGTCACTCAGCAACCGTGAGGAGCAGGGCGTGACGAGCAATGTAAAGACCTAGTAAATTGAGTCGCTTCTTGAAGGTGACCAGTCTTCATTACCGCTGACATTTCAAGAAATAATGAGCTCATCCTGGACAGTATGAGCACCTTGTTTGCTGGATTTTGAATTCTAAACACACTTAAAAAAAATAAAAAAGCCCGACCAAACATCAGCCTGAAACAACATAGCCTCTGACTCTTCCCCTCTCCCTCCGTCAACATATCAATAGTGCACAGCTAAGCTTATAATTGAGGTTGATATGTATTGATGTGTGCCTCTTCCATAGATCTGGGATCTGCAGAATTTTCTCAGAAATTGGAAATTGACTTCCAGCTACCGGTTTGGCAGATAGTGAGGCAATGCAATTCTTTTGAAATGGAGAATAGCTCTATTTTGGGAACACTTCTATATAAAATATATGAAAATATCAAGCAAAAATGCTCCAAATAATTGCACCAATTCCTGGGAGAAAGCCTTGTAATGACGCTCATATTAAAAATTCAAACTGTTCTGCTTTTTGTTCACCAGCAGAAAATTATTGCAAACACTGTGAATGAACATACTGTATCCGTGATGTGACTTAATCGACTCAAATTTGTGTTGTTAACTTGAATTACGTAGAAGTTCGGCTATACCACAAATGGAGATTCAGGTTAAGGTGGGGAAATCAGATTAGACTGATTAGAATTGGTTTGGATATTAAATTCACATTGTGGTGCACAAAAAATCCATAAGCTGACAAAAAAAAAGCTTTCAGAGAAAAGCAGAGAAATAAATAAGAAAACTCATTATTTCTACAAATCCTGGAATAGCAGGTTTTTTTTATAACAATCACATACAGAGCAACACTTTGAACATTTACTTTTGAGAGTTTATTTCCACTTGTGTAATTTCAGTGTTCCTCTTTTAGCTGTGTTTTTTTCTCCATGACCTCCTGAGGGTCAATAATTGGCCCTGTTGCTGCTTAATGCTCCACATATGTTTACCAGGCAGTGTCCAGACAGTGGATTGATAAAAGCGTTGTTTCTGCTAGTCGTGAGCCAGAAAACCAAAACAATGAGCTAACATACGCTAAAGAGCAGAAGGGGCCTGCAGAGTCAGGGAACAATTCTCTGTCAGATCAAACTGTGACTATGAGTGAGACCTACAAGTAGTCATGTGATCCATCGCTAGTACAAAAGTATTGATAACAGATGCTTTAAGATTAATATCAAGTAAAAGTCGAGGAGACACAGGTCAGAAAGCTTTGCTGCTCTGGTGGGGATACATGTTAATTCGAGCTGGACTATCCATCTCTTGAAAACAGCCCTATGACAGGCACTTTTCAATTTATAAAATGAAAAGGCAACAAGCAGAGAGATAAGGAAACCCTACAGCACTGAAACACATTTAACTAACTGACAGACCAGAATGAAAAGCTTTATATAACATCTGAAATAATGGCAGAGGGGATGAGGAGAAGATTGATGGAGCCGATGGAGAGATGAACATCCACCTTACATAACAGCAGCAATGCAGAAGCTGCTGCAGGCTCCTTTTTTCTACCCCTCTAGGACATTTTTAGAGAAAACCCAGCAGATATGACCTGAATTGCCCACTAACACCCTCCCTTTTGTCGTGCTTTACCTCTTCTGTCTGTACTCTGGGAGACGACCACATCAGTCCACACCCGTGCACAACCACAAACCCAAATGAGACCCAGCTAATTCCCCGCGTTGTTTATTAATTTTCATTTTAATGGAAAATAAAGGCAGAGTACGAAGTGTGCACACAGAGAAGGTGCTGAAGTGTGTGTGTGTGTGTGTGTGTGTGCGGCAGGCTCATCTGTGCAACATCTGCTCAACCAGCCCAAGGCTCCTTGCCTCTTGAGAAGTGGGTCACGTTTCCTGATGACGTCAAAAGTCCTTCTGCCTCTCCAGTTTGTGGAGCTTTGCCAAAACCACCGCATGCCTTTCCTCATCCTTACAATGGAAATGCTCTCTCCACAGTCTTGATGAATCACCAGCCAAACATAACACTATTCTTAAATATTAATACTCAAGTGGGTCTGGTCCAGACAAGGTGATGGGTTGATTATTAATGGAGGAAGAATAAGATTTAAAAAAAAATCTTACATCAGCTTCAACAGGAGAGCAGTAAGAAAAAGATGGGTAGGGGGGAGATTATGCTACACAGAATTCAGAATCTGCGTTCTGGTCTCAGCACCATTGTTGTGATCCAGAATCTGAGGCTGCTAAACTGCCTCAAGCCTGAAGAACTAACGTGAAACTCTTTCCACAGTCAGAGAAGAGGATCACAGAAAGAGAAGAGAAGAGAAGAGAAGAGAAGAGAAGAGAAGAGAAGAGAAGAGAAGAGAAGAGAAGAGAAGAGAAGAGAAGAGAACAGAACAGAACAGAACAGAACAGAACAGAACAGAACAGAACAGAACAGAACAGAACAGAAGAGTCTCGGCTATAGAAGGTATGGAGATTTCATTCTCGCTGTCCAGCCCCGGAGGAGACGACGCAGCGACCAGAGAGAGTATGAATGGAACAGCAGCTAATGGAAAACATTATGGAGAGAGAGAGTGTGGAGAGTGTGGAGTGGAGAGAGAAATCTGAAGTGGCCCAAGGCACATAACCATTAAAATAAAGGCCCAGTACGCCTATTTATATCCCAATCACGTTGTTGCGAGTCCCAATTTTCACCTTCGCTCTTTACGACACAAAGACTTTCCTAGAAATACACAAAGCATGGAGCTATATGTTATCTGTAAGGACGAAGTGCTGTGGAGAGGAATTCATTTGAAGTTTTCTGAAACAATACCGGCCATCTTATCAACGAGGCTCACGTTTTCATGGCATGTTTTTTTCTGACTTCTTGTTTTCCAGAAAAAGATGTGAACCACTGTCCACCGTTGCCTTGTGCTCTCTAAAGCAATTAGCCGGTGAGCTTGGCTATCTAAGGCCGGAAGGGGTTCCTGGATCCGGCTTCCCACTATCTGCACTGCACAGGATTGTCTGACCACACACACACACACATACATGCACAGGACAGTCTGCTGTTCATAGCCATCGATTGTGGCCGAGTATAAACGGATGTCATCTACACAAGAACACGTCAGCCTTAACATCGCTTACTGTCTCCAGGCAATGCAGCAACAAATCAATGAGACCTCGCCTGGCCAGTCCGCTGGACCACGTGTGTGTATATTAGCAGCTGGTCACAGCGTATAGAAAAGTCGAGCTGTAGAAGTGGAGGCGGACACCGCTTCACCGTACTCAGGGTGCGAACAGAAATTTTAGAAGATAGACTGAGGACAAGGCATAGCTGCTGCCTTCGTCTCACCGATTCTCTCACAACTGAACTGAGAGTCACACTTTCAAACTGAATAATACAGTGAGGAGCTGAGCCCTTGTAAGTGTGGGAATGTCTTGGGGCCTTTTGGATGTCTTGTCCTCCCCATGTACCTAACAAGTGAATGTCAGCTTGAGACAACATTCACTTCAAAAACAAATTAAACATTTACTGTGCTTAGCACATCCACAGAAAAAGAAGTTCCTCTAAACTTCTTCTAGTGTCTTGTATTAATAAATGATAATGCACAAACTTCCATGCATATAAACATCTAATCATTTAACAAGGATGCTCATGAAGCCAAATATATGAAACTGACAGACAGATTGAAAATCTCTGTCTTTTTTCTCCATTTACAGCTATTTTTAATTAATGAAAATAACTTATTTCCTTCAGCTGACCATTACCAGCTTCTGTTTGCAGAGTGGAGTAAAAAAAATGTGACCGAACTCGTCCAAAAATGGCCTTAAACTGAGCATCAAAGGCAGCATTCCAGCACTGGTATTTGTTCATACATGCTGTGTCCATAAAAACCTCAATCATATAGACACAGAGTACCATCCCTGAAATTCTGCACAGAGCTACACATATACATTGCACTTTTAATATCTGACTAATTGAAAGTGACTGGGAAAAAGCAACCCTTAACCCAAACCCTAAGGCTCCTGCCACTGCAAGGGGTGAAATAGCCCGTCTGACAGACAGATGTACAGACAGACTTTTTTTTCCTCTCCAACGTATTTAGAGAGCAAAACATAGCATTGAGCAGGGAACAGCAGAAGCCTTGTTGGCTGCAGGGACAGACAGGCTCATGGCGAGCCAGTGAGGCAGTGGGCTGGACGGACAGGGAGGCTCACCAGGCAGAGGTTACAATAATACACTTCCTTGCACCTCTGCACTGAGCTACAGACACATGCAGCCTGCTAACTCAACTGCAAGACGTTCAATTCCAGAGGATTTTATTACAAAGTTAGAGCCTGACCAAGCTTCAGTTCCAGTGAACTTTGTAATCAAGAATTTAAACCATACAACATTAAAATACTGGTTATCCAAGGATATTTGCTCTTACAAACACTGTTTTCTAACATGTTTAAAAGAATATATCTGAGTGTACTTTGCAGTGGTGGAATGTAACTCAGTAAGTTTTCTCAGCTAATGTTCTTAACAGTTTGAGCTACTTGCAATTTCCATTTCCTTAAATGTAACACTTCTAGTCAACTATACCGGGCTTTGCAAAAGTTCTGTTACACGGTTTCATGATCTTTAGAGACGTTTACATGTCGGAGTGAAAAATCCCATTAAATAAACTGAAAGTTCTACCTTATAGGCAGGTGTCATTAATACAGTTTTTTTCTCCGGTGAAGTAGTATCAAGATGGAAGTCAAAAGAGTTGAGATATCTGCTCTCCTTCATGCTGGCCACAACAAGTCTGACAGAGCCAAGCAGCTGAACATCAGCCGGATGACTGTCCACAGAGTCGCGGAGAGGCTCAAGAATGGTGAAGATCTTTCAGTGATCTTTCAAGAATGGTGAAGACCTGAAAGATCTTCACCATTCTTTAGCCTCTCCGCAACTCTGTGGACGGTCATCCGGCTGATGTTCAGCACAAAGGAGAGCAGATATCTCAACTCTTTTGACTTCCATCTTGATACAACTTCACCGGAGAAAAAAATTTGTATTAAGGACACCTGCCTATAAGGTAGAACTTTCAGTTTATTTAATGGAATTTTTCACTCCGAAATGTAAACGTCTCTAAAGATCATGAAACGAAGTGTAACAGAACTTTTGCAAAGCCCGGTATTTAATTGGCAGCCAGGATTTTGTAAATAAATGTGCAAATTAAACTAACTTAAAGTAAATAACAGGTTAGAAAATAAGCCAAACCTCAAAACCCCAAATGCTTCTTAAATATAGCGGAATTATTCATATTAATCATATCATAAAATATACACAAACACACATATATAAATCTGTCAGGGGCCATTTTAACACCATAAGGTAAGAATGGATGAATAATTCAGACCCTTACGTGAAATGATTGAAAAACTACAAAAGTATGACTAACAGGATTTACTTAAAGCATCAAAAATACTGTACAGTTTTATGTACAGATCTTGGAACCCCTTGGGCAACTTCCATACAATACTTTCTTGATTTTAGACGGGAAACAAACTAAGTACAAAAATTTAAAATATCAATTAATTAAAAAGAAAATCTTCAAATAATTATGAACTTTAATGAACACTACATTTGAATCTGTTAACATAAAAATAAGGATAAAAATGATCTGTATTTTGCTTTTGTTTGGCACCCTGGCTATTTCTGCAGGGTTAGAACTTCATTAACTCGTTAGGACTTGACTGCCTCTTTTGGACTTCTAACTCAGGTGAAGAAGTGTCTTTAGGAATCGTCAGCTGATGACACTTTCAGAGCTGATAAATTCTCTCGCTCTTCGTGGTAACACTCAGCAACCAGAGGCTTCTCCTGACTGAGGCTCTGAGAATTAAGATAACTGAGAGGCTATAAAAAGATATCAAAGCACCTGATATCAGACCAGCTAGCAGATTCCACTGTCCACCCTTCTGCTTTTAAAGTTCACGAACTAAAAACTAACAGCGCTTTAACATTTGCTGAAGGACTCATTGTTCATTTCTCTTAGCTGCAATGGTAATATTTACCTTTCACACATTAAAAAAAAACTGTAAAATATGTCATGTCTCCATTTGTATCCTAAACTTTTGCATAGATCTGCATTGCAGGATCTTACTCTATTCATATTACTGACATGTTCATATGAAAGAAGCGTTCTAACACTGTAGCTGGGTGCGATGGATCTCATTTAAACAGCTTCTGAATATTGTTTTACTAAAAAAAGCGTCACCTTTCATAAACTGATGACTTCATTCATAATGTCATAAATCAAAATTATTAACTAAAACAATCAGATAAATAGAGCTGAGTAAACAAAGTAGAATACTTCCTTCTGAACTGTGGTGGAGCAGTAGTATAAAGCAGCATAAAACTTAAACAGTCAAACTACCTCTAGTTTGTACTCAAGCAAAGAATTTAAATAAAAACACTTTAACTTTCAATCTCAGCTGCATGTATGAATTAAAAAACTTTACATTTACCTCTGTAAAGGATCCGAATACTTCTTCAACCACTGGTATTTGGAAATAATCTACAGCAGGCCTGTGGTGAAATGGAGAGGCTGGAATGTTTAGGGGACAAGTTATGCTGCAATTAAATAAAAGATCTGCAAAGCTCTGTCGTTTGAAACCGTAAGAAACTAACCTGGCAGGGCGATTACTAAATACAGTCATCTATCACTGAAAAACGCCCCCCTTGTCATGCTCTTGAAATATATAATCAATTAATAGCTGACTATGTTTGGATTTATTGGACAGCCCCAGTCAGAAGGGTTCAAAATGTTCCTGCTTGTTAAATGAATCATGGCAGCGGCAGCAGCGGCGGCGGCCCGCTCTGTTTCGAACGCAGACACAATGGCCACACTGGACCAGAGGGATTAACTGAACTTCCTCTCTGAACCCAGATACAGATGAAAGCCCATGAGATCAATTCATTGTTAGGACGCTGCTGTCCGAAATTGTGAGCACTCCGAGCGGGGAAATTAACAGTCATTTCTTCCATTTGTTTTTCCACACATTCTATTGACTGCAGTTATTTAGGACTATCCCCCCCCCCCCCCCCCGGTCTCTGTGCTTTAACCTCCCGCTCATGAACATGCACGCACACACACTTGAGCACACACTTCCCGGGGCAATGTGAGAGTGTCTATTCATTCAGCAGAGTCCCGCTGCACACCTGGTGACAGCCCAGGATGGTGGTGTTGGCTCGGGTCACGGTGGGGGGGGGGGGGAGGCAACGTGCAGAGGCCCACAGCTCTGTCCTTCAGGCTCCGCTCAACCTGCACATTCCAGTTCATATAGCAGCGGGGCGAAGGCAGGAATGTCCCGTCATGTAAGGGACCAGTGTCTTAAAGATGGGCTCCTCGTGTGATTGAAAAGGTCCCTCAGACGATACACAGATGAGGTGTTGCGTTCAGTTCCCAAACTGATGCTGCCATGCACTGCAAAAACTCAAAATCTTACCAAGTCTGTCTGTCTTATTTTTAGTCAAAACGTCTCATCCTACTTGATTTAAGATAAATTCACTTAACAAGTGACATTTCAGCAAGATGGAGGGACTTATTTTAGGACAATGCACCATAAATATCTTGTTAAGTCAAATAATATTGAAATTGTCGTCCTGGGGGTCAAATTGACCCGTTTTAAAGTTTAAAAATGTAGAAAAAAATATATATCTTCACAGTGAAAACTTCGACGTTTTCAAAATGTTTTGGGAAATTTTTGCACATTTTTTGGTGGAAAGAAAGAAATGTTAAAAAAAAATGTTTCTTTAAGAACATTCTGAAAAAAATCAACCAAAATCCAGCGATTTTCGCTGGATTTTGGTTGATTTTTTCTGAATGTTCTTAAAGAAAATAGTTGAACTTTTACTGATATGTATGAAATCACTTTAGACATTTTTTAGGATTTTTTGGAAGGTTTTTATCCATTTTTTGAAAATATTTACAATTTTACATTTTTTTATTTTATTTCTTGCCAAATGTGGGGATTGTTATTAACAAAACTTTTAAAGGAAACTTTTAAGGTATTTTTTTCCTGAAGATTTTGCAAATTTTTATAAATTTGGGGAATTTTTTGATGAATTTCTGGATTCTTTTTTAGACAAGGCAACAATAGTTTTTGGTGCCGTAAATGAGGACAACAGGAGGGTTAAGACACCTAAGCTTGACAGTCCTGATAAAATACAGCATAAAATAAGTTTTCCCTGCCATTTTTAAGATCTCAATATTCTAAATATCAAATCTTATTTCAAGAAATCTTACCAAGCTGTTTTTCACTTGTTCTATTAGCCGATTTTTTCACTTATTTCAAGGCCAAAGTTCTTTGAAATAACTTTTTTTTCTTGTTTTGAGAAGGCATTTTTTCTAGTGTGCCAGATATGCACTAACACCTATGATTCATATTTAATCATTTTTGTGGTTTTAATTAATTCTTCCCCTAATTTTAGACAATTCTGGATTTAGAGAAACCTCACAAATGACTGCCTTGTGTTTAGATGTTAAGGGTTTATCTTCTTTTGCTTCGTAGAAAGGGGCTTGCTAGAAAACAATGCTCATATATCTCAAAATATTATCCACGAAACTACCAAATTGGTATCAGCACTAAAACTCGGCCTTACGTGGATCTCCTCATGTGACCGCAAAGGCCTACAGAGCTCCAGTGCTGTTCAACCCTGGCGGCAATGTTAGCGACGTTAGCCAGAAAAGCAGCCACCATCAGCCACGGAGAAAGTACCACAACGTTGAGTCTCGCAAAAGGACCCACCATAAAAATTTCACGACCGTGTTTTGAAACTGGGATAAACAATACTTCTATACTGGAATATTCTGTCAGAAGAGATTTCCTGTAGTCCCTGTGTGTATTGTTTGCTTTTGTAGTTTCTGTGGTGTTCTGCTTATTATTTTTGTGTTTGGACAGTTTCCAAAGTTTTCTACAGTTGACTGTTGCCTGTTTGTTCATTTGCCTGCTCTTATGTCTTATCAGAACACTGAACATTATTAGTAATGTTGAAACTTTGCGTTCCATAAAAGTTTAAATGTTACTATTGGGAGTTAGTGCTGTTACTAGCATTTTTTTGGGGGGAAATAATAACAGAGGAAAGTCAGCTGTTCATAGTGGACAGAAGATCCTTGAAACTTTTAAATACCACATCCTGTCCTAGCTTTGTTTATTTATATATTGATTACAAATGCCATGATTTCACCAATGAATAATGCCACAGCAAGAAAAAAAATGTTCTGGTTTCTACCAGGGTTCTGTGAGGAAAAGAATATGTTTTTATATCTCAAAACAAATGATCAACACTGATACTATTATGGTAACGATCACAAACCTCACGATAGTATTAGCAATGATGTATTTCAAAAAATATCCAGCCCTAATCACACTTACACCTACTGTATCATTCACATGTGCAAGTGCACCCAGTTGTCCACATACAAGCTCACACACACTCTCTATCATTGCCTCACGCACAAACATACTGATGCCGGAGCACAGACACCCACTTACTCTACTCATACACACATTTGTGCCAGGAACATTCTGTTCACCTCCATTACCGAAATAGTCGATCTCTTATGGTAACACTGAAAACTTGAGTGACATAATTACCTCAGTCTAGAACAGACAGCAGAAGAAAGTACAGGACGTAATCTACCCTTCAACACACACGAAAAAATCCATAATTGGCTTCAGATTCGGCCATTCTATTCAAATGTGATGCAGTTATTAGGAACCTGAGGTGTTAATATGTGTGATGTGTGTTAGGACTGGAGGCCTGCGCCTGTCTAGCAGTTCCAGCTGCGTTGGGTTGTGTCTGTGGTTAGAGGCCCTCCATGTTTCTCAGAGCGGATTCAACCTCTCAGCCGGCAGCAGCTGGCAGCCATCAAGCTGCTGGCACCACACACACACACACACACACACACACACACGCTCGCACAGACGTCCGCAATTTCCATAGTAATCAGTCGGGAACCAAAGCGTGGTCGTGCCAGGGGTAGGAAGAGAGTGAAGACGGGTATTCAGTTCAGTCTTGGACCTCTGGCTTGGTTGGCTGAGGTGATCAGAGATAAAGAGAGAAAGAATCAGGATATGAGCTACTCTTGTTGCTGTAAATGAAGGTAATGAAAGAAGTGGACACAGCTGGGTGAGCCATGTAATGTAGACTTTAAAAAAATTCTGCTTTATCACAATGTGGGTCTAATTGTCGTAGTTTTGGTCATCATTACTATCGATAATATTAACTGTGTTCTCACTGGGATGTAGGAACATGGAAATATCTCTAAATACAGTTCAGATGGAGCCAAAATGAGGTACAGGTTTTATAGGAAGAGGTCCACATTTTGGGAAATACATTTATTGATGAGGCAAGAGTTGGCCGAGAAGATTGATATTACGTCTAATCACACGTGTGAAGGATAAATATGTGGTACAGCAAGATTTCAGTTTACGTCACTGAGAAAAATGACTGTTAGTAGGTGGACACAGCTAGCCTGGATCTCTTGAAAAGTACAAAAATAGTCTATTGATAACTCTTGATCTCGTTCATTAATGCACTGTATTTTGTTACACTGTTGCAGATATTTTAAAGCTGGGAAAGAGAAAGCTCGCAGCTTTCATGCTAAGAAAATCCTTTCATTCAGAGACTTCATATTTATCATAGGCAAGACAAGACAAACTTCTCATGTAAGTCTCAGATTTTTTAATTTTTTGCAAATCGAACATTTTCCTCTACATTGTGCCTCTCATCTACACGCAAATCCACATAAGTGTATATTTAAGATTCCAGAAAACTGGGGCCGCCACGCCTTAATTTGTGCATGCACAGTTCTGCTTTGTATAATGAGCATGAAATAACAATAACAGTGGTGCATGTATAGCATTTTCCTTACATTTGGTTAGCACTAAGCTTACCGGATTCATACTTTAAATGTCAGCAGAAGCAACAAAACTACAGAATGTTCTGCTCTGGCGTTTGCCATGTTGTTAATGCAGACAGGTTCCAGCTTTTATAGTAGAAAAGTATCCCTATTTGTGTAGACAAACTGCATTAGCAAAAATGTTTTCCCTCTAAATGTTCAACTATTCCTTTAAACAACAGAAGACAGAGGCAAATAATAATAGTATTACCCAGACTGTGCATTGTTAACTTTAATCCCAGTTTACAAGCTCAGCTTTGACCTGCTGTGTGTTCCTCCGTTTTCCTGCACAGTGACGGATTATTACCAGCTTTAAAGGTGCATTGACTTTTGGCTTTAACCTGAAATGAAGTGCTTTAGATAATCTGGCTTCACGTTTGGTTTCATTTTTAGTCCTGTATATGTAAAGAAACTGAATGAGAAACAATTGTTTGAGTTCTTGGCCTGACGGACTTTGTAATAATGTCGTCACTGTGTTATCAAATTTCAACAATCACTTCAGTGGCTCCACTGTTGCTGTAAGTGATTGAAATGGAAGTGAAAATCATGAAAATTATGAAAACAAGATCCAGGTTACAATAATCCCAAATTAACCTTTAAACATCGGGGAGCTGACCGTTGCAATACAGGCCAAAACCTCAGAGTGATGTGGCTTTACGCCGTGCAGCCAACATGGCAGAAGTGACACCGACAGTTCTGGAGCAGTTTGCATGCTAAAAGTTGCTACGCTGCATCCGTCAAATGCCAGACTCTTCCTCCGTTTAGGGGGGTAAGAGTAAGCCTGCTGTTTTGCCTGGCTACTAAGCAAAACCTCGAATGACCTACTTTCATTCCTACCCCAATTTCTCCACCCCTTGCCTCCTCCTCACACACGCACAGCGCAGCTAATACACTGGACTGAATGGGGATTGAAAGTGTGAAGTGGATCGCCCAATCACAAGACACACAGTCCCATGCTGATATGAGCTTCCTTTCCAAGTGCACAGGGAGGTTTTCAATGAGACCGTTTCTAGCCCAGAGGGCAGTTCAGTCACACACAAAAAATAGAAAAAAGTATAAAAACATCATATCCCATGAGGCTATGTGTTTAGAATACAAACAAGCTGCTTGGGATGAGAGTGTGTTCGGGTAAATCACTGGCCTGCAGGCTATCACCAACCTCCTCCATCCCAAACACAATTCAATTACGCATGGAACAGCAAAAATAGAGCAACAAGAAACATTTACAACAGTAATTGTGTTTGGATCCCTTTCCACAGGAAGTCATTATCATAGATTTTAAGAATATCTTTAACATCCAAGTTAAGAAAGAATTTCCTCCTCTGGTTGGGATAATATTGTTGTTGGTGTCAGTGAGAGGACAGAGTGCTGTGGAGAGGGGTGGAGTTACTGGGCGAAGAGGGAGTGGCTTCAAGTACCTCATAAAGAGAATCCTCTAAAAAGCAGCTCACTCCCACTCACGGCCTAATCAGTTGTGCTCAAACTTTGCAGCTCAGGTAGTTAAAAACATTCGATGTGTGCTGGAAACACGGCAGACTCCTTTCCTCTACAGGGAAAGTTCGGTGACAGCGCTGATGTCTGCAGTAGGAGAGCCTTGGACTCAAATTTCCATACATGCTGTGAAAAGCGATCCACACCACAAGTCCACACCTCGTCCTCCAGTTCAATATCCCCAGCTGGAATACAGAAGACTGGCTTGTCATTTCATATTAACCCAAGAAAGAAGAACTATCCTGCAGAGGCCCCACGCTAACCGCTATCAAATCAGCTGATAATGACTTTCTTGTATTACGCCCGTGATGGGGAGGACAACCCCAGCATTGCAAAATGCACCTATTTTGTGAGCTGATAGATGCTGGCAGCCAATTTGTAATCAAAAGGAGGGAAAATGACTGTTTATTAAATCTCGAGTTGTGCAGATTTAAGCACAGCCTCAGAGCATGGCTTTGGCAAAGCGGCGGAGGGCAACATGTCAGCTTTAAGACTTCTGAGGAAGAAGAGGCAGAGAGAGATTCCTCTTTGCTCTATTTATTTTTGGAATAAACTGTTTTTACACAGTAACTATCAATCTGAAGAGCTTTTTTTGAAAAAAATAAAACTCTGTGGGAGAAAAACAAAGTTAAGTATCGAATGTAAGCCTCCATTTAGCCTCACCCTATCCTTCAAACACTTCAGATGCACAGCAGTAATATAAACATCATCGGGTCAACAAAGTGCAGCTCTTCTTTAAAACATCATAACTCTATAAAACACAGCTAAAGGGTGAACTGTTAAAACATCAACCAACCTCTTAGGTGATCTAACAAACAGCCCGCTAGAAAATTATAGCCTTGCTGCTGTTGGCCAGTAAACCTGTATTTGTACATTCAGACAGAACCAGTAAGACACTTTATAATGTTGGACATCTCCTCTGTTCCCATCGCCATGTGGTGGTTGCATTGTGCCCCCAAAAGTGTGCCTGACCCCCCTCAGGGAGGCCAGAGTGCAGTATGAGTGAGGTGATGACTGGTGTGGATCAGCATGGGCTTGTTTACACATTACAGACCACACAGACAAGACACGGTTAAGACAGCATATGCACGCCATGTGTGTCTCAATTACAGGCAGGCCTTGACTGGTCAACTGCTTAGCAGCACCATCAGTCATGAAAGGGAATCACTCAGGTTTTGTTACAGAAACTCTGATATATTCTTAACTTTTCCATCTTGGTGCAGTCAGTGCAGCCTGCTGTCTTCACGTCCCACAACAAAAAGCTGTAATTGAGATCATCTTTCAGCAGAGGGCTCCAGCCTGGCCGAGGTGACAGCAGAGCAGAGTCACAGATGCTGGAAATGTCTGCGCTGTTGCATGATAGTCTGCTGTGTTTGTCTACTGGTTCCATCCTGCTCAGCTTTTATTGGGACACTGCTGCAAGAAAAAACACAATCTAAAGCAGACCAAAGCGTGTTAATTGCCACAGTTGCATCCATGAGAGCTGTTTACGACTAATGTCTTGATTTTAGTGCTGCTTTTATTGTTCTCTAACTAACTCCATCTTGAATCCCTTAAAGTAATGGAGTCTGAATCCAAACATAATGGTATGCATCCTCTTTTTGTTTTTGACACATTTGGTGTCTTTGCAACAGTACATTGACTGTGACTTTATTACAGTTTAGCTTTCTAGTGTCTGGATTACTACTGCTGCTGCTGCGCGGAGTGAAAAAATAAGATTGTTTAACTTTTGCCTATATTCTATTTCCTTTTAATTTATAATGGAAGATCACAAAGTGTGAATCTATACTTTGCAGGTATATGCAAATTTTTAGTGCAACAAAGAAACGATCTAAAAAATATATTGTATAGTGAATGAACTACTTTCTTTGTATTTTTGCAAAATTTTTTCCATCATTTGCAGGAGCGTATGAAAAATCCAATATTTTTGCACATGCGTGTTCACAGCCACAAAGTAACTATTCAATGTTAACTATATAGCCAGCTATTTATCAGCTCACCGCTCAATGAAAAACGTAAATACATTCGCACTCCATTAGTGCACCAAAGCAACTGCTGCATATCAAATTAATAAAGATGGACACTTGAATAAGCCTCAGCTGCAACATCAAACCTAAGCTCAGAAAAAAAGTGTAAACTGTAAAATATCTGAGAGTCTTTTCATATCCGATTTGTGTACCAAATGTGTTCGTGTATGACCACAAAGAAAAACAAACAAACACACTACAACGCTAACTAGCCCTGAGAGATGAGGGCATCTTTCAAGTGGCCGGGGCGACAGGGCAGCCTCTCATCTCCCAACCCAACCACACTCACAGGTCACAACGAGTGCTTTGATCGCTCCAGAAGTCTGTTTCCCATCCACATGCTCAGCATGATCATTGATTTTCCATGAGAAGGGGCTGAGAAGCTGACATGAGTCTGTTTGAGTGGAGCCCCCACTTCTCCCTTTAACACAGGTATGCATGTGTATCAGTATCGGAGGAGGTTTAAAAGCCAGTGCTACTACATTCCTGAGGTTTAAGGACAGCAAGCCTCGATAAGTGATGAGAAGCAAGTGGCATTTAAGTCCAGGGCAGAAAAGCAGTGGCTCAGAGATCATCTGGGGGAAAATATTTGACATAAATAATTAGGGATGACATGAATCACTGACATTGTGTCCTCAGCTTGCCTTTCTCATAAGCACTTGAAAGCTCTCTTTCAAAAATAGCCTCTCTTTAGTAACAAAATGCCAAATTTGGTGCTTTATTTTCAAATGACAACAGAAAGCATGGCATTAAACCATAGGCCTGTGTGCATGACTGTTTTTTCCCCCCACAAACATCACCTTGGTCTGAAGCTTGCAACATTTTCAGAAGAAAATGTGGGAAATTTGGCTTAATTGATCACCACTTTTGTAAAATACATTGTATTCATTTGTATTGTTAAAAAGGAATTCTAGTCCGTAATTATTAAATAAATGTCAATGTGGTGATAAAATCGACAAAAAATATGTTCATTAGTATCGTTTTTTTTCTCCTGGAAATAGTGGCAACGGGCTAATGACAAGATATCAGTCCAAAGATGGTTTGTGCAGATTAGATGAGATCAAAGTGTAATATGAACAGTGCAGTATATTCAACAGAGGCACAGCATGTAAGCACATAATAATAATAATAATAATAATAATAATAATTTTGATATAAGAATGTTATTCTAATTGTTCTTAATATATTTGCTGTTTGAATTATTGTTGTTGTGTTGTGACATCTGAGCCTTTCTACTAAAAATGTGAACTCTCAGCACTACATGACCTCCTCAGCGTCCACAGCAACAATAAAATAATACTGAAAATTACAATCAGACTCATAAAAGGCCCACAGTCTTCATTTTATTGCCACTGCACTGCTCCCTGCTTTCCTCCTTTCGCCACAAAACCCAAAATTCGTCATGGGAAGAAGAAGAAAACAAGGCAGAAATAGAAAAGTTGAACGGGACAGAAACTTCTTACCTGGTCCCTCTGGATGCATGGCAGAGAGGTCCGGCGATGTGACTTACTGTTGGACTGACTGTGTGCCATGTCTGAGGCTATCACAGAACTGGACCTCCTGCGCCTTTTAAATACAGGGATCTCTTCCCTGGCTCCAGTCACGGGGGTGCAGCCCTCCTTGTGTCTCCCTTGGTTGGGAAGGAGCTTGTCAGCATACCTCGCCAGCAGGATGCCCAGCACTCCAACCAGGTACGCTACGTACGGTCTCCAAGCGGCCCGCACTTTGTGCAGCGAGAAGAGCGAGATAGTCCTGACCACACTGATGAAAACGATCACCGAAATGCCCTGATTCAGCCGCGCTACCATGAGTGCGCCGGTGGCCACGCAGATGAGCACAACCACGGCCGCTGTGGTGAAGGAGAGCAGCTGCTCATCTGTCCCGTCCAGAAGCGAGCACGCCGCGACTTCGCCCAGGTGGCACAAGGTTAGGAGGGAGAGGGCGGTCTGGATTAGAACCCCGCCGCGGATTAAGTACACACCGACCCAGAAGAAGGCACATAGGAGGGTGAACAATGGCGAAAGCACACTCCAGCAAGTTTGCAACAGCTCCGCCGAGCAGCTCCAAACCAAGTGAAAGGGAGACGATGAATGCGGGAGTGTGCTGTCAGCGCTGCCGCCGCCTTCAGCTCTCCAGTCTGCACATTTGACCAACAGAGCGAGAAAAACCGAAAGCGACCCCACGCACACCGCGCTCCGGAGTCTCTGGGAACTCCATATTTTTGTGAACATTAGCCTCACCCACGACTCATAGTCCCGGTCACGGCACAGTGGGATGACACATGTTTTCACATAACCATTGCGATCCGGTGCGCTGAAGCTTTTTTCATGAGTGCTACTCTGCGCACCGGTGCCGTGAGCTTCTGCAGGCATCGCCATCATTCATGGCAGATATGAAGTATGAGGAAGTCTATAATGCATCTATAGCAGTGTGGTGGTGGGACAGGACATGAGTTAGTGACAGAACAAACATCATTTATTGTAAGCACAATGAGAAAGCGCCGCCAATACGCACATATGCCTCTCCATTTACGCATGGAGAGGTGCTCTCAGTGAATGCATTCTCTTTGTTTTTCCAGGTGCGGGATGAGAAGCTGCTGGCCAAACAGCATCAAAGGAGCCTGGATGACAGAATAAGTCAGTTGCTTCACGGATCTAGGGCACTGTTTCCCAGCACACACACGTCCCGCTTTGCCCTCCTTTGTGGCGCGTCGTCTCTTTGACTTCTGCTGTCATTCTCTTTTGTTTTGTGGCTCCACGGCCCGGTCCGTGCAGCAGCAGCAGCAGCAGCAGTAGCAGTCCTTGCAAAACATCAGTCCCGTTCCGAGAACCTTCAGCCATAAACCATTGGTTTGACCACTTCCCGGTTTCTCCCTGAAACAGTCGAATCTCCCGGTACTTTCGAGGATAAAAGCTGCTGAGGAATTTAAGCTGTTTCACTGAGTGTCCGCAGGGTTGTTGCTGGGCGTTTGGAGGGGCAAATCCGGAGTGTTTGTCACCAGCTCTCCAACCAGCCGTGAGTCTCAGCTCATTCACACCCCCGAGTTTCCTCTACTCCACACAGGGAGCAGAGATTGCAGCAGCAGTGAAACCCCCAAATCCTGTTCAGCCAGCCCAGCAGGCGTTGTCCTCACTAGATCTGGCTTCTGTTTGGATTTTTCATTCTGTTTGAAATATTTTGTTGTACTTTTTTGGCAGATATTTTTGTATGTATGTATGTATGCATAAAAATATTTACTTTTATGCTTTTTTATTTAAACAGCAGAAAAAAAAGGGACTGAATAAAAGAGAGTTGCCCAAAATCTTCCTTGAGATCCTCTCTGAGTGAAATCAGCATGGTGTATTTAGCAACAGACAGTTGAGGCCGTGATACACATTCTGATTTGTGGTTTTGGTGTAGCACTTGCGCAGGGTTACCAAGTCGACCTCAGGGCTCCAAACTGCCTTGACATCAATTCATTTTTAATTGAGGAGAAGTGTGTGGATGCTGACGAGAGAAATGGGAGCTCTGCTTGTGGAATGTTTCTCGGTGAAATTCCCAGAATAGTCCTGTGATTGCCCTCTAGCTTGACTCCTAATGTCCCCCGCTCCGCCAGATCATTGAAATATTTATCCCATCATCCCACTTTAAGTGTCACTGATGATATATTGCGTCACGGTGGAGGGTTTGCATCAATGTTTCAGCTCAGATCTTCTGGGCGCATAAGTACATGTGTTCACAGCTCAGCAGGCACATGTGTGCTCCCTCAAATGCCCACGTAATGTTCTCGTGGGATCGCACCTCTTGGCATCAAGTGAATAGATGCAACATATGTAAATCCACAGCAGAGCGTGCACACATGTAACCTCACTCACGTTTATTGCTGCACAAACAAAGAAGCTGCCGTGCGGGCAGTCGTTTTATTTGTCTCTTTCTTGCACACATACACTTTTAACCCTCAAACTTTTCAACATCTGGTCTTCTCACAGCATCTAAATGATGACAAAATGCCGTCTCTGTCATGCCATGCACTTGCGTTTACAGTCCAGTGTCCTTCCTGTTTTTTCCACCCTCAATCCTCTTTGTATCCGTGCTCACTACCAACAAACCGAGACAGGTCAGCACGATTCAATCTATCCATTGGCATATACAGGGCCCAATGTATCTCCTGTCAGCTGCGATTAGTGAGAAGCAGGGGAGGAGAAGCGCTAACAGGGAGCGATAGGAGCAGGAGGAGGCCAGGTCCTGTCCATCACCTCTCAGCACATGTTCACTCACTGAGCCAGACAGTCTTTTCAGTGCAGCTGCGGGCTCAAAGCGCGACCAGATTTTTGCGACAACATTTTTTTCCACCTTATCAGTTAAGTTGTTTCTGCTTGAGTTGAAACAATGTTGCTTTATCTGAATGGTTGCCCTCATGGATGACAGGAACAGAGACATTCCCTCTTCACAAACTGAAGATAAGAGCAAGACAAAAGAGAGAGGAACTGAAGTCATTTAGAAAACAGGGATTTGCAAGCATTCGCTCTCCTAGTAGGAACCAATGTTGGTCCTCTTTTACATTGTAGAGACAAAACCATCAGCTGAGGGGATAAAATGTTGTTCAAATAGCTATATCTCTGTGTGGTAATGACATAGAAAATGAATTTGATTATCTCAGAGGCTGGAAAATAAGAGTAAAGGCACAGTTGTGCCAGATGTGGAATCGCTGGAACAACACCTGTGTTATCAAAAGTGAAAGCCAACAGATGGACGTGCTTTCCAGTGAACTGTCAATGGCCAGGAAGAATGAAACTTTTCATAAGCGGACATCTTTCCCTCATGAAAACCCTAACATTCCGGTTCAGATGTAGTTTGTGGCAGATGAAGATGAATCGCTGCACTCCTCGGTTGTAGCATATCTATCATTACACCCAGCATCTTAGAACAAGCTCATTGTGAAATTTGCTTTCGATTGTCTCCACAAACACATCTAGAGGACATTCTGAATTACCCGGAGGAATTTTAACAACTGGGGAATGCACACGTAACCATCTTACCCTATTTGGCAATGTCACGGTCCATTGTAAAAGAGGAATCTTTTATGAGGAGCAATTCATCAGACATCTGGTTTTGATGTTGCATGGGGGGCAGTTGTCAGATGTGACCTCGCTCAGGCCTATTCCGGCCTTTGGGACTGCTGCTGACAGATCCGATGCACACTCTGGAAGCATGAATGTCCACACATCAGTTTCCTACAGAGCTGTTTTCCCTTTACACCGCTTCATTATGCAGCCTCGATACTCTCCCAGAATTCTATCTGAAGATGAACTGAGGCCATATCTTACACGTGATTTACACTTAAAGCAATTCAGGTTGTAAACAGGTTTCAATAATGCTATACATAATTATAAATAAACAGCAGATGCGTGTTTGATCACACTTTGGCGGAAATTGTAAGAAGATTTTAAAAAAAGGAGTTTAGTATTAAGCTATCAAAAGTTTTTCTCTGTGTTACACATCAAATGCAGGATGTTTCAGAGTTGAAAGTTGAAGGAACAGAAGGAAAAAAAGAAGAGTGGGCAACCGAATAGAGTGATGGAAATGAGTTTACATTCTGTTTGGCACTTAAGTGCAGAGAAAGAGATCCATCGCAGTTTGTTTACCAGCCCTCATGGGCAGCAGCTGGCTCACGGCCAACTTTCCATCGAGGTGCTGTGGACACCCATCTCCACACACACAAATGCCACCGCCACCATATACACAGACATGCACGTGCACACACTTCCTTACACAGTCATTTAAATGCCCATGTGTACACACTCAGTTGCACGAGTGCCTGCAGAACATGGCCCTTCCAGTCCGGGCACCCAACAGATCAACAGGCATCTTTTCTCTTTAGAAATATGTTTGCTGTTAACCAAACCGTAATTAGTCTGTGCTGTCTTGTATTACATAATCGGAGCAAAAATGGGGAACTTACAGCAGAGCCAAGCGCATTATGAGTCTGTGCGCTGTGATTTCAACATCTTCTAAACAATATTCCAATTGAAATCAGGAATTCATTAGAACAAGAGATGCTATAGGACGTACACATCAAGATACAAATTTATACATCCCATATAGAGCGATATAAAATACGTCAGTCAAAGATGATACATGATCATACAAAACCTTGCCTGTCACTGCATGATGTAATCCCCATCTGGCATTGGGAGAAATACATAAAAATATGTCATGTAGATCTGCCATAGTTAAGCAATTAATATTAATAATCAATTGACAGAAGAATAATCAACAGCAGTTCTGGTAAATGATTCAAAGTATTTGGTTGTGCAAAACAACAAAACAGATGGCGTCACTTTGGGTTTTGGGAAACCTTAATAGGCACTTTTACAGTTTTCTAACATTTTATGGATCGGTTACTTTCACTACAGTTTACAATTAAGTGACTACAATTAGTGCGACGGTTCAATACAGTCTAGTGTGGACAAGGAAAGGCTCTGCTGGGTCTCCAGATGTCACTGAACGCAACATACTAGTCCTGTTTCTTTGAGTGGTCATGCAGCCCTATAAACAGAGTAAGGAGGACTAGTTGGAGGCCTTGATGACCCCAGCGCTTGAACCCCAGAAGAGATGAGACGTGTTATCCTATGAAGAAGTGTGCAATACCGAAGGGTGGAGGAAGTGGTAAAGTCAGGGTGTGGAGTTTGGCTACTTTGTACAAATACCGGGCTTTAGTAGATGATTTCTAAAAGCTAGTGCAAAAACATATACGTATATTTGTAGAAAAATGGCCAAAAGCTGTTTTGGTTTTGATAGTCCTCTGATACTACATTGAACTAGTGAGACAGTTTAACTTTGAAACCTTATGTGTATGAAAGACTTACATCTTTAAAAGCAAGATCTGACAGACTTGAAAAAGTTTTTTTGTAGAAAATATGATTAAATAATTTAACGAATTAACCCTTTGATGCACAACATGGGTCAAAAGTGACCCAAATCTAATGGAAAATGTGTATCTCCTGACTCACACTGCGCATCAAATGATTTATACAATTAGAAGAGGACTGAATCAGGAGAAGTCTTTAACATGATTGGGATTATTTAATAAGTACTGTGCTGCTGTATACAATTTTCAGATTTTCTAATTTCACTGCAGAGTTTCCATTTCATACTACTTCAAAGTCATTGCATTGTAGACGGGAACATTGGAAACATTTGACTGCTATAGTAATTATTTAACTTCCAAATTAAGATATGGAAAAATGATTTAAAAGTTGCATAACCTTAATCAGTTACAGCACTAAACACAGAAGTGGTGTTCATTTAGTATTAGTACTTTTACTTCATTCTCAAAACCACAGTTTGAAATGCATGTTTTCTTTAAAAATCACCAAAATGCTAATATTTCTGATGGTCCGTCAACAGGATATCCTCTATGATGTATGGTTCCATTGAGAAAAGCAACAAAGTTTAAACTTAAAATTGTGATATTCAATCAAAATCACTTTAATCTACACATCTCATTTTAAAATTCATGAATACTAAACAGGAATTAACAAAAAAAAACACACACAAAAATTCTGCCCTCTGCAGTGCAACATGAACCCATTAGTGGCTTAGCTCTGACCAACAGTCTTGTGGCAAAAAAATCAAGGAATTTTTTTAGGCTGGACATTAGGTTGTATTTATATAGAGCTGATAGGACACAAGTGTGAAAACAAATGATGTAAACAGTAAAATATCTACAGTATGCAGAGCCACCTTTTTTTTTCCAGCAATGGTAACGCCTCTGGGCACCTGGAACAATGTTGTACACTTTAAGTCCAATTCTTGTAAAATAAATAATTGAGGAAATTCAACTTTTCTTTTTGTCTGATGTATGTAATTATAACTGTGACGGGGAACAATCATACTGAACAGAACACATTTCTGAGTTCTCTCTACTTCCAGCCATGACTGTGCTGTTTCCAAAGATGTGCAGGACTTTATTGCAGTGCAAAATGAGCCCGAGTGCAAAACACAACCAGAAACTGGTTGAAAGTTCAGAAGATTAATCAATGAATGCTTCCTCCAACTTTACATATAGTGGATAGTTACACTATTGTTTGAGGGTAGTGCTATTTTATAATCTCAATCCACCTAAATTCTCTGGCATGTCATGGTAAAATAGCTGTATGTGTCTCTATCATGTACAAACGGACAGACCATGCGCACGCTAATAGGACTCAGTTTTTGGAGAACGATGGGGAAGAATATTTAGATTGAATTAGAGGATGGGTACTTAATTCACTAGTGTGGGTGGGAGCGCTGTGGGCAGAGAAAGAAAGCTGAAACACTGCCTCAGATGAATAATGTAATTCAAGGTTTGAGTGGGAAAGGAGCCACACGTTTTATTGCATATATATTCAGGGGAGTTCGGAAAGTTGCATGTATGAGTTTTGAATATTTCACATCAAAGTTTTCTGCAACTGCAGCTCGCTTAGACCATGTGGCAGTTAGCTGGCACGGGACACGGTGCATGTCTTAGACACCAGATATTTGCTTGAGCCCAGGATTTATGCTAACCCAGGGAAACTGCGGGAACTTGTATTATATATCTCTGTCTCTCTTGTTCTGCGGAGTACAAACTTACTTCCTAAGCCTTCTCAAATAATGCAAAATAAAACTGTAGATCATGGCTTGACACACCAGGCAGCCCGATGTAATTGGTCTGTGTTTGTTCAAGACATGCCAGGAAAAACACAGGCCGTCCACCTTGTGTAAGAGTTGTCCAGCACACAAAAGTCAGCTTTCATATGGGCATCTGGGCTAGGCGAGAAAGGCCAAGAGAGCTGACTGCTCACTTTTATTTTTTCAACGTCAGTTTACATGTTTTCCTAAACATGAGGAATGCTGTTGGGAGCTGAGGCCCAGAAACAGATCCTTAGGCTCTTTTCACTTGTCAGGGAAACAGGGGGTCATGGGTAAAGTGCTTCACGGCAACTTTCCAGTCAGGAAAAGGGATGAGGGTAATGGGCAGCCTTTTCCATAATCACAAATAACAATCAAACAAAATGTTATTGACTGCAAAAAACTTCCGCCTTGTTGTCGGAGTTTAAATAATTAATTACCTGGAACAACTTTCAAAAGGACTCCCTCACAGTCGGGAGAAAACTAAGCAACTCCAGTTTTGTTGATGTTCAACGGAAGGATCACAAGGACCTTTGTGGCATGACGAAAATCCCATGACACTCCTGCTGACGAAACTCTTTCCGAGGCGTCTGGATGGAGTCAAATAAGGATGATTGTCAGGCTGAAATTTGTAGCAACTTAAATGTGATCAGTAGATTTTCTGAGACTTGTTAAGGCAAAATGAATTTCTATCAGTTCACTGGTGAAGTTAGCAAATACGACCTTTCTTGATGTTTTACCGGAGCATCTTTGCTCCTTGAAATATTATTAAGCCACTAGGGAGCACGACAATAAAAGGTAAGGATGTTCCATTTTGATTTTAACTTCAAGAATATTAGATATTGACTGCATGTGACTGATATCAGGGTTTTTTTAGCATCCGCAAATAAAATTCAGTGTTTCTATTGTCTTTCATAGATTCATTCAGTTATAGCTGGCTGCCCACTCAGTAGATTTAAAAAAGCTGCTTCTGATTGTCATTTTGTGAATGTGCATCACTATAAATGCATATGAAGGCAGGAATACGGTTCATGTTGTGTTCCATTACGAAGCTGTTGACTGTGTGACAGGCAGTCCTCAGAGTAAATCTTGAGCCTTACTTGAAGCCACAAGTTTTGAAAATGTAATTACAAGTTTCCAAAAAAGTGTGCTCAATGTAGTTTTCTTTTAATACACGCTTGTTAGAGAAGAGCAGCACCGGAGAAAACAAGGAAGCTGCAGAGTTTTAGATTGTGAAAAAAGGGAGCAGTGTTTTTAGCGCTCTAACAGCAGAAACCTTAAGTTTAGGTTAGAATCTGTATCAGGAGAGAAGGTCAGATTCCAAGCTGCGATAATTTTGTGTCATTGCCTGGGCTGGCTGGCCACTTTATTCTCCTGGGGTGTAAATATGCTACTGGAGAATGTGTCTGGCTGCGCTGGGAGGCCTTCATACACGGAGGAATCTGAAGTACATGCTATTGGTCTTTCAAATGCCAGACACAAACAATCATCAGGGATGGAAACCTACGGAACAATTTAGGGCACCACTCAGAATCAGCCAACAGCTGTGGGCTTTCAGTGAAGCATGCAAGTCGACTTTCCTCTCCTCAGGCCAAATCCTTCAAACTTCACCAGACCTTCATGAAAGTCAGTTTTTCTGAATCACTTGTCAGGCGATTTACTGTAAAACATGATTTGGCCTTTTGATAAAAGACAAAGACCGGGGTCTCAGGCTGATGTTAGCTGACCTGTGGAAGGCTTCCAGACAAAGGCGGCAGACAAGCGACCCGGCACCTAAACAGAAGCAGAGAAAAGACGTCGCAGCAGACTTCTCGTCCCCAACACAGATGCAGAAGCAGCACACTCAGCCTCCTCCCTGCTCTGTCCAATCAGCTCGCATCTCACATGGCTGGTCTTCATCTCTACATTCTGACAGTCCCTCTCCCTTTCTGCTTCTTTCGAGCTTTTATTTGGGACAGAGGCTTTTAAGCTGCCATGTATCCCCCCGCTGTTTGTACCATTTATCCCGATAGCCATCACAGAGTACGGTGGCGTTATGCTGTCCTTGGACAGGGGAAGAAGAGGAAGTAATCCATAAAGTGTGTGGTCCCTCAAGAGGAAGCAGGCAGATTTAGACCTCCATTTACAAACTCTCACTCTGCACTCTTGTTCCCTTCTCTATCAATAACATTTTTATGGGAAACACCTACATGGTCGATACCCTAAACAGAGACTTTTAAGGCAAAGTTTTGAGCTCTTAAATTGAGAATATAAAGCATCTCCACCCTTCACTTTTCTCCTTTCATCAAATGAGGAGGAGGGACTTAAAGTCTCCCCATTAAGAACAGAGTGAGGACAGTTGTGTAGACAGACAGCAGGCTTTAAAAAGCCCTACTTAGTCTTCCCAGTGGCTGTTTGACGTCATTTAATGGAGGCAAGGCTGCCTAAAGTAAACTGACAAAAATGAGAAACTTCGCTAACAGCTTACAGTTGTCATTCGGTTAAGCCTGAGCACTGTAAACACGAGGGGAAAATGACACATGATGCTCGCCACTCATGCGCCTCCGTCGAGGGCAATATCTGCTGTAAGTTCAGCTTGAACACAGCGGAAAGACCAATAATTATTTACCTCATCAGACGGGAATGATATTCTTCTTACTCCATGATCTCTTAACACCCTGTTACAGTGCAGATATATGCAGCATGACATAAAACATCGTGTCACTGATAAGCAAAAGCCTGACCCAAGGAGCATAAATGACTAATCAACTTTCAAATTCCAGATGTGCTGATCCGAAGGAGGAGAAAGTGCCAGGGCCTGTAAACCTTCTAATTTTACTCCATATTTCCTCTGGGAGACAAACAGCAACCTGCCTGTTCTGATGATGCATTCATGCTTTATTCATATTTTATGCAGTCGAAGCATCACCAGGCTCCAGACCTGGAAGGTGCTGGACAGGACAGAGGGAGACATTGAAGAAGCCAAAAGCCAAACTGAAAACGGTGACAAAAATGCGTCACATCCTCCTCATGTTTTCCTACACTCGTTTTCTTCACATTCACGTGTAAAGTCACATTCTCCCACTCGGTCAAACACACAAACCCTCAATATGTTTACTCGATTGCCATGGAAATGGACACAAATAAAATATCATCAGCGAGTAGCGGCACAGCTACAGCATCTGACTGGATTAATCTGCAAATGCACTGCTTTGTTGGTAATAAGGATTTCTCTGACTGACATTGTTTAAACAGAGGTTTAGATTTGGCAGAGACCGAGGACATGTGTTTAATTTACCATGAAACCCTAGATTTTATTGTTGTATTTTAAAGCACAAAATAGCAAAAAAAAAATCACATTTCTTCATTCACAGCTAGTAATAACTGTCCACTTCTCTCCTAACTGGTGGCTCAGCCTCCTCTTTTGTTTAGAGCAAAAGAGATTTGGTTCTTTTTACAGAAGACATGTGTGCCCCAGGATACACTGAGCATTATCTAGTGTCAGGAGTGTTTATAAGAGCCTGGTGCAGCACAGACACTGTGTGCCCACTGATCTGTTAACCTTTAAAGGCAAAGCTGGTGAAGATATGTGCCACTGTTGAAATAATGACTCAAAATGAGGGACACATGTTGTAAATTGTGGTTTGAGTTACACACAAACCTGAAATACAATGATAAAGATATATTTTCATCGTATTTATTTAAAATAAAATTTTTAAAAAAACAAAAATGAAGAGGAAATTGTTATAACTTTGCTCCTTTAAGATCACATATGTAATTGTGGGTAGGTTGGTAATAGAGCTGCATAAGTTTCTATCATGTATAAGTGTATATTCATTGTTAAGGCTATTGTGAAAAATGGTAAATTATTAACAACTGATAATATTGCTATTACAATTCGTGTGAATCCATCAAAGCTTCAGCATTTCTACAGGCTAGCCAATACTGTTAGAAGCATTCGTTGCTTTTGGGAAGCTGATTTTCTTACTTCCATTACTCCCTTGACGTCTGTTGTCGCAAATTCACAACCTACCACTTTCTTTCAGACTGCAGCCAAGATAGCTTATCCATTCCCCCCAATCCCGGCTTGTGCATATTCAATACGTACCTCGGAACCTTTTGCAAGCACTGGTTTCTTGTAGGAGCGGTCGGTGTGGGACCAAATTATTATATATCTGTTATTATTATTATTATTATATCTGTTCTATGTGTAATAGACAAATTAGCAATCTCCACTTATTTTAGCATCAACTGGAAAGCAAAAAGACACAAAAGTTTTTAAAAAAAATTAATTGTAAATAAATTCAGGAGCCCAGGCTTCAAAGAAAGAAATCAAAATTTTCTTTGTTGGCTAGCTAGTGTGCAGTTCTGTTTGGGAGATGCAATCCAGGATATGGGACTACATCGGTTACATACAGATGCAGCATCCAGACATAAAATCATCTGACGCAATGCAACAAAATGATTGCACTGAAATGCAGGGGTTTTGGCATATAATCTGGAGGCACTGTTCATTTATTTTATTTTATTTCTCCCAGAGGACACTGGACAAAACAAGACAAGACACCTTAAACTGGTCACTAGTCCATCACAGGCCTAACACAAAGAGACAGACAATGGCACTCACACTGACAGCCAATTTAGGACCAGTTAACTTCCTATGCATGTCTTCAGGCTTTAGGAGGAAGTCAGATCACTTGGGGGGGGAAAAACCAGCTCAGGCACATGGAGAACATGCATACTCCACATGGTTGGTGCTTCATTTAGGCTCTTTTAATTGAATGTTTGCTGTTATTTCTGATTCCTTTGTTTATCCCTGGCGGGTGTAAGTGTGTGTTTTCTGCTCCATGGTGACTCTATGCTCTGTGCTTTTCATGGCCAGTGTTTAGATTTCTGTGCTGCTAAATATTATTAAAACTGAATCAAAATTGTACGTTTTTCTCGTCAAAATACACAGCACCACAGTCATGCAGTATTTTTGCTTGCATCCTGTGGAAGGTTAGGGATGTTAAAGGCATCTTGATTCTCTTTTGTGCCCTGTATAATCCGGCATGCTTTTGCATCAGCACTGGTACATTTACGATGGTGTTCATTCAACTGCACGAAATCTGATAAATAAATCAGCACCTTTTTAAGGTCATCTTCCATCTAGATTTGTTTTTCTGTTGACAAAACATTTATCCAACTTTCAAGTCCTGTGACACAACAACCCGCCGAGTGCTTCTTTTTTCTCTTTCATAGGACTGTAATGAGCACCACGCTGAATACAGACATGAGCCCAATTTCTTGGAATATATGGTGCTGAAACATTTCTCTGGGTCTGCATTATGCACAACTTATTCACAGCTCACTGTGAGCGTTCAATAATTAAAGTGTTAAAATGGCATATGTTTAAAAATTTAAACACCCCGTTTTGCTGGACTTGTGCACTGTACTGTTCCTCTCACTGTCCTACCAGTTTGTTGTTTATGAGGGACATGTTATATAGAGACTTTAAACTATTTCTCAGGTGCACAGACTAAAGACAGGTGAAAATAAAATGTACGGGTATTAGAAAGCCACAAAAGAACAATGAATAAAGTGACCTATTGTATCATTTATGTTATTATTTCTGTGTCATTGATCTTTTACTGTCACATTTATAATAATGACTATCCTCACTTGGAAATAAATCATGAAAATCTCATTTTTATCTGACTTTGACACAATATGTTGAACTATAAAAATTTTAGGACGAAGCACATTTACGGGTTTAACAATTGAACAAGCCACCATTAGAAATCAAATCAAATCAACACAGCCTGATGTGCAGCAAGGACACTAAAATGACAAACTAAAAAAATAAATTCCAAGGAAAAAGTGATTAATAAATCCACAGGAGAGGCAGTGGGAGCTGCTGGAGTGTGTCCTATCCCTGTAGTATCAGATTAAGGGTTTAATGACTTCCAAAGACCCAGGTCATTTCCTGCCTCTACTTCCTGGTGCTCTGGCAGACGTGTGTTGGACTTTCCCTCACTTTACTCTGCTTCGCCCCAACTGGACCGTTCCCTGAGGAGAAGGCCTCCGTACAGTCCAAGTGGTAAAAGGAAAAAGACTTTGGAGCTCTCAGATAGACCAAACCATCAGGCCCTGGCTCAGATCTAATCTGTGCTGGGCAAGAAAACCCAGCAGAGCTTGTTATTAGTCTAGTGCACGAAGAAAAGTGCTCCTTCCTCTGCGCACGCACTCCGACTTCGGCCTCAGAGGCCAGATAAGCCTTCAGACTAACTAACCACTCAGGAATCCAAAGATAAAGTCTGTTAAAGGAACTTATGCCCGCGGATGGTGTATGAGCATGTAGCCATGGCTGAGTGTGCGTGACAAGCCGAGCCTGCAGCTATATTTGCATGTGTATGAGAGCATTTTATAGTTGTTTGTATGTGCAGCTGAGGGCACATGCACATCATGTTTGGCTTTAACAGCAGGCACACCATCTGGGAAGAAAACAGTGTTTTCAAGTTTCCTTGGCTCAATATTTTGCTGATCCATGATGGCTGGCAGAGAGGCTGCGTTTCCATTGCATGAAAAAGGAGAAACACTTGCTGTGTCTGTGCTCTGCAGGAGGCCCTGACACCACGTGATTTAATCGACCTTTGGATGACCCAAGGTAAGCCTTTAAAAAGCCTGCAGAGTTAGTGATGTAGCGGGGCATACACACATGTACTCACCATACAAACAGCTGGAGGTCGATATAAGCTAGACTGCATCTGATCAAATCATGTTAGGTTCCAGGTCTTTATGTTGTGTGCTCTGTTTTGCAACGCACTCGCAATGTATTTCGCAACATGACACGGAGAGTGGTGTTGAAGTGGTTAGTGCTGTCGCCTCCTGTGGTTTCAAATCCAACCTTCTGTTGAGGGCTTCCTGTTTTACGTTTGCATGCTCTCTCTATGCTGATGTGTGTTTTTCCACAGTCCAAAAACATGTAATTGTTTGGTTGGTGGTAGTAAACTGGCTATAGGCGTGATAGCGAGCATGCATGGTTGTCAGTGTCTCTGTGTGGCCTGTGATGGATTGGTGATCCCCCCAGGTATAGAAAATAGATGCAACTACAATGAATAACAGAACTATTGGACCAACTCAAATTAACTGCATCAATTAGTAACACAAATTAAATTTATTCAAATTAGGTTAACAAATAATATCATTGCCACTTAGTCTTACATCTACATAAATCGTTTGAATTCCTTTCAAAAATACTTTGCAATTTTGCTACTTTATTTTATAAAAAGTCAACTTGAAGCTTCCAATTTTTCCAACTCCAGTATTTGCTTTACCCAATCGGAAAATGTAAAATATGATTTTTGTCATCACTTTTCTCCTTCTCTTTGCATTATAGTGCTACTCGAACAAAATGCTGACTGAGTGGCAGACAAAACTTGACACATCATGATGTCTGACATGTAGAACTGAAAAAGCAGTACGCAGTTTTTGCACTCTTGTTGCAATTACAATACCAGTTTAAAGGAACAAAGTATTAGCCTAGCCGTGCTAGACAACCCACGGCAACGAATTTAATTCTCTGCCAGGGTCGGTCCAGTTAGCCTCGGTAAGCCTCGAGGTTGGATGCTCCTAAAACTGGCCGACGAATCACCATGAAGTGTAGAGTCAGAAGGCGAGTGTAACTAAGTGACAACAGAGGCGCGACGATTCTGACAGAAACAACCAGAAACAACTAGCCTAGCCGCGCTAGACAACCCATGGCAACGAATTTAATTCTCTGCCAGGGTCGACAACAAAAACGACAACAGTCGTTGAGCTCCATTAGCACCGACTCTGAATAATCTTTCTGTTAACATGTCTGTAACATACTTGAGCTTCACTCATTGACTGTATAAATAAGGCTTCACCGAACTCTCGCATCCTCTGATTTCCGGTGGTCTAGGAACTCCGTCAGCCTATTCGTTGCGCTGATTGGTTGTATACCTACCCAATTGCTGCAGAGTGATTTGAAAGACAACCTTTTAGCCCGCCTTCCTCCCTGTCGAGAGTTCCTAGACCCTTGTGTCTTCAGACCTGGGTCTAGCGCGGCTAGACTAACAAAGTATAGTTTCAAGTGGGCAGAATTCACAAAAACAAATTAGCAAAAGCATGAAGATAAGTGAAATTTATTCAAAACAGTACTATTCTTCAACCGCAGCCCAAATACACTTTGTAGTGTAGTACTGTCCTTTACAAATTAAATTTTTAATAAATAAAGCAGTTTCAGAAAAGTAGTGTTGAGTAAGGTGATAAAAAAGATAATCATGTTAGTTTCTTCAATAACAATGACAAACTGATGATCCTTTTCCACTACTATAAAACGTAACAACACTATCCCACTAAGCATACAGAGAGCCAAAGCCTCCAGACTGATGGAACAAGCATTAGCATCAACACCCAAGCTCATAATTGAGACTCTCATGGTAACATTCAGACGTAACCGAGTCATCTCTGCGATATGCATCAGACTAGTCATTCATCACTTCACAAGTCACATTTTTTGCGATCTTTCTGTTTTTATTTGTTATTATTGTGTAGCAACTCGTACCAGAGTTTAATAACCACCATGTGTAGCATACTGATGTTTCGTGTGATATTTATTTAAAAGCCTGGGTTACAGAGAGAATCAGGTTTTTAATTCAAAATAAATGATAGTTTAGAAACACAACACACCATATTTGATTTATTTAGCACGGAAATCTAAATTGAAAACACCCCTTGAAGCTTGTATTAAAAGCTGCTCTTTGGACAAGTTATGTTTCCACTCACCAAAACACACTGTGTATATCCTTCAGACACCAGCTTATCAGCTAGTTGTATGTATTCACACCTGGCAGCAGTTGTTTAGATGCAAGTAAAGATTTTCCCTGTTCAGCTCTGCAAAAACACTTCACAATCTCAAACACCACCTCTTACTGTCAATGCAGCAATCAAATGAGCTCTGACAGCAACAATAGCTGCACACTCAGAGGCTTAGGTATGAGGTTTGAGCCTTATATTTTTGACCTCTGTGAGGAGAGGCCAACATTTACATACATAAAGGAATGTGACCATGCAGTTTGAAGCCCAATATGGAAAGATAGGAGAGCTCCTCATTAACCACGCCTGACGCGTACGTCACCGGGGTTACTGCATTCGCTTCGGTATCTGGCTGGGTAAGTATGTATGTGTGTGTGTATGTCCGTTCAGATATCTCTGCAAGTGCTGAAGTCAGGATGATCAAACTTGGCACTGAAGATCGGTCTGAGGTCCCCTGCTCAGTTGTGGAGTTAGAGGTCAGCAGATCAAGGTCAAGGTCACAGGGGTCACTTAGCACATTTCCTGCATATTGCATCATTTGTATAGCAAGGGATATACGTAGGATGATCAAAATTGATACAGAGCATCATGCATGGGCGTGGTTCTCCCATCTACTGAGGGCTCGTCTAGTTGCAAGTTTTAGTTCAGAAAAGATATCCAATTTTGCCTTTTGTTGATGAAAACATGCATACAGTCAACCTCGATGATAAACTAACAACAAAAATATGAAAATGCTGTCACACAGTTGCACCTCAAGTGTAAACTGTGGCATTCTTCTTACTATATCAATGTCAACAGAGCAGCATTTTCAATTTAGAGGTCACACAAGTCACAGCAAAGAGAGCTCCGTCAGGATTACCAAGGCTTAATTAAGATTAATTGTAGCATTTATTCCTCTCCACTTAGTGTATAAATCAAGTGTGACAGCACAGTATTGAGTCTAGCTGCGGGGCTTGTGGGTATTACTATAGTGAGTTGACATCGGCACACAAGGCCTCTCAAGGCAGGTGGTTTCAGGCTACAGGGATTTTGACAGGCTCCATTAGCCAACACTTGACTCTGACACTGAGGAGCGAACGCAGACTGGAGCTCCCAGACCCCCCTGGGTCCTGTTTACCTTTCAGACCACACTCGGCGATAGTCTATCTGACAAGGAAGAATGTGAGAGATAGAGTCATACTAACACTGCAGGACACCCAGTCTGATTCACACATAAAACCAAGTTACAAAAGAAAAGGAATATCAGAGCACAAAAAATGCAGACACAAGAGAACGAGTGCATAACTATGTTTGTCTGACCAATTCAAGACCTCTGTGCTCTCTGCTGACAGCGTTTTGCACTTTGCATGTCCCTTTGTGTTGCTTCAAATGATGTGCTGCTGGTGCTCCTGCATTTACCAGATCAATTCCTTGACCCTCCAGCCTGGGAGGGGTACCACTGAGCAGCACTGCCACCCTGCCACCCCACCAATGTTTCCTCTGGCTGTTCTTCAGTGTTCGGGGCCAAACCTATGAGAGAAACTTTCCAGCTGGCCTGTGTGTCTGTGCAGTAATCAACAAAGGAATCTGTTTGGTTTGCAAAGTACAATTAGATGGTTTTTGAAGCATTTTGTAAGAGACTGGATTTATAGCTGGGAAGAGGCCTGACATTAAAAGAGCGGA
Source organism: Acanthochromis polyacanthus (assembly GCF_021347895.1). NCBI lineage: Eukaryota > Metazoa > Chordata > Actinopteri > Pomacentridae > Acanthochromis > Acanthochromis polyacanthus. The sequence goes on along the minus strand of NC_067120.1, from coordinate 14,952,997 downwards.
TGATGAAGTCAAGGGATGAAAAGGAATGGCTCGGTTTCCAAAGAGCATCTTACGACTGAGATAACCAGCAGATTATGATATCAGAAAGATAGCATTCACAGAATAACTTAGCCAAGCCCTGTCAGAGCTTTATACAGACAGTTTTGTTCGCCAGACAGCTTCTGAGACACGGCACGAAGACTGAGCCTGATCTTTGACCTATCTGTAGAGATGCCAACATGTATGAATATGCAGTGCTGGATACAGTCTATGAGAAAGAACAACAACATTAAACCACCCACTGGACCTGTCAGTCTGAAGCTTGATGCAGTTGAGGTGTAAATACATGAATGGTTCCATGTTGTACAACAAAAAACAAATGAGAAAATTTAGCATTTGCAAAAGGAAATGCGTGTGAGTGTTGGACTGCTGAAAACGAATGCTTTAATGATGTGTCACATACTGGTGACTCAACATTGTACAGATTCTTACACAGCTGGGATTTGAACTTAGAATGTGTATTTCACAAGGTGCACGCTGTACCAACGGCAGTAAAGAAGAGCAAGGAGGCTAAGACCCGACTCTGATACAGAGATGAAGGGTTTTCTATTAATCTGTCGACAAATTTAATGATTAACAGACGCTGAACAGTTTAATGCAGGAAACACTTGAAAATCTGCCCATCAGAATTTCTCAGAGGCCAAGATGAAGGCCTCAGATTATCTGTGTTGTCTGACCAACAGTCCAAGCCACAAAGATATTTAGTTTACAGTGATGCAACACTGAAAAAGGCTAGAGCAGAGCAGTGTTAGCAGGAGCAGGGTTTTCTGAGAAGAGGCCAAACTCAGAGCCTCTGACTGTGAGATTTACGATAAAGCAAAACTGTCTGAGCATGAGGATGTATCGTGGGCTACAACGTGACATAGTCAAGTAGAAGTCATGCTTATATGAACAGTGTGTACACTACAGTTTAATTTGGCAATTTTTTTATGTTAATAAATGTGTATGTATGGAAAGGTTCCATGTCTCAGAAATCTGACAAAATATTATGATTATAAGACAGGAGTGTTAAAGAGTGAAAGCTGTGCTTGTAGCAGAGACGAAACTCTGAACCTTTATACCTAAACACTAAACCCCAACCAGAGAACAGTGCTAACCAATGAGCTCTTCAGATATCAAAGGAAAAATCCAAGCTGATGTTTCCTTCAGGAAAAAATATTCGGCCCTAAATTAAACTTTGTGTCCTACGTACTGTATAAGTTAAGGTTCAGATCATAAGAACTCCAGTGATGTTTACATTTTGTAAGTGAGGAGGTTTGGGGCTATATTTTAAGGTATTAAATGTGGTGGAAGAGTTAAAACTGTGAAATTGTCAGCAGTTTAAAATTACTCTTCTGGTTCATGCGCTAGCTAACCACATGACACACTGTTTAAATCTCTCTCTTCTTTTTTTTAATAGGATTTTTCCTGGCTCAGAATGGGACTTTAGGGGGTGACTATGCACAGAAATAAGCATGACTGGTTTGTGTATAATAAAGGCAATGAGTCTGTTTACTTTATTTGGTGGAAATATATGCGTTTGCCTGTGACTGATGACCACGTGATAAACACAAATGTCTATATGGTTTAGTTATTGAAGCCCCAATTAATGAAATAGTTTTTAAAAAAATCTCAAGTCATACCATTTTGGTTCCAGTGATTTTCCTTTGGTGCTGGCTAAAATCTCTTTGTTTGGTGCCAAAATTTCCTCTATGCAGAAAAAATGCTTTTTAAACATATATCATAAAAAATATCACAACAAAAAGCACAACTTTGTAAATCTGCATAGCGGTTTTAAAGTTGAAAAAGTTTGATCAAGGAGGTTTGAACTGAGCTGATTCATTCCCCTCATAGACATCCATTCAAAAACTTTTTTTTTTAAATAACTGGAAATGTTTTATATATTTCAGGTACAGGAGTGCATCTTTTGAATGAGTTGAGTCCCGCTAATGTTTGAATGAAGTTTGTAGCATAAAGCATGTAGGACAAAAATGAAAAAAAATTGTGGTCTTTAAGCACTAAAACATTCAGCAAACTGAAAATAATCAATGCTTTAATAGATTCTAGTATATGAATGTTGACAATTCTAAAGAGTAATAATACTAGAGAGCTTTTCTCCACATTGCTCCACTGCTGGGCTCAGAGATGCAATAAACATAAAAACTCCTTTCTGTGATCTATTCTACTTTGAATATGTCCATGTTTTAGCAAATAAAGGCCACAGATTTATCTTGAACAGTTTAACAGAACAGTTTTTTCAACAATAACACTTAATTGTGTAAAGGACATTGGTAATGGATGAAGCATCATAAAAAGGATTTTCCTCTTTAATGCCAGTTGTTAAGGTCTCTGAATAAAACAAAACCAACAGCGTTTACAGTTCAGCCTGTGTGTTAATTGTATACATGTGCAGTTTATTTTCACAAGGTGAGAGATGAATGTGTTTTGGTCGACGTCCACCATTTCTTAAGAGCACACTCCATCAAAGTGTTTTTTCCTGGTCCAGATAAGAACACTCCGACACATGAAGCAAACAGAGTCCAAGTTTTATGCGGTGTGAAACTTGGATTGAGCTGCAGAGCGTTGGCAGAGACGGGAAGAAACAGCAGTGCCTTTGCTGTGACAATGACACGAGTAAACATGAAATAATGACTTGTTTTGCCAGTATTTCATCTGTCCAAAACCTAAATACATTCAGTTTACTACAGTGTGAAAAGTAGAGCAAACAATCATCACAGTGAGCAACTAAAAACCAAGAATTTTCAGCATATATACAATGAATCATTTGTTTCAACTCCAAATATATATGTCAGACCTGGAACAACTGTATAGTTGTTAGTAGTCATCTTTTTTTTTTTTTAGCAAGAATGATAAAAATGTACCAGTGATGTTTTATTCTGCATTTTTTTGTTCTGCTTTTTTGTCTTCTATGATGGTAAATATTACATATTTCAATCATCACGTGATTGGTTGTCAACATTTGAAGATGTTGTTTTGGGTTTGAAAAACATGAATGGCTGTCTTTTTTGTTTTCTGACACAAACATACATAACATGCATGTATGTATCTAATAATCATTATCTTGACTAACTGACATGATTTAATGATAACACAGTAAACAGCCAACTTTGCTGCTCTCCTCTGCTACTGTCCCACTCATTTGAATGGGGTTCTTTTAATTTCAGTGATCCCTGCAGTTTATAGTTGCTGACATGGCCCAACTTAACAAAGTTTCACTGAGCTGGCAGACATGATAGATTCTGTTGGTCGCATTGTTTTTCCAACATCCCTATTTGGCTGTTCTGACCTGTCATTTACTGCATAATGGCTCCAGTCCATGTTTAATTCATACAAGCCCTGCAGAGCGAGGCTCCTTACAGGAAGCTGACTTTACAGGCAACAGCCATTTCACTTTCCTGCCTCAGATATTTTATCAAGACAGAACTCAGTGCCAAGATTTATGTTCAGAAGGTCGTACATCAAACATGAGGGAGCCCCCTTCTTGCACCCCTGCTAACCTCAGAGTTCAGATCAGTCTACAAACAGATTAAAAACTTCTCCCGGCGATTCTCCAAAGTGCTCAGTAATTACATCCTGAATGTGAATCAATGCTGGAGATATAAGTGACACCGTGTTAACAGTAATCAGTTCTTGTGAAGGCTTTATCTCTGCACAGTTACTGCGGTGGCATTAGCTGGGTTCCCCACAAGCTGCATCACAGAAGCCGTCAAAGAGGTGCAGTCTCTGCAGCCTAATTAGTCGCTCCAGTAGCTGCTGTCAACATCACCATCGTGGGCTTCAAAGCATGGGGCTCAAGCTTGTGATCTGTCTAAATATTTCTTTCATGAAACCCTCATCATATCAGGGCTGCTATCACAAAAAGAGAAAGAACGAAGGAGGAGAGAACGGAATCAGGTGGTGAGAAGGAGCCAGTGGAAATGAGCGTTAACCCTCAAAGTGTGAAGCTGTGCGTGTTCTGAGCACATCCAGAGGGACTTCTGTGACGCATGAAAAATGTCTTTTGATCTGTCCTCACTGACACTCTCTAATGTTGCATTGGATTGCTTGAATGTTCACAACTGTTGTCACTACATCACATTATGTAGCAGATTAGTCTGTTTAATCCTCATTTGGGTCACGGAGGGGCTGGAGCCTATCCACCTACCTATCTTATCCATCCCGGACAGGTCCCCAGTCTAACACAGGGCTACACAGAGAGACAAACAAGCACACTCACATTCACACCTATGGACAATTGAGAAGCACCAATTAACTTCAGCAGGTTTTTGGACTGTGGAAGGAAGCTGGACTACCTGGAAAAAAACCTACGCATGCACAAGGAGAACATGCAAACTCCATGCAGAAAGATTCAAAGGGATCTTCTAGCTGCAAGGTGACAGTGCTAACCACCGAGACACTGTGCAGCCTTATTTAGCCGATCTTCACAAGCCTGGTGACAAAACAAATTCAGTGAAACTACCTTGAAGCTTTATGTAAAATCGCACCTCCACTATACATCATGCTACATAAAGAATTTGATGAGTTGCAGAGACCACAGAGAGAGAGAAAAAAAGCCTTACCTAAAGAGCGAGCACTGTGGTTTAACAAACATACTGTACAAGCAATCCCTCATAACAATCCACATTCTTCAGGGGAGAATTAGCCTACATTGCTCGAGCTGAGGGTGGAAAGATGGTCGAGAGTGAGTGCTACAGACATTCTTGGAGTGTAAATGTCATCATGATAGCCTGACCATGGGTCCGCAAACTGACAGACCATCATCTGCATTTGGCCTCCAGGCACGCTTGTGGTCCCGCGTCTCTCGAGAAAGAGGCTCAGAGACCAAATCTGCAGTTGTTTAAAAGGTTACATAACGCAATATTGGGAGGTGATCTGTTTCTTAGACTGTGGCAGTGGTGGCGACGGCAGCGGTGGTTGTGGTCAGGCTGGAAGATTCTAATCACATGTCGGCTCTGCGTCTTGGGGCGGCTGAAGGCATGTATGGTAAATCTGCTGAACAAGACAGCAATGAGATTAAAACGAAAAAGGTGTTGCAGGAATCATGTGCGAATAAATGTAGAGGGTTCGCTCACTAGGATTCCTTTATGATTTAAAGTAACACATGGGATAAAGGAGCATAATGCAATGTTGGCAGACCAGCAGCTGGACAAACTCTTGAGACTGATATATGCATGCATGCAAACATTCATATGCATGCATGAGTGTATGCTCTATATATGGCTGCCCCCATTAAAGTCTTACAGTGCATTTTGTTGTTTTTCCTTCACTTTTCCTCTTTTCTCTCTGTTAAGTTGATGGTGTAACATACTGTGTGGCCACATTTCAATAAAAAGAGGCAATCTTGGTTGAATAATGTTCAATAACAAAAAAACACACACACTCACACAACAGGCATTCTCACAATATGAGCAACAATGAGGCACATGATCACACAATCAGAAGCTTAGCGATAGAGCCAACACCGATCCTCATTAGAGGCTTGACCACACAGTGAGATGTCGAAAACTGGCGTCCGAGCCCTCACCAGTCATGCCGATCAGTCTTTTATCTCCAGTTTCATTCAACATGTAGTCAGCAACACAGTCTCTAACTGTAGCCGATTATTAACTAAGACCTTGGCTTTAAAAATGTGGACCCAGACAAGGGCAACTTGTACCTTTGTATCCATAAGAGGTCACACATGAGAGCAGTAGATAATAAACAAAAGATTCCCTTTTCAATATCTAATAATAAAGATGAGGAGATTATCAAATCAGACAAGTGAACAATTAAACTAAAGATCTACTGGTGGGCTATCATAGGTCACTACAGAGCCATAAAGCTCTCAGTAACCTTCTTCCTAGTGTCTGTTTAAACAGCCAGGTAAAGTCAGAACTATTCAGACTGCACACTGCCTCTTATATGTTTTCAGTTAAAGCATTATTTAGTCATCATTATCTCTTAAAAGAATATTCTCTTGATCAGAGAGCTGCTTCGGTTCTGCTTCTTAAAAACATGTTGATGCTGTTGACAAGTGACAGTAAAGATCAGTTAGATGTTGTTAGATCATTCTAGTGCATATATTGAAGTTGTATTAAACTGTTTTGTTTGCTATTGACACTATCTTCCTGTCTGCCTAACAGAAACGCCTTTTTATAACAAGAACTGTTTTTCCTCTCCAGCGTGTTCAGAGGAATGTGACGCAGATGCCGGACTCAGATGAGCAAAAGCTGCTGTCGCCATAGTCACCCCAGTCAGAGATGGGAGCGTGTGTCATCAGAAGAGGATTTAAGGTTATCGTAGTTAAGGATTCTCTGCTCTCCCATTTCTCTCTATCTCATTGTCTATCTTTTCCCCTCTCCTGTTCTTGGCTCCCTTGCCGCCTCCTGCGTCGCTCTGAGCAAACAGGGCCTTTCCATCAGCCAGCGTTATCTTTAAATGTCAATCAAATAGAGAAAGGAACTGCAGGCAACACATTCTCAACAACACATCATGGTGTCAAGTTCAGATTAACCCCGGCAGGACACAGGGGATCTGTTCCCCACATCATACTGAACAAAGAAGCCCTTTGAATTACAGCCGGAGTAAAAAAATCAGCAGAATCACAATCACATGTGACACCAGCTGGCATTTAACGCAACATCAGGCCGCCACCTGAAGAGAACAACGTTCCGAGTAGCTCTGTGCTTCACCAACATGAAAAAACGCATCAAATGTTAAAAAAAAAAAAAAAAAACAGAGCCATTAAGGAGCTGACACTTATTACCAGGGGGCACAGTGGACAGAGCTGTCAGTGATACAGCACAACACTAGACACATGGCATGTTGCAGGGCAGTCGTCATTGCACTCTGGCCCTGAGAATCACATATCTTTGGTGGAGGACACCTTAATAAATCAGCTGAGTGTCTGCTTTTATGCGGGTCCTGCACTATAAGCTTTTATCTTTAGTATTTAACTACAGTGAGCCTGATAGATGCGGGCAGTAAAAAGGAAGAGGTCTGATAAACAGTGCAGAGGGCAGCACAATAATCTATCACAACCAACACTGGGATTGGCCTCCTACCGTCACACGACAACACCAGGACATGAACGTCACCATCACTGGCTAACCTGCAGGGTGGCAGCCCATGGAAGGGTAGAATATCTGCTAAAAAAAAAAAAAAGAAACTAAAAACATAAGAGAAACTAGGACTGAAACCTGTGTATGAAGTTTTATCTGCTAATGAAAGCACTGCTTCATAATTACTCACAGACACACACTGTTAGCCTCTGTTTTACTTTAAAGGTCCCATATTGTGCTTTTTTCCCCCATCAAATTAATCAAAGTCGCACATATTCCTACAGTACGTCTTTCTGTGTTTCAGCTCAAAATACTGCAGAGATGGTTCATTTCACCATGACTGCATAAATCCTGGTTTGAGGGCGTTTCTAAATGAGCTGTTTTACTCTGTTCCCACCCCCTTCAGGAAGAACATGCAGTCAGTGTCTGTGATTGACAGCTAGAGCTTGAGCAAATGGCAGAAGTGAACTTTTTTTTTAATTTTACACCTCCAAGTTAATAAACCACTATAAAGACACACTAAAAATGGAATTTCACCATATGGGGCATTTAAAAGTAGTTTGTGGAGCTTTTGGCCACATCTCAGTCTTTAGCAGCTCAGATGTCACTTAGGAATTTTATTTAACTCAGAATCCTAATTCCAAGGACAATACCAAACTAAAAATGGGGACTTACTAGACACTAATTACAAAATAAACAATTTAAACATAAACTTGTAAAAGTTCAAGTCTACATATGTGGTAGGAACACCACATGTATATAACTATGCAGGAGCTTTACAAAAGTTATATAAGAAAGCAGAATACATTCTCTCAGATTGATGCAATCCTAAAAAATTTGGCTTCTACCATCTGCTGCTCCCTTCAGACTTCACTAAGTCAACAATAGATTCAAACACACCGAGTAGGGAGGTGATTATTGCAGGATGGTTTCATTTTTCATCTTGTTTCATCTTTTTACCTAAACATTTTATGGTGTATTTATTAATTTTCATATGGCCTCTGTTCATGTGCATTAAATATATGCATCCCACTGTTGAAAAACCAACTGCCTCTCAATTAAAAGCCACAGCTACTATAAACGAGTCTAGGTATTATGAAATGAATTACTATTAATTGCTAACTTGCAAACCAATCTTTCACACTCCACCCCACTCATGGGATCAGTGAAATTACAGAAGTAGCACAAAAAAAGCTAGGACCTAACACATTTGAATTTCACCTTGTATTCCCAACTCACTCATTGCACTTGCAACCCTTGTAGGTTGTTTTTCAGGCCCTGAGCAGTCTCCATTTTAAAGGCCCAGTGTTTTCACGTAAAAAAGCAGATCTGACTGTTGAGGATTGGAATAGATTGTCTACTTGTATAGAAAACCTCCACACCTTTCCAACATCAGAACTGGAGAAATACGGCCTGAGCATTTTGGCAACTTTCCCAACCTGACAATCCTATAAACACTCCCATTTTGTACATCATTAATCCAGATTAGCAGAGCAATCAATACTGTAGGTGACTTTGTTGAGGGTTCTACCTGGTTGCAGACAATGCTTCAAGTTTTGCAGCAGCTCCAGCTGCACACAGGTTTGAGGGAGCACATACAAGTTTGTCCAAATGTATGGACCATTACTATCATGGCATTTCAGCCCTCCCTCTGACAGCAGGCTTTTCGAAAGAGTTGCGAGTGTGGTCATTTGGAGCAGATATAAACACTTTTGTAAGACAGCAAGTGGAACCACATGGGCATCTTCAAAGCTCATAGAAATACCTCAGTTGTCTTTCTTCATTCAGTCCAGAAAATCCTCCACATTTACACAGTAATTAATATTGGCATGTCCTCAGCAGATGAGCTTCGGATACATTTAGAATTCTTATTATGTACCCGTCATTATGAACTGACCAGGGCAACAGCTATTACTGAACGGCTGTGCTGGAGTAATCAGTGAGAGGTAAAACTGCAGTGTGCATGAAGCGAGTAGTTTATTATACTGGAAGGAGATCAGCCATCAGTGAAGGGTGACTGATGAAACATCTCAAGGTTTTGGGTCTATCTGTGTCTACAGAGCATTGACCTGCCTGATTCCTCTGTCTCTGGCTCTGAAAGGATCTTTCCAAAGCAAACTGAGAACACGATTATCTGTCTCCCATTTTAAGCTCCTTGCTAATCTTTTTCCTGTTCTCTTTAGACTCCTTACATTCGCCGACAGTGCATTCTTTTGATGTCGAGCAAATGAAGAGATCGTTTCGCAGCTCTGGCACTGTCTTTGCCTCCCGAGACGCCTCTGATCACTGCGAAGAACCAAAGTTTCACTCTCGTTTCCTTCTGCCAGGTTAACAGCTTGGAGCCCAAGAGAATAACGCTCCTTTTCAGATTGCTCATTTCTCACAGGAAACTACAGATTCGCTGGCACATCCGACTGCACAAAGGGACTGTGGTCACTGTCCTTGCGCTCTCCTCACTTTGACTTACAGTCAGATGAGCTATGAATCACACTATGATGCCTGCAGGAGTGATATCCCGAAAAGAGAGGAATGTCATCCGCTCACATTGCCGACTGTATGCGTCTTTGCCAAGATATGAGTGTGCTGCCTGTGCTGTGTCACTGTGTGCCGAGCGTGCTGGAAGAAGAGGCCCAGAAATGTGAAAAGAACACTCGTGCATCTTTGAAGCTATTCCCATTTTCAGCCATTCATTCACACTGTTTGCATTATTCTCTTGTAGTCGATGTGGAGCACACAGCAACACATTCAGGGTCGTGTATGAATGCATACACTACAAAAACATGATTTATATTTATCTCACAACCCACAGCCAGAATCTAAATCATCTTCTTATAACATGAAGGTGCACTGCGCATTATAGGATGTGACAGGACAATTGGATGATACAAATTCATTAAAAATTACCATTTAACTCCAAAGACAGAAACGAAGCACTTTCTATTCGGAGAGTTTGACTTCATTTATTCTTTGCGTTGGCATCTATTTAGTAGAAATTCTTGAATCCATTCCTGCAGAATTGGATCAAATGTGCTTTAGCCATTGGAGGTGAGTCATTAAAAAATGAAAGAACGCCATTCTTCATCTGCAGAAACCTAGTTTCTTGTCTTTGTATCTGTTTCTTCTCGAATGATGAATATATAATGATGGTGAGTGCACAAATGTAATCAGAAGTGACTGACAGCATTCTCAGGTGATTTTCTCCCATCCATTCTCCATGTAATCACTGCACTTTTAACTTTCCTTCGCTGTCACACTTTGCATGCTTCTGAAATACTTTGAATAAATCATGATTGGTTTAATGATGTGAAATGGACAAAGATATTAGAACATCCACACTATTATGCAGGTTGCATATTTGCAGAGAACCTGACCACAGATACTGATGCTATGTATGAGTGGATAGTTGTTTCAATGCTCCAGTGTGTTTGCTCTACATGAACCTGCAGTCATGCATAAAAAACAAACTGTAACAGAAACACTGAAACAAACTCCATGACTAATTTGTGCTCTTACCTAGGTGACTGGATGGGAAAAAAAAGTCTAATAAGGGAATGGGTTTGATTGATTAGTACATGTATCTTACTGTTCACTGTGGTGAAGTGTGGACTTGTATGGTCGGGTCACTGTGAAGCATTCAGTATTTGGGTTCCTGTGTAATACCAAATAATGCACTAATCAGACACTGACACGGGTGTAGATAACAACCTACTAGTGCCTAACATAGGACTGGACATTATGGCTCAAAATATTCTCATTATTTCTTTTTTCTTATAAAGATTGATATTGATTAAAATCACAATATGCATTTATTACCATTTTTGAAGCGGGAAACTGCTCAACATGTCTGTTAGACCACAAGGAAACACACAGTGTGTTTTGGTGAGTGACAAGTTTGTTTACCACAAACTCTGCAGGGAGTGTTTAAATTTAAAGTTTATGGGTTAAACATGGGCTAAAATTTATGCCTCAACAAGACTACAGTGCTTTTAACCTTCTGAAATCCAAAAAGGTGGTTTTGAAAGATGTCTTCAACTACATCAGTTTTCACGTCATAAAATTGTAAAAATAGAAAGAATCATCAGATTTTCTACTTTCTGACACTTCTTGAAGTACTCATTTGTGATGTGTCCTTCCAACAGGAAACGCAACCAAATCAAAGCCAAAAACCATATTTCATCAAAATCGCATTTTTCTAAATGACCTATTCAAAAAGTACTAGTAAATGCTGTTTCCACTTTTTTCTACAAATAAAAAATAAATGAAAAAAAAACTACTTTCTATTCTTTTTTTATTTTCTATGACTTTATAACTGAGATACTGCACAAAAGACATTCTGAAGTTTTCTCTACTTGTAGCCATCACTGTACCGTTTCCATAGAACTGCAGGACTTTATATTGCAGTGAAAAGTGAAACCACAGTGAATAATATGATTAAAAAATGCCCAGGAACTGCTTGGCGTTCAGAGGGTTAGATAAACATTACACAAAAGATCAGAATGTTTTGCTCAATATGCTGGTGACTAAACAGTATGGCAACTAACACTGGCACTTGCTCAGAGCTTGGGAATGTAAAGTTTTGCTTTCTGTTCTTGATGGGATGTTATTTTTCCAAATGGTGGGAAAGGTTTGTTGTGTTCCTACGATTCTACAGCAGTGGATATGAAATCTTATTCCCTGTTGGTATAACAACACAATAACCGGCCTATCTATTGTCATCTTTCACCCTTTGACACTTTGTTAATGAAGATCATCTGATCTGGATGAGAATTCATGCAGATGTACGACAGCCTTTGTCATCTTATTCCACATTCATAAATTCACACAGATGTAACTGTGTCCTTCCCCCACACAGCTCAGATTTAACTAGACCCGAATGAATAGAAGGAGGGTGGTATAAACTGGTCAGAATACTACGAGCTCTTTGGCCCACGCTTTAAAAGAATCCAAATTCTCCTGACAAGCTGCAAATGTCACATCATGCTCACACAAAGTTCACGTTCAAAGCGTTATTCTGCAACATTGCGATGTCTATTGTGACGTTCCTGTGTGCTACGTTGCATCATGGCTGGCTGATGTAAGCTGGTGAACACAAAAGAAAGCACAGCGGCGGCATCCGTCCCAGCAGTCTGCTCTCGTACTCAGCCCCGTTACTTTGGGGAAGCCTGTCCCGCTGTTTCTGTTGTGCTCTGATATTGTCCGTGGCCACACCCAGACACCACTCCAAACATCTGCCGTGTCTGGCTGCCCCAGTTCCAGTAAGATTATGGATCCACGCAGCCAAGCGCTGGAATGGATGCTGATGACAATGTATCCTAAGAAAAATTGTGTACAACATGAGAACAATAGGAAATGTGAGGAAAGAAAAGAATCCATTAATTCTAATCAAGAACAGCGTGATCAAAACACAGGAACGCTGTGGGTGGTTGAGATTTCTAGTTCTAATGGAGGTGGGGGCTGTTTGATACAGCTGTCTGTGCCATCACCGGTGATGCCAGATTCTGCGACACATCTAAGAGTTGGCATCACGTCCTCGTTTGAATTCAATGGAATGGAAATAAGTGGGCCGTCCAATTTTATTCATGTGAATCCCTCGTAAACCCGCCGAACTTCACTATTTCCCGATTTCCCACTTCAAAGGAATACTGAAAGAGTAGCCCCTTTTTTCTGCTCGGTCATAAAGGTTCAAATCAGTTTGGAAATTACTCTGAAGACTGACTGGCAGACTGAATGGGAAATCAGGCATTAAAAATCTGGTATCAAAAATGCTTTGTCTTCCTGTGTAGCTCTCTGTGGAGGTGGCGTTCTTTTGAAAGCTTACCTTTGCATTAGAAGAAAGGCATATTAGGAAAGGTTCAAAGTGGACAGGAGAACATGAGAGGCTGCATCTCACATCAAAATGTCAAAATTTGACCTACTTCAACAGTTCAAAGTGTGATTTACTATTTTGGGTGAAAACATGATTTGTTAAGAAGAGCAGTAGGTAAAGAAACAAAGAAAAGCAAAAGAAGAAATGAAAAGAAAGAAACAAGGGAAGACACTGCAAAAACTCAAAATCTTACCAAGGCTATTTGTCTTATTTTCAGTCAAAATGTCTCATCCCACATGATTTAAGATAAATTCACTTACACCCCCTGTCAAAAGTTTTGAGACGGGTTCTCATTCATTTGAATGAGAACCCGTCTCAAAACTTTTGACAGGGGGTGTAAGTGACATTACAGCAAGATGGAGGGACTTGTTTTAAGACAACGCATCTTAAATATCTTGTTAAGTCAAACAATCTTGAAATGATCTCGTTTTAACCCTCTGCGGGTCAAATTGATCCATTTTACAGTTTGAAAATGTGGGAAAAAACATGTTTTCACAGTGAAAACTTCCACATTTTCAACATTTGTAGTAAATTTTTGAACATTTTTTGGTGGAAAAAAGAAATATTCTAAAAAAAAATGTTTCTTTAAGAACACTCAGAAAAAAATCAACCAAAATCCAAAGAAATTCGCTGGATTTTGGTTGATTTTTTCCCGAATGTTCTTAAATAAAATAGAACTTTTACAGATATATATGGAATCATTTTAGATATTTTTAGGATTTTTGGGAAGATTTTTATTCATTTTTTGAAAATATTTACATTTTTACATTTTTTTTCAATTTTTATTTTTCTTGCCAAATTTGGAGATTTTTTAAAATAAAATTTTTAAGGCATTTTCTTCCCAGAGACTTTGCAAATTTTTTAAAAATTTGAGAAATTTTTTTGCTGATTTTTTTTTCATGGGAACAGTATTTTTTGGTGCCATAAATGACGACACCTAAGCTTGACAAAATATCATTGGTAAAATATAGCTTAAAATAAGTTTCCCAGCTAATTTTAAGATCTCAATATTCTAAATATATCTTATTTCAAGAAATCTTGCCAAGCCATATTCACTTGTTCTATTTTCAGATTTTTTTTTCACTTATTTCAAGTTACAAGTTCTTTTTTTTTCTTGTTTTGAGAGGGGCATTTTTACAGTGCAAAAAATGATTAAATTATTATGAGACTATAGGCTCATTAATAGCCAGTATACAGAAAACCCAATTACATGCTGAGAGTCCTGATCAAACAGCCGTCCAGACCTTGGTTCCTCCCTATCCATCCATCATGGTAGTCTGGGTCCGCTGCCCACCTGTGAAAACACAGCACAGCACACCTCTCTACTCATTACTGGAGGAGATGGTGCGGCAATGAAGCTCACTGGTTCCAAATTAACCCCACTAATGGTTGGACAGCTGGGATATTTTTCCATGATCTCTCTTTGAGGCAGGACTTTACTGGTTCGCTAATGTTACAACTGCATCTCAGACTGGTGAATTTGGTTTTTACTATTCATTGCTCTCATTTTTATGATTTAATGCTGCTTCAGAGATAAAACAATGAGCATTTTATTAGACAGAAAATGCATCAGCAGAGTTATTTTTCAAACAAAAATGTCAAACATTTACTGACGGCAGAATCTTAAACGTGACTGTTTTCTGATTTTCTCTTGTTTTACGTCTTAAGTTGAATGTCTTCAGGGTGGTTGGATCGCTGTCTGCTCTCAACAAGGTATCTCCTAACGTCATACAGGCTATGAAAAACTGTAAGTGGGCATTTCTCACATTTTTTAACATATTGTAAACATAATCATTGATCAGTTATTGATTATAAGAAACAGAAAAATAAGTGTACCAAGTTGTGAACCAATAAGAAAGAAAACACATTTTTTTTGTTGCTGTTTTTACATTTGTTATTAGAATTTAATATGTTTCTCAGCATACGTCATGGATCCTCCTCAAAAATTCAGCTTTTTAAGATCTCATGAATTATTGGATATTTTGTATTAAAAAGTAGGACACATTGTTATTTTTGCATATGCAGCATGACTGATCTGTTCATGGCTGATTGCTTGAATTATTCCAAAGAACATCGAGCATTTCCCTGCAGCTGCAGCAATGGGCAAAAAAAAAAAAAAAAAGCATGTTGTTAGTTGACGTGTAGTGAAGGTCCAGATGTAAAGGATTTACAGCGAATGTGACTAGCATGTGAGTCGGTGGCACTAAGGCATGTGCACTAATAACTGGCTTGGGGTTTTTGAGGTAGGGGACATGAGAGTATGTGTGTGGTACTTGTCGATATACAGTAGAAGCTGAGGCACAGTAATCTCAACGACTGTGCTCCTGTGCAGCCAAACGCTATAGGTGCAAGTGTGTGTTTGTGTGTGGATTTGAAGCAGGTCTGAGTTCTGCATAAGGACAGCTCGGAATAACCTGGTGACGTCACAGCTGGAGTCAGGCCTGCTATCTCTCCCAAACAGCAGGGATGTGCGTCACTCCCTACACGCCGAGCCAGCGAGAGAGGGAACAGGAAGGAGAGAGGTAGGACAGGGAGAGGATTTAGGGAGTGACGGTGGACGCAAAGGAGTCGAAGCGCCCGGAGGATGCCTCGTATCATTTAGTGGAGGCAAGTGGGACCTGAGCCAGGATGACACTAAAGTGGGAGAGTTTTTAATAAGAACGGGGGAGAAGAGGGGGATGGGGCGGGGAGATTATAGAAAAGGACTCTTTACAGTAAGTGGTAATCAGGGAGAGAGAGTGAGTGAGAGGACACAAATACAGCAGGGTAAAAACATCCTTTTGAAGAATGGCAATGCATGAAGAAGAAAGGAAGGAAGAAAACAAGTAAAAGTGGGCTATCTGCAGCAATAGAGTAGTGCAGCGCATGAAGCGGCAGGTCCACAGTTCATTGCATCATAATGAGCATTTTTATAATAAATAGAAATATGATTAAAAGAATCTGCAAGAAGGTTTGCCATTATGTTAAAATGCACCAGCTTGTACTCCGGCTAATTATAGGCAGTGTTGCACAATAATTACATTCATGCACATCCCTTTTGAAAAGTTCTCCCTCTGGATTTCTACTGGCTTTTCATTTATAGTTTTTGTGGTTAAAGGTTACGTAAACAAAGGAAATTAAGGAACGTTAATTTGAAACAGGAATGGAAGGGACAAAAAGTGGTAGTGAGTGGAGTGTGATTATGTTTCAAATTACCTGCATCAACTAATATGCATAACTGCCCATGATCAACATAATGTGGTAGACTCTGGAGTTCATTCGGCCAACATCACCGGAATGTGTTTGCTGGTGAGGCTGCTCCTGCCCTCAGTTCCCTCTCCATATCAATGAGCTTGCACTGGGTTGTGCGTCATCAAAACAGATCATTCTGTTTACAGTCAACTTCACTATCTGTCAGTGAACACTCGTGTGAAACCTGTATCTGGAGAGAGAGAGGAGGAACTCCAGTCACATAGTCTGTCATAGACGTCCCTCATATCAATTGACTGTTACAGCGATCTCTTTTTAGCTGTTGAGAAAATAATGTTAACAGTAAATACCAAGGGCTCAAAAAAAGATAACGCCTAAAGAATACATTAGCTTGGTCTCCCTCCAAGGTTAGTAATGTGACAAATAAATACCTTCTTCACATCATTCCATAAGCCACCTTTCCCATCCTACACTCATGGACATATTGTGGTTGTTATTATGATGATCATTATATTGTTGTTTATTGTTCCTATTGTTGTATGATGTATGCTGCTGTAACATGGGAAATTTGCCCAGAAACGGGGAGTAATAAAGGATTATCTTATCTTATTTTATCTTATGTTGATGAATTTCTGCTAAGGAGGAAACATAAGGTGCTTTACTAAAGAATTCACAGGTCAAACACAAGTGCTATTTCTGTACTTGAACCAAAAACATTCAAATACTGAAGCACAATGTCTGACGTCACCATCTGCTTTGTTTTGGATTCCTTGTGAATGAACAAATGAATGGATCTTACTAGGGCTAGAACGCTTTAGTATCTGCATGGCCCGTGCATTTGATGGTGAGGACAGTTGTTTCTGAGGTTAAGCACAGCAAAAACATCACAAGCTCTGGTACATTATAGGAGAAACAGTATGCTGTTTCCCCAGATCAGACCAGATGAATGATGAGTGATGAGAGATGAGGGGGAGTGAAAGAAGCAAAGACAGGACAGACCGAGGAGGGAGAAGGGGAGAAGCAGAAGAGAAATAAAGAGAAAATAAGTGTGGAGAAGGACTGTTTATTTGACAAGGGGTGATTACGATCAGACAAGGTGAAGCAAGCACTTTTGTCAAGGGTGTGATCCCTGAAGAGAGGGAAAATTGGACGGATAGCAGGCAGGAGAATATGTGAGAGGAGGGATAGACAGATGGAGGGGGGGTTATAAAGAGAACAAATGCAGAGAGAGCGTCTGCTTTAAAAAACATCTGGGAACCATCAGGGAGTGGAGAGAAAAACGCTGGACTCAGCTGAAACTCTCTGCTCCCCTCGCACAACTGCTTGCCTACTTGCCTGCTTCATATCCAACTAACACCTTCCCCTAAAAGACACAAAGTAGAGGAGAGAGAGTGTAGTCTATCAGAGAGAGAAGTTCAACTCCCTCAGACTACAAGGACTGCTGTAAAAGTACACTATATATTGTTAACGACTGGGATTCATCTGAAGTCAACACATTGCAGAGTGTTAGCTGCAAATGACATTCAGACACGCAACATGCCATGTCTGAGATTCGTCTAAACCTGTAAAATGGGACACTTAAAAGCTTCACCACGTGCTGTTTGGTGAAGACATGCAATGTTTTAGTATATACTGTGCTCGCCTGTGTTTCCTCCGTGCTGTCCCCTGCCCTCATTGATCCTTTGAATAATTCAACATTTCACGTTTTAGGAGACAGCGCAGCTCCATAGATGGCTTTGAGAATTTACCTCGACAGGCTTTCACTTGAAAACACAGACAGACATGGAGTTTCCTGTGTGGTCACAGTGGTGTGAGCGCAGGGTGGCATCCGTCCATGTCTTCATTGAAATGGCACGGCTCATGTGATGGCATTAGCAGAAATGTCAGTCACCCAGTCCCAGAGGTTGTGTAAAGGGCAGACTTTCTTT
This sequence comes from Acanthochromis polyacanthus, assembly GCF_021347895.1. Classification (NCBI taxonomy): domain Eukaryota; kingdom Metazoa; phylum Chordata; class Actinopteri; family Pomacentridae; genus Acanthochromis; species Acanthochromis polyacanthus. Next base: position 14,934,935 of record NC_067120.1, on the reverse strand, counting down.
CTCCACCACCGCAGCTATTCACTGAACACAGCATATATATGTCCATTTCATTTTCAAAAGATTAAACTGGCACATAGCTGTAAATGATGTATGCGTGTGCCAAAGATTTTTCTGTCTTTGAGCAACATAAATTCCTTTTGAGGAGTTTTCCTCTTAAATAAAGCATTGTGGCATCATTAAATAAAAGACTAATAAAACACTTTTTTGTGCCTGTGAGAGGTGTCATAAAAATCTAAAGGACTTGAGAGAATACATATATTCTAATGAATGTCTGATAGTTGGGTTATAACATTTTGTGTTTTTACATTTGTTCTTATGGAGCAGAATTAAGTCAGAAATGAAAAAATGTGACTCAATATTAAGCGTCCATGCGCTCAATGAATTTTAACTTCTATTATTTACAACTTGAGGTCAACAGGGGGTCACAAAAAATGTTTACTACTCATCAATGAAGGACCATGAATATCTATATCAAAATCAAGAGAGTGAAGCACCGTTTCAAGTGTTAAACTCTCAGTACTGTGTGCTGCAGGTAATTTTGTGTCCACAATGTCACCAAAAATTAACATGAAATTATTTCTAACCTGTGCTGTCGTTCTTGCAAGTGCTACCATTGCTCTAAAATACTACAGAGGGCACTCTGGACTGATGTACAGCAAATACTGTGATAGGTTCTTTTTTGCAGAGACAGGAAAAGCTGAACATGACAATTAAGACTTTCACAGTAGCCATAAAAGTCATGATTGTTTTAAAAAATAATCAGTAAACATTTTCCGTGGATCATGGATATCTAAACAAAACCTTACTGCAATCGTGCCAGTAGATAGCTTTCTGATACCAAAGTAGTAGACGACCACTGTGGGATCAGTGGTCATGAGATGTCAAGATTCCTTACAGAATGGGCCCTGTGAAGTTTGAAGATAGACATTGTAGTACATTGAAGTTAGCTGGGCCTCAAATTGCAGGACATGATGCCAAATGTTACTCAGGGTTAATGGTTTAAAAATACTAAATGCTCTCATAATGATCTATTATTTATTACCGTATTATACTACAAAATGTAAATATCTGGAAAGGTGCACAATTGTGCTCCAACACCATAGTGTCGCGCCCCCTCCTGCTCCTGTGCTCTGGCTCGTCAGCTTAATGATGCTTTCAGCACAGCCGGCGTGAATTCCCAATCAGCACAGCATATAAGCCTGGCTCTCCTCACAATGCACTGCTGGAACATTGCTTCATGCTACATGCCGGATACACGCCGCTCACCACACTCAGTCACACTCATATCGCTGCCTGGACTCTGTATGGAATACCTCGCCTGTTCCTCAACCCGGAAACCCATCGTCTGCTCGACATCCCCCCTCTGCTTTTGCACCCCTCCGTCTGCTCCTTGTCAGTCTGCTACTCTGCCCTTGCCACACTCCCCCCACCTGCTACCAGAACTCTGCCTCTATCCCGTCTCCCAAACCCTGGACATTCGTAAGTCACCTCTCCCTGTTTTTAGTTTAGATTATTTTCCTCCAGTTTTGGTTCAGTTTTTCCCCTGTCTGGTTAGTTTCCCTGTGCCTCCCACTAGGAGTGTTTTCTGTTTGTACTTATATATATATCCATATTTATACATTAAATCCATATTAATGCACCTGCCTGCCTGTTTCGCCTGTTGCTTGGGTTCAACCACCTAGTTTCATAACACATAGACTGTATATACGGACGGACAAACCCCCAGAAACATCAACGTTAGATTTCCTTAACATCAGTTTGAAGATTAAGGGGTTGACTCTTGCCATCTTGATTGTGCCTGACTCCTAGTAACTCCTGATAATCCAAAAATAAACAAAGAGGTGGAACCGGATGGAAACTGAGAAAAGCCATGCACCACTCTGGGCCATAGATGGTAATATGACGGCACTCATCTGTCACGCAAAACAGCCAAACCCTGAATAATGTAAAATTTTGCTCCTTAATAATTTTTAAACATTTGAGTTTTATTAAAAAATCACCACATTTACAGTTTTCATATACAGGGAAATAAGCTATAGAGACTTAAAACAGTTTTTTCCATGATTATTCTATTATTATCACACCACCAAGGAATGCGGCGGAGTTATGTGACAATTAGCGCATGTTTGTCTGTTTATCTGTGCACAACATTATTCAAAAACAGATTAAATTTTCAGGGAAGGTCAGAAGTGACAAAAGGACCACCTCAATAGATTTTGCCAGTGATGGCTTATAGTCTGGGGCCACAGATCTGTTGCAGATTTCATTATCATTGCGAGATAGCGGCACGGCGTCGCTGTAACTATGACAGCAAGTGAATGCTACGTCAGCTGCCTGCTGACGATCACACGATAGCGATTCTACTACAAATTCAGCGCTGCAGACTTATCTGTCAGAAACCATACAACTGAAAACCACACGACTGAACAGCCTTGGTGGAGTACTGCCCTCTCTGAGTGCTTTTCTACAGTAATGTTGAACATTTTAACATGGGGGTTTATGGGGATTGGTTGAGTTTTGGATTCAGCCTCAAGTGGCCATTTGAGGAACTGCATTTTTGTGGCACTTCTGTATTGGCCTAATTTTTCTGCCCCTGAGGCTGCCACGCTCTATTTGAAATAAAGTAATGGAAAATGCATTGGTGTCTGTCCTCACTTCTGCTTTACACCACTACAAATATCACTGTGTGTGTGTGTGTGAGATAGCCTTTTTAACTCATGGCGCACAAATTGCAAAGTGTTCAAAGTAACTGAACTTGTCATGCAAATTTGTACACTTGGCTATCTTAGGTAGCTGTGTGTCATTTCAATGTTAGTTTAAGTGGCTCAGGTGGCAGAGTAGGCTGTTCAGTAATCACAGGATTGTTGGTCTAATCCCAGACAACTCCACATATTGAACTGTCCTTGGGCATGACACTGAACCTCATATTCCTCCCAATGGCAGGGGAGCACCTTGCATGGTACATTAGTGTGTGAGTGTGTGTGTGAATGAGAAACATTGTAGAACGCTTTGTAAAGCCACTACGGTTAAGAAGTGCTATAAATATGCAGATGATTTATCATTGGAACATTTACAGAAGAGCTCACAGGAAGCTCAGAGCTGACTGAGAGTTGCCATGTAACGAGTACAAAGTGTAGAGAAAAAAGCAAGAGTTGTAGTATCAGTTATTCTCATTTACAGCTGATTATGCTGAAGTTCAACATGTGAAAAACAAAAACAAAAAAAATATGGAGCTGTCCAAATTCGTACTGTCTGGAGTGTACTGTATATTTTAGAGCAAATGAGCAGCTCATGCTAAACAATGAATTTTCTCCACAGCTGATACAAAATTCAGAAAGTTTAATTTGCAAATCAGAATTGAAATAGCAGATTTGCAAACAAACTGCTGCTTTTATGAAATCTTTATTTTCCTTGTTTTGTCTCAAGGTTACCAATCTAATATTGCTAAAAATGAAATTCTCTCTTAAATGTGGATTTGTGCTTTTTAACACAGTGAAATATTTAAAAACTTGTATGCTCAAAACCACACGTTGATCACATCTTGCAATGTTACATTCATTAAATGCAGCAGGGAATTATCATTCCCCTCTCAAAGCAAGGTCAATCCTTTACAATTGTGTCCTAGAAACTTCGAACACAGATGAGTTATCGCTGAACACTACAATGACAGCTTAGCATCAGCATTCAGGGAGGGAGAAAAAGCATTCCTTTATGAGCCATTTGTACAGCGCTTCTTTCAATCAAATCTGTAACAAGTCCAATTTCTGTTGGTAATCCCTCTGTGAAGGAACACATTGATATGTAAAATGTTGTCTCAGAATAGCAGAATAGTCATTAAAAAGAGGAGCGAGATTGAAAATGAATCAGGGACGACCTAAGTAATGTATTCATACCATGGCAGCTCATCGCTGTCCGAACATTTCCAGTGTAACACGCGCCATTACCAGTACTTGGTTCACCATCACTACTTTACGGTTCTGTTGGATACATTTTCAACAGAGCAGATTACAGGAATGTAACCGTTTGAAAGTGTCATTTATAGCCAGATACCACCAACATACATCTCAGAGTGAAAATAGATCATCTAAACTAAAAATAAATAGCCAGTGTGGCTCCCTCTAGGGCTTTTTAAATTGCTGTGTTACAAATATTTAAACGGGGCAAACGTTCTTGGTCTCAACTCACTGTAAACTGTCAAAGGCTTTTTAGATTTTTTCCATCTTTCATGTCAGTAGCACAGTTTTCCAGACACAGCTCTGCCATGTTATTTCCACATGCTGGCTCCTATATGATAGGGACATATATTGACATTTTCTCTCTCCCTGCTCCTAACCTATGTGGGTTCACATCAATCTCAGTCTCCGTGACGGATCAGCAGAGCGCAGAGGCACAGCGAAGGTCTTAACCCCTGCAGTGTACTGGAACAACAATGATCTGCACGTGCAGGGAGAATCTCCCAACCTAATAACTATCCCATCAAACCATGGGTTTTAAAGGGCTTATGGCAAACCAAATCCTGGTGACTCTCGCTGACCTCACCGTGATGGAAGAATTCATGAGGGAAGCCTTACCTTAAAACATCCCATATATTTCCTGCTAGGAGTGCCTCTATTTCCACAGACAGAGATGTGAGGAAATTGAAGATGGCATTATTAGAAATTCAGAAATATAAGTCAGAACATTTTTGCCTAGTGAATTTATGAGCTACTATTGCATTTACTGAATCAAGATTAATGTATGGAGTTTTACAATACATCAACTCCAGTTTCTTATATAAATGATTGAAAACTTTCTAACTCTAATAAATGGCTCGTTCCAAGTCTGAATTGCCTGTCAGTTTGTGTATACAATTGTCTCACTCTCGAGCTGCTTCTGTCCTCCCATCCCCCACTCCAATCCTCTGTGCTTTTATCCATCTTCCATTCTTGTTCTCTTCATTTACCCCCACCAGCCTCGCCTTCTTCTCTTCCTCCTCTACTTGCCCCTCCTTTTCTGGCACATCCCTCTGTCTGTGCGTTGAGGTAAGAGTGACGATAATGGCGAAGCACGATCCAGGCACCGTGTGCGACACAGTCATGGAAGAAACGCGGGCATCATCATCACCATCATTGTCATCATCAGCCAGATGAGGAGAGCCAAACTTGAGCTCTGTCCGTCCCCATCAGCCTGGCTGACAGTCACAAACTCATCTCTTATTCACTCCACTCATCAATTATGCACAGGCCAAAGGAGCCCTGAGAGGCAGGAGGCTGCAAAGGCCCCTCTCCACGTGTCGTCCCTGAATGCGGCATACACATACACACCGCAGTGCTGTGTCTTCAACCCTTATCAATGTCCTCCTTCATTCTCTCTGAGAGCAGGAGGCAGCTTGTCATCATGCCTTTAGCAACCGCTGCTATGTGGAGATGTCATGTATCTCATTGTGAGGTTAAGGTCAGATGGTGTGGCCAACGCTGACATGATGATGAGAGAGTATAGACCTGAGTGGCTGGAGTCAAGACCTGATTTCCATTAGGTGTTCATTGATGGTGTCCAAAATCAGGCTCAAGCGATGGAGCAAAACAGTCATGTGAGAGAACAAGAACATCCCATGAAAATTGCTTGCTTTTTGGAGAAAAATGGAGAAAAAAACATTTGATCCTCAACATGTCTATTAATATTAAGGTGATATATTCATACATAACACATAAAAGCAGAACTTTAAATCAAATGTTTGCCTTATTATATAGGAACAGTAGACACAAACAGAATATTTGGGGAAATGGAGCAGGGAAATGACATGCCATAAATATCCATCTGGACAGGAATCAAACCAGGGACACACTGCTGACGGCATTTGGGCCCATGTGGTAACGGCCCCGAACCACTCGGGCATCTGGTTGCTCTCATTTTCATTATTTAAATCATTTTTAAAAAAACAGAGCAGTAACACGGTAAAAGTAAGCACACCTCAACATTTATCACACATTTATCCAAATCCATTAAATTAGAAACAGTTCCCCAATAGCCTCAGAAAAGACGTTGTGCATGCGTGTGAGTCTGGCACAAGGTTGAAAAAGATCACCAAATTATATAAAGTAAATCATTCCACTGTCAGAAAAAAATCACCTACAAGTGGCATAGCTTTTAAATGACTGCCAATTTGTCCATGACTGGCTGCCCCAGCAAATTCAGTCCAACAACAGACTGTCTGATGCATCAGAGTGTCTCCAAGAACCCCAAAGTGCCGTCACAGATCTGTATTTCAATCTTGCAACTGTTGTTGTCAAAGAGCTGCATCCACAATCCAAGTGGCTGCACAATTTTGACCTGCGTGGGAGGTAGGCCAGGAAAAAGCCTTTGCTGTCCAAAATGAACATTTGAACAAAATTGGAGTTTGCCAATGAAGATACAGGCAAAGAGCAGACTTTTTGAAAAGAGAAGTAGATGCGGAAACCACCTCTCAATCATCTTGCAACTGAAGGAATTTTGAAGAACGGTCAAATAGTTCAGCAATCCAATGTCAGAGAGCGGTAGCCGTTATGCAAAATGGCTACAAGAAGTTATTCCTGCAAATAAAAGGCCACACTGCCTTCTAGGATAAATTTAGTTTTTCCATGGGAGAATATAACATTTGTTGATATTTGTAAATAAATACTAACGGTATGAAGTGCATCGAAGAGGGTCAAATGTTTGCGTGGCCAAATATATTAATTTCCAAGGGATGTACTGATATTTTTTCACATGACCGCCTGAAGTCAATATTTATATTTTGAACTAAAATATGTAATGTAATTAGTCTCTCCCTTCAAAAGAAAATGCACTGACCAAAACAAAACAGATGGATGGCCAGCATCCATCTTGCTCAGGTGTTTACACAAGCCTCCATTTTTCTGTCTGCATGCTAAACCATTGTTTCCCCAACTATGATTTACCATACAAGTGGGAGCAATAACAACTTACAGACATGATATACAGTCCCGGAAAACATATTTAGAAAGGAAAAAGAACATTTAACTTCCCAGAAAGTCCATTAAAAACAATATGTTGGACTTTTATCAGCAATGTGTCTGTCAAAAGCAGGGAAAAACAGTTTTGTCGTAAGAGATTAGGTAAGATTTGATGTTGCATTCAAGGAAACGTGTTAAATACAAGAGGAGCTGCACCTCATGATGTTGTTTGGAGGATATAGCTGTCAAGTCGTCACTTGTAACAAAAAAGATCAGAGGTTAATGGTTGGATTAGCTACTACCTGTGTGCAAACACTGCCAACTCTGACAAGTATGAAACTCTACCAGCAATTCTTGGAAATGTACAGATTATTTGGCAACAGAGCTGCTCTCATGTCATCTAGGGTTTGATGACACTATCTCTATCAAGGCAGCAGAGAATAGACTTTATTGTTTTTGCTACAAGAAGCTAGTGATGGTTTAACAAGACACAAGCGTCCACACACCAACATCAACACAAGTTATTTCCATATCAGGCAGTGCAGCTGGTGGGGAGTCCATTCAGGGGTGGGCTGGCCCTTGGATGAAAGAGGTAGCATCCATGCCAGAGCTAGCGTGGCATTTCTTCTGTGTGTGTGTGAAGTAATGTGACCTGAACAGACAGCTAAACGCTAACCTTGCTAGTCAGCCAGTTTTAACACGCTCAGGTCAAGCTCAGCAATAGTTTAATTTGCACAATGTATGTGCGATTAACACAAACAATGTTTCAATAATATTTTAATGGTGGATATATCTTGACCGTTACACCTAAAAGTAAACAAGTGTTCATGAATCTATATTTTTTTAATCTAAGTTGTTCCTCCTTGACACATTAGCGGTAGTTTTGGGGAATTATTTGGTTCTTTTTACTTACTGTTTATTCATTCATAAATTTGCAGCCAGAATATAATTGGTATTATATTTTTCTTTCCTAATTTCTTTTTACCTTGTTCTTCAACGTTTTTGAGCTTTCTTTTATAATTGTTTCCTTTCGGGGGAATTTATGCATATTTGCCTAATTTGGGACACATTAGATTCAGTATGCTTTATACACTTTTTTTAATAGGGGCACATTTTGTATTTTCTAGTGGTTATAACAGCGTATTCTAGTGCTACTTTAACGGTTTTTGTCTGGAAGCCAATGAATTACTCATTATGCAGATTGTAAATATCAGAGTGCAATGAGTCTATCGGAGTACACAGTATGTACTGATCAGGGACAATGTATTCTGTAGGCCCCCCTAGTGGCAGCAAAACAGCTCGGACCCATCAGAGCATAGACGTGGGACCTCTGGGAGTATCCTGTGGTAAATGGTACTGAGGTCCTTTGGGTCCTGTCGACTGCAGAGTGAGGCCTCCGCACATCAAATGCACCCAACAGATGTTCAATCAGTTTTATAATCTAAGGAGTTTGCAGATGGAGTGAATATCTTGGGCTTTTGGTTGTGTTCCTCAATCTGTTAAGACCTCTGGCAGGAACATCGTATTGTAAAGAGATGATCATTGTTAGGCACGTGACCTGTTTGAATTTTATGACTGATCAGTATATAATCTAATTTGGCACATGATGTTCACTTGACAGGAAGTAGATCTCTGAGTTTGGATTGTTCTACTAAATTAGATTTATTGAGAGCCAAGAGTGCAGTGTGTACACAACATTTGATTCTGTGTTATCCATTAGAGATTACAAAGAGAGTAGATCTGAGCTAGCCAGCTCCACATAAACTATTCTCATTAAAGCTCTGTCACTTATGCACCCACTGAGATCCATAGCATTAATTAATAAATCATTTTTATTTAACTGTGTAAATGACAGCATGCTGATGACCAAAGAAGCATGCTGGATAGTCGAAAATCACTTCATACACTTGGTAAATCACACACTTCATATTCCATTTCCTGCTGGCAGGCCTGCTAAAGCCATATGGGATTCATGGACTTTCATCTTACTCGAAAATATCGCCTAATGTGAGGAGGAAATAGAGAAATAGAGTTGTAGCTGTCAGAGCCTAATGCTCAATATCATAAGAAGATAATGAAGGGAGGAGGGGATGGAAAGAGGGTGAGAGATAACGACACAGAGAAAGAGAGACCACACAAAACCTGGGCAGCAATTCTGACAAATCACTGAAGACTGGAAAATGGGAGGCCACAAGAGAAGAGGTAGAAAGCCAATCGTATTTCAAGGACAAATGTATTTAATCATCAGAGAATAAGAGGGGTTCAGTTTAGAGAGAAGAAGCTCAGCACACCCACTGAGACCCGATTGCTCCACTGATACCTATCGTGACAATGAGGAAGATGTCAATGATGTGGAGACAATGCTGATGAGCTGAACCGCTCTGGCAATGATTAGTGTGTAACTTTATGTCCTGGGAGTAATTTGTTTTGACATTATCTTGCCTGCATTATCATACAGAAAGTGGTTTTCATTCTGTCTCAAGCAATCTGACAAGAGGGGTTTGGTAAAAAGCAGAAAAAAAGCATGACATTATTCCCATATGGTGACCTCAGTCATTCACAGGCTAAACCCTGTGGAGACATGTGCATGGGAAATATGTTATGGCACAATACCTAAAGGAGTGAGACAGATATTTCACATGAGGTAGAGGGGAAGCTGATGCTAGGCATGCTTAATGTGCCTTCACTAATTGGTTCTCCCCAGGGCCTGAGCTCAGAACACAGAAAACAGCCCTAACCATTTATTTCTGCCTCCCTCACCACAGCACTGCATTCTCCAATCACTATCACCTCATTCACTGCCTTTGACCATCATGAATCGGCTCGTCAAAATGAGAATGTGAGGATGTGGTGTCAAAACTGAGACTAGTTAACCGTTGTCTGAAATTAAAAATCCTGATGTCAGTAATCAGTAATGCATAGGATCCTAAAATAATCTTACACATATTTTTTTTCCACATAAACTCTCTGTATGTCATACTAATGGCAACCATTTATTCTGCAGATAGTCACAAAAAAATCATAGACATGAATCACAAGTTGAGATCAGAAACATAATTTAATGCTAGTTAAAAAACAAAACATTGCTGGTTTGACCTGTGGTCTGCTTGTCCCACTGATTGGTCCAGTCTTTATAATCTATTGTCTCTTTTACCGTCTGTCCAGCCAGTCAAGGCAGATGACTGTCCTCCCTGAGCTTGATTCATTGGACTTTCCATGTATATTTTTGTAAGGTCCTAATTTTAGTTTTTTAATTAAAATTAGATTAATGTCAGATTAATGTCAATAAGTATCATGGCTGGATCATACCGCTAATGATTAATCTAAATAAATCTATACATTATAACAATTTTGTAAGATTCTAACAATATTTAAATTACTGAGGTAAATTCAAATCAAAAATAATACTGTACTGTCTTCACCTCAATATTGAACTTGTTAGGTAAATTTGTAGGGCCAGTTTTATTTCTCTACTGGAAGGCTTTTTGTCTCTATGGTTGTTTTTTTATAAATCTGCTATAAATAACAGTGACTTATTATTTCACCACCAACTGGAGGTCATACAGTTTTTGTCTGCAGATCCACATGAATTTCCACCAGAACCAGAAAAAAATCTAACAAAATACTTTGTTTTGTAAAGAAATGTTTACAACAAATCAAAAGCAGAGCCTAACTCTGAAACAGGACACATAACGCTCCGGTCATACATAGTTTATACTGAGCCTCTTTCACTCCTCATTGTGGCAGTTTTCCCTCCAGTGCTGATGATACATTGTGAATCTGATGAAATACTGGCATCTATAAATAAAAGTTGTTACTACTGTTTAGCAGCACAGTCGGATGGGAAAGTGGGGAGGCAGCGTGATGCTGGTTAAATGGCCAAAGGGCTTTTCGACACTGTGGCAGAGCCTGAATGTTGAAACAGCAGTGAATGAGTCTTGGGCAACCACAAAGACAGAGTATGACATTAACTCATTAATGCAGGCGTTCCCATTGCTCGCAGGTCAACTGTAATGATGACTTACGTAATCTATACACTGTGACTTTCATTGCTTTAGACGGCTGTGTTTTGATATTTGCATGTCAACCGAGTCTACTGCTCTGATTTTTCTCAGGGAGCAGCCATGTAGTGCTTCAAAACCGAACATTTTATGTGCTGCTACTAAGGCAGGGTTTCATTTTTTACAGATTGTGTCCTTTAAATAGCCCAAAATTATTCATACCCCTAAGCCAATTTTGAATTAAAGTTACATTTGATTATAAATGAAAGCTGAGAAATATTTTTTCCACAATGATGCCTCTTGTACATCATCTTATTATCTTTAGGGAAACACCCATGTCATTTCCAATAAAAAAACAAAACAAAGTTGCTGGTTGAATAAAAGTAACTTTAAGTCAAAATTTGCTAGGGGTATGACTAATTTCGGGCTTGACAGGATCATCTGACTCCAATTCTATCTGCCTTGCACTGGCTACCAGTTAAATTCCAGATTGATTTTAAAATTTTAGTCATTACTTTTAGAGCATTACGTGGACAAGCTCCACAATACATTTGTGACCTTTTAATTCCATACATTTCTTGTTGGTCACTCAGACCTTTTGAACAAAATTTTTTGCCGGTCCCTAAAACTTGCTACAAAACTAGAGGTGATTTGGCATTCCAGTCTGTTGCTCCTCGTTTGTGGAATGCTTCACTGCGGTCGTTGCGTCTGGCTGATTCAGTCGACTCTTTTAAAAGTCAGCTGAAAACACCGCTATTTAGACAAGCTTTTGGCTGACTAAATGGCCAGTGACTTTATTTTAGTGTCATGTGCATTTGTGTTTTTCTATATCATTATTTATGTCACTTTGCATACTATTGTGAATCTTTTCAGTGAAAAGTGCGATAGAAATAAAGTTTACTTACTCATCGTACATATTTTATCTTTTTCTATTAAATTTAAATACACAAATGCCACTGATATGTTCTGAAACATCATCAAAATACTGTAGTTTGTCCATGTGAACAGCAAAAAGCAAATGAAATGTTTACAGTACATTTCTTGTCTGTAACTGTATCACAATTACATTATAATTGTATAAATATCAGTCAGGCTAAATTCCTGATGAGAATGTTACCCTGCGATATAAGACGGCAGTTATTAAGTTAAGGACCACCGCTGAGGACTGACTGGTCTCCCAGCTGGAAGACATTTAGACAGGGTCAGGTCCTTGTGTTAACAGGAGGGGTCAACAGTCAGGGCCACTTAAGGAGAGCTTATTGACCGTTTCTCCAGTATGCTCTCTGCGCTAATGGAAGGCTCCAAAGCTGTCAAAATATATTTGTGCACAATGCTTAAAAAAATGAATAACCCATCACAATGAATAATACAAGGAGACGAAGCCAGGGACGGACAGTTATGTCATAACACAGCCTTGCAGCATCTCAAATAGACTTAAAGGAAAAACACTGAGATGGAGTGGCCACTCAATAAAAAGACCATTAGGGCTTCTTGTTGCAGCAAAAGAATCAAAAGCATGATTGAAAACCAATGAAAAGGACATCCACAAAGGAAGAGTCAGGCAGTTTACTAATTATCTGGCAGCTGATATACCCCTGTTCTTATTTTCTCAGACGTGCACATTGTCCAAGCCCCCTACATGAATCCCTTATGCATGAGCGGTAACAGTGCTGCATGCGAAACTACCATGTTTGTGAATGATTTATTTGATTCTGTCGTATTTACAATCATTTTCCAGAGCCAGATGCTGCCGATGAAGCGTAAGGTGAAAAGGAATCTGTTTGCTTATACGACGAACTGACAATATCTAAAAAGAAATTGGTCACAAGTGTTTTGGCCAATTCTCCTAACTTTAAAGAATATACCAGTCGTTATGCTACATTACTGATCAGCCTATAAAATCCTGCTTTTCTGTTCAGTTTTACTTGTGAACCATTCAGATTTATTTCCTAGTATTTCTTTCTCTGAAAAATGTTAAGGACTGAGGAAAAACAATTCCAGGCTGGGATTTAGGGCAGCAGCTCATCGCTTTTGTTCTTGATGTAATGCCTTCATTCTTCACTGAGACAGCGGTGCATGTAGCCAAAACGAAGGGAAGACTTTGTGCACAATGAGAAACTCAGATGGATGATTCAGGACCGAGTGTAAGCAGAGCCACAGCCGATGGAAAGGCTCCAGGTTTGAGCAGCAGGACTACGGAACCAGCAGGCAACACTTACAGATACAGTGACACATGACTAATGGAGCCGCTTAATGAGGTTCACATGTCAGAGTACAGGGAGTGCTTCCATTCCTCTAAGATTGATAATAACGAATGAATAACTTCATGTCTGCAAACACGCTGTGATTAATCCAAAAACAAAAAACTGTTTATCTGGGATTTCGCAGTGAAGACAGAGGCAAAGGGATTGGCATCATACCGGGTGTTTAGAGGAGGAGAAGATGAAGGAGGGAAACTCATCTCATGGTTTGAGTGAACAGACGTCACTTCAGGGTAGCAACCAAGCGTTCCCAGGCGGGCTGAGGCAGGATTACGGTCTGCAGGCAGAGCTACTGTCCGTTTTCTAAATCTGCCTGCCAGTCTTTCTATCAATCTGTTCGCTCCAACTGATGTCACTTCTGGAGTGGTGCTTCAGACAAACCTTGGAAACTTGGTTCTACGGCTTTATTCAAAACATCTTGCAAATAATCACTTGTGGGAAATCCTGGAAATACAATGCGTCAGAGAGATGAAGACATTAAAAAAAAACATGGAGATCCAATCCAACAGCAAGAATTATTAGGCCTTGAAATACCTCCAAAGTTGAATATCATTGACACTGTATAAAAGTCATTTATAATAATACCAAATTCTAGGTTTCCAGGTCAAGGATGTGGCATGTCTTCAGGTCTGAGCGGGCATTGGCGGATTTCTGGGGAAAATCTTTATAAATTGATAAAGTGACAATAAAGGAACAGTAATTTCGAAAGAAACAGGGAAAAATACCCTGTGCCTGATGAAATAAAACTTTTAATTGGTGCTGTCAAGAACACATTTCCTGCCGCCACAAGGACGTGAATTGTTGAATTTGTATGTTATTTAACTCAGACGTATTATTGAGAACTTTCTGTTGATCAATGAATTTAGAGCTATTCCCCATTACAAGGAAAAATAACTGGGTGTTGAATGCAATTTCAGGCTGTTCAAATAGAATAAATGTGACTTAATTTAATTCTGAACTCTCATTATTTATATTAAACTGAATTTGGCAACAAAAAAAAACCAATCGCTTAGAATATAAAGTTTAAAAAATGGTGATGTGTAAAAGGGTTTTGAAAGTTACACTGGCCTCATAGGGCCGTTGTAAAGCTTACTGGACTTTCATCAACACTGGCCAATTCTTCCTTTTAATAATCATAATTGCTTGCATTTGGGTTAATCATTTTCACCGACACATTATTTTGCTTACAGTGTGGAGTATTACAGTTCTGACAAGTGATAGCAACATCCAAAAGACACAGATATGACAACTGGCTCAACTCTGTCAGACAAGAAATTAAAATCAGAATGACAGCAAAATAAATTAATACTGTTGCTTTAAATGTATCTCGATCCAAGAATATGGGAAACATACATTTCTCTCTCTATATAAAAGGGTTTGTGAGTTACAGCCCAAAAACGTTGGTGTAGTGGTGCCTCTACAATGATTTTTGTGTTGATCCCAAAATGTGTTGTCTGTATTTCTTTCAATCATCCGTTATCAGTTTGCGAACAAACAGTTCTATAAGTTGCTGCACAGCACTGCAGAGATGAGGAAGGCATTAAGCAAAGCACACAAAAACAACATGGTGCCAACAAACCTTCAGTGCTTACTCCCTTAGGACAGCAGAACAACACCTGAAAGCCTCATTATATCCCATGCTGGAGTCCCAAATGAATTTTGTATGTGAGCACACGAGTGCATGATACGCTGAAGAGCAGGACGGCCATATTGTAGCAGACCTCTCCCTGAACTCAGTTTGCTCTGCAGGCATATTCACCAATCGCTGAGGCTGGCAGGAGCTCTGGCCTGCTGGCCCACTCATTAGCTCCTCCACAGCGTGTTCCCAAAGCTGTTCTGTTAATGGCCGCCAAATAACCCAGCCAATCCATCCAACGCACACATAAGGAACTAATATTCCATACTATACTCACACCACAGCGGATGCACTGCTCCTCTGAGAACATTTCAACATCACGAGTCCTCTTCTGTACAAAACAAGTTAGGATCTTCAACTTCTGTCATTTTCCCCGATTTTATTACAAACACAATTTTTCATTTCCAAAAAGGGACACCATATAGAGTAGAAAACACAACTTTTTAAACAATAATTGTTAAGTGCTTAAATAGCAGTAATGTAAATTTATCATAATAACTATGAAATACACAGTTCATGTTACTTGGGGGAGAGGAGGTGGGAGTACAGATAAGTCGATGTGATTAAAACTTTTTTAATGTCCGTTGAGATGTCAGTCATTGTGTGGTGTACTGTCGACAGACTGGTTAAGATTAAGAGCTACACGGTAGTGTCGTGAACTACTGAGTTATTGCTCCTATAACAGTTTGAATCGCACCGAATACAACTCTGACATGACTGGCACAACCTCACGCTTCACTGTCATACACACAGTTAACAGTACGGCATTCAATAAGCATAAATAAGAGCATTTGTTAAGACTTGTGTCACCTACAATGTAATTACAGTTAAAAAATTTCCAAGTATCCCTACAAGCGACAGTTAACATATATTATCACAGTAAATACGGTTCTTTTCAAAACCTTCACAAAAATCCACAGTACACCAGCATTTCCATGGTATAAAAATAAGTTACAAATCTGGATAAATATTTTACACAAAACAGTTATAAAATATGCTGTATTATCTGACAAGCTTACACAAAACAGTTTTTTTTTTTTACACTATTGGGTATTAAGACTATTTTCAGTTTGGTGCTTGTTAAAAAAAACATTCATTTAAGTTTTGATGAACACAAACTAATAGAAAATATTCAGTCCCATTTTACACCACATGTGGCTACAACAGTCATTTTAGATATAGAAAACTGAGGAGGGAAAAAAGGAGAACTGCAGCATGGCAAGTTTTACTTCCTTTTATCGACACTTCACTCCCCCCGTTCAGCAGAGACCGATGAAGAGCGTCCCATCCCATACAGATAAAACTCCCATGAACAAGGATTTCCCCTTAAGTATCAAGTCCACAGATGACTCCTTACAGGCTGAGCACAAAGACAGGAGAGAAAGACACAGAGAAGGAGAGAATGAGTTGTTCTCTGTTTGTTACGTGAGAGATTACAGGATAAAAAAAAAACTGGCTTCATCCTGGATGTTCAGACACTGAGCTGACTTCCTCTACACACATTACACTTTTGGAGCTTTAAGAGTAGCTTTTGCTGCTGACGGAATTATTGCAATAATAAACAGTGTCCAAATATGACCTAATGTTTGAGTGAGACGAGGAAACGCCAAAGTTCATGGCTTCAAAATGGTCTGTTTTCCAGTTAACTGGCTTCATGGTACGTAGGAACCGTGAAACTGTGGGTGAAAAGTATTCTTCTGCAATGATGTTTCACCACAGGAGAGCTAGAGTCACGGGTAAAACCACAGATGCGCGAACATTATAACACTGTGGATGCATCGGCATCATTTGATCTACATAATTACAGAAAGACTAGGGAATTTTAACTGCGTATGGTGCTGCAGCATAAAACATGTGGCCTTAAAGTTTGAGTTAAAAAGCAGGAATAATGCAGCAGCACTGTGTTGTCTGCGTACGCCCCACTGTAAACTTCAAAGGCTGTGCACGAATGTTGATAAAAGATAGCAATGTTGTGACACCAATGCTTCACACATCTATCTTTTATGCATCTGTTTAGGCTTTCTGTATATCCGTGACTGCACCATTGTGGCTACAAACGATTCAAACACTGCCCTTTATTAAAAATACATTAAACACTTCCATTGGAAATTGAATTTGCATTAAAGTAACAGGTGCTTTGATTTAATTTACCAAAGAGGTTTTCTGTTTTTTATCTGAATGAAAAAATGTAAACTTGTACAGCTCGAAGACATTAGCTGCCAGTATGAAGTTAATTCAGTTCTTATCCATACTTTTAGTGTGTGTATATGGGTAGAAAACAGGGCAGTATGACTCCTACAAACTATATTCTTATCTAGTAGCTACTTTGAATCCTGTATTGAGCATTTGCAGTTTGGATATATTTTATCCACAGGTAACAAATACCTCAATGGTAAACAGGTCTAAGTAAGTTTAGCTTACCTGCGTTTCAGTCGCTTTTGAGGAAGTGCTCTGAAAAGACAAAAAAAATGTAAGATTGGTGTGCAACAGCATCTTTAGTATACAACATGGTCATGAGTTTGAGCTGATTTCACTCTAATATGACTTTAAGTTGGAAACACTGGTGAAATAATATAAACTTAAACTGCCACTATATCAGTGTCTGTCTACATGTACAGGGGTCAAAACACACCACCAACACTGCCAAAGGCACCAACCACCACATTTGTTTTGGGATTTCATGCATTAGGACAACCTTGACATAAATTGGCTGGGTGCTGACGGTTATATTCAACTATGAAACCAGAGTCCAGCAGCAGCTCCTGCAGTTACTGAGCCTTCAGGTCAAATTAAAATCAGTCAGCCTGTGTGCTGATTAGCACACTTGTGAGCCATATATCTCTGGTAAGATGACCACTCTGTTATTTTAGGCACATTGTTCCTCTTTCAGGATTCATTTTCAGCATTTTATGGTGTGCCATAAAGTTAACCTTGTTTTCTCATCTCAGTGACGAGTGCACTGGTCTTTGCAGAGCTGCTCGGGATTCAAATAATATCATAGCTAATGTTTAGTGGTGTGTGGTAAATGTGAAGACACAGAAAATATAAGCTTTTGAGTTGCATTTGCACAGTGGCAAGAAATGATTAGAGTATTAGAAAATTCTAATGGGATCAATTCAATTTTGAAACAAACACTATGAATTTCATTGCTTCAATGACTCCAGCTAACATTCTATCCTCATATTTATCAGCTGATCACATATATACAGGTAAAATGCAGTTTCAATATATCTAAAGTGACAGAAACCCCTTCTACTTAAGTATCTCCTAAGGGACTCATTTTTGATTTCTGACAAATCAGCAGTTAGAGCTGACTGTGGCCAATAGCTGACGTCATTAATCAGGTTGTACAGTAGACAGTCTACTCCTTCCTACAGACAGACAAAAAAATAAATTTTTCTGTTTGAGACATGATGAATCTAAATGCTGAAATGAGAGAGTTGGTGCCACCTGCTGGAAGAACATTCATGTGCACACACAGGTGTAGAGAGCAGAGGCAAAAGCTTAAACACTTTCTTTTGTTTCGGTAATGATTCAAACAATGAATCCTACTGATAATTAGATAATATTTGCACATGGGAAACAGATGTGCAGCACTATGGGCTTTTGTGTCTGTGAACGTGCACAAAGAGGCCGCTGGAACAGTCATGCACTCACCGATAGATGTTTGGGTCTAACAGCATAGCCGTGTCCTGTGGTAACTGGGATAAGTGCACCACTTTAGTCTTCAGCTGAGATCGCTCGGTTTCATTCACCCACACGTCAGGTAGTCTGCAAGACAATGCACACATGCAGAAGGAGGACATGTGGTCTGGCTTCAAGGCTTAACAAGAATGAGGGAGAGGAAAAGGGGGACAGAGTGGGAGTAGGGTTGAATGGAGCAGGGTGTAAGAGATGGAGTCTGAATGAGAGATGTTAACACCTTCCTCTGAACGCTGAGCACATTTCCATAAGTGACATGGCCTTGACCAAAACACTGGAACCGACACACATGCACACAAGGGAGCTGACCAGCACAAACAGAGGACAAAGCAAATCTCTCTCTCCTGGACTGATCCGATTTTGTGTGGGCATGCACGCAAGTACTTTTTTTTTGTCGATATCAAATGATTAATCTAAAAATGATGTAAGATACATGGCAAATTAAAATCAGAACAGTGTGATTTTGTTCCCTGTAGAAACTAGAAAATAGGAAAGTGACAGGCACACACATGATGTGCTGTACTGTTCAGTGGTCCCTTACTGTACACACAACAGTGTGATCCCCCTGTGAAAGCTGGGAGTGTGTGAGCACTGGCGTGGCAAGTCGAGGTGCAAAAGAAAGAAACAAAGAGCTTAGCAAGTCGACTGCACTTCCCCTCCTTCCTCCAGCCCCCACCTCCTCGTCTCCACCCCCAGCATTCCCCCGTCACTATGTGCGTCATCACAGGAGCCCCCAGAGACACACACACACAAATACACACACACACACTGCAGGCAGCAGTTTGGCAAGCGGGCAGTCGCCCAGCCAAATCACTCATTCACATGCCCAGTCAGTCCATTCAGTGGGATCGTGTGCAGGTAGCGCTTCATCTGTAGCACCGCTGAAGGTAGAGGTGAAGAACAAAAGAGAACAAAGTGATGTAAGACTGACAAATGGACAGGAAAAGACAGAGCGAGGCGAAAAAAGAAAAAGTGAATAGAGAGGGGAAAAAGGAAAGGGGCCCATGTTGATGTAAAACAACACGCTTAAGTGGCGGCAAATCCTTTTATAGCATGTTTAAGTGCTTGGAAGCTGGTGTTAGCTACATGAGGCAATTTAGTAAATACCTTAATGCTCAGAAAGCCTCAGCAGTGTACTAGAAATCGAGAAGGATGTCACCTGTGTTGCTAAATTAAAGTAATATTTTAAGGTATCACCGTTAAACAAAGACAAATCTGTAGTAACTACTGACCTAAGCTTGACTAGATGTTTATCTGGACCCCAGATAGGGATTTCTGTCTGTTTGTGGCTTTTAATGAACATGCGCACGCAGATCAAAGACAGTGCTATTTCAACAAAAATGTGCACACATGAAGTACAAGTGTACAAGTACCCAGAGCAAAACACAGCTGGTCATATATGACTCAGAAGGCCAACTCACCCTCTGCTTATCAAAGTGACAATTGGTCACTGATGTAAGAACATTTAAACTGATGTATTGAGCTCAACTAAATTTTACAGTTTTGAAAACTATGTGCAATTCCAGTGCATATCAAACTACTGCATAATGACAGACTATGATTGCAAAGAAAATAAAACAAAATATACTAATTAGGTATACGGGACCCCACAGTTGCCTCCAAGTAGGCTCTGGGTTCAAACCTGCTTGTTGGCATGGGCCTTTCTGTATTCTATTAACCATGCCCAACGGGTACGTCGGCGGGGTTATTGCATTCGTTGCGGTATCTGGCTGGGTAAGTATGTATGTATGTATGTGGCTATGTCCGGTCCGATATCTCTGCAACCGCTGAAGTCAGGAAAATCAAACTTGGCACTGAAGATCAGTCTAAGGTCCCCTGCTCAGTTGTGGAGTTACAGGTCAGCAGATCAAGTAGAGAGGGAGATGCATACGATGATCAAAATTGATACATATTGCATCAGTTGTATAAGGAGGACAGGGTTTTCGCCAACAGAGGGCTCGGTTCTGCCCTCTACTGAGGGCTCGTCTAGTTTTGTATGTTCTCCCTCTGCCTGGAGTTTCTGCAGGTACTTTTCCTGCTACAGTCCAAAGACATACATAGGAATACAATTGGTGATCCTAAATTGACCGTAGGTGTGAGTGTGCAGGGTTGTTTGTCTCTCTGTGCTGGCTGTGTGATGGACTGCTGACCTTTCCAGGGTGTACCCTACCTCTTGCTTAATGTCAGCTGGGATAGGCTCCAGCTCCCTGTGCCCATCTGCAGGATAAAGCAGGTACAGCTAATGGATGGCTTATTATGAAAAGGACATCTGTCATTGCTCACCCAATGGCAGTCTTAAGCCATAAATATGAGTTATGAACAAGCTGTAATTTGTGTTTCTCTTTAACTTTATTAATGCACATGTAAATAGAGAAAACTCTGTCTTGCATTTACAAGAGGGGAAAAAAAGGATTTTTGATGCTAATTTTCTCTTTATGGAAGTGCACAAATTGGACATAGTTTTCCTAATTTTAGTAAAAGCAAAGAAAGTGTGACACTAAGTGTATGCCTAAAGTGTTTTTATCCCCTTTAATGGTGGTGGGAGAAGAGAGAGGAAGTTGAGGAGAGGCAGGGACAAGACAAGAAGCATTCCCCTTCAAAGCAGCTTGAAAGTTTGTGTTAGCCTCAAGTTAGTGTCACTGTCCAAAGCAAACCTCAAATGACAGAGGAGGGCCTGTAGAGTGTTAAATACGCAGTAAACATTCATGTGTGTCTGTGTGCATGCACTCTCACATGCACGTCCCACTTCAGAGTGACCGTAAACATATCCCGATGAGTGTGCTGTGGTACCGATGAGTTATTACAGGCTGATGCATGGGAAACACACAGGAGCGGTGCACAGGGGGGTCAGCATGTCACACACGTGTCATGGATATACACATACACTAAAGTGTTCATATCACTTACCCACACACATGCAAGACACAGTTTATTTAGGAGCCACAAATGTATATAATGTGAGTGAGGCCTGTGTGGAAAGGACTACTGATGGTGCCCGTCTGACTGAAGCCTAGTCCTCAACTCTGAATTGATGGCTGGCTCCAGGCCTTGGAGCATCCAGTGGTGACAGGCGCAATAAGTTAATCATAAAGCAGCAAAGCGTTTATCAAATCACTGAAAAGTAGCTTTATGTGGAACTCAACAGGAATGACTGTAGGAGTTCAGTGTCCTTATAGACGGGATCATACTGCAAAGCAGAGGACAGCGGGCTCATAAAGCCGCTTCATGGACTGCCTAACTGCGGCCTAGAGTGTTCCACAACTTATTTACCATCATACCAACAGACAACTGTTCGCCATTATGACTGCATTTCAAAACGCCTCATGGAAACGGCTTAGTAAAACATTTTTATACAAAAAGTTAATACAGGTGCTAATTTTCATGGGGAATATTCAAATTGGAGGAACATGGAGTTACATCAAAATGGACTTTTATACAAATGTTATCTGATCTGTATGCATGCCTACAACCACGCATGTAGACAGAAATATGTGAAAGAATGTGCATGTAATGGAGTTTCAGAGGTGACTGCTATTCAGACTGCTTTTTCTTGCCTGCTATCTTCAACTGCCTGCAGCTGCTTTAAGTTCAGTGGCATTGTGTGAAATGCTTCTTTTAACTGTGACTATCTCACAAAATTTCATGTCTGCAGGCAGAAGATACAAAAAACTAATTTTTTTTAGGTGAATTAAGGGTAGAGCCAGATATTGCTTAGCAAATTCTTGTGCATGAGATCGATGTCTGTGCTTACATGACTAATGTGCTCATATGTAAATGTTTCAACCTGAGAAACATTGTGTTATCAAATCATATCAAAAATAGCAGCTAATGTTTTACAACACATTTATAAGCTACGAGAAGTGTTGTCGTGCACTACTACTTTTATTCTCTTTTCTGTAGGCTATTATGTACCTGCTCATGAAGCAGAACAAAATGACACTCCCTGTTTTCGCACAAGGAAAGCAATTAAGCAATAGAAATTGGCCATATATAGGCCTACAACTGACTCACTTTGTCTGCTCAACCAAATTACATTCAGTCATTCAAATGCTTCTGTTCCTCTACGATCAAAGACACACAAAGCAGGGAAAGCATTTTCTTACTTTGAATGGATGTCACTTGAGGTCGATTACTGTATTTAGAGGTCCATGATCTCTGCCCTAATTCTGCATGCTGAATTAGAGTTGCCAAATTGTGACAAAGCTCTCTGAGACTTCTTTCCCATTTACATACTGAATACTTTAGACAGAAACACAGTATATGAATAACAAAAGTTCACACTGCCCCCCCCCTCACAGTGATGTGCTCAGACCTGTCACACGGGGAAACTGAGACTTATTAGATTTTACTATTGAATGCTTAGGCTGTGTCTGAGGGTTGTATCCATTTTTGAAGCATTTTGTTCAAAACAGTATAGTACAGTATATAAAGTATATCATTTTTTGCAAGGTAACTACATTCACAAACTAGTTAAAGGTTTAAGTGATAAACCATGTCGTTCAAGATAAGCAGCGTTTGTTCTAAACAATGTGCTAGTTTGGATCCAGAAGCTCGAAGCGTTCACCGTCAGTGTTTGTTATTCTAAAACAATCAGCTGCATGCAGGGGAATCCATTCACCCATCCATCAAAGCTTAGACAGCAATTATGATTCTCTCTCTCTCTCCCAGCCCTCCCACCACTCTCTTCCTCTTCAGTGACCCGCTGGTGAGTCGTGTTCAGAATGGTTCATGTTAATCAGTTACTCATTAATCCAAATGAAGTTAATGGGTGTCAGTGTGAAAGTGAATGGCTTGCTCTAGCATTAATAAACATGACTTCTCACATTCACACGGCTAATCATTGACTGAGAAACACACAGTATAGCACTTGATGTTGACTTCAGTGTTGACAGCCATGACAGTTGATGGCTAACTAAATACATATTACTTGTCAGACAGGACATTAAACTCAAACTAAACACTGACTTTACCAATATGACACTCCACACCAACCATCTCTGTCTCAAAACAGAAATATCTCAGTGAAGCAGTTGTGTCCAGTTCTTAGAAGCTTACATCTCTACAAAGGCAGCAAAGTTACCAAAAATATCAGTTTTCATCCTAAAATCTTTTTCCATTTCATTGTTGAAAAGGAAAAATTAATATTTGAAGCCATGGACAAATGTGTAACAAAGCAGTCAAATAGGGTTATAGGGAAGGACGTTCCAAGCTTACATTTTCCTTGTAGTATTAGGACTTACTGAAGTCCTTTTCAAACAAGATATCGAGCATTGCTGGCTTTATCAACCTGTTGAACTAAAAGCATTCTGTAATTTAGATGCAGGCCTTTTCCACTCATGCCCCTCATGTCTATTTTCAGATACATCCACCACAGTGTCAGAGAGAGCCATGGTTCTCACACAATATCTGTCATTCATGCAAAAATGGACAAGGCTGCTTATAAATTAATGTGACTGGGTGAAATTCAGACTTGTGCTATGTCAAATGTGAAACACAAATGTCACTTGGTCTGACCTAGTAAGGCTGTCATTACAATTTTTACAGAAAAGTGAGCAGGGTAGTCATTCACATTAACACAAAGGAGTGCATGTCTGAAAGGGACTCCACAATCAAATTTGTTGCTATTATCAAGTCTAATGAGTGGATCATTAACTGGTCAGTCTTTTAGTGAAACATGTATGTAGCCATCAAGCGCTTTTATGATCTCTAAGATCTGTTGTTTAAATAGTTTTCAAGCAGGTCTGCTGGAAATGATTCGATGAAGTTTCCAGAGAAATCATGGGCTACTCTTAGCTAATGAGCTCGCTATCCACAGCTGATGAAATCTGCCACTGAGTCAGTGAGAAACAAAACAAACAAACAAACAAAAAAAAAAAACAGTTGAGGGCTCGAGGTGAGAAGCAATTACAGGACACACATTACAGAAAAGACACATGGAGTACATGCAAACACACTTTGTAATACTCTAGTAAACCTTTATTTGCTAGGAGATATCAAGTCATCCTTACAGTTTAAGACATTTCTGTCTATTTCCGTCCCCTAACCTTTATGGTTTGATTATGTGCATTAATGACGGGAACATTTGTCTGCCGTGGGGCAAATCTACCGTATGACTCAGTGTTACTGATTTCTCCTGCATGGTCCAAGCCATAAAGCAGTCTCATTTTTTTTTCTTCTATCTTTCTATTTCATTCCTTCCTCATCATTCACTCCCTCTACTTTCATTCTGCCTCTTCCTCACATTTCTCTCTCCCACAGCCATTTTGTTCCCACTCCTATTTCTCACTTTCCTCCAATCTCTGTCTCCCCCATTCTTTGCCTCATCCATTCTGCCTCTATCTGTCTTTGAGTCTCAGCATCAATCTCCATCTTTGTCTCTGCATTTGGAATTAATCTGAGAAGTCTTTCCTGATCATCAAACTTCATCTTTCTCTTCCTTTCCCCCACGCCCATTATTTCTTTCTGCGGAAAGATTAAACTCCCACATGCAGCGCTAAGAGAAGACTGTCGAGGTGAATCAGAGATGGGAAAATGAAAGGAGCGGAGGAAGGAATGGAGGATGAAATGGTAGAAACCTGAGAACAAAGGTTTAGCTGGAGGTTTGCTGGAAGCTGCCTCATGATGCATCATCTCAGTTTCTTTGTCCAGTGCCATCTTTGCTTTTCTTCTCACCAAACTCATTTTTATCTTCGTTTTCCAACCTATTCTTTGCCTCCTTTGACCTTGTGCTCTTCCCCTCTCTTTTCTTCATGCACCTCTTTCCCCTTTCTGCCTCCTTGTTCTCATTTTCCAACTCCTCCGCCTTTTCTCTCTCCTCTCATTCTTCCTCTCTGATCATTCTTCAGAGGCTGTGCAGTCAAACCCTTTAATGGGAGTGTGGGAGAGCTGGAAGTGTGGTGGGAGCTTCCCTTGAGCAAGGGCCCTGCTGAGAATCACAGCGTTCAGTGAAGCCCTCCCTCTACGAGAGTAAAGCCTGCCTACCTTTCTGCCCAATTGCTTTACTGAGCTGGTGTTAATGGGGTTCCAGTGTTCACCTCTAGCAGGCTGAAACTGGAGAGGCTAAGCTGGGAATAGGCATAAATCTGGTAAGGGCTGGTTGGAACAACATATTTCTCAGTGTGCAGCTGAACACAATTTTTTTCCTCCAAGTTCATACAGACATTGCATTAAAATACTGTGATGGATATTTATTACATTAACTGTCAATTGTGAATGCTGATCCACTGTTTAAAAAGACTTCAGTGGCCCAGTCTGAAGATTATTCATGTAAGGTCAAGCAGATGCCATAGAACCAGCATCAGATCCAGAGAGTTACAAAAACAGACTTTTGAATCAAAGTCCACTCTTCCCCCATCAGTGCTTCATACATGAATGTGAGCATTAGAACAGTGAAGGAGAATAAAGTCTAATAATCATGGTTAAACCCTAAGCTTCATTTGATGCGAGTATGATTTCAAACAGTGGAGCTGGTATAATATAGACTATCAGGGACCTAGATTTCTCCTACTAGGAGTTCCCCACAACAAATAGTAGATCAGAAAAGACAGGAAGATTTATAGCAAGCCCTGATATGCAGGAAGGCCACCATGTTGCACAACTGGATGGAAAAGAGAATCGTAAAACTACCGGAGACGGATACACCTACACTGTTGATGTTCACTTATATATGTATGCGCCCTGCTGCTCAAAAAGGAAGTGTTTTTGCAACAGGTTCAGGCTTTACATGGTTAAATATGTGGAGGAGCTTTGTACATGTGGTGATGAATTGCTTTTTGTACACTAGAGGCATTTATATATATCAAAAAAATGAATCTGTTGAAAGACACATATCCAAACCCTTTAGAGGGAATACTGAGCAGCATTTCAAATCAGTATCAACCCATTTCACCAGGATTAAACTACAATATACAACTTCAGATAGTCACGATAATCTGGCAGGATGGCCCAAAAGTATCTGTTGTGATGAGGTTATTACAACAGCT
The DNA here is from genome assembly GCF_021347895.1 of Acanthochromis polyacanthus. Taxonomy (NCBI): domain Eukaryota; kingdom Metazoa; phylum Chordata; class Actinopteri; family Pomacentridae; genus Acanthochromis; species Acanthochromis polyacanthus. Next base: position 14,908,424 of record NC_067120.1, on the reverse strand, counting down.
TCAGGGATTTCTAATGCACAGTGAGCAGAAATGTCTGCGCAGAGTTCAGATTCTTACTGCCAATACTGAATATATGAATAAGTTTGGGGTACAGTTAGTTCCTCAGGCTCACTGGAGTTCAGATAAAACCAGTAACCTCTGCTGTTGGAAGTCGAAGGTATTAAGATTATTCGGTGGCCTGTTAATAGCTGTATAGCATAAGGGTTGGGAGTACTTATAGACCTCCTCTGGTGAAAATCTGTTTTTGGGGGGGGGGGGTTTCTACCTGATTAACATGTTCATATGGCGTTTTGTTTAATATGCTGGACGACTACAATCATGAGCAAAATCGGTAGTCAAAGCCATGGCTGAGCGTTTCCACTTCAAAAAAGCAGTATATTGATGAGACTCTCTAAAAACGTGGATTGAGGACACCAGGGTTTCATAACTAAAAGACGTAAGGAATCATTCTGTCCAGTAGTGGGGTCGGGCCTTCTGTATCATTACACTTCTTCAGAATCAGTTTTCGGGTTCAATACATATTGCTGATTTCCCTTTATGTTACAACTTGCCATAATGTAGTGTAGAATAATGTGCTTGATCTGCTGTGAGTGATGAGGTGTGAGTGGAGACTGAGGCATGGACTACATAGACCTACTTGTTCTAGAGGAAGCAATAATCTAGAGGAACATCTAAGCTAGGGCAGAGGGGGATTCCTTCTATAGGAAATAAAATTTAAATATGTAACTGACACACAGATGAATTTTGAAAGACTAAATTAACAACCTAAGAGACTTCCAACCCTGATGTGTCTACATATTTTTAGGTATTTCATTCTATTGGAGGTTACATTAGGTAGCATCCAGATGTACAGTATACCATAGTGATTATTTCACTTACATGTCTTCGGGTGTCCAGTGCAGGAGAACCTTCACCTTGCCAGATCCCTCTTTTCTTCTGGCTAGCACCTGCACAAAAACAGTCAAGCATCGATTGAGCTACCTTCACTAAGGAAACGTAAACACTAAACATCCACACAAGCATATAATTCAACTCAAATATTATAGCTATTTTGTAAATTTCAAGCCAATTTGTGGTTTTACATTTGCAAAAATTGCCAGGTTTAGCTTGTATGAGTTGGAGTACCTGGACTCGACATTCTGGAGAGCCAAGAGGATAGACATTGGGTAACACAATCAGTAATCAAGTCACAAGTCACTGCTCTTGTTGTGGATTACGTCAGCACCAGAGGCTTGATGCCTTATGACAGGAATGTGTTTAGTGGAGACCAGCATCCATTTGATAATATTTATCTCAGTAACCTGTCATACTGTGTTCATTTTCTTTTTCTTTTTTTTTTTTTACCTGCCTTAAATACTCAACTTCTCAACTCCGAACACAACCACAAACTTCAAGGCTTCTCTTCTTGTGAAAATACAGTTGAGACAATACCAGATTTCCTGAATAGTTGGCTCTTTCTATGCATAACATATTATCTGTCATGCTGTGTTGGTTTATAGTAAAACAGGTCTGGAATTCACAAATATTGTCAGGAGGGAAAAGAAATGCAAGAAATATAACCAGGAGTGTCAAAAATAGCCTCAGATATAGCTTCTTACGTCAATTGGCTTTTTTTGTGAGTGTCTGTTTTTAGTACAGTGAATGAGCTCACATGAGAAGAACTCCGCTTACGCACATGAATATCTGAAATTATTTTTGTGACTCCAGGGACCGACTCTGGCATTGATGGAAACTGGTTTGAGGACAGGAGGGAGGAAGCTCCACTGAGACATAAGACACAGAGACCTAGAATCACTCTCCTCATCTTACAACTTCTCCTACCTTTCCATTATTTGACAAAACACGTATTATCTGTATTTTAAGAAGCCTCAATCCCTTTTATTCATGTGATACCCCACTACCTTCAAGGGTAAGTGGATATAGCTGACAGATGGATGGGTGATCTGATGAATTTGTATTTTTTTTCTTTTTAGGTTGTCCGGCAGACGTTTGAGAAAAAAAAAAGGGACACAAACATGTCTAGTAACTGACTGATTAACATTTTTTTTAAAGGAATATTTACACTAGGTCAGCAGAGATGAATTGTGTTGCTGCTGGATGGGTGCCTTAACATTTGTCTACTAGATGCTTTGTAAATAGTAGCCAAATCAACCACATTGAATCTTGTCTCTAATATAGTGCGCAGGCATAAAACTCCTTAAAGTGGACAAGAGAACAAGTAGGGAGAGCAAAGCTGCTGTAATAGTGCGAGTGATGAAATTGAGAAAAACAGCCTGTGCATCTCACACATCACCAAAACACTGCTGATGTGAAGTCTAAACCTTTTTGAGTGCGACAGTCTGAAGAAAAAAATATTCAGGGGAGATTTGAGTCAGTATGTGTTTCCATGTCAGTGGCCATTCTCCTGGACCAGTGCACTGATGCACATATGTGAACATGAAGGTATGAGGCCATTGGTCAGCCCTCTCTTGTTTCATGTTTCGTTTCACTCAACCACTGTGATGTGGTGCAGAGTTTTTGGCAAGCGCTTGACAGCCATGTTTCCATTTCAATGAGCCTTGCACTTACTTCACATACATTTAGTGTATTCTAGTTCTCTGCACTGAAAAATCTCTTTTAGCTCTTTGATTTACAACACATGAATGAATATCCCTGAGCTTTTAGTAATTTCTTGGAAAAGCTTGTTTTGTTTTTTTTTTAGGGCAGATTAATTGTAAAACACACATTTAAAAGAAAAAAACAGAATTTAGTGCACAATTTTTTAATTAACATGGGGTCAAAAATACACATATGCCCATTTAAATTATTGATTCACTAGTGCTGAACATTCCAAAATGTCTTTTTTACTGGCCAAGGTCTCTTAGCTTCCTGATAGTAATCATGATTGACTACAGCTGGTAGTCTGTCTGTGCCAACATAAAAAGGATTTGTTCGACAGCACTCAGATTGACCAACACACAGTACAATGGAAAAATCCACGGAGCTCAGTGCAGATCTAAGAAAGAGGATCATACATTTAAACAAGTCAAGAATGTCTCCTGGAGCCATTTCTAAACAACTGCAGATTCCCGGATCATCAGTTCAAACAACTCTATGGAAGCACAAGTTAATGGGAGGTGTGGCCACTTTACAGAGATCTGAAAGAAGACTTAAATTGGCCTTCCAAAAGTTCTGAGCTCAACTATACCAAAAATGTTTGGATTTTGCTTAAAGATTGGGTCCATATATATAAAAAAAAGCCCAACAAATTTAATTGAACTCTCCTTGTTCTACAAAGAAAATTGGTCAAACATCCAACCAAAAGTCAGACGTTTGTTGATTACTACCAAAAGCATTCAGTCAAGGTGCAACTTGTTCAGGAACATTTAGTCAAATGTTGCTGATGTACTGCATGTATATTTTTGGCCAACATTAATGTCCACAGTGAGTGTGTTCAACTGCAAGTAACAAACATGAACACAAATTAATTGACAGTCAGTCGAGACGTTTTGTCTTGACCAATTGAAATAAACTTAAAATATTTTTGAGACCCCTCTTTGACATTTCCAACTCAATTTTTGGGAGATGTAAAAACTCCTTCCCAACTTTTCAGAGCATTCGTCTCACCTCATAAATTAGTATTGTATCTCATTTTGTTCTTGCTTATCTCCCTTTATCTGTTTCAGTTTCTGGCTTAGTAAATCCACATGGAGGAGAAAATACAATTTCTCAGACTGGCTACAGAAAGTCTGGCTCCTGAGCTCGATGCAATGGACCCTACACAATTGTCTCAAGACCTGCGGGTAAGACTCTGTACACCAGCCAGCTGCTTTACTAGCCTTTTAATTAAAAATACATAGCTGCTAACCTATGCCCTCAGGCTTCTCATAGCACCAGGTTAATAATCACAAGCCAAAGCTACACTTGAAAAGGGCCATGACCATGTACGTAAAGGCTGCAGATAAAGAAGTGGGCTTGTGTTCAAGCAGCATGAAGTGATTTGTGAGATGAGTGGTTTGATGATGGCAGTTGGTGCTTTAGGGGACAGATCTTAATCCTCTATAAACCCAAGGGAGGGAGGTAAGAGAGAGAGGGAGGGAAGTAATAGAAAGGGAGGGGGAGCAAGAGCAGGACGACATAGGGAGTGAACAGTGAATATTAGTGTGGCTCCAAAACAAGGCAGTGAAAAGTGCAGGGCCAAAGCCGGGGGAGGGCAGGCCTGCTAAAACTGGGTGCCTGTCTAGAGTCAGGGGTTCAAGCTGTGGATGACGCAGATTGGTGAAATAACAAAAATATCCCATCATAAACATGACTGAGTTGCTCTGGCGGGTCAGCAGGCCCACCGGCCAAACGCTACAGAACCCCCATGGCTCTGCTCCATCTCCCCAGGCCAGGGAGGGTCCACTGGGGCCTGGGGTCTGGCGCAGCACCGCAGTCCTAAACCACAATTCTCCAGGGCTTCTAAAGAAAGGAAATGTATGCCCAACTGGCCAGATCTCCTTCCGATTCCATGACCCTGACCTTCACTTAACCTCCTTGTCCTCTCACTCCAAGTCTCCGTTTCTCTCCATTTGTTACTCTCCCTCCCCTGACTGTCTCTTCCTCCTTCTCTGTCTGTGTCCAAATATGCAGTTACCTCTTTTAACCTCTTCCCAAGCCTTATCTTCACTTTTTTGTTTTTAAATTCTTGGCTGCTGCTGAGCAGCTGAGGTTTGTAGAAGCAGAGCAGAAAAGAGCTGAATGGGACTGTTCCAACAGCAGGGTAATACTGTAGCGAGGAGAACACTGATGTCAACACTAATTACACTTTAACATGAAAAACGGCAAAAGTACGTTTGTCCTAGACTGCACTCAGCACTACATTTTTGGAGATGCTTAAATTATTTACTTGGAAAAATAGGGACGGCTGCGTTGCATACTGAATGTGCATGTGTCTGCATTGGAGACGCCTGTACAATATCAAAGTGTATCACACAACTACACATACACAAATTTAAACTTCCTATTGTATCTTTTAATCTTTGTCTGCCTGTGAGCACAGTTAAAATTACCAGGAGTTCATTAGGGAATCAGCATTCATTACATTGATTGTTATTATGACAAAAGTATAATTCATGATTCTACCAACAAGTTGTAGTCAAAAACAATAGTTGTATGATTTTGTACGCCATATGTGGTCCAAACCAGTTTAAGCTACACATAGAGAACCACAGGGGATTTTTTGGCGGTTATCTTAAGGGTTAAAATGTACAGCCAGGAAACACAGGCCAAATTTCTGCCCTAAGATAACCAGCGTAAAAATTATTACTGTCAGCGACTGAGGAATATGCTGTTCACAAATGAAATTGAAAACAGTTCCGAAAAAAGTGAGTGGGACTGTTTGTGGGCATTATATCCAGCCTGTAAATAAAGCAGGATCAGACCACAGACGATGATCCTTACGTTTTTCAACACTTTTGATGAAAATTTCCACCGTTCGATTTAAGGGTCTTGATCAGGAGACAGAGTGCTCCCTAGTGGAACTGCATAAGAACAGCAGCCATTCAACAAAAGTGCTATTCACATCACACCACTCAAATCTAAAAAAAAATCTTATGGCAACATCCCTTTATCTGAAAGTGAATCCCTTACTCAGGTTTTGAAGCAGTTCCTTGCGAATTTTTTTTTTTTTTTTTTTTTTGTATTTTACTGAAAAAATAGTTTTCTGTGTGAGTGCTTATATGTGTCCTCAATACCAAGGTGCAAAGGTACTTTATAGTTCATTAATAATATATCATGCACTGAGCTTTGAATGGACCAAACAGCACATACAAAAACAATTCAATTGTCTTTCCTGTGAAGCCCGATTCAGAGAAAAACAACATCAAGCCTTGGGGCATTTCTACAGGTTCATTTCAAGTGCACGGAGACAAAAAAAAAAAAAAAAAATCTGCAATGATTGGAGGCTCACTTTTAAACTGACTCTTTCATGCCCCCTGTTGTCTATAAGGAAGACAAAGATGTCTGCATTTATATGGGAAGCAGAATTTAACCAAAAGTATCAGCGTGCACAATAGAATTAAGGCAACGTAAGATACACAAAGAGGCAGGTTTATTAGTTTCCATGACGAGAATAGACTTTGTTTGGTGTCCATTTAGATGAAAGTGAAGACAAAGTCCATTTCATATTTTATTGTTCATTATATAATGATTTCAGGCTATGTCACTCAGGAAAATGTCCCTGCTTTCTGATGAGTTCTTCTGGTTGAATGAGTCTTTAGACAGGTAAACAGTATTGCTGGCGTTTTGTATGTTCACTTGGGCCGGACATGTGTGTGCACATCACATTAATTAACAAAGAAATTAATTTAATTAAACACTTTTGAATATACAGACGCATAAGCGGCCCTATAGTGAAGTGGTATGGGCACATATTACAGAGTTGAAAACGCACTCAGAAGCTTAGCCTCGAGTTTGATTCCTGGGTGGAATCATCATTTTACTGCTCTTTTTCCATATGTCCTGTCTATTTTTGCTAAAACTATCCAGTAAAGGCAAACAATAAAGGTGTCTAAAAATGAATAAAACAAGCCTGGTATTTCTTTTTAAGCATTCTGGGTTATACTGCATTCTAGTAGAGTACATTGTAACCTTTCAGCATAAACAGCTAGATGATAAAGATCAGTAAACAACATTTATTGTTTTACACAAATTCAAACCAGAGGAATGCATCGGAATTAAAACAAAAAGAACAAGGGAGGAAGAATGTAATTTTTCAGCTGCTGTTTCTGAATCTCCTCTGTTGTGTTTAAACCCATTATACTGTTAAAAAACCAGTCAGAGGCAAAAATTACCAGACAAACAGTAGTAAAGCACATACCGTACTGTGAAACACAACACTGTGGCCGTTGCCCACACTTTCAATGTGGGTGGCGAGGTTGAGACAGATGGCCCTGTGGCGGATTGCGTCCATAGTTTGGGCATCAAAGAAGTCGTGGGGCCTCGCTGGAAGGGGAGAAGAACAGACTCCGATGAGAGGAAAGTAAAATAAGAAATTTTAAAAAGCTGACAACATAATACCAGGGTTCCTACTTGGCCCCTAATATATAAAGACAAACTTCCATAGCTTTCTGTAACTAACCATATTGACCTCAGAATCATGTCATGACTGGAAATTGCTAATAAGGCAACAAAACAGCCCCACATCAGAAAAAAAATCATTTAACTCTTTTTGAAAGTTGAACAAATTAAATACTGATATTTTAGTTACCATGAAAAATAAACTCTGACCTCTTGGCATTTAAAGCTTTTAGAAAACATTTATCCCATGTCTATCACAGAGAAAGTATGTTTGTGTAAACGTGTTTGAAAGAATAGATTGTCATGAATATAAAGGTTGTCTGAAGATCTGCAACCAAATGTATTGGAGATCATATTAAATCAAACAATCTAAATCTGCATTACAAAAAAGAAAAAGTTTCAACCCTAAGAATGAGGGGCTGCATTTTAATATATAACTAAGATACCAAACATCCTCATTTTTGGAAATATGACAGCTATAATTTTGTAGGCGACTCACTAAAAACACATGCAGCTCCACAAAAATAATGTCTGCAAGAGCTGCAACATGTAAGAAAAACAAAAACCATCAGGAAGTTGCTAAGGACAAGATAAAACTTTCTATTTGAGGCAAGTTGCAGGAACTCAATGTTTAAATAACATTCTGTATGTCAAAACTGAACATTTACTTTGTGGCAAAGAGTTGGTGAGAAGAGATGAAATTACCTGAATGTATTATCTCAGGAAAGTTTCATTACTTTTTTTTAAAGCAAGTTAGTGTAAAGTAAACACTATTAAAATCTAGTCAATTGAAAATATGCTTTGAAATAACCTCAAGCATAACTATAAACCTAAGCCTTTTGTGTGGTCTTTTAATGACCAAATAAATCCACCAGAATGTTAAACTGAGACTAACAGGAGCTGTGGGATTCATAGTGACAGCAGAAGACTGCCTCCTCCATTTGTATTTTTAGTAACAAATACAGACTTCACACATATTTTTGTAAAAGCTCTTTTCTTTACACTTTCATGGTACTATTTTAATTTAAGGGCACGCAGAACAGACATTCAGAGGTGTAGAAATTGAAAACAAAAGCTGAGTATACAGCATGTAAACACTGGCCATCTAACCACCAGGCAGCTCACTGTCATATCCTGCATCAGCTGAGACAAAGTTGGTAAAAAGGAAAGTCTTGTGAAAAGCAGAGCATTACCATGGGGAGAATCTGTCTGTCTAGCTGGTTCAAGCTTATGTTGATGCTCGTGTGGGTGTAAGTGTGTGTGGTCCAGCTCTCGCTTCTCCAGCAAAGAGATGTGGGAGGTTGGAAGCTGAAAACATTTGTTTGAGGACAACAACTGAGCACTGCCTCAAAATATGCTCAGGCTGTGATCTTCAACAACAAAGAAAAGGGGGAAACCGCAATGAGAGACATTTTATTAACGTGTAAGTTTGTGTGCCTGTTAGGTACGTACGTAAGGAGCACCTGCGTTTGTTCTTGAGTTTCTTCCTCTTATTGAGTCCGGCCTTGGAGGGCGACTCCTCCTTGAGCTTGGCCTGACTGGACATTTTAGAGGAGCTCTGCTGGCTGAAGTGACTGGGAACATGGCGAGCCAGGCCTCCTTGGGAAGCAAAGCTGGCGTTGCAGCCACCGACTACACACTACAGCAGCGAAGTGGAAACAAAGAAAACGCATGAGCTGATTTAGATATTGATACTACACACATTACCTATGTTTACAATGCAGAAGAAACTGAAGAGCAAAAAGTGCACAACATATTTGAACGTCTTGATTTTACCTTGAAGGGTTTATCTCCACTGTGGGTCAGCATGTGTCTCTGGAGCCAACTCTGACTGGTGGACGGTGTGTTATACACCTTACAGCCCTTCCACAGACACACAAACACCTGAGCAACACAGAGAAGGACACAAAGAAAGGAAAAGAGGATTACATACAAAAAGAAAAGTAAACAAAGCATTAAAAAGGGAGACACAATAGCGAAAAAAAGAGATTATGTGCCAAGATAGTTTGGGTGAGGACTGTTATGCTGCGATTACACTCCCCTGCAGAAACACACACAGATAGCTAGACTCAGAGATGTAACTTCTAGTCCACTTGGAGGATGTGTTCTATCAATCAACACCTACCTATTCTACACATGCACAGCACTGCTGATTGCATGCCTAACTGCCCTTTTAGCATAATGGCTGCATGGACACAAATTCTGAGCTGATGTATAGAGGTCCATGTGGGCTCTTGCAGATTTGGGCAGACGGCAAAATTTACATCCCTGGTACCCTAAGGGAATCTGGCATACTTTCAGAGACGTAAGGTATAACACTGACCTTAGACAAAGACAGAATTCTCACATTAAAGCATAACTTTTCTTGTTCTCACTTTGATTTCTCCATAGTCTGGTTAGGTTTCTCGGATGCAGTGTGCAGGTAGAAGATGCTGAAGTGATTTCTTATGTTTGCTGATATCTCTTGTATTTTCCTTGGATGATTTTTAGCATTTGTCAAGAAAGAAAAGAAAATCTCAACATATGTCGGTTATGGCCGATTTCTTTTGGAAAACCTTGTACTGGCAGTGCATTTCAACTTAAAGATAAAACCTCATTAGCTACAAACAGAGCAATAAAATGTGCTTGGCTTAGAAAACAAGGTCATGTTTGTTCACTGCTGCATTCAAAGAGATGTGCTAAACAGATACATTTTGTTATATTTTAATTTACTTGCAGCATTGTGGACGGAAACGTATATCCAGAAATCAGCAAAAATGGAATGATCAGTTCAGAAAAAGTTTTGTTTTGGTTTTTTAACTCTTCTTTTACCTCCATCGGTACACTGAATCACTAGAGGTGCATTCAGCCATTTGGAGAGCTTTCCGCATTTTAGGAATCTAAAGTGGTTTCACTAATAACACTGTAAACTAAGTTGAAGCACCTCTGTAAAGCTGTATTAGGCAGTATTTCTGTGTGTCATTGTGCAAAATTCAACCTTAGTCTTTCAGTATATTGTAATTCAAGCGGTTTGAAAGGAAACTAGACTTCTGCACCTCCTCGTGGCTAAAAACCAAACACAGGTTGTTGAAGTGAGTCGTTCTTCCTACTGACGCTGCACAAATGCAGACATGCATGCACACCCTTTCAGATGGAGGAAAGCCCGATTCAGTGACAGAAAATCCTGCAGGAAAACTTGCTATTTCAGCAATTGCAACAACTTCCCAACACTGTAAAGCAACTTAAAATAAAGTGGCAGACGCACTTCTCAAAAAGAGTCTGGAAAAAAAGTCAGACAAAGTCAAAGTCAGCTAAAGTCAGACAAACGCAGTCAGTAGTTTTTCAGTGATGTAGAGAACTTCACGACTGCATCAGCTCTAAGCTGAAATTCAAGACGTGCTGTTCTTCTCCTAAACGAGTGTGCTGCTGTCATTTAAAGGGCCACAAGTATACAGAGAAAACACGATGCTAATTCTCATAGAACTGCTTCTGTATAATAGCACTCAGAACACAATCAGGATGACTGAAATGAATTACTAGAAGGCCTAATGAACAGATTACTGTATAGAGTAACGCTTCTAAGTTAGTCTTGCATGCACAGATGTCTGGAAAGGAGATGCAAATAGAGAGGAGGTGTTGTTTTGAACTTTTCCACATTTCTTCCTGCTGCACTTCTCTTTATCAAACATTGTGTGCAGTCCACTTGCAGCATATTGTCCCTTTTTGACTTCGCTGTCTGCATGTGTAATATTAGGCTACAGTAAACACGGACGCTACGATTCCAGGGTATAAGTCAGACAGAATAAAGAGGATCAACATGAAGGTCGTCCACATTTCTTAAGTCTACTGACCCCTCCCCTCTGCCCGTCCACATGAATTCCCCTGATATGCTCTGCCAGATCAGGACTAGAGTTGAAGCACTGTGGACAGAGGTCCCAGCAACAGGGGTAAGCCAGTGTCTTGGTCCCGGAGGAGCTGGCACTGCTCTGCCCGTTCATCATGGCAGGGGTGGAGCGCCCGCTGGACACTGTGCTCTCCATCTCCATCAGGGTACTGCTGATACTGAGACAGAGGAGAGGACAGGGCGGTTAGAAAGAGAGAGACGGGAGGGATACAGTTTCACAGTTATAAGACAAAGAAGGATTTGCACAGCTACGAAGAACAGGTGCAGATATTACTTGCCACATTACATAGTCACTATGCGTGAAAGCCTCTCGGCTGCAACTGATTTTCCATGCATGCCACTTTGACTCACTCCAAATCAAATCTATGATTGCAGTATTCAATGCTCCTAGCAAACCTGGCTAGCTTTAACGCCAGATTCGTTGCTAGACTTTCACTGCACCGAATGAAATAAAAAGTTCTTTTCGATCAAGCTGCGGGAAGTGGAACTGCTCTTTGTGCACACCTTAAATATGAGTTCAAGCCTTCATGGTTAAGTATACAGTGAATTTGAGGTATAACATGTAGTTATGAAGGCATTCCTGGACCAAAATGCAACTTTCACAATTGTAATGGGATGATTGCACACATTGTACATGCTATTTAAATCTTGAATCTAGCAGTAGATGTAGGTTAGTTTTTAAAAGTGTATTTTAAAAAGCCAAATCAGACACAATTTTTGGAGTATTTATGTATATCCTAAAGCATATGTGAACTTTAATGCAACTAGTCAATGAGCCAAAGGTAGGATGATTGCAATTTTTGGTTATAGTTGGACGACTGTTTGAACAATTAAAAGCAAAAACTCATTAAAATCAATTGTTATCCTGCTCTACTTAACAGATGGGACATAAGGACTGCTACTGCACCATCATCACCACACCTGGACCACACTAACACGCTAATCAGCAGACCAACCTGTCCTCAGAGTCCATCCTGCTCAACGGTTCCCCATCCGAGGATGAGATCTCCACACTCGGTCGTCTCTTGTCTCCCAGCTCACCTCCTCCTCCGCTGGGTTTCTCACCATCTTCACAAACACTTTTGCTCTTTTCGCAGTCCATTCCCGAACACCGGCTGTCTTCCCCCGGTTCCTCCTTGGCTTCTTTTATTGTGTTGGTCTCGTTGCTACCATCCCCGGGGCTCTGCTGTGCCTCTGGCCGTGGCTCTGCTTCTCCAGGAGCGGCTGTCTCCTCCCGGTTGGTTGTTACAGCACCGTCGTCTGTCAACGTCTCGCTCGCGGCCTTGTCTGCCGCCGCAGCGGGCTTCTCCTCACCGGCCTCCGCGTCCTCCTCTTCCATTTTCGGCTCTACGCTGCCGCCTGGTTGCTCGGTTTCCGGTTCGGCGAGGCCCTTTTCGTTCTCCTCCTCGCCGTTGCCCTCGTTTGTCTCTGCGGGCGTCGCGTCGCTGTCAGCGCTCAGTGCGGGTGTTTCTTGTGTAGCCGCAGCGGCCATTTCAGCGGCGCTCGTCGCGGAGGACACTTTCGGTATTAAAACCTCCTCATGACACCGTCAGACTCAGCCGCAGGAGGACGGAGGCGGGGCCAAACCACACCGTCTGCTCTCTGATTGGTCGGAGGAGGAAACTCTGACGTTGGTATTTAAACTTTCCATGTGTTTCCCAAAATCACACAGATCCTGTTGAAGAGAAGAGCTTGTGTTTACTGCAGCCAGAGGTCACCAACTACAGCCAAATGACCATGCATGAAGGCCAGCTTTATCTTCTAAATGTAAGAGGCATGAACATTATGATGACTATTGTGTTACTAAGCCATTAATGAGAAGAACTTTAGGGTTTCCACACTGTTAAAAATGCATGTAGCTTCTGTAGGACACTTGGTTCATCTATTCAAAAAAAATTACATAGTTTATCATTTAAACAATTTTATTCGTCGTTTCCATTTATCTTTTGATCCAAATCCCTTTTTTGTTTTTTATATTCTTGTTATATTACTAATGATGATAATAATTTCACTTATGGTTAATTGTTATCAGTGCAATGCAATTCTTAGTTCTGTCTCTACTCAGTGTTATAAACTTATTTACAGATCCATACTTGCTGAGGTAACAAATACGAATACAAAGAAACACAGGTAGTCATAACTTATGACTACTTGTCACGAGGGGTGGACTGGCCATCTGGCATACCGTGGGGGGGAGGGAGGTCCACGCCCGCTATCTGGCGGACGGCTCGGGGAAACGCTGGCTGCACCGTCGGCTGGGCCTGAGTCACGCACCATAGCCTTCTTAGTGTGACTGACCGAATCCCACACCTGGAGGTGATTGGATGAGCTGCAGGTGCGGAAACCAGCAGCTGCCCTCCATCAGCGCTGATTACCTCCAGTGGCTGTGACAATTATCAGTAAATTGTAAGGGGACTTAAAATTTCACAGGTCGCTTCTATTATTCCAGTGCAGCTTTTCCAATGTTCACAGCATTGGTTATCAGCTCAGGAAACATACAGACCAATTACTCTGCTCAGCCAATGAAGTCTCTGCATTGTAGCACTAAGTAAGCTCAGCATTCAGAAAACAGCTGGAGGCAAGGGATAAGACCATGATTCAAAATTCAGGCAGGATAATCAGCAGCTCAGTTCTCCAATAAAGCAGCAGGGATATTAGGGGAGTGATATAAGACAGGAAAAAATGTGAAAGTGTTCAATTGTTTAATTTTTTTCAGATTTAGGTATTGTTGAATATATATATATTAGTTGGTTCAGGTTGTTCAGCCATTATTTTTTTTCAAATTCTGCACTTTATTTTAGATGTACAATTAAATCAACAGTTATTTATTAATGAATGTTGTCAAAATGTTTTTGAACCATACTGAATTAATTTGATTTGACGGTCAGTTATTGATTACGTGCAGACGCTAATAAAACTACCAGGCTACACCAACATATATCGCACGAATTCAGGCTACACATTATGATGCTCTGGACCTTTGCTTTAATACATTTTCTCTGACTGGATGACTTTTAATTTTAGTTGGATACCCCTGCTCTACTGGATTGCATTTTTTTCCAACTTGTCAACAAGTTTGTATAGGTCTCTAAGGATATTTTTGAATTTTTGTTCTTAAAATCCAACCTTTCTGTCAGTTTTTGTCCTTGCATTCAAAAATTAGTGCTTCATTCAGTCAACCGATAATGTTGTGGGCTGGTCTGGCCCAAAAATGCCAGGGCTGATTTTTTTTTTTTTGCCCCAGTCCACCCCTGGTCATAAGTGGCATTTTGTTTAGAGTTGGTCTTGTCATTTATTTTACAATCTTTATTTCTTGTGTGCGTCTACTGAATTACTGTTCACATCGTTTTGCTGTTTCCAGAACTGTTATCAGCTTGTCAGTCACGTGTAAAGCATTTTAAATTGCACTATCCTGTATGAAAGGTGTCAGAAACTTCGGCATATTGATAGACTTTACCTGACTTATTGTATGGTGTTAAATCCATAAAAGTTACAAAGAGATGACAAGTATTTAGAAAAAGTGCATTATTGCTGAACAAAGACACCAAACACTGGTATCTTTGCATCTGGCCTGCCAAAATTGACGGATAAAAACCAATGAAATGTGCCTTACATCTTTTGATATTTTCTTTGTAAGAGGAAGTACTCTGCTACTGTTTTTTTGTTGTAGAGGTTTGACAAAAATTAGGAGCCCCAGTTTTACCCACTGACTCCACTGTTATATGCCTGACTGATTAGAAACATTCTCCTCTTCCACTTCAATTGTGTAAGTTACTGAAACAATTTAGGAACCTGACAAAGGACATGCATGATTCACCTTGAGGTCTGTGTATCTACGTTCTAAGGACAACAGGGTCCAACATCAGAAATGGACTTTTCACAGGTTCAGTTACTGCATATTATTACGATTTTGTTGCAGCAGTTTAACCACCAGATGGAGCCACGGTCCTACATTGAAATGAGCTACTATTCACACTGCAGGCCTCAACACTCTGACCACATCATAACAGTACAACATACATGTCATTATTCCTCATAAAGATCACCATTTCAAACCTTAGTCCCCCATTCATGCATACAGTTAAAACATTTTGGAGATCAAAACCATTTTTAGAAGTATTCTCACTTTTCCACCATGTCAAAATTTTTGACTGAATGTTGGCTGCAGTTCCCCTCATTTAAACATCAATATGATGTAAAAATGCAGATGGATTTCATATATATCACTATGTAGAGAATTTTATTGATGTCCATTATATTTTACAGACAATCCTATTTGATCGAAATATTAGAAATTAAGTTCTGTTTTCTCATAATAATGGAGTTAATGCAATTAAATGTTCCTCAGTGATTCGTCTTTAGTGTGAAACTTTTGCTTCACACTAAGGGCGAATATTCGGATACCAAAATTAATATCCGGATACCGCCGTAGCGAATGAATATTCGGATATTTGGGTCCAGCCCTAATGGCCTGTAGTTCATGTCAGCAAAAAACAACCCCATAGATTATTACGTGGTTCAAAAAGCGCAAAATGATAGAATGTTGCCTAAAATTGTCATGTATGATATGTGGTTCAAAAAATGTCATAGTGCAGTATCTTGTCAGAATAGTATGTTATTCAAGAAAACATCAGAGTATAATATGTGGTTTAAAAAATGCCATAGAATAATATTTCATTGCACAAGTAAAAGTATAGTCATTTTTAAAACTGTTGAAATTCTTATATGTTGCTAAAAAAAACTGAAACAAAAAAAAGTCATAGTATTATGTCAATTAAAAAAGCCTAAAGTATAGCATGTTGCTCTGAAAATGTCAGAGTTTAGCCTTTGGTTCACAAAACGTTGTTCTGTCCCGACTGTCTGAAGTAGATGAGGAGCAACACAAAGACAGTCCAAACGCTGGTTTCCAGAGGGTTAGACGAGTATTTATTTAAAATAGTAAGTTTACAACAACACAACATGTGAGGCGGTTAAAAGCAAATGGGTGTTAGTAAAATAAAAATAAATCAACTGAACTAAAAGTGAACTTCACGTTGACATTGATGGGCATTCCAGCCAGGAACAAAGTAAAAGATCATCAATATGAAAAAAAAAAAACTCTTCCTGTTTACCTCTTAAAACCCAAGAACACACCGCAGTAGCACCTTAAACTAAATCTACCAATGGGTTCACTGTTTTCCTTTCTGAACAGTTCAAAGGTCCCTCTCTATCTCCCCACACATCCACCAACCACTGGAACACATCTCCAAAGTTCTGCTGAAGCTCAGCTTCCCCTCAGAAGAAGTGCTGCCAGATGAAGGAGTCTTTTGAGAGGTAGCTGGCATCATGATTGGACGGTACTTTGGTCTGTTCCAATCCAGCTTCAGCTCCAGAGACGGCAGGCGGGACGAGTCAACGGAGGCCAGGTGGACGAAGGCATGCAGCTGAGTACAATCCAGAAAACAACAGAGGAGGAGTGCAGCGGCCCAGGGCCAGAACAAACAGAGTAGCATAGTATGTCTCTGAGAAAACATCACAGTATAGCCTTTGGTTCAAAAAACAGCATCATATACATCGTATAGACCCTTTATTTGTTTACAAATATTGTGACGTTTTTTTGTGGGCGGGGCTTATGCTGGAGGCAAAAGCGGAGCGAGAAGTCAAGGAGGACTGGGAGTATTTAGTTTACGCTGGGAGTTTGCGCTGCAAACTCGAGCATTTTTAACCCGTTAAACTTAAGTGTACCACCGGCGGTACACTTACTAATTTGCATAGGAATTTAAAGAATGCCCGAAGGCTGCAAACGCAATTATATAAACACCATACGCCCATGGAAAGCTTAGATTCTCATGAATCCGCCGGTATAAACCACTTTCAGATGTGATTACCACAGCGGGTAATATAAACACATTTGTCCGACAAACAACGAATATCCATCCATCCTTTCTCTGTACACGGCTTCAACGTACACAGCGCGACTCACATTTCCGGGTTCATTATTACACACAGATGAAAATATTCCACAAAAAACGGCCATAATCTAACCTTGGACATCCAGATGACACAAGCCAGTAAACTATTTTGTCCAAAACATGTCTTGAAGTCGGTATATAATCCACGAATCGGTCGTTTTCAAGGAAATGCACCTCGCGATGCGCGTCCAATATGCCCTGTATTTCTCGTCATATTTAACGGGTTATTGTTTTTGATTGTATTTTTTTCTGTGTCTTGTTGTGTCCTTGTTCTTATGGTGTGTGTATTTGGACCCAGTGTCTGGAATAAAGCTGAATTGAATTGAATTGAATATTTTTTATTTACAAATAGAATATTAGCGATTTTTTTTTTTTTTTTTTTTTTTTTGTACTGAAAATGGCTGGAATTGACTGCCGCTGATCGTCTCTGTCCAGTCTTTTCGCCTCAGTGCATTTAACCACAACTGTTTTCGTTCCCTCTGAGCACGAGTGTTCGGTGGAATCCTATAAAACTTTAATTTGCGTTCGCCAATGTCATTCCTCCTATTCTGGCATCCAAAAACACAGCAGGACGACATTTTAGAAAAGTTGATAGAGCCTAGTCCCTCAGTCTTTCGCCTTTTTCGGTCACGGCCGCGGGCTTCCTCTTTTGCCTCCAGCTAAAGCTGTGACGTCATTAGTGACGTGGGTCATTAAAGGGTCTATATTGTACAATTAAAAAAATCAAAGGGAAGAGACATACAGTGGGTACGGAAAGTATTTAGACCCCTTGAAATTTTTTACTCTTTGTGTCATTGCAACCATTTGCCAAAATCAAAAAAGTTCATTTTATTTCTCATTAATGTACACTCAGCACCCCATCTTGACAGAAAAAAAAAAAAACAGAAATGTAGAAATTTTTTGCATTTTGGTGGCTCCACAGTATAAAAGAGTGAAGTTATTGAATATTTGTGCAGTGTCTCTTTTCGCTGTTGCAGCGGTTTTACTATTTGCAGACGGTCCCTGTTCACTCGTCACACCGTCAGCTGCGCATAGACGCCAGTGTTATTTGTGCAGCTTTAAAGACAGCGACTTTTGATAAAATTGGCCCTGTAGCACATTGTCTAGCTTACAACGATTTGAAAGAGGTATCGTTTATATTTTGACAACATATATCTCATGAGTTATTGATGCCGGAAGTCCGAATCTGTGACTATCTTTCCAAGTTTACCTAACTGAAAACCTTCACGTGAAACATTTCAGGTGCTCACCACAAACTTTCACAGGTGCTCACCTAAAACATTTCAGGTGCGCACCTAAAATGTTTTTTTTAATTTTTATTTTAAAGTTTTAAAGTTTATTTATATTTTTAAAGTTTATTTTTTTATTTTATTTTATTTTTTGCATGTCCCTGTAGGGGCTCCGTAGAAATGTTTGCTAGGTTAGCGTCCCACATGTTCTTTGGCTCAGCTAAAGCTAACTCTCTCCAACTTCTGGATCGCTTGAGTTCCTTGTTGCTAAAATATCTTGGTATAGGTGTTGAAGCTCAAAAAGTTAGAGATGTTTGTTCAAAATCAGCTCATTCTCAAGTCTGATCTCAACTGTCCTCTTCTGTTTGAACTTTCCCTAAACTTAGGAGTTACTGACAGAGCAGCACATCCAGACTCAGTCTCATTTATGTAGAGATTAAACTTCAGTGTCATTCATTGATGTTACAGTGCAGTTTTTTGGATGTTTGGTGCACATGCTCCCGACCAAACCAGTCCAGGTAGAAGACGATGTGAAGAGAAGCTGCAGAGGATGAATGTCACACCTTTCCAATGGAAAATGAATGTCCTTTAATTAGACACTGTTATGTGAAAGTTGGATTTCCCTTTAATGATGTTCAAATCTTTGAGTGTTTTGTTGATGTTGGTTTCTAAATGTTTTCTGACACTCGGGCCCCAAATATTAAAACCTTCTACGGCTCACAAGCTGCAACAGTTCACACATTATCAACTATTTTTCTGACTAAACTAAGATTAAAAAGTGAAAAACTGCCTGATTCCTGCATCATGAATGTAAATCTTTTTGATTTTTATGACAAAACTGAATATATTTGGGTTTGACATTTTAGAAGCCAAAACAAGAAATGAATTACTGGAGAAAACAATCAACAGATTAATGGACAAAGAAAATGTGTTTCCAAACATATATGGCTGAATTACTACAACATTATAAGATGCGTACAATTTAACTTCAATTTTATTTATATAACGCCAGTTACAGGTCAAATTGTCTCAAGATGCTTTATTTTTATATTTTCGTGTAATATTTAAAATATGACAAAGTAAGAAATGAAGAGTTCATTTGCAAAAACAGAACTCCGTTTTGATAAATTTTCAGAAAAAGTTTTATTTTATTGTTTACTTGAGATATGAATCAAACTGAAGTTGAGTGGATTTGACTCACTAGAAAAATACATGACAAAATAGAGAAAAAATAAATTATTAGTGTTATTATTATTATCTCAAGAAAACAATAAAAAATGAGTTTTCTGAACATTTATAAAACGGAGTTACCTGTTTTTGCAAATGAACTCTTCAAATTTAAACCTCTTGACTAATCCAATTTATTATTTGGTTTTTAAGAGACTAATCAACAATTAAAATAACTTTCTCCACTAAAACTAATAAACATGAGGTCAAATAGAAGGAACAGTTTTAAATCCTGCAGTCCCACGACAACAAGAATAAAGTTTCTCAGCAAAATCTAAATCTGCTGGTGGATTCCATTGAAATCCTAATAAATGATAATAAAGTGTGATACTAAAGGTTTGTGGTGCTAAAAATCTCAGAGTAAAGTTCAACATCTGGATGGAGGCTGATAAAAGTTGACCTCCCTTCATTTCTCTGGAACCGACTCCATGGATTTTAGGGATGCTGGTTAAAGACAGGGCTGCACAGTGAAGTAGTGGTTAGCACTTTCACCTTGCAGCAAGAAGATCCCCGGTTCAAATCCCGGCTTGGGCCCAGGATCTTTCTGCATGGAGTTTGCATGTTCTCCCTGTGCATGCGTGGGTTTTCTCCGGGCACTCCGGCTTCCTCCCACAGTCCAAAAATATGCTGAGGTTAATTGATCACTCTATATTACCCCATAGGTGTGAGTGTGATTGTGTGTCTGTATATGTAGCCCTGCGACAGACTGGCGACCTGTCCAGGGTGTCCCCTGCCTTCGCCCGAGTCAGCTGAGATAGGCTCCAGCACCCCCCGCGACCCTAGTGAGGATAAAGCGGTGTATAGAGAATGGATGGATGGATACATTTATGGAAAATACTGAAATGTGTTGTGCACATCCAGCCACAGAACTTTCATCCATATTTTACATGAAGAACCATTTTCAATACCGTCTGTCCTTGCTCTATTTTTTTCCTGTTTTTTTTTAAGCTCAATGTTTGTTTTTATTATCCCTTAATGTTATCTCTATAATAAGATTTTAACAGGCAAAATGCATTAGACTAGAATGCAGGAAATAGATCAATAATTTTCAAAAGTTTCTGGGGACAGACCCCCCGTCAGCATCCCACACAAACCAAATCTCATTTCTATCTCACTCTGATTAATTTAATGTTATCTTCATTGGGGAAAAAAAATGCTTTTCTATCAAAAATAAGGACATTTCTAAGTGACCCTAAAATTTTGAACAATAGTGTCTATGACTTAAATACTCTGAGTCCCTCCTGGACACAAGGATGGTGAAAAAAGAAAAACACAACTACACATTAAGAACAGCAACATTTATTTAACATGATATAAAACAGATGGGATATGAATTGGATATCTGCAAGTCAAATCTCGTATGTGACCATATGTTGGACATATCCTCCCATCCAGCTGTACCATGTACATTATATACACAGTAAACCTCTGATAATTACACTTTATACACACAAAAAATTATCTTATTTTTATTGCTTTTTACACGTGCTAATCCTTTGCTTTTTTCTTTTAGTTCCAGGGCGGCAAACCAACATATCATAAAATAGAATCAAACTCTGGTTTTTCTTTCCTTCTTTCAGTTTAAATATATCTCTTAGCAATAAAAAAGAACAGTATAGAGTGACTTAAGTCAGAACATTCACATATATGTTGGCAACAATGCGCCAGGGACTGCTGATCCCATTTTTAAATAATTATTACCCAGAAATATGAGAAATTACAAATACTCTTAGTTTGCAGCAATAAAGTGACTCCTCCTTTCAATATAATGGAGGGATCTATATCTCTTATCTACTCATCTTTCGCATAGACAAATGTTCTTCACAATAAATGGATAAATATGACTGGTTAGCTAACGACCAATGTCCAAAAATCAAATTGAGTGAATTTTTAAAGACTCAACTGAACTGAAAGTATGCGAAAACATGTTCTTGAAACATATTTTGAACAGGTGGTGAAACATGAACAAAAAATGTGAATGAGGCTTAAAACAGAGCTCAGTCTCCTCTAGCCTCCTCTATATACACATAGACACTGGCCCACATTCATACAAGAACCTAATAAAACCGTATAAATAATAAAAATGAACATAAAAGCCTTGTAAAAAGTGAAAATGAAACTGCAACAGTAGCGCTATGAAAGCATGTATTGTCATCAGGCTGAGGAGAGCGTTGCACCCTAAAGAGGGGCAATAACAGAGAAATGTCACAGAAACAGTGTTGGTAGTGGCATAGGAGCTTAAGACGTCACAGTGAGCATACAGAAGTCAGAGGTCGACCCGTGAGTATGGAGTAGGCAGTTTCACTCTCTGTAGGCTGAGGCCTTGTGCTGATCTCCAGGGGGGAAGTCTTCAGGAACTGCTTTATACCTCTCCTGCTGTTTCCTTCATGTGTAGGTTTTCACTGAGGCCAGGGCCTGTGCTGAAGGAGCAGAGAATGAGAGGTCACAATGGGGGCAAATCTGTGTCAATCTATCCATGAAAAACTATAGTAGAAAATATCTATTTAAAAATCCCCAAGACCTTTAGTTCTACTGTATTATTGTAAGTTAGTCACTTGACTCAGCAACAAATTGAGTCGAATCATGTCAATAGCAGAACTACAAGAACGACCACAACATGAAAAAACTCTACTGCAGCACAGAGTACATGCAAACAAATTAGTTCTATTCCCCCTCATAAAATTGAATCAGTTCCTGGATTTTGACATTTTTGATAAAGCACAAAGACTAAAATTCAACTCTACGCAGACTTTAGTAATATAAGCATGGACAAAAGAGGTTGATGAAGGCCCTTACTGGTGCTACTACACACACATGAAGTGAGAACCGTCAGTGAGCTGAGGGGGTGTGGTGGGAGACTGTGGAAGGGGTGGGGAAGAGGATGACAGGCTTTTCACTGCAACGAAACAGCAACAACATGTTGAACACACAGGCGCACTCAAAATGACAACAAAAACAAAAGTAGCCAATCACATCAGTTACTAATGACTAAATGGCAAAACAACAGAAACAATCACTGCAGTCAATGCAATCAATGAAGAAACTACTGAGGCTACAGCGACAGATAAATGACTGAACACAGAGAGAAACAGCCTTCCACTAGCTTTTGTCTTATCGCATGCATTCCTTTGATCTAACCCCCCCACCACCTCCTCCTCCCTCGTCTCTCTCTAGAGATGTACCTGCTACCAGCTTGCTGCGTTTGGAGGCCTCTGCTGCCAGTTCGTAGGAGATATTAATCATCTTCTCCTTCTCCTGTACAGTAACCTCCTCTTCAGTCTCCTCCTCTGGGCTTAGAGCCATACTAGGCAGCACATTTTGCATGCTAGGAGCAAACACACACACAAAAATCCTTTCTGTGAAATGCACTGCACAACTTTAAGTGTATACATAGTTTCTGAGCAAAGACAATTACCAACAAGCTAGCCATCTCTTAAATCAATCCAAGGGGACTGACGTTTAGCGTAAAATGTCACAGTGGCTCAGAGATAAGACCACAGACTTTTCTACACATCTGAGCCACTGATCTGCATGGAAAGAGCAGACAGGTATTGGTGCCCCCATCTATGGTAACGTCCTGCTATGGCCCTTAATGTACCCCTAAAGAATTTCATGCATGACATCTGCTGGGACACATCACTGTCCACCTATAAAGACAGCCCTTTCACCAAAGCATCCTTGTCTAATATGAAAGGCCTGAGCAGACTTAGTTCCTGCTTAAGACAGATCGTGATGCTGTTTTCACCTGTTTTTGGCTATGAGGGCTTTGATGCGGTCAACCTTCCTCTGCTTATCAGCCTCCTGCTCAGGACTCAGAGCCTCCTCTGGGTCTGATTCAATGTAACGCTCAGGAATCAGCACTTTGTCAGGCACAGAGAGCTGAAGGACCAGAAAAGAAACACTTATCTAGCACATTTTATACAAATGAATGAACGTGCTGCACAAAAAAAGGGAAATCTGACAGAAAAATACGACAAGGAAACTAAAAGTGGAAACAACACTAATATGCAGAAATAAATCAGAAAATTGCATTTACATACACGTAAGAGCTCATTATCATTATTATCATCTACAGTAGAGGAAGAATGCTCCATATTTTGTGTGTTTTAAGACTAAATGAAGCATCACTGACTAATACCTAATGCAGGGCAGTGTGCAGAGGTCAGCTGGAAGTTGACTGTGAATTCATCTAAAACTGACAAAAG
Source organism: Acanthochromis polyacanthus (assembly GCF_021347895.1). NCBI lineage: Eukaryota > Metazoa > Chordata > Actinopteri > Pomacentridae > Acanthochromis > Acanthochromis polyacanthus. Next base: position 14,884,891 of record NC_067120.1, on the reverse strand, counting down.
GCAGTGTAAAATGTAATTTATATCCTATAAGCAGCCTGCAATGAGATTTCTGTATTTGTGTCATTCTCAGTATGCTGTGGGAAAAATCCTGCCAGGAAGGTTTTGCAACTTTGCATATTGGCAGATTCTCAGAAATAACAATGTCAGCCTTCTGAGGTCGGCCTGTTAGTATAGTGGTGCAGTAATTTAAATATGATTAGGAAGAGGATGATTATTAGGAATTCAGGATGCTACATTAATTGCAACACCTTTAAAGTACCATTTCATAGACCGTAACAGAATGACCTAAACACTGAGTTTTTAACTTATTAAAAAACTGCTTCTTGGATTTTATTTTGCCGTTTTAAACAATAACATCGTGTAATTATGTGACTTTCTAAAATTATTACACCTTAAAAAAAAGTTCTAGTATTACAAGTCAAATCAATAAAACTTGATGTTCTGTTCGGAAACATTGCTGAATATTTTTGTCGACGATAATATTACCCCTCTGAGTAATGATGACTAAGGCGGCAGGCTGATGAGACAGAAAGCCAACTGTTGTGCTTTACCTCTCGGTCCACATTAAAGTGGTCAGCCTGTGAGGACTCCTTGAGACGGGCAATCTCCTCAGCGGGTGTCTCCTGCTCCCTCACTACTTCTTGCTGCCTGAGAGAGGCCTCCAGCTCCTGAATGTCACTGCTCATCACCTCATCTCTACGCCTCATTTGAGACTAGAAAAGGCACAAAATAGAGAGGGGGAAAAAAGCATTACATGACAGGATTCATGGATTGGAGTTCAACTTTTTCTGAACTTAGTGTGCTACTTCAGTGTCCAAATAACGTTTGCATCTGTCATCCAGTACCTGCATGCTGCGGAAATGGTTTTCTTTTGTAAACGAGTGACTGCGAGAGGGCGTGTTCTCCTGGCTGCTTCCGCGGATGTTGAGGCCTTTCTTCTTCTCCCTGAGGGCACCTTGCTGGTGGCGACGGATCCTCTCCAGCTGCTCCTCCACGCTCATCCTGGGACGGCCGCTCTCTGCAGCACACAGCTGCTGCTCCACTGCGCTGCGTGGACGCTCCTGTTAGCCGGAGACGAAAACCACAGACATGCAGAAACACCATAGAGGGACACAGATAAAGACGCTCAATGAATTTAATCCCATAATAATATAGCATTACTGTCAAGATGCTTAGCCCTGTGACACAAATGCCACCATGGTGAATTTGTCTTTAAAGAGCCCCTGTACTTCTGCTCATTGGATGGTGTGTAGCTAAGTGGTGTCATTGGAAGATTTCACCATGCAGCGTTCATAAGTATTGTTGACAACAGTCTGAACTTTACCAAGTAATTTCTTGCGGAATGCAAGAAAAAAACATTTTGCTTCTTTGAACAAAATTAGCAGACAAGACTGGCATAATAACCCTAATAATAATTGTGAAATTGCTCTTTAATGTTCACTCTCTTTGAACCAAGCGGAGTAATCGTCCAAACAGCCTGACTGCTGTGTGCTCACACGCTCCCTGCTAGTACACATGGGTGCACTCAGAGAGGCTGGCGGCCTGATAATGCCTGAGTAGAAAAGGCTGATGATGTGAAGTGAACTGAGGAGAAGCTGTTCATTCTCAGGTTTGTGCCATGCTGGAGGGCTGGCAGATGTGGACTCAGCCCAGAGCCCAAGGATGCAGTCTTCACCGTCCATATTGTTCTCGAATCTTATAATCAGAGACCGAAGCTGAACCCTGTAACCCTGGGACACACTTTATTAGTACAACTGGCTATATGGCCGAGCGCAGGCAACGTGTGTGTGTCCACCCAGGTTCACGTATACGATATGTATATCCATCTTTTTTCAAACAGACTCATTAAAAACAGGACACACCCTACAGCGTGGTGCACTAATGACATAGCTAGTGTGTTTAAGTTGATAGTGTTGAGGTTGGAAACTGTATAAACCAAATTTGGCATGTTTTTATATGACAGCCTGGTTTGAGCGCATGAGTCACACCCTGGCCTCTGCTGCACATGTTAGCTTTCTACAAACAACTTAACAGCAAAACGGCCAATTAGGATGGGAGTAAACGCTATTGAAGAAAAATAAGTGGTGGCCAGTTCACAGTTGCACACAGGCAGCTCATAATGACAGGAAAACAAAAAGGGAAAATAGAGTAAATAGCATCTGTTAACTGATAAAATAACTTGATTTTCTACTGCTTAGTAAGTTCAAATGTACAAACAATTACAGCCACCACTGGAAGTCGGTAGACTCACCGTCCTGGGGTCAGGCTTCTTGCTCTTCCTTAATGTAACATATGAAGCTATGGAGGAAGACTCAGGCACTGGAGATTTGGTTCTGGGCGGGACGATGCCAACTGGGTACGACATCCCTAAGCAGAGAAAGTAACGAGAGATTTTGTTTACACAATATTAAAGTATATGGTATGATCTCAATCGATAATAATCCAAACTAAAGACACACTGGCACATCAGCCTCTACTTATGTTACTTACATGTGAGAATGATTAAGAGTACAGTGTCTGGTAATTTTCCTCAATATTTCCTGTGAGATAAAATCATCTGTATTGCTGTGAGATCGACAAGCTGTTTCACTAAATATAAGCTAATTACCTGTTGTGGTAATTGTAACCTGCCTATTCACAAAGGATTAAGTCTTAATAACATCAAGTACACAGAGTAACTCAACGGCACACAGTTCAACCTTTTAAAACAACACTCAGCAGCGCAGTGATTTATGCAGGGGAAATTAAAGTCACACAAACGCTGGTGCAAATACCACTGTGTCCATGGTAACTGCTGTACGACAAATAATGGCTGTCATGAGTCATTTTCTGATATATTGACCTTGATCAGACCCTAAGGGGAAAAACCCTGACCCACCAAGGTGATGCCAATGTAAATGCCATTGTAACCATGGAAACTGAAATCTGCGCTAGAGACAAAGGTTCAAAATCACTCCCAGTGCACTACATACACCGTCCCCCATTTCATTTGTGGATGTAAATTTATTTGTTAGTAGTGACCACAGCATGTACCCTACTTTTTGCTAACAATGCCTCAATCCAAAGCTCTACATTTACAGATGCCAGAATGACTATTGTGTGACTCAACAGCGGACTGTGAGGACAGGAAACGATGCTGACAAGTCAGTGTTTGAAATTTACTGCTGAATATTGAGTCAACTATTGAGTTCCTATTATACAGGGAGCAGTGAATTCAGGAACATCGGGGTGATTTTGTCCACAGCCAAACTTTCTAGGTCACTCAGACATTTCTTTGTTAGTGCAAAGATAAGCCTTTATCAATCACACAGTGGGGAAATGTGTAAGGCTACAACAGCAAAGGTAGTGCAAATATTTAGGAAATACACTACAAAAATAAAAATAAAGCAAGATATATTTATAAGCACCAAGTATAGAAATAACAGTATTGCACATGCTAGTGGTACTGCACAGATTCTTTCATGAATGGAAAGACTGATATATGTATTAATATTACACAGAATATTATCTAGTTTACTGGGATTGACTGGAAACTGCACAGTTTTCAGAAATTGTAACATCATATTAGTTGGTCTGTTTTTATCTCTAATGTACCTTTCTGTCCAGCGTGTTCCCTGTCACATGGATGTTCAGATCTGTCCTCTCCATTGCTTTCATCCACTTCTGCCACTGTAGTGAGCTCTGGTTCACTCTTATACAGCCTGTAGTCAGGACCCTGCCAATGAAAGATAAGGAGAAAGGTCACAAGACGTGAAGAACAGCTCAGATTTAGTTTTGGCGAGTTTAGCTGCAAACTGACAATTACAACATTTTTTAAAAAAGAAAAGAAGTGCCATTTACTCTTTTTTGAAATACACTGGTAAACATGCATCGTTTTAAAATATAATTCTGCTTTACAGACTGCACAAATTTACACAATGCATACAGAAAAACATTCAAAAACACAAAGGAAGCGACAGACTGACATATTCAAAAACAGATGTTACAACCAAGGACAGAATAAAAATAAAATCATACCATTCAGCACTTTTGAACACACAGGATGAGACAGAAAAGGAAGACATGGCAATAAAATTAAAAAGAGAAAAAAATAATACATAAGCAAGGTCTCAGCCCACTAACTGAAAAATAAAAGTGAGTTATGGAGTCGAGAACAAATCAAGAAAATGAAAACCAAAAGCAATCCGGAGGACATAAAATGTCTGTCAAAATCCATCACAGTGAGCAATGACATGTGAGGACACAGCTGAGGGTGGGGTCAACCATGAGGGCAACAGGTCAACAAGCTTACGCTGTTCCTGTGATTGGCCTTCCTCTCCTCTGGCTTGTGGAGTGATGAAGAGCGCACACCAGCATGAGAGGGCATAGGGGGCACGGTGGGGGGATTGGGCTCGTAGGACTGGGGTAGGGGTGGCCGCGGGGGTACCGAGTCCTCCTCCTGGGGATTATACAGGGCATGACAGGACAGGAAGCGAGGTGACACATGGTGCCACCATGCAGGCTCAGGGCAACTGCCATCTGGCACAGAGTAGTTGTGGCCCACAGGACGGGCTAACCGGCTGATTAGCCAGAGAGAGTGCTCCACATGCTGCGACAGCTTGACTGACAGTGTCCACGTCCACGAGCAGAGCTGGCAGTTTGATCTCTCAGCTTAAGTTATTCATCGTTTGAAGGAGATGCGAGTGACTGCCTGGAGCTACCTTTATTTTTCAATGATCAGTTATTCCAGACAATTAATTAAGAAATATTTTTGTTATTAACAATATAAATGAAGAACATTGAGGAAAGAAAAGACTTTTCAACTCACATCTTTAATTTGCTTATGTTGACTAACACAAAGTCACTGAAATTGAAACGAAACAAACCCTCACATTTCAAAAGCTGGATCCTGCAAATGTTAAGACATTTTGGTTGATAAATGATCAACACAGTTAAATGGTTATTAAAATTGCTGTTAATTACATTTCTCTTCATCAGCTATTGTGTTGAATGCCTGACTGTTGTAGGACCAGATACCTGTGAAACAAGGTGCACTGGTTTGTTTTTCCTTAAAAGGCGCCTCACCTCGTTTTTGTGCTTACTGAAGTTGGCTTTGGGCCCACAGAAGCCCATCCCATCAACAGCGTTCCTCTGGGCTTTGTGTTTACCGAGGGCCTCCATCACATCCTGAATCCCCCACAGCTCTTTCTGGATGCGAACATGCTGCTGACTGGGAGGCTCCGTCTGGGTGTGCACAGAAAACACACACGCTCATAAATCGCCAAACATTACGTTGGGAGTTCTGTGGCTAGTGATGTAAAACTAACATGCAAGAGAAAGAGAGGAGCAAGACGTGGAAAGAAACAGAACAAGATGTGAGTGCGCGATAGCAAATGGGTAATTTATATATCTGGAAAGGTGTGTAGGCAGTGTTCAAGCTCATGCTGTCTGAGTAGAATACTAGCCTCAGAGAAAGATCACCAAAGAGAAGAGATGAGAAGTTGGTTATAGTTAGAGTGGATAAAGCAGGGATGGAGAGAAAGCAGAAGAGCAAGAGAAACAGACTTGGAATTATCTCCCCCTTGCTGATGACAGGTTTGTCTTTTTGTGAAGGGCACTTAAGAAGAGGATGTCCAGACTCCCTGCTGGCCCTCTTACTTCTCCACTCGGAATTACACTGGCTCTGAGTCAGACTCAGCCAGGAATAACTGTTAGAACAGTTTCTCTCTGTCTCTACAGCGCTCCCATGATGAAGGACAAGATAAAAGACAAGCTTATTAAGACCTCCTCTATCATTGTAGCAGTCATCAATCACTCACTATGTTACTTTGATCTCTCACTTACATCTCTCCACACTCGGCTCAGGGCACAAGAACAGAAATCTTTACTTTTCCCACAAAGTCAGAAAAGTGTCTACAAAAAGGTTGAATAAGTATTGAGTTTTCTTTGAAGCTCTGCTGCATGTGTGGCCCAAACAAAGAACAACTATTCTGCCAGCACACGCGGTACAAGGTTAAAGCAACGCAGCTTTGTTCTCCAAAACTGTCCCACCTGAGGGCTTCCCAGTGCTTCTAGCTGCTCCAGCAGGTTGTTCTTAGCCAGAGTCACATCTCCCTCAAGCTTGTCATATTCCCTCCATGACCGCTCCAGCTCCTAGATTGGACGAGATCTGATTATCACTCCTGAAGACGGAGAGTGTCAGTGCTCAGCATGAGCGCGTGCAGTGTGTGTGAATGCACAGTGTGACTCACAGCAGTGACTCTGGACAGCTCTCTGCAGGTGCTGAGGAGGCCGCTCTGCAGTAAGTCTCTCTGCTGGATGACACTCTGTATGGCAGCCGGGTTATCAGAGCCCATCTCTATCTCCTGACTGGCTGAGAGAAGCGCTGTCTCCAGGGTGTGCTGAAGGAACACGCAACATATCAAACACACATACACCAAGACAAGTTTATTCGTCACCATGACCTTTTGGATCAGCTAACTTTAGTAAAGTCATAATGGATTATTGGAGCTTCAGGCAGAGCTTTTCTTCTCTTCTCTTGCCCGTGTCTTTGGGTTTAACTGTTATTAGCCCTGTTTTATGATCAACCAAGTGATTGTGTAGTGATAGAAAGTAATGACAAATTCCCACCAGCCCTTCTGAGAGCCCAAAGCATCGTGTTTTGTTGTCTTATCAACAGTTTATACTCAGATACTTAATACACAATATTGTAAAGATTGCACTAAAAAGAACATAAAATTATCTTTACTTGAGCAATCTTTAATTAATCACAACTATAACTGAGACAGTCATTTCAAAATTGAATTTGAGTATGTTGTAGTTTTGTCTTTTAGGAGAACAGAGGCAACTTAATTTATATTATTTTAATTAGCAAATAGAGTCATTTATGGAGGAAATCTCCTGTGACCATGGTTTTGTGTAAGTGACTACATTGTTGAGTTTAATACACTGGACAAACATAGTGCATTAATGTTCTTACGGGGTGCTTCAAACTCTGCATGTCTGCCAACACTGCGCAGCAACGAGTACAACAAAACAGTCTGCACACAGCAGACAGTCAGATATGCTAAATATGACATAGCAATGCAAGCCCTGCCAGCCTGACAAGTCTTTCAAGCCGATGACAGCAGTTGTATGCTACAATTAAGCATAATAACAGACTTACAAGAGCTTTAGGTTTCTTTGTTTTCTTTTCTATTTTTCATCGTTTTGTGCATATAAACTTAACTAACTGTATATTTACGACTTCAACTAACTCCAAACTGTGTGTTTTTTAAAGTTTATCTTTTCTCTGCATGGTTCCGCATCTTTGTAAGCATTCTGTTTTGTGAGCATGTCATAATGACTAATGTGCCGTGTGTTTACCTTCTCTCTGTACAGCTGCTGAACTTTGTCCTCCTGTGTCCTCACCACTTTATCCTGCTCACACAACCTGCTAAGTTTAGTCTGAAGAGAAAACAGTAATTAGTCGAGATCAACTGAATTTGGTGGAACGGAGCATCGTGTAAAGCAGGAGTGTACCACTGGACTCACATCAATATCCGCTTCTTCTGGCATACATGTATAGGCTTGTTCCCTGAAGTCTTCTGGGCTCAACTGAAAGAAAGACCAAACATTAGACAGAGACACAGATCTGTACATACACATTAGAATCTGAGGATCTAATGCAGTGTCATGACGAGGCTCTCTCACTGAGCCACAAGATTCATCCTTGAGTCAGAGCTCATATTTCACTAAATCAGACAATCTACACTACCAGCCAGCAGTGGGACAACAGCCAGTTTCAACACAGTTTCCCTACTGATGATTCTTGTGCTCTGTGTTTTATCCCCCATGGTCGTTTGTCTCCCTCAGCACAACACAATGATTTGATCGGAAATGCAGGAGAAAACATGTAAAGCAATCTTGCTTACTACACTCTAAGTCAGCGCAAAGCCGTGTCCACTAACTGTGCTGTCTTCAGCACTTGCTCTGCAGCTAATTGGTCCAAGGTCTTTGTGTGTGTGTCTGCTGCATTATGTCAAAGAATAATATTACTTAAAAATATTCCAAGAGGAACAATCTATTCCCAAGTTTCCTTTTAAAAATAGGGTTGTCATGCAAAGAATAATTATAAATGGGTATTTTGTTACTTCAAGCTAAGGCCAAAATGCACACTTCACTAGTTTATTCTATGCACAGTGTTTGGTTGGAAAATTCATTCTTACTTCCACTTGTGATTTTTTTTAAAACAATGCTCAACCAGAAGAAATTATTTCCGCTGCATTGGATCCCATGTTTCCAGAACATCACATAGTCATTTAGCAACACTTCCAAATCTGAAACAATACAAGTACAGTCGACAAAGAGTAGGACAGTGGCATATTTCTGTGTTGTTTTGTTTTTTGTATCCACATTGGAAATGAGATGACATAATGACTATTTAATTCACTTCCTGGCCAGTGGATAACCAACAGACACTTTCTATCCTCCCTTGAGACACTCTGCATAACAAAACCGCAGCTATCTTCCCTTCTGGCTTGTTTTGGAGATTTTTGCTTTCACTCTGGTGTTCGGCAAGAGAAATGGATGACCACATATCAGATATCAGACAGCTTATTTGTTTGGCCCCTAAAAAAAATACCTTCATTGTTGTTTTACTTTTGCTTCAGGTTCATGAGTCTGCATTTCAAAAAGCCCCTAAAGCTGAGAGCTGACACTTTAGCCTCATAGACATTATGTCATTTCAAACCCAATGTACCAAAAACGACACAACAGCACAAAACATGACTCACTGTCCAGAAACTTTCAGACTCCAACATTCCACACTCACACCTGCACTCCTTCACACACACTTCTCTTCACACCTTCTCCCTCAGTTGAACCACATAGTACAGTTAAAGCAGGTGGCACTTAAGAACCACATGGCATTCCACACAGAACATGCAGACTCTCCCACAGTTCGGGGAGGTTCACTGTAGTGTGGTGTGGTGTGGACTACGAGTGAGGAGGAGGGAGACAGACTTCTGGCAGCTTAACAGGTGGGAATGCAGCTGTTGCTGAGCTGGTGTGCCGATGGATGGGTGAAGGGGTGAACGTGTGTGAGGGCAGTCTTCGGCGGCACTTTTACACCTTGCAAGGCGTCACAAAAGTGGCAAAGTGATGTCATAACAAGCTGGCTCCTTTATCCTTTCCATCAGCAGAATGGCAAGATGAGGTGACGGGGAAGAAATGAAGACAGGTAAATAGGAGGGAGAGTTTATTAAAAAAAAACATCTGGCTTCATTTTCACCAGTTTGCCCCCCAACCCATGGCCATCTTAGGTGGAGTCTATTCCATGACTGACACTGAACTGTGGCAAGTCTTGAACCCCTAATCCTGACATCTGAACAGTGTTTGACTGACGAGCAAAGAACAAGACTAATAAAGCAGACTCAGCATATGCTATAATTGGTAATATATATTCAGCAGAGATGCCCTATCTATTTAACTTTATTGGAATATCGATGCATCCTAAATGCTAAACAAGAAAAACTGTTTATGTCATTATACCTAAATTATGCCATAAAAAACAGTCTCCTGCTGGCTTTAAATTTGGGCTCCTTTTTACACAAAAAGATAAAGTCATTGGCAATGAACTGAACTGACAAATGACAGGTCTGGCAACACAGAATTAAGTCACACTAATCATAGCCATCCTGGCAAGTTCAGCTGGCTCAGTTAATGAAGGGGAACACATTCTGTAGGGTTATGAAAAATCACATACTTAGAATGAGGAAGGCATTTAACTGAACAGTGGAGCATACATACACCATAGTACTCTTTTAAAGTCATGGCCATAGGAGCATGACTTCTCATATTAACAGGAGAACAGTCAAAAGCGATGGATGAGGAGGTGCGGGCAATACAAACGATACAGGGAGACCAGTCTCAAGATGCCGTGAGGACTTGGACATCGAAGGAGGAGCATTGCAAAACAGACCAAAAGAACAATAGCGACTGGTGAGGATGAGGCGGAGCAAAGCCTTTGGCTGGCCTTACTTGCTGGTAAAGTTGAGGCCTTGGGGCAGAGTTCTCAATCAAAGTGTGAGTCATGGCGATTAAAGGGTCATTTTCCTTCATCTAGTCCAGTGTGGAGAGGAGCGATATAGCAAGTGTCAGAAAGTTTACAGCAGTGCTTCACGTCTGAGACAACACTCACATTGTGATTACACTTCACTCGCTCTCTCTCTAATGAAGCAGACTCAGACATAAACATCTAGAGAGGAAAGGGATGGATACAGCAACAAGAGATGCTAGCAAATAGAATCAGGAATATTTTGTAGTGCAATGTTCTGAGATGCTTACCTACACCTAGCAGTGAAACACTGCCATTAAACTTGATGTACTACAACGATACAAATATAGCAAGTACTATTGTTGCCATGTGCTGTATGTGGCAGGAGAGGTTAAATCATAAGCCTCATCCCTCTGAGTGAAGAGGGAAATTGCATATTGCTCAATGGCTGTGCACATCTGATGCAAGCTTTGCTATAATAATTATTAGAAGGGTGTTATCGTGCCTCAGTGTACTATGCAGTGCACTTACTCACACTCTCAAAGCACTTTAGAGCAGTAAAAAAGCAGAAGATGAAGGTTAAAAGAATTCCTTTGCAAGCACTTCAAAATTCAATGATATGATACTTGCTTTTCTACATGTAATTTAAACAGCAGACAAAAAGCTTGTCCACATCTCCCAACTATACAGAGCAGAGTGATGACCAATTATTCAGTTAGTGTAGCTGATGGTGAGTTTAAGCTACGTATTTAAAATAATGAATGGATGAATAGGATCATCTAGGCATTGCAAACTAGCTTGGGCTATAAATGCTGCTGTTTGTGACACTGGATCATGCTATGAATTTACCCCCGTATAAATTAGCATTTAAGAAATAAATAATAAAGTAGCTAGGCATCAGACTAGAAATCACTAAAACAGCAGAGTACTGATTACCACGATAAGGGCAAAGCATTGAATGAATTCAGTTTATGACAGGGAGAAAGAGGGCATGCATTCATGCATCACCCCACCTGATTGTCCAAATACATGAGGTTCCTTTGGAGGTGATGGGAGAGAATGTCGTTCTAGCATCAGCAGCAAAGGACAGGAAAGAAAAGGCAACAGGAGAGTGAGACAAAAGAAGAAGAAAGTCACATTCCTTCACTGATGCTGTCGCTCGTTCACACAATCACACAGGCATGTCATGTACCCAAAGATTACCAGAGAGAAAAGAAAGCAGGACCAGTCAAGGTGAAGAAAATAGGTCAGGCACCAGGTGTACTCAAGAAGGTAACAGAATGAGTGTACTACTGGATGTGAAGGATTAGAGCTTCATAATGGTGAAATGAGCACATACAGTCTTTACTCAGTGCAGGCAAACCACAAAGAAAATGGTAAGTCAAGGCCTGACAGTTCTGACACTAATCTAAAGTACTTAGAGAACAGTAACCACCTTCGACCATACTGCGATAATGAGACTTTAAATTAACTGTACAGTAGTTGGGAACAACAGATTACAAACCAAACTATTCTCCACCTCAGGCCTGGTTGACCTACATCAGTAACAGTCAAATCTGTAGTCTGGCGTCTTAGAAGCGACTTAAAGTGCAAAAATCCTCAATTAACATTTACATATGCAGGGGCCGTAACCTCCTTAATCAGTCACTCTTTAAGCTCAGCAATGGCTTTAAGTCTCATTTCCGGTTAACATCTGTCTGAACTCTTCAGGAACATAAAAGGACTCAATCAACTGCCTGCCCTGTTAACAACAAACGTAATGATCTGATGGACTGAATTATGACAGATGCTGGTTGTAAAATGATTCTGCAACTGGCAAAAGTTATTTTGTACTCCAGGCATTTCATATATATTTTGTAGAAAGCTGATGACAACGTAACCGGTACCCAAATGCATTAAACAGACAACTTGAAGCCACAGCAAAGTCCTTTGTGGAGAAAATGCCTGAAGTAGCGCTTTTCTGCTTAAAGCAGCCATGTGTGAAGACCAAACCAATCCTCCGGATCAAGATGGATAATGGAAGTGGGTAAAGATGGCATACACACCGCACGCTAACATACACGCCTGCAGAGACGTCTCTGGGGGCCTGACCTTTGGGTTGTCGCCATCCATGTTTAGTTGCATAAGCTGTGCTACAGTGTGCTCCCGGATACTGTTTAGCTCTGCCTGCTGCCGCCGCAGCTTTATCAGCAGCAAAGTCAGTTCCTCAGGCTGCAAGGGAGGGAGGGAGGGAGGAAGGGAGGGACACACAGCCACAATGAAACAGGGACACAGCGCAGGGGGAGTGGGAGAGGAGGGGAAAGAGCACACCAGGATAGGAGATTTAGAGGTATCAGGCTCCCAATAGGTGAACATTTGCTGTATCGTGGTGTTGAGTTTTCATGCAGTTCAGGACCACAAGATTATCCGGCGTGCCGTTACTGTCAGCAGCATGCAACTTCTATACATCCACTCAGAACAGAAGAGTAGTTAGCATTTAGTACAGCATCCGTTTCACACTTTTCCAGCTGCATGAGGACACAGAACTGTGAATGGCTTTGACATAAATTCCTGATCTGGCTTAGAGAGTTGTGAGTGACAGGGTTTTTAAGTCTCCACTGATGTGAAGCGAGTCTAAGGAGCTCCTGAAGTGAACATACCCTAAATCCTACCACTTGGAACATACATCTGAGCTCTGTCTAAATCGGGCTCTAAAAGTTCTGTCACAATATCTGGGAAAGAAACGAAGGACAGAAAGAGGGAGGTAGGGAGGGAGGGTAGTATTTTAAAAATAGTACTTTCTCTTAATGAAATCCAGCTAAACCCAAATTGTAGAAGTGTGTAGAACCCAAGCGTGAAGTATCTCAACTTAGTAACACAGTGACCCAAATTTGGTCAGACGGGACACAAGAAGGGAGTAAGTCAGATGAAGACTTACTGTTTTGCCTTGGAGAGACTGGGCAGTGATAGTCTGGATTGGGATCCCTGCAGGCATAGACCTCCTGTCAGGTGGGTAGGCATACTGCAAGACACAGTGTGAATTCATATAAAAAAATGCTTTGACACTGACTGTCGAAAAATCGCTTTTTTTTTTTTTTTTTTTTTTTTTTTAATATTTTTTTTTATTTTTTGAAGAACAAAGAACAAAGCTCAGGCAAAACGTACACAGGTCCAAGTGGGTATACAATAACAATCAAGAATACAGCATTTAGCACATTACAGCAGAAATGAATAAAAATAGAAGTTAAACAAAAGTATACATGTATTTACTTTTTATGAGTGAGGTAGCATACCTAGTTACTACTAGGGAAGCCAAGTAAAATGGAAGATGAGAGCTGAGGACCAATGTGTTTTAAGTATGGCTCCCAGAGCTGATAGAAACTTCCCAAAGAAGAATGCAACAAACAAGTAATGTATTCATTAGGGATACTGTCCATGATCAGGTTATGCCAGGACTTTTTGGAGGGAGCGGAGTCTTTAATCCAGAAAAGCAGAATGTTCTTTCTGGCAGCAAAAGTCAATAGATTAAAGAGTCTTTTATGATTTACATTCACAATATGATGATCAGGAAAACCAAGGAGAAGGCACATTGGGTCCAGGTCTATTGATACTCCGAAAATAGCACATAGTTCTGTTACAATGCCTGACCAGTAGTTTTGCAGCTTTGTACATGTCCAGAAACAGTGAATGAAATTACCAACATCAGTGTTACATTTACAACAGATAGGGGAAGTCTTAGAATCCATTTTATTTTTCAGGGCTGGACTTGTATAAATCCGGTGGAGAATCTTAAATTGGGTTGACTTAGTTCGGTTACAAATAGAGATTTTCATAGCCTGCAGCCATACCCTCTCCCATTTTGAAACCTCAATAGAGATTCCAAGATCTCTCTCCCACGCTTCCCTTGTACTCTGAGACATTAAAGACAAATTTAAATTTGAATTCAGTGCCCTATAAAAAAACCTAATATGTTTCATAGACGGCTGCAACATTAAGGCACGTTCTACCTCTGAGATGTCATTCCTGGAGAACAATGTAGTATCCTTAGAAACAAAGTGCCTGATTTGTAAATATCTAAAAAAATGACTATTTTCTAAACCATGTCTCTGTTGCAGTTGCTGGAAGGATAGAAATCCTGTATCACAGAAAAGATCACCTAGCTTCACAATACCCTGTTCAAACCAGACTGAAAAACCCTTATCTAAAGAACCTGGCGAAAAATCGCTTTTTATGATACTTATCCAGGTTGCTTTCTCCTGACCAGATCCTTGCTTGTGTTGCATCTACTCTCAGATGTATGTTGCCTTGGATAAAAGCCTCTGCTAAATGAAATTCTAGAATTGTTTTCAAGATTTTTTTCTTTTCTGGGAGCACCTTAGGCGAAATTCCATTTACTTCCATTGTATTAGGATGAAGATAGAAAGGCCACTAGAGATACATGTTGTCTTGTTATGTGAGTGAACTTCAGATTTACTATTCATGAACGCCTTTACTGACCTTGTTGACTTGTGGCCTGAGTCGTCTGTCAATACTCATGTCTCTTCTGTAGATGGGAGAGGAAACTTCTGAACGAGCATTGCCCATGTTGTAAGATCGCATTGGAGAGTAGCCACCGTACATGGACAGGGAGCCGTGGGAAGGTGAAGGGGGGATGGAGTGGCCCGGTGCAGCATGCTCTGACAAGTTGATCATGGTTTTGGGACTGGCCATATTGCTGTAGAGCCCAGACTGTCTGGTGTAAGCCTGTCTTTGCTGCCACTCGTACAATTGCCACATGGTGTCGTCGCGCATGGACCGGCGCTTATCAGCCATCGAGGGACCCAGGGCTTGCTCGTACAACGACGGCGACAAGCTGCATATGCTATCCCGCTGTGCCATGCTATTTCTAGGCATGCTGCGGTAGCCATCTCCATAATGAGGCATATAGGGTACCCGGTGGCTTGGCATGTTTCTGGGCAGCGTCTGGTAGGATGTGACGCTAGAAAAATAAGACGAGAAGAAATGTAGTTTATTTGTTTCACACAGATAAACTGGTGCTGAAAGAAAATTGATTGTTCAGTTGTTATTATTTGCTAATAATATCTTCTATTAGCTGGAGACATCATCATTTCAGATGTCAGTTATTCAAATACCTGCTTTCAAATCTTTATATTTTAATAGGAATTTAACATCAGATATAAAAGGATGAAGGCTAGTACGATGGTTTAAAAATTCTTCGAACATTATTGTTGAATTTACTTGACGCAAATGTGTAACTGTTTCATGACTGATAATTATTAGTTTTAATAATATAAATTTTCACATTTTCAAATTTTCAACCCCTCCAGTATGTATTAACCATGAGGTACATATGTGTATGTACATGTTCTCTTATATTATGCGTTTGTATGTGTGTATTCAGGGGACTGAGCAAGGCATGACACCAGCTCAGACAAATTAGACCTTTCCAGGGACAACAAGGCTTTAAAAAGCTTCACTTCCTCAGTGGGTTCAAAGTCAGTGCAGCTGGCTTCAAGAGAGCTTCATATTAAGACTCCCTGACAGATCCAGGCTAGAACGCTCACTGGTCTGTAAAACCCTGTATAGTAGCATCACAAAAAAGGCACGTGACTGCATGGAAACTAAACATCAGTCTGGAGGACATGCGTGTAACAACAAAAGGAGACTGCTGAAAGACATGAACGCAGAGAGAACGGGATGTGCTCACTATGAAAATAAGGACTGAGGCCTTGATGATACTCTTTAACCTCTTAAGCCCTGGCCATATTTTCAGAAAAAATTTCTTTGGCTTAAGAGGTTAAAAGGATGCAGTGCTTAAATTCGATGTGTATATCCATGTCTTAAAATAAATCAAGGAGTGAGTGAAAAGGCAAAGAGCACGACAGTGTCAAACTTGAGCACAACTCTGTTAACAATCAACTGACAGACAAATAAACAGAAGAGGAGATAAACCGACAGCCAGGCAGCCAGACAGAGAGACAGTGCAAAATAGAAAGTTTAATCTCAACCAATTAAAAGTCGGATTCTCACAGCAAGGTCAGTGGCACAGACTGACTCTGGCTAACAGAGTCAGTTGTAGTTTATCCCTATGTCTACATACTGGTACATTCAACAGAGTAATGTCAAAGTAAAAGAGAGTAAATCCTCTTGCTTTAAACCACCCAGTTTTAGAAAGAAATTTGGTCAAGAAACTTGAATATCATGCACATACACACTTTATGTGAGCACTCAGATGCTTCAGAAGAACCCCTTCTGTTCTCAAAATGCAGGTGAATCTGCATTTCCAGACTTGAGCAATTTGAAGCAGGATAAAATTGGACTCTTGTGAAATAAGCTCAAAACAACTGCTGCTCGATCTTGTGGACCAGCGTACCATCCAACTGGCATAATTTTTCAAATTTAAAAGAACAAAAAAACAAACATATAATTAAACCAACCTCCTGGTATCATCATCCTGGTTACGCCCTCTCTGTGTGCGAACCCACTGCTCCAGCTGCTGCATAGAGCTTGTCCTACTCAGGCTGCGGTCTGGCTCGTGGGAGGGACTTTGCTGAGGAGGGACTCCACTCCCATCAGTTTGGCACTGTTCTGCAGATCCATTCACTTGGGGGCTATGGTGTGACCTGTCGATCTCAGCCAAAGGCTGCGGCGAGGTTGCCTTGATGGGGGCTGCCTGGTTTGGCTGCAGTTTGATACTGTTGATCTTGGTGAGTGGGCGTTCCCGCTCAGCTCCGTCCTTCTGGAAGCCATAGCGCTCAGCATCTCGCTGCTTCCTCTCCTCTTCTTCTGTGGCGGGGGTGACTGCAGCAATGTGTTCTCGGTCAGCTTCACGGTTGCGTTCATTGTTCTGGATTTCAGGCTGTGTGAGTGGCTGCCTGTGGTTGGAGACATGGTTGATCTCCTGTGGTCCACACTGTTCCACTTTTAGCTTCTCCGTCCTAAACCAGACAGGAGGAAAGTCTTAGAATAATTCTAAGAAAAATCTGCTTAATCTGTTTTAGCTCAAGTCAATAAAGACACAAAGATCAACTGCAATGTGATGGAAAGATGATAGCTATACTAGACTAAGTTAGCATTTTGGATACTCTTTCTGGTCTCATATAAAAGATGCTAGAGACAACATGTGAAGCACACTGTGGACCTAATGCAGTATCTTTGTAACTTCTGCTAATGGGGCAGCTTAGGGAGAAAACCAGAAGTGCAAAGTAAATGAAGGGAGAGCATGACGTTTCGTCCAGCTGCCAGAGAAGACCAGGCGTGTAAAAGGAAATCAGATATCTGCAATAAAACACTGACTGTGCTGAGGCACGCCTCAGTGGTGGTGTTCAGACCCCAGTAATCCATTTGGAGCTCTCCTTTACCTCCTCTCTAGAAGACCTATCTACCACTCTGTGCTCCCTAGAGAGGTATTCAGAGGTAATAGACACCACTACTCCTTGGCCTTAGACAGGCTCAAGGTCACAACTTCAAAGTTTGGCAAATTCCCCGCAGTAGCATGGCTCACTGGGTTAGCAATAAGAGGGCAGCACAAAAGGCATTCCTTCAAAGTTTCCACTTGTATACTTTCAAATAGCAGCACAAGTCACGTAATGTCTTCTGCAGCTTTCTGTGGCTACACCAGACCAGCAGAGGACACATTCAGCTGTATGGAAGGTCTGTCTGCCTTTATTTGTATTGTTCTGAGGAGATTGAAGAAACACCAGATAAATGATGGCTGAAATTAAGATACCTTGTTGTCTTGATAGATATGTTGTTGCTATGCTAGACTGCCTTATGGCGGTGTCACACAAACCCATATAACAGTGCTATTCAGTGGAGTTCAGGCACTACTGCGCTGTGTAATTACACATCTCCTTACCATTACGCCTCTGCTCGCCCATGTAAAAAGAGGGCATTAGACAGGCGGGCTGCCAAATCACAGACTTTTAAGATAGTTTGTAAAAAAAAAAGAAGGAAAAAACACTGTTCTGATGAGTCAGTGATCCTGATCAGCCAGTGCAGCTGTGAACAACATCTCCTCAACCACCTGTGCCATCCATTCACAGTGCTGACACACATACACATGGCATTCTTGTGCGTGTTAAATAAAACTTCAACAGTAAAAACAGTTACATAACATGAAAGGAAGTCACAGCTTCTTTAACAAACCCAGAAAGGAGAAATGTCAAAAGTGGGGGCTGAACTCTTGCCAAGGAACTAAACAGGCTCAACAGAGAGGTTCCAAAGTACTTTCTTCCATTAAAAATGCAGAAGAAGAAAAAATCAGCGTAAAGAAATGAACCCAGGCATGCAGAGTCATTGGTACTAGTTTCAAGAATTGTCCTCAAGTGTATGTTTCTCCATTTAAAAATGAAACAATCCAATCTGCTACCATTCCTAAATTAGCAATACTCTTACAAACCTTTTGGTCGGCTCTGAATGCACAAGTGCAGCATCTGTCATTACTTTCATCCAAGACTCCATCTCTTTGGCTGTGTCTGTGCAAAAATAGTATGTCCGCATGTTGGGATGTGTCGCCTGTTTTGACAATGGACAGGAAGAGTGACATACAGGAAAAGATACCTGAAAGAGGAAAGAAAAAGTATTGTGATTTTTAGTACTTTAGTACACTGACTGACAAATCAAGGTTGTTGCTAGCTATCCCATACAATTATCCATAAATAAGAAGACTGTAGAGTGTGACTAGAACTTCAATGCATAAGTTTTTTATACTAAGTTATATCTTCGTAATGGGAAACAATTTCAGTTTGAGAAATACTCCTGGTTGTGGCCATCTGTGCTACAGAGAGAAATCAAATTTTTGAGCCACCTGAGTTTCACGCATACCACTAGGTCAGGGCAGTAAATCTGCTACAGTTCTGTAGGACTTACCATGCAGGGCATTGTATGGCAAACACATTGTTCCGTTGTTGCTCTGCTCCCTCGCAGTGAACAAACCAATATATTGTACCGGACACAGACAAAGAGAGACAGAATGCTTAGTGAACAACCTCAATATCCTGTTTACCAATGTCTAAAAATATAAAAAGCATAGTCATTTCTCTAATTACTTCAGATTAATCTCAAAAAATAAGGAACTTTCAATGGCATGGCCATTTTGACCACAACAACAAGAGAGAAGAAAAGTCAAGAATAAAAAACATGCAGTCAAAAAGTCATCCCGTTCTGGAGTTAATCACTATAAACTGAAGAGGATGTGCCCTGCTCTCATGTTTCTCTCTTTCCCTCAACTCTTTCAGTCTGAATCTAAGTTGGAAAAGCAGTGGGCTGTGTGGTTGGAGAGACCTTGAGCAGACTCCTGGGCGTCTGGGTTTGGCTGTACTTGGCTGGACAACTTTGTTGCCTCTTCAGTCAAATGTTGTACACACCACTGAGATCCCATAAAATATGCCTGTTGCCCTGTAACTTGGGGTTTCTGAATCAACTAAGAGTATCACAGCACTGTGATACCGCGCCACTGGCAGCAGCCAGCACACATGTGACACGTGCTTTTTTTAATCTTAGCATTAGTAGCTGACAGCCGAAGCATAAAAAAATAAAACAAAACAATGCTTACGTCATAGTCAATAAATTGAAAATCATTTCTAAAGTAATGACAGAACAAGCTCTGAGTAAAGTAAACCAAGAGGCTGATTCATATGCTAAAGAAAACATTGTGGGATTATGAGAGCCACCACAGTTAAAACACATTCTAACTGTAAACCAGTGATCAAATGTACCATCTGGGAGACTTGAACATTCTCCTGCTATGACCTTGTTTTAGAACTTTTCATTTTCTCCCAAAGAACTAAAAGGGAATTTTCTCTCTTCTGTGTTCTTCATGTACTGAACCATAAAATGTGGAGTCTAACAAAAAATGAAAACATGTACTGACCTTGAAGGCATATTTTCTGTTAATGTGATCATCGACAGACAGCATGGATATATAAAAACTTGGTAGGAGGATGCTGCCAAGTATTCCCTCCTCTTTTTCATCTGCAGAGAAGAATCAAGACAACAAAATATATTTGGGCTGTTTTCATCGATCAACTAGTTGTCTGTCTTTGTCTTGCGACACATAACGTTTATTTGACTTGCAACACTTTATTTTCAAATATTTTGTCCCTTAAATTTCGCTACTTGTCAGTGTTAACTGTTGTGCACCAAAACATCCAGTCAAATTCCTCATGTGTAGCCATATGTGAAAACCTAGTTGGCAGTAAAACTACTTCTGATTCTAATATGAGTCCAAACTGGTACGGTGACATTCATTTGTAAATATGAAAATCCAGAGACAAACCAAAGCAGAGGGTACAAAGTCCAATCAGTGGAAAAGATGAGCACTGATTCAATGTTCTCTGCAGCTTGGTAGCTCTAATCCTCATTAAGTTAACAGACAGGATTCCACAGTGACAATGGGGCACTCTCCACAGGGGGGATTAGACTGAGTCCCATGTTTTAAGCGAAGAGTAGCTTACCCTTCCTATTTGGTATAAGCAAACTGCACTGCTTACCCAAAACAGTGCAGGAAAACAACACATAGCAAGGAAGTGATTGTTGCAATCCCAAATGTGCATTTGCTTTGTTAACTTGGATGTGTGTACGTTTGTGTGTGTGTCAACTAGGAATGTTATGTAAAAGTCAAAGTGCCTTAAGACATGTTGGCGGAAACAGAGATGAATAAGGCTCATCTTGAATGGTGAGTAATATTTGCTGAAATACGTGGTTGCGAGGCTCCGGTTGGTGCATTGCATTTTAGAATAAGGCTGTTTGTCCTGCAGCTTTGGCAGACCCTTGACTCCATTACCGAAGTCTCAAGAATTGATAGACTGTACCTGCAACTCCCTGGCTAGAGATTTATTTAAACAAGTCTCTGTGTCTCTTCATCTTTCTCTGAAGACATACAAACACAGAGGCTTCTGCAGAGCAATCTTTGAACGTCAGCAACACTGTGGGAGATCCTGGGTGCACAATAAGAGGCTGATAACTACAACAGCGAGCAGTTGTGTTTAGTTGAGGCAGCTCAGTTCATGACCTCACTGCCCACTCTCTGCTGATGGATACAATTTCTCAGCATATCCATCTGGATAAAGCCTTTGAGTCGGCTGCTGTCTGTGGCTTTTGTCAGTCAGTGGGCGGAAAGAAGGCGACAGGAATGGCAGACACTAGAAATAACACAGACTAGATGTCATCCTGATCAGCAGAAATGACAACTGTATCCGAATGAGGTGATGACATTGAGATATACAGACTTATACCTGGTAAGACTTGTATTTTCTCTGTGCCTACAGCTTAACTGTACACAAATTCTACCTCATTGATTAAATTTTTTTTCAATAAGCAAATTCTCGAACGTTCTCTGGACACAGCTGTGTCAATATTTGACGTGAACATTAGTACTTGATGAGAGAGGATGAAAAACCCAGTGTATGGCAGCTCAGCCAGTACAAGATTGAAAAAAACCCCCACATCAAACACTCGCAAATATTTTCCTACTGGGCAATAGTAGCAAGGAGTCAGGTTTAAGAGGAGCCAGATTTTAATAACAGAAGTGAAAACTATAACAATAACATCTCATTAAAAACTTCACTGATAAAAGGCATACTGGCCACTTAAAAATGAAAACTTATTACGCTTCCACTTCAGTCAAAATAGCAAATTTAATTATTTGGTTAGGAAAAACATATATTGTCTTTCCAAAAATGCATAACAGCTTACTTCTACACACATTGAAAGAGTAAATACAGTGATAAAATGACTGTGGTTTATATTTTTTATTGTGGAACTGAAAGAGGATCTGTAAATATTTGCTAGGAAAATTCAGTTTAATTCAACTGAATCCAAGAATTAGGCTGGAACCTCTAAATGATGCAGTCTCTGTGTGAAATCCAATTTCCTGCTACACTTTATCTTTTAACCATCTAACTGTACGCAAGGCTTTTTTTAAGATCTGGCTTTGATGCAGTAAAGAAACGATGTCTGTAGCCATTTCACTTGATACGTGTTTTCAGTTGGGCCTGACAGGCTGCCTACCACAGGGACTTGTATCCTGATATATTAACGATCCACAAGAGCGTGGCTTGTGGTTCTGAAGGTCACAAGAGCATTTGAACTGCTAATCGAAAACCAATATTGTTGTTAGCAGGGCAATCCTAATGAATCGCGCTGTTAGCAAACAGCACAGGACTCACCTCTGTAGTAAAAGAGGCATAGGTCGGACAGGACAAACCACCTCTTTTTCCATAGCTTCATCCCTGTACTGTCCTGAAAATGCAGCAGAGGAATAGGGTACATTTATTCAACAAACAAGTGGCAGCGATTTATTTCACTTTTTTTTGGTAAAAAAAGACCAAAAAAACAGAAATCTGTTTTGTCCAACATTAATTTCCTTTTTAATTTAGAGGTTGAAATGCATTATACAGTCTACTGATAATTTTGTAACCACAGACAGAAAGGTCACCTACGAAAGATAATTTATGTTTTTGGGGGATGTTTTCCTACATATTGTTGTCTAAAATGTCTAGTAAGGCATTGGAAATTGGTTGTTGCTAGAGGTACGGACCCGTACCCGTACCCTGTGGACTACGGATATGGCACTTGCCATTTGCCAATCAGACACGCGAGATCTGGTCACGTGACTCCCGGTAGACGCTAGAGGTACGGACCCGTAGCATCGGTACTACAGGTACGGACCCTAAACCTGACCCTAACACTAACCCTAACCTTAACCTTTGCTTACCTTTCAACAGTTTGCAGTGGTTAGCAGCTTCTTGACTCGCGAGACTTGCGTACGGGTCCGTATCTGTCTGGCAAATGGAAAGTGCCGTACCCGTAGCCTGTGGGCTACGGATACGGGTCCGTATCTGTAGACACTACCTTGGAAATTATCCAAGTAAACAAAGATTACTTTAATGGTGACAGTGTAGAAGCCATCCACTTTGCACTGCATTTTTGGGTTGACAGTGAGTAGGTGTAATTTATTTGGTAAGGAAACATTTGATTTCTGTTATGGAATAAACAAAATACCACAAAAATAAACTTTCTTAGCTTAACTTAGCTCTTCAGTAGCAGCCCAAAGTGCTTTTTATTCTGCTGCTTGAAAAGGATGAAGGGTGAAGTAAAGGGTATTAACTCCCCCGTTTGCTTTAATGGAAAACTTGAGTGGAGTCCTTAATCGTAGATTCCACGCAGAGACAAAAGTAGGGGGAGGGACCTCAACAACTCTGTCATTATGGTCAAACAGCATGTGGGCTGCAGTTTACTTTAAATGGAAATTCACTTCTACAAGCCAGAATGTTTTACACATTAGTATCAAAAAAAGATTCACAATGCCAGATGCTGTTCTGTATGTTCATGAAGGAGGCAGATCTGAAACAATGAGATTTAAATGCCTTGTGTCCATTAATTCACCACCTTCCTTCCATTTAATTAAGATCTTAACCACTCATTTTATAATGTGTTCATGAATAAACTTTGTCAAAAGTCCTGTCAGATCCTGGTCTGTACAGGCTTTCACCATCACATCAATAGCTGTGGCATTTTGATCTCTCAGTGGATCAATTGAGGGGCAGCAGCTTTCCCTCAGCCAAGGACTTCAATAGCTTCCAGGTTTCAATGAGGCAGGAAAATAAAAGTGCAAATCCAGCTTTTATTCAGGGTAGCAGATTTGTGGTCTTTTGCTTGATGTACGTCACCCTGATTGAGGTCTCCAAAGAAAAAGCAGATGGCAGCTGTACCAAAGGAGGCCGTCACGTGTTCATAGAACTGCACTGGGAGTCTGCAATCAAAACTAAATGAGACTCCCAGTTAGGAAGCATGAGAGAACTCTGACTGGCCGAGAGTCGCTTCAAGCATCCCCTTTTCACCCTCCTCTAAGGAGCCCTTGAGCTGGGTATTCAAACAGTGCCCCTGCTGGATAACTGGCTGAGCAGACACACTGGATAAAGAAATGCTCAGAATCTGAAAGACATCAGAAAGGTTTCTTTGTGCTGATCTTAAGACTGTTGCCGCTCTGTAACAACTTGCAGATAATAAGTAGGAGAACAGACTCAACAACGTACTCATTTATATCATACGTCTATCATTATTTTCCTTTGCTATGTTGTAACTAACTTTCCGTTGTTGTCAGTTTAATAAGATGCTAAAAAACACTAGTGGCTCTGACAATCCCCTTTTGAGCCAAGGAGAAAGCAGAATAAAATAGAATATGCTTTGTTGCCATTATAAAGTGTATAACGAGATTGGAGACGGGGAGCCATGAGCCGCTGCGTCCGAGCACGCCGCCATCTTGGATAGCGTCTGCAGACTAACTCACAACAACATTGGTAACATGCTGTTTAGCAAATGCACTGACCATGTTTATGAACTTATTTCTGTGTTTTAATATGTGTTTACATTTGCGAGTTAGCATGCAATACAAAATATAGTATCTATTTAATAACAAATAAAAATATTGTTTGGATGGGTGGTGCGTGATGAAAATTCAGGGATCAGGAAAATTATTATTATTAATCAGTAGGTGGTCATGACTGTTTATATCAGAATGCATTGGAAGCCATCCAGTAGTTAGTGAGACATCTCATTTCAAAAGAAAGTGGTAAAAAAACAAACAAAAAAAAAACTTAAAAATTAAACTGACATCACCATGCATACATCCACATTGGCAGCATTATTAAATTCTTACTCACCTGTTTATAAAGCCAGTTTCTCTTGATAACTGGGGCGCTGGGGTTCCTCCTGATGGAGTTGGATCGCTTCCCAAAGTTGTGAATTTTTTTAGAAGGTCTTGAGGGCTGGAATTACAGCGTGAATGAGAAAAACAAACTGAAGTGAGCTAAATCCACGCAAAACAATACATTTTTCTAGACTTTCCGAAACTTTTTAAGCCATTTAAACAGGAGCCAGTTGTTTTTTCATTATTTTCCAAACTGAACAGAAAGGCATGATCATCCTGTGTCCGTGTGCGCCACTCACTCTTCCTGCTGGGCTATTGGGGTTTGCAGCGTAGTCCGAGCCGCCCGTGTAGTTGGAGGCCTCGCTCATGGTGCTTACTGGCCGTTCCTTCTTCTCATTCGCTGGCACTTTGGAGGCAGATCTAAATGAAAGACACAAAGCATGCCAAGAGCACACAGGCAAGTCGTCAGTGAGAAATACAGACTGTGTCATGTCCAATATATTTATGTCCAGTGACTTCCATAAACGAAGGAAAATGGGAGGAAGCAGCCTTTATCGTCTGTTCCCCCATCTCTCCTCTGAAGTTCGACTCTCTGTTGAGATAATGAGATCTCAACATGGGCTTATGAATCAAGCCAATTACTCCCACCCTGCCACTGCAGATACATTTCCAGTTCTCTAACAGCTTTACAGTAAATGGTCTGCAAATTCTGCCTGACATATCGAAATAAAGCAGCTGCAGCAGTGAATCAGGTCAGGATGTCTTTAAAAAGACAAGTTTTTTTTACAGGCAAAAGTTGAAGGCACGGTAAGTTCAATACGTCTGCCATAGGATGGAACACCTTGTGAAATTAGTTGTCTCTGGCCTGTGGAGATGTCCTACATTCTTTAGGAAGGGAACAATGTTGCGGTCTAGAGGGAACAACACGGGAGAACCAGAGTGGAGCAGAAATGCTGCAGCAGTGGAAAAAAAGTGTTCTCTCTCGGTGTGGTTTTACTGCACTGAATCAGGACAGAATCTGCCAACCCTGCACTGGAAACTCCCCCATCTGACCTCTCCATATGATCAATGATTTATTATTTATAGACTCCAGATTATATTTTACACCATCTACAGCAGCTACAATAGTTCCATCTTTTGATCTATCCTTCTGTTAGACATGAAGACAAAATTATCAGCATTTAAAATCAACTGAAGAAAAGTTTAATCCAGACTTCATGCTGTTATACTCAAGGTGCAAAAACATAAAAGGGATCACAACAGACAACATCAGCTTTGTTCACAACAGCAGGTAGGACACACAGGATGTTCATTCCCGTGCAGCACAGTGACAGGCCTGATATCACCTGCAGGCACCTCAAAACAATGACAAGACAAACAATGAGAGTCCCAGACAGACGTTGTCTTACCTGCATTTAGTAGAAGAGTTAACTAATTTGTTACAAGGTACGGCTGAGCTGAAAGAAGCAGCACCGTGTTATTGTTGTGGACCTGAGATTGCCTGGTCAATAGGAGAATTTCGTTAATTAAAGAGATATTTCTTACTGTTAGGGTTAGTTTTCTGTTTCAGTTTGAAGTTACTAACTATATAATGGGCTTCTGTGTAGTGGAGACACCAGCAGGGAATTCAAAGGGAGGGCAAGTGGGTGACTAATGGGCTCTCAAATTGAAGAACACACAATTTTTAACTCACATAGCTCCTTGTGCAGAGCAATAAGTAGACACTGAGATTTGCTTTCTTCTCCATCTAATAAGCTCAATAAAAGATTTTCAGCACTTCCAGCGATGCAAAAAATCCTGACTGAACCATAATCAGTGGCATGTGGACGTACCATCATAACAGAGAGTTATTGCTCTATTTGATGCTCTATTTGGCACCAGACCACATCTTGACTTTGAGTTGCAGATAATTAGTGTGAACCTGATAATCATTCTGCATGCAGTGAAATTGAAAAAGAGTCAGAGTGTCAAACTGGCAGCGTTAGTGTAAAAGTTGGCCTGTGACTATTGGCGAGAAGAAGAGAAGAAAGGATTCTATGTTTCAGTCCTAAGATCTATGTTACAATAAATTGCATTAAGAAAGTGTATTATTGCATTTGTGTACCTAAATGAATTTAAAGATTAGCTGAAAAAGGGTCAGAATTAGGATCAAAGAATCAGCATCTCAGCAAAAATCCGGGATCGTCCGTCCTGACTACTGATCACAGCAACTCTAATTCTGTTCATCACGGAAACCCAAAAAAACCAGCCAATCTTTACAACTAAGAAGCTGCTACTAAGCAATTGTAGCTTGAAAAGCAAGTTACAGATTATTGATCAATGAACTACCTGCTTCATCATTAACTTCCACTTAAACAGCCCATTTCCACACCATTTTCAAAAGTAAATAAAACTAAATTGCATTTACAACTACTTTGTCTTTCCAAATGTCCCATCATTGGGCCTCTCTAGTATTTATTTCTTAACCACTTAGAGTAAATGTAATACACGAACACACATACACACAATGGAGACCACCAAATTCTTCTATTTTGACATGAATCTCTGCTGTAAGTGGGTTCCTCTAAAATGCTAGCATGAAACCCCACATGGATTTTGCTACTATTCTTATCCTGTTTTGAACGTTTGTCTGCTTTAAATTACTGTTTTCTGGTTTTAGGTTGATGCTTGTGTCCTGACAGCACCAGCCCACAGTGGAAATGATTGCAATGTAAGAACACAGTAACAGTCGTAGCAGAATACCATGAACAACACTCGTCTTTGTGTTTACCACAGCTCAGTGTCAACAACAAAGTCAATGAACCTCAAAATGATGCTAAAAAATGCCATATGATGTTCTGTCTTCAGAAACGTCCTGTTTCACAAACGAACACACAGATACAGTCGCTCAGTTACCTGCAAGAAAGCTGTCCAGACAGCTTGCCAGTCTATCTTAAAATCAATGTCAAGATAAGTTTTTTTTAATCTTCTTCAATCTTATTTTCCGTCAAGGTTATTTCAGCAGTTTTTCAACAGTGGCCACAGCTCTCAACATGAATTGAATACAAAATTCAAAACTAGAATTTCATTTCATTTAAGTCTGGTGTGAACTATCCAAATAATAATAAAAAAAAGATTAAATGTCTCAGCCTCTAGGCAAACAGTGTATTTTTTTTACCTTTATTAGTGCTTTTGGGTTCAGACATCTCAAATCATTTGTTTTTGTTGAACAAAAACATCAAACTGTGTGTCGGCAAAAACAAACAAGAAAGAAGTCCTTGTATCAATTCCACAGACTGAAGGCGGACCCATATGCATTGAAGTGTCAGATCACTGCCTGGTTCTGGATGGATTTTGTGTGCCTGCGAGAGTGTCAGTCTGTGTGAGCAAAAAGAGTGGGGAGGGATTAGGCTGCCACTGAAGCTCGGCACTCTAAGCACACTGGGGGGAAACACTGAACTGAGTGGCTGAGCGTGCATTTTAAAATGACCACACAGCATTTCTAAAGAGATACGGCTTTACAACAACTTTGTGTGTCGCTGAACTGGACCTTTATCTTTTTATTAATTAACAAAAGGCTAGAACACAAGGCAAGCATGTTCAGATTATTTATCAGTGTGTACACTTCCACTCTACCACAGAGGCAGCATGGCAGCAGCAAACCAAAGATTTACAGATTCTAACATGAAGCTATTATGGCTCACGACACCAGTCTTCCCTCACACTCCTTTTGTTGGGAATCATCATTACAAAACAGGCAGTATGCACACTGATGAGCTAGTATTGTGTTGTGTAGTGAGTGTTTTATTCATATTAGTCAATATGTAAAATGATGGTAATTCAGATTCTTTTCAGTCATAACCAAAGATCAGAAAAGGTGAGTAATGACATCCCTGTGGCTAGCTGGTTTAGATGAACACAACAAATGGTTCAGGCAGTTAAGTGCACCTTATGGGACTTTGGAATGCAAATACACAACAGGTCATCAGGCAAAACACCATTTAAAACACCCACAGTCTGTTGTTAGTGTGCAACAACGATGACTATTAACAGACATACATGTTCAAGTGTTTTACATGAAAACAAAAGTAGAGAACACACAGTTATTCATTTGCACCTAATACTGGATTACCTGCTAAATGCTGGGTGACACAATTTTCCACAATTCACACTACAAAACAGAGGAAAGACACATTTGTTGAGAGTGAAAGTTTAGTGTTCTGAAGTCGAGCTGTACACAGGTAATATATTGTTTTTGTTACGTACTGAATCTATACATTTGACCACATCGTTGACAGTCTGAAAAGAGTACATGTAAAACCCAGTTAATACAATTATTGGATCTGATAGGCAGAATTCTTCCAAATAGTATGATTTTTATTTTTTACTGATTCCCGTTTTAATCTCTTTTTTAATTCATTATGTTAGCTCAGATACTCAGTGCTCAGTCACCTCTGTCTGCCTGTAAATGTTGTAAAGCTGTATTTTAATCAAACACATGTAAAACATAAAGAAACAAACGCATTTCAATGAAGTTTTGTGTTGGAGTTTGTTTGTTTGTTTGTTTCACTTTCAGGCGTTCACATTGTAACTTGAAACCGAAAATGCCATTCCTTCTCTTGTATGACGCTTTACAATGGTATGTGGATTGTTTTCATGATAAAAATGTTTTCTTCAAAGCATGGAAGCCAAAAAACAGCTATTTTTTTTTAAGTTTTGATGAAAAATATAACAATAAGTGATTCCCAAAAACAGCCTAACTTGCCAACTCAAGCTATAATTATACGACAGCACAGAAACCTGCTAAAATATACAGTATCACGACTTTGCTAGACTGGGCAAATCTGATACACCCTGTTTGTAATATGATTTATGCTTACAGTGGCCTGAACTGATTAGCTTATATATCAAGCTTCTTACGTATCATCTTCTTTCCACACATCACCACGGTGGATTGACTGTACTTATGAGTAATGTGAATGAATGCCTGTATCAGACTGTAAAGTGGCCGTATTATTTCATATTACCCAGCATGTATCTGGATAATGGGAGCTTCGCTGGAACAGTCACTGAGAAAGTGTTTATGATAAAAAAAAACACACCCTCACAGAAATGTCTGTTCATCTAACTAAGTATAAACCCTACATGTAAGAGCGCTTTGCAGTAAAACAGTCCTATTCAAAGATATTCAGCAATGCCCATATCGGTCTTACATGCACAGAGATATTTAAGGAATAGTGAATGTATGAAATGCATTGACATGTTTTTACAGCAAATATTGTCATCAAACTGTGCTGAACACGTGGTGAGACTGTGTTTTGGTTAACATGTGAGTTGCAGTTCACAAGTATTCCCTGTCAGCCTGCATGTGATCATGTGGACCATTAGAAATAGGCGCAGGCATAAACCCTAATGACAGTAGAATGCTGAGGCTGACATTCATGGAGGTGGGTGAGGCCTCATGTCACATTCAGAACTGTTTAACTGGAGCAGTAACTCACACCTCACAGCATAGATGACAGTATAAATATGAGCTGCAGATGTGTTTGTAATGTTGCCTGTTACTGTCCTTTAACCCTTTAAGCTTCAGTCAATTCCAGCCGTTTTCAGTACAAAAAATCGCTAATATTCTATTTTTAAATAAAAAAATTACGAAAAATACGGGGAATATTGGACGGGCATCGCGAGGTGCATTTCCTTGAAAATGACCGATTCGGGGATTTTATACCGACTTCAGGACATGTTTTGGACAAAATAGTTTACTGGCTTGTGTCATCTGGATGTAAAAGGTTGGATTATGGCTGTTTTTTGTGGAATATTTTTTTTGTGTGTAATAATGAACCCGGAAATGTGAGTCGCGCTGTGTACGTTGAAGCCGTGTATAGAGAACGGATGGATGAATATTTGTTTTTGTCGGACAAATGTGTTTTTCTCACCCGCTGTGGTAATCGCATCTGAAAGTGGTTTACACATGTGGACAAAATTGTTGGTACCCCTCAGTTAAAGAAGGAAAAACCCACAATTCTCACTGAAATCACTTGAAACTCACAAAAGTAACAATAAATAAAAATTTATTGAAAATTAAATAATCAAAATCAGCCATTACTTTTGAATTGTTGATTAACATAATTATTTAAAAAAACAAACTAATGAAATAGGGCTGGACAAAAATGATGGTACCCATAACTTAATATTTTGTTGCACAACCTTTTGAGGCAATCACTGCAATTAAACGATTTCTGTATTTGTCAATGAGCGTTCTGCAGCTGTCAACAGGTATTTTGGCCCACTCCTCATGAGCAAACAGCTCCAGTTGTCTCAGGTTTGATGGGTGTCTTCTCCAAATGGCATGTTTCAGCTCCTTCCACATATGTTCAATGGGATTCAGATCTGGGCTCATAGAAGGCCACTTTAGAATAGTCCAACGCTTTTCTCTCAGCCATTCTTGGGTGTTTTTGGCTGTGTGTTTTGGATGGTTGTCCTGTTGGAAGACCCATGACCTGCGACTGAGACCAAGCTTTCTGACACTAGGCAGCACATTTCTCTCCAGAATGCCTTGATAGTCTTCAGATTTCATCGTACCTTGCACACTTTCAAGACACCCTGTGCCAGATGCAGCAAAGCAGCCCCAAAACATTACTGAGCCTCCTCCATGTTTCACCGTAGGGACAGTGTTCTTTTCTTCGTATGCTTGGTTTTTGAGTCTATGAACATAGAGTTGATGTGCCTTACCAAAAAGCTCCAGTTTGGTCTCATCTGTCCAAAGGACATTCTCCCAGAAGCTTTGTGGCTTGTCAACATGCATTTTTGCAAATTCCAGTCTCGCTTTTTTATGAGCTTTTTTTCAGCAGTGGTGTCCTCCTTGGTCGTCTCCCATGAAGTCCACTTTGGCTCAAACAACGACGAATGGTGCGATCTGACACTGATGTACCTTGGCCTTGGAGTTCACCTTTAATTTCTTTGGAGGTTGCTCTGGGCTCTTTGGATACAATTCGAATGATCCGTCTCTTCAATTTGTCATCAATTTTCCTCTTGCGGCCACGTCCAGGGAGGTTGGCTACTGTCCCGTGGGTCTTGAACTTCTGAATAATATGAGCCACTGTTGTCACAGGAACTTCAAGCTGTTTAGAGATGGTCTTATAGCCTTTACCTTTAAGATGTTTGTCTATCATTTTTTTTTCAGATGTCCTGGGACAATTCTCTCCTTCGCTTTCTGTTGTCCATGTTCAGTGTGGTACACACCTTTTCACCAAACAGCAGGGTGACTACTTGTCTCCCTTTAAATAGGCAGACTGACTGATTATGAGTTTGGAAACACCTGTGATGTCAATTAAATGACACACCTGAGTTAATCATGTCACTCTGGTCAAATAGTTTTCAATCTTTTATAGAGGTACCATCATTTTTGTCCAGGCCTGTTTCATTAGTTTGTTTTTTTAAATAATTATGTTAATCAACAATTCAAAAGTAATGGCTGTTTTTGATTATTTAATTTTCAATAAATTTTTATTTATTGTTACTTTTGTGAGTTTCAAGTGATTTCAGTGAGAATTGTGGGTTTTTCCTTCTTTAACTGAGGGGTACCAACAATTTTGTCCACGTGTGTATACCGGCGGATTCATGAGAATCTAAGCTTTCCATCGGCGTATAGTGTTTGTATAATCGTGTTTGCAGCCGTCGGACATTCGTGAAATTCCTATGCAAATTAGGAGGTGTACCGCCGGTGGTACACTGAAGCTTAAGGGGTTAAGCAACACTAAAGCAGATTAAGAGCTAACATACAAATAATGTCCTAAATTGGCACCTTAATGACTACACAGTGTCAACGCTCTGTGTGTTCCTGCGATGTGTCTAAATGACTCAGTCTACAGAACTGAACTGAGGCTAGACAGAGGCTACATCCATGCTAATACATTTTAATTTTAAAATGCATATCTTCTGCTCTGCCTAGTGTACACATTATATTGGAGCTTTAGGACCTCTAAAATGGTGACTTTTGGAAATGTTGCAAGCTCTCTTACAATTTGAAAGCTCTTGGGTTGCATTGTTGTGTGTAGACAGGTAGAAACAAAGACTGTTGAAAACAATTAAACACACACCCAGGTTCATTTCCTAATTGGTCGTAATTGTCACTACGTGTCATTCTCTGATTTACCACCTGGATGTGAACATCTACCTTGACAACCAGTGGTAAGGAATTTCAGGCATTGC
This sequence comes from Acanthochromis polyacanthus, assembly GCF_021347895.1. NCBI lineage: Eukaryota > Metazoa > Chordata > Actinopteri > Pomacentridae > Acanthochromis > Acanthochromis polyacanthus. The sequence continues at coordinate 14,852,054 of NC_067120.1, read as the reverse complement.
TTACCTTGTTGCATATGCCATCAACTGCTGTAAAGCTACGGACCTACTTCTACAACTTAACAACCAACCTCTTCCTTCATGTTTACACCGGCACCCACATGCTCAGTGTATTTGAACGGTCATGTGATATGTACTTTCAGGCGTGTTGGTATGCATGGAGAATATTTCTAAAACAGCACTTCCTCACCCACCGAGACAGAGATCGTTTGTATTTTTAAAACTGTTTTAAAGCAAAAAGGCATTAGTGTGGCTATAGGGAAGCCAACATGTGAAAATGAGAAAAATCTGGGGTTAATGTTCTGGCTGAAAGGACAGACAGAGGAGATTTGCTTTCATCAAAACCTTTAAAGATACCAGAGTGTCTGTCTTAAATCAGTGGCAACTATCTTCAACATTATGGTGCAGCAGCAGTGCAGTATCTGTGCCTTTTTTAGTCAGTAATGTGTTGCCACTATACCACCATCTCATAATTGCTCACCTAATCATGGATATTGCACATAGGTAAGTTATAAATCATGGGAGACCCTTGTTTTATTCCTGGACTGGGACACAGAAGGAGATTAAAGATGGTTTCTCAAATCTGTTAACTCAAAACTAATTTCAGTTTCTCTCATGTGAATTCCTCACACTTCCTTCATAGCTGTAATGATTGTGTGTTTTATTTTACTTAGAATATGTGTGTGTCTTAACGCTGCAGTAATGGTTTTTGTGTTATACTAGACTGATAGTAAAAATAATAATGCCAAATCAAAGCAAAGATTTGTGTTTTTGATGGAATTAAAGTGCAGAGAAGATTAGGCAGAGATTTTAAGCCAGGCCTCTTTATCCCTGTGGCAGCTTAAATCCGTCTTTGCCTTTTCTTACTCGTCTAGGGTGAAGATATTCCCCCTTTTTTTTAATTTTTGCTTAAGCACAGCCAACTGTTGGACGAAATGCACTGTAATAAACCGAAAACAACAAGATGTCAAGAAGTCGGTTTACCACTTTGCTGTTGCCCTCTTAATGCTGACCTCTGGTACATTTGATATACATTCATTTTGCAGATGACCTTAACGATAAAACACTAATTGCTAAATTAGATATCATCTTGCAGCAGCATGTTGTGCTTCTTAGCGTGAAAAACAGCAGAGATGTGAGAGCGACACAGTGAGGAGAGGAATGTGTCGAGAGAGTGCAGTGTGACAGTTCTGGTACAACAAGCTTCTTCACAAGCCTTTTCTGATTATTCAATCTCTACTAAAAATATGCAGCTCAGAAGAATTTAGTGAGACAAAAAGAGCTCACTATTGCATGTTCTGGAGAACAGGATTTTCATTTCTAAGCCACATATTGAAAAAAGCTGAAACCAGGTCCCATGATGGGACATTGGGGAATTTATCCTCTTCTCGTTAGTTACAGTTTCCCACATGGGAGTGAAATTTTGTCTTGAAGCAGAACATTTTTCATTTAGCATTCGTGCTAAAATAAATGACACCAGTTGTGATGGCAAGACTTTAGTGCAACAATCTAACATTGTGGGAGATCTACTATGACAGGGATTTCTGAAGTAACTGAGAAACTGAGTACAGCTGATACATTTTGCACAACATTAAGCGAAGATGGTAAAAGAGAACCATGAAAACTGATGTAAATGTAATAGTGTGGGTTGTGATGCAAACAGTCTAGTATGTGAATATTTAGTGTGGTTACAGATCGGAACATAATAATATTGGAATAGAAACTGTTAAAGACTGGTATCTGTTTTGTTTTTTCTGTGATGGACATCATGCAAACATCTGTCCTGAACACTTTGTCCACACCTCGCTATGAGCAGACCATGAGCAAGGTTAAAAAGTTAAAGGTGCAGACATCTGAAAATGGGAACACTGATCATTCCTGAGGTGGACATGCACTGACTAAACTTAGGCTGACATATTTATAGAGTTGTTTTTCTTGATGTGAAGCTCAAGATGACTGGTTCCCATCCAGTCATGTGGGTAGACATGTGATGAAAGTTGTGTAGATGATCACATGGATGTTGAAGGACACCACCTTGCACTTATGACAAAAGAAAAGTCCATAAACTTTGGTTGGGCCAAAACAAGGGATTAAATGTGATTACCCACATTCCCACTATCTGATGTACAGAGGAGGACACAATGGATTTTTTTCATGTCAGCCCGTAGCATTGGAATTATTTCTTAGTGCTTTTCTAGGTACTAAAAAATAAATTTTATAAGAAATAAAATCTCTTTGATGATACAAGTGTCTAAGAGGTATCTAAAGAGTGACAGAAGGTTAGTTCATGAAGACAGATAACTGAGGAAGCATTGAAGAGAACAGAGCTTTCCATAAACTTCAGAATTTAAGTCCAGCCATCAACTCCTTTATATTTATTTTTCATTCAAATAGTTGTGATTAACAAGTTAAGATTCACGGTGCACGTGCAGTTTATTACTTCTCACCTCAGCTTCAAAAACAACATGAGCATGTTGATAGAGAAGCATTCCTGTCTGTTTCAGTACCGTCTCAAAGTGCACTTTCTCACTAGCTGGCTACTCCACGGCCTTGTGGAAAGCCCTGATAGAAGAGGCTTTGAACTGAAAGGGCAAAACCGCAAATAGAGGATGACCAGGCAACAACTTGCGCAATGTTGTCCACACATCGGGAGTTTAAACAGCATACTGTAGTGCTCAAAAATGCTACCCAGTGGCATTCTAAAGGCAAAAACAAGAGACTTACTGTTCGTTGACGACAAAGATGCAGTTGTCTTGCGAGGGTAAGCCTGAGACAGGATGCTTGCAGGTCACCTTCCGCTCATTGTGACTAATGAGAATAAGGAGGGGGAGGAGAAAAAAAAAGACTCATCAATGTCTGAACCTATATGTCATACATCACACATTAAGACTAGTTCATCTTTGTAAAATAGCAAATGGATATGCTGCTTATTGCTGTAAAAACTATTTGTAGAGACAGGTTAAGAAAACCCTTCAACTGGAAAATATGAGAGTAGCTGAAGCAGAATGTGTATTAGGTAGGTAGTGATGAAAATACTGAGTGGTGACAGGAGATAAACAATGTGGAAATAGTAGCAAGCTGTGCCAATCAAAATTGGACCAAACTTTAAAACTGTGTCTAACCTGACATATTCTGAGACCATGTGACACCAGAACAAGCGCTTTTGGAACACCAAAATCCAGATAAAATCAATACATTACCATAAAGACACAGACTATGGCATGTCAGTGGTCCAGAAAAAAAAGAAAAATGCTTTGCTCCGAATAAGAATCCTCAGTTTTGGCCTTTCCCAACAATTGAGAACAAGATAAGAAAAGAATCATTTAGATGCACTTTCTGTGTGCAAACTTTTATATAGCTAAAAGCCCATTTCAACAAATCATAAAAACAACCAGAATCTAGAGCCTCCAGCAGGCTGTTGTGCCATCCAGCACTCAAAATCTAATAACTGAGGTACACAAGATGCCACCCACCCATCCTGCTGGCCAATTACAGCTGCCCACAGTCACTTCCACCCTGCCACAATTAGAAGACCAAGACACAGGCCTCACAGTCTCTGGAGAGGAGGAATCAACAACAGCAGCTTTCCAGTAAAGCACAGCCTGATCAGTGGTGTGCTTATGTGGATGGCCTGGGGGGGACACGGGGGGACACGGGGCTCAGTTAGGACATTTTACTGTTCTACACTGTTACTAGTCATCCTAAATCAAGTTTTTCCTGTAACAGTGCTATTGGAATAGTAACTAGACTGCACACTTAATTCAATATCAACTTCATATGCCATAACCAACAAATTAGAGATGGAAAATCAATGTACCATCAGCCAGATGGGAAGTTCAGAGGCAGCAGTGTACGGTCAACATTGTATGTCGTAATCAAATGTATTCACAACAGCAGAGATTGAACAAACATTAAATGACATGGGTAAAGTGAAGAGCTGCAATGTCAACAACAGCCTTCAAAGCTACTACTGCCTCGACATGCTGCTCACTTATTCTATATTTCAGCTCAGTCAGGCTGTACTATAAACAGAAGGGAGTCGAGCTGCAGCCCAAAAATAACACAGTTTTTAAACATGGGGTACTCACGTACTGAAAAGAGCAAATACCAAGTATGAAATAGGGGGTTTAGTTTCAGTTAGCCTGGAGAGCAACAGTCTCCACAGCTCTGGTCTATAATTACTGGAGGCACTGTTGGCAGCTGAGCACTGTGCGGTCTTGGTGCAGACCCACGGCACCATATTTCTTTGGTATCCTTCACACATGCCTATACTGCTCGGCACATAGGGTGGCTACAGATTTAAGAGAATAAGGAAAGTATGGATATGTATTTATGTACTGTCAGTGGGATGAAAAAATTATGTTATGATTTGTTTGTTAATCACTTCCAATGAGGAACCATTCCCAAACCATATATTGTTTCTGTAAATCTACTAGCTGTGATACTCTTGATTCTCCAAATTCTGACTTAATGCATGCACCTAAAGTTTGCTTTCATGTGTTAGTTTCGCCATAACTAAAAAGAAGAGGTTTAAATATATCAGTGCATTTGGTCTAAGTACTAACTGGCAATTCATGCCATTTCATTAAAGGAAGGCAAAGTGCTTCCTTTTGGGATGTTTAGCAAATGAGTCTACTGAGGAGGGATATTATTTATTATTAAGTGACTTCAAACACATCCATAAAACACTGACTACCCTAACTATACTGGAGAATTATTAGCATGTTCCCTGCTGTGGAACAGCATGCAAACAAATAACTACACAAGACAGTATTCATACCATGTTGCACACTTCTGAGTTTGCTAAATATATTTTTTAAAATTTTAAGTCTGTATCTAAGCTGAATCACACTGAGTGATAACACCGAAGGACTGTACAATATGAAAGGGTCACTAGTATTCACAATCCCAGTGGGAACCAACGGCCTGCCTGCAAGTCTGTGCAGTTTTGAGCTTCTTTCAGCTCAGTGAGTTGGTTTAGCACTCTGTGGTGAAATCCTAGCGGCTCTGAATGATGGTACAGTAAGTATGTTCTCCCAACACACAAGCTCAAAGAAGCCAATTGTGCACTAGTTGCTCAATGAAACACAAAAACAGCCGACAAAAACAAGTCAAACAACTACTGTTGCAAGCCAAAAGGCACCCAGACACTTTCCTCAGAAGTATGTAGACCAAACCAAGGAAATTAGGCAACTCAACAGAGATTTAGCATTCAGCTGATTGATGACCCCTATGTAGTGTATACTAAACAGGGTTCAGTGATGCTCAAGTTTCTCTGTTTCTGTTGTACAGCAACCAACATTGGACAGGTTATTGCTGAAAGAATTAGCCATTGGAAATTCATCCTAAACTTGACCCTAAAATGCAATGATCCCGATTCAATGACAACCCCCTTTAACAACTGCTGTTTGAGAGGCTTGGGTGGAGCACTGAATCAAACTAGACAATTCAATATATTGGCTAATTTACCCTAATTTACTCTTGAAAAATACTTTCAAGGGCACTGTGTTGAGCAGTTGTTTGAATAATCCACTTCAATTGTGAACAGGAACATAAGGATGTGTTTCCCTTTAAAAATCAATGAAATGTCACATCAAATTAATTTTGAATTAAGATCAATACTTGAATTTGAGACATCAATTGCCCAATACACCAGGTTTTACCTTGCCACAAGTAACTTGGAGCAGCCTGGCTGCTGAACTTGAAAAAAACAAACACAAATGACACCAGTAAAACTAATACTTTGGTTAAATTAGTGATTTTAAAATGAACTTGACCGAGGGTCTTACATCTCTAAGATGAAAAGGTCCTTAGAAAAGTTAATGCAGATGTGCCGGCCAACACGTGTGCAAGGTCAGCGTGCCTATAGTACATCTTTATGGATGGAAGCAATTTAGGAGGGTCCAAAAAATTCCCAACGCAACTTATGTGTTGAGTGAGGAAAGTGAGTTCTTGAACCTCAGTGGAAAACATGGGGACTGTGAAGTAGCCTAACATGATGGCTGTGGTTGTATGTAGGGCTGGGCGATATGACCAAAATTTTATATCCTGATATAGCTTATTTTATATCCCGATACGATATACATCACGATATAACATATTTTTCAGGTGATAAAAACCTAAAAGTCGTTAAATGACGTCATCGCCTAATTTGCATATTTCCCAGTTTGCACGTAATCGTAATCAACGTTCTAGGAGAGAGGAATAACGTTGTGGAAGAGACCAAAAAGTGAATATAAAACACCCAAAATATGTTTTTGTACTAGAGGATAAATGCTGTGGTTTATTTCAGTATGACAGTGAAGAAACATTTTCATTTATATCCCGCTCCGTAAGTCTGGATGAGATCTGTAGTGACTTTGCGCATGCGCGATTCATCTGTCGTCTGGCTGCGGAGTGATGTGTCCTCTCAGACACTGGGACTGCTACTGGACTGACAGCCTGTGCTTTGGGATGGGGAGGAGCGCACAGCAGCACCTGCTGCTCGTTGAAAACAGTAACTGCAGAATGATCCGAGTTTTCCTGTCAGTGTCTCCAAAACAGCAGAAAAAGTCACTACATTTGTCGCTAGTCGCTTTTGACAAAAAAAGTCGCTAGGACGCTTTGGAAAGTCGCGAGATTTAGCGAGAAAGTCGCTAAGTTGGCAACACTGGCTGCGTGCCTGGGCTTGCCATAAGGCTCGTCGGTGACGTAAAATACTGCCGTAAAGCGTGTTTTGCGACACTGCAATATAAACGATAGGATCTTCACATAAAACGATAGACATTTTCTATCGTCCAGACGATATCTATCGTCATATCGCCCAGCCCTAGTTGTATGTAGACCAAAATAGGCAGGATGACACAATACACGTTCTCCTCATCTTCCCTTTTCAGTAGAAATGTCTCCTTTTGGACACCTACAAAGAAACAGTGGTTGTCTATTTTTAAACAGCTCTTTAAGCTATTTTCTTATCCCATTCAAATTATACAGGAGTGACATTTAACATATGGCTGTGACAGCTTTGACAAAATTCAGCACAAAATCAATTTTACTGCCTCCATGTAGCATCAGCACCATGTCTGCAAACATGACAGGATCACACTGCAAAACAATCACTGGCAGAATATGTGGGTTGACTGCCTTGTCTTACACAACATAAGGGCTTGCTGAAAACATCATTCAATAATAATGTAATCAAAGTTGATGACAACAACCATTGTTTCAACAAAATCAACCTATACTGTGACCAGCCCAAAATTAAAGCTCCTTCTGAGTAAATAAGTTTTTCCAAAAATACCTCTTCCAACTAATCTCAGCTTACAAAACCATTTTAAAAAGTCACACATGCCCTGGAGGATGTGGTCTGTGGTCACTACAGTTGAGATGGAGTTAAAAATAACAGTGCTGTACAGTAAGGGGAGCATGTGGAAGCATTTTTGGTTCAACAGAGGGCAAAAACATTGTATGCCTTTTATTCAGGTTTAGAATTTCTCCTTATTTTCAAGAGGGAGATGCTGGTTTCTGAGGTGGGTGTGGGTCAAGGGCACCAGGAGGTTTGTTTTCCCTTGACCTCACACCTTCAGAGGTGGGGAACGTCGATTGGGAGTAAAAGCTGACCACCCTACAGTGAGGAGGGTTGGGCAGTTTTCTGGCCTCTCAACAGTCTTGTCCACAATAATTAGCTGTGAGCTGCAGTAATGAAGAGCTTAAGGTCTGGGGGTCACTCCAGCACTCCACAGGCTAAGCTTTTATTGCTCTGGGTGCGTCTTTGATCCCCTCACTCCCCTTCAACTGCACAAACAACAAAGAGGCTCCAAGAAAGATCCATACATTAGCGAGAGGGTAAAAGAGCTTCATGAGTTTTGGCAGCATGTCATTGGATTTTAACACCAGAGTTTGTGGGGCCTAGTGGAACCTCATAAATATCTTTGACGTCCATTTGAAAGTCTTAAGTTCATCGAAAACAAAACTAAATATATTAGTATAGGATTTCATTCTAATCTGGTAAAAAAGTGGCAGCGTCCTCCACTCCAGATCTCAAGCAATGTGTTGTGTACACAGACGTGGCAAGAATAAAAATGGACATAATGTCAGCACTCACTGATAAGCAGTCATCTTGGTTATTATGGAGCAAAAAACAATTTCAAATTCAACTCTAAGCTATCATCAACTTATTATTTATCTGTAAGTGCTGACATTCTGTCAGTTCCAAAGCAAATCTGGACTCAAAAAAACCTCTCACCCACAGCCTCTCTATTTACCTAAAAGTACAGTGGATTCCAATTGGATGAGGAAATGTGCTGTGCAGGAAAGACATGTTATTTTTCAACACACAAAATGTCATTGCGGGGATAAGTAGTATCATACCATCCTTACTTTCTACAAGCCAAGTAGGGAATGGTATGAAACAACATTATAAATGCTTCTTGTGGTAATGCGTTTTATGAAACCTTTTGGTGTGGAGTAAGTCTAAAAACTGAAGGGGATTTCCTCGTCCCATGTTGTGCTGAAAAACTGAAACAAATGTCTCTAAGCTTTTGTGAAGACTCTAAGCTGCTGTGGCACATTTAGACTCTGATACCCTGACACCAAATATTCAAATGGAAAGAATAACTGTCTACGCTACTGTATCTGAGATGAAGATTAGACTGATGGCACTTGATGTTAACGTGACTCTGAGGCAACAAATCACTTAAACTCCAGCAGTGTGTGTTTTACAGAATGGAAGGTGTGCTTTAAAAATGGACCAATGATCAGTTCATAAGGATTGCAGCATAGAAGAAGCTAATTAGTTATTCTCTCTTCATTGTGGGATTTTCTTTACATACTTGATTTGTATCTGCTGCATTAGATAAAACGATTCCTAGCCAAAGGCAGCATGACTTATATTTCAGGAACCTTTGATCTGTTGAGTGATATTTCTTTCCTTCAAACAGTCATGCTACAAAAATCCAAGCCTAATGCTTTTTAACTTTAGGAAACCTCAAGCAAATAAAAATATTCCCCTCTCTCTCTCTGCCTTTACCACAGCAAATGTATCCTAATTATTTTTAATTGAATGCCTTTCAAGCTACTTGAGGGCTTACAATGTGCATCCTTGCGTACAGAAGTACACAGGCAGTGTGAGCGTTTTCAAGCAATCCAACCTCTTTTCCTAAAGATATGAATGATGCATACTTCACTGCGCAGCAGATGCTTTAATCACAGCACCTGACAGTAGCATAAATTAGAACATATTCACCATGTATTGCCCAGTACGATCACACCCTCATTCTAGCAGTGCTATAGTGGAATCCTTCTGTCCTATTTAAACCAGACTGCAGGATAAGCATTCCACTTCTGGCTACCTTATCCCATATCAATATTACACATTTAAACAAGTCACATTTAACTCTGCATTTAGACACACAGCATTTAAAAAATAACATCCTACTTGTAAAATTACATGAAGATCACAACATCTATCATTTTTACATTATTTCTTAATGTCAGGGCATCACAGGAAACCTACAAGCTAAGTCTACAGGAGTTTAGAAGGAAAATTTCTCGGTCCCTTGAACAAATCACCAAACCAAGCCTTTTAGTGACACTTAATTCTCTTTTAATGCTCCTAATCCTATTACACAGGAAAGAACTTGGACATAACATATAACAGAACCAGTGAGTACTGATTAATGCTTTCATATTACAGGGTAAATACTCTTAACTAGCATAAAAAAGTGTGGGGTTGCAGTCGACCTCTTCCACATGGACACTGACTAGAGGTATGAATAGCCCTCCTCACAAAAGTTGAGCTGAACAAGCAGAATAGGCAGTTTATGAGAGGGCATGTGGGGGGCAGCAGGAGAACAGGCAAAAAGACAAAATAGGGGCTTTGCAGACCCCAAGTGGCCACATAACATGCAGTGCTGCAATATGATGTAATGTGCTGTCATCAAATTTGAATACTTGAAATATCCCCCGTAATATCCTCTGGTCTACTTCAGGAACATATCTTAAGGAAATGTTGTAGACAACTTGCATCAAAGCACAATCATTGCAGAGAACATAGTCAGGAGCTTCAGCTGCATGCCTATTAAGCTTTGACTGTCACCCTAGACCTTTATACTTAACCACAGAAAACAGCTGCTCATTCAGGCAACAAATCAGATTTTTCACAAATAATGAAATTAGCAGCCCCCTCCAAGCAGCTGTGACTGTGTGCAAAGTGTGTCAAGGTGACACAGCTGAACAGGCAATTCAAGCAGATTTTACAGCCATGGAAACAAGCTGCCCTGACAAGGAAAAATAAAACGCTGATTGAAAGAAGTGAAACTCTGGTTATGGTGAAAATTCAAGAAGCTATAGGAGGAAAACTCCATGCATGTGAACTAAGCCTTACTGTGACCTTGTGACCAGAGTTCAGCTACAACTGTCTCATCAAAGGGACTGGTTCCTTAAAGGTCTATTAATGAACCTGAAACTAACTTCCCAACCTTACATCTAAAGTTTCTATCTTCACTTTCAGTGTCTGTAAAACTTCCCTTATTTATTACTGAATCTTCAACTTCAGACTTCATTAAAGGCAATACCAGGCTTGCATTCCATATGACTGTTTTAAAACACATTGTAATGATATTTAACATCTACACTCGAGCCATTCTAACTATTTAGAACAAAGAGCAGAAGTGTGGCACCCAACATAATACTAAGAATCTTCAAATCAAGGTCAACTCCTTAAAGAAATAGAGTGAGAGGCTGAGATGGTGCATGTGGTGACAGAAAAAGACATGCAAAATTGGATTACTGACAATTATTTTGCAAAAACATACTTAATTTCTAACACATTACTCTGAGGTTTGTTGGGTGTATCGTTGAAGACTGTCATTGTAAGAAGTGGGAAGTAAAAACTGCTTTCAGGACTTCATTCCCCTTTTTGCCACATGAGGCAAATGAACTGAGAGCATTAAATCACGCAGAGCTAAAAATGTTTCTTTATGAGACACTGTCTTGACCCTACGGAATTCTTCTTACAAAATGTATTAACAGATTAGTGCCGCCATCATGCAAAGTAAATGTGCGTCTAAAAAAAACTGAAACTGAAAAGCAAATACTGGAGGACCACTTCTTACATTCCTCTTCTCCATATCTCAGTTAAAATGTAAACATTTGACAAGAATGGTGGATCTGTTTACCACAGTCTGTCAATGGGCTGAAGGCTGGAGTTGACATCTCTGTGCAGTTTTTACTATTTTACTGCTTCGTCTGTCATGACTCAAAGATTGAAAACAAATGCGGCCACGCCCTCGTCTTCTACTGATGTCCTCTACTCAGTGAGTGCTGGGTCTGGATCAGGAGTCAATACTGGGGCATGTGTTTATCTTCAGTACTGTTGACCTGCTCTTTAATGAAACAGTGTCTCCCACGCTTAAAAATGATTTGGATGGCCAATCTATCAACATTTTTCATTCAATTTTTCTTGCACAGACTATCAAGCTGAATTGTGAAAAGTTTCCAAAATAGTGCACTCATTTTACATCAAATCATACAGAGTGGTCAAATCACACTAGCTTGTGAATGCAATTAATGTTTTGCAGAGGACTTAAGTGGTGACTGAAGGAATGCTCCGCCCCCAGGCTGAACAGCACAAATAATTTGTGTCGGTAGAACAGATTGCTCAAACAACGTTGCCAACAATGGTGGCAGCACTGACAGGCAAAGTGCATGAGCAAAGAGGACTGAATGGCTCTCCTATTTGATTTCAGAACCTAATTTTTACTCTGATGAACCACTATGTATGATATACAGGTAAAAGCCAGAAAATTAGAATATTTTCATAAACTTGATTTATTTCCGTAATTGCGAACAAAAGGTATAACTTTTACATTATATGTAATCATTGCACGCAGACTGATGCACTTCAAATGTTTATTTATTTAATTTTGATGATCATAGGTGGCAACAAATGAAAATCCGACATTCCGTGGGTCAGAAAATTAGAATATTACCTGAGGCCAATACAAAAACAGGATTTGTAGAAATGTTGGCCAACTGAAAAGTATGAACGTGAAAAATATGAGCATGTACAGTACTCAATACTTGGTTGGAGCTCCTTTTGCCTCAATGACTGCATTAATGCGGCGTGGCATGGAGTCGATCAGTTTCTGGCACTGCTCAGGTGTTATGAGAGCCCAGGTTGCTTTGATAGTGGCCTTCAGCTCTTCTGCATTTTTGGGTCTGGCATTCTGCATCTTCCTCTTAACAATACCCCACAGATTTTTGATGGGGCTAAGGTCGGGCGAGTTGGCTGGCCAATTGAGTACAGAAATATCATGGTCCTTAAACCAGGCACTGGTAGATTTGGCACTGTGTGCAGGCGCCAAGTCCTGTTGGAACATAAAATCCCCACCTCCATAAAGCAGGTCAGCAGCAGGAAGCATGAAGTGCTCTAAAACTTGCTGGTAGACGGCTGCGTTGACCTTGGATCTCAGGAAACAGAGTGGACCGACACCAGCAGATGACATGGCACCCCAAACCATCACTGATGGTGGAAACTTCACACTAGACTTCAGGCAACGTGGATCCTGTGCCTCTCCTGTCCTCCTCCAGACTCTGGGACCTCGATTTCCAAAGGCAATGCAAAATTTGCTTTCATCAGAAAACATAACTTTGGACCACTCAGCTGCAGTCCAGCTCTTTTTTTCCTTAGCCCAGGTGAGACGCTTTGCGCGCTGTTTCTTGTTCAAAAGAGGCTTGACACGAGGTATGCGGCAGTTGAAACCCATGTCTTTCATGCGTCTCTTGGTGGTGGATTTTGAAGCACTGACTCCTGCAGCAGTCCAGTCCTTGTGAATCTCCCCCACATTTTTGAATGGGTTTTTTTTCACAATCTTCACCAGGGCGCGGTGATCCCTGTCGCTTGTACACTTTTTCCTACCACAGTTTTTCCTACCCTTTGCCTCTCCATTAATGTGTTTGGACACAGAGCTTTGAGAACAGCCAACCTTTTCAGCAATAACCTTTTGAGTCTTGCCCTCCTTGTGCAATGTGTCAATGGTTGCCTTTTGGACAGCTGTCAAATCTGAAGTCTTCCCCATGTTTGTGTAAGCTTCAGAACTGGACTGAGAGACCATTTAAAGCCCTTTGCAGGTGTTTTGAGTTAATCAGCTGGTTAGTGGGTGGCACCAGGTGTCTTCAAACTTGACCCATTTCACAATATTCTAATTTTCTGACCCACGGAATGTCGGATTTTCATTTGTTGCCACCTATGATCATCAAAATTAAATAAATAAACATTTGAAGTGCATCAGTCTGCGTGCAATGATTACATATAATGTAAAAGTTATACCTTTTGTTCGCAATTACGGAAATAAATCAAGTTTATGAAAATATTCTAATTTTCTGGCTTTTACCTGTATATGTGTGTGATGTTTAATAACTGCACACCAATACCCACTTAATAATCTCCACTCCAACTTTATCCAGTAATCCATCAATCAGACCACACAGATGGAGTCTTGACCACACAAGTCCCCATAGGAATACTAAACGCAGTAAAAAACTAAGGCTATTTTTACATATGATGCTTGAGCATGACGCTTACACATTCACGTTTGACAAAACAAGACAGCTAGCATTATGCCTAAACATACAAAAAGAGACATGAGGAGAAGGTTCGACTGCTTACTTGTTTCCAGGACTTCTGGCATAAACCACAAATAACAAAAACAATATGAGACTTGTTACTTAACAGATGTAGAAGAGTTTGGTAAATTACTAAATAGAGGGCAGAGTCTGGGTCACTTCAGGAAAGCCATGGGGCAGTTCTATAATTATGGCTTAATGAACTGTGATTCAGAGAGAAAGGCTTTAAAAGATCACCCAGCACCACTGTGCAAATTAGTACTGTTAGGAATAGAAAACTGGCTCTGGTGCAAAGTAATAAAGTGCATCTATGATGGGGAAACAGTGACGCTTCAGAACTGCTTGCAGTTAAGTGATGGCAAACACTTCAGAAAAGATGGAGATGGAAATGATGTTTCAACAGCTTCAAATAGTGGATTAAAAATTGGCAGGACAAACCCACTTCTCTGATTTGCATTAGCATCAGAGTTCTCTCAAAATCAAAAATAACCACAAAATTAAAACCAAAAGAGAAAGTCTTTGCATTTCTTAAAGTATTTCCCCTGTACTGGTTTACTCACACTGTTGTGTGCAGTCACTCAAAACTCAACAGAACTGTGAAAAGAAAAAAAACGAATTTTCCTTTGGGATTTCACAATCAAAGTAGAGTAGGAAAGAAGTGCTAGTCACGCCAACCACACACTATTTCTAAGAATGGAAAAGAGCAGCAATTATTATAAAAATATCTTTAACTGGAGAGTATATGAGTGAAAAGAGGCCACATGGGCAACACAGCATTTCTGAACTCAAAATAAACAGAATCCACAAAGTGGCTTTAACAAAACCAAGAAAATATACCTTATCAGTAGGGCAATGTCCAGTGCAAAACGCTGTTTGTACATAAAGCCATATAGCCTAAGAACAAAATGCTGGCAAAGAGCCTGACTGGAGCTAATTACAACTGCAATACAGTAAGCAATCACAGGGCTTGCATCTAAATAGCCTTTAGTGAGGCATCAGCCATCACCGTCAATACAATTTAACGCCCCCGATCATTATCCGCATCCACAGCACTAAATACACGGCTTCTACTTACAAACAAAAGCTCCCGTGAAGGTCCAGGCCAGTTTAAAACCGCGATGAAGTGAAGCAGGCAAGAAAAACGTACTGAAAATGAGCGAGTGGTTTTATCCAGATGTGAACGTCTCGAATAAAGACGTGGACAGTTTGTTAGTTTGGAGAAGGCTGCATTGTAAAGTGCGCTTCCCTCTTCCCTGCTGCTGTGATCAGCACTGCACTAGTCCTCGCGCTGGCTGCTGTGCCCGCGTGCGTCCGTAGTACAGACACATGAAACCGGAGAGGCGATGATGTCACAGTACGGACGGAGAGCTGCGAGGCGGCGGCTCCGGTTATTCTCTCAGCCCCGTTACAAACCCGCCAACCACCGTGCTGCACCGCGCCGAGGGACTGAAGAGCTCCAGTACATTGACAAAAGATTCACTCTGTTCACTCGGTGATATGAAGACAACAGATCACAAGCAATATTGTAAAATAAATGTAACTGTTTGGTATTGAGTAAACAAAAAAATAAACGAAATGTAAAAACAAAAACTTCTAAGAGTGTGAATTGTAAGGCCAGAAAAAGACAAAAGTTCTTACTTAAGCATGACATTACATTTTGAAATTTACATGTTTTGACTTGAACTGCCACATAGATGTTAGCTAGCAAACACAAATGATTTTTTATTTATTTATTTTTTTTTACATACTTTGAATTTTGCCAATAAATTTCAAGTTTATGGGCCTGGGGCACCAGTCACAACGTTGCTGAAACATCATGATCATTGATATTTAAATTACTGATCTTAAAATAATTAAAACCACCAATTACCAGCGATAAGTAGCTGGCACTAGCAAAGAATTCAAGCTAGCTAGCTAGTGCTACAGCAAGCTAATAAAGCCTGGCATTGCTAGTTTAACTAGCTGACTCTATGTTAGCTAATAATGCTATGTTGTAATAGCTTCAACTAATAAAGCATGGCATTACTAGCTTAACGAGCTGACTTTATGTTAGCTAATAATGCTATGTTGTAATAGCTTCAACTAATAAAGAATGGCATTACTAGCTTAACTAGCTGACTTTATGTTAACTAATAATGCTATGTTGTAATAGCTTCAACTAATAAAGCATTGCGTAACTAGCTTAACTAGTTGACTTTATGTTAAGTTAATAATGTTATGCTGTATTGGCTTGAGCTAAGAGAGCATAGCAATATCAGCTTTACATAAGTTTAACATAGCTTGCAACAACAAGCTTATGCCTCATACCAGTATTAGTTGAACATAAAGCAACTAGTTAGTTAACATGCTTTATTATCTTGCCCCGACAAGCTAATAACGTAATTAGCATATTGTAGTTTGCTACAGTGAGCTAAAAAGAAAGCATATTCCTAGGTTAACGTAGTCATCTACTTAGCCTTTGTTCACAGACAATCATATTTTATTTCTGCTTGTTAGCTTTTACATTTTTGTATTCAGTAACTGCGAACAGAATTTATCGGAAATCTACATAAAAAAAATTAAAGTGATTGATGTCAGTGAGTAGTTGAGGAGTGTCTTCCCTCAAACGTCTGACACTTTCACATATTACAACAAAGCTATGTGTTATTTTTTGTTCAAACTAATGCATAGCTCTCTATATGACTCAAGAGTAAGCAGTAACAAAGTGTTTGTATATGTGTATCCATATAAAAGACAGATTATTATTTGTTTCATAGAAATGTGACATCAAAACACCCCAAAACAACTTTTGATTTCAACCATCAGTAAAACTATATCACAGCTATCTATAGATTAATAATATTTTACACATAATTAAAAATAATTAATTCCACATGTCAATGACATAGAATTGCCTTATAATCACCTATATTAATCAGTGCATTGATTTGAATTTATTCAGTGCAGTCATACATCCAACCATTTGACAAACCTGCTTTGTCCTGTGGGGGGTCGTGGAGGTCATTGGAGCCTTTCCCACCTAATCTGATTCCAGTTCAGTCGCCTTTGGCCTTTCCTTCTGCTATCTGACTCTTACTGTTTTCTTTGCTAAAAACAATAACAACCTCCTGGCAGCAACCTACCATGCTGAAATTTTGATGTTTGCAGAGGACTTGGATCGTGCAGTAAGGCAGCCCTGCCATCTTTTTTTTCTGTTAATTATCCATTTTGATCACAGTGTTTGTATAATTATATGCAAATGTTCCACCAAAACAATTTCATTTAAATTTTTACTATTTCAAGGGGACACCAAAGACGCAAGTTTTTGGTAAGACCCACATACAACAATTGCAACTGGTTTAAACAAATACAAAAAAGCCAAGAAGTTTTTCCTCCATAGCAGATGATAGTGAGGTGCAGCCAGATCATTGTGTACTACAGAATGGGCTAGCCAAGCACGACTAATCTCAGCTGACTTGGGTCACCAGTCCATGACCCAGCCAACCAGGAGATTCAAATCCAGAACCACAGCTAACCACAGCACCACCCTGTACATCCATGTTTAGCAGAAACAGCTCAAACAAAACACATCTTTGTGTTATTTGTGACACCTAACCATAAAATGGGCAAGGTCGGTTTAAAGAAAGAAAGGCCAGGGTTCAAGAAAAAAGGCCACATCTTAATACTAAAAACATCTATAGAGGCCAAAAATGTTTCTTAATTATAGGGCCAAATGTTCAGAGACAAGCACTCTGTCTGTTTCCTGTTCAAATGTATTTTAGTTAGATGGTTGGTTACTGCATTCAACAAAAACGATTACATTAGGATGGGTTCACTCATTATTGTCTGTATTTGAAATTACAAAAACATAATGATTACTTTGTTAACACTGAATAAGTGAATTATATTAAACACATTATAATTTATTAAGTTAAATCATGGACACAGATATATTATATATATGAACTTAAAGACTATTCAAAATCTAAATGACCACAAAATTGATTATTACAATGTATGGTTATGGTGAAATGAATAAAAGACGGATGCCCTGTACTCTAAAGTAGCTGGGCAAGATTTACTCTTTACATGCAGTTTACAAATTCCCAGACTCCTCCACATGTGGACAAGATGAAAACATGCATGGAAAAGTATGGAGCAACCCATTAAGAACTGAAGAAATTCATAACACAATCACGTTCAAGAAATGAATCGCATTGCAGATTTAAACATTTTCCATTCCTCCTATGTTTATTTAGGAGTGTATCCAGACAGGTCAATGATATGCACATAAATAAGATTGAACATCATTTTCTCAGCGAGCTGTGTTATTTCTGGCATTTACTTCCTTAAATATGAATGTGGGTATTGTTGCACCTCCCTCTGCTCATTCTTCAGCAAGTCCTGACAAAGGGGCATGCTGAAAAATGAACCATAGCTACTGGGCTTTAAAGGGCTCATCATGAAAAAATTTTGGATCAAGTTGTGGTAAATTTGTTGCAAACACTGTGGCAAAGTTCGGGAAATTGTAATTCTGTATCTCTGCTCTGGTTTCCATTCCTGTCCACCTAAGTTACTGGAGCTGCGCTATCTGGTTGAGGCTTGTTAGTTTCAATAGGATGAAGCCAGAGAAAGAACTGAATATCAAGTAGGTTCAGCAGGGAGCCTGCAGCTATTGAGGACATGAAAGGCCGGACAATGACCTCAGCCCCAACCAAGAAGCCAAACAGCTCTTCCACTCATCAATCTGCTGGGTTCAGTCAATGGTGCATGAAGACACCCAGAGACAGTCAATGCACTCTTAGCGGCTTCTTTTCACTCCCTGCTCTCTCGGTTTAATGATACTTTAGCATTTCTTCAGACTGTACTGTAGCTCCCAGAGTCACAGACTTTTAACAAAAACTGACCACAAATACTAAATGCATTTTTTATGAGCTGAAAACACAGTAAAGAGGTATTATACATAATAACACCAGCAGCAACACGTGAACTACCTTGACCAGCTCTCCTACATAAATAATGCATTGAGCTTCCATTACAAAGAGGGGTGAGGAGTGTGCTTAAACATTCAGTCCTTCAGCTACCCCTGGTCCTCTAGGGAGGGCCTCCCATGCTGGAGTTTGGAGCCAGGGGATGTGGCCACCACCTGGGGCACAGAATGGACACCAGACCTCGAGAGAAATCAGAGGCAGAAGGGAATAATAAGTACCTGGAGGATATGTGATATGATATTTAGTGAACCAATCCATGGAAGATGAATCCATGGCAAATAAGGAGCTTGTGCTCCAATGCCCACAAAAAAGGTGTCAGAGGGGAAAGTCTTAGCAAGCTGTTCGACCATCTGTGGATGTCTGTGGATGTGCAGCATTTTGTGCAGGAGAGCATGTGCATGTTTTTTTGTGCATCACTGTTTGCAGTCAGTGTCCAAATCAAACAACAGTCAGCTGTTCTAAAGAAAAGTCTTCACTGTCAGGGTTTTTAACATTGTTCTGAAAATGTGTTAAGGTGGTGATAGACAATCATGCATCAGGTCACAGATTTGATCATCACAATCAGGTTGTGTTAAGCAACAACAAGCTTTATTAATTATTTTCTCACAAAGAGGATTCCTAACTGCTCACTCATTTGTAAGTCAGTTGGAGTGCATCTGTTAGATTAAAAAGTAAATGTCACCATCACAACCACCAAGTCTGCATCAATTGCCCCGGGTATACATCTCCAGGCTTGGTGCAAACTCACACATGCTGTAACTCCAGTTGCTTGAGGTATTTGACGTTTATGTGCCTGACTGAAAATGTTTTAAAAGAGAAACCACAAGCACTGAAATCAGTCATGAACAACACAGCCGTTGAGCATTTGCTATGATTGCAACTGCATGCTATTTGTTGTAATTTCGTTTTTATAAATTAGGAAACATGCCAAGGTAAGACTTCATAGAGAAAAAATCCAAAGTTGTTCGTTAATCAGGCATTTCAGTGGGAGTGGGAGTCCTAACTACTGTTCCAAGAATCTGTTTAAGTAGGGGTATGGCCAAACCAAGGTCATTCAAAGTCTGTTTCATCGCAAACCAAAAACCTAACTACATTTTATTTTATGGCTGCGCACCATTAGACTTTACGACAGAGTAAGGATAACATGGTGGGCAAGCTCAGATCTGTTGATGTTATCAAAGCAGAATGGTTTGGCTCCACCACTCCTGTCTGAGAGTCAAAGCCGAAGGCCTTGTAAAGTAACAATGCACTGTGTGTTATGATAGCTACAGAGGCTATGAACAATAGCAACACCTGTGCAACATAATGCAATTCAGTACAATGGCCCTGCAATATACTACCTTTGAAAAGTCTCTGATATTTGATTGCCGGACCGTTGTACTTAAAAAAGGTTGCAAATTATTTACACATAGTTTTCATAGATGTGTGTGAAAGATGCAACATTAATGTACTTAATGGGGAACCATTTCCAGTTGAGTCTATTATTCTGTTTAAAAGCATTCATACATTGAATTGCATAACGTTCTCGAGGGCATAATAACTCGTGGTCATATGCAGCGCAGGACAAGGCTGTAGGAGCACACAGTAACCTATGGATGAAGCTGAAAAATTAAAGGGCATTACTAAAAAGGTTTAACAATGTACCAATTATCAGTGAGCAATACAGTGTTTCTTTTCAGCTACAGCTTGTACTAAAGGCTTCGTCTGGTTCTTAGCTGACAGATGCCAAGGAGAAGCTTTCAGACTCATTAACTGCCCACTCAGAGTCAGAGAGAGACAGGAAGGGAGAGGGAATCGCTAAGTGTTCACATGTTTATCCACTCTCAGAGGAGCCTCTTCTACCTGCCCACTCACTCTCATCTCCAGCTCTTTCCTTTTCCACCTACACTCCCACGCTCTCTCCTTTGTCACTGAGGTGCAGATTAGTACCTGCCAGTGCTCTGAACAGTTACAGGTGCTGTGTGACTGTAAGTAACGGTAGCCTTAAGGTTCATGGTGAAGAAGACCCAGAATCTGACGAGCATGGGCACCTTAGCCAGCACTCTCCAGGGGCCTCTGTTTTTACTGAGCGATAGCAAACGAATACTGCATGCATCAAAAGTTTCATTCCCAGCTAGTCCACAGGGAATCAGAGAGAAGATGGTCTGAAATGGCCACCCTCTTGGTGTACTGGTGTGTGGGTGTATGGAGAATAGGGGTGTGTCCTGCTCCAGTAATTAGCTGTGCGTGTCAAATGGAGCTGAAAAACAACAATCCCTGGGTGCCTGAGTGATCACATCCAGACCACAAGACCAGACTCAAGTCACTCCAGTGACATCAGTGAGGTAGAAATAATTTTTTTTCCAAGGACTCAGTGCACACTGAAAACTGATTATATCTCTGAACCCTAAAACCTGTCAGCGGGTTTTAAAAGGCCTGTCATCTCTAAAGAGAAACTACAAAAATGTACCAATCACTAGAGCTTCAAACATAAAAACAGGGAGAACTTTTTAACTCTTCAACAGTCCATTAATTAATTACGTGTCATGTATAGTTCTGTCCAGAAAATGAAACAACTCTAAGCTTAAAATGGAAATAACACGGATTTAATCACAGATTTGATCAACATCACTTCCTTATTGTTTCATTTGAAATGTTGCCAAAAAATAAATTCTTTGCACTAAACTCTCCTCACAGTGACTGTGTAGCTCTTTGTGGCTCAACTGCAACCCATAGTCCCCTGAGCAACATTCATGGACTGAACTGGGCTGGCTGAGCTTTCACGGAGCAGAGAACAGATAAATATGGAAATACGATGAAAATGTACTATACACACTATAGATCTAATATATCTATGTAGACTCACAGTTTTTCAAATGCTGGTAAGTAACACCTGTTATACACCACCTCTGTGCACTTGGACAAATGTTGTATATGTTGATTCAGAGTTCTTTAAATTTTTTAAAATAAGTCATCAAAGAAACCGTTCTTCATCTATCACTTTTGTTTTAATTTTTTCCGATTTATGGCATTATAGTTTTATTACATTGCAAAAAAGACACATTTCAGCTCCATCTATTTCTAGGCAGGTTGTGTTGTTTTACAGAGGTGCAGGACTTTACATTGCAGTGAAAATGAACCCCGAGTGAGTTACAATGTGAAAGAAGTAAAAAAATGCCCCAAAACTACTTGGGGATTAGAGTTAAGCCAATAGATCACAGGGCCTTTTTTTTAGAAAGTGAATTTTGGAATCACACTACATAATTTGTGATACATTCAAAGGACTTTTTGCTAATTTGTGACAAGGCATGGGATGCTCCAGGGGAGCACCAATGCTATCCAATATTATTTCACAAGAACTGAGCAAGAGAGAAACCTCCTGAGCTGTTTCTATCTTTGTGGTGGAGGCAAGGTTGGTGAGAATTGAGAATTCCCAGGACAAGACCAGTTTTATCATCTGCTTTGACTACAGAGATGAAAGCATTTACATCTGATAGGGACCTCAAAGTATTTTTTCCAAGGAACCGAAATGACTGCACATTGTGTCACTGTATTCAATGAACAGGTCAGCGTGGATGACTAAATGTTTTGTTGTTAGGTCAGCGAGGCACAATCCATCACACTTTGTATATAAGATAGCAGAAGCAATTTGAACTTTTATCCACAACTCCTTTCTAAACGTCTGTTTGCAGGGATGTAATACAAGGAAAATGTGTTACAGTAGCACACTTAGAAAAACAGACTAATTACAAAAACATCAAAAGGAACGTGCCTAATTTTGCAGAGGCTAGCGAAATGGGCCAATCAATGAGGAAGTCAAGCTCACAGTCCCACAGGCTGCCAGGAAGTTTAGGAGAGCTGAATATGCTAATGAATTGCAACACCCACTGACCATAATCAAGCCAGCCAAAAATCACTTTTCAAATGGCACAATGAATCTACATCTGGATATGGTATTTGCAAGGATTAACCAAGATACTCAAGTCACAACAATAACAAAGAAGCAGCAGGAAAATTAGGTCAACAGATGAGTGAACATGGAGTACTTTTAATGCACAATGGCCATGGTGAGTGACATCACAGAAGGTCAGCAGGACAACAGAGGGGTTGGATAGACTCGCTTCACTGCTCAGGCTGCTCTGTGAAACTTGGCAGCACTGACAGTCACAAATTCCAAAGTTTGCAAGTCAAAACACCAATAGTGATGTGCTCGGGCATGAGGTCTCAGCCAGCCAAGTCAGCCAACTCAGCCAAGTCATGACTGCATGCTGACTTTCGGTTCTTTCCTCACCAAATTCAGTGTATCAGCAAAGACTTCAGGTGCCCCCGATGCCACTCGTTCTAGGATTACGTATAGAGGCTGTACATCTGTCATCAAACAACTGACAGCATCAGCTTGTCAGCCTGTGTTTACAACACCCAGGCAGCCAAACACAGAGGTAATTATTTGGATATGAATAATTTATAGATTGACAGTTCAAAGTAACTGAAAACCTTTGGGTAAGCACATCATCAATCAGTGGGGCTTCAGTTTTACAGAATGATGAGATGTGTGCTTTAAGTGTCCTAAATAAAAACACAGAAAAGTTGTTTGAAATCTTGTCACGTCATAGAAATGGTCATCTCTGGGTCTAGCACTGAAAATAAGATTTTTTTTTTTTCTGGATCTGCATTATAAACACAAGAGGAGGTGTTCTGTGTATTCATAAAATCCTAATATTGCAATTGCAGAGGTATATAAATCATCAGTGTATTGCACCTTATTGGGCAATTAGGGAAAATACATATACTGCAATAACATTTAAGCAAATTTGTGGCAGTAGCCATGTTAATTCCTTTTGGCAAAAAGTCAGAGTTCCTTGTGTTGTTACTCACACTCAGGTAGAGTTGATTGACTCATCAGAGGCTTGTTCGAGCAAATCAACTTGCATCCATCGCTCATCTGTTATTAACATTTTCATGCCTCAAGTTCCCAGCGTATGATTGTGCACTAAGTAGCATCGTGACGGTCTGAGAAACATGGGATTGTAATTCACTAAAGGTCTCAGAGGTTCAAATGTTATTCTACACAAAGAGCAGCTTTTTCAGCATCAAATCAAGGCTACGCTGAAGGATTCTAAGGGGAAGTTGAAAGGAGCTCTAAAATACCTTGTGGAAACTGTATCCATTGTATCTAAAGCACAAACAGGCAGACCAAAGGTGACCAAATTATCCAAAGATCAATGCGTCAAACTTTGCTTATTGAGCGATAGAAAAGCAACTTCGCCACAGATACAGAAGTTACAAAAAAAAAGCATGCAAGACGCCAATCAGCAAAAGACTAGTCAAAAGAAAGCGGTCTAGTGGTGGTTTCAGAGGATGAGTAGCATCTCTGAACCGCTTTTCAAGAGGTGAAATGAGGCCAAAAGCTTGGGGTGGGCTAAGACATGCCAGCATTTCACTGTAAATGATGGAAAAAGTTCTATTTACAGATTAATACTAGCAGGCAGTAACAGAGGGGTGTACAGAAAGATACAGCATTAAGGAGAATGATGCTGCAGTGTATTAAACCCACAGTGAAACAGCAGTGTAAGGGTGTTTTATCTACTCTGACTATGGGAACTTGCACCAGCCACCACTGCTGCTACACCTTGACCAAAGAGGAGTGCTCCATTGTTCAGAGACATGCTCCATAATCCGGTTTGCATCTTTCTAAAGAAGGAATCAAACTGCAGCAGAAAAAACACGTCAAAGCTTTGAAGACCTACTTGAAAGTCAAAGAAGACCAAAGAGTGCTGTCTGTCATGAACTTTTCTCCACAGTAAGTTTACCTCAACCCCAGTGAACATTTATGGGAACACCTGAAGCTTGAGAAAGCTAAACAGACACTCTTTGGAACATTATCAGATCACACTGGCATAGCATGCTCATCAGGATTTGCAGGAACTTGTGAAGTCCATTCCTGCTCGACTGCTGCTGTCACTGAAAGCAATATTCTGAAATTACTGTTACTGGTTATCATAATATTATTATTTGGAATGAAAGTATGGTAACTATCTTCACCAG
Source organism: Acanthochromis polyacanthus (assembly GCF_021347895.1). NCBI lineage: Eukaryota > Metazoa > Chordata > Actinopteri > Pomacentridae > Acanthochromis > Acanthochromis polyacanthus. The sequence goes on along the minus strand of NC_067120.1, from coordinate 14,827,458 downwards.
TACTGTCAGAGATCACATGTCCACAACTTTAATCATTGTTGCTGAAGATATTTTTTGATATAATGCAGGAACATGCCTGACCTAATCTGATGACACACCTCCTATTATAGACTAAATCATGTGGGTTGAAGGCTACTCAGCTATCATATCAGAGTAAGAAGAAGAGGGGAAGTTAAGCAACATCTAAACAGCCCACTGAGCAAAAGAGCATAAACAGGCAAAGAGTGAGCTGAACCTTAACCTCTATTTGGTACAATAAATATTGTATAATTCTGTGAGCATGCAGTCATTTGTGGGGAACAAACAGAAATTGGCCCAAGAGAGCAGTCTAATGTAACTGGGTCAAACAAAGGGTGATAATACACTCAGCAGACCAGTTCAGTAGGCATGCATATGAACTGGGTCTGTGAGAAAACCAGTGTGATTGTGTTTCTCCAGTCACAGTAGGCATAAATAGTTTAGCAATGAATTCACATAGCATAACAGAAATGAAGGACTTTGACATAAATGCAAAGTGTTCAAGTAAGAAAACAGTAAAATCCCCCACTTGTTGTAGACATCTTTGTGGCACAAATATACCAACAATGGGTACAAAAAAAATAAACACAAAACTAATTCTGAATGCACTACATGGAATCTTACTGACATCTTCCTTAAGTCATTAACTAGCTATAAAAACTACACAGACCCTTTAAGACCTCCTGGTAAATGCTGACTGAGAAGTATTATGTGTTGGGTTTCACTCACTTTCAGTTTTCACACTGGACACATAAAAAGATGCACACAGTTCATTGTGGGCCTAATGAATGTATTAACTCTTGTCTTTGGGTGTAATGAGCCTGTTGGGAGCAGATAATGCAAGTTGCTGTGCTGATTTGATTGAGGCAGTAACAAACAACCCATCCACAAAACTGATGATTATACAGCAACAGAGAAGCACAGCACAGCTCCTATAATAGCTCATTCTATCAGCTCATTTCCGTCCTGAGGTAACTGCTTTAGTTTCAGATTGATGATGAGTACGTCCTCAGATGCAGGATCAGCTTTTGCCACACAAATGTCAGCCATATATACTACAGCAATTGAACGCAGTATAACTTTAAGTTATGAATATAATCAACTCTGCTCCATCAAACCTGAGACAATGTATAATGAAATAAAAGATTAGTTACTTGACTGATCTGTCTTTCAAACATCCAGATCTACAACAGATTTCCATTTATTACAGCCAGTGGCACAATTCCCTGGCTCTACAACCCCTTTTTCTCTCACAAGTTTCCTTTATTGTCCACAATTTACAGACAAAGAAGAACTCAGTGAAAATTGTCTATCCAACTCAGTGGTTCAAGGACAACAGCACCATCTTAAATGCCCTACAATAAAACTTTTATGGCATTCACTGAAGGGCAAGCTATCTGTGTAAAAGCATACAAATGGAAACAAAGGACTGAAAGAGTAAAACATTTCTTTTGAATTAGTGAGCCCCAGAATAGCTGCTGCTAGACCTGATATTATCCACCTGTTTCAGCCAGGCTCTTTCAAGCTATTGTTTTTTCCCCTTCATTTACCAGAAAACATATTAACCTGCGTGCAGTCAGTACTGCATATTCAACTTCATCTCTGTTGTAAACTAAACAGAGCTGAAACGTCAACATAATTATTCAGCAGATATTTAGGTGTTCAATTACTGAAGCATTTGTAAGAAAAATTGCCAAATATTACAATGTTTGTTATCCCTTGTGAGAATATGCAGCTCTTCCTAGTCTAATATTATAGTAAATGAATTATCTTTTGGTTTTGGGCTGCAGAACAGCATAACTCATTTAAAAACATAAATTTGGGACCAAAAAAAGATTAACTGCTTAATCTGCAAAACAATTAGTAGGAAATGAACAATGACAACAACAATAACATTAAATCTTGTCATAGTGTAAGCTCTAGAATATACATTAATATACATGGCCTTTAAATCATGGGCATTCTTCGTCTTTGTCTCGCTCAATGAGCCTGGGCTGTGACAGAAACACAGAGAGAGAGAAATGTGGTGGCAGTGTAAAACACTGTTTTGATCCACTACCTAGCCTTCAGCAGTGCTGAGCATGCTCAGTAGGCCTGCCAGAGGGCCAGGCTCCTGCTTTGGCCTACTTCTGATAAAACCAATAATGTCATGGAAAGTTTCTTTGCGGAGTGTGTGTGTGTGCTTGCATGTGTGTGTGAGAGTCTGTGTGTGTGTTTCTGACAATGTGTGAGAGAGATGAATGTGTGTGGCCTCAATATAGAAGCAAAAATCCAATATAATCACCCACAGCCACAAACATATAATACCATCACTGATGGGCATTATTGGTCTGTCTATCATCCACAATGTTAACAGACATAGATGGACGTACAGTAGTTATAGGAAAAGCCACAGCTATAATAGTAGCTGAAGGAAAATACTTTCATTCCAGATCAACAGAAAGATAGAAAGGAGAGCAGCCTTTAACTGACAATGTAATGAAATGCAATACAGTATCTGTTAAGCTCTACTTCCTCTCGTCCCCAGGCAGAGATAGCTGCTGGCGTGAGCAGAGAGATGGGGCAGCAGTGCCTCACTCACTTTGGTGCAACTGATTATAGAAAAGATGACCAACAGAAGTGGGTCAGCCATAAGAGTAACAGACCAAGAAACTTGGAGACAGCCAGAAAGAAAGAGCGCATTAGAGGCAGAGGAAGTGCATGTAGATGGGAGTGTATGATTTCAGGAAACTATTCATGTTAGACATTAGAATGAAGCACTGTTGCCAATTTAAAACTGAAAGACTCAGTAATCATGCAGGGCATTATTTAGTACAACATTAGTAGTACCTTATAAATACACGTAAATTTGTCAATTAGAATCATATGTTTTCCTTTTTTTTTTTTTACAAGATGTGTTCTCCGGCAGCAAGCACAAAAACACTCATCATGTGCAGTGGATTGTCAAATGTTATCAACTTCAGGCTGCAGGAAAGCAAACAGCAGATGACTAAACAAACACTGTGGAGAGCACATACTGTTGGTCTTGCCTACAGTTTCAATCGAGACAAAGTAAAGTGCCTTAAAAAACAGCATACAAAATCATTTAATCAGTTATACAGCTACAGTTAGATTTGCTACACATTTATTCTGCTATGTGTAATCTGTATTAGGCAAACCCAGCATAATTCACTGTTAAAAAAAAGTGTTTGATAAAACTTCACATGAGACAAACGGACACAAAGCTCAACTGAAGTGCAAACCTCTGTGCAGACACAGCAGCAAACAAATCAGACGCCGTGCTGGAACCTGAATCCTGTTTGAAATGGATTGGTTACAGCTTCACAACTTCGACCTGACTGTCTCGTCAGCTTAATTCAAGGCAACACACAGACACAGAGCACACAGAGAAGCAGTGGTGAACTTGAAGAACACGCTGACACAGAGCACCACTGTCCACACTCACTGGGAGTCACGTCATGTTATGTTTGCAGCCAACACATCTGAACATGTTACTATAGGTATGTAAGCACGTTTAGGTAGTTTACACAATTGTATTTGAAATATTTCGGTATCTTTTCCTGTCAAAGGACTTCATTGGCAAACTTATTAACTTACTAGTTGTACCACATAAGAATGTGACAGGACAGTTTGCACCTACAGGCTATGAGTATTGCAAATAAGTAAAATAAAAGTACAGGACCTCAGGGCATCCCAAACAACACCCACACTGAGCTCGTTCACATCCTGATTTGACATTTTTTCAACACTCTGCTAATCCATATTTGAAACGGGGGCAATCAATGCCACTCTAAAACAAGGACTGGGTGTGTGCAGAGGAAGGCACAGCTGACAAATTGAGGACATCTATGCTGGGCAGTCAACTGAGTTAGTGACTCAATCCAAAGAGAGTCTGGCACATTCATGCATCTTCCCTCTTGTCATGTACTCTCATATTCCTCATTTAAACCAACAAAACAGCATGGCATACATTTGTAGGGCTTTAAATCTGGAGGACATCAACGCTGTGACAGGCTTAAGAAGTATTTTCCATAATTGTATTAGATCTTTAAAAATAGACGGATCAGAGGGAGAAGCCAAATTTTTATCTGTTTTACAGGGAGTGTCTCCTCTTAGGTCACCCGCTGCTGTTTTTGTAGGTGCAGCTGCATTACTCAAATCCTCTGAGAAAAAGGATAACAAGCTATTCCTGTCGGGGTTTCAAATCCTGTTCTTTTACAGCTCAGCACGCCTACAACCGAGCAGTCACGTCCAGCTTATTCATGATAACTGAAGGATGATATTGTCTCATCTCAACAAGCTCCATGACAATCTGTTGTAGATTCTGTGGGCTGCAGCTCCCTCCTGGTTTCGGCCCTCTGAACAACAACTGCATATGTCAGGTGTAGAGTTGTGAGGGGTCGCAAAGGCAATACATCAACACCCTGACAACCACATAAATTATAAGAAGGGAGGGACAGACTGGGAAAGCCAGGAGAGGGAGACAGAAAATTAATTGGGTGAACAGTTCAACCTAGTTCCCTAAACAATAAAAATTAAATAAAAACTGAAGTACAAATCATGCCCACATTTCTTGTTATGGAAAGTTGAAACTACAGAGATCTATAAAAAGATTCAACAAAAACTGTTTCTGTAATAAAATTGCCTTTTTCTTTCATTTTCCTAAAAACAGAGTTAGCAGCCGTGTAAAACGCGGCGAACAGTAAGACAGCAGGAAGAAATGTTGGACCTAACATTTTACTGTAAACACCTCAAGGTAAAAAACACCCAGTCATCCTCCCACTCTTTGGCAGAGCAAAGACTTTTTATTTTCTAAGTAAAACATGGTCTTAAGTGCCACTTACCTGGTTTGATGATGCAGAAAGCACACAAAGTGCAAGCAAGGTGGGAGAGAAAAAAAAGAGAAAATGGAAAACACATTTTAGCAATGGTGCACAAAAATGTCGAACAAGTGCCGGGAAACAACCCACTCATACACACAGAGATATACACACAAAGCACTTCATTTGCACACTCTATAATAGATGCACATTTCTAATGGAGAGTTAGCGCCAATAATAACTATAATGTCGAAATGACCACAGGGATATTATGGCCAAAATCCAACACTGCCCTCCAATGGCAACAACCATTTCTTACACGTGTGCTTTCTACACAACAACACCATTTATGGCAAACTTTTGGCATGACTTACATGAATCCAAAAAGAATAAGCAAAAAAGCTGCTGAAACTTACTTCAAGATAGATTTGGCACTATTTTTTGCATGCCAAAGGTGAGAAGTGCATCACCAAAAATTAGATACAATATCCACTGAGCTGTGCCGGATTTCCAGTACAGGTCTCTAAGATTTAATACCAATACAGCATGAGATACACTATCCTATTTGAAGAGTAAGCATCTAGAGTCTCCACTGAAGCAAAGTGACTCTGACTTCTTTCTACCACTCTAATTATGGCATATAAAAAGAATCTCAGGGCCCATGTGATGCAACTTTGATGCCCTCTGCTGGGTCAAAGCGGTAATCACACTTGGTAAGCAAAATCACTAATAGCATGCAGGCTGACATCTGGTCCTAATCTCAATGCTTATTTCTCACTTTAAGCAGCAAACTCAGCTACTCCTGCAGCTGGAAATGGATCCAAAAGAAAGCCACTTTCTGAAGAAGTGCAAAAGAATGCAGGCAGGCAAAAACAATTAACCCCACATGACAGAAGGCCTGGATGATCTCAGCAAGTCTATGCATGTTCATCAAAGACATTACAATAAAAGGAGGTTTGAGAGTACAGCTGCTTGATTGTTTAGACTCATTTATGTTTGGAGGAGAAGCTTTACAAATAGATAGACACAAATACAAAGCACAAATGGGCCATTTTTCGGTCAATTACCATTTTCCTCACATGCAAATATCCAACATGAGTGTATTTCCAAATTTCAGTCATGACAGTGCAACCACTACTCCTGAAAAATGTAAAAAATCTTCCAATGTTTCATGATTATTTTTGGCAAAGACAAAGATTACAGTCAAATAAAGCTTGACATATGCAGATATGTACTATTTTTATGAATCGTGACATTTAAACATATTGCATGGATCCAGAAATACTGTTTAATTTGGTGTTTTTGCTTAAAACATGAAAATATTAGGGGCATTACTGTTGCATCAGACTAAAGCACAAACTAGTGGCAAAACCCACCAGAATAGCTGTGAAAGACTCTTATTTTTTTACACAATCATACTTGTATGCAGTTTCAATTCCCACGGAGACACAGAGATTATTTAGATCAAAGGAGAGACAAATGTTTAAAACTCAATCAGACAATGTCAGAAAGTAAACCTTGATCAAAGAACAGCCTCCATTTAATTTTTGAAAATAACTTCAATCAAACAGGGAAACCTCAAAATAATTCAGATCAAAGTGCCTTTTATCTCTCAGCTCCACACATAGATGTGCAAGTCATTCTGCTAATGGCTGCGCTGGAGGAAAATAAAACAAGCACATATGTCACAGAGACAATCAGACACACAAACCCACACAACCCTGGTATTGTCAAAAAATTGCTTTCACAAAGAACTCCAAATAACATCAATTCATTCTTCCACTTCTCTCCAATCGAGGTGCAGGCTGAGTGTCGCAGCAGGTTCTAGCTGCTCCTGGGGGATCCCCAAATGCCTCCAGGGCAGTTTTAACATGTGGCCTCTCTACTGAGTCATCTGTTCTCTGGTAACCTCCAAAAGTAAAACTGGCGCACTCCTTCCACATTACCGAACCTCTTAAAATTGCTCAACAGAGAGTGAATGAGCTGCTTTAGTCCAAGGTCCAGCAGGGTCAGTAAACGTTTCACCCCATCATGTCAAGTGATGCAACTTTCTATTTTTGGCTGCTTCCATCCCTGATACTACTTCTGACCAGAGGTTAAGGTCAGCACAATTGCTGGGTGGTAAATCAACCAATCTCAATTGCTTCACTCTCTCTCTCCAGCCACAGTTGGAAACAGGCATCCTAGGTTATTATTATATACTGTATAAAGTCTACAACACCAGTTAAAACACCATTAAAAGCACTGGAGCCTATTCTGACTGCACTTCCTCAATAGGAATCCAAAATCATTTCAATGGGAGCACACAGTCAAATTAAGCCACAGTAACGTTATCTGTAACAATACAGGGACGCTGAAACATTGCCGCTGTTCTGCAGGCCTCAGCTGTGCTGTGGCATACATCACAGAGACAGAGGACACGCTGCTTCGCTGTCAGTGTGTAAAGACCAAATAGCTCCCTGCCCCCAGGGTTTCTTGAATCTGAAGCAGTCTACCTAATCTAGTGTTCTGTTTTTCACTTTTGAACTCCAGATGCATGCTGTAACTGCTAATGTAGCTCTTCTTGTAGCTGTTTCCATTTTACAATAGATGTTTTCCAGGGGAGAAAATATGTGTATTGTGAGGTAGCTACACCTGTTCTTGAACGATCCCTGACGATCAACAGAAGTAGCTTAGCAACAATTATCTGGGTTTTAATCAAAGGACTGGAAGTGCAGCATAGCCACACCTCAAACCTTGAATAAGCACAATTAAGACATGCATTGCTTTTCCTTGTGCTACTGCTAATCTTTTTTTAGGAACGAATGGGTCATGCTTCAGGCAGGAGGTTTATATTAGGTAAAGCGCAATGTCAGAGAAAACACACTACAAGTATATTTAAACCTAAATCTTAAATCTAACTTAGGTCAGTCTTTCCATTCATTTCAACTTACTGCAGTGAATCCAGGTTAACCAGTGCACACACCCATAGAATCTCCAGCCAGATTCTTTGGGGAACTATGACATGGACCTTTTCCATATACAAAAGACATGTAAACAGGATTAGCATAGAGCCATGAATCGTGGATAATCAGAATCAGCTTCAGTGTTGTTGTATATCAAGTAAATGCAGCTAATAGTAAGAGTAAGTAACATCAGCCTGAGCTGTGTCCATTAAGTACCCACCGTAAGTCTGTCCATTAAGAGACTGAGTTGGAAAGAGGATCAATTCTGCAGTCAGAACATAAACGCGCTCCCAATAGAACCTGTTTGATTTCCCCTGCTGAACCAACAAGCCTCATTGTAAACAAAAGCGGTAATTGAAATCCATTTCAAGCGAAAAGGAATCCACATATGCTTGTAGACAAAGTTCTTAGACATAAGAAACCCCGTTTACAGGCAAGTATCGAACCTGTAGTACAAGGCAGCCTGAAATACCTTGTGCACTTCATGAAATAAGACAAGAGGACGTCCTAGTGACACCCTCTTAACACAGATGCAGCAAAAAAGAAATGTCATAGCTTGTTAGGTCACATTACTAGCCTAGCCATGCTACACCCATGTTTCTGACGGCACAAGGGTCTAGGGAAGCTCGACAGGGAGGGAGGCGGGCTAAAAGGTTGTCTATCAAATCCCTCTGCAGCAATTGGGTAGGTAAACAACCAATCAATGCAACGAATAGGTTGACGAAGTTCCGAGAGCACCAGCGGATTGTGGCTAAGTCCCATTAGCTTCCCAACCAGCGGAGCCGCGGCGCCAACTGGTATATTAAGGATTTGCCATATCCCGTCGGCATAAGTCCAAATACGTCTTTCTTCTCAATGAAACACTTCAGTGCCGTCCTTTGTTTATCTTTCAAGTTGAATTTTAGCTTCAAATCTTTAAGGGCTGTGGCCAAAGCCCAGTCGAAAGATAACTGTTTATTGTGCGCCGGTTGTTTCTGTCAGAATCGTCACGCCTCTGTCGTCACTTCGTTACTCCCGCCTTCTGACTCTACACTTCATGGTGATTGGTCCGGCCAGTTTTAGGAGAATCCAGCCTCGAGCCTTATGGAGGGTAACTAGACCCACCCTGGCAGAGAATTAAATTCGTTGCCGTGGGTTGTCTAGCGCGGCTAGGCTATCACATTACACGAACAGACGAAAATCTCTCAGATGTAATAAATCACACGAAAGTGGGCAAATATCCGGCAAAACAACACTGAACCACACCTAAAACTAGCAAATCGGTAGGTAAATAAAAATATGAGCAACAGGCTGTACCACAAGAACAACATGAACAATTTGTCTGTCAATAAAGCGCTGTGATACCAGCTCCATTATTTAATGACGTTTGAATTGGCACAGTCTTCTTGCGCAATACTGTGTGAATTCATACCCGGCCATATCAAAGGTGCACGTTGCACCATTAAAATGGGTGGTAGCTGTTAAAGATTACAATTAAAACAACAAAAGTACTCTTAAGAACACTGCGCAATGAGCTCATTGACCAACTGGTGACTGGAAATTTTTGAAAGTCTGTTGCTGAAATCTGACAATCCCACATGACTGCCGAACTGTTGCTACACATGCTTGTTCTGATGAGGTGATATCCATTAAAAATCCACTGTGGTCGCATCAGGTCACACAGAATCACTGTATTCATTGGGGATGAAAATGGGCCTTACTGTAAAGTAAAAATATCCCTTTGGGGGCAATAATTTTTTTCATGTTGCGTTAATTAAGGTGCACATGCTCTGTCCTGATATTTCACATTGGTGGACAACTAGAAGGAGCAATTGAGGCCTCCAAACACACACCAATACTCAAAGCTGTACAAAAACTGAACAGTGGTTGAGTTAGTCAGTATTAAAAAACGTGTGCATTGTTTGATAACTTGGCTGACTATGAGGCTGACTATCCCTAAATGTAACTAGGCTTTACCTAAAGATCAGTTGTTGCTTCAAGAGGAAGGATATGTACACAAATTAACTCCTGTGCTTTTAGGGTTTGACTAAACAAATAGCACACAAATTCCACTGTCTGACCATCTCATGCACCATAAAGGCCCCCTAGATCACATACAAAAGTGTGTTTAGCAAGTCAGATTGGTGTGGTGTTTCTTTGGTAAACACAAAAAAAACAAGAAAGAAGCAAACGAGCCTATGACAGGCACTTGCTGGCATGACTAAAGCAGCAGCTGACAACTGCTAGCAACACAGCAACAGATTTTCAGCTGATGACTGTTTGCAGCTTTTCAAAATGTTGCTTTGGAGTCACAGCTGACTCCTTCTCTTCTTATGTTATTATATAGACACGGCAGCCTTGACTTCCAGCCAAAGAACCAGACATTTTCTGACACAGATTTTCATCTTTTGTTCTGACAATCTAACTTCATGAGTTTCATGCTCCACCAAGCAGCTACTACCATGAAGACAGCTAATTACCACCGCTGTGCTGTTTCTCAATAAAAAGTAAGAAACTCAATGTGAGTTCTGGCTTACGTAAAGACACTGCAAGGTTAAAAATATTAAGACCAATTTACAAAAAAATTACAACAATTCCTCTCAGGAACTGGCTGGGTTTCTAAAAAATGAATTAACACGTTCTTGAGAATACTGGCATTTTTGTCTGTGGGGAAATGCCAAATTTAAGCCTGGCAGTGGTCCAGCTTCAATTGCGCTTTAGTTCTTGGCAAAGAGAAAAACTTCTTGTGTACACATTTACACTGTCACGCTGAATGACTAATGAACCTCCCTCCTCCATAAATAAACAATGAAAACAAACAGGCAGAGTGGCAATTCTAACAGCTAAGAGGATCTCAGTCCACTTACAGCTATTTCAAAATCACTGCAGAGAAATTTGCAATAGATCTGGAGAATGTTTCAGATTCTTTAGTCAGACCAAGACTCCCGTTTATTAAACCCTTAACAGCTCAGAACTCATAGAAATTACACACATTAGGTCTAACTTGGACTAAAAATATTCAGTGACTACAGACTTAGTAATGAAGATTTATACACAGGCTGTCACTAAGAAACATGGCGTCTTATATTTTATCCTGAGTTTGGATTCAAACACGGACAAGAGTGACAGGCAGTAAGTTCATTTGATACAGGAAAGAAAACACTAAATTAGCATCTGTTGTTGGGGTTTGATGATTAGCCACACTACAAGTAGCTGGTAAAACACAGTTTCTGCCAACACAACAGAAGGATCTATTCAAAACATTTGTAAAGGGCTCCCCAATTCCACAACCACCAATCAACCCAAAAAACTAATTAATATATAAATCTGCAGTCTATAGCCTGTGTCAGGACTGTAACTTATAATTATTTCCACAGTAAATCTATCTGCTGTTTAATTTATCAAACAATAAATTAACTGTTAAGTGTCTACAACATTAGACGAAAGTTTTGAAATCCAAATACATTTGAGTCTCACATTCAAGAACATATCAGACTTTTGGAGTGTTTTGAAAAAGGACTGTAGCTCTGAAATAATATGTCAATCAGCTAACTGACTAATCGTGGTAGCTCAAATCACAACATTCCATTTTCCCATCATTTTTCAAGAAAATATGATTTAAATGCACAGTACTCTTACTAAGCATCAAGACGTGCTTATCTGTAAAATGCACATTATGTGATGTGATGAAGTCTGTCTTGTGTTGATGCACACAGTACAGTCAAAATGATATCAAGGCTTATCTCTCAACAATTGCGACATCTAAACCGGTTATATTTCCCACCAGCAACACCGCACATACGTACCACACACTCAATAAAGATCATCCTCAGACTAGTGGCAGGTAGTAATAAAGCTGTCACACAGGAAGACATCTTGAAACTGCCTCTTAAAGTGAAGTGTAAAGTAGCAGCTAAAACCTGCTACCTTAGACAAGAAGCACAGAAGCAGAAACCTAGCAATCATGCTGTAACATCACAGTCAAAGCTGAGGGTGTACTTATGTGACCCACCAGCAGAGGTCTTACAGAGGAAAACACTGGGTTCGCTCTTATTCAGAGAGGAGGGAGAACGCCTGCACACATCAGTTTGTGAATCGCAGCACAAAGGTGGGAAGGCTGCATTTATCCATGAGCAAGTAGTGCTGATATTTAAACCCGACTCTTGACTTCCAGAGACATTCATTCCTTCTGCTGCAGAAACATATTGCAGAGGGCTGACAGCTGATTAGACTGATGGATCACTATGAGGTGCAACCATTACGACGGTTATGAAGCCGCTGTCAGCTCACTCCACTCTGGCCTCATCCCTCACACAGCCTCTAACTGAAACTGAAAACAGGCTGTGCAGAGCTGATACGGAGTACGAGGGAAAGGGAAAAGGTTGATTTCATTCCACCTCGTCTTGAAAGGTAACCATGGAGTTTTTAACCCCTAGTGACAACATAGGATGATGCTTTGTTAAATGGGTCCTGATACTGTCAGTATCTTAAGTTCTGTCTCTATGATCATAGAATAGAATAGAACAGAACAGAATAGAATAGAATAGAATAGAATAGAATAGAATAGAATAGCTTTATTGTCATCATACATGGGGGCATGATGAAAATATAAGTAGCTGCCACCGATGGTGCATTGAAAGAAGCTAAATTAACAACAATAAAATCATGAGGAGGCCTTGAGATGTCAACAGTCTGTTGAGTGCCCTACACAGCAGTGGTACTCAATGTTTTCACCATATTTGTTAGCCTTGAAGATGTATACTATGCGCTTTGCAAGACATATTTAGAATTAAAAACTAAACTCTCTTCAATCTTTTCCTAGTCTAGGAAGGCAACACGGACAAAATATCTTCCAGCATGCCACTGAAAAAAAAACGCCTACCTTGAATTCAAACATCCAAAGTAACAGCTTGGGACAATATAATGTACAGCACACAGCAGTGCTATTATGTTCAGCTCTCTGTGAATCACCTGACCTCAAACAGACGGCTAGAACTCCGGGATCCAGGAAGCACACAGTGCTTCCAAGGCACCAATTTAGATCAAGGGATGCACATTTAGCAGTTTGTGTTCTCCAGGGTTTTCTAATGGGGGCCATCAATTTTTATACATTTTTTTTGGTATGTTTTATCCCAGTCTGGCACATTCTTATGGTAACTGTGGTGATGTCATTAGCTTGTGAGATGCACAATATCAATCACAGCAAGTGTGCCTTATTCAGTGAGAGACTTGGCACAGAGTTCAAATATTTGTTCAGGCAGGGACAGCTGAGGACAGAGTGTGGGAGAGAACTACCACAGTTGAGCAATAAACACAGAGTATGCAATCACTGTCACTGTCAATGCATTTGTCTCTGTCCCACACAGAGAGAGCCAAATCCCTTGAAAGCAACTCACTATGCATAGTGCATACTTTATAGATGTTATGATGTGATGTTTTATTTTCAATCAGTTTTAGATATCTCTGCTCTCCATCTAATCTGATAGGTCTGATGTACTAATACTCAGAGAACCTGGTACTATTTGAAGAAGTCGTGATGACCTGGGTACTATTTATATCTGTCAAGTGCCCCATCTAGCAGCGGTGCACTCAAGTCATGATGGGCCTCACTCGAAAATGTACGCACACAGACATACAAGAGGCCTGATATGGGCATAAAAAGCGGTTTTACTTTGCACTGATGTTTATTGAGAATAACTGTGTAAGCTCTTCAGACAGTTAAGATATTATGTAATGACTTTTTAGTTGACTGGCTTATACAAGTGCCAGACACGGAGATGGACCAAAGAGACTAATCTCTCCCAGAAGCGAAAAACCATTACAGACAAGGTGAGGGTTATCAATCTATATATTAGGCAGCCAGCCACTTTATTCCCAACTATTAGCACTTACAATAAGGTTTTTGTGAGCAAGGCAGCATCAAAGTCCGACACCCATGAAGCCAAAAACATTTGTGCTGTCACTGAGCCCCAGAAACACAGATGAGAATAGTGAGAGGATTAAAAACTTAGAGAGTCATAGAGAGAATCAATTTTCCTGCTGATAGCATAAAGCAATTCTCGTCTGCATGACATGTGCTGGAGAAAGACCACTTTGGAATATGTGAGGTCTGCAGGGAGAATAGTGCAGGTGACAGCGTTGCAGGAAGAGAGAACAGAGAAAAGAAAAGTCACAGGAGCAAAAGAGTTTGACATTAATCCCTCCACTGCTGCGGGTAAACTGAAAACTTGGCACTAAACAATACATGAGTGTAGCACTATGCCTTTTATTTCAACCCTCTGGAAGAGCAAAAAAGAAGAAGTTGGGCTGCAATTTTTAGTGGACCCTTTTTGTGAAGGTGTGGCTGTAAAAACAAGACTTTGGTTCCTTTTTCCTCCATAGAAGTTGAAGAGAAAAGAAGACGGCCTGCACGCTATTTGGATGTGGATAAAGACAAATTTAGGGGCTGAATCTGTAACAATCTGTTTCAGGAAACAGTACACTGGTCCAAAGTCCTCTGTGGGCATTTTAACATGGTGCTCCAAGAGCTCACAGCTGTAGAGCATTTGTGCAGAGTGATGGCTTCCAAAAGCTCCCTAATCATCACAGACCATCTGGAAAACAACTGGGCCGTGCACTGTCCACTGGACTGAGGTAGACAGACAAGAGCGCCAGAGAGAGGAAGATAAAGATGGAGAGAGAAAGTGAGTGCTTTTTCAGGGCATGATCTCGACGGTGTAATATTTTAAGAGCGTAAGAGATATCCACCACCTATAGATTACACAACAGATAACATGAACCCAAAGTAAAAGTATTTTATTTGCAAATAAAAGTTTCTTTTCAGCTTCCCATTTACTGGCCAATTCTGGATTTACTGCTACAGGATTTTACCTGAAGTTTTACAGGACAATTTAAACCTCAAGCATTATTGAGTTCCACAGTTAAACAGGCCTTTTAGAAGCAGTCAATCAAGCTTGGTGGGTATTTAGTGCATCTGACATCGAGGAGAGGAGAGGACAACCAGGATACTGGAGTGATACCCAGCTTCACATCAAATGCTGCAAAAACCTTCACACTTGTCCATGAAACTCCATGTAATTTCCAACTATGTGGATAAAAAAAGGGTTAGCAGAAGGAGATATATGCTGTTGCATTGCAAATTGTGACAGTCTAATTCGTTCTCAAAAAAAACGTAACAAGACTGGCATACTGAGTCCTCATATGGAGATCAAATAACTGGTGGGATAATAGCAGACCAACAGTATGACCCCCATGAAGGCAGCTGTCCCCAACCTGGCACAGTATCAGCAAAGGATGGCTCACTGCAGATTAATACAGGGATTAATCAAGTTCAACAGCTCTCTCAGCATTAAATCAAAGACACCACACAACTAAGAGGCTTTAGGGCCAAAGAACCACTGTAGTCTGTATGCTCCCCCACTGAAACCAAGAGGTAGCCCTACATTCGCTTCATATATTCCATACCAGCAGGGATATATTCTTTAATACTGGGCATCATTGCACAGTTTGCATTGAAGAACAAGAAGATTTGGCCAGTAAGTGTGCAATCGCAGCACAAGCTATAAAGCAGTGACACAGTCTGATCATCAGCAAGACTTGTGTGCACTGCGGCAAAAAGAGCAAATTATTTCACCAAGAAAGCCACCATGTTCTTATTGATTCTGTTAAAAGCAGCCATAATCTTATTTTTCAGCCTCCAGAAAAAGAATCCTCCTCATAAGACAAAAAGAGAAACAATCAACTACTAGCATACACAATTTGTAAACAACAAATGCATTACAAATCTCTAACCATAACTTGGTCTGATATTTCACTGAGAAACTGTCTTAATCAGCACTTGAGGCATTCCCTGACATCAGACGATCTCTTACACATATGTTCTCACGCAGAGCATCCAAACACCAAAACAGATACAAACTTTTCTTCCAGTGCTAACCAGATGGTAGGGACCCCACAGAGACTGAAACGCCTGAGAGCAGCCTGAGCAGCTCAAAGCTTGCTTAGCTGACTGTCTGTCTCCCAGTCAGCGGCCAAATTCACAACAAAGAGTTATGGAGCCAGAAATGGGGATGATGTACAGCAGATCCAGATCTACTGGTTTCTCTCTTAAATCACATTACACAC
The DNA here is from genome assembly GCF_021347895.1 of Acanthochromis polyacanthus. Lineage (NCBI taxonomy): Eukaryota > Metazoa > Chordata > Actinopteri > Pomacentridae > Acanthochromis > Acanthochromis polyacanthus. The sequence continues at coordinate 14,811,572 of NC_067120.1, read as the reverse complement.
ACACAAGTGAGCTGCAAGAGAACCGAGTACTGACAGAGTTAGTGAGTCAGCAGTCACAGCCATAAGAGCATCCCCCTGCCAAGGGTGTGAGTATATATTCTCTCAGCACTTTGCAGTTTGAATAAGACATTGTCCTGGTGTGCCATTTGTTACCATAGCCATGCGTATGGGAATGTCTCACTCCTTTTCCAACACATCACTACAAAACTGCATATGGTCACAATTATGATGGAGATTATCATCCGTCACCTCTGTAGAAGCCAAAGATCTAAAAAATGAATGAATCCATACATAAAACGATGCTGATTCTTCCTGCCGAGCCTACATGTATGTCGTTTTATCTCGCCAATTTCTGCTTTCAGTCTGATGAAAAAAGTTTCTTCGGTTGCACTTCTTTTAACTCCTCTCGCAGTAGCACTGACAGACAGCTGGTTCTCACTACTGAGACACATGAATGGAGGTCGGAGTGGGTGTAGACTGAACAGATCAAATGCTTCGGTAGCTTTTAATGTGTGTTTAGGAGTTTGCATGTCACCTCTGTGTAATTTCTGCAGGTGCTCAAGTTTCCTCCAATACACAAGCCATGAAGGTTAGAAGGATTGGAAACCAATTCACCCGTAGGCGTGAATGTGTTCATCTGTCTTTGTGTGACAGTGTGGCGAGTTCTCCAGTGTGCACTCTGCCTCTCATCCAGTGTGCTGGAACAGACTGTGGCTCGAGAAACACAAATGAAAGAAACTGGATTTACTTGTTCCCCTTATAATAAATCTCTTGATGTACTTCAAGGTGCTACGAGCCAGAACACACATAGTCAAGAAGGCAGAACATTGTGCACGACAGTGGTTTGATTTAATAAAAAGAAAACGGAGGTGTGCGAATAGTTAATTAGGTTTCATTGGTTTTGATTAGGTTAGTTTCATCAGTGAGAGTTAGCTGGTAACATAATATGAAGCTGTTGAATTATACAAGGAACAAAAAAGCAGCAGTCAGCACGTGTTTGTCTACACATTTATATGAAGCTTCGTGATGCTTACGCTTAATGAAACTTTCACTTTACTAAGGTGCCATTATATCAAATCAAATTACTGTTTAAAGTTTTTGCACGACTTTCACTACAAGCTTGGCACATTTTAACGCATTAGGCATCTTGACTAGAGAATTAAATACATTGTTGTATGTTTACATGAAACAACATATGGAGCAGCTGGTGGACTTGTCAATTGGAATCGTGTTCGAGGTGTCATAATATATAATTTTAAATGTACCAGCTAATTAGACAAAAATATTATCTATGCCTCTGATATGAAAACAGTGGATCCCAGCACTGAAAATAGAGCTACTTTACACTGAAGGTTAATCGGGTGGCGACAGTGCTCTTGCCAGAATCATGTTTCAGAATAAATAAAGCATGATGGAAACACACACTTGTGAATGGTCAGAGTTTTCTTTTTACAAGCCCACATAACCTGAATATGGGGCCCAACAGTGTGCTCATGTATCTTATTGAACAATATAAAACTCTATCTTGCATTTAATTTAATTCCAAGTCCAAACACTTGGTTCTCTTTCATTCTTGCTACTGTGACTGGATTTCAGGGTTATGTAATGAGGTCAGATATAAGGCTTTGCTCACAGATAGAAGCTTGGATTATTCCCTAGAGAGAAGGCAGAGCCTTTAAATGTCTACTATAACTGTCTGTCTCACAGTGAAGGAGGCTTCACAGAGACTCCCGTCGTTCTTGCCCTGAAAGATGAAGACCTCAGATCTCAGATCTTACTGGATTCTTGGTGAAGCTACAGACAAAGTCACTGCAAACCCACATAAACAGATGAGAATCAATATAAATGCCTTCTTCGCTCTGATTTTGATTCACTTTAGCTGATGTCACTCATAAAAATGCAAATAGGTCCTCTATGTTTAAGGGTTATGACATGCTAATCCCTCCTTCAAATCTCTGATAAGATGCATAATTTTACTGAAGCCCGAGGGGTCACTGTCAAGATGAAACTACTGAGATACAACTTAGAGACACGAGACAAGACAAGAACACAACTGGTAGAACCTAAGAACAAGTATATTTGAATGTAGTGGTAAGGTATTATTAACGATGTTTTGTTTGGTGGCAAATAACGCATTTTTGGTTCACTCTCATGGTTCTCATTGTTTCATGTTTGTCTGAAACAGTCGGCAGTTTTCAATAATAAGCTTTAAAACTGTGTGGAGCAGTTCACAGCTGAAGAACAACATATTCCCTCAGGAGTTATTGGAGACCATAAGAAGAGCTGAAAAGAGAGTTAATGTGGAAATACAGTTCCTAGTTACCCAGAAAAACACCTTCAAATTAATATTATTATTGTTTTGTATCTGCTGCATGTTTAAACAGATAATTAGCTTGCCATGACAACTTTAAAGCTGATGACAGAGTATGTTAGCGTTGTGTTCATAGCTGGTTTCTGCCGTTATAGCAAGGTTAAAGAAATACTAAGCAAAATGCAAAGAACTGTACGAGTACCAAGAAGGAAGTAAAGGAGAGAAGATATTCTCTAATCCATTATGAATATTAAAAACTGTGCCAAATTTTATGAGGTCATACAAATAAATACTATTCCATGCCCTTACACTGCCATCTCGCTCAAAATGAGGCTTAACTTAAAATGTAGGATTACACTTTACACTTTGACAAAATGAACAATAAAGCATTCAGAAAAATAATGTTAAAATGCTTCATTCCTGCCAATTCTTGTCAAGACAATCCTTCACCTGATTTACACAATAACCAATGCTGATTTCAGCATAGTATCAATCACAGTATCTTTTTTGTTTTGTTTACATTTGCCCCTCGTCATACGCTTTGTGTAAATCAACACAGCAAATATTAGTCAGAGGAAATATAATGATTCTCTGTTGTTTTCCTCACAATGTTGTTATGATAAGCAGATGCTCTTATGGGTTCACAATTAAAAAACACGGTCATTAACAAAGTGCTTGATTATTTAGCTGAGTGACAACTACTACAACTGAATAATGACCAGAAAGCAAGCTGATACTCCTACATTTATACAGTATGTGAAGTCAGTGAGTGTGTGGGCCTTCAAAGCAGAAAATGAGCCAAGAGCTAAATAGAGATCCACTGGAGAGATTTTTGTCATAATTGGCCAAATTTCAATTGACATGCTTTCTTCTGTTCTGAGTGATGAATTATGCACTGGTAGAAGTGAATATCCTGATGAAAATGGTAGCTGCAGAGCAGATTAGTACAATATGTATATTTTTGAAACAGCAAAATGCCCCTAAAGAATACTGATAAAATGTCATCATGTGAAACATTAATAACTGGACAGCAATCTGACTTCAGGCCTACAGTATAGCACTGTGAGGGTCTGCTGTGCTTATTATTCACTCATTAGCCTTCAAAACAAGATAACAGCTATCTCACCTAGAGCAATTAGCCCCGACTTCAGCGGTTAGGTTTTTCCCCCTCCTTTCCCAGACAGAATTAATGAGACAAGAATAGCAAACAAAGAGAGTGAACTGGCAGGAGTCTGCATTTGTCTATTCATACATATAATTTCTGTCAACACTTCCTGCATTTGTGAGGCCACAAACTCATAATTCAGGTCATCGCATTCTTACTATAATACTAAGCCATCTGTACCAATCAAACTGCCTTCACCTCATTAACTTCTGATACACACTTCTTAAAAGGTTTTCACAGGTCAAGGATCTTCAAGTGACAGATTAACGCTGTGAGAAATCACAGTTAAAATTGCCCAAATCATGCCTCAAATTCTCGCTCAAAATGAGGCTTAACTTAAAATGTAGGATTATGTGCTATAAAGTTCAAATGGAAAACACAAATCTGCCAGATGGAACAGTCTCATCAAAACACTGTTTAAGTCACAGACAAAAACAAGCTGAAGAGATACTGTACTCTGGGTGGCTATTGGATTTACCAATAGATACAAGGAAGCGAGAGAGTGTCATGAAAATAAATGCAGACTCGCTTGGCTCTCCATGTCGTAGTCTGAAAGGAGAACAGTTTTTTGCATGCATACTTTGTAAAGTGTACACCTACAGCACCGGAAAGCCCAGCCGTATATCCCTGCAGAGTCGTTCAATAAGAGATAAATGTCCCGGCTCCCAACTTTCAATGCAGGGCACAAAGTAACAGACAAGTTAATCTAAAGTAGAAAGTGTCTGTTACGCTAGTGTGTGGATTATTAATTCAACTGTTAGAGGACCAGAGCAGCAGAATGGCTAGATGGAGTTCTCTGATTTATCGCTAAATTCAGCAGTTGTGACGGGAGCCAAAAGCCGCTAGCTTAAAAACTGTGGTGGGTGCTGTTGACCCACTGCTCTCTCCTCAATGAGCCACACATGATTGGACGATGACACTGGTAAGTTTCTGACTGCATGGGAATTTAAGCAGCAGTAATCAGACATTTGTTAACCGTGCCATCTTAACGAACAGCTGGCACATTTTCACTGCTTGTCAGATTTGGACCAAGACAGTCAGAACACATTGACATTTGTCCGCCCGTGAGGAAAATTAACAAGCTAACAGTCTGCAGATTTATGCCCCTTCCTGATCCCCTTCCAGTCTCTGTAGGGAAGTTCTGGCCAGTTAAACATAATAGTTGCCCAAACTAAAATGTCTTTTTTTGCATTGGAAGACCCGCAAATAACCCAGAAACACAACAGGGGGCTGTCTGAGGAGAGCAGTAAGCCACGACTGATTCAATTAACATCTCCACTGACCTTCACTCATTCAAAACTCACAGTGCCATAAAATAATCAAATCTTGGGATGAACCTGGCCTCCAGTTCACACTATCACACCAACAACCTGCAACTCATCCTTCCCAACGCGTCGCATCAGAGGACAGTCTGCGTCAGCACAATCTGCTCCTTGATGCTCACACTGTGTAACCCGATGGTAACAGCCAAGCCACACAGCCAGCATGTGAATAAGCCGGATCCCTCTTGCAGAGTTTTTTTTTGAGCAAAAGGAGTCACAGGAATGAACCAGTGATGTCGTCTGTACTTCATACAGAGCGTGTTGATTTTTAGTTCGAACTTTTTTATATTAGCACCTTCTTTATGTAAGAAGGGCAAAGCTATAGCCCTAAACTTGCAATACTTAACAACATAAAATTGATGACAAAGTAATAATAACCTACTGCAAAGCATATGGCACAGGCTTATCCAGCTGTCAAAAAGCTAATGGTCTTGGAGAGTTTTCTGAGGCTTTTATTGGCAGCTTCACATAAAGCCTCCAAATGTCCCAAGGACCGTCCAAAGCAGTTATCACATAAACCTGTCAACAAATCTCGATGTCAAAACAATGACTCACAATGAAATTAACAGGGATGGTTTTACACAGGCCAATCACTCAAAGCTTAGGCACATCTACAAGATACGTTCATCACGACACAACCGACAAACTGATCTTGTGCCTTAAACTGACCACACAAGCTAATCAGTGCATGCAGTCATCTTTATGACGCTCGGAGTTGCGACCACATGACTCGAATTCTAAAAGCTCTTGCTAAGTAAAAGCATCAAAAAGCAACCAAGCCAGTCCCGGCAAACAGGCTGGGAAAATGTGCCCACAGAAGGCAGACTGTGGAAGCCTCGGTCACATGTAGGCTAATTATGTGCATTTCAGTCGCAAAATATGCATCAGCTCGTCTACATTACTGTATAAGCAAGAACACAGAAGATCGCATGTCTCGTAGTATTTCCTGTCGGCCTCCAAAAGCAAGACATAACATTTAATTATTGACTACATGACATGAATTTTCATTTCAAACATGGAGCTCACAGTTAGTGCCTTTTATGCACTATTCAAAAATAAATCACAGACATTATAGTTAAGTGACATGCATTACTAATGAGTCATGGGGGGAATGAAGAAAAAGAAGGGAAGAGATGAGAGGGAGAACTGAGAGACAACTTAATGGGGGAGACAGGAAGGTAATCTGCAGCACCACTTCACAAATGAATGAGAGGAAGATCTGTCGCATTGCTTTTTGCTGAAAATCGTTTTTGTGTTGCACAGATTTGGTCACACTCCTAAATTTTGATGACTGCATGGCAGTTACAGGCTAAAACAGCAAAATGCACTGGAGATATTTCTCTGTAATTTAGCTTTTTGCTTGCTAAGTTCAGTGAAACAAGCTAAATATATGCCTTTTTTTTTACTGTTTTATTGTCCCTCTGTTAAACTGTGTGTACATCAGTGCTATCTTGTATGTGAGATGCAACCTGCACAAATGAAATTAAGATATCTTCCTCACAGTCTTGAGACTTAAAAGTTTCAGCTAATGGATTGGACCAAAGGTTTTTCACTCAAAAAATGCAGTCTGCACGCTTTGTAGGGGGCAACATGATTAGTTTGTAACTTGTTTTACAAGGAACATTATCATGTCATTGCACTGTGCCAGAATCACAGTGATCACTAATGAATGTGGTCTCCACGTCTGTCTTGCACTGAGAAGCTGTGATAAAATACCGGAATATAAAATTACTGCCTTTCAGTCTGACTGCCTGGCAACCTGCCACATGAAGCTCCTCAAATTCATGAGCAAGTCAAAGAAGGAGAAGGGATTCAGCGAGGATAATAAGGCATAATATCCTCAATTCGCAGTGTCGTGGGTAATACAGACGCATTGTTGTATTTTGGCAGAGAGGTTCATCGACAAAATATCCATACCTGCTGCGCGAGGGGAGTATTTCAATTGGACATGCAAAAAAACAAAATACTTCAACTCATATCCTCGGATTTGGAGGATGGGTGATGAATCGGTGCCGACTGAATGACAACACTTGTGATCTCTTTTTATTAACAGCACGCATCAGGCTACTACGGAAGAGAGAGAAGAAAATATGAAATACTGTGCAGTTCAAAGATTGTGTAATATAGCCAACTTCTAAAGTAATTCATGCAGATCCTGGTCTTCACACAGAGACGGGCATGAACTGAACAACGTGTTTTAGTGGACATGGAGGATATGTTTCCTCTGCCCACACAGCCACAACAAATGAACATACTGGGGATATGATATACTGAGAACATCAATGGAAGAAGAAGACTTTAAATAAGAAGCCTTTTCAAATTCCTGTAATGTAATGGACTGGCATGTATCTCAGAAATATTTCCAAGCATCTGCTTAAGACAAGTGTCATTCTAAAGTGTGAGCAGACTATATAAACCGCAACAGTGAGGATAACTGTCAGAAAAAGAGAACACATTATGCTTTGGCTCAACTCTCCAAGTAGGCTAAGCTTTGAGCAGGGTAAGTCTGAATAAATAAAAACAGCTCGAAAGGAGACAGCTATCACACTTTGCCCATGTCTGTCTAGTATTTGCACAATGTTCTTGTGTAATCATTAACTTTGGCGATAGGCTCCTACAGTACAGAATGAGGGAGTAAAGGTTCCCAATTTACAACCTTTCAGTGTTTACTTTACCACACAGCATGTTTTCTGGAGCAGCGGGCATTTGAATGGGCATTTTATTCATCTGAGGTGACTTAACAGGAAATAAATACCCTTTGGTTTGTAGTCAAGGTATCGTGGTGGCATGCAAGAGCAAAGTGCTTTGAATGTATATGGTATGTTTAGATATAAATGGAGGTCCTAAGGTTGTGATGGGTGGGTGTCCTGTGGAGAAAGGGTGTTACACTCACTTGATAAAGCACCGTGCTCCTTCAAAAGTATATCCCTCTTCCCATCCAGTTGGTAGATCTGTGAAAGAAGGAAATGACACGTGAACACAAAGCGGTGGAGGAAACACACCTTGTGATTTAATTTATCTGAACAATGCATTCCCAACTGTCAGTTCACACACTGACATGCAGAGGTCAAACACTTAGTTCATTAAAACGACAAAATTGATGCCTTTTTTGAAAATGGATTTGGAGTTCATCAGTTTTAATTCAAAAATGTGAAAACCCTGCTGGGATTTGCTGCCTTTTAGGTTTTATAAAATAGCAGATAACAATCTTTTGGACAGAAGAATTTTAAGATTACACATTAAGGGAAAAAAAAGTCAGCATTAGGAATACAACAAATGCTTCTTGTCAACATCAATCATTCTGTCAGTTATTTTTGTGATTATTCAGTGAGTCATGTGGCCTATAAAATGTCAGAAAAATGCCAGGAACTAATCAAACAAAAAGCACAAAAATCTGAATTTGACATTTTCAAATTCTTTATTTTGACTCGACAGTCATCCAAACCCTCCACAAAATGTATTTTGCAATTACATAAGACAAATAAAAGCATTTAATATAACATAGGATAAGATAATCCTTTATTGATCCCCAGAGGGGATTTCATAACAACTGAGAAACTGTAACTTTTAAGCTGCAAAATGACCTAAATCAATAATTATTTACTAAAACAGAAGACTTCTATTTGTGCTCTGACAAATTCCAATATACACTGTTCAGTTGTGACAATTTAGAGAAAAGAATTCTTATGAATATAATCGTAAACTGACTGCAATTTAAAATAACCATTAGTTGCAGCCCTGTTGAGATGAAGCAGCCACTCAATAACATTGACTGGGGATGCTGGAAGTTACTGAGGGGGTTGCTGCTGCAGCATATCATGTCACCAGCATAGAGAACCACAAAGAGCACATTATATCACACTGTGTTTAGGTTGCTGTATTTCGTTGTGCAGGGATAGAATAAAAGCACATAAATCGTAAATGAACAGCTTTATTAGCAGCCGCTGCTGTATACCTGTGACAGGTAACGTGTCTCTTAACCGGTAAACAAAGCACTGGTGTGTTTAACTGACGTGCTACATGGTCCACAGAAGCTGTTTGTTCAGCCAAAGTAAATGGAACCTTAGAATATTAATGTACATGCTGGAGTTGTTGGTTAAAAGTCGTCGTTTTTACAAGTTCTCCGGTAACGTTGGCTTCAACTCCACCGACCTGAGGAGGAGGTGGCACGAGCCGGGCAGAGGTGGGCACGAGAGGGCTCACTTTTCACAGCACGAGCGCCCAAAAGCCCACTCGTGCTTTCAGACAGTGTGGATGGCACAGCCGAGAGTCCGCACAGGACAACAACAACACAACAGCAACAACACAGGACGGCGGACAACGCGAACACAACGCGGACACTTGAGCGACACGTTCATCCTACCTGGAGTTTTCCTGTGCCCGGTTATAACTGCCTCGCCACTTACTGGATGCAGCCAGGTTGTACTCTTGGCTTCTTCGCTGTTGAGAAGAGAGGGAAATGCATTCAATTTTTAAACGGTGACTTTGCTCGAAGTAAAGGAAAAATAACAGCACACGGGCAGAATGATTTGAGCCGTTTTCTATTTACTTAGAGAAGAAGACGCGTCCATCCCGAGTAACCCCATAACTCCAGGAAGACGGGAGACAAGAAATCCACTCGGGTTGTAGATCCGCCGCCATGTCTGGCAGTACTGTATGACAATCGCGCGGCTCCGCTCTCGCAGGCAGCGCGTACACGGAAACCTTGGCAACGGCGGATGTCTGAGAGGAGGGCAGGAGCCTGGGTTGGGGGGGCAGGAAGGCGGGTAGAGACGGTGTGTGGACTAACAGACATTTATTAGTGTGAAAACGGCATGGAAATGCTCCCAAAACTCCCCATAGTTTAATTGTGGCTGTGCTTTATCACCTTTTGCATTGCTCTGGATTCTAAACAAAGACACATCAAACATGGGGGGCAGGGATGGATGAACCTGCCCCCAGGACACTATTGATCGGCTGTGCCCCTGTATGCGTTTTCTATCAACACGTTTTAAATAAAAACCCTAAAACTAGATTTCAACACTGAAATATTCAGTGCACCTACACCTTCCACCACTTCATTACATGCATGGTTGCAAAAATCTATATAAAAAAGTATAATTTACTTATTTATATATACAGCTTTGAATTTTTAAACATTGTTTTGATGGCTTGTGCTGACATAATATTATTGGTAATTACGTTAACTTCATAATTGTGTGTAATTTAAATGCAAATTCCTGCATTGGTTGATTCAAAAACTTCATTCAAGGTAGGTTACTTATGAAATTAGATTCATAACTCAATTTTTATTGACCTTGAGTTTAGGTTATCAAGTCCCTTCCTCCATCTCAGCATGCCCGGACAATGTCAGATACTTCAGACTGGTAGTTAAAAATACCTTTGATTTTAGAGTAGAAGCTAATTCCCAAAGCTCAGTGTAGCTTGTTGGTGGAACACAATTTCATTAAATATTTTCCTAACTCAGAAAGACTGATGCAAACTGTTGCGTAGATTTTGTCAAGCCCAAAAGATATTTTTTGGAGTGTGGGTCTAATTGCAGCAGCCGCCCAGAGGCTTTTATCATGCCAGTTGGTGTTGTGCTTTAGTGGTACATGATCAGCTAAACTGGCACAAACCAGATGATACAGTCAGCCTGGAGTTTTTCTGCTGTCCTAGGGAACTTCCCTGCTTTGATCCAGTCTTGCTTGAGGGGCACAGACTGGCACACACACGAACAACACATTCACAGTGTATTAGTGCACCCACACTTTCAACTCTACCTTTAGGTTCCTGCTCTCCGCCTTCTGTCATTGTGCAGTGAAACTGCAGCATCAGCTTTTCACAGCATACAAAGACAAGTCATCCAACACCACTGTGGCTGACCTGTTGTTTTTGTGTGGCATTGTTTTCTGGACACATGGCAGACCAGTGTTTTTGCTCAAGTGAGCTGGTGGTGATGGGAAGTGGACATATTTACCAACTGCCAGGTCATCCGCTTGGAGAGCAGCTCTAAATCGAAGCAGTCAGGTTCTGATGCCTGGACTGGTCGTATGTCAAACACTGGGCTCTTTGTATTCTACTTACCTGGGGCAGAGTAACACTGCTTTCTAGTAATGTGACTTACAAAAGATCTGCTTGTTTTCCCCCAGGTAGTAGGACAATGGTCCACCAGAAGACAGAACATAATGCTATTCAAAAGACCTGAGCTTCATGTGCCCTTTAGATAAACCTCATATTGATCTGAGATGGAGTGTATAGCCTGAGTTTCAAAATGCACAGCATAATGCAACCAGTTCCCTAACCCTCTGACAGTGTTTAACAGTTCAGACTATTTTAAACAGTTAAGCTGTATGTTTTAAGGAAATAGGAGTCTTACCGCCTGTGCCCTGGCTTTTTAAATCACTGTTTAATCCTTGTCTGAATTTCTATGAATGAGATCCTTTAGGGTGGAAATGATTGGATTAGAGCCTAATATCTACCTGTATGTGCTTGTATACCCGTGGGACCTGAAAATGAGGTTGTGAATAATAGTCAGTGTCTTTGCTGTGGGTTTGTGTCTTACCATTCATAATATTCCAAAAAAGAAAAGAGAAACACACAAGCACATTTTTCATCTATTTCTGAGTCTTTTAATTATGGGTTAACCTGAAATATGACACATAACACTTCAAATTAACAATCATATTAGCCAGAATTATTGTCATACAAGTATTTCAAGAAGAAGCTAAGAAACCTGTTTCAGTTCAGGTTCCTTTTGATTGTCTTTTTTCATAGCATCTGGAGCTGCAGGGTTGATGGAGAACATCACAGCTGCCATAGTGCAAGTTTGTACGGAGTTCTATTTCCAAGGTCTGACAGTATTGACAAAACAGAAAGTCCAGCACTGTGGGTCATATAACTCTGCCATTGGCAGGAGCAGACATTTCTCAACTGCAGCCCACAGTTGCCAGGGTGAATGATGCTTCACTGAGCTATAGTTTATCATCCGCACTCAAGCAGCCTCATACCATTTAGCTAAAGTGGGAGCCTAGATGAAAGTGGAAAACTATGTTTGTCTTTCTGCAAGAGGTAGCGCTGGTACAGGACATGCATGTGCGCTGTGTGCGAGCTTTTCTTACTAGCATCTAGTTGAGTAATAGAAAATGAGAATAAATGGGGAACAAGCCAAACAGATCTGAGGCCATTAAGTCCTTTGTCAGGCGCTGACTTGTCTGGGATTCACTAAATATCACACCGTGCTTCACCAAACCTCTGTTAATAATGCAATTCAAATGCAAAACAGACAGAGCAGAAACTTTGCTGAAACATTTTCCTGTTGCTTTCAAATCCAAAGCTACTTTTTTGCCATTATCGAAGACAGAATAAAAGAAACACAAACAGCTGAATAACTTAATACAGTCAGCCACTCCAAAACTCAGTTCGACTCGCTAAATCTAAATTCATGTACTAAAGGAGACCCAGGGTCTGAATATGTATAAGTGCGAGAGAGCAGCATTATTAAGACATACAGTGTTGTGTCTGGTTAACATTGTGCAACGCATTCTTACATAATTGCTCAGCAAGGCGAGGGTTCTCCACTCAGCGACACAGGCCAGACTTGAGGCATCAGAATGTAATTAATGGTTGCACATTATCAAGCAGCTGTTAGAGGGCTTTGTACTGGTGCCAGCTCAGCAGTAGCCTCGTGTCTGTCTGTGCTAGGTAAGAGGGAAGACTCTCTTCTTTAGGCTGGAGCCACTCGGTGCAGACCTTTCATTTGCTGGAATCAAACGCCTGTGCAGATAGAGCCATCTTTCTGCCTGAACACAGCACTTTATAATCCATAATGACAATGAGTGTGGTCTTTTTTTTTTTTTTGCATTGTCACTAAACTGCTGTTGAGAGATAATTATTCTTTCAATAAAATGAAGTAACAATGCCAGTAAAGGCACAGGGAGCTAATATTTAACCTCCAATTACAGTGTCAAATCAACATAGTTTGAGCAATAGTTTGCGCTCTGTAGTCCATTCCACACACATTGCTGTGATGTGAATACAATGTGGCCTCTAACGTCAACACATAGAGTCATTTGACTGGCATGCATAACCCACAAACCAGGACAGTTATTAGTTCCAGTCAAGTCAGCAGACTAGGTGGCAAGTTTGGGAAAATAGCATAAAAACTTAATTCAGGTGTATCTGCAAGTTTGCAAAAGTGTCAGTGTGCATGATAAGAATGGGCCTCTAGACTTTAAAGGATTGTGGAGAAAAAAAGACTCTGAAGGGAGGTGCAGTTCTCACAACTCACCTCTGAATCATTAAACACGCCTCCCTGAATCACTGTTAGTCACAGCCTGACACAAACCCAACCCACAAATGGCTCTCTGTTCACCACAGTGATGACCTCACTGCATCCGCTGCATTTTTGGATGCAGTCCAGATGTTTTTCTTTCTAAGTTTTATGAGATTTCCACGAGTGATATGTGTCATTAAGGCTGAACGAGTGGATGCGCTTCTTTGTAATTAGTGGATGCTGCAAGTGGTCTGAGTCAGTTGTAACTGAAATGATTGTGAGAAGAAATACAGTTCAGCGGTGGCAAGGAAAAAAAAAATCAAGCAAAGTTGTTTTTCCCAGACCTGCTGGGTTTTATTTTTGCTATGTAAAGTAAAAACAGTGCCAGGCCTGTGTTCAGTGTAATAGTTTATTCATGCTTTGAGTACTGAAAAGGTTGACTGTGTTACTTTCCGCAGAGCCCCAGGCTGAGGTTAGGACACCAAGCAGTGAGACCAACAGCAGAACCAGGCAGGAGTAAAGTAGCACACATCTGTAAGAGAAGGACAGAGTGCAGCCTCTCAAGATTCATGTGTCTGTTAAATATCTAATCCAACATAATTGTCATGATTTTGCATGTAGTCTCAAGGCATTATTGGTTTACACAAGGACCTCTGTGTTTAGATAATGAAATTAGCCGACCTCCCTCCAGCTCTTGCTGCTTCATAAACTGCTTTATTAATTGCTGCCTGCACTTAGTAAGCACTACAAAGGCTACTGTAAATATACTGGATGTTAAATCATCCACACACAACAGGAGTGGGCTCTGTATTGATTGCAGATGGTGTCGTTACTCAAAAGATCCTGCGGTGTCATTTAAGTAATGGAGCCGGTTATTAATTTAGATGAAGGGCTACTTAACATTGATCAGGGATCTGGGCTCCACTTTGCTGTAATGCATAAATAAGCTGACATGAGTGTGACTCTCCAACATGCAGTGCTCATTAAAGCTCATCGCATGTGCTGACATCACAAATTCTGATGTGCAGCACCTTCCCCTTTCAACTTCATGAGTGCGAGCGTGCGCCTTCACCCTGCGGTGTATTTATGCTTAAGTAGCAGATTATAGATCAGTCCATGGAGAACTACTTCAGGCCAAGTGCTGGTATAATGTGAAAGTGCTGTTTCAAAGGCATGATTATCTGGTGCTGTGGGAATGGAAGAGGCTGCATTCCACTGCAGACTGCTTCAATATTTCTGGTGATGTACAGTGTTAATTAAAGCACAGAAGAAATGTTATTATTTTTATTTTTTTTCCTGTTCTGAAGCTGATGACATATAGTGTATAACAATGCAAGCGCAACATCTGTTGGGTTGTGCAATATTCAGGATGCCTCAGCATGCAGTCCTCCTCTGTTGACACACATATCCTGTGTCTGATGGGAAAGCAGAGCAGTGTGACGAGCAGGTCATGAGCATCTTCTTTAGGGCAGTGAGGGTCATGTGAGAAAGTCTCCATGCCGGGAATAATTCTTTAAGGCGGATGTCAAGAACTCCTCAAGGACAGCATGATATTTCCAAATGTTTGAGACATTAAAGTAAACTTTTTGGCTCTCCAATTGTCTAAAACAAAGAGTTGTGTTGTATCCATCAAAGTTCTTCACCAGCCATTGATTAAACCACCAACTCATCCCCATGTATCAAAATCATATGATTTTCCATGAAAATAATCCCTTCATAGAATGGCATCTACAAAGTTCCAGCCTCTCTATCCACCAAACCTACTGGAACTCAAGCACACCAGCTCACCTCTGACAGACACTGTAAAGATGTTCTACGCTGGATAAATAACAAGTTGTAATAATGGCGTAAATCGGCCATACATGCTGGAACAAAGACGCAGAAAGCCCTACCTTCAAAGCTGACAGGATTAGTTATTAATGTTTGCATGAAACCCCAGAAGTCTGAATCCATGCTATTGAGACTCTCATCTCTGCAATTTCAGAAAATTCTGAAATTCTCAGCCACGATGCTGCATGCTTATTTTGCTCATGTTCTCTAGCAGAAAAAAACAACACCATATGGGCATGTTGATGAGATTTTTAAATAAATAAATAAACTTGATTATTGCTGGGAACAATACTGAATATTATTTCTTAATGAAAGAAAAAGGTTATGTTTGTATTGACACTGCAGTCCAGATAATCGTACCCAGAATGGAAGATATATGTATAATATCACAAAAGTACTTTGTCATGCTGAATAAGCAGCTTTTTTTCCTAACAGAACCCTTAACTTTCTTTTATCTTGGAGCCTTGAATACAAAAAGCACAGATATCTGACTCTCAAGCTATGATCCAGTAACTTCCAAAGTCCTTTATTATGTAAAAAGTCAAAATTAAATATTCCAGAAAGGGGAGGAAGCATATGATCTACTCTTTGACATCACAGTGCACATATTTATGTATGAACATCTGCTCTGCTGCGGGCTATTTTGAGCCTGTAGTTTGTTTTGTTTTTTTAAATTCAAGGTCATGCAATATCCTCATTCCCATTCTCATAATCAAAGTTTCATTACCGCTTCAGTAAGTTCCTTATTTGTTTTACATGAAAAGTTGCTTACAGTTATGACTGTTTTGCCTTTCAGGGGAATTTCTTCGTTGGCTTTGTTCATGAGTCCTGCCACGCGGATACAGGAAGTTATTGTGAAATCCTGGATTTCTACAGAAAATATGTCACTCCTACTTAAGTAACTCCTCAGTGTTGATTCTCCCGTCTGCGTGTTTTATCACACTATTCACTGAAGCGTGTAGTCAGTTCTAAAGAAAATGAGTAACATCTACTAAATCGAAACTGTAACTGTCACAGAAGTGTTTTTTAAAATGCTTTTTTTATTTGCTCACAATCCAACCAACATCCTTCAGCACTGAGTGAGCTCTCTCCCGAAAAACAGAAAACTGAGTGGGAGACGCTGTGCCTTATTTATTTGCTCATATAATGATGCCACATTCTGTAGAAACTTCCGAAAAGGATGGATCTGCCTGTGATTGATGAAGTATGAAGTTAGAAGCCACGCAGCTATATACAAGCCATGGCGGTATGTTGACAAGCTGCACAAGCATTTAATGTTCTGCCACAAATGATCTGTCCTTAGAGACCTTATAAGGCTGGCAGTTTACAACACGTTCATAAAACAACCCAAGCTGAACAGGAACTTTCAGTCATTCTGCATCCAAAGTCACTAGTGAAACTCCCACACAACTTGTAAACTTATTGGAATACAAAAATGAACACGGATTCAGTTGAGCAATCTAAGAATTTGATGAGGTGCTACATGTGTCAGCCGCAAGGAAATATTATCATTTGCAGCACTATGTCGATGTTTGCTTGAATCCGTTTTATCAAAACTTGTACAAGAATATCGTGTATAACAGTATTTCTGTTATGTGCCTGTTATGTCAAGCAAATACACATTTCTACCCAAGTCCTCATGTCAGATTACACTGTCAGTTAAAGATTATAATAGACAATTATTAAAGAAAGTAATTGCATGAAAAAACTTTGAGTGTGTCTTTTCCTGGTGCACCAGATAACTGATGGTTCATTAAATCTGCTGTTGTGGCAGATTGCTTATGCTGCTGAGTCAGTCTCCAAACTCTGCACCTGTTCAGGTGTTGTGACTGATTTTTTCCTGGAATTCTAACTACATGCCTCCCGACTACATCATAAGCTAAAAAAGATTGCATATATTTGAGCTATGTTGCAAGATGACCAGTGTCAGCAACAGTAAAAGAGCTGGGACAGTAAACTGGCTCGGAATCGATGAGTGGGAGAGTTGGGTTGTGGGAAATCTGAGCTCATTTCCTCCCTTGTCAAGGTCCAGTAAGCATTCAGGTAGTTCATCAACATTCAGGCATTTACTGCACATCACACAGAGGTGTAAAGGATGGCGTCCACTCACTCACATTAATGAAGAGCACAACAATATAAAAACACAAAACAGCATTTTAACCAAATCTCTTCAGATTAAATATCACGTCACAGAATTCTACAAAATCATGAAACTTTTATTCCTTGACAACTCCTTCCATGAAACACTGTCACAGTATGTGTGTGTCTGGATGAGAATTGAAATTTGTCAGTCTGTTGGAGAGGCAGTAGGGCACAGCTGAGTCCTGTAGAGGTTGTGTCTGGGCCACTAAACACGTCCCGTGTGTGGAGCACCATTGAGGACGGACCATCTGCTTCTATACCGTGATGCTTAGTCAAAGCACGCGGAGCAAAGGGAGCCATTTCTGGCACTCCTAATCAATAAGTATTGATTCCTCACTTATCTCAAATACAGCCAAGCTGATGAGATGTCACACATGTGACCTCCTGCCGGGAGAGGCGAGCGAGGTGTGGCAACTGGGCAACACAGACATAGCACCTACAAGTACAACAGCAAAAACACTTTAGAAGAAACAGACGTGTAGAGACAGAGATACACAGGACAGGACAGGTATGTTCAGAGTTGGATTTACACACAACAAATAATAGGTATGTCGACATCGTGGGAGGCGTGCGGTTATTCAACCAGAGAAGTATCTACTTTTTCAGGTTGCACTTGCATGAACAGTTATTATCCTGCTCATCTCTTTACCACCCATCTCTAAACCTCCTCCTGCTGCTGCTCTCAGTCTCTCTTGTTGCTGGCAGACAATTAATCAGCGCTTTGTCGGCTGGATGGCTCACATTCACTGCAGCTGCTGTGCTCAGCAGAAAGGTAAAATAAATAAAGAGCAAGCAAACCTTCTAAACTGAGTGATGGATGGATGGATGGACGGACGGACGGACGGATGGACGGATGGATGGATGGACAAAATACTGAATGACAATAGTGACCTTTAACAATCTACTTTTCCAAAAGCCTTGTTGAAAGTCACGCATAGACTGAGGGAAACTGTTAATGTCACTCTGCCACAGATACTGTAGTTAGAATAGCAGCAATAATAGAGGCACAACAAACTTCTTGACAAGTGGCAGAGAAGCAGCAGAAATGGTATGAGAAGCACACAGAAAGATGCAAATGCTCTATAACTCACAGATCAAAGAGCTCAATGACAGGAGATTTTACAGGGCAAAGGAAGGTGGTGGAGCGGCACCACAGAAAACTCTGAATGTGCTTTTGTGCAGTGAATGTTAAACATTTACCAATATTTCACCTGTTCCTTCTCCTGCTGAGCACCTATAAATGTGTCATATCTCAATACCTTGGATTCTTTTGGATTTTCTGTTTAATCCCTCCTATACGGAGAGCTGCAGAGTGACTGCATACAAAGGGACGCTATAAACGGTAGGATTTAGAGCGAGGCATGGAGTCGTACTCTTAACAGTGAAAATGAAGAAATGTGTGTTTGAATTCATTTGGATTGACATGTTTTAGCTCTCTCTGTCCTCAATGTGTTCACTACACAAACAGTGAAGTCTGAAGTGCCTACAGAGATTGCTTTTGCACTTTGTGTATTATAGGAAAAAAGCACAGATTCTCAGGTGCACCTTATACCATGAGCTTAATCATGACTCAGGTATTAGGTAACCTCAAACACTGTCACCACTTTTAAAGCTGAGACACATGCAGATTTCTGCTGTTACTACTTTTGCTTGTGGATACTGGACATTCCTATATTTTAAGAAATAATCAACATCACTGCACATACAGACCCGTCCAGCTGCATCAACCCCTGACAAGCATGAATTTCCACTTGCTCCCCGGTATTTAGTCCCCGGTTGATGCAGAGCAACGATTTTCTCCACAGTGGCAGGAATATGCACACAAGTATTTGTTGACTGACTCAGAATGAGACCACATTACCACTATGATTTACAAGCTTGTTTAATGATATCTAGAGGGTTTCACTCTTGGTGTTATGAGGTGTAATATTGGCTGTCGGTCATCTCTGCTGGCGAGAAAAATAGAAACTGTTCAGTAGCTGCTGAATCAGTGCTTCTTCAATAAATGAGCAATTTTAAATAAAAGCACTCTCTTCATTCTCTGGAATTCTTGTTTATATTCAAGCATTTTTGGCATTTGAAAACAATATCAGAGTAAAAAACACACTTTTGTGCATGATAGCATAAAGTGGCAAAGAATCAGAGCAGAAAGGATTGAAATAATTGCATTTGTGGCTACATACCATGCAATTACAGTAGTGAGCACACACAGTGAGCTCCTCGATTCCTAATTTGCAGATCATGACTGCTGTGAAATGCAATTAATGGATTCCTGATTTATTTAGTGGGCTGTGATGAACGAGCTCCTGGGAGCTCACTGAGACAGACTGCAACGTACACTCCATACAGGCTGAGCACAAGGCCTCCTTTCAGAAAGTGAAGTTATTCTGCCTTTGAGGATGTAAAGGGAGTTGGGAATGGAAAAGCACATTCAAAGAAATGTAAATTTAGATGTAGCTACATAAAAGAATAAAATGCACCGAATTCACTGCTCGCCCATACCAAGTTAAATATAGAAATAAGTAACAAACGTGTGACAGTGTCAATGCTGTATCAGTCTGAGGTCCCCATGAGGTGACATAGATGTCAAAACAGCAGGTAAAGAGCCTATTGTTTGGAATGAGTCAAGTAGAGTGTCATGCAGAGGACACAATCTATCTCTATTCTTTGGAAAAAGACGGATGCCAGAGAACAGTCTGAAAAATGTAAGACAAACAAGATTCCCTGGATGACTGCCATGTCCCTGCAGGTACAGACGAGGATTTGGGGGAAAACAGGACACAGCTTGGTGATAATTGGAGGTACCCTCTGGAAATCTCTGCTTTGTAGTTAAGCTTTGTTTGAATATGATGTGTGCTATTAATGAGAATGTGAGGGAAGCATTTGTGATACCACGAAGTCTCAAATTATTTTAGCTGCTCTAACGGAAACATTTTGCACGCTTTTCATTTTACCACAACTGACGTGCAGCGTGTGACGAAGTGATGCCGGTGGAAAAAAATGTAAATAAGACTTCAGTTGAAACACCCTCACAGCAATATTATTCATTTACAATGGAAACTCGATCATCTATTCAAATCGGGAGCAAGGGAGGACTAAATATGTAAATGCTCCAACTCAAATGTGGCCCAGTCAAGTCTGGCTGCCAGATATTTACTCTCTGTGAGAGAACCTGATGGGATTTGCAGTGACTCAACTTCTACCTATTCCTGTCTCAGTATAACAAGTGTTTAGACTGTTTGCCAAAAATCGAGTTCCTGCCAGATGTTGCCAAGCAACTGATTAATTACCAGAGCCTCCTGAGAATACAACAGTGAACCCAAAAAAGAAGAGGTCAGGTTAACCCCAGTGGTCCAAGGAGTCCACCGGCTCTTACACTTTAACAAATCCATTTATTTTAATCTGAGGAGATCTTTAAGTGAATAGTGAAGTACTTTAGTTTTCTATTTGCTTTCTGGCTGAGACTTAAATGAGAAGACTGACACTAGTCTCATATTTGTCTGACACAGCTGGACCCAGTGGGCGCTTAGATTAACTTCGACAGCCGACTGGTTCTGTACAAAGGGTAAAAAACTGAGCTTTAGAAGTCAGTGTCACTAATCTTACTGGGGATTATGTGCAGGTTGCACCAATGTCCTGGAGTCTCCACTGGTTACCTGGTAACCTCACAGTGCTGACAAGACTTCAGTGCTTCTTTGCAGTGACTCAACAAATGAGATTTGTGGTGACAGTTTGAGGCGCTGGTAAACAGTGTTTTTGGACAGGAGCAGGCTAGTTGCTGCCGTCTGGTTCCACTCCCTATCCTAAGCTACCCACCTGCTGCCATTTCATATTTAACTGACATGAGAGGGGTTTTGATCTTTTTATCAAACTCTTGACGAGAAAGCAAATGAGCATATTTCTCGTAACGACAAACTAATACATGACCACTGCAGAACTTTTCATGCCTCTTCAAGTGACAGAAATCAGTGATAATATTTAAACACAGCATGTCGGAGCAAATGTTTCAGAGAATTTGTGTTTTAAAATCCAGAAAAATGTCCTAACTGCTCCTTTTTTAAATCTAATTATATTGATTCTTTACTGCACAATTACAATTTACTGTCAACATTGTGGGAAGGAAGCGTCTTTAGTCTGAAAAATAATTAACCAGAATTGCAACAACTTGTCACACTCACTCAAACACGGAGGAAGATTCTTGCAGCTTTTTGCTTTTTCAGTGATCAGTTATGGTCTGTGGGTGCATTACCGAAATAAATTATTTATGTGGGTCTTAAAATCAGCCTCTTTCTCAGAAAACTAATAAAACTGATCATCCGTCCCTTAATTGCGAGCATTAAGGAGGATCTGCAGACAAAGGGGGAGTCTGGCTGTTTCGTATGTGAACAATAAGCGTGCTGTCACAGCTCCAGTGGGGAGTAATTTAAATTTTCTTCCTCCATGTCCGGAAAAGGTGTTTAAAATTTGAGAGACATGGCTGAATCACCTCATTAAGCTGTCTGAAAGAGACATAAAGAAGAATGTTGATGGAAAAATACAATTTACAATAGTTATTTTAATCAGACTTAGCCCAGAAACAATGAAAGCCCCTCATGTTACTGTTTGGAAGACATCTTCACACAGCCTTTACCAGGAATTTTTGGATTTATATGAAATCTTACCTAGACGTGACATATTCCACAAAAACACTTCAGAAAACAATGGCAGAAGGATTTAGAACAAGAGACGATAAGAGCTGGAAATCAGCCATAAAGGAAACGCTTAATGTTCTCTCAGAGGTACGGTTTAAAATACTCCACAGACTGCATGAACACCATTAGAGAGGAGCAGGCCGGGTCAACACCTCCCTCTCTGGATGTTCCTTAAGTCAACTACTCCCCAGGGACTGTGGAAGAGATCACTGTTATTTGTCTGTAGAGCTATTTCTACCTGAACTACAGTGCTCACATTTTTTGAATAAGGAAATATGTTACCCAAACAATTGGTCGAACACACAATAAGCTTATCAGGACACACAGTACCATTCAGTAGGATACATTCATTGCTGTTTTGTATCTTCATGGGGATTTGCTGAAAAAAGGAAATACAAAAAATAGTTTGTTTTAAATATAAATGTGAGACATATCTGTAAGATTTCTTTTTCTCCAGCTGATATCTCTGGCAGGTTAGCCTTGGTTCTGCTCACTGTGGACTTTCTGACAAGCTGTCAGAAAGCATAAATGCAAAGTGTGAGCGTGTGACACCTTTTCATTCTGGCGTCATCACATTTTTTTTCTCAGAACTTCAATTATGGAAAGCCAAGTTTAGCTAAGAATCAAATAACCAAAATGAGATCCAATTACATATCTACATCTTATTCAATAACTGAAATGGCTGAAGGATAGCACTAACAATAAACAATGTGATATTAAGGTGAAATAAAATACTATAATTTAATTTTAGTATTGATTTAAACAATATTACTGGGATAATTTCAGCCGCGATATTCATAATATGAATTTGCATTAGGCTTGGACATGATGTCCTGAATGATTTGTAGGGCCCTGAGCTTGAGAGAGGCTCTTAGTGCTATAAATATTTGCCCTTTTATGGGCTCTAAATGAGCTCATGTCAAGGGGCTTTCAAGTAATGCATAGGGTTTTAAGCTGGGGTGATGAATTCTAGATCTATTAGCAACACCAGATAAACAAATATTTTACATTAAATTGCATTTACCATTTCTATGTGCTTCTGCAAACTGAAGTGATAAGAACAGCAAAAACACAAGAAAGCTTACTCTACTGTGCTGACTTGATCAAGACCACAGTGCACAGACGGCACTGGTACAAATTGTAGTAATGGACAGCATAATTACAGTGTTCTATGGCACATACAGTCCCTACTGTAGCTTCTCTGTCTTTAGAGAATGAGGGTTCACTAAAAACACAAAACGCAGCCTAATTGACCGACATCAATGTGCCTCAACAAACTGTCACTTCTTAAAGTCATGCATTGCACAATGTGCTCATGCTACAACAGGGTGCAGACCGTAAAACCTTCATTATAGCTCCTAGAGTCTGTACACAGCATTATACAGGGTGTCTGTAAAGTCTCTATACAATTTTCAGACTTTATTACAAAGGCAGTTGATAAGATATCTTAACAAGATTTGTGTTATTGAAAATCAGTGGTTGTCAATGTTTTCTCTACTTCATTTAATACACCTCTATATGGGCACCATTAGCTTCACGAAACACATCAAGACAGTACTTGATTTCTTGTCATGTTCGCTGTAGCATAGCCTCATCAGTGGTGGCAATGGCATCAGAAATCTTTTGCTTCAAGTCAGCAATGTCCCATATCTTTGTTTGATGCATGATATCTTTAACAGAACCCCATAGAAAGAAGTCCAAAGGAGTGATAGCTGGTGAACGTGGTGGCCAAGGAACTCGCCCATCCCTTCCAATCCACTGGTCTGAGAAGTAGTCATTTTTTAGAGTTTCATTTAACAGCACCTCTTTCACTAACAGGACACCTGAAACACACAATTGCAACGTGATTACAAACTTCAATAAACACTGATTACAATAAAACAAATCTGGTTAAGAAATCTTATCAGCTGCCTTTGTAACAAATTCTTAAAATTGTCAAGAGACTTTGTACTTTATAGCCTTTGTACTCACAATAACGGGACTTTCAAGCTCAACTGGGCTTCCTGTTTCGCAGCATTAGGATTTGATATGTATGTTGCAGTTTGCTGGCACCGCGAGTAGTCGAGAAAGCTTCTCCATCTTTTTATAATACGATTACGGTTGAGCCATCCTTTCCAGATGAACAGCACACGGCTTGTATTTCCTTTGCCAGAAACGACCTGAGTCCACAGGGCACTGGGCCACACACCTACACACACACAAACACATGTAGACAGATGCTCAGATGCTTAATTAACTTACTCCAAACATGATCAGTTCTTCCATGCTGCAGAGTCAAAGCTGTCTAATAGAGAGTGGATGCCATATTTTGATGCCTAACTCCACTTAGGTTAATAAGGGTGCTGTAATTAGTTGGGAGGATGGTGAAGCTATATGAACCATGATAGAAAGCTAAATGGTCCAATTTTCTCTGTCATGTGAACGCCGTTCCCTCACATCACTCTTGGCAGTCAGTGAGGCTAAAAGACACCAATTAATCTCCCATGGCTATTATGGGGCAAGATGGCAGAGGAAATGGATGGGGAAAGCACAGTGAGACAGAAAGAGGATATGTAATTTGCTCGGGATCACTCCTCGTTGGCTGGAACCAGCTATAATTAAAACAGCAGTCAGCAAAAGTTTGACAATTATGCTGTAATTTGTTACAGCAGTAATTAAATTAACACTCTTCATAGTAGCGCTTTCTAATTATAGCGATACTCCTCTGCACAAGCCATACAAAGTGTTGGCCAATTATATTTAGCTGAATTTAAGTGGTTTTAATTTAGGAATCTTTTAACAAATTGAAAAGTAACATAATGAGAATGAGAGGCATGAACAGCTCATCAGAAAGTTAGCCGTGTCAGCTTTTTGACATTTCTCCATGTCTTCTGCCAAAAGAGTTTAATTTGATGAAAACAGGCGTAAAAGAGAGACTTGTTGTATTATTTGAACTCTGCAGTCATAATACCATCTAATCGCTCCATGTCTCAAGAACCCGGAATTGCTTCTGGTAAATTAGATCCTTGTAATGTTTGTCTCTGGTGGCATTAGCTGGATGTGGCAGACCTGTCGCAGCATGCAGGCTCACATACTACATGCATGTATCATCGGTGTTACACATTCCTTAGCATGGATCCAGATCTGTATCATTGTCTCCATCCTGAGCTGAATAACAAATGAACATCACTGCTGCCTGCTGCTTTGACTCACTGATTTCCCTTGGCTGGAATTTCTCCTAATAACCAACTGCCTGCCTCACTCTGCACACCAGCGCTGACAGAGAAAGAAGACTCTGATGCTGAACAACATGCATGCTGCTGGATGGTGATTTTCTCCAACAGATGGCCATTTGCTCAGGGCTAAAGCAATATCTCTGGAATGAAATTGCAAGAATACTGGGCTGAATTTTGATTCATTTTCTGCTATCTGTGCATTCTCAAACATAGGAATTTCTAGACATTTAACATTCAAAATGTGCTCTTTTCTCTCACAGTTAATTCTTTTTTTCCCCCACGTTTTGCTGGTTGTTTTTTAAGCAGTTTCTATGATACCATGATCTCATTTCCCAATTCAAACCTGCAGTTTTAAAATCTTCTGTACTGTTAATTTTGGCAAACCAACTAACTACCTTTGATATTTCAATTTTAGTTTTCTTGTAGCCCCATTATTATCTTATTTAGAATGATAGACAACTCCACCTCAGGCTAATGCCAGCGCTGTACTCATCAGGTCCGACGTAAATTGCTGTCCATTTATTCTGGAACTTTTTTGAGTCCTGTGTGTTATAACAACATTATGTCACGTTTGCTGAGCAGCTAACCCTCATTGACCACAAATGGTAATTGTAAGTTTCTAGTATTTTAAAGGTCCCATATAGAGAAAGTCTATTTTTGTTGTGTTTTGTGGTTGTTAGAAACTTGAAGGTGTAAAATAAAAGCTGTTGTGAGCTGAACACGTTCACTTCTGCCATTCTTCAAGCCCTACAACAACTGGTTAGCCTCCTAGCTTTACAATTCAGTAAGAATTCAACTTTGACTCACTGGTTTTCTGAACAAAACGGCACTAAAACCAGGAATTATACAGTCATGAAATGAACCATCTTTGCAGAATTTTGTGCAAATAAACTGAAAGACACTTTGCAGGGACAAATAAGACTCTGATTAATTAGTTAAAAGGAGCCCAATATGGGACCTTTAAATTCTGCTGGCTCTACGTTTTAGTGGTGAAGCGCACTGGAACACAGCAAGTCAGCTAGATAGATGACAAACACAAAATCAGCATCTCAAACCAGGCCAGCTCCTTTTTTTTTTGCTAAGCCATTGATCAATAGTTGGTGGTGTCTGGAGTGCCATAAAGCGATAACCCCCTCCCTTACAGACAGATCGTACCTGCTTGACCTGAGCCATATAGGTCAAGAATAAGTGTTCAAGGTGAAGACTGAGTATAAAAGAGGAGCCATTCTCCTTATTACACATCAGTGTACCATCAAAATTATTTTAAATCTGTAAAAAAAAAAAAAAAAAAAAGGTAAAATCATTGCACAACCTTGCCTTAGAAGGGCCGTTTCTATTCAAATTAAAGTTAAGATGACACTTCAGTGTATTATCTAATATTTTATTTAAAATGAACATCCTGAAGCACATCGCCTGAAGAACAAAGTGTGCAACTTTCCAAATATTTAAGGAGTGAACTGTTGATGGTATGTTACAACTGTATAAACTATTTGTGCACATTCTGAGTACCAAAACTTTGGTTGTTTCACACACTCACAGCTCTCTACCTCTCTAGCCATCCACTGACATCAGGCATTATCTCCCTTATTCTGCTGTCTGACTCAAAGCTCCAATGGGTCAATGAATATCAAATGATCCTGTGGAAATCCAGCTTGGAATACATTCTCAAAAGGAAACACAGTGTGCCATCCCATCCCGTATTCAACTACAGAATCACATTTCAAAAAGATGCACAAGTCACAGCTGTTCTCATCTTAAGCATCTGTGCAGGTGCGGTTTTGATTCCGGCTTCCCACAATATTAAATGCGAGCCCTGAATTTAGATAAAACCTGGAGCTGTGCGCATCACAGTATGAAACAAAGTACGCTGATTTCCCCACAATGGCAGCATAGGCAGTGTAGGAGTGTGCTGGTGCATCTGAGCTGTGTAATGTCACATTCCCACACACACACAAGCACACATATGGTTAGCTGATCTTTTATTCACCATCAACCCTCCTGTATGCACAGATGCACACAAGCAAAAACTGACAGCTACGTACACAAGCTCAGTCTGCTCCCAAATGAGTCCAGCTAACCGACTGTGGAGAGAGGTGCAGTGATGCAGAGACAGGGGCCATACACAGGGCTTCATGTTCACTGCCTGGGAATTATCACATCAAACTCTTATGCCCAATGGTTCCGACAAGCCCAAGGCCAAACCATTAAAGCCCAGTGTAGACAGAAATGACTCTGCTGGACTATGACTAGGCAATGACTATTGTTGTGCACCAGTGAATCTCACCACACCAGTAGCATTCCGATTTACACAGACAACCAGGAGGGAAGTTCTTGCCAAACTTGGTAAAACAACCAACACAGAATCAATGGATACATTTTCTAAACTTCATTGGCATGCATAGATCAGTTTTTATTCACACTTTCATCCTCTGCGGCTTTGACATTTTTCAGAATGTGGACTTTATTCCATGAAATTAATACCGCTGAAATCAGTCTCTGGTGCTCCGCAGTGTATTTGCATGATGTATTCACACGCCATCCTAGTGCGCCCTGTAGCAGACACTGGAGATGCCAGTGCTTCAATTAACTGTGCTGTTGTTGGAAATTGTAAGCAAAAAGTAATTTGGAACAGATCAGTGGAGAAACACACCTGCCAGGGCCACATAATTACTAAACCATCACATTCCAGCTCCACTGTTTATCAAAGAAATAACACCAGTGTTTAAAAAAATCACTCAGATGTATTGCCCTCATCAAATTTTAGGAGCAATCGCACAGGGAACTTCATATTAATGGCAGTTCATGTCAAATAGGCCACACTTAGCAACTAAAGTTAAAGACACTAATGAAAATCAAGTTGTACCTTGTTGTTGGGTCCATATGGTGTTTCTTCTATGCTAGGGAACATCATAAGCGAAATTAGCAGCCATGGTTTAACATTTTGGTCTTGAAACTTGCTTAGAGTAGCAATGACATTCTGAAAAACACGGTTTTAAACTTGTGAGGTTTCATATGTAACACAGGGCTGAACTTTCTGTATGATTGTTATTCTTCAGAATTGATTTCCAGTTTAGGCATATGTGGCTGAATTAATTCAATATTAAAACTTGCCATTGTGGATAATAGAGTGTATTTACTCTGTTTGAGCAGAGGTGGAGGTGAGCTATTGGCAGCAAGTCAACATTTTTTAATTACCAAGAAACAAGAAATGCAGCTAAGGCTAATGGAAATCCCATTGAATTTGCAGGACTTTGGTCAGAATCCAAAGTAACTGGAATGTTGAAATTTAAAATTTCAATCTAATAATAGGTAAAACATCTCATTCTGGATGAAAGTCCGACCGACAGGAATGGCAATGTTGGGAAAGACTACTGACTAATAACTGTAAATAATTATGAGTGATGTATTCTAACACAAATCTCTGCCTAAATGGACACTCAGTGCATGCTTGAATATTATATTTTGCTGTAGGTTTGCTCTTCCAATCACACTGACATACAGTATAAAGACTTTAATAGAAACATGAGAAGAAGAACACTTCACTCAGTCCAGACAGCTGCTCTCACCAGGCAGGAAAATGAAGGCTAAAGCTCTCTCTCTCTCCACATCCTGCACTCTGTCCACCACTCACTTTTAGAAAGACAAGGTGATTTCTCTGACACACTTTAGTTAGGGAAAGTTGTATGCAATACAGTTATGATCTCCAGTGTTTTTTCACGTCCTTAGAATAAGAATGTTTTGTCGCTATGGCAACAGCTTTGTATATCTCTCCAGAAACCTGCTGAAAAAAGTCAGAATAAGAAAGAGCAATTTTATTCCCTTCTATTTTCTTGTATTGTTTCCAAAATATCTTTACTACAAGGAGGTAAGCTGCTGTTTATATGATATCTTAGTGAGTTTTCAGGAAATGCTTCAGACTGAAACATTTCAGTCCCACCGCTAAGCTAATTCTCCCTCAGTGACTTTGGCTTACTGGCAGCAAAATGTCAGTTTAGTAGCTAAGTCTGTTTTTTTCTGCACATCTGATGTTAAGTTATTAGTGTATCTTGGTCAGTTAATCACACAGCTCTTTAGTTTTAGCTACGGTTGCATAAAAGGTTAATGGAGATGCTAGCAGAGCTGGTTGCTTTGTGTTGCTCACACCGTGGTGACAGATGTGGAGGGAGAGCGGCCCACTGCAGGGTACCCGGTGAACAACACTGGCTTAGGCATATGTCTGAACTGTGAAGGGCTGCTGAACAGAGAGATGAAAGGTTTGGAGAGAAAGTGACACCACAAAGCCAGAGAAAGTCACAGACACTTTTGTCTCACTGACTGAGAGCAATGACAAGCGGAGGAGAGGGACTCAAATGAGAAAGTTACACAAATGTAGCCTCAGTATTTGATGGAAGTAAAAGATAGGAGAGGGAGGGAGGAAGGGAGAAACGGAGGGTGAGAGGATGGGAGAACTTTGTCTCGAGCAAACATCCTGACTTCTCTTTTATTCTCTCTCACGCTGGGTTTGAAAAAGTAGTATTTTAACAGTGAGCTCAGGTAAAAGCCAAGACACATCTCAGGGATGACATTTCTATTCACTATTCCTCCCTGTATATTTTTAGAGAGCAACTGATGTTTTGTGCCTTTGAAAGACGAGTGTTTAAAATATCTACAAAATGACAACCTAAAGAATATTTTGAAGTGTTAAGCCTTAAATGGACCTAAATTTAACACTTTTAACATTATGACGTTGGATATTCAGCCTCGAAGAAAAGCAGAAGCCTATCCCAAGTTCGAAATTTCACAAAGACACTAAAGAACAACCTCAGTGCATCAACAACAAGGGTTTAAGAGGCTATGTGATTGTGTGCAGATCATGATGAAGAGAAGCAAGGCCCCCTCCTCCAGGAGAGCTGAAATCCAGCATCTGTACCAATGTTACGCCTCGGGCCACACGGCTTTGCCTGCCGCTGCCCTCGTAAGGTTCCTCCACAAGGAGCAGATGGAGCTCACAGCAAATGAAGAGACGGCAGAGAGTTTGATAGACAGATATGAGATTGAAGAGGCAGGTGAGTAAAGGGAGAGTTGTGTGCCATGTCAGACTGCTCGCTGCTCGTTACTGTGGGTAAAAAAATGGTTCCATTCTTTAAGGACTAAGGCACTGACATGTAGTGATGCTAATTTAGTTAGAACAGAAGTTAAGGCCTGAGCTCCAGAGGTACCTGACTGACAAAGTGATTTGCTGTAAGCCCAGGAGCTGGTGGGTAAAATGACAGAAGGAAAACAGAAGAGTCAGGCGTGTCAGTGGACCAGTGGACCAGATGTTGTCTCAGGCCCGGTGTACTGCAGGCTAAATTCACACCATCGCAAACAGCAAAACACAGAAAACAACGAGGCTCACAGCTTGCCTCTGCAGTAAATATAAAGCAGAGGTCATTTGTTCACATCATGGCATGATCTGTGTAAGAAAATGTTTTGAGCAGTAGTTTGGAGCTTTTTGAGGAGCAGTTGGCTTGCTTTCCTGTAAATGCTGTAAATTAATTTCATCAATTATCTGAAAACAGAGGTGGTCTGGAATTGATATATCGTCAGTAAAATAAAAGCCGCTGAATTTCTTCAGCTAGGAACATGGTCAATAAAACTGATCCTTTTCACGGCATTTTCAATTTTAGGATAGTTTTGGGTTATGATGTCTTTGTTATGACCCTGCAGCTAGTTCATCAAAATAGAATGTGGCCATTTTACATGTTGCTTAGATTTGTCTGAGTACATTTTTGACTATTTTGCCTAAAGAGTGTCATACACACCCTAGACTAAACATACTTTACTCTTGGTTTGCCATTTGATTAACCATTCAGGATAGCTGCACAGAAATCTTCTCTAAGTAGCTACAGCGTCCCCATGTTGATCTGTTGGTCAGTGCTACACTTAATTCCAGACTGAAATATCTTAACACCTATTGGGTGGATTAGCATAAAAGTCTGTACAGACCCTAAATGGATACATTTATGTAGCGCTTTACATGATACATCACATTCACTGATGGCAGGAACTACCATGCAAAGCACTAACCATGACCCAATCAGGGGTTAGGTGTCTTGCTCAGGGACACCTCGACATGAGTACGACAGGCCGAGGGATCGAACCACAACCCTCCGGTTGCGAGACGGCCACTCTACCAACTGAGCTATGCCGCCCCAGACTCTCCTGGATGAATTAAAATAACCATTCTGACTTTACTGACTTTCATCTAGCATCTGGCACAAGACTGGTTTATCACCAAATGCTTACAAAGCATCAGTCTCAGCTGCACAACTAAACAAAGACGGTGAACTCTGTACACCCTTGGTCTTGTTGTTCCTTTGACCTGTTTAATGTTGTAACAACAGGAACTGTATTTCTGCTTGAGCTGGCTGTTGTAATCTTCTTTTAAAATTCTAATGCTGATTGTGAGTGCCAGTGTTTAGGTCACTGTTTCTTCCTCCTCCAGCTAAAGAAAGCAGGTCCATGACGTTTGAAGGCTTCCTCAGATACATGGAGTCCAAAGACTGCTGTGTGTTCGACCAGGCCCACACCTCAGTGTACCAAGACATGGACCAGTCACTGCCCAGCTACTTCATTTCCTCATCACACAACACCTACCTGACAGGAGATCAGCTGGTGGGAAAGAGCCAACTGTTTGCCTATGCTAAGTAAGGAAGAGTTGCATATACACACACACACATATACAGTTTTTTGTACGAGAGAAACTGTACTGCGCAAAAGTTTTGAGGCACTGAAGGCAAAGTGATGATGCCACATTAACTTTATATTTATCAAAGAACCTTATGCAAAGTGCAGTAAGACACAAACATCTAAATCAAATTGATCTTTGGCCCGGCCGCTCCTTGCCTTTAAGTGTCAGTGTCTAACGTCCCTTTATGTAATGTCAGACTGACTCCATGATGTTAGGGTTTAGGACTCTGTGCCATCTGTTCCTGCACTCCTTGTTGTTTTTTTTGTCACTGAAGATGGTTTGTTTTGCTCCTGACTGCATATTTAGGGTCACTGTCATGCTGTAGGTTAAATTTCAGATGCCTCCCTGATGATATTTAGTGAAGGGTAAAAATCTAGGCGGCAAACTGTTTTGCATTGCGTGTTCTGACACCTTTCTATCATAGCCAGACTTCAGGCTTATAGAGAGCCATCACTCCCCACAGGCATCAGTGAGCCATGGGTGACCAAAACTCAGTCGTTGCTTCACTGGCTGGCCTTCCTTGGACTACTCTTAGTAGCTGCCTGCCACTGCATGCTGGGAACTCCACAAAATCTGGAGATGCTCCGACCCAGTTGTCCAGCTGTCAAAATCACTCAGATTCATAAACTGCCCATTGTTCCTGCTTCCAACACATCCGCTTCAAGAATTGATAGTTTTCTTGTTGCCCAAAGACTCCACCTCCTGAAACGTTCCACTGTAACGAGATAATCAATGTTTTTCACTTCACCTAATAGGGGTTTTAATGCTTTGGCTCGTTGGTGTACAGTATATATATATAAATATATATAATTGCAGGTTAATACAGGTTAATATCTTTTAGCAAATTGTCCAAACATCATTTAATCTGAAAAATCCATAATGTTTTATCAATCTGCTACTTTATATAGACACAGCACAAAACCAACAATGAATCCCATTTAATAATAAAGCATCTGGCTGAAATGCCCATCTAAAAAGCCCTTGAATATGAGATTATCCTCTCAATCCAGACCTACATGTTTGTTATTTGGATACTCTTTTTCCCTCTCATTTCATTGACCCACTCGTGCTGAGGCAGACAGTGAAATTGCTGCGGTGTCTTTATGGGACAATGGAGGTGATTACAAAAGCGGCTGATGGCAGCAGAAGTGCAGTATTTATGGTTCCAGTGAAAGTGCTGAGTGCCCTGACCGGCTGGTAGAGTGGAACCCTCCGACCCAGCAGCCTGGAAGCTCTGGTTTACTTAGATAATGAAACAGTGATCTCAAGAGGAAAACAAAGTGGCAGTGGCAGGAGGCTGCTTTTTAGAAATCCCACTCGCTCACAGGTGGGAGAGGGAGGAAAACAAAATGACCAGATGTTGGGTTGCTATTTGTTTAGTGACAAAAAAAACATGCCTCATAAGGGCCTGTGTGGTGCAAGGGATGCTAAAACTAGCTACCTGTGTTTTTTTTGTCCATCATCAGAATGCTTGAGCTTAAAATGTGCATCATGACAAATAAAACTACCATCAACACAGGACACCATTCACGCCTCTTAGGGAGTAAGAAAGAAGAAGAGTCCCACTTTGAAATACAAACTGAGATCTCAGAGCTATGATAAAGGCAGAGTAAAATGTCTGGCTGTAATAATAAGTTGGCAGGTTTTGCTAATACTGATCTAGAAAGAAATAATGCTTTTGGTTTTGAACTGTCTGAAGTTCATTTTACTTCAGTTTCTGTCACTCTCCTTCTTCGCCTTCTGTGTCATCAACAATACGGCTCTTTTTCCAGTTGTAGTTTCAGTTCAGTTTTTACTTTTAATTGTAAAGCAAATCTTCATTGTCTTGGGGGATTTCAGACCTGGTGTCAGACAGAATCGAGAAGTGAAAGCGAGGCTTAAAGGGAACCAATCTAAAGGCCAATGGGGTGATTATTCTATAGTCATTATATTGTGCAATCAACATTTACTTCATAATGATAAGCTAAAGCAATAAACTTGCCTTTTGCATCCGTCTTCTTTGGAGAAAAAAATGTATACCATGCCACATACACAGTTCTAACTTCAAAAACTGTGTTTACATGAACACACCCTTAATTGGCCCTTTCCTTCTTTATGTCTCCCTTGTGGTGTAGCTTTCGACAGTTTTAACCATGAAATTCACTTTGAACATACCAAAACAACAAATAGTACTTAGTGGACATGACTCCAGTTCTGTTAGCCTACAGTAAACATTGCAGGACTTAGCTTATAGGGTGAATTTCATGCTTAATGAAGTGCAGAGAAAAGGCACTTGGTGAAATCTCTTGAAATCTATGTTCTGCAGTGTTGGAGCTGCTTAACATTTGACTTTGGACATGGAGGCTGTAAAGAAGTAGTTCAAAATTTTGGAAAATACACTTATTTGCTGGAAGACTGATGCCACTCACATGTCTTTGCATCAAAGCGAAGAGCTGCTTAGCCTCCTTAGCAACTTAGCATCCCAACAGAAGCAGAAGAAACACACCCAGTCTGGATGCCACAATCATTTACCTCTAAAACAGAAATAAACTGGTAGAGAAGCAGAACCATTTCATCCAGATTTAAAATGCCTGGAAAATAAGGAAGAAATAACCTTGCATCATGATACATTTGCAGGAAAATACATCATTGTCATAGTGAGCATTTGCTCCACTGTTGAAGCGATTTCATTTTTGCCCAACGGCAATATAAAGCAACATAAATAAGACCACCCATTTACAGTTGTAATGCACTAAACTAGTAAAGAAAAATCTAAACGTAAACACAGAATTTTGTAGTTTTACATGAGGTGATCCAGACATAGTTTGCATGTTGGATTCAGTTATTATATATTGATATAACGGCTCACATCTATGAGAGGAGTGACAATGGAGTTCTTGTATATGGCAAAGTTTTCACCAGAACGGTTCTTACAGCTTCTCCCGGACTACATTGTGTATGCTATTGCCTTATGCATCTCATGTTTGTGTGTTTGTGTGTGGAACTCAGCGCTCTGAGAAAAGGCTGCCGCTGTCTGGAGATTGACTGCTGGGATGGTCCGGATATGGAGCCTGTAGTTTACCACGGCTACACCCTCACCTCCAAGATACTCTTTAAGGATGTCATCGCCACCGTGGAGCAACATGCCTTTGAGGTAGAAGCATATAGTTTGCTCCATGATACGGAGTTCCTCTTTCTAAGTGGTGCCTTAGGTATCTAGTTCACTCCTGCCTCCGTAGGTACCAGGAGTCCCCACTGAGCTGCATTTGCTCTAATTAGGAACCTCTCTAATAAAAAGGCCTTGTCTGCAAACTGCCTTTGATTTAGCAATTCCAGCCATTCTCTGTGAAAGGCGTAAAGACTTTGGACTGCAGAGAGATGATGGCAATTGCTGGAAATGGAGACTAATTCATGATTTTTGTTTTCTTTGTTCTGGTGTGATTAATTCTTGACAGGTGTCTGCTTACCCAGTGATCCTGTCTTTGGAAAACCATTGCAGCAAGGAGCAGCAGGAAGTCATGGCCCAGTACCTCATCTCTATCTTAGGGGACAAGCTACTGACAGCTCCGTTGGATCATTCGACCACTGGAGACCTCCCAAGCCCAAATGTAAGACCTGTAAGAAGTCAGAGTTTGGCTTTGTTAGCGGTAAATAATAGGCAGAATCTGTTTGTAATGTTGGAGCTGCTAGCGCAAGCAGAGGAGTGACGGTGTTTGCATGTATAAATCCTTGTCGTCTGTCATTGGAAAGCAAACCAAGGAGCAAATGAGACCTTTTCTTCGTCACGGAGGGCCTCATTAGTCTCATTCTGAGGCTCTGCGTTGCTCTCCTCCACCAGCATGTAGGAGCAAATGGACATCTGCATTTGCGAGCCCCTTTAATCTCACAGAGAGTCACAAAATCTAATGTGATATGATTGATCCTGAGAAGCGTCCATCACTTTAAGCGTGTTGAGGCACTCGAGCTGATAGTTCATTTATATTACCCTGATTGGGTTCTGACTTCTCCTCTGAAAGCATCTGTCTCAGCTCATTACAAAACAACCGGCCTGGAAGACACCGACACAGTCGCTCTAGTCGATTGAATAAGATGAGGAGGATGAAGGGTTTTTTTTCTACGGATGAATATGTGCTGCCTCGCCAAAGTGTCTTTGCGCCGTCTGACTTCAACTGCTTTAGAATTTAGTGCAAAAATTGGTTTATATTTTATCCTCAGAGTGCATATTCCCCTTTTCGCTTTTTATCTTTACGAGTTTGGAAGTTGGGGGGGGCTTTCCATAGGAGCCTCGACACTAATGGTTTCATCTTGACTATTAACCCCTGCAACTGGAACACTAAATCAGTATTCATGTTTTAAATTCATGCAGCCTCACACCCAACTTTCTATGTAATTATGAAAGTGGAAACCAATCTGCGATTTTCGGAATTGCT
Source organism: Acanthochromis polyacanthus (assembly GCF_021347895.1). Classification (NCBI taxonomy): domain Eukaryota; kingdom Metazoa; phylum Chordata; class Actinopteri; family Pomacentridae; genus Acanthochromis; species Acanthochromis polyacanthus. The sequence continues at coordinate 14,775,521 of NC_067120.1, read as the reverse complement.
CATTACTTGCACGACACTCCGACCAGTTACATCAAAGGTTTTAAAGCTGTTTACCAAGTTGTCAGAGCCAAAGATGTAAAAGCCAGTTGTCTTGGCTCTATTTCCTAATTATCCAGAGCTTTAGCAGAGTTCAAAATAAAGCTATAATTAATTAACATATTATTACACTACTTTATCCTGTTTTTGCTGTCAGCATGAGGCAAAACTCCCCTCAAGAAGCATACATGATACCATAAATCGGCTCAACCAGAGCGAAGCCTCTATTTTGGCTCTGCAGACTGTATAATTTTGTGCAAGAGTGCTAAAAACTAAAAGAGCGCAGTAAAGCAGTGCCAAGTGGAGCTCTTAAGCTTGTAATTTTTGCACTATATGGCCTCTTACAGGTTGTTGACGATGCAATAATTTTGCATATCATGGCTGTGCATACAGTATGTTACAATGGCTTCTTGTCAAATGGTTCATCTTGGAGCTGCATCCAGACCATAATGCTTTATTTGCTCTTCGCATATTGCTGCTCATTGGCAAACACAGCCCCATACAATACTGACAGATTTGGAGTCGGGACAGTGAAATGTAGCAGCAGATGTGTGATTCAGTGATTTGAAACACCTGCTGCTTCTGTTGTGTTTCTTCTTATCTTTCCAAACTTGGCCGTGGTTTACATGCAACGATGAGACTCTTTGAAGAAAAGCCTCTTTGTACCAAATCATAGCGGGGGTAGTTGGTGCAAAAAAAGAGTGTTTTGATGTTTGTGTCCGAAGTTTGAGGGTATAGTTTGATGCAAATCTGTGGTGGTTTTTCATGTCCGTTATTGGGGAACATTTGCATTCATTCATGTATGAATTTATACTTTATCTGTATGTGTGAACATGCCAGGACCTGAAGTATAAGATCCTCATCAAGAATAAAAAGCTTAAACATGAGACAAAGACAGAGGATGCAGCAGGGGCAGAGGAGAGTGCAGATGAGGGCGAGGAGGAGGATGAGGAGGAGGATGAGGAGGATGAGGATCAGCAAAGCAAAGCAAAATTCTGGCCAACAAGAAAGGCAGGGTCAAAGAAGAAAGTAAGTTAGGGGTTTATCAGTCCAGTCAGAGATTTGGCAAGAACAGTTAGAAACAGGTATAAACAAATTGATTTTGTATGAGAACCAGAAGGCAAAGCTCTCAATCTGTTGTTTGTCTGCATTTCATTTCGGTCTCTGAGTAGAAGAAGAAGGTGGTGGTGGCTGAGGCCTTGTCTGACCTGGTGATATACACCAGGTCTGTCAAGTTCGTCAGCTTCAGTCACTCCAAGGACAATCAGAACTGCTATGAGAACACGTCTATGGCGGAGAAGAAGGCTCGCAAGTTAGCCAAAGCCTCAGGTAAGGAGCAATCTATTAGTCTGAGTTATGAGACAAGGGAAAGAAAAGCGGAACTTTTAGCTGATAAAAATGTGAATTACTAAATCTAAATATTACAAAATAGAATTTTGATGAGTGCAGCAGATTCACTTGATTTATCATTACACCGAGCTCCCTCTGCTCTTTGGATGAGCAACGTAATTACTGTACATCCTGGGCCATAAACTCCCATAATAGTGAGAGCATATTGAACATGGCATATGCAGCATAGGGGAATGCTTTTTAGGGAATAAAACACAACAGCACAAGGCCAGAAATGTGCCTTGCACTCTCGCTGCTGGAGAGGTGAAAAGAGCCCACAGAGGTTTGAATCAACGGATAATCAGTTAAACTGTCATCACGCTGCTGTGCCGCAGTATATCGGAGAAACAGAGTGATGTAGAGAAGTGAAATCTGTTCCTGCTGAGGAGAAATGACACTTTCCAGACATACAGCTACATTATGAGCTGGTTGACTTGGTTGGCAGGGACCATTAACAGTCTTAGCTATGCTGGAGCTGTAAAAACCTTGTTTTGTCAAGCCCTGCAAGAAAGCTACACAGCTATGGTAATGATATCACACAGACTGAAGCCGCGTGCCTGTCTTTTAGCCCTCAGAGCGAGAATAATTATACATACTACATCAAAATCTAATCAGAAGAAATGAGTTTCCACCTTTTAAGATATCCTCTTTCCATTTGACATTAAGGAGTAAATAGCAAATAACTTGATTTGTCCTTTCTACAGGATTCTTTTTCTTTTAATTAAAGCAATCTAATCGTTAAAATTCACAAACATATCCAATAATCTTATCAGTAAAGTTAAGAATCTTGTTGTAAATGATTAAACGCCTCAGTGCTCTCACTGGATCACATCGCCACTGTGACTAAGTCAGAGAGTTGGATTAAATATTACAAGATCATAGGAATGACATCTGTGAAGTCTGTGGATGTTCACATTAATGAGCGTGTCGGAGGACATGTTTGACCTTTGATGTGTTGTGATTCCGCTCTCTCAGGTCTGGATTTTGTTCAGCACAACCAGAAGTTCCTCAGCAGGATTTACCCTGCAGGCTCCAGAACTTCTTCCTCCAACTTCAACCCTCAGGAGTTTTGGAACGTCGGCTCGCAGCTTGGTGAGCGGGAAGAGTGTTCGCTTTTCAGCTTTGGTGTTGGAGGCCTTCTGTGGGTCGGGCTTGTTCCTGTGCATCCCGCTGTTGCTAGATTGGTTTGAGATCTGGAGTGTTTGGGTCAACGCCTTGAGGCTCGGTCTGCAATGTTAAGGTTGGATTCATGTTAGAGTAACATCCACATCAATGCCAAGACCTACAGGTTTCCAGTAGAACATTGTATTCCAATGAACTAATCAATATTATTCAGTTCCCCTGAACAGCCTGTCAGTGGTTCTAATGTTGTAGATAGAATAGAAATATTTTCTTGACCCCCAGGAGAAATTCTGTTGTTACAGTGGCAACCAGAAAGCCTAAAATGACCACCACCACAATACAAATAAATGAGAAAATCGAAAAAAAATACCAAAGCACAAAATGCAGAAAAGTGTAAATATATACTATGATTAAAAAATGTGATAAAAGAAAAACGCACCATAAAATGTCAAATGCTAACAATAAAAATAAACAGTGAATTGGAAATTATAGTCCTGTAAACAGCAGTGGAAAATGTGCAAGCAGTGCAATGGTAGCATAAAAACAGACAAAAGCAACAAAGATGCTACAGTATTTGCTAAAGTAAAGAAATCTGAAATTACTTTCATGACAAATGCAAACGCTGTTTTTCCACATATTTTTGTCAAATTTCCAAGTGCGTGCACTATTACCTAATATGCCTTTAGGGGAGCTGCAGGAATAATTGGAAATGTTTATAAAGCATTTAATTAATTGAGCCAATCTAATTACAGAAATGAGTAAAGCATAAATAATAAATACATTACAATCAGTTTGATTAACACATTAAATAAATTATGAAGCAATTACATTAATTTGTTCATATTTAAATGTGCGATAACGCAAATCATTAAAATAATAAATTAACTAATAATAAATATGTCGGATTTAAAAGAGGTAATGGAATATTCCTGGAGCGCTTTAGTCTCTGTAACCTGTGTTTCTATTTAGGTCATGATCAGATTCCTATAGACATACATTTAAATGCTTCAGTACAAAAAAAAAGGATTTCTTTGATTTCTGAGTCAACGGTGTCAACAGAAATCAGACATTTATTCACACACACACAAAACAGCAACAGCAATCAATGTCAAGCTATTGAAATGAGGAGAATTGCAATCCAGAAGTTAGATAGTCAAACTTCAAAGGGAACAACCTGACCAAGCATCCTGTCGATTAGCAGTGAAAAGAACATTTTATTCCAGTCCGCAGCCTGACCACCTCATCTGTGTTTTCCCTGGAGCAACTCTTCTCCCGGCCGTTATCACATCTTTTCCAAATCAATTTGCAACCTCATAAATGTGTTTTTTCTTCTCTCTCTTTTCTTTAAACTACAGCCACGTCTGGGTCAGAGCTGAGCTTTTTTCTTTCTCCACAGTTATTTCTTTAGAGTCAAGCATGAGCATCGGGCTCGGCTCCACCTAACATGCCAGGGCTTCCACAGTAAAAAAAAAATCAATCCTAAACTTCACATACTGCAGCCCTCTAGTAATGCACGATTTACCCATGAGGTTGAAGTTACAGCCCTGATCTGTGTGACGCTGCCTTGGCCAGTGTTCCTGTCACTCTGTCTGCCTTTGTACATCCTCCTCATCCACCTCCATCCGTCAGTCAGCCGCTGACATCCAGCCCTGCTGATCGCTCAGCAGACTGTCTACGTGCTTTGGTGGCAGCTGTGCGGATGGTGATCTGTACTTTTCACAGTTGCAGGGGGGCTGCGGAACAAAGCAGCAGCAGCAGCCTAGATGGATCAATTGCAGTCAGACGAGCAGCACATCCACTGGGCCTCTGTGACACGCAGGAAAAATGTCGAATGAGATCCAGTGCAACGTGTTGATTCAGACAAAATTAAATCTGTGTTTTTCCAGGATCACCGGGGATTTCTTTGCAGCCAGATAGAGATGCAAATCAAATCTTTTGTTCGGTTTAAATCGGTTCTTTTCTTCTGGTAATCTGTTCACATGTCTGAAATGTGCAGTCACTGATGGTGCTGAAGAAGACGCGGTGCACACGACAGCACAGAGCTTTACACTGCAGAAGAATTCACTACACAGGCAGTCGCTGCACAGTTAGGGATTCTGAATGCCTCACTGATGCAATGTACGCCATTGTTGCAGAAACATTTCAAGTCATTGTATAATTTAGCTCTCACCAGCAGAATGAAAGAGCGCTTTATAAAAAAAGGAAGGTAGGAAGGATCATCTCATGCTGCTTCTTTTATTTTAACAAGCTTTACACACTCTCAATTTGTTCCTATACTGTGATTTTTTTTGTGCCTCTGCTTTGTGGCTTCTTTGCTTCTGCTGTTCCAAGATTGTCCCATGGTGTTTTGCAGTGGCTCTCAATTTCCAATCTCTGGGTTTGCCTATGGACCTTAATGATGGTCGTTTCCAGGACAACGGAGGCTGTGGATACGTCCTGAAGCCGGCAGTGCTCACGTCCAGTCAGAGGAGCTTTGATCCCAGCTGCAGCCAGCACAGCCTCAAACCCACACACCTGCTGCTCAAGGTACCGCAATGGAGCACTGAACTCTGAATAATCCACTCATGGTGGATTTATGGATTAAGGTGTAATGTTACAGGACTGTCTGTGGGTGTGTGTTCTCTACGCGTGCATATGTGTGTGTCTATGCTTCACAATCTAGGGCATTGTGGAGCTCATCCTACTCTTTGCCTGCAGATAAACGCTTTCCTGCCGGATGCTGTGAACCAACAATGATGTAAAACTCCCCGAGAGTGTCTGTTTAATTAGATTATCTCCCTCAGAAAGTAAACGGAAAAGAGAGGCAGGGGTGATCTAATGCAATTAGACCCAGGGTCCAATTAATAAATTATCCCTATCCCATTATTTTAAGCATCTTGGGGGACGGTAACAGCAGCAGTTTAATGTACGGCTTCTATGCCACATGACAAAGGGTGAAAGGAACAGAGCAAGGTCACATCTTTTTATTGAGTCCATTAGGACAACAGTCACACAATGCCTCCTGTATCTGTCCATCTATATCTGAAGCTTTGTACTACAAAGACAGTATGTGGAGGTCATGCAGAAAATTGCAGAGGAGGTAGATGAGAGAACATGTGATGTTATTGTGCTAGAATCAGCCTACTGTCAGCTATGAATCAAAGTGAGAATAAAGGCTTTTCTTTACCCAAACATCTTACTTAACATCTAATTTAGTCATACAGGTTGAAGCATCGTTCTATGATTTCTGTTTTCCCCTCAATTCATTTGGGATTAATAGAACTTTATGGTGCTGGCAACATTAAACATGCACAACAATAATTAAAGCTGCAAGCAGCATTGAACGGGTCCTCGCATCTTTGCTGGTCAGCAAATCCAAGCATGTCCACTAGGTGGTGCTGTGACTGCGAGTGTATTTTGACCTATGGATGTGATGAGGGCCAGACTGTGATGAAATGGTTGTTGCTAGAGGTACAGACCCGTCCTGTGGACTACGGATACGGCACTTGCCATTTGCCAATCAGATACGCGAGATCTGGTCACGTGACTCCCGGTAGACGCTAGCGGTACGGACCCGTAGCATTGGTACTACAGGTACGGACCCTAAACCTGACCCTAACACTAACCCTAACCTTACCTTTGCTTACCTTTCAACAGTTTGCAGTGGTTAGCAGCTACTTGACTCGCGAGACTCGCGTACGGGTCCGTATCTGTCTGGCAAATGGAAAGTGCCGTATCCGTAGCCCACAGGCTACGGGTACGGGTCCGTATCTGTAGACACCAGGTGGCGCTATCACTGGGACCGTATATTGGTCTATGGAATTCATCAGAGTCAGACTCTGACACATTTAAAATTTGAGGCAGACTGGAGCATGTACAAGCTAGTTATAGGTCACTTTCTGTCTATCCACCAGGTGGCGCTGTGACTGTATTTCAGCATGTGGATGTGATGAGGGCTGGAGTCTGATGACACATGTAAAGTTTGAGGCAGATTGTAGCATGTACAGGCTGGTACTACAACATTTCCCATGTCATGGCGAATTGTCGAAATTAGCCAGCCGCCATTTCCACGCCCTCAGACTTTTGCGAAGCATTTTGATCATTTTGATCACCCATCCCTGGTGTACATCCTTGCCAAATTTAAGCTCTGTCAGGGTTAGCCTTTTTGAGTTTCTAGCTTTTGAAAAAGTGCAAAAATTGGGGAAAAACATTGCAAACTTTCATAAAATTTAACAACACTCGGTGACACGTACTGGATGTAGTAAATATCTGAAATTTTGTGGCGCTATTGACCAACTTTGGCTTACATCTATGCAATTCCCCTAAAATATCAAATTTTTCACCGGTCCTGATTCATGTGCAAAGTTTCACGCGTTTTCAAGTATTTTTTGGCTTCAGAGTACAAATGAAAAGTCAGCCAACGAAAGAATAATACTGTAGAATAAAGCCATGAGTTTCAATAGGTGCTCGGACCCAAATAATTTCAAAACAATAGCACATTTCTTTGAAGAAACACCTCTCTAAAGGAGTCTTTCAGTTTGTCTAATACAGGGCAAACTAACAGACAGATGTACTTTGTGTTCAGTGTTAATATACACATTTTAGTCTGCTACCAGGCTAAACAAAGAGCGTAATAAACTTTGCTTTAAAGTCCCATCATACAGTATCCCTGCTATAAATCTCGGCTTTGTTATACATCTGATGACAGAAATGTGTTTTTAGCGGATAATAGTTCATGAAGATGCATAGACTCACACAAGTTAGACAAAAGCAAATCAGACCTTGTCTTCTAATAGAATATGCACACTCACACACACTCACACGCAAACACACACACACACACAGCACAATGCATGAAATATAAATGTGATGTTCTCTGTTTTTTGGGTGCCCAGGGAAAACGCCCTTCCTTTATTTATTCACATCATCATTCTGTATTATTTGATCACTTGAGGGAAGATCCTGCTATCTTGACTCAGCTCTCAACTCAGAGAATCAGATTCATAAGTAGCATTCACTGTTGTAACTACGGTAAGGTCGGGGTTCCAATTTCTCAACGCTCAATTATTCATCTGTTCAGGAAAACAATATGTCCCCCTGAGCTTTCATGAGTCTATTTAGCATAAAACTGTCAGCTGTAAGCTATGATGTGTTTTTCCACAACAACTCTTTATGTAATGATAAGTGCTACGTTCGCGCCCACAGGAAGGGAGCGTTGTGACTGTGGATGAGCAGAATGCAGGGTGCTCGGTAGCATGACTTTAGGAGAGGAAAGGGACTGTAATTTTGGGCCGGACACTGTAAAGCTTCATCAGTGCCAAGCGGGGCATGCCGTGATAAGTACATGCAGGTTTGTCTTTGATCAGGGCCAGAGGAAGGGGAGGCTCAGTGTGAGAGGACTGCAGATAAGCCAGCCTTTCTCCAGACTATGTAATTACAGCCCTCTCCTCTTCTCTACCCTCACTGCCTCTCTTGATTCTCTTCTATTCTCACTTATATTTACTGTGTATTAGTGGTACGAGTGACTCTTTTCTTGCATCTTTGTGTGTGTCTATCTACAGGTGATCAGTGGCTCCAACCTCCCCGTCCCAGGAGCAGTAAACCTCTGGACCCATTTGTCAGAGTGGAGACTCATGGAATTGCGTCTGATTCCCGCAGAAGATGCACGCCCACTGTCAAAAACAACTGTAAGTGCTGCAACACAAACTGTACGATGAATTCGTCAAGTCACAGTGCCACCAGACCAGCAGCACTGAATCAGATTTGACTTTACTTTTACCAGGCTAAAGGGGTATTTTGTTAGAATTAACTGATTGAGACTGGAGAGTATTTCCATTTGAAGTTATATTTTAAGTTTTGTAGAAATTTTGTCAGAGATTTGCAAGCTTACACTTCTTTAAATTAGCCGCCGTATAACTGTCACTTCCTTTGAAAATGTGCAGTTGTGGCAAAGTCAAATGCCGTAGAACAATACCTGAAGTATGCTGGCACAGAAGGAGAGGAAAACCAGACTACAGTGGAAAAAATGCTCCTCTCAAACAAGGAAACAAAAACTCATTTCAAGGAACTTTAACCTTGAAATAAGTGAAAAAAATTTGCCAATAGAGCAAGTGAAAAATGGCTTTGTAAGATTTCTTGAAATAAGATATAATATTTAGAATATTGAGATCTTAAAATTAGCTGGAAAACTTATTATAAGCTGTATTTCACCACGATTGTCAAGCTTCGGGGTCTTAACCCTCCTGTTGTCTTCATTTACGGCACCAAAATATAATGTTGCCTTCAAAAATTCAAAATTCAGCAAAAAAAATCCTGAAATTTATAAAAAATTTGCAACATCTTCAGGAAGAAAATTCCTTAAAAGTTTTCCTAAAAAAGAAAAAAAAATTTGGCAAGAAATAAAAATTTTAAAAATATATCCATCCATTCTCTATACACCGCTTTATCCTCACTAGGGTCGCGGGGGATGCTGGAGCCTATCCCAGCTGACTCGGGCGAAGGCAGGGGACACCCTGGACAGGTCACCAGTCTGTCACAGGGCTACATATACAGACAAACAATCACACTCACATTCATACCTACGGACAATTTAGAGTCATCAATTAACCTCAGCATATTTTTGGACTGTGGGAGGAAGCCGGAGTGCCCGGAGAAAACCCACACATGCACGGGGAGAACATGCAAACTCCATGCAGAAAGATCCCAGGCCCAGGCTGGGATTTGAACCAGGGACCGTCTTGGTGCAAGGCAAAAGTGCTAACCACTACCCCACTGTGCAGCCTTAAAAATATATAAAAATTGTAAATATTTTCAAAAAATGATTAAAAATTTTCCAAAAATCTTAAAAATATCTAAAGTGAGTCCATATTTATCAGTAAAACTTCTAATATGTTCTTTAAGAACATTCACAAAAAAAATCAACCAAAAGCCAGTGAAGTTTGCTGGATTTTGATTGTTTTTTTTCTGAATGTTCTGAAAGAAACAATTTTTTTACCATTTCTTTTTTCAATCAAATGTTCAAAAATTTCCCCCAAAAAATGATGAAAATGTGGACGTTTTCACTGTGAAAATATTTATTTTCCCCTGCATTTTCAAACTGTAAAACAGCTCAATTTGAGCCACAGGACAACAATGAAGGTTAAAACAAGATAATTTCAAGATTGTTTGACTTAAGATATTTAAGATGTATTGTCTTAAAACAAGTCCCTCTATCTTGCTGAAGTGTCACTTGTTAAGAGAATTTATGTTAAATCAAGTGGGATGAGACATTTTAAGTAAAAAAGACAAATAGACTTGGTAAGATTTTGAGTTTTTGCAATGATAAGAGGCTTCTATGACTAGAATCATGTAGATAGATGCTGCACACAGGATGAACTGGTCCTGAACACATTATATGGGATAAGACAAAGAGCGAGAGGAGGAAGAGACTGAGTCCTGAGGGGCACAGAGCGCTCATGCAGGGACATAAATCATAAAATCATTTCAAGAAACAGATAAGGTCACAGTTGAATACAAATGAACGTGTATATAGATGAAAAATTGAATGTAACTGAAGATCTTCAGCAAATGTGAAAATTTTTGGCAGAGTTCTGGAAAATTGGCTCTAAATAACACTTGTCAAGTTTCAGCAGCATGACAAAGATGCTACTGTTGGTCTATTTATTAACTGTGTAGACAACACTGCCAGCCTGTTGATCTTGTCACCATTTTGGTCCAGACTGAAATATTTCAACAACTATTTGATTAACGACTGAATGGATTGTGAGGAAATCTTTGCAGAAATTGGATTCCCGCACAAGATGAATTGGAATAACTTCTCCTCTTAGTATCGGTAGCAGGTTTAAATTTAAAGTCAAATATTAGCAAAACTAATGAGTTTCACACCAGCCTCAACTGTAATCCAGGTGAACATTGCACCGACAAACACAAACGCTTTACAGAATGACTAGATTGCTGTTTTTTTAAGTCTTTTTTTTGGCCAATTTAGACACAATAAGTTGGAGACAGACAGGAAAGTAGGGGGGCAGAATGGGGGAAAGACCTGCATCAAAGGGCTGTGAGCTGAAGTCGAACCTAGGCCGCTGTGTCGGGGACTTTATGGGTCGCCCAGTCAACCAGTTGAGCTATCTGGGCGCTCCACGCTGCTGTTTTTGAACAATAATTGGAATAAGTGAATGATACCTCTTCTCCGTCAGTGTGTCCTCTGCTGTGAAGGTACAGCGGCTTCGCTCCACAGCACCGTGACTAAAAAAGAGCTTAGTCTGAGAGTCGTATAAGTATGAAAGCCTTGTAAGTGACATAAGAATCATAACTCTCAAAACACATTTTCGAAAAAGGACTTTTGTTTACCTTGTTCTACAGCTCAGAATATAGTGAGGATAATATAATTTTTTGTGATTTTATATATAGATGTTTGGCCACAAGCACAATATTGATATATTATCATCCCATGTTTATATGGCAAACTTCTCTACATTTCAAGTTTTTCCTCTCCAAATGTTTGGCCTTTCAGCTTCTTGGTTTCCATTAACAGACCATAGCCATAACACAGTGGGGTAGACACTGACTCTACACATCTCTATTAACTACTTCTGGAGTGCTTCCTGTCAGCTTTATGCCATTGATCTTCATATTTATGAAGAACAGACTTTACTGTGCACAGTACATCCTGACGAAAACCTACTGAGGTGCTTTTATTTCTAAACTGGACATGAAACCCTCAGCTGCACATGAACAGGCAATACAAAAAACACTTGCATATCTTTTAAATGCACCTGCAGAGCATTTCAAAATTAAAGAGAGTAAGTTCATTTGAAATAAAAAAATATTTTTATTGCCAGTTTAGCTCATAAAAGTAAATCGTGTTTAGGACCTCTCAGTAAGAGCATAATAATAAATTATTATTCAACAATAATAAATTATTATAAAGCATTGTTACTGTTGTGGGCTGCTCAGTGGCTTGGTGTTAGCGTTTTCGGTTTGCAGCTAGAGGATCTTTCTGCATGTTCTCCCCGCGCATGCATGGGTTTTCTCCGGCTTCATCCCACAGTCCAAAGACATGCTGAGGTTAACTGGTAACTCTAAATTGTCCATGGTGTGATTGTTTGTCTGTGTATGTAGCTCTGTGATGGAATGGTGACCTGTCCAGGATAGACTCCACCCCCTCCACGATCCTAATGAGGATTAAGAGGTGTATAGATAATGCATGGATGGATTATTACTGTTTTCATTGGTTTAAAGAAAGAAAGGCACATTATAGCCGTTTCTTCCTGCTATAGCAGAATGATAATGAAGGGCAGTCATTCTACACAGCGCTACACTAAAGAATAGTCTGTATTTGCATGACAAAGTACTGAGCAGTTTGTGTTTGCTGCCAAAAATGACACGATGAAGGTGGCAACAATTAACTAAAACAGTACAGTTGTCAGTTATAACACCCAAAACAAGCTGAAGCTTTATGGCAGAGCGGATCTGCACAGTCAGGTGATCATTCTCTGTGGGTTTATCTCTACTAGTGGCTCTTCCACATGAAACTAATCCCGCATTTCTATCAAAATGCTTATTACAGCCGCTTTAACTAAATCCAAGGACCCCTGCTGATTCTAATCAACTTATTTTCATTCTGATTGCAGCTCTGAGTCCGTACTGGGATGCCGACATGAACTTCAGCATTAGTGTGCCTGAACTCTGCCTCATCCGCTTCTGTGTCAGAGATCAAACCGGCCTCCTCAGCAGCGAGTTTGTGGGCCAGTACACGCTGCCCTTCACCAGCCTGAAGAAAGGTGAGCCACAAGGCAAAAAAAACAAAGCGACCAAGGGTGGGGCGAGGGGGTCAGATGAAGAGCTACATTACATCAGGTGACATTGCCAGCCATCATTGTATTTCCCGTACATTCACAGTGTCAGCAGTACCGAAGGTTGCTCTGCGGTTGAGCTTTTGCGGAAATGATCCCCGTCCATCTATAGGACGCTCACGTACTGTATTTTGCAGCTATACATACCTTCCTGTTCATGCCTCTCTTTCTTCTCCACCTCCAGGCTACCGCTGGGTGCCTCTCCGGTCTCGAGACGGATGCAGTCTGGATCCAGCCTCTCTTTTCGTCTTTGTCTGGTATTCCTAAAAACAGCTCTTCATATCAGACTCCCTCACACACACACACACACACACACACACACACACCTTGCCAGCAGATAGAGAAGCGTGGCTGATGCAGCAACAACAACAACAAATAAATATATAAATAAATCAAAAAAGCACCATTTCCTCAGATATAAATACCAGTTTTATTGTCAGAAAATAGACGTGCCTTTTTTTTTCCTCCCCTCTGCCTGCACTGTGTGCTGCAGAGGAAAAGACCAGAAGGTTCCAGTGGGGCTGAAAAGACACAATAATCATTCTTTGACTGGATCTCTCAAGTAATAGAGAAACAGAGACGATAGAGGAGCAATTATAGTGACAGAGTTGATCACGAAATAGATGTAACTCTTCTATTAGGGCCAAAACTGATGGAAAAATACATTCATTCTCCAACTAGTAAAGAGCAGCAGCCAGCATTTGCTTCAGAATCCTACTTCCCTGTGAGAGAGCCAGCAGGTAATAATATAAATAGCATTCACAGAGGTATACATTATTGAACCAAATCCAGTGCAGGGGAGTCTATTTCTATTCTCGTTCATCACTAAATCCGATGAATGAGGCCGAGGAAAGTACGGGTCAGCAGGCCTGTCAGAAGGAGGACAGCATTAAGATAACATGAAGACCTGCCTTAGCCTGGAAAGAGTGAGCGAGAGAGTGTGCGAGTGTGTGTGTAGGTGTTTTTTCAGGGGTATTTGTGTTACCGCGTGACTGTCTGCCTTTGCGTGTTTGTGCATGCATGTGCATAACTGTGTTTGAATGCCACCGATGGATAAGACAAAGGATGGAGTGAGGGGGAGAGTGTTAAGTCAGCCCCTCCGGCCAGAGAGGCAGCGTTGTCACCCAGCTCACACACTCTCCTCCTCGCCCCTCTCTCTCCTCCTCACCCTCATGCCTCCCGCCTCCTATTCCACCGGTCAAGGACATCCAGTTGACACGGCTCGGAGGGACAAACACGCTCAGTCTGGGCAGGTAACAAGCAGGCAGCTCTAAACAGCGCCGCATCGCCTCCTCCTCTTTAATCTGTCACATCAACAGTCTCGACCACGCACACGTCTACAAGGACCGCTTTGACTCACGGTGAAGAAAACAAAGCAAGATGAAATACAAATGAAAGTGCAAGTATGAGAAATAATACTTTCTTTTCTTCAGCCGTCACCAAAGTAACATTCAAAAAGCTCTCTAATAAGCAATCCCCCTTCATTTGATTAACATTTAAAAGTGATAAAAAGACAAGCTAAATGATGCTTCCTATAATAAACAGTCTCTTGTGTCTTTTAGTCGGCTTTGTAACTTCATCCGAACGTCCCATCCGCAGCCACTGTATTCAGTTCTGAAGTGGGTTCAAGTTGCAGCTGATAAATAGATATAAATGGCATCCATTGTTCAGTGTAAAGTGCACTGATCCTCCTCTCAGGTGAATTTGTCTCCCTGTTAAGAGTTTGGAGAATCTCTGAATGGATTCACTCCCTCTGTGTGGTTGCGCCCCCTGCTGGCAGCGGGTCCACAGTGCAGCTCCCTGAGCTCAGATTGCACAGTTCCCCAGTGGAAACCAGGTCTCCTTTTGCAGCAACTCCTCCTCCAGTCTAACGTTGGTTGCAGCCACAAAGGTCTTCTTGCTCTTCACCGTCACTTCCAGCACCATCCCATACAGCAGCGGGACATAACTGTACTCCAGCTGTGAGCGTGAGGCAGACGCTTTAATTATCAAACAGCTCTGCATTACGAAGCAATTTGTGTTCACTTAGTGCTCAGCTTTTTGTCTAAAACTCTGCAACAGCATGTTTTTTTTTTTTTTTTAGTCACATCCATTAGATTCTGTTAAAGCTTCACTTTGCAACATTAAAGCTAGTAAAAGCTGTCAAGTGTGTGGGAGGCTGCTGGTCAGAGTCCACTGGGTTCAGCACTCAAAGATCATATTAGACGCTCACAGTGAGGAGAGTGGCACCGCAGCAGGCAGAGCAACATTAAAAGTGGGAATTACACAAAGTTAGAGTGAAATTATACAACTCTAAATGACAATAAGAGGGATATTAAGCCGGCATTTATAAAACAATAATTGCTTTTAAGTTATGTTAAGTTGCTGTGGAGCAGGTAAAGGTCATCAGTACACGTCATCTGCTGCATATATGTTCAAATCCAAATCAAGGATACGGAAGCTGAGAAACCATGCTTGTACAGAATAGCAAATGCTACTGCTTTTATGTACGAAAAACTACATTGTTGGAACTTCCGGGATTTGTAGTGTTACTTGCTGGCCCATTAATGACCCACAGTCACTTTAAATCACTGTGCCTTGAAATGTATAAATACTGTATATTGAATTTTAATTACATTTAGTGTTCTATAGGTTTTAAAATTAGAAGTGCTTTTAATTTTTATTGTACAGCAAGTTTTTCCAGAGTATATACCAACCTTTAATGTTAATGTAACTAACCTGCCTGTCCTGTCTTTTTATTTATCTTGTTGTATGTAAGCTGCTGAACACTTGAACTTTCCTCGGGATTAATAAAGTATCTATCTATCTATCTATCTATCTATCTATCTATCTATCTATCTATCTAAGCTAACTGAATCCAAAAAGACGCTATGATTGTGCTAGATCATGGATAGAGGGAAAAAGAGATGAAAGTTGTACCAGTTCATTAAAGATGGGGTTGTCACTGTTGCGAACCACCTTTGTCTTCCTCTTGGAGCGCTGCTTGGGGTCTGGTCTCAGACGTGTGACCACATAGGCATCAGGGTTAGAGCCATTTGCCTGCTTCTGTTGGGGAAAAAAACAGGGAAAAGAGTGGAAAGTATTTCATAACAAAGAGCACTTTTACTGCGTCTACTTTTCTTTTTGTTGTTAAGAACAAAGGCAACTCACGATGTTCTTCAGGTGTTTTACCAGGACAGACAGCTTGAAGTGAGAGTAAGAAATGTAAAGCTGGATCTGAGGACGGCTTCCTGTAATAATTCAACACATCAGTGCCGGTAAATCACTGCACAGCATGTCTTTTAAATGAACACAATATTTATCTTCAAAATACTGCCTTCAGCTGTTGTTCTTACGGTTACCTGTAGCCACACTTTCATGAACTTTGTTGGGGCCGTCCAGAAACAAGCTGCACACAAACTCATTCTGTAAGTGACAAAGTGAAGCGGGTTAGAATCACTAAAAAAAAAAAAAAAAAAAAAAAGAGATCAAAGAGAGAAATCAATCAGTGATGGAGAGCAGAACAAGAGAAACCTACTCCTTTGCATGGACCCTCAAAAAGCTGCTTCAGGTATTTATTCAGCAGAGACATCTTCCTGCGTGGTGTGAACGACATCTGAAACCAGCTAGGAAACCTTTACCGAGGAAGGACAGAAGACGGGCGTCCAATTATGTCATTATTGTGGAAGAACAAGTAAGTCGTGCCTCAAAATAAAATGGGATATGAGCAGCATGTGTTTCTTTTTCCACTTACTGAGGCAATGCTGATTCAATGAAGTATTTCTGCAGCTGCTTGTGGATGAGCTCAAATTGCCCAAATGTCTTCTCACTGGTCAGAAAACCATCATGAATGGTTATTCTCAGGTCATAAATCTGAAATTGACACAAAACTAATTAGTAACTGTGCTGAAGTTCCCAGACAGTAATAGTTATTAATGTTTTAGTCGTTAAAAACACTGACCACATGAAAACACCTTCATTTTTACGTCATTGGAACCTGCCTTTAACTCTTCTAAAGGTTGAATCTACGTAACCAGTGCTTGTGATTTAAAGAAAGGTGCTTTAATCTGTCTTTGAACAGTTACACCTCAGGAAACCTCTTCTGATCAAAGAGCAGCGAACACCAGTAACACTTCTCACAGGACCGCAGGGAAAAGACTTTCTAAACCCAGCACTGCTGCCTCGGAGGCTGCAAGTGACAGTGAACACACAAAGCCAGGGGTTATTCCCATCTGACCAGAAAGGTGTGAACCTGCTGTCATTTCGTCTCCCCCTGACTATCAGGAGCAAACACAGCACTCTCCGGTGCATCAAGAAAAATCTCTCAGTGAGGTTTCATCACATAAAGTCCACAACAAAACCTACATTTAATGAATCACTACACCCCAGAGAGCCACATGCAGCCTTACCACATCTTTTCCTTTGCCAGTGTATCCCTGAATGACAGCTTCCTGGATGTTGGTGCTGGGAGCAGGGATGCCATCCCGGGTTAGCGTTTCTTGTTTCTTCCCTTGAGCCATGCTGTGAGTAAGGAAGTTAAACTTGACCGCAACACAATCCATGCTCTCCTTGATCTTCCTACATCAGAAACGGCACACATTGTTAAAGCACCAGATTTGTTACAACTGCAGACATAAAACAAACAATGTTCATTTGAGAAAGTTAGGAGGATTGACAGTATTTATTTGTGTGTTAAATTACTTTGTGAAGTAAGAAGTGGCCTCCAGGTCTGTGTCATGAGGTCTGAGGTTGTTCAGGACGTACTGCAGGTCATTAGAATCCTTCAGTTCTGGCATTCCCGCATGTAGCATCTGGAAATTCACACCATGAATGAGAATATGTTTCACATAACTTTTTCTGCTCTCACATATAACCAGGAGATAGCTGTGCTGCTGTTATTTAATCTTACCAGCTCCAACAGGCTGAGTATCAGTGCAGAGCGCCTTCTGATGATATTGTAAGCTTCACAGCAGAGCTCCACAAAGCGATGCAAGCGCTGAGGCTTCTGTCCCCCTCCTGTGATGAAGTGCTGCATCTCAGATGTAAAGATGAAGGGTGATCGGTCCCTATTATTGAGAGACGGTAGGTTGTTTTTGGTTCACATGTTTCTTTATCTCCTTGCTGTTCAAACAAGAACACCACTGTTGTCATTTTCAAAGTGCTGCTCATCTTTTTTTTTTTTTCTTATTGTTGACTTGCCTTTTAAAGCTTCCAAACTTCTGTGCATTGCCCATAATCTTGCCAAAGTCAATGTGGAACATGTGTCCACTGTGTTTCAGCATGATGTTGTCATTGTGTCGGTCACAGATCCCCAAGATGAAGGTGGCCACACACCACCCAGCGCATGAGTGGATGAAGGTCATCACAGCCTGCACATAAACAACAACATTTCAACAAAAATATCCAGCAGCAAAAGCGTATAGAAGAGATGAGATTTTCTGTAAAAATCTTAACCTTCTCGTAGTCCTCCTTAGTTCTGTTAAACATGTGGAACCATTTCTCCAGTGTGTCTTCTCGAAGGGTCCCACCCAGACCCCACTTCTGATGAATCTTTGCCAGGGTCACCGCCTCAGGCACCACTTCCACCAGGCCTGACAGTCACATAAATGCAAACAGAGAAGCAAAAAAAAAAAACATGAATTCATGATCTATTAACGTGCATTTAAAAACACAAACAAATCAATCAAACTGACCTTGAGCTTTGCCCGTAGAGAGACACCGGTATGTGATCATTTGCAGGTCCAGCCCCTCCTGAAGCCAAACTCTGTCCATCACACGGACTATCTGAAGCACCAGCATGTCCTGACGCAGGTTATCTCCTGTCTGAACAACACACCTTCACTCAGAGCCAGGTCACAGGGCTCTTCTGTAGTTTTTATCTGTGTTTTGCTTGAAAGGAACAAGCAAACATGGATCAATAAGTAATATTACCCACCTTGCAGATGACACTGATGTTCTTGGCCAGAGGGTCAGTACAGATGAATGGGATCCCCAGAGGAGCAGCATTGGAGTTGTAGAACTTACAGGCCTGGAGGTAACATATCAAAGAGTAAACACTCCTACCAAATGGCACAGGACTGGGTGTATGTTAGATAAGGAAATGATATCTGATGTGTACTGTGTTATGTAACGTTCTTACATCCAAGTTCACTGCCTTTACACGGACGGCAGGATCCAGTGGTAGACAACAGCTGATGTCGTTTTTGAAGAAGTCATCAATCTTCAGCTTTTCTTTATTTAAAACATTCTGCAGAGAAATGCAAAAAATAAAATATATTACCTCGAGCCCGTGAAAGGACTACGTGAATGAGAATGAGGGAGGCGTTTACGGACCTTACGTCGGGCCTTGTCAGCAATGCGGACTTTCTCAGCCACCTGTACGAGCAGGTACACCAGACGGGTTTCGTGCTCCAGTTCCTGCCTCAGTGCTCGGCCACAGCAGCGCCGCAGGGCAGCCTGAATTTTACCGAACCAGTTCTGGTAGTACGGGTCACCGTGGGCATCCTCCAGCAGCCTGCCAGCACATTCAGACATTAACCAATACTGTACATAATGAAATGAAAAACAGAGCAGAAAAAAAACACAAAATAATACAAAACATTTTATGTAAAACAGTGCTAGCACACATTCAATATTTTTTACTGACTACAGCACCTCAGATTACTCTGCATTTGTAAATAAAGTGAAATATAAACTTTAATGCAAACTATTATCATGTTAACTGAGGGATCTAAAGCCTAAAAAGGTTTCATCGTACCTGAATTTGTTTCAAGAACGCAAAAGTTAAACAACTTGCACACTGTAGGGATATATGGTATTTTATACAACACTTCATCATGTATGTAGAAAAGTACGACAGAGGTTCAACATAAAGACAGTGCTTCAATTAATTAGTTATCCAGAACCACACATATAAGTTAAGCTAGTGGTGCTGAAAAATCTTGCCATGAACAACTGAAAGCAGAAACCCATGTTAGGACAGAAAAAGAAAAGAAAAATCACACTGAAGATTAGAATATGATACAAAGGTAGAAATATATGTTTATCATTAACATTGTTCACCAGTTGAAATAATATCTGTGTCTCTGACTTTATAACTGAGGCAGCTTCTGTTTGTACTAGCATGTACATTGACCTGTTGCGAGGCTTCCATATTTTTACTAATACCAGCAGTGACCAGGACAGACTTGCGGAACTTTTTAATTTCTATTCAAGTTAACGCAGAGATCAAGATTTTCAAGTGGATGAAACAACATTTTTATGATAAATTCAAATATGCACTCCATCAGCCGGGTGTTCGACTCACCAGTAGAGCTGCTGGGCGATCCGCATGTTCCTCAGCGATCTCTCCAACAGAAGCATCACTAGAGGTCCATTCAGTTTCCACTCACTCTTCAGAGCCTGCAGGACACAATGACTGGTCAAACACATCAACATCAAACTGTGTCACCTGCTCTCAAATTTAAAATCAGCTTGGCTTGGTGCTGAAATAAACAACCTCTAAATAGAATGATGCTCTCCATTATTTAGAGGTCATCGATGTGTGATGGTTTGTTTACCTGCACCAGCTGTGGCAGAAACTCCTCAAACTCTAGATCGGATATCTGCTGAAAGAACTGAACTGCAGCCGTCCGTACAGTCTGATCATGAAAACTGGAAGAGATGCATTAAGTCATCAAACAAGACTTACAAAAACCTGTTCCATGGTAAATATCACACATGGAAGCCTTGGTTATTAAGGCCTGCTCCACCAAGTGAGAGCAGAAGGATGGACATTAGACGGTCAATGTTTTAACCGGAGTTCTTTACATCTAGAGCTTGACAAACTAGATGCTTAGGGAGACATTACATGATGATGTAATGAGAAAGAAAAGCCTAGACTTCAAACAGTGTTTCAGCAGGAAGAAGGAGTGCTTTCTATGGAAGAGGGATTTTGATAACCTGACATGATCTTACTAGTTCTTTAAAAGGAATTCCAGTTCATTTCAACCTGGCATGTTTCCTAGTTATGTGGCGACAGTGGCTCTAAGTGTTCTAACTTTGAACTCTTTTCCACTGTTGTAGAGATTTGGAAAAATGAGGAGTTGCACAAAGCAGCTTGATAAGATGAGATAAAACTGCATTACTGCCGAAAAGAAATTATACGTATGAGCTCCCCAGAGCTTTTCAAAGAAAAGCCATGTTTACATGAATAATTGTGATGTTTGTTTTCAAGTTTGACTGAACATCTGTGACTGAAAGAAACTGAAGTTTCCTTGAATTCACACTACCAGGCAGCAATCTCCTCCTGCAGCCTTCAGGATATAGCTTGTGACGTACCTTGCTGTTATCTGCTACCCCTTTTTCTATCTGTCTTCCTTGACCTTCATAGGTCATTTTTTTGGGATTACATAACAAATTTTTGATGTTTTTTAATTTCTTTTGTATTATTCATGATATATATATATATATATATATATATATTTTTTTTTAAAGAATGCATTGAAAAGTATCACATAATATTTTGCATCAAACACGTAAAAGATGCAGATAACAGCAACTATGCTTACTTCTTAGCTAAATATACAAACAACAACAACCGAAAGCATTTCTCCATATACTGTACTTCTATTTCTGCTATTCTTGGCAGCCTTGGCGTCCATATTTATGTTTGTGACCCGAGTATAACCTACCTGTCGCTGAGCAGGAAAAGGGCCTCCTCAGGCAGATGGATGGGCCAGTTCTCTACGACGGTGGTAGATTTCCGTCAGGTCTTCAGGCTGCCACCGGGGGCTCCACCCAGCAGCAGGTGGAGGAAAGTGCTTCCTTTGTCAGCATTGTAACGTTTACTCCAAAGAAAGGACTTCTCATTCTCTGTTAGGCTGGTGAGGGAGAGGTAATTTGGGTTTAGAGACACAAAAAGTAGGCAAAACAGCAACCTTGTAGAATAAAAATAAAGTAGCACTTCATGTGATCAAATGACACTTTTCTGGTCCACACTGGGAGCACATACAGCTGGCACTATGAAGCAAGACATATATGAATTATGGAACAACTCATTAAACTCACAAGCAGAGGCAATGCTTCTTAGAAACATCCAACATTTTCCTCTGCAGCTCGTCACAAGGCTGAGAGAAGATGAGTGATCCGGGGAGTGCGATGGGCCTCTGATACACCCACTCAAACTGATCCTGAAACTCCAGCTGGAAAAAAAGGGAGGAGGAAGAAGATGAATGATAGACCGGGAAATGTGGCTTATTTATGCTTTTTGGTCAGCAGGGGGCAGGGTTGCAGGGTATTACTGACCTGTATTATGACCCCGACGGCTTGTTTATGGCTGTCAAACAGAGCAGGAGAGGGAGGACGGAGGCAGCTCAGCCAGATTGGACATACTAAGCAGGACAGTCCCTGTTACCAGAGTCCTAAACACACAGAGAATACACAGTATACAGATATGTCAGCTGGACTCCTTCATTCACTAGCCTGAATCGCTACATCTGTTCATATGTCAGAGCAAAGCACTATTTTACAAAGAAGTCAATTGAATTTTAACCAGTTCAAAAGTATGTGAAAACTTTAAGAGATGCTCCAGAGGCGGACAACCTACCTGTCATTGTACAGAGGTAGTACAGCCCAGCGTAAAAGCTCGGGGCTTTTGCCTCGCTTGGAGCCTTTGAGGCAAAATGTCAGCATGCACTCATATGGCAGCTGATTAACCGGGAATGGGAACACATCCTGACAAGTAAAACATTCACACAGAGGTATTAATGTGTCTTCTTTCCTCACTGAATAACTTAATTGCATGTGATCTCTAACCCTCCTGTTGTCCTCATTTATGGAACCAAAGAATTTTGTTTCCTTATCTGAAA
Source organism: Acanthochromis polyacanthus (assembly GCF_021347895.1). NCBI lineage: Eukaryota > Metazoa > Chordata > Actinopteri > Pomacentridae > Acanthochromis > Acanthochromis polyacanthus. Next base: position 14,753,314 of record NC_067120.1, on the reverse strand, counting down.
AAAATCCAAAAATTCCAGCAGAAAATTCAAAATTTCTGAAAATTTGCAAAACCTTCAGGAAGAAAATTCCAATAATTCCTTAAAAGTTTTATTTAAAAAAAATCCCCCAAATCTGGCAAGAAAATTGTTGTAAATATTTTCAAAAAATGAGAAAAAATCTTCAAAAAAATCCTAAAAATATCTAAAGTGATTACATATATATCAGTAAAACTAATAATATTTTCTTTAAGAACATTCATATAAAATCAACCAATAATCAGCGAAATTCGTTGGATTTGGGTTGGTTTTTTTTTGTGTGTGAATGTTCTTAAGAAACTTTTTAAACATTTCTTTTTTCCACCAAAAATGTTCAAAGATTTTTCCCAAAAATGTTGAAGATGTGGACATCAGAAGTTTCATTGTGAAAATATTTTCCCCCACATTTTCAAAATTTAAAATGGCTCAATTTTGACCCCCAGGACAACACGGAGGGTTAAATATTTGCTTTTAGTGTTTCATTTTTTTGACAATATGCCACCTTTTTGATATGAATGTACACAAAAAGAGAACAAACTGCCTGCATCTGATAAACACTTAAAGAAGGAAGGATCTGTTCAATTTCTCTCTGTGACAATGTACGCGTTACTCAACAAGGAAAGAGGAGGTTGGATGTGATAAACTACTTCTACAAACTTGGGACACCGTAACCTTGGCCTGACTTGCGGTTACAATGGATTTTGTTTCCAAGTGACAAGCCGTGCTGAATATTTTCAGAAACGCCGGTGTCACAGATCTTTGTTCCTCCGTACGTCAACTCACAGGAAACAGAGAAGAACTCGTAGCTGTAGATGATGAAAACAAGCAGAAAAACCAGAACAAAGTCAGTATTTACATAGAGGAATGGGGTCAGCTATTTGTGTGCATGTATTAGAGTGTCTTTAATGCACACATACGTGGTTATCCAGGAGGGCTGTAGCGTACAAGGTAGCAATGTTGAACTGGAAGATTTCATAGTTGTTTTCAACGTCCACAGGGTTGCGGGCTGCCGGTTATCTTCTCGGCTCTGAAGTCTGATTGGAAGTTGTCAAAAAATATCTGCAGCACTTTAAGCAGCGCCCCGTGGAGCATGATCATAGCTAGAATACGGATAATAAGCATCAGTTAGACAACAGAATTGTAAATACACCGTAAAAACTCAAAATCTTACCAAATCTATTTGTCTTATTTTTAGTCAAATGTCTCATCCCACTTGACTTAAGATAAAAATAACTTAACAAGTGACATTTAGCTAGATGGAGGACTTGTTTTAAGAACAATGCATCTTAAATATCTTGTTAAGTCAAACAATCTTGAAATGATCTTGTTTAAACCTTTGTTCGTCCTGCGGGTCAAATGACCCGTTTTAAGCTTGAAAATGTGGGAAAAAAAAATATTTTCACAGTGAAGACTTCCAATTCTCAACATTTTTGGGAAATTTTTGAAAATTTTTTGATGGAAAAAAGAAATGTAAAAAAAAAGTTTCTTTAAGAACGTTTGGGAAAGAAATCAACCAAAATCCAACGAAATTCGCTGTTTTTTTCCCCAAATGTTCTTAAAGAAAATATTAGAATTTTACTGATATATATGTAATCACTTCAGATAGTTAGGATTTTTTTTTATTCATTTTTTATTCATTTTTTGAAAATATTTACAATTTATATATTTTCACATTTTTTATTTTTTGCCAAATTGGGGACTTTCTTTTTAATAAAATCTTTAAGGGAAACTTAAGGAATTTTCTTCCTGAAGATTCCCGAATTTTTATACATTTGGGGAATTTTTTGCTGAATTTTGAATTTTTTCAGACAAGGCAACAATATTTTTTGGTGCCATAAATGAGGAAAACAGGAGGGTTAAGACACCAGATTTTTCCACTTATTTTAAGGTAAAAGTTCCTTGAAATAGTTTTTTTTTCTTGTTTTGAGAGGGGCATTTTTCCAGTGTACACTTGAAAGGCAACACTTCAAGTCCACTCACTTACTACTTCATATGTAACAGATACCAACTTGAAATTTGGGACACTTTGTCATGGTCGTTACTAGACTTCCTTGCATCCGTAACAGTGTGTTATGTTTTCTCATTGTAATTTGCATCTAGCAAATGAAGATTGTTGCACTGTAGGTTTGTCAGCACAAAGTTGTGTACATACAACACTGTGCTTCCGAGAGAGGGAACATTACAGGTCTTTGCAACATTTCAGTATCAGGCAGTTCTTGCCAGACTCTGAATATTCTGAAGTCTTTATTTCAAACATTAGTGTGTACATACTGCAACAAAACTAAAAATAATTCAGTGTGGCTGTTCTATTCATTTTTTTTCAATTCAATTTATTCATATAGCGCCAATTACAGGTCAATTGTCTCAAGATGCTTTAGAGAACCCATATGCCTGAACCAACATTCTATGTCCTCCATTTGGTTGGGGACCTTCTCTTTTCTCAATTCATCTGTATCTCTGCTGTCACTTTTAAATAAACATAGTTCCCAAAATAATCTAAAAAAAAATAAAACCAGCATTCCAGACATGCTGCCATTGTAGCTACTCACCAGCTTCACAGTCATGCATCTCATCATGACTCTGAAAAACAAAGAAAGAAGCTTGTACTGTTGAGCAAGTTCCATGTTGATGCATTTCTGCATGTTTGTGCTCAGATATAGTTTCGCTATCGTAAAACAATGTTCCATAAAAGGACAAGGAAGCTTCAAGAAGAATTCAGAGTGATAAAGCTACATTAATCAGGTACAGTGCATAACAAGTATTGCAACAAAAGTGTATGATTTCAGTCACGGCAGTCTTTCATCAGAAGAAAATTTCACAAATGTATGAACTCTACCAGAGGTATGGGGCTGATTCGGTTGAGCCTGCCGATGCTATCCTCCAGCTCCTGACATGAGAGTCCACACAGAAGGTTGCTGATGGTATTAACATTGCTCACGAGCACATTGCTGTTCATCCCACACTGTGGACACGAGGAGACAAGACTCAAGGTTAGGACAAATATCAGAAAACCATTTCAGGATGCTCAGGTGGACAGAGGGAGGGAAAAGAAATCTAAATACAACAATCAATACTGAGGAAATAATCTTATCTTTACGGACCTTACTTCTTACGAGCTCTGATGCCTCTCTGCTGTACTCATTGAGCACATCCTGCAGACTCGCCTGAGAGAGGAGGAAGATTAAACACACACAGATAACAATGTGATCCATGAAGTAAAACTGCCTCTCCTCACATTTCCTACAAACAGACACCAACTGACCCTTTCTCTATTAAACAGCTGTGGTTGTTGTTGTTAGTAAAACTTCATAAAGCTGCAGGACTGCTCTTTATCTACTTGCAGGGGTTGGGAGACACAGACGGGACGCTGGAGCTGAGACAGGTTGCACAGGGTCTGTCATCCTCAGCCTGAGAGGAGAAACATGCATTGAAATACTAGTTGCTGTGCAGATTATGGTAGCTTACTACTGAGAGTTTATAATATTAATAACTTTTTTATGTATATATATATAAAGCATCTAAACTCAATAAATAGCAGAGAAGTTGCATATTCTGTTAACGACCACATCAGGTTCACCTTTACTCATGTTTCCATGGTGCTAAACACCGCCAGTTATGACGTTATGTGTAAACAAACAAAGTCAAGAAGTCAGGGTGGAGGTTTTTACAGCTACAATAGCCTGTATGATAAGGAGTTGGCAAGGGGCCAGGCACAGGTGTCATAAAGGTAGACAAGGCCACTCCTTCTTGGTAAATAATGTGTACTGTGGGAGGGAACAAATGGGGAATTTGAACCGACTTACGTCTCTGATCAGACGTGTTTGAGGTTGTTCACGTGAAGCAGTCGCAGAGGAACTACTAGTTTAAAACTTGGAGTAGATCTGGATTGTCTCGTGCATACCCAGCATTTCTTCACTAGAGAGAGCACCAAATCATACACAATGCCCCTTTAACCGAACTAGAATGTCATAACTTAAGAGAATAGTCACAACATTTCTTGTTTAGTGTCACTAACTGTGGCAAACTTACTTCCTGAGATACTCCTCAGAGTCACACAGTTTCAATACATAATATCCAGGTGTGATGGGAGTGAGGTCCAGCAGCTGGAAGATTTCATCAATCAGACTCTTCACTGTCCTGTTCACTGTGAAAAGATTAGAGTTCAGAGTTCACACATTTCTGTCAACAGCTGCTGGGAGTTAAGAAAGATACTGAAGTGCATGACAAGCTGGGATTCAAAAGGTGCTGCTACAACCAACACACACTACAGCTTTCTGATTGACATTTCTATTCATATTTTCTGGATTGTGAAAGACAAAGACAACAGGACAAACCTCAACCTGACTCTTGACTAATTATTTGTCTTTATCACCCAGAAATTACTTTGTCTCATTGAGTTTAGCTGGAGGCCAGCCAGTTGTCAACACTTTAGCAGACTTTTCTGGTCAATTAAGATTGTCTTCTATACTGGCAGACATTTGTGTCGCTAATACATATTTTCTTATCCTCAGCAGATTATAGAGTAGTTATATTCTAATTGTAACCGAGGGCTACAGATGATAAGGACATACATATCTTACCAGTGGTGGGGAAGGGGATCTGATTATTGTCCCATTCTGTTGCTACACTGACAGTCACCTCCACCTGCTGCAGCAGAGCAGGATGGATGTGCGACACTCGACCCCAAACCACATCAGAGTTGTGAGCAGACTCTGTGTGTTTGTGCCGTGACATCAGCCTACCGGAAAGAGCAAAGAAAAACATGTTGGCGTTGTGAAAGTGAAGCATGATGACGGAAAATGTATCACAGAAACTGCAGAGGATCGGTAATAAGACAGATGATAAAACAATTTTTTGTTTCAATCAATTTTCCTTTCAAAAAGTTGGATAGGTTAAACAATATATACATATTTTATATTTGGTGTCATTTGCATGCCAACAGCATCATGTTAGTGTTCATTGTCTTACTGGGAAACTGCAGCGCAAAAAAAGCCACCCTACTGGTGCTGCCCTCTGGAGTGTCGACTAGTTTGATGGTCCAACGGATCCTGATGTGGAAAAAAAGACAAACGGCACAATTTGGTCTTTAATCGATTTCCTTCCGCTCTTAACTTGCATCTTATCTAGTCATGAGGGAGCTTTTTGTCTTCACTGAGGACAAAATCACCCACGGGGGATACTCACATGATTGTCTGGCTACTGTTCTGGAACGATTCAGCCTCTGAACAAGCTGAGGGAAGTCACAGGAAAACCTTTTTCTAGTGTTGTCGAGGGGCAGATGTTGTCCTGGGAGGAAGAGGAGGGGGTACACGGACTTCTGTAAGAGGCAGATGCGCGGTGGATGCCCTGGATCTGGGTGGCAGCGGAGGACAGTTTGTGCTCTGTGGTGGGTTTGTGTTCCCAGCTCCTCCTCCTCCTCCTCCACCCTGAGCCCAGACAGGACCTGGGGGTTTAGGTTGGGGTTCAGTTGGCGATCCGGGCCCATACAAGGTGCTCTCATACAAATGTTGATGCATCATTGTTAGGAAAGCCTTCAAGGTACTCATAAAGGTGCATTTCTTCCAGAACCTCTGTCAGAGGCATGGGGAACTCAGTGGCGTTTGCATCTTGTCTTTGGATTGCTCCATGTCGCCTTCCAAGAGGATCCATTAAGTTCTAAGGATTTGTACAAGAGGTCCTGGATGGTGGAGTTTGACACTGTCTCATAGCCCAGCAGAGGAAGAACTGTCACAAAGATTAATGTCATTATGGCTCAATTACATTAGTGTGTGAGAGACTTATTGCAGGCAGAACAAGCAAGCTGTTTTAATGACTGGGAGTCCAACTCCTCTAATTATTAACAAATTTTCAAATCCAAACAGGAAAGCTAACCAGAGCGCGCACTAAACCTGTGGGAATGCTTTGTTATTCTTTGCAAGTTTAAACCTGACAGGCACCTTTATAAAACAGCAATATGACATTTATATCTTGAAGCTCTACTTTAACACAGAAACTGAGCAAACTGGAATTGAAGCATGGTTCAGTCAAAACGAACATGAAGTCTGTAAGGTGCTGAATAAAAATAAACTTATCAGATCACAGAGGAGCTCCACATTTACATCACAAAACAGCCTCTATGTTATCAATTCACATTTTAAGATGAACTTGAGTTTATTCTTTTGCATAGTAGTAAGTTTTTTTTTAGTTTTTGTGGAAGCTTACCATCAAGGTTCTATTATCTGGTGTCCAGTGCCGTGTGGAGGTGAGTTCTTGAGCGTAGCCATGCTCAGCAAGTTAAACCTGTACAAGATATAGAAAGGTCTCTCTGTGCTTCCTCACCCCTCCCACTGGCCCTCCCCCTCTTCTCTCCCTTCCTGCCATCCACAACAATAACAGGAACTTTCCCTCTGCTGGAGGAAACTAAATATTAGCATTTGTATGGTTGCAGAGACAAACTAGTCCTGTTACAGTAACTACTGAGAGAACAGTTGCCCACTAGACTCTGTGAATTACAGAGGTTTATTATTTCTTTCTGTGTTTTATATGATGCTTAATAAATACAAGTAGTATTTTTGAAAGCATCTTCTTTTTACTTTTAGTGCCTAAACCCTTTCAACAGCACTCTAGCGTGTGACAGTAAACATTAACAAACATGGTAACATCCACAGCGTGACATCAGCACTGACAGACTTCATCCATATCCACTCCTCACTCAGGAATGCCTTAAGCAGGTTGAGGTATGTGAGCGCTGTATTTCTGTAAGTTGTGTCCTGTGTGACATGAAATGAAAGAAAGCAAGGAGGAAATGTTTGTTTCACAGCCACTCCGACACATACGGTAAGATTTGATCTCTTTCTAGCCGGGGCATGCTAGAACAGGCCTACACTTTTTAACATAACGCGTTTCTTGGATGTTCGTCTCATAGTAAAACTGTGCTTTGTTGTCGTACAAATTGTGATCGTGTTAAGAAAGCCCATCTCATGCTTCTCAGGGGAATGACAGCAGCGGTGCTCCACTGAATGTGTCACGCAGGCGTCAGAAGAGGTGCACAGAGCAGAGGGCTCCCACGAACGAGGAGATGGCGCATTTGAACCACACGACTCCCCACATTTCACCCCCAAACAGCAATCCTGAATTCCTGGTTACTATTTACTCATCCCTTTGCTCTGCTCACACTCGTTGGATGCATAGTGGCGGTGGTAAGAGCGTTCAGCTGATTGTCACACTACAGATAATTTCACAGTTGCATTTTAGGTTTAAGTGTCTGAGGTTGTGTCTCTCTTTAGGTTTGTTATATCAGAAGGAGATCGAGGTAAGATGGCTTCTGCTGTTAAAGATCAGTTTGGTAGCTTTTATGTTTTGTCACATTGTGGCTCTGTTGATTGTTTTCTTCCTCAGCCTTGATGAGCTGCGCCACCGGCTGATTCCTATGTACACCTACGACCCTGCAGAGGAACAGGACGAGTGGGGAAACGCTGGCAGGGACAATGAGGAGGAGGAGCTAACCGTAAGCAAATCACTGAGCTCAGTTTGTCGGGATATAAATTACACTTAGTGCCAACTTTACTGGGTCTCTGACTTGACCAGTCAGATTCATTTTAGTGTATCAGCGTTATCAGAACTTCTTTCTATATGAAGCTCATTGTGTTGTTTTGGTTGATGTTATTGCAAACACCTAAATTCAATTGTACAGTGATGTAAAGGTGAAAAGTTCTATTTCCACTCGCTCACTTAAAGCATTCCTCAAGCTTCATTCAAATTTTCAGGAGATTTATATTAAGGAGATCATTGTGGGGTGATTTTCTATTGGTTATAAAAACATGCTCTTTGGGGATGATGATAGATGTATTCTATGGTATCGGAGAAACCCTAACGCTTCCTAACTATATAAATATTTAGCAGATGAAATAAGTAATTATAATATAAATGACGTAAACCAAATACAATTGTTGAAAACAATTCAAAGTAGAGCTGGGGGGGGGGGGGGGGGGGGGGGGGGGGGGGGGGGGGTTAAATTCAAACGTGGTATATACAATCTGAGTACCAGTTTTAACTATATTATTTTAAATATTTACCATTTTCAAGCACATAATAGAATTCACAAATTTCCCACAATATAACTGAAAAACACACATTATCAGCTTCATAATAGTAGATCTTGTGGCAGTGAAGCAGTACTGGGCTGTATTGGATTCTAATGTGTGGGCGTATAAATCTCCCCTCTTCCTATCATATGCATATCTCGCAATGATACACTCAGCTTATGCAGAATCTGATTTTCTTCGCAGGAACCTTTGTACAAAGATGACAGCTCTCCTTTACCACTGACTACGGAACATGAACAGAAGATCAAGAAGAAGTGTCCATAGTAAAATATTTCTTCTACATGTTGCATAGCAGAGACTTCCTGCTTCCTACAAAGATAGCCTGGATGCTTCTTAAGATTTTCAAACAACACGTGGATGAATCATTTATATTCTTGCTTCATGACAAGTTCTGACACCAGATGGCACTGCAGTCCTGTCTTTTCTCTCAGCGGAGATTTTTGTCAAAGACTGTTGAAAGTGCCTTGAAAGACAAGACAAGATGTCTGGGATTTTTGGCAAATAAATTGAAGGCTAAACAACAGCTTCAGAGCTACTGGTGTCGTGTGTGTATTTCTCTAATTATGTTTGAAATAGCTTTGAAGACGCACCTGTTTCTGCTTGGTAATCAGAGGGTTTGCTGGTTGTTAGAGGTCAGGTTGACGCAGCTACAAGTGTTCCTGGATTTAACACACAGGAAGATGGGATGGCAAAGAAACAGAAGGTGAACAACAAACAGCTGAGAACCATAAAAGCCTGATTTGAAGAATCAATTTGGATTATTTAACTGTGTATGTGTGTGGATTCACGTTAGTCTGGATGTCCATCTGCTGGGTCCATGCCGGTTCCTGATCTCCATCCTGCTGCTCCTGGCTCTGGTCCTCCCAGCTCTCGCACTGGACAGCCTGCTGTGTTACTACTGTCCCCTGCAGCCCAAAGGCAAACCCTGCACCAACACCACCAGCCAGTGTCTCCTGACCAGCGCTGCTCCAGCTCCATAGGCCGCTACGGTTCCACCCACGTCCTGTCTGCTCAGGGCTGCCTGGACAAGGAACTCTGCGGCTCCCATGAAATCGTCTCATATCGGGGAGTCAAATACAATGTCAGCCACACTTGCTGCTGCAGAGACAAATGTAACAACGAGCTCAAATTTGACACCAGCCTGAAGAAGCTACTGGGGATGATTGCAGCAAAGACGGAAAATGACAGCATGGATAATGTTCCCAGGGAGGAGTCTTGGGATTCATGTGTAAATTACACTTCATCAAAAACAATGCCACTAAATCGTAGGAATACCTTGCAGACAGAGGACTGGGGAGAGGCCTGTTTGCTATCGGTACTAACCGAGTCCCAAAGAGTGGCTAACATTTAGTCAAATGTTTGCATGCTTGAATAATTAGTTGTTTTAAAAATTACTTATTGTGCAAAGTAAGGAAAAACAACACCCTGGTGTTCTGTGTGACACTTGATGTTCCAGAGAGACAAAGAGGATTAGTCAGGCCATCCTCCTGTAGTAACACTGACTGTGTATCCTTGTGGCTACTGACAAACGGCACAATAAAAGCACCATGGATTAAGCTCCCACTTGCGTAGTTGCTCTGTGTGCTCTTCCAAACAGGTGTGCTGGAAGGTGTAGCCTCTTAAGAAGATTCTGGGTCAGTGAGGAGATAGAGTTCATCAGGAGAGATCTGAAAAGTTTTGACTGGATTTAGAAGCTTTAAAGGACTGGGTGAGTGTTGTTAAATTGCACAGAAAATTGTTTGTGCCATCACTTTGTATTTTCACAAAGTTGAGCACACGAATGGGACAATCATAGAAATCGTTAACACCTGAGCACAGCTTAGCAGGTCAAATCTTTCTTCAGCTTGGCATTAATGTTCCGGAAAGGGGAAAATCATGAATCAGAGGCATGGCAAGTGGTAAAAGATGATTTACTGATTTAATGTCAAAGTCAGAAACATATTAAGTCACAAGGAGTACTGCAGTGTGTAAGAAAACTGTTTTAGAGTGTCTTTAATTATAGAGGACTTTTTTGTCAGTCTCAGATAATTACCAAAGTTTGCGATGTTAGCTGGGAGAGTCGTGAACTGTAATTTGAATTTAAAGTGATTTAAAAACAAGACTGAAGAGTCTTGATGCCACTAAAGGGATTTTGGGAATGTGGATTGTGTGTTTTTGGAGCTTGACCCCTACTGCTCAGAAACAGATGAATTAATTACAGAGGTGCAACTATACCACTGCAGCGGTATCCCACGTGTTGTCTACTTACCAGAAGCTTCTCTTCTCCTTACAGGCCCAACATGTTGCAGCTTCTGCTCGTTGCCGTGCTATCATTACACTCTCTTCTCCCCTCGCTGCTCTGTGACAACTTGAATTGCTACTACAGCCCCCTCCGGGAGAAGAGGGCGTTCAGGCTTACTGTGACAGAATGTCCTCCTGAAGAGCAGTGCTTCAAGGCAGTAGGTCGCTACGGCAACCACAGCACCCTGTCGGCTCGGGGCTGCATGGTGGAAAAGAACTGCAGGAGGACGCACAGCAAGCGCTTCAAAGGGACGGTCTACACCATGAGCTACAGTTGCTGCGACTGGCCGTACTGTAACTCATGCCTGGGCATCGCAGCCAACCCGCTCCACATCACTGTGGCGCTTGTGGCTGCAGCAGTGATGACGGCCTTTGACTTGAGGCGGCTGATGGTTTAGGAGCAGCTTTAGAAGTCCAAAAGCTCATGTGTTCACAGCTCTTACAGTGTTCAGAGGTTTCAGTGCAGCCACAACCTAGAGAAGGGCTGAGGGCCTGCAGAAGATTGAGGTGACGCCCGGTCTGAACACACTGAGGAGTTCACCAAGACGATGGCATAAATGCTTTTATTTCACAATATCTTAGGGAGCAAGTATTTGTTTTTATTTTAAATTTGGGGAATAAATGTTTGAATACGAAATCATATGCTCTGTTCTTTGAAATGTTTTCAACCACACACACACCGGACAAGCCTGGTCATATTCTGTACTTCTCTTACTGTCAAAAAAATTCAGTCAAAAGATCAAAACAAACAACTGATTCTTTAAATGAATAGTGTTTCCAATTCCTGATGAGTTACTCCTCTGTGCCAAGAAATGAAATGGTACAAAAATGAGGCACATCCCTGGCTTGGCATCAAAGCCTCAGCGCTACATGCTGATTTATATCTACATTGCTTCATTTAAAGATTAGCATATCTGTTAGGACCTAATGGGTTTGAGGATTAGAGCCACCATCAGGAAAAGGAAAGCAGACAGTCTTGAAAGACAAATTTGTTGTGGAAATTTATTGACAGTAAGAAAAGTATACAGTAGACAAATGCCAGGCCTATCTTTTGAGAGTGAAAAAGAGCAGCTGAAGCAATGTGTACAGTATGAGGTTTGGACAGTTCTTTATTTCCCTTTTATAAGGCTGCTGGGTCTCCCCATAGTGGATATACATATATATACAGGAGATTGCTATACTGGAGTTACACTGAGGGCAGAGGGTCCATATTACACAGACTTCAAAAAACAACACTAATAGAGCCTCACCTCCAGGTATCAGAAATCAGCGCAGAGAGAGATAGAAAGAGAGAGAGAGAAGATGGGAAGAGAGGAAACAGCAAGAGAAGAGGGAAGTGAAGGAAGAGGGGAGATGATGCAGTCTGAGAGCCTGACTCGACCGCCTAATAACTTAACACTAGAAAATAACATACAGATTTCACGCACAGTGCATCTTAAATAGGTTACGTGAAGAACCATTTACCATAAATATCTGTATTTTCGGGAACCAACATATATAAAAAATGATTAAAAAAACAAAAAAAAATTCATTGTTCAGTCTTTATTTTTTTTTTCTCATTTCCTCCTTTCCGTCGTCGTGCAAATCGTTCTTTTGTTCCTTCTTGGTGCTGGCGTTTGGGCGGTTTTTATTTTATCCCCGCCCTGCCCACACCTGATCCAAATAAACGAGGAAAAGGAAACAGAACCCAGCACCCCCTCCCTCCCCTTACCCTCCCCTTAAAAGCATATGAATTAGTAGAAAACGAACAAACAAACAAACAGAACACCACAGTCAACTCATCACAAAAAGAACCCACAGACACACAGAACAGCAAGAACACAGTACTCTTTTTTTTTTTTTTCCTTTTTCTTTTTTGAGCTTCTTCATCACCGGTTTTCCTCTTCATGGTCAGTATCATCTTTGTGGTCTTTCTCCTGGCGTACTGGTTGGCGGCAGTGGAGTGTTCCTCCTCCTCCTCCCGGTGGCTCAGTGGAACTGGGAGGCTACTCTCCAATCGGCTGGTCAGTTCAGCAGTGATATATTATCTCTCAATTTCACAGTGTGGTAGGAAAAAGGAGGGAGAGGGTGAGGGGTGAGGGAGGGACATCGCGGATGGGAACAGGAATCGGAGGAACCACAGCGACAATTACAAACCAACTAGAAACTCCGACCATCCATGAGGGGGGGAACAAAAAGTTAACAAAATGGTCTCTTCACTCCTTTCTTCTTGAGTTTCATTCCCGCCACGCTGTGTGGTTGGGAAGGCCTTGATTGGCTGGAGCGTAAACTGACTGGATGGCCCATGTTTGTGGCAGAGGGCAGGTAGAGATGAGCAAGGGAGATTCTAAGGCTGATTGGAATCCACCAGCGAATGGGTCTCAACGGGGCAATATGTCGTGAGGAGAATAAAGGATGTGTGCGGCGGGTCGATGTGTGATTGGCAGGTCAGAGGACGAATCCCTGCTTGTCGGGTTCAGGCACGCTGCTGCAATGCCCGCTCTTGCGGCTGTAGTAGTGACGCATGCCGGTCTGTCTGGCAAAGTTCATCATGTAGTTTTGTTTGCGCGTGCTGCAGGGATACAAGACAGTAAAAGAGGGAAAAGAGGGGGGAGTGTGACCATTAGTGACGACGTAAAGGCCACCAAGAATCCACACATCCTCATGCACGCGCTCTAACCCATGCACACGAACACACGAATGGTCGAATGCGGCTTCCACGCTCTCTCACGCCCAGGTTCATGCTGGCATTTATAACAGTTTTTTCAACCATAACCTCAAACACTCAACAGCTGCATGGATCTCATGGCTCGGAGAATGGGTTGGCGCTACTTCACACACCTGGATTTGTTTTACATTCTGCACAAATGAGAGGCAGCTAGATGGCGAACATGGCGATAGAACTAGAGCTACATGTATCCAAAGGTGGACCGAATGTCACAGGACAAGACACAGGACACGGGGGAGTCTACAGACATACTAACACAAATGCTAGGGTGAAACTCTGACAAGTGAGTGTTTGAGGTCAGAGTTAACAGAAGAAAAAAAATCAAATAAAGGAGCCCATAAAAGTGCAGGGGTTGTGAGGAAGGAGAAGGGTGGTTTCAAAACTAAGTCACAGAGAAAAGCTGCGGAAGATCACTCTTGCTTAGCCTGTTCATTGCCTCTTCCATCCAGCAGGGCGGAGCCAGTGAGCCAGGAGTGCAGCCAGGGCAGGCAGGGGCCTCTGCGAAGCGGGGGGGTAGGGAGGGAGGGCAGGAGGGGTGGGGGAAGGTTGGAGATGGTGTGTGCATGTGTGTGTGTGATGGTTGATGCCGTGAAGGTGGAAGGTCGATGAGAGGGTTTGGCTGGGTCAACTGCCTGGTGTTTGAGAGAATGTGTGCACGATTACGTTTCGGACTTTTTGGTCAGAAAGCAGAGCGAGGTGAGGAGGGAGCTCCTGGCTCAGAGTCATGTTGTTGTTGTTGTCCTCGGACAGACAGACAGCCATGAGTGATTTAAAAAAAAAAAAAGGATGGAGAGTCGTCGCGACAGTCGATCCGTAAAGTCATGCAAGGCCGGAGGGGGTTGAAAAAAGTCAGATGCTGTCAAATGTGGGTTCATTTGAAAATAATGGTGTGAGATGCCCTGCGTTGCAACTGATGCTGTTACACGAATGGAAAAAAAAACTAGGCATTCACTGCTTTTGGACTGATAAATCCTGGACGAACAAACAGCAATCTTTTTGAAGTAGGATCACTGGATTGTCTGCTTGTAAATTAGCAGCCAGGCCAAAAACACTACACCAGAGTGTAGTTGAGGTAGCAGCCAGAACAAAAAACAACATATACAGGTACAGTGATGGATTACATCACACATATACACACAAACACAGTACCATTGACATTTGTGTATGCAATATATTACATTAAAAATGCCTCAGTGATTGCACAAACTGCGTACACAGAGCCATTTATCAGGGAATTGTTCTTATCTTGTGACATTATGTCGAACGACTTATGAGAATGCATGTCATTGCATCATCTGTAAACCTTTTGCCAACACTGTAAGATTATACTACTCTGTTTTTCCCTCCATCCACAGTGTTGTCATGGATATCATTTTACATTCTGTTCTCCTAAAATCTGGATCTAATTCTTTAGAGCCTCCACGTGAACAATATGAGCGGCTGACCTGTCCTTTGACCTGCCTGGGGCTTAAGTTTAGGCGAGGGCATGGAGATGACCATGGTGATGATGAGAGGGAGCTGGGTGTGTACGTGAAATTAGTGTAACAGGGAGGAGAAAGGGTCGGGAGGAGGGGGCTGCATTCAGGAAGAGGCGGAGAACTTACCTGACACTACAGCCATGCCAGAGGGAGCAGAATACAGAAGAGAGCAGAGGTTAGAGCGCGAGAGGGAGAGGCAGGAGGAGGGGACTGCTGTCTCTCAGAAAGGTCTGGGTGGGAAAGAGCCCCAGCCTGGGGAGGCAGGGGCCCAAAGTGGGGAGAAGGGAGGAGAGAGGAAGGCAGAAAGATAGTCAGAGGTTCAAGAAAGAAGCGAGAGCAAGTAGAAAAGAGACAGATAGAATGAGGAGGAAAAAATCAAAATGGACAGCGGAAGATTTGGTGGAGACAGTAGAGAAATGTAACAAAGATGAACGGAAAGTAAGAAATAACCACAGGTTGAGGTGGAGAGAGAGAGAGAGAGAGAGCAAGAAACAGCAGTAATCCATTGTTGTATGCAAGAATGGTGAGATAAACAGAGAAAGAGGCAAAGAAGGAGTCCGGAAGGAAAGAAAGAAGGAAGGAACGGACAAGGAGGAGGAAGAGGAGGATGATGATGTCAGGTAGGAGAGGATGCGGCACGAGCAGAGGGGTGAGCATGACCACACGATCGAACACATCGGTGACGTTAAGCAGCAGGGAGGAAAGGCGTGTGGAGCAACAGAAAAGATTGAGCAGGAGCAGTGAGAGGAAGAATGTGTGAAGGAGTGGTGAACAGAGAGAAATAAACAACAGAGCAAAGTGTGAGGATCACGGTCACTCTTTTCAGCAGACACTGTTGAAAACTGAGCGAGTGCAAGGGAGGGAGTGGGACAGGTCACGGCCATATAGACCAGGGACAGCTCAGGTTAGGCATAAGTGTGTGCTTCTATGTAGCTTTGCATCATCTGTAGATGACATCTGAAATGCTCTGAGTAGTCATCTGAATGAGCCCACGTCAGAGGGAACATTGCTCTATTACCAGAGCAACATGAAGAAATGCATTTATGATGTTGCAATGTTAAGGATATGTTATAGATGTTCATGATATCTTCAGTGCCCTGCAGATTCTCCACTTTTGCCATTTTAAAGCTGTTTGATCCGAGAATGCAATACAAATGTAAAAATGCGAAAAAGAAAGAGAAAAACAATCAGTGATTAAATGCAGAGTGCCATCAAATCGAGTTCCATCAAATTAAACAGAAGAACTTCTGTCCTTAAAGCAAGAAAGACACTAATGCATATGAATCTGACAATGAAAAATATAGACAACAAGTTTACAGTGAAACAAAAACACTATTTAATGGATTTGAAGCCACAATCGCTGGCTCCTCTATTGTACAGAGGAGAAACGAGAATGACCTTGGTTCAGTGATTTCTGCCATGCTTATGCTGGCCAACAGCGGCAAGATGGGTTAACTGCAAATGAATGAAGACTATAAACTATGAATGGACATGGTGGTTTACATCCAATGAGTGCCATAGTTAAAAATCTAATGGCAACAATACAATCAATGCTGGAGTTTATGACTCCTCCTGTTTATATCCTCCTGTTATACCTTTTAGACTTTATATGTGATATGTTGTGAGGCCTTTTCGACATTTTAGTGGAAAAACACATCAATTCTTGACAAGTTGTTTATCTGGAAGATGCATGGGCTCTACAAAACACTGAAAATATGATGATCTGACAGCAGGACTTGATCTGTTGTACACAGAACAGCCATCCACAAACAGAACCTTCACAGTAAAGCACGCTGCAGTAAATTTTCCACTCTGCCTGCCTGACACCACACGCAGTGATTAGCATACAAAACAAGTGGCTGTTCAGAGGTTTGTTGGAGGTGGTGAGCAGCATATATGTGCGTGTTCTCATATCTGTGTGTGAACTGCATCCCTGTGTTAGTGTGGAGTAGAGGGAACCACTGGTACGGATGAGACTGAGGCAGAGACAGGGGCAGATCGGGGCTCTGTTGGGGGGCCAGTCTGGGGGGCCTGGGGCTGGCTGGGAATTGAGTACTCACAGAACTACTTCCACATGGTCCAACGCCCACTGGTCATGTCCTGCACCATCGTGCCGTGGCTGCCACCATCGCAGCATCACCCCTTTAACCCTCGCCTCACTGGAGAGATCAGGGAAACGTAGAATCAGCCAAGGCCAACGAGTATGTCAGTGTTTTTATCAGCTGCAAACCACTCTGTTATTGTTTACCACACTGGAAACACTTTTTCTAGTAAGGCAACCTTTTTAAAGGATTTACTTGCTGGAACAGATGGATTTATTTTTAATGGTTAATAAATAGCTTACAAAATACAACAAGGTCAAAATATGTTTGGCATACCCATTATTTTGCAGACTTTAGCTGCTGCTGTACAGTCTGTCACTATCTGAACCTGCAGTGGCAGGTTCAGATAGTGACAGACTGTACAGCAGCTTTACAAATGTAGATATTTGTAAAGCTTTTTGCAAATGAATGCAAAAACTGTCTTCAAAAATTCCAGTTGTGATCTTTAGGAGGTGCCATGTGTATGGATATTGTCATGCATCCACACATTTTCTCTCTTTCTTTCTCAGCAGCCATGTACACAGATGAGACTAGAAGACTGCACCACATATTACTGCACGCCTCTGGATGTGTTTATGCATCACTCACAGTGGAATGTTGTAGGAAACTCTCTGGGCCTTTATGAAGTCTTTTGGCTGATGCTGGGCGATTACTCCAGCACTTTATTGACGCTGTATTGTAGAGCAGCACAGCCCGGTCAACTGTGTCAGCCTGATCCAGAGCAATGTTACAGCTGTCTGTTTGAGCCACGCTGCCGATCTGCAGCACAAACATGATCTTACTGTGAGGAGACAGAGATAAAAGTAAACAAGGACACAGGAAATATTTAGAGTAGATGATAGACATTCTCCTGTGGATCCTGTAACCGCGAGTAGATATTTCTGGACACAGAGAGTTTGCATTTGGTAGTACCTGTACCTGGCTCTAGTGAGGTCCAGCGGTTTGGTAACTGCCTGCCTCATCTTACAGCCATTGAAGTAGAGCGAGTCTCCGTGGGCGTGTGGGGACAGCTGCCCACAGCCACTGCCCACTCCACCACCCTGGATCAGCTGCCAGCTCTCCTGAGACACGCTGCCAGACTCAAAGTTGTCCTTGATGGAGCTGGGCAGGTCGCTGCTGGAGAGGGAGCAGTCGTCTCCTGTTGAGGTGGGACGAAGTGATAAATAACAGAAAATATAAATTCTTCAATCTAATATGAACAATAAAAGGAGGCCTTCTGTCAGGAGAGCTGCATAAACAGATGGAAACGTAAAATATAATATGCTGTTTGTGGCCCACCATGGTGTCCTTCATCACAGATGCAGACTACTCCACTTGTACAGTAGCCGTGGCCACTGCAGAGCCCCGGACAGGCCTCCCCAATGTAAACGTGGTCCACTCCCCAGCTCTGCCGCTCTCCTGTTCCCTCCTTTTGAATCCAGCGGAACTGTGTAGCCCTGGAAATGTGCAAGAAATTGGAAAAGGCTTACACTGCTGCACCCCAAAGAGCTGCCGATGTGTTCCACTGCTAATCATGAAAGTACAATGTGTGCAGTCCTACCCCGAGGAGACATGGTCTGGCAGCTGGACAGTGACCCTGGTCCATGTTGAGCTGTTGACTGGACTGTAAATTGTGGATTCATGGAACTGGAAGGAGAGCAGCCAACGTTGTTGACTGAGGAAGGCAGGCACTCGGATTGTACCAGCTGCCATGAATCAGACCTGAGAGGAGAGAGGAAGAGCTGAAAACAGTCTATGTAAAGGGGAAGCTATGAGCAAAGAAGGTGTTGAATGGTTTGTGCAGAGTAAAGCTATTCCTGCTGTTGCTGAATTATACTGAGACCTGGAACTTAGCTGCATCTCATCAGGGCCTCTCTTGCTTTTCTTACCTTGCATCCTTCCTGTACTGCAGCAGGACAGAATGATGGTCTTCACAGGTGTCTGCCTCACAACCGACAACAATCTGCAAAAATGAAAGACATAAGAGACCGAAGTCGCCGTCCACATATTAAAGAATTGGGGCTATCTTGCAGTTCTGTACCTTGAACTGTAAAATATATCCAGGCTGCACGATGAGTTCTCGAGTAGCCAGGATGTTGTGCGTTTTGTCTTGGTTCTTGTTTGGCCAGTACAGGTGAAATGAGGGATTTCCACAGAAGCCAGCTGTACGCACGGCATTAGGGTAGAAACTCCAGCTTTCCTCGTGTGAAACACCCTCTAGCGAAAGGCAAAGAAACAAAATGAGAAGAAGAGGAAATGTCAAAGGGATTTCCAGAGCATTTACTCATTTGTCCTGACAGGTGAGCTGTCAGGCTCTGGTTACATCAACACATACTGACTCACCATCATCAAAGGTGTCAAGCAGGGTGGATGGGTTGATGTCTGACCCTCCTACCAAGATGTTGTCTATGGCCCACTGGGCTCTTTCCAGGCTCGGGGTGGCCAGGCCTGAGGAAATAGTAAACGGCTGCCACCAGCGCAGGCGGGTAGCGTTGGTCAGAGCTCCTTCTGGTAGAACAATATAGTCTCTCCTCACTGACACATACTTCAGGTAGTCCATCTCATGCAGCAGCGTCCAGGACACACCTGTTCACAAAATAGGAAAATTAAAGAAAAATGACTAACAAATGATCACAAAAGGATTAACATGCAAGTTGTTAGTCCACCTCCATCAGTAGAGTAGTCCAGCAGCACTCCCTCTTTACGACAAGTCGGACGGTGGCACATGGTCATGTTATCTTCACTTCCAATTCTAGCCCAGTATTCCACAAACCTATCAGCGAAAACATACAGTTTCAGAACGGAGTTACAGCAGCACTTCAAGACAAACAGAAATGTTGTGATTAATAGAAGATGAACACTGACTTGGCTCCTCGGAGGTCCAGGTCAGCAGTGACCGCCTGTCTGGCATCAGCCCCACCAAAATACAGGGCTGTCCCTTCTACCAATACACCACAGTCTGTGCAGGGCTTTCCGCCCTCCAGCACCTGCCACTGAGGGCCTGCTGCTCCCTCCCAGTCAAAACGCTCCTTTAGAGAGGCCTACAGAAGAAAGAAAACACATGCATATCCAAATCTCCTCAAAATGTCAAGATATTATTGTCTGGACAATAGAGAATGTATAAGCACTAATTAAATGCTACCTTAAGAGCAGTGCTGGCATAGCAGTTTGGTCCAGTAAATCCTGGATCGCAGAGACAGCGCTGATCCAGACAGTCTCCATGTCCCCCACAGTGGCTGTCACATGCTGGTCCGATGTAAAAGTTCTCCACACCCCACTGAATGTCTGAGTGTTGCTGGTAGAACCGGAACCGCACCGCACTGACGAGAAGACAAGATGGATTAGTCCTATACCACGCATCCAATTCTTAGCTACTAATAGAACAACAATTTACTCTATAATTAATTTGCAATTATGAGATGATGGTATCATTAAATATTAAGCTGTTCTGTGTGTGGAGATGGATGTGGAGCAACTTACGTGTCAGCCAGGCTGTCAGGCAGAGGGTAGACTGCTCTCTTCCAGCCCTCAGCAGGGAAGAAGACTGACGGCTGGGAGACCTGACCACCACAGCGGGGGTCAGCAGGCAGGCACTGAGGAACCAGGTACTTCCACGTCACTCCAAAGTCCACCGAGTATTGAACGTGAACTTGCCGGTCTGCGTGACGCTCTTGCATGCTGCAACCTACGGCAATCTAAATATATACACAGATTTTGGCAATCTTCATTACCATTGCAAACAGATCCTTCTGACTTAAATTCATGCAAAACTGCAATATATTATAATGAAGTTGGTGTACTTAAAGATATCCAAGGGTCTTTTTTAAAGTCTTGATTTACCTTAAACTGCATAACCCAACCCTTGTCTGGAACAATGTCGTGTGTGACAGCGTACACCTCTCTACCGTCAGCATTTCCACACACCATCACACCATCAGGAGAGTTGCAGAAGCGCTGCACTGAGCAGTCCTCTGAGAACAACCAATGATCACTCACTGAGAACAAAGAACAAGACCAGCAACAATTAGGTACAAAGCCTGTACACAACTGTTTAAGTGAAGAATTGATCCTAAAATACCTATGGGTGATTCTTCCTGCTCGCTCAGTTGACCTATCCTTCCTGAAGTCCCATCAGCAGGAGCTCTCTCATGGTTCGGCAATGCTACCCCTCCAAACGTGTCAGAGATCTGTGCTCGTGGGTCTGAGCCTGCAATAAGGACATTATCTAGAGCCCAGTCACTGTGGTCTGCACCTTCATGCTGCGGCTGCCACCAGCGTACACGGACGCCCTCCTGACGGGCAGCAGGGGGCAGCAGCACGTTCACAAACCTGAACAGGATAAAAGGATATAGAGAGTAACAGACATTATACTTCTCTCCAGTTGTGCAGAAGCAGCAATGTCCATGAGCGTCTGTTGAAAAACCTCACCCAGGCTTGGTGTACAGATCATAGAAGATCTCGGTCATGAGATGCCAGTTAATGCCTCCATTCAGACTGTACTCCAGGAGGACACCCTGGTTGCGGTTGCTAGGTGGGATCATGCAGCCGTACATGAAGTAGAACTGGATGAACTCGGCGTTTGTCAGGTTCAGGTCCACTGTCACCAGCTGCCGGCTGCAACTCTGAGCACAAAACACAGAGAAACGTAGTTGGAGTAAATTATTTACGATATGTTGCTTTTCTTACAGATTGTAGAACATAACCAGAATAACAAAAAGAACTGTCATTTATGTTGATCCAGCCTAACGCTAGATGCCGACAACTGCTCTTATTAAGACTTTTCTCTGGCTGTGTGTCTTTCCACATTAACATCAACCTGTCAATAGATATCCACTTACAACGCAGCCCTGCATGCCTCAGAGACACTTAAGCTGCACATAAAGACTGACAGCTACTTACTTTGTGGTCTTTTACGCAGAAACAGATTGATACTTGAAACAACATCCTCTAGATACTGCTAGATGTCTGCCTTATATCATCTATCTGCTGGATTGAATCAGCGCCTGTCAGTGCTTTTGGACTATTTATTGCAGAAGTTTCCATCCAGCTCATGGCCACATTAAAATATCATGTCCCAGTGGAGAACAAAGTGATCAGAGAATTACTAAACAGAGAGATTGTGAAGTGAGAACTGGATCGATCCATAACAAACCAGCACATATAGCTAAGACTCGAACAACAAGAGCAGATACACACTTACCCCACTGAAGTGCAGAGCAGCTCCAGAGGCCACAGCTCCACACACAGTGCTGAGCTTCCCACCAGTGAGTATGTGCCAGTGACTGAGTGAAGGGGCTCGGCTGAAGCTGTCCTTCAGCTGGGATGGAAGAGGAACCACAGGCTCATCACAGTATTCTCCGCCCCACTCTGCGTCACACCTGGGGAAGGTGGTGGAGTCAGACACAAATAACCAGGTTCAAAGACAAGCTAGCTATCAAATTCTGGTGAGTTTACAGACTTAAATATCCTCACACACACAAACTACGTATAAAACATTAAATAAAATAATTTAATGACTACAAATAATATTCCATAACATCAAACAACACATATTTTGACAATCCTTAAGGAAATAAGGCATTTTAATTTCATGCCTTTCTGCTTATTACTTGTAGCTGACGTTTCAGATATTTACAGTAAAAAAATTCGGTATGCATGATTTGTGAAGGGGTTGTTACTTACACACAGGAGCTCTGTTGGCAGCGTCCGTGTCCAGAGCACATATCTGGGCAGCCATCTCCAATATAGAGGTTATCCAGAGCCCAGGTCTGCTGCTTGTCAAAGGGAGCCTGCTGGAACCAACGGAACCGTGTGGCTGGAGACCTGAAGACAGTCAGAAATATAGTTTAGGCGAATAAATTGCTTAGCTAGGACTTTAACTGGAAACCTGACATGGCGCTTTATGATTTATACCCAAATAAAGGAGTTTTATTCCATCCTAACAGATTTTTAAATCAGATTGGATCACACACATAAGGAAAAGCTTCATAGTTATTCTTCTCTCTAATCTCAGACATGCACACACTACAAGGTCTGAAAACAAAGACACATCACTCATAAAGAGATCATTAAGATTACTATTGCAGAGCGAGTCAACAAGGAGCAGCACTCCACCTCATATGACCTTAAGGGGAAGCAAATATAAACAAAACGGAGGCTGTAAAGCCTGCTGTAATGCTAAGAAAGCTTTGTAATGAGAAAAAACAAAAGTGAAAAGCTTAACGTCGAGTTGAGAGAATGGTTGGGGAGACGCAGTCAGCACTCTATTCTTTAGCAAGAACTGAAAGTGAGGTCTGTAAACCCCTCACATTACCAAGCAATCTGGGCTGGACATTGGTTCAGACCAAGATCCTTCCAATTTCCAATTGCGAGAGGTAATAAAGGCAAACTGGCCCAAAACTAATGTCTGAGCCGGGCTTAACTGTGTTTGCAAAGGAGCATTTACACCACAGCCACTTTTTAATTCAAAATACTGCTGAATCATAATATTAAAGGAAAATGTTTGTCCACGTTTGTTAATAAAGAATAGCACTGTGCTTACCGGGCATACGATGGGATAGGCAGAGTAATGCGGCCCCACTTGTTGTAGGTGTCAGAAACCAAAAGCCGCTGCAGAGTGTAGGAAGAGCAGTCAGGGCTTGTGGGTAGACAGTCTCTGACCACCGGCTGCCAGGTCAAACCCAGATCCAGGGAATATTCCAACTCTACAGCTGCAGAGAAACAACAGAGGTAGGCTTCTGTAAACTTCGTCTACCATCACAGTTCAACAATATTTCCTTACAGATGGCTATTCTAATAACAAACAACACAAAAATATAAAAATCCCAGAATGACTAAATCATTCTCAGTGAGCCTTATTCTACTTTTCTGTCATATCACTTTTTATGCAGACATTATTATGTATCCAGCTCGTCTCAATAACAGCTTCATTCACGATCTCTTTTGCTTACAGTAGCAGGAGTTTGTGACTGAGCAGGATGCAGAAAAGTCAAACTGGATAAACGCGTCTTGGCCCAAGCTGATGTCAGTGGTAACAGCATAACGTGTGTTGGACTTCTCTATAAACGCGAAAGCAGGTCCATCAGAGCCACAAACAGGCATTCGGGTCCCTCCCGGGTGGAGGAGCCATGAACGGCCATCAATTGAAGAGAAATCATCCTCTAGAGGTCCCCAGCCACTGGCGCTGCCTACCACCACCTATGGAATAAAAGAGAAATGTTTGTACAGTAAGTACCAAGAAGGCCGGGAAAGTGGAAACTAAATTAATACGGGATGTGATGAGGGTATGAAAAATATTTGATGGACAACAGCCATGACATTGCAGCGCTTGAGTGAAAATGATCGACAGTCTTTATCATGGATGAATAACTGGCTATATCATCACTAACTGTACCTGGTCAATGACCCATGGGCTGTAAAAGTGTCCGTTTTCAGAAGGCTGCCACCAGCGGAGGCGAGTAGAAGTGGTGCGGGCACGCAGTGGGATCTCCAGGGCCACCAGACGAGCCTGATTACTGCTGTTGCTGAAGAGAAATTCCTGCAGAAGTCCCCAGGTCAGACCTCCATCCACAGAGAACTGCAGCAAAACAGGCTGTGAGCGAGGGTCTGGAGCCGCTTTCCCACAGCCGAGACGGAGGAAGAACTGAACAAACCTGCAAATGGGGTAGTGTACTTTAGTTAAAGATTTATTTGAGAAAAAAAAATGTTTGTAATATGCATTTTTGGTTTGTTGGTCCTGATGTAGACCTACCTAGCATTTGACAGGTCCATGTCATTGGTGACCAACATGCGTAAGCCATCCTCACTGAAGAACAGGTGGTTCCCACTGGACATGATGCCACACTTCCTGGATGGTTTGCCACCACTCAGGAGTCTGAAACGCTCAGCATCCACAGCTCCCCCTAGGAGGACGAGCACGCAGAATTCACACAAATAAAAAAGCATCACATGAAGCAGTAAAATTTGCAGTCAATTCTAAAAACACAACAAAAGTATTAGCAAGAAAAGCATTCAGACAAGTCCGGATAAGTCCTGATCAGTCCGCAGTGGTGGATTTGTAGTAGGATCACAATCAATCGTCAACATTCAGCTGATGTTGCGTTTACTTGTTGTCCTAGATACAGTGACGCCATGCTGCTGTCTCGCAGTGATACAGGAATCTTTAACAAATCTGTGGATCCACACTATATGCCACATCACTGTCAAAATCTAATCAGGTGGTCCTTGTGCCATTTCTGACATTCCCTAAAAATTTCATACCAATCCGTGAAGGTCTGTCTTTGATATATTGTGCACGAAAAACCAGACGGAGAGACAAACGTATGACCAAAGTAAACGAAGAGGCTGGCCAGCAATTAACTGAGATCCATACAAGTATAAATGTGGGCACAGGAAAGGTGTAACTAAAAAATATTTGGACCTGAACAAACCCTAAATTTTAGCGAGAAAAGCTTTTTAGCAAATTTCACTTCTGGCCACATGATCACTTTACCACTGATTCCCTACAACAGGATATCTGATCTATCCATTTGATAATCAAATACGATATAGGTTGATAATATATCCAGTGCAATCATGCACAAATGTTGACAGCAAACAATCTTATTCCTAGTGGATTCCGATGCACCTCTCAAAGCTGTTGTACCTTCAAAAGTCCTCCTTTAGGAAGTCAGGGTTGGGGTGTCAGGCACAGAGCAGGTCAGGTCCAGAGTAGCCAGGGTCACACACACAGTGGGTGCCACCAAACACAAGCTCCATGGCCATTACACATGTCCTGACACTTGTGGACCAATGTAGACGTTGTCTAGGTGCCCATGTTGGAGAGCGGAACAGTTGAAGAGAAGCCTTGAAACCAACGGAACCTTACCGACCTGTAAAAAATTGAAGGTTAGTAATGCAGAGACACAGAGGGAAATAACCAGATATTATGCTGTAAGTATATTAAACTTCTAGAAAAAGTTTTCCTATAGGTTTCGCTTTGGTTTCTTTTGCACAGCTGCTGTACAGAAAGTATCCTCTCCTTACCACAGAGGCGAAGCTTGCCAAAGTGAATGACTCCCTCCTCCAGCCCTGAGTTGTACCAGGGAAATAGATACTGGCAGGGTGAAGTTCTGTGGACAAAAGTGAGGACGGCTGGCGTCCACCAGCACACAGAGGCACCAAAAGATGCCACTGCACCAAAGTCCCGTGAGAACTCCAGACGCACCGGTGGGCAGAGAGCTCTCAGCTGTGCAGCCAACATTAATCTGAAGAGACAATCCAACACACAATGAGTAAAGACAACACGCCAAGGTTTATGTTTTGATTAAGCAAAGATCAATGATGTTGTGTACCTCGAACTGGATGATAGTGTTCTCATTTACGTCAATGTCCCTGGTGGTAATAGAGTGTTCTCCAGCTCACTGAGACAAACACCATGGCTGATTCATCCTCCTCCTGCATCAGTCATATCCACACAAACATTAAGTCAAGGTTTACAACAGCTTTTTGCAGGTTTTATCATCAATGAGTTTCATAGATTCATATAAAACAGACACAGTCAGAACACTGCCATTACCAACAGTCAAAACTGAGTACAGAAACTTTGTTCAGGTTTCTTACAGGCAGTCTTTTGGTAAGGGCAGTAAAGACCAGTGTTTCCCCCTGGAGAGAACAGCCAGTTTGGCGTCGTTGGGACCTTCCTCAAAACTGTCAATCACCAACTGGTGGTTGTGTAAGGAGCTGCCGTCAATGATGAGGTCATCTATCACCCACACCTCCTCCTTCTTAACCTAAAGGGCATAATATTGGAAGATTAATACACAGTGTCTCCCAGAAATTTGGCCTAAGAATGGGTATGCATGTGGAAAACAAATATGTGGCCATATTAGTGTTTGGAGACAATGGAGAGAGAACAGCAAGTTGAAACAAGTGCAGGAACCTTATAATGGAAGAGAACAAGGAAAATAAACAGACAAGAGATTTAAAGAGTTTTATTCCACAAGGTGTCCATCACCACTGTTTATAAGGCTGCCAGAGTCTGAACCTGGTAGCGTTGGTCTGAGCACTAGCTGGGAGTGGCAAGGTGGAGGAACAGAGTGTCCGTGGAAGCTGGGAAGTAAAACCATCCAACAGCAGCCAGCTGATTCCTCCATTCACAGAGTACTGCAGCAGCACTGAGTGAGAGCGCTTCTGGACACCTAGAAATGACCCACGGGTGAACTGTTACATCAATATTTAGAAGAAAAACAACATTTTATTCAACATCACCAAACTCAACTATAGCAAAAGAAAGTAAGAGCAATGCCAATACCTTAGTGATGAATTTGAAGGAGAACTGGATGTACAGAGTGTTTGTGCAGTCCAGATCCCGTGACACATCATTCTCAGACCATCCTGCAAACAAGTAAGAAGAGTTTCATTGCTGGTCCATCAAGAAAAGTCAGTAATCTAAAGATTTCGAGTCATGTCAAAGTAATTAACTGTATTAGTACTGCTCTGTATGTTCTCTGCATGTTTTTTAAGATACCTACTCCTTTGAAAATAAGGGCCGTGCCAGATTTAAGAGGCTCTCCGCTCAGAGTTCCCCTCTCTGCTCCATACACCTCAGGCCAGGTCTCCTGCTGTAAGTTCTCATTAAAGTCCTCTCTCAGTACAGATGGCAGCGGGGCCAAAGGCACGCAGTGTGCTCCTCCATAACCCTTATCACAACTTCATGGCAGAAAAATAAAAATTACATGTAAACAAGAATAAGCATCGAGTCGAAGGCTAAAATTATTCAGCACGTAAAAAAAATCCATTTTTACGTACACACAGCGTCCCATTGTCACACAGACCATGTCCAGAGCACATCCAGGGGCAGCCAGGGGCAAGTAAATACGTTATCAAGAGCCCATCCTTCTGCCCCTGGGGTGAAGTGGGTCTGGATCCAGCGGAACCGAGTTCTGGGAGAACTAAGGGATTCAAGAGGAGGTTGTATTCAGAGATTTATACACAATAACAAATATAAAAAACATCTCTACTAATATAGTCGAAAAAACACATACTTGGCAGCACTGGGCAGATAGACTGTGATCCTCCTCCAGTGTTTGTACTGGGTTGATGTATAGATGGAGCTCTGAGTGTAACGCGGCACAGCCAATGGCTGGAGGCACACACTCTGGTGTGATGAGAGACCAGTTGACGACCGCAGTCTGTGGAGTACTCCAGTCGCACACCGTGGGAGAAAGAAGTGGACTTACTACAGCCCATACTCATCTCAAACTGTAGGAATGATGAGCCTGACACCTCGAAGTCCCAGCTTTCCGCATATCTTGGCTTCTCTGCAAGCACAGCACAAGGATAATATTAAATTTTTTTGGTATTCAGGACAACCTGATCAAAGTTCACATACAGTTACAGTGATTAAACAATGTTTTATTCAAGTGCACTTTCACAAAAATAAATCTGTGAATTAATATGTTGTAAAAAAAATAACGGAAATCATATTTGATTATCATATTATGCAGAAAAAATATTAAATAAAATGACTTTAAACTGTGTAGTAAGTGGTTGGTCACCTGGGGGCAGCAGAAATAACATACACAACTACAACTCTTGAGAAAACAATTGCTTATTTCTACTTTGAACAGATACCTGGTTACCTGACAAATCTATATCAAATGTTTAGCCTCTTAAAGCTCTGTTTTTGGACTCTAACACCTCTCAAGAGCTGGTAGTTTACAGTGGAGTTTTATTAAATTTTTTAAACTGAATAACAGGTGCTATTTGAGACTGCATATTATTCTATGAGAACAGTGGCAATGAAGCAAACAGTGAAGCTGGGGCTGGGCTGTCAAACAATAAGCTGAAGTACTCGCTATGAAATTCTCTCCTTCAATATTACTGCAGAAACATACTATAACCTTATTTCAGGCATCATCAAAACACCTGCACCCATCTCCATTTCAGCTATTTATTTTTTAGGTGAATGCCACATAAATCGAAAACATTTACACCTTGAAAACAAACTGAACACATCCTGATGCAAAACTCAAATACAGCCTGGAAAACATTAGGTACTGCTGAGATACTGCATGTGTGAAATGTGTCCATGTGTCTGTGCATGACAACAGCAGCGAGTCTGACAACCAGCGCTTCATGTGTTCACGCCAAGGGAGCTTTATTGTTTATAGATGTGTCGGCCAAATTGCTCTTGCTGTGCACGCTTAATGAATGGACCAGTCGTAACTGTACTATTTGCACAAAGTAATCTGCTCACAGCTTGATACAAGCAAAAATAACAAAGCAGGATGTTCAATTCAGGTTTGCTCTCGTTAATAATGCAGGACCCATGGCGCCACAGTTAAACGAGGGATTCAATTTCAGCCTGTTGTGTGTGTAGTACTGGGATGTACTTGTACAGCCACTTCTGTGCCTTTTAGGGCACTTGTAAACATGATTATACAGTATGACTTTGTATATATGTATACAATATGCATTATATTCATATTGTTTTTAAAATGACACCTTATTCCACGTTTTCCCATGTAAAATCAACCAAAATATCACAGCTGTTATACAATAACACATTGGGCTGCTCACTACAAACACAGCAGCTTAAGCACACGGGTGGTAACCGTCGTACTCAGGGATGTCTTGACAATGAACTGTTGAAGGAGGTACCCCTTCACTTTCTACAACACATATTCCCACCCCATCTAGAAACACAACGACAACCCAGAAATCAAAGGTGAAGTTGCCCATGAACAGTCGTGTGTTGTGTGACTCACTGTCAATGGCCTCAGAGTTGAAAGTAAGCGCTGTGTCCAGAGACAAACAGTCACGTCACTTCTCCACCCTGAATACGGTACAGTTATGCCTCAGGGGGGGGTCGTGCCGTCGAACTTGTCGTGGAAACCTGTTCTGGAGCTGTCGTTCATGCCAATCAGAACATCATCCAGAGCCCACTGGGCAGAGTGTTCCCTACAAGATCACGGAGAAAAAAGTAAAAAGTAAAATTCTGTCACTTAGTATGTTTTGCCCAATAATTTTGTACAGATTTTTTTTTTTCTGGAGTAGTGCACTAACCTTGGCTGTGGCTGCCACCACCGAATACTGTGTACAGGGGTTTTTGCTGGAGATGGCAGCTCAATGGTCACCACTTGAGGTTCCAGGAAAGAACTGAAGTCCAGCTCTCTCAGGAACTGCCATTGCACACCATTGTTGGTAGAAAACTGGACAATGACACCTTAAACGCAAAAAATGTACAGCACTTTGAGAAGGTAGGATATTTTTACCAGCTACAGAACTGAGCCAGCTTAAAATGCAAGAAAAAAAAGAATAAGATACAATAGAACCAATAACATCCCAGAATCCCGATTATTCAGACAAACTGTTTAAAGGCTGGCATGTTTTATGTGACGCTGCAGAAATGATAGACTGAGCCTTCAGCATTGCTGCAGGCTAAAAAATCCACATTGTGCTGACTGATGAACAGAATCTAACAGACAATGAGGATCAGATCGGTAGCTGCAACAGCTTGGCCGAGATCACAAGATTGATCAAAGACACTGAGAAGGAACAGATGAGACAGGCCAGCGGTAACTGATCAGATCAGAAGTGAAGTTGCTCTCTATGGATGCACTGCTAAGGAACAGCCACACAGATCCAGCAGAGGCCCAGTACAGTAGTGTAAAGTACTGACACGCTGCTTGTGTGGCTTTGAAATTACCTTCATTGCGGCGGAGCCGAGGCCTGGTGCAGGTTGGTCACCAAACTCTTGCCTGCCAATTCGGATGTAAAACTTGAACCAACCTGTATGTAAATATTAATAAAGGAGAATTTCATTTTGCATACCTCAATACATTAACTGAGTCTGCAGTGAGTAGAATATTGAGATTATATAGGAGGAGTTCTCTCACCGTGTGTTGGTGGTGTCTAGAGGTACAGTGCGTGCTTCTCTCCGCCCAGGGCTGCTGAAGTTAAAGGGCTTTACCATCACCGATAATAACCACAGCCCCTCCGATTTGCCCCCCCACTTAGGCTCTGCCACAGTGGGCTCAGCTTCCCCTCAAAGCCCCCAGTCAGTCTGTGGGGACCTGGCTACAGATGGGGACACAGCTATCCTGCTCCACTGTAAAACAACAATGTGAATCAGAAGATGAAAAAGTAGTAAAATATATCTAAAAGTGGATATAATTTTGTTTGAGTTTCATCCTTTTTCCTTCCCTCTCTGTCACTGCACTCTACCTGTGTATCCCATGTCACAGAAGCAGACTCCGGAGATGCAATCACCATGGCCCCCCGCAGTGGTTCGGACAGGGCTCTGAGATGTAGACCCCATCCAAAGCAAACGCTGGGGCGTCTCTGTACATGCTACTCTCCTGGAACCAACGGAACCTGGTTTTACTGGGAGAAAGGAGGGGATGCTGGTTACAAAATGAGAGAGATACAGGCATTCGACAGCTATTAAAATGACTCTCTTTCTAAAGAACCTCTAGAAAAACTACAATTACAATTACATGCCTGTTACCATAGCTACCTGGCTGCAACATTGCGTGGAATGACCACAGTGACCCTGTTCCACTGCTCATAGTCTCCTGTGTTGTAGATGGTTGGTTCTCTAAGCTCACGACCGCTGCCCTCACAGACTCCTGCCCCTGGGGTTCCTGGGTAACAGCCTTCTCTCACCAGGGCCCAGGTACGCCCGGCGTCATGGGAGTACTGCAGCAGGACTGGGGCAGACGCACTGAACTCTGATTCACAGCCTATGTTCAGCTGATAAGGGACAATAAGTAGATGGGATTGAAGGGTCAAAAATGTATGAATAATTTAATTCCAACAAAGATAAAAGCAAAACAACACATTGTGTGCATGAAGTGTTAGAATGTGAAATTTTAATTCCCCATCTACTAATTAGTTTCACAGACCTTAAATTGAAGGGTGTAACCGGGGCGCAGGGCCAGGTCTCTGGTGACGGCCACCCTGTCCCCGTCAGAGCGCCCAAACACCATGGCAGATGGAGTTGGGGCACAGAAGCTGTTGTTACTTTCTCTCTCCATGCCTTCATTGCCTAGCATCAGCCAAACACTCATCTGGTTCAGAGGGTAGTCGAACGCTGGCTTCTCATAAAAGTTCTGTCGAGATAGAAGACAGCAGAGTTTTACTGTTGTTTTTGTAGAAATAAATATCAGTGTCTGCAGCAGAACAGCTTTCTCATAAGATAACTTGATACACTTCTAGGCGGGATTTTAAGATTTTTAAGATTTTATAGTTCTGTGTTTGGCTGACATTTTCCATTACAGCAAATAAAATACTATCTCAGGAGTCCGCTGCACGAGGTCAGAGCACAGGTAACAAGGTGCAGGATAGAACTGTTCAACCTGATTCCTGACCTGTGGTAGAGTAGGATTAGCCATGGGGATGATGTGTTTCTCCCTCTCTGACAAAATGATGACATCATCAATTGCCCACTGGTCATAGCCCTCCCCGGAGTGAAGAGGCTGCCACCAGCGAAACCTGGTGGAGGGAGTTTTAGAGGCCAAGGGAAGCTCATAGTGGACAAAGCTGCAAAGGAGAGGAGACAGATGTTTCTTATCAAAGCAGCATTAATCATACCCTTTTCCCACAAGAACTACAATGAACTGTAAAAGCGCATCTTTCTTCATCTGCAGGTTTCTCACCGAGGTTTGGTGAAGTCAGTGAAGTACATCTCGGCAATTAGGCCCCAGCTTATGCCTCCATCATTGCTGTACTGCAGCAGAACTCCTTCCTCCCGGCTGTCTGCTTGGTTACACTCTGCCCAGTCTCCACCCACCCGCAGGTAGAACTGCACAAACTCCGCCCATTCAGTGTCCAGGTCCCAGCTCACGAGCTGCCTCAGCCCAGCCTGATAACCACACACACAAACAATTGTACATATTAAGTAAGGGATAATCAACTTCAGGTAGCAGCTGTATACTGCAGTGTGTGTGATTGTTTATGAGGAGGGTCCCACTTATGCTGATCAAAATAAATTTTATATCGTCTGTGAGTATTTTTAGATATTACTCTTTAAATAGACACTTTCCCTGTCACTTGATATGCAAACTTGGAATAGGGAGAAGCTGTTCTTGCATAAAATAGTATTCCAGCTGTGGCTGCTACGGCATGAGACAACAGATGTGCAGCTGCCTAAAAAATTGTGCACCCCCACCATCCAATCAAAATCATGTTCTCTGTAGAGCTGATTGTATGATTAAATAAAATCCATACACTTTCAGAGTAGAGGTGATTCAGAGTTCAAATAGCAGCAGCATTTGGAAGCAAACACTAGAAAGTAATCAGTCCCTCTGCCAAACTGGCACAATTAAATTCTAAACTGATCATTTTAATAACACAAATTAACCACAGTTCTAATCTGGATCTAGATTTGCGCCAAAACACACGGTGACTGGATTCATTTGCCTGATTTCTTTCTTCTGAGGAAATGCCAAAAATGACAAAAATATGAATTGGTTCAAATATTCTTGCAGTGTTAAGAACATGTTTAAAACTTCCCACTGTGCATCTGCACCTGAATCTAGATTTCACTAAAAATTACTTTGTTCTTTTGCCCGTGGCACAACGTTCTACTAAATAACACTTATTATGTATATATAACATTTAAAATCATTGGATATCGTTAGCAAACAAAATAGTCCCAAAAAAAAATCATGGTTGTGCTACCTTGCTGAAGTAGAGTGATGATCCAGATGAAACCACCCCACAGCCCATGTCAGGTGTGACCACCTCTCCACCTATCACCTCCTGCCACGTGGCCAGCAGTGCATCCTGGGACTCAAAGTCGGAGAGTACGCTTGAGGCGAGGGGGGAAGAGGGCTGGCAGTCTGTTCCAGAGAAACCATCATCACACCTAAAAGAGAAGACAGAGGCTGAACTTCTTCATTTTATTCATCTGTGCCTCAACACTGTATCCCATAAGCACATACTAAAAGAGAGCTACAGGTCTCAATGCTGAGTGATTCATAAAATGCGGTCAGTTAAAGTAACTATGAATGTGTAAACGGTAACCTGCAGTGTCCATGGTCACACCAGCCATGCCCATGACACATGTTCGGACACTGCTGGCCGATGTAGATGTCATCCAGGGCCCATTCATCCTGCTCTCCGTAGTAGTTCTGGATCCAACGGAAACGAGTTGCACTGGACCTGAATACAGAAGATATAATCACATCAGTTGAGTCTGATCATGAAGCAATCCAGAATATTTTACAACTGTAAAACTATTCACGCAGTCAAGGCCAAATATAACGGACATAAACAAAAGAAAACAAAAAAGCCGTATCTTTGAGTAACTGCTCAGTTAAATTGATTGCACAAATCATTCATTGATGAAGCACACACAGCTGTCTGACAAATTAAATGACTGGCAATGATTGCTGTCATGTTCTGGCAGATAAAGATTAACCTTATCACAGGTGTACATGCGCATTTTCCTGTATATGTGTGCAGACATTCTGCAGTTGTGTTAAATAATGTCAGAGAGAAGGCATCATCATCTGTTAAAGCTGCGAATGTGTGTGCGGTGTGGATACACATTTGTGTGCTATACAGTGACAAATAGCGGCAGCAGCTAGTGCAGATAGTCAGGTATATTGGGGGTTATATGGCAGAGAGGTTTAGTGGTCTGCTGCTTTGGTGACCCATATCAACTCAGACCACCTCGTGATCATCCAGACTTGGCCACGACTGTTTTATTATCATTTACTGCGGCAACCCTGTGACCTCTCATCACACACTGCAGGAGATTAGACCATCGTTATTTAGGAGCTGGGAAGGAGAATGAAATGGAGGTGGAGGTCACAGTGCTCAGTGTGGAAGGTTTATGTGATTATTTGAGTTGATATATGTGTGAGCTGCAGCTGTAACAGTACATATATTTCTCATGCTTGGTATAGGGTGACTAGGACAGTATGGGACTTGCTTCAGGCCTGTTGGCCCTTTAAATCAAGTAATTTTTTATTTATTAATTCTTGTAAGTCTTATGTGATGTAATGCATATTTCTTTAAATATTAAATTCATGTTCTTACTTGAATTTAGCCTTTTAATATTGCATAGGTAGCTATACGCTAAACTACACCTGTCAGATTAGACTAGCTCATACAGCTAGTACCCCTGGTACGGCAAATGCTAGAGCTTGAGGTCTATATCATATCATCAGATAACTATAATTGTCAAGGAAATTATAGCAACACTAGGGAAGACATAGTGTGCCAGATAAAAAATGTGTGGCAGTATTGTTTGAGGCAAGTCAGGTGACATTATATTTGAGGGAATGTCTGTATCTAAAACACATCTGTGACAGAAACATCCATGTCTGTCTGGCTAAAACAGAGGTGCAAAGTCTTCTCTGCAATATTGTGATGTGGTCGTCTTTCCATGCGCAGTCATATTCCACACAAAGCGTTAAAACCTTCTCTTGTGCACAGGTCTGTAATAAACTACGATCAATATAGCCACATCGCCTTTTGTTTTTGTTAGACTGCATATCAGATGTAAACAGCCCATAAAGCACTCATAATTTTGGACAGTATTTAAATAAATAGAAAAAAATTACAACTCTTGTTTTGCCATCTGCTCCAAGAAAAACACCAGACCACGACCACAGCAAATATTTGCAGTGGATGCCTGTGTGTTTGGGGGTGAGTGCTGTGAATCACAGTGCTGCAGGAAGTAATTTCCCTGTTAGCGTGCATTAAAACTGTGGCATGGAAAATGGTAAGTGTTAATTGCCGTACACCGCTGTGAACAAAGCCCGCTCTCACATGCACTTTTCCTCCTCTGGCTTTTAAAAAAATGTCTGATGTGGAATAGTCTTTGCGGGTTGTTTATGGATGGATGTGTGTGATGGATGCATGTTTATGTGCAGACATGCAGCCATCAATAAGTAATAAGTGCAGATGCTTCCTTGTATCCTCTTTTTCTGCTTTATGTGATGAATCTGGCTGCATTCTAGGCACACTATGCTTGTTAACTGCACAAAAACAGCATAAAACTAAGATCAGAGAACATACTGACTCGAGGGGCAGTTTGTGAGTCTTTTCTTCTACAGCTATTGTACATCTGCTGCTTACCATGTCTTCTGAGGCAGAGACAGAGTGATGCGTCTCCAGTCTTTGAACTCTGATGGGTGGTAAACACTGGGAGCTGTAAACTCAGAGCAGCTTGGCATTCCAGGTAGACAGGCCTAGGTAAAAGAAATGAGGCGTTTCATTACTACATGCCCTATATACTTTATGATTACTCAGAAATCATTTTCCATTGTGGGTAGTAAAATTCTTCAAAAACAGCATACTGCAGATACACCATAAGGCTCCATCACCACACAATATATTCAAATAAAAGACTATTGCTGGATTACAGTATCTATGACCTTGAACACTGGAAGACAGGCAACAATCACCACTACGGGACATTCAGTGAGTTACACTCTGCACTTGCCAGATGACTGCTTTTTCATGCACATGGGAGAATTAGAGAGAATTCACTGATGGAGGACTCATTACGTTCTATTCAATTCCAAAAGCAATAAAACTCTTGGCAGATACTTTGGTGCTTTATGAATATTTATGAGCCAGTTACGATCACAGAAAATCTTTGTTGAATCATGGGAAGATAATCTGCTTGCTGATTCAAGTATTGCCATGTATTTGCTGATAGCAGGATGATTAAAAGTAATTGTGATAATTTCTCATCTGAAACAAAGTGCCACATTTAAAGGCATTATTTACATATTATCACGGAGGCACTAATGGGAAAATCAATATTCATGATCATGAATAAATGATATGTTTCCTTGTCTCTCTCCAGAATGACTTCTACAAGTTTTCATCCTAAACAAAGGTGTGCACCAGGCTTTGAAAACAAAAGGGATTAATGTGTACAATTACTTACTGCAACATGTGGGGGATAAATGTGAATGAGTTTCAATCTTCTCACCTCTTTGACCAGATGCCAGGTGAGGCCATGATTGGTGGAGAACTCGAGACGGACCTGAGTGTCGATGTGAGGGGACGGCTCACGGCCACAACCCATGACCAGTGAAAACTGCAAACTGTAAGAGGCCCCGATCTGCATGGACTGGGTTTCCACATAACGGATACTGGAGCCAGGGCTGGGCTCACCAGAGAAACTAGAGCACAAAATGGAGAAAGAGAAGATATGATGCTGTATGTTAGATAGTTAGGTTAAAGTGCAGAATTTTTGTGCGATTTGCTCTTTTTTTTTTTGTAGAATTAAAAGATCACTGGTGAAATATGCATTTTGTATACAGACCCATGTTGCTAATGTGTGTTATAAACAGCAACTAAAAAATTAACAATGTTTAACTCTTCAATCATTTTTGAATCAAATGGACAACCTATCAAAACATGATTCACTTCAAAGGCCAATGCAAAATAATACCCAGTAAAGCATTTGAATCAAACTATTAAGTACCTGAGGGTCCAGTCATGCTGGCAGTAGGGCTGAACATGG
The DNA here is from genome assembly GCF_021347895.1 of Acanthochromis polyacanthus. Taxonomy (NCBI): domain Eukaryota; kingdom Metazoa; phylum Chordata; class Actinopteri; family Pomacentridae; genus Acanthochromis; species Acanthochromis polyacanthus. The sequence continues at coordinate 14,716,193 of NC_067120.1, read as the reverse complement.
CCAAGATAGAAGCCAAGACTCTGGGTGACATCCAGGACATTGCTGAAGTCAAGACTGATGGTATTGAACAGCACAGAGGTCATGCTGATTTCATCCAGGGCCCAAACATCGTGGCCGCGGCCTGAATGGTACGGCTGCCACCAGCGGAACTGCACGCCAAACTTACGAGCACCGGACGGGAGTTCAACTGACACAATCCTAGATTAGGAGGGAACAACTGTTAGAATGGCCCGTACTGAGAAATAAATTTAAATTGTGAATTATCCAAGAAATGTGCTAGGTAATCTGAGACAAAAAAGTGAAGTGAATTTTCTACTTTGATAGTGACTGGATATCATTGGAAATGCTCAGACATGTTCTCTGAATTCAACAAAGTTGAAGTACCCTACAAAAACATTCCATGAAAAATGAGAAGATGGATATTGCGTGTTGAATCCCTGTACTGTTACGGTCTTGTTACTGTTCCACAAGCAGCTATATGCTACACCTGTCAGATTAGACTAGATCATACAGCTAGTGCCACTGGTACTGCAAATGCTGGAGCTTGAGGTCCATATCATATCATCAGATAACTCTAATTGTCTAGAAAATTATAGCAACACTAGGGAAGACACAGTGCTCCAGACAAAAAATGAGTGACAGTATTGTACTATTCCACAACCAAGCAAATAAAAAAAGTGAAAAATGTTTGTCCATAAAACCAAGGAGGTCATCGAATCACTTCTGACAGTGTGCTATTTGTAAATCATGTACATTTGGACAGCATTTATTAATCAGTTCTCTCACAATGCACGGGTAACATAACAAAGACTTTTGAGTACAACATCTTATTTCACTGGTCCTACAGTCCACTCTGTTAGTCCATGAAGACCTTTTGTGTTCTTTATGATTCTTTTATCATGATGTTTTCTTGCAAATATATATGTTACAGTGAGAGCCTGCATTTGCACCCTGCACCAGATAGCTGCCCCTGCCTCCCTGCCCGCTGCTGACCTTTCTAGTACCGATAAAGAGCCATGAGACACAGACTGCGCAGTTGGAACTCAGCCCACTTTGTCTTCATTACACACAGAGATGTCACTAAATGATTCAATGGGTCCCAGCAGTGAACACGTTGAGCACACCATTAGCAGTGCAAATGTGTGTGTTAATAGAGTCATAGTGTCTCCATGGAATCATAAGCATACAAGACCGTGCACACAGATGATACTAAATATAAGACGTACCTTGGCTCATGGAAGCCTTGGTAGGCATAATGCTGCAACAGGGTCCAAGTGATCCCGTTGTCTGAAGAGTAATGCAGCAGGACGCCCTCTCCTGGCTGGTCTGGAGCAGGGCATGAGCTCAGGATGCTACGACTGCCCAGCCGAAGAGTGAACTGTAGGTACCTGGAGAGAATGAAAATGAAAAAAGATGAAAGGAAGAAGAAGTAGAGCCCGATGGCAAGAGCAGGGGAACAAAGGTTGAGACACACAGAGTGTACAAGAAGGGAAATGACAGGGAAAGGTAGAAAAGGGCAGTTTGATAAATGAGAACCAGGACCAAGAGTGTGTTCAGAAATGGAGTTGAGAGAGAGAGAGAGAGAGAGAGAGAGGGGCAAGAGGATAGATAAACAGACAGTCATGCAGCATGACGAGGTGGGAGGGAGGTGGATAATGGATGAGATGATTAAATGAAAGAGGACAAAATTAGATGAGAGGAGTAAGACAAAAAAAGTAAGAGATGGCGAGACTTAGAGTTCACATCCATGTGTTTGCGTAAACTGTAAATAGTCCTAATGCAGCATAAGCTTCTGTCTTCTTATGTTCATCTATGTTTTGACAGACATATTATCATCTATACTAATGTAATATTTATTATAATTTCCCTCATCTGTCTTGGGCTGCCAGTCACCCACCCCCAGCTCTCTCTGTCCTTGGTTGAGTTGTGCTTTCATTAGCAGTGCAGTTTCCTCTGTCAGGCAGCTGTTCACTCAATCAGCCAGGAAACTGGCATTAAATACGGCCATCAGGTGGCACACAGAGAACCGCAACAGGAATAATCAATCTAACACAGATGCCATATCTAACTTCATCATTCCCTCTCTATCTTCCTCTCTCACATTTTCACCCTCTCCTCTCATCTCTTCTCTCATCTGCAGTCCTCCACATGATCACAATCCATCTCCCAAAGAGAAACACAGAGTATGACTGAACGAGGGGTGGACAAAGACGGAGAGAGAATGGATGGCTGTCGGGAACATCTGCAAGATCAGTCAGCGGTATAGACACATAAAGAAGACAAGTCACAATTTTAGAATGTAATCTGATTACAAAATCAGCAGAATCACAATCTGCTTGTGTGCATGCTGATCGTGTTTATTTATGTGAGAGCAGACACATATTTCCTCATGTCTCTGCTTATGTTTATAATGTTCATGTTCCATATCAGTGCTACCATTACCTGGCCTGGGAGCTGTCAAGTGGAGCAGTGACCAGGTGTCTCCTGCTGTCCCTGTTGAAGACCAGAGCTTTACCGCTGGCAAGAACCCCGCAACCAAAGCTGACTTCAGCCCCGCGAAGTGAGGAGAAACTGTGGTAGGAGGAGAGGCGTGGGCTCGAGAAACCTTCAGACAGGAAGGCTGGGAAGGTCTGGGAGGCAAGTTCACAAGCTGGACCACTGAAGCCTGGGTCACATCTGGGAGGAATAGAGAGTAATAGGAGAGCAGAGTAGCAGACAGGAGAGGAGACAAAGACCGGAGAAATTAAAGGTGTGAAAGATATAAATGAGAGAAAGAAGACAGACTTAATGAAAGTCCATTAATAAGTCATAAACATAATACAATTTGATTAATTTTGAATGGTGATTGGTGCTGTAAGGCACTAGGTGGATGAGCAGACTCATTTTGAATTCATCTGCTTTAATAAAAAGTGGATTCTTACTTGCAGCCTGTGCGGGAACAATGTCCTCTTCCAGAGCAGAAACGAAGGCAAGCTGGACCAATATACACTGAAAACAAATGGATGCTAATAAACATTTAACTGCAAGGAAGTATTTTTTGCATTTAGTAGCAATAATAAGATGTTTGTTAGCCCAGATATATTGTGTATTATCTTGTTGGAATAAAACAACATAGATTTTATGAAGACACTTTGCACACTTACACACTACATGTCACCTTCAGTCACTTTATACATTAAACTGCTTGTTTGCACAACTGATACAATGATTCTTAATTTCTCCTAAGTGCTGCTATTCTGTCTTTTTATCCTGACCTTACACACTTCATTCTCTACATGAGCCTGCAAGAAGCCCAGGACTTTCATTTTCTCCTGCTGCATGCACGACTTGCAACATGTGACAAGAAAAATCTAGAGCCTTAAACCAATAATGAGAAATACTGTGAAACATGTGAGCTGTATGTATAGTTGTTACCATTGTCCACGGCCCACATGTTTCCCACTCCGGTGCCGGACTGCTTCCAGCGAAAGCGAGTAGTTTCTGTGAGGGCAGCGTTGGGCAGAGGAATAGAGATTCTGGTCCACCTGAGGAGACAAAGTACAGTATGTTGATTAAAACAAACAGTACAATCACAAGAAGAGTCACACACATGGAGACTTGCACACTCATTTATACCCGCTGTAGTTGTCAGAGGAGTAGATGGTGCTGTGAGGTAGATGGGGTCCAGCACAAACCTCCGGCAGACACTCAGTGTGGAGCAGAGACCAGGAACGACCGTGGTTGGTAGAAAACTCCAGAGTGACGCTTAGGAAGAGCAACAGAGGACATCTTATCTCAACATCAAACACCAACTCAGCAACAACTCAGAATCAAACAAGAGGAAATGCCGTTTTCTGAGGCATCACTGTGAGCGACAGTTGTAGCTTCAAAGGATGACAGCAGTTGGATTTAAATATTCAGAAATAATGTAAAATATTCTTGACAAACTCCTTGAACCCACATTTCTTATTCTTAGAGACTATCTGAGTTGAGCTTCCTCTAGATGCTGCTGTTTACAATCATTATGGCAAGTTTTTCTGTGTGCAGTTTTTCTGTTGCCAGTCTTAACAACAAAATAACTGAGAGACCCTGGGGTGTCTGACATGCTGTGCTGGAGTCTCCTTTGTTGCTGTCCAATTTCATGAATTTGAGTGAAAAATTGCACATATTTTCACATAAAAGCTCTGCCTAACCTAGTTTAAAATGTAGCACACCTGTTGGCAGGCTGGTAGGAACCACAGCCGAGGTTGATGGAGAACTGAGCAACGTGTGTGTGGGTGCCAGGCAGCACAGGGAGCAGCTGCATGAAGTCCACGACCCACACGTGACGGTTGGCACCGCCATGTGACCGCTGCTCCAGGCAGAACTGGGTGACTGGTGTTTGTAGCTCAGTTGGCAGCGCCACCGATACCACAGCAGGAGTCTGACGGAGGAAAGACAGGGGATACAGTGAATAGAGCAGAACAAAGTAAAGACTGTAATTAGAGCTGCAACTGTGATCATTTCTATAATTGATTTACGGCTTATTATTTCGTCAGTCAACTCATTGTTTGGTGAATAATAAGTCAGAAAACAGGGAAAAATCATGCTGTTTTTCACAACCACAGCTCATTTATGTTAAAGATGTCAAATTATCAAGTTGCTTGATTTGTTTGACCAACTGCCCAAAACTCAAATATATTCAGTTAATTATGATATGACACAAAAAAAAGCACTTAATCCTGACATATGAGAAGCTGAAACAAGTAAACAAGTATATTTGTTTGATAAATTACCTAAATAATTTAAATGGTTGATACCTGCTATTCTAATAATCAACAAATAGTTTCAAATATAATAGAATATACTGTACAATAATGTAATATAATATATTATAATATATATATTAATCATGTCTTTTTTATGGTGATAAAATGGAAATTCTGGTAGTCAAGAATTTTTCCATGAGAAACACAAAGATGGAAATAATAGCAACCATTTAAAAGTTCATTGCGATGGTTTTAACCTTTAGTTGTAAAGTTAACGAGGTACATAAAGACAAAGAAATGCCACATAATAATATAAAATAAATTAAAAACCATTACAATTTATTTTAACCAATGTCATTCCTGATCATAAGAAACACTTTTACCATTTTCAAAGTTTTAATCCTTTCTTTGTTTACATGATGCCACTGTTGTTTCCTTATGAAAACAAACACAAAATCACTTATTTTCTATATAAGAGGTGCTAAATGGATTTAATCTGCTCATATGTGAATGATTAGCGGCACCACTGAAAGTAATGCAGTCCTGTTTTTTTGTGCAGTACCATATTTTTAACAAGAAAAGTACTCAGAGAGTGCAGTACTCCACCAAGGCTGCTCAGTCGTATCATTTCTGACGGATAAATCCTGATAAGTCCGCAGCGGGGGATTGATCGCAATCATGTGATCGCCAGCAGGCAGCTGAGGCAGCGTTCACTTGTTGTCATAGTTACAGTGACACTGTGCCGCTATCTCTCAATGATACAGACATATTTAACAAATCCGTGGATCCAGACTATAAGCCGCATCACTGCCAAAATTTAATCAATTGGTCCTTATGTCATTTCTGACCTTCCCTGAGAATTGCATCCTAATCCTTCTGTTTTTGAGTAATGTTGCTAAAAGACAGGAAAACAGACAGACGTATGCCGATCATCACATAACTCCGCTGTGTTCCTTGGCGGAGAAATAAAAACTAATACTTGCCTCACCTAGTTAAAAAAAAACTGCCTTAAAAATGTTACTGACATTGATTGGTATGCATTAAAGTGACCACTTTAGGTTAATTTCCTAAAACATTTGGCATCTTCCTTTGTGTCGTGTGCGTGTATGTGCTGCTCACCCTGTATGAGGAGTATGGAAGAGTGTCGAGCACTACGCGTTCTCTTCTGCCTTCAGACCTTCCAAACAGAATCACATCGTTCTCACGAGACTCTCCTGGATCACAGTCACCACCACCTACACAGACACACACCTCATTTTTAATACACGTGTAAAAATACGGGTGAAAGTATCACAAAGAAAAAGGCCATTACACACCAATGTTTTAAGTAAAGCCGCTGTTGTTTAACTAAAATAAATTACAAAGGATGATGGACGGGTGATGGATTTCCATACCCATGGTGAAGTAGAATCGAAGGTTTCCATACGACGTGGTGTCGAGGTAGGGGGTGCACACTCTCCTCCGGCCCTCCCTCTCAAACACGAGCGCTGAGCCCGACTCAATCTCTCCACACTGGGTCCCATAGACAGCTCCCTCTATGTCCCAGCTGAGGAAAAATAAAGGGAGTGATCGCTTAGAAAGGAAATATATTTCTCAATACAACATATTTATATCAAAAGCTCTGCATTTATTTCAGAAAATAAGCTGTGCCCGAAATTTATGAGGCAGTTTTTCAACAACGTCAGTAATTCTAAAAATCAAGCCATTTAAGTGATCATGCCACATGATGCTTTAGTCTGAAAAATTTCAGATAGCTGATAGACTTCATATAGTTTAGAAGCAACAACAATTAATTCTTGACAGTAAGTTTAGCTGAAGAAGAAAAGTAAGCCTGAAAATAACAGGATAAAATGAATATAGCAGGAAACAAAGGTGCTACATTTTAAGATTCTAAAAGCAGCCAAATATTAACCAGAAAAGAGTCAATGCTGATAGAAAAGTACACAGACATAAACATAGATTACATAACACAAAATCATGTTTATAGATTGCCCTTTTCTACACAACATCTCCCTTTGGAGTATTAATCAAGTCAGGAACAGTTGTTATACTTCATTCGTTGCTAATAAACAAACACACATTGGCAGGAATATGGTATAAATCACCTGTAAGACGACTTTCACACACCGGACACACACACACACACACTCATGCAGACACATCAGTATTCCTGCACAGCGGACTGAGGATTCTCATTAGCCCTGACAGAAGTTGTGTCAGCCCTCTCCTGTGCTCCCCCGCCCCCCCTCCCAGCGTCTCTTGCTGTCCTCTTCCTTCTCCCACTGTTACTCTCTATTTTCTATGTCTCTGTCGCAGCCGGTATTGGGTTAAATGACACTTAGTGAAGTGTACCATTACAGGAAAAAAAAAAAACTCCCTGCCTCCCTCACACATGTGCCAGCCCATGACGCCTGATGGGTGAGAGCTTGCATGCAGTGCGGCATGTTGGCATGCTGCAGAGAGGTGTGAGGGTGTGGGGCGGCTGTAGAGACACACTCCTGTTTGAGGTCCTTCTCATTAATGGAAAAACATACTGACAGACTTGGTGCACGAAGCCTGTTAATTACTCTCTGGCAGTAACACCATCCATCACCTCTCTCCTTTTATCTCTCTACCTCTTACAGTGTTTCAGACAGCGCTTCCTTGCATTCTGCTGTCCAGCATGCGTGTGTGTCACTCTGAACAGATGGACTGTCATCTCCACAGCAGTCAGAGACATGGCGTTCACCTGTGTCAGCCCCCGAGCTCGACTTGAACTTGTGTAACATACTGCATGTCTCATTGCCTTGACATATGACTAGTGGCATGCGTCAAAGCATTTGCACATGCACATACATTGTGCAATATCTGAGCACCGACACTCGCTCTGTTCAGCTGTCCCGCTTCCCAGCAAATACGAATTCTGATGCTAAAATCTAATTTACCATCCAAACAGGCCTCACATTCATTAAAGATAATGTTTTCATTGGATAATTTACTTAGATTACAGTTTAAGAGTCCTCTGGCTCCCGTTAAGCCCTTTATGGTTTGGCGCCGTTATACATTTTCAATCCTTTAAGACTATAAAAGACTGGTCTGGTGGCCAAGCTAAGTTTTATTATTTAAGCTTCATTGGACCAAGCTCCACCTCACTATCAGGTCAGCTGAGCCAGTGCCACATTTTAAATAGCTTTTAAAAATCTGTATAGACTGGCATTTTAATAATATATGACTCCAGTGTGTTTTGTTGTTTCTATTATCTCGAGTCATTTGTCTAGTTTGACCTTTCCCTGTGATTGTTTTTTGCTGTACTCCTAAAGCACTTTGTTTCTGTGGTTTTGAAAGGTGCTGTGGAAGAAAATAGATCAAATTATTCATTAGGTGGATAGAAGATGAAGTGAGACCAACATTTTCACTCACTTTAACGGTGGACTCTCAAAGTCTTCTTCCCAGTAGCTCCTTCCCTCCTCCCGGTGGAGGTCAATGTCTCTGGTGGAGGCGAAGCTGTGGCCAGCTGCCTCGCCACCATGGAAATACAAGGCGTTCCCTTCAGATTGACAGGCATGCTGGCCAATAAGAACACAGGGCCAAAACAGTGACTTCAAAACATGTACATTGATATTCTTATTATAAACAAATGCTCTGTTCTAAGGTTGAAAACAAACATGATTGTAATATTTGTTCTGCCTCACAGTGGAGCCTAAGCAGTTAATTTATATGCTCCAAGCACTGACAGCTTTCTGGCTTGTGAGTCCATCTAAACGTCCACTGGTTTATTGGTGTACCTTGACGGTAGCTCCAGGGAAGAAGAGCCAGTTCGCAGTGTCTGGAGGATCCAGGTTGTCCTCCATGAGGGGCCCTCTGTTGGCAGCATTGACCAGCAGCACATTGTCCAGCCCCCAACAGGACTCGTAGCCTTCGGGGCCTTGAGGGGTCTCCTGAGACCAGCGGATGCGAACGCCATCAGCTCTGGAGGAATGTGGAAGGGGAAGCAGATGGACGACGGTGCTGCTATTGGTTGGAGCCCTTGAAAAGAGGAAAACACACAAAATGAGGGTCCTGGTAAATGTGGATGTGGTGGCTATGCTTACGTAATTGAGCGTTAGTCATTTATGCATGGAGAGATGCTGCATGGCCCCTGATAGGTGGTAAAACTGGAAGACAAAAACCAGGTTTCAGAATGAGCTTAAGTGTTTAGTCAAAGGCTTAGCATCCAGCCACTGAAGCCAAATATTGTAGTTAGAATGTAGCAGTACATTACGGCTATGTTTGAAAGCCAATAAAACAGAAAGAGGCAAGGAGAGAGGGATTAAAAAGCAGGTGGATCATCGAGACACAAACAGGAGAGGAATGACAAATTAAGAGGGGGAGGTGTGAATGAGGTAAAAGAGAGGGCGGGTGTTCATAACAGATGGAAGGACTGTGGGATGGATGAGGAGAAAGAGAGAAGAGCGAGAAAGACCTGATTTTCTCCAGCGTGATCCAGTCATCCGAGGTGTTGGCGTTACCACTTAGGCTGTATGACACAGTGATGCTGGGGTCTGAGTAACTGAACCGGCAGGAGCCTGAGCCTGGGGAATAAAAACACACACCAAGGACAGACATATATGATTGTTCACACACTCCTGTTGAGGGAACAGCTAATAAAATGTCAGTATACTTTTTCATCATTTGGAATTTCTACCGGCTGGGAAGTGATCTTTTGTTCGTGCGGGGCAGAAGCCAGACACTTGAACGGTGGCTTCTTCCAACTGATGGTGGAACTAACTGATCAGCAGCTTAACAGAGCTCAAGCACATCAGGAAGCTGCATGACGGGGTTGGGCAGAGTTGACTGGGCGAGAAGGGACCGACTAAAAACAATAGCCAACCACAGTTAGATATCTTCGTTATGCGCGCCCACATTCCTGTGCGAGTCTGTTTGCAGAGGGACCGTACTATTTAAAATGGTGTCGTCGTGTGGGTGCTGTGGGAGCAGCTGGGGTCGAAGGTTGCTAATGGAGGAAGCAGGTAACCCCCGTCGTCCCCACCTTGCCTCCTCCCCCACTCCCCTGCTCTCTCCCACTCCTCCCACACCACCTGACATTGTGTGGCGTCCGTGCCTAGCGGTGCTCTGCTATGCTGCTCCGTCCCCACTGGATACAGCCGTGCATTAACCTGCAGCCACTTCGCTGCACTACTCCACTGAACCGCTCCATACGCAACATGACTGCAACGCAAACTCACATTAATGACCTTCAAACGAGAGTGCAGCCAGACAGAATGAGAGAAGGCAAAAAAGAGCAAGGGAAGTATAGGAGGGGGGTAAGGGTAAGAGGTTATTGCTCTGCATTATGTACTCTTATTTCCTCCCGGTCGCGTTCCCGTGAGAACTGGTGGATGCATGTAATGGACATGAAAAATACAAAACCTTTAAAACTCTGCCATGGCCTTCTGGGTTTCTTTCCAGAATATAGTAAATCATTCATTATTGTGATAGGAGGAGAGGGGGAGAAGAAACAGAAACATAGTGCACACCAGTTGGCTTACTAGCATGTAACAACACAAGAGATGCTCGTTTCCTGAAGATGACAAAGAGATCGATTGTCATGGTTGGCTAGGTCCATTCCACACAGAGCTAATATGTCTAAAAAAATGTTTTTAAAAAAGTCTCCCACATACATGTGCTCTACAAATCTGTCAGTGTAGTTAGTGTTTGCAGTGCAATGCGATGAGATTTAATACTCACCCAGGGCGAACTGCAGGACTGAAGCTGTGCTGGTGTTGAGAGGTACAGTGGTCTGAGGAGGATACACAAGACAGCTTAGGATATCACCCAAAACAATAATAGAACAGGGGGAAGCACATGATTTACTGTACTACAGTAGAAATTTAAGAGAAATCTTAGGCCCTTGTACACACGCACTAAAGTATTATTCAAAACACAGCTTTTTAAAATTTGTTTTGGAACTTTAATCTACACTGAAAACTGAGATTTTTCCATGCCGAGAAAGAAACTCTATTTGACATATTTAGACAGAGAAAACAGAGTTTTGGTTTGAGTAAGTCTTAGTCTGTGCCTTTATCGTCTATGTTTATATTACGCAATTTTTGAGCATTGGCGGATGTGGGCAAAACAGTACTGCCACTCACCTTGGTCAGAGAACTTTTCCCATGCTTGCACATTAATATATAATTACACTTCTAATATATTGAGTGAACAGTGGCAACAGAACAACTTGACCCTTATAATTCCCCTCTTTCTTGATGCATCATTGACAGTAGCAAACCAGAACCAGTAATCGCTGTTTTTCAGGTTTCTATTTGGCCTACATGGCTTTCCAATTAGGGCTATGGTGCCAAGTGTTGTTTCAGGCTTCACTTGACAGTGCTTCAATCTTGTTTTTGATGCGGATTAAGAGGCTTTTATTTAGAACAAAGGAAGAAAAACTGCATTATATAACATGAGGGTGCATGTGTGGCCAAGGTCTTTAACAGTGATGTCAGGTACTTTCAGCCTGCCTAAAGTCATGTCACTTTTTCTTTAATACTATCAGAATAGTTAAATGTATCACATATTTACACTACCGTTCAAAAGTTTGGGGTCACCAAGGCAATTGCATGTTTTCCATGAAAACTCACACTTTATTCATGTGCCAGCATAACTGCACAAGGATTTTCTAATCATCAATTAACCTTTCAACACCACTAGCTAACACAATGTAGCATTAGAACACAGGAGTGATGGTTGCTGGAAATGTTCCTCTGTACTAGCCTAGCCGCGCTAGACAACCCACGGCAACGAATTTAATTCTCTGCCAGGGTGGGTCTAGTTACCCTCCATAAGGCTCGAGGGTGGATTCTCCTAAAACTGGCCGGACCAATCACCATGAAATGTAGAGTCAGAAGGCGGACATAACTAAGTGACGACAGAGGCGCGACGATTCTGACAGAAACAACCGGAAACAACTAGCCTAGCCGCGCTAGACAACCCACGGTAACAAATTTAATTCTCTGCCAGGGTTGACAACAAAAACGACAACAGTTGTTGAGCTCCATTAGCACCGACTCTGAATAATCTTTCTGTTAACATGTCTGTAATATACTTGAGCTTCACCCATTGACTGTATAAATAAGGCTTCACCGAACTACAGCATCCTCTGATTTCCGGTGCTCTAGGAGCCTATTCGTTGCGCTGATTGGTTGTATAACTACCCAATTGCTGCAGAGTGATTTGATAGACAACCTTTTAGCCCGCCTCCCTCCCTGTCGAGCGTGCTAGACCCTTGTACCTTCAGAAACAAGGGTCTAGCGTGGCTAGGCTACCTCTGTACCCCTATGTAGATATTCCATTAAAAATTAGCCATTTCCAGCTAGAATAATCATTTACCACATTAACAATGTCTAGATTGCATTTCTGATGAAGTTAATGTTATCTTCATTGAAAAAAAAATGCTTTTCTTTCAAAAATAAGGACATTTCTAAGTGACCGTAAACTTTTGAATGATAGTGTATTTGTAAAGAAGCGTTTTATTTTGCATAATGTGTGTGTGTGTGTGTGTGTGTGTGTGTGTGTGTGTGTGTGTGTGTGTGTGTGTGTGTGTGTGTGTGTGACAGAGACAAATAGGCCGACAGGCGGTGTTTGCATGAATGTATGCTGTCACTGCTGATGTTGCTGTATTTGTGACTATCTATGTGTAAATGTGTCTCTGTTTTTGGATGCGCACGCTTGTTGCACTTGACAGAAGAGCTGCCAGGCAGCGGCATCAAACATTTGGAACAGTGACAGACAAAGCAAATGCTTATCAGAGAAGTAAATAGAATCATGAGGCACTAAACACTCCTCTGCTGCCGACTGGCTTTCATCTCTTACAGCAGAACAAACAGTTTGAAATCAACTTTATAAAGATGTAAAGAGGACATGAAAGAGTTTGATAAGCAATTATCAGCGTAGGTGTGTGAGTCTGTGAAAGTCAGGCACTTTCTCTACAGTTACTGTAAAGCAGGCATGATATGATCTTCATTCCTGTGTCCTCCATTTTGCTTTTTTTTAATTTTAAATGTAATATTTCACATGCCATTCATAAACATTTGTGTCTTGCAGCTGCATGAGAAGTTAGTTTTGGCCAGATCATGAATGCATTAATACCAAACAGGTGCAGCAATACATTGAAGTGGCAGTTGGAGATGAATGAAAGGAAGCTTAAGTAGTTACACACACAAGTTATAGCAATCCGCTGGCACAAAGAATGAAAACAGAACAAAGAAATCATTAAACACTAATGTGCATCTGTTTTTTTTCTATTAACACACATCTTAAGCAGGGTTTACTACAATTTTGTTCATTCATGCTGAGCCTAACGGTTTCAAACAGATGAAATGCACATGTTGATTTTGTTTCATCTAAGCTTGCTTTCACTTATTAGCAATGAACATAGTAGTGAACTGACGTTTTGGATATTTAACCTATGGTAGATTTTGCTCTCACTACAGATCAAAAAGATAATAATAAACTGCAAAATATGTCATTTGGTTTATTGCTGAGAATTCATCTTCATAATCCACAAAAATTTATTTCCATCAGCTAAAACCAAGTCAGACAAATTTCCTTTCTTTTACCACAATCAAACATTTCCTGCTTAGCTAGAATAGTGAGTCTGTATATAGTATTATGGCATAGAAAGATTTAAATATTTGTCTCCGCTGTGGCAACAGTTAGTATGTTATAAATTACTGTCAGTGTGGTTGTGGTGACTGAGTGGTTGGTTTGGATGTATGGTCAATGGGCCGTAAAATGTACAGTGGTTGCACTGTGGTCAGACGTGGCAGTTACCAGATCTCGCTCTCCGACGGGCTCACAGAAAGTCACTGCTCTGCCATGCATCAGTACGCCACACTGCTCTCCGACTTCACAGTTACTGCACTCAGACCTGAGAAGAGAAGAGAAGAGAAGAGAAGAGAAGAGAAGAGAAGAGAAGAGAAGAGAAGAGAAGAGAAGAGAAGAGAAGAGAAGAGAAGAGAAGAGAAGAGAAGAGAAGAGAAGAGAAGAGAAAACAAATATCTAGATGGAGCACTACAGATTTACTGATGCTGCAAGTCTATAAGAGAGATTTCACCTACCAGATACTTGGGTCCAGCTCTCCTTGGAGGTTGGAATCAAAGTCGTCACGCAGCAGAGCATGTTTCCCATGGAGCTCCACTAAACACATGCGCCATATGCTCACAGTTAGACACAATCTGTACCATACCTTCATGTAGTAGTTGCCAGTTTGATTATAATATTAAAAGAAAAGACATAACAGCATGCAATGAAACGCAGACTCACCAAGACTAGGTCTCAGCGGAGACTCAGTTGGAGCTGAAACAGACAGAAGAACAGAACAAATGTTGTGAGATAAGTTATGCTTGCGAAAAACTATATCTACAGGTATAGTTTGATGTTGGAAATGGTTTAACTTGCAGTCAGTTACCTGCATGGGCAGATCAGGAGTTTGAAAAGTGCATGCATGAACCTATATGATGGACTTTGCAATGTGAATTGCATGGTGAAAGTGTGTCTTAATCGGCGTGAGCCAGGAAATGGGACCAATCTTAGATCATCTCTGAGCGAAACAAACTTTCTCTGAGTCCTGGCCGACCATGGCCGCAGTCTCCTGGCTTCTGATGTTAATTCCTCCCAGTAATGAAAGGCAGGGCTGCTATGATTAATGGTTCAATGGCAATTAACCGCCATCCTCCCCAGAGGCGCCTGTGTGCTGTAATCTGCGGCCACTGCCTTGCTAACACACTCAACCATCAATCTCTCCCAGGGGATACACAGCATTGAGAAGAGGCCGGAGGTGAATAAAGGAGGGCTGTGAGCGTTAGGACATAATGAATCATCAACAGGTTTAAAAAAGTAGCTCTAACTCAATTACTGAGAACACTCTGTAGGATACAGTCTGCATTTTAGCAAGAGGTCATTAAGTGGCTGAGTGTGGCAGTGACCTTTGTGCTGGGAAAGGGAAATTTAAAACTTAATAAAAATAACTGAGAATATTTTGATTGATTAATTTGGTGGAGAGAATGTTTCTCTGGTTGGCAGAAAAAACAAGCAGAGCAGTGTAGACTTGCACCAAGGTTCAAACTCGGTAGCTTCCCCTGTGTATATGTAAAATTCAGAGCACAGTTTGCAGGTATTTGGTTTGTCTTACCGAGGAAAATTTTCAGAGTCAGCGTTAGACATATTAGAGAATTAAATTTTTACTTCATGATCCGTCTATGTTGCTGTTGAGTGACACAGTAGCTTTGGCCTCAGTAAATATATTACCCTTGAATTCCTTTGAGCTTCTTACTCTGCTCTGGTAGGTAAGGTGTTTTAACTCCAGCCTCACTCCAGGCTGAAGAGAAGGTTAATCTGCCCCAGTATTCTCCATCCAGGATGAGCCTGCCCACCTGATAAGACACTCTTAAGATAACATGGCGAGGACTCGTTCCAAAGTTTAACTTAAGACTCCTTTTCAAACATTTGAGAAAAGCCAAGTTAAAGCCCATTATAAACAACAGGACCTGAATCAAGAAAGGAGGGATTATAAAAAAAGGGTTTCCTATAATCGTAATGGCTCTACTTTGAGCTCAAGCTTCACTTTCATTAGCTGCCCTCATTTCTCGCCACTGGATCCAAATGCTGGGCTTTTGAGAAATGGATTTAGTGTTCAAACAGTGGCGGTAAAGTTTCGTGCTGACTGTTGAAGTTAGAGTTTTAGTGGCCTGTGTGACAGAGCTGGCTGGTTCAGTGGCTGCGACTGTTGCTGCTGCTCCAGTGGCCCCTGATGCTCAGCTCCATGGCTGGAGCTCCGGCTTGGCAATGAAGCCCATTAAAAGCAGATCAAAGGGCCTTCTTCCTCTGTCTCCCTTCCTCTCCCTCTAATCCTCCAAAGTTTGCTGATTCAGAACATGTTTAGACGAGCCATCAATCCCAGCATGTGTAACTCTCTCATCTCTTGTATCTAATTAACATTAATAAAAACTATACATACAGTTGTGGGCTAAGTTTTCATTAGCACATGCCAGTCTTACATATTCAACCTGAAAAGCGCACATATTACAACTCAGTTCCTGGTAATCCACCCTCTCCAACTCACATTCAGTCATAAATGCTTGGTTGGTTGATAAATCTGCTCTCTATAGTCTTTCGCTGTCTGTCTCTTAAACAAACCCTTCTAAATCGCTTTCAGTCTTTCTAGTGAGGCCATTTGGCTGGAGAAAGGCCCAGAAGATATTTTTTTTGGGTGGATAATCCCTTCAAGCTTCCAAAAAGGCCTCATTTACAGTTTTCTTTCTCCATGCTTCATCACTCTCTCCTTCTGTCTCTCTCGCTTCCCTTCTATCGCAATCTTTCCCTCCTGCCCACCCCTCCATCCGCACCCATTCTGTCTCTCTCTGCCTAACCCTCTGTGCATCAAGAGCAGACAGTGGTGCTCATTTCTCTTGGATTAATCCCCTCTCACTTTCTTAAAGACTTCAATTACTGCCTCCTCTATTAGCAGCTCATCTCTGCTAATGCCTGTATCTCCCTGGCCAGGGCTTAAACACACAAGCATCCAGAGGGACACACACACAGAAATGCACACATTCATACCGACGGCTTTGCCTTCTACAGCTGACCCAACCATCTCTGCGATTTCCCTGCTATGCACATGCACACATATGCGCACAAATAAACAGACGCGAGAAATAAGAGGGACTTTTCAGTAAACTACACCGGGACCCAAATCGGCTGGGTGCTGATGAGTAGGGTTGGGGGTGCTACGAGGGGGACTAAATGAGCATAAGCTTTGGAAGACTCAGACATCTTGGCACAAAGAGTGCAGGGCACAAGTCATGTTAAATCTTCTCCCCCTCTCCTCCTCATCTTCAGGCTCTAATCTTCTCTCCCTCCTCCTCGTTTTTCTCCCCACCCTGTAAACTGCGCTCACTCTCCCAATCTCCCTTGTTCTCGTCTCGTTTGCTCTTTTCCCCTTCGTCTGACTCATATCCTTGACGACGTGAACCGCATTTGAAGTCGAGTCGCTCTTGTCTAACTGGTGGTTGCAATTACTGACTCACCAGGGCGCAGGATGCTGTTGTTTTTTTTCTTCTACAGTGACTAAAAAGTGATGGTTCTCCGGGGTCAGATTGCAGCCACTTCACTCCACTCGGCAAAAACAGGGCCTTTGTGTGAGCTTTAATTGGCAGCCTTACAATAATCATAGGTGAGTGGAAGCCAGCAAGGAAGTAACACTCACTACTATTTTCCAATTTCCATGTTACCTTTTCTATTCTTAAGTAAAGGCTGCATCCAAAGTGAAGTCCTGCTTTTCTTGACAATCGTGAGAATTATTCCAGTCTAGCCATGTGTCTCAAAAGAGGACAGACTTATTTATGCACACAGATTTTGGCTTTTTGTGTTCATCTCTTTGGCAAACATCTTCTGTCTGTCAGTGTGTTAGAGACCGGCACAACCACAACATACTCATTCACACATTGTCACCCCTTGCTTGTTGAGTATTTTGGGTAATTACAGGAAAAAAAATCTGAATGGAAATGGTAAAAGAGGAGAAAGTGCGAAGATCAGAAGACAGACAGGAAGGCGTGGAGGAGAGACAGGAAAAAGAGGGAAGAAAAGATGGTTAGAAGAGATGGTCAGGACCCGAGAGGAGAAAACATACAGACAACCAAGAACTCAAGGTTTCTTGCAAGTGAGCAGTGAGGAATGGCAGGCGAGCTGGCGATCAGCCAGGCAAGCAGGCTGGCTGGCAGACTGGGTGGGTGGCGAGGAGGTGGGAGAGGGTAGGCCACCCGTCCGTCCTCTGCTGCGCTGTGATCAGGCGTCCCTTAGGGAGCAGTGGCCTCTTTGAGTTATATGTCCCTTTAATAATCCATCTGGGTTGCAGTGCACTTGGCCAGGCCCATAAAGATCTGATTTATTCTCTTGCTGGAAATGAGAGGACTCGGGGATGCTGGGCAGAAAGCAGGGACTGCTGGCCCTGCTGTCAGCAGATAGAACTGATGGACGGCCTACAGCGCCATTCAACACCCTCAACGACTCCACCCTTTACCACAGAGCACCCTTTCCTCACCTACCACTGCCTTCCCTCAATCCCCATCTCGGCTGCTCTCATCTTGGCTTAATAACTCTTTTTATGGTCACTCAGTAGAAGCAGAAATCTACTCCAGCTTCATCTTCCTGCCCGTCTGTTCTTATATTTTCTGCTATTTAAAACTGTGGCGGTGATTTGCATTTTGCCATGTCATGCTTTAAAGCATCTGAGAGCGTGTGCTGATCGGTGCCACAAACTACTCGGTTGCGCTGTGCATTTCACTTGGTTGCAGCAGTATTTTTCAGACTCCCATTAGTTCTGTCTTCTGAACCCACATATATAAACAAAATATGGGGATTTTTTTTTCCATGCAGGTTGTTGGCTAAAGTGACAGGGTGTAGATCAAAGCAAACTGGAAGCGATGTTGGAGGAATGAATTGGAGGCAGATTGAAGGGATGGGGTGAAGAAGTGTGCTGGCACAGCAGAAAAGAGCTGTGAGCACAGGGGGGAGCAGTGTGTCTGGGACCAGGCATCCCCCAACACTGCTAGACAGATTATTTTACACACATGTACACACACACACAGACAAATCCAGCCCCTGCTTATGTCTAAGCAGGCTTTTAGGGGCTTTCTGTTACTGAGAAGCAAAGTGTTGCATGTCAGATGTTCCACTGCGAGTTGAAGGATTATATCTCTCTTCTCCTTTCTTTATCCCTAAATCTTGTATTTACATTAGAATTTATTTGAATGATCTATGTCGCTCCTCATCCTTGTGTCAATATGAAATCTAATTCCTGCTTTTAACTTCTTTTTTCCAGCTCCTTGGCTAATCTGCCCATTTGTTCTTAAAGTCTTCCCCTTGGCTGATCGGCCCCGATTGTCTGCCCTCTGCTTCGCTCCTTCAATCCTTCCGTTCTCTTTTTCACCTTCTCTTCCTCTCTTCCATGGATCATAACCCTGCTTTAGATAGCTTTCATTTCTCCGGCTCTTCAAAGCTCAAGTCTTAAGCACATGAACTTCTGAAGTGGCTTGAGCTGGCCCCATATCTTTTATTTCACTTTGAATGCTAATGCCTAGATTCGAAGTAACTTCGCTCAGAGCAGCTTGCACTCTCTTTGCCACTCTGCAGCTGAATTTGGGAAGGCAGTCTATTTGATCTTCAAGCTCCTGCCTGACTTTGTTGAGGCAGCTAAGACAATAAACACGATTTATGTTTAGGGTTGGTTTCTGCATTATCACCCTTGTTTACAAGGTTATACAGTTTTGGCTGTACCACTGCACTTTTTGCACAATGTCAGAGTAGTTCCCAAGGTTCATTCTTATGTCAGGAGCCTTTCACAATCCAGTTTTAGGTTTGTTTGTTTGATTTTTTTATTTTAATCTTCTGAAGTTGCAGGTTTTGGTTTGTAAAAAAGCAGAATAGACTATTGTGGGTTGGATCAGGCGAGTAGAGAAATGTTACACATGGCTTTAAAAACAGAGTAGAAGAAGCTGGAAACAAAATGAGGGCTAAGTTCAACATCACATACGCTTTGTATTTTAAGTCTACACTACAGCTGGCCTTCGAAAGTATGTTTCTGTCACTACTTCGTCATATTAATACACCTTAAATTTGGACACAGTCTGTGGCGCAAACCTTCAAGAAGAAGAAAAGGAAACTTTTCAGGAACTATTTTTAAATCAGGTGGAAATGGCTAGCAATGGTCACGTTTCCTGCTGTCTGGAGGCAAAAACAATGAAAGAAGTGGAAATAACTGTTCAGTCATGTGAGTTAGATGTTTGCTATGCTAGTACATAATTAAAAACCTATGAAGGGCATTAACTATTATTAGAAAAAGTAAAAACACACCTTAGGCACCAAAACTTTGGTACTCTTTTTCTTTACCTTTAATTTTGCCTTTTCCGTTAAGTTTTTCTAATTTGCTGCTTCAAAATGTGCCTAAAAATACATTATGAAAACACAGCTTCTGTTAGCACAGTCCACAAAAGACCAGAAAGGATCAGACCCATTTCTCTCCTTGATCTCCTTTGACCTGTTGTTGCCCATGGCGTGTTCATTTCTCATTTGCAATTTAGATTTTCTGGAAGTTCGGCGCCACAACGAGCGCTTTCCTACTGGCTGTCAGTTACCCTGCAACAAGGTCGGCCATCCGCTCCCGTCTAATCTTTTTTGCCGCTTATTTTTGTTAATGACATATAATTACTCCACTACTTTTATCCTACAGTCAGATCACCTGCAATTCAGATCACCTTCAAGCTTCTCATCATCACTATCTCTTCCTCCCACCATCTTCGTCCTTCTGTCCTTCTTTACCGAAGAGACAATGAGACTGTCATTAGTGACATCTGTAACTGATAGCTCTGCATTCCTCAGCTATCTTTCCTATCTATCCCTTATCACTGCCGCCACTCTCTATCTCATCTCACCACCCGCTCTACCCATCATACCTGCACATGTTCACTATAGATTATATTTACTACATTACCTCACTGCTACTTTCCCTGTCCGCTCCCATTTACAACTTGTCTCCTCCAAGGTCTTGTAAGGTCTAAATCTCTGTTTTTCAGCTTGTCTGCTGTGAGTAGCTGTGCGTTCGTGTGATACTGCGGGGTCTTGGCATTAAACAGCTACGTGTCTGTTGTTGGCTGCTGATATTTCATGTGCAGAGGGAGAAGATTGGGGCAGTGTGTCAACGGTGGTGAGAGGATGAGCTCTCGGGCAACGGGACAAATGAGAGAAGCCTGGTCGCTCTCTCTCCCTGTCACTCTTCCAGGCCTGACTCCAGGCTAGTTGGGCTCGGTGCCCCGTCTCCTCCAAGTGGCATGAAGGCATGAATTTAAGCACTCTGTCCTTGGCATGTGCTACAATGGTGTGTAGCGTCTCCAATGACCTACTGGCGTACGCGCTTGTCATAAAGAGTCCTTGGAGACCAAACACAGTGATAGAGCCGCAACAAATAATTTATTAATTAATTGTCAACTGTTTGAATAAGTGATTGGTTGTTTTGAGCCATTTTTTCACAAATAAAGCCCAAATTCTCTGGTTTCATCTTCTCAATTTGAATATTTTTTGTTTTCTCTCCTCCGCTATGACATTAAATTCAATATCTTTGGGATGTAAACAAAACAAGATGTAATTTCAAGATTTGGGAAACATTTATCAGCTTTTTTAAACAATTTATGACATTTTAAAGACCAAACATCTAATTGATTAATTGAGAAAATAACTGTTAGTTGCAACCCTACATCGTGATTAATTTTTTCTGATAAAGACCAAGTCCTCCTGGAAGATATGGTATTTCGAAGCTCAAATTCTACCTTTTCACTCCCAAAACGGTTAGCAAAAAGACCCCAGCAGCAGTTAGTGTACTTATCCACTTTCAGCATTAAAGTCAAATTTTGATCTACAAGGAGGAGTTCTTGAGTGAGGAGGAGGGAGGCTTCTTTCCTGTAAACAAGCAATTATACACACTCAGCGTGCAGAGTGCGACTGCACTGTCTGTCAATAGCTACTTAAGGCTGTCACAGAAAGTGGATGTAAGAAGTGTTGGCCATAAAGCGCAAATCTCTGGCAGAGAGAGTGAGAGAGAGAGAGAGAGAAGCTGAGTTTAGCATAAGCTGAAATTAAGCTGGCAATATAGGACATCCGAATATCTGTGGCTGTGGCTGCATCATTAGGCAGAAAGAAAGCCAGGAAAAGCTGCAATGGCACAGTCATGAAGAAGCGGCGCATCAACTGCTTCTCCGCATCCATATTCTGACAATGTATGCATATAATATGACAGACAGTAATGGAAGGTGAGAGGAGGGTTCATTATGCACATATGTCAGCGTATATGTGTGCATTAACATACATGTATCTGTGCAGGTGTGAATATATCTACCTGTAAGAGCAATGTTCATTATGCTGATGTCATGTCATAGAAGGAGAAGAGGTGTGTATATGTGTCGTCACCGTTACTCACCTCCCTGCTCACAGAGCTGCTGGGCCAACGCATCCTTGAAAATGATCTGTCCTCGATGTGTTGCTGTGGCTCTGAGAGAAAGGAAAGAGAAGTTGGGCGAAAAAGAGAAGGAAAGATCATTAAAACAACACCAAGGAGAAAGTTTAGCTTACTCTCCTCGAAATATGAAGATCAATGTGGCACAGATGGTACCATTTTCGACTAAATCAAAATGTGTTCAGGCATCCAACTTAAAAGAGGACATTTTCTGAAGTTCATTATGATGTGACTTTGAGGTAAAAACAACAAGAAAATCCCTCAGACAGAACCCTGCTAAAATGGCAATATTACTAAGCTTCCATGAGACTGAATTTACACATACGCAGAAGATAATATTTACATTGGAATGACAGAAATGAAAAAATAGTGGTCTAGGCTAAAGATACAAGCAGATTATTGTATAAATAACAGAAGATTTTTTTCTTGTACAGTATAAAGTAGGATGTGAGTTATCAGATATCTTCCAGTATCATCATTCCCTGCACCACCGCAGCACTCGTACCTGCTGGTTTAAATTGAACTGTCTGTTGTGTGCTGTTTGTACTGAACATACAGGATGCAATATAGGATGCAATATGAATTTCCTTCGGTTGGCCATGAAATGCATTATTCATCAGAAAATGGAGAGATCTTTAAAAATCTAACAGGGTGAAACGATTCAGAGTGCAGTGGGATCTTTTATACAGACACAGCGACATGCTGTACCGTCCTGTAGCCATGCAGAAAGAGATCCACTATCATTTCCAACAGCAGAATGATACGGGATGCCGGGAAGATGTACACTGATGAAGCCACTAGAGTGCAGGAATGTCGTCCATTCCAATAATAACAACATCCGCAACCGCCATGGCACTGCTGTTACTACTACTAGTAATAACACTAAAAATTTAACAGTAGAAAAAACTGAGGATAACACAAATATAATAGAGACTGAAAAATCAAAGGCCTTAGCGGAGATACGAGGGAGAATGAGGTTGAAAGATCTCAGGGTTTAGAAGAAGCTGCAATTTTCAGAGAGGCCTTGAAGTGAGTTATTGGAAAAAAATGAAGTTTTTAGAGCCTCATTCCAGTTGGTGGCAGCAGCAAAATGGGCTGTATAGTGGTCCCATGAAGGAAACTTCTGTGCGACAACACTAAACTTTTAGATGGCTAGTAACTGCGTATTACCCCACTCCTACAATATAACCTACATTTTCCCCTCATAACACACACAAGAAAACAACTTCGGTGGGACTGAGGTCAAAAGCACAAAATGGAGAAATATCACAGCTGCGACGCGTTACCTCACGGACTGTTTGCAGTCTGACTGCTTGGAGAACAGAACAGTCGTCTCATCTGGCACACAAACTTTTTTAAATGCTGCAATTAAGGTTTGGTATCAATTATTAACATCATCCGCGGCTTGTAAATCTCAGCGACTTTCTGTTAAAATATTCACCGACACACAAGCATGTGGGCCACCCACATACAGAGAGAAAGTCTGTCAGAGGGCAAAACTGAAAGGCCTCTGTCTTGGTCTTTGACATGTTTGTGCACCTCACACTGTTGTGACTACATTCAGTGCATTTTCGGCTTCTACAGATAATACAAAACATTTCAAATATTTTAAGGAAATCAGTAGAACTTGTAGCAACTTCACTGTGATTTCAAATTCAGCGTGTGTCAAATTCTATGGAAGCGATCCAAGTAGAATTCCACACGCTGTGCCGTACCCAGTCAACATACTGTACATGAGGAGAGGATTAAAAATGAGCAAAGATTTACGGGGTGCACACAATATGGTGGGTGCCTGATTCGGTGAGGCTCACAGACTCTCTCCTTCTCCTTTTACTCCCTTGCGGACACGCACACAGACAGCTGCGCGAATCACGGACGTGTAGTTGTTTTAATTATACTTGGAGGACGTATTACATGCGCCGTAGACCAGCGTCTAAATATTCCACTTTGTGCGCTACAATGCTACATAAATTTTGGGCTGCACACCAAACCTGTCTAGAGGACTCTCACAGACTGTGCAAGAAAACCACATTAACATTGACTGAACCCTAGTGGACTTTCACATACTTGTGGATGCAGAAAGTATAACACTGGTCTTGTTCATCATTTCTCCTTTTACTTCTGCAGTCCCATGTGGATTTTGCCTCCCAAACTCTATCTACCCTGCAGACTCAGGCCTTTTATGGGTGCCAAGGCATTTACACGTTCATCTCTGCTCATGAATAATGAACAGCACCCTCATTAATTAATAAAGACCTCTTGTGTCTGTGCAGAGCTGGGGAGAAAACATACTTAATTACACTCACATTTCAGAATTGGGCGAAAACTAATTTGAGTTTGGTATTTATGAATAAAAGATGGCACGTAACAAACAGCGGGTGGGGATGTAGGAACAAGGCCGTTAAATATTTACTAAACACAGTCTCAGCTCAAGTTCACTAAACAGATTCTGTTAAGTGCCAGCGGATAGGGCGCTCTATCAAAAGGTGCATGTCCTATACACAAATTAAACACACTTCCACATACGTGCATCTATGACAGCAAACCTTTCAAAGCAAAACTCTGCAAATCATCCTTTACGGTAGTAAAAATGTCCATGTTGCAACAAAAAAAATGAAAAATGCAAATATATAAAACTAAACTGAAAAAAAAGAGTTTTGAATTCAAGTATAAAAGCATCAGAAAAATGTACCAAAATGATCAAAAATAACACTTTCTGTGCAGCAGAATGGCAACCGCTACAGTTAAATCATTAAATATTCTACCTTTGGACTGTTATTTCTGACACATAAAAGCACTTAGATGCTGTAGCTGGTTGAAGTGGAACTACTTTTAACCATTCATGTTCTGCTGGAGTGATTAATCCATAACAATGAACAAATGATTTGAAATTTAGCAAATTTTATGAACCAGTAATTCCTTTTGTTGCACAATAAAAATACGATATTTGCCTCTGGAACACATTTGAGCATAATTATAAAGCAACATGAACTAGGACTACTAAAATAAGGTAGGCAAACCTCAGAATTGAACATCAGAAAGCTGTACAGTATGTTTTGAAGGAACGTTTTTCAAACGCAATCATGCAGAAGTGTTCCTGACAATTCCAGAAGCAATATATGTAAAATTATGTTGTTTTCTTTACTTCCAAAAAAGAAAAAGGCCCGACAAATGCCAGAAGAGATATTCAGTGGGGAAAAAGCAGCCCTTTCTGTAGAGGGTGTGAGTGTATGAGTGGTCTGTGTGACTTAATACCATGTATGTCATTAAAACAGTAGCCAGGAGAGGGCATTTAAGTCTGAGCCGAAGAGTGTGTGATCGGCGCAGCACGACGCCACTGTCTGTCCTGCCATCACACTCCAGTGGTTTAGCGTGTGTCTCTCATTACCGTCTCCACACTGGCAGCCACACACACACACACACACACACACACACACACACAGAGCGAACAGCGCACACAACATTTGCTGAATATCTAAATGTTAATTTGACTTTCTTTGAGGGGCGGGGTGGGTGGGGCAATTAACAGCCCTAATGTGTTGCTGTTTTTTTTTTCTCGTCTCTTGCTCCTCAGACTCAAACGAGGGATCATTCATCTTCTGAAAATGAGTGTCATCCTCTCCCTTCTCATTAGTCTGGAGGAGAAAATCAGAGATAGGAAAGAGGGATCGAGGAAGATGAAGGAAAAAGGATGAGAACTGAGAGAGAAATGTGGATAAATAGAGGGGAAGGGAAGGGGAGTGGGGGGGGGGGGGGGGCTGGGATTTGGTCAGAAGGAGACGGAGATGGGGGTTAGATGGCCTTGTCTTTCAAAGTCCACAATCTGCTGTCAAATAGCGAGGCACGCAAGTAAAGGCAGAGGCACATGCACACATACACACACTCTAAGCCATATATGAGCTTTAACATGTATGCAGATGGACAGGCTGTCACTCAAAAAGCCCCCAAAAGGGCTCGGAGTGGGTAATTACCAAGCATGTCTTCCATGTTAGATTACATGTTGCTGTCGGCCATAAGTATCCCCCAGGAGCCAGCTTGACAGCTCCCTGCTAACCACACACACCACACATATATATTTATACACACACACAGTGGGGAGCACAACTGATTTACCCTAAAGCCATGTGCATGTTAAACATAGCCAGGGCTTCTTAAAAAGAGAAATTCCGCAGATTAGTGACCACACAAGCAAACTTTTGTTTAAAAATGTTAGTTTTTTTTCTCTCCACGCAAACAATTATATCTGAGGGTAAAGAACACACACGTTGCCTCACTCTTCTTCCCTCGTTAGACAGCACTCCCCATCCCGTTCTCCTCAAATCCCAATTAAAAGCTCATTTTCTCTCCCAGCTCACTAGGCCTGTTGGTAATCATGATTAATATGAGGAGTTTCGGTGGGGTGCAGTTCTAGTCGCCAGCGCTGATTTGGTGCATTTGGACCTAGCCCTTAAAATAATACACCCTAATTGGTTGATTTATCTTCCCCTGTTGAGTACCAGCTGTGGTTACGGCACTGCAATCAGGGACAATGGACAGACAAGAAGAAGAAAAGACGGAACAATGAGCGAAATAAAATTCTGCTAGCTCCAGAAAAAAATGCCATTTAGAAGTGAAATAAAAGTAAATTTCCTCGACTCTTGACTGCAAAAGTGCAACTGGCTTTGCGGAATCGCATTACTCCCAATCCCCACCTCTCCCCGCCCCTAAATTAATTAATTGAAAAAGCCACTTGGAGAACATGCAAATTTAATGAAGCTCCACAGAGGAGGGATTTGGGAGTTGTTTGGCAAATTACCTGCTTGTTAGCACAGGGTCATTGAGAGTTATAGCTCCGAATACAGCCGGAAGAAGCGTAGAATTGCTCAGTACACAGCTTAAGGAGGAGAGCAATTGACCTTGACTACTGTTAGTGAGTAATAATTAGAGAGATTAGGAAAACAACAGTACTTAGGAGTAAATATGTGAGGCAGACAAGAAGCAGAGTTGAGCCTACGTGAGCGGTGGATTTTCAGACCATGTGCTGATAAGAACTTATTCCTACAGCGACTGTAGAGAATGCAAAACTGAGCAGAAACCTTTTATAAACCTTTTCTCCCTTCCTCACTTTCTCATTGAGGGTCAGACCAGGACAAGAAGAGCAGAAAGAGGGGAATCAGCTGTATTTGCAAAGAGTCAACAACAGAGAGATGAATTCCTGCAGCTGGTCATGTCTGTTATTTATCAAAATAGAGCGCCTTTGCCGAACAGGCGGGACAGAATGCGGATGAATAATTTGATACAAAACACATCTGGGGCAGCCCCGCTCTCCAACGGTTTATTACGCTGCATTTAAAATCAAACGCTGTTCTTTTTTCAATCTTCACGCCCTGTTTCATTTATGTGGCCAAACGTCCCAGCGGGTGGGACAGCAACCTCCTGATAATGAGACTGTGTGATGTTGGTGCAGCACATATGTGATGTGGACAATATGTGGCAGTATTGATCAGAGCCCTGATGTGTACTCTACATATATATGTGCACATGTGAGTCCCTGTGTACACAGGAGCATGTTCATAGTCACAAGGGTCATGGACCGTCCCAGGGGAAATAAGAGAATATCAATAATGGAGACACCTTCATGGTAAACAGCAACAGGAGTCTGGGCTCTCTGCTAGAAAAGCACAGGAAAGGGTTTGTCTGTAAAAGTCAGTGATTTACTGTTAAATTCTGACACATGAAAAGTTTAAGAAAGGTTAAACGCGAGAATATGTGAGATATAAGAGTTGCTGTCTTGTATGTGAATGTGTGATATATGAAAATTGGAATTATATGGATGGACTGTGTCAGATTTGCAGCTGTGGTTGGTTTGTGGAAAAAAAAAAGTGGGTTGGATTTATGTGCTCTGTCATCTTTCACATTTCTTCCCCATATTTCTATATCTACTATGCCAAAATGGGATTACCTTGAACCAATCTTTCATGTTCCCTGGTCCAGCATCTACAGTGAATCTGTCACACAGCCACAGGCCAGTACGGAGCTTTAATGATGAGGGGAGCTCATTAACCAGTGATTTTATGTTAAAACAGACTGAAAGATTGACTTGAATGATAACAAATCAATGGAGTGGACTAAAACCGGGAGATATAAGGAGCTGGGTGAGATAGGTCACCTGTCAGCCTTTTGCCTGAACTCTGACCTCTGACCCCTGATTAATAGAACAAGCTGTCTATCATTCTGTCGACTAGATGAGCCTGAGGCGCCGGCAAATTATTGTTATTATCGTCAATTGATCACCTTCTGCAGTGATTGAGTTGTGAAGTTTCCAAAAAGGACAAATGCGCCTTAGCTTTTCTGAGAGCATAAATATTTAGCAGCATGCTTTACAGCAGCAGCAGCACATTTTAAAATGACTGCTACTGCCATTGTTATTAAGCAGGTGGAGTTAAGTTGGCTGAGAGCGCAGCCTCTTCTACAAAAGAAGCCATTGTAGTTACGCGTGTGCTACATGCAATTCAGCAGTGTATGTTTCACAGATTTTATGTTCACACAGACCTGCCTACTTTGAACAGATGGCAGTATCAACAACACAACAACGCCCGGCATAATTACAGCACAGAAACCATTCTTTTTCAATTACAGCTATTAAGACAAGAGAATAGATGAGCTCTTTCTCTCTTTCACTGCTTATTTCTCCTTGTAATTGCTCCTAAAAGTGATTTCTAATTGTCTACAACTCCGTAAAAGAACAACAGGTAGCAGATATGTGGAAAACGCAGACATACGCATGTTTGCATACAAACGCACATAAACATAACGGCACGCCATGACAGAGAGGAGCAGTGTGCCATTAGATCTGCAGACATCCGTCTCCTCACGGGAACACTTTGGAAAGAGGGCTCACGTGCAGTAATTAAAGCAATCTCCAACACAGCAGCTGTCTGAGTCCCACAGGGACACTATACAAAACACTGCTGCCCAAAAACACACTATATGCACACACACACACACACACACACACACACACACCAAGATATGGTCACACAGGGCTACACATGAGCATGCATACATACATCCACATACAATCCACAACGTCAACAGTCGCACACAACAATCTAGTTGTTGTTGAACATGTTTCTGTGCAGCTAGCTGTTGTCACAGATTTTTAACACGCACGCACACACACACACAACTGCACTGCCTGCCTTGAGGCTGTGAGTGAGGCAGAACACAGGAAAAGAAAGGAAGTGATACACCAGTGCATCTTTGCTTTCACCAGGATGCTATTAACCATTCTCACCTCTGCTAAGTGCAGCAAAGCATTCAGTACATTATGTAGTGATGTGGACAGTCATGTCTGAGCAGGAATAAAAAGCAGGGAAGAGTTCTGCTTTATGCAACCATTAAAGTCCGAGCTGGTTTGCGTTTTGTGCGTAAGAAAATGTTTGCCACTGGCTTCCTGTCTAGCTTCACTCTAATCTAGTTCGGCATACACTATCCTCGATTGTTTTTGATTTTCAATGACTAGAAAATAAGACAGAGTTGGATCATTTTTACCTTCATAATTTTATTGTGCTCTGCAAAGATTCAAGGAAGTATACGTCTAATTTCTCAGTGGGGCGGCTTTCAAAGTGTCCACAAAGGTTGGCTTCGGCTCCATGGAGATTTAAAGTTTTAACAATACGGCATCTGTGGTCACATGAATACCAGGTTGTGTTTAGATTGATTTATTGTCTTTAACATGATTATGTTTGACAAATATTTTCTTCCTTATCTCCTCAGATATCTTTCTCTTGTCTGTGTCTAGTGTGATGCACACGTGATGAGTACTTCTCTGCACTTAAAGATAAGATTAAAGACACCTAAAATAATTACTAATAAAGGACAAGAAGTCTGCTGGAAATGTCATGACAATCCATTTCATTAACACTTCTAATCCATATCTTTTCCATTCCATTATAAAAGTTCTCTGTTGAAAATTCAAGAATGTTGCTCTTTTTTTTTATTAGCTTTTTAGTGACAAACCATAAGACATAAAACTATAGCTTTCAATTTCAACAATTTTCAGAAAGAATGGAGCCTTGTTTCAAAGAGTTGTATGGGTATCACACTTTTGTCCATGTTTGTGAGTGTATGTGTGCATTCTCCCTGCTCATCCACCTCCTCTTCCTCCTCTCCTCTTCTTCTCCAAGGCCTCCCCTTCTCTTTAGGTGGCAATTTACAGCCACCCAGGAAATGAGTTCCTCTGGATTCCCACGTCACTGCACTCTATCACACCGCTGCTAGTGATCTGTTACCACGAACACTCCCACAATATCGCCCATAAAACTGCTCTGAGGGCCCATATTAATGTAGCTCCGGGCCGGCTCCAGTCCTCTGAAGGACATTGGATGTCTGTGGCTTTAATTTAAACACTCATGGACAACGCTTGTGGAAAATAGTCCTCGCATCAATCAGGGCAGGAGTGCTATGGGCAAGGGCAAGAGATTGTATTATTTACATTTGTACAGTCAAGACAAATGTCATTCCTGCTACGCCCAAAGCTCCGCATTTTTATTACCTTAGAGAATTTGTTTCAAAACTGCATTTCTTGGAAAGAGTCCATTCACATAAACCAAGATGCATAAACAAAACCTGACTGGCAGTGGCAGTAGCAGTTCTTGGGCCAAATCTCAACCTGTATTGTAAGAAGTCTGACAGTTTGGGAAAACTTGATGTAGCACCCGAGGTGGCCATGGCTTCGGTCAGAAAGGCGCTGCCTGTTGAATTTCCCCACTGAATGCAGGGATGGTAACGCAGGAGAGGAGCGTATACTGGCAGAGATGGAAGCTGCGAACTGGAACAGGGAGCACTAAGAGTGTTTGTGTCTTCATGTTTGTGTGTGTGGAGCAGTCTTCAGCCAGCTGGAGTGTGACTGGCTGACTTTGATAAGGTCAGCCGCAGGGGCCCTTATTGTCATACAGTCGTGGCCCCCTGCCAGCCCCACTGTCATCAGCACTGGCACACTGCTGCTCTGTGGTTTACCCTCATACGCAAACGCTCTGCACACGCATGACACACACACATACGCACAAATACTAAGAAAAAACACAATCCTTGTAAGCTGACACACACTCACCAGCAAATGTGTTTGCTGGCAGACAAAAAAAGCCAGTAAATCTGTTTGGCTCAGTGGATATTGTCTAAATGACTGCTCCACTTCAGCAAATTTCCCAGCTGAATCTTTTTTTTTTTTTCTGTCAGTCTGTCCATAAAAGTCTCTGTCTGATAGACTATTGTGTCCCTCCAGGAATTCATTGAGGGATTTTCGTGAGTACTGCCAAAATGTTTAATTTAGTTGTGGGTTTTATGAAACATTGATGTGCAATTTGCAACGTCTTTCAAGTTTTGAATAAGGATGACTGGTAAAAAGAAAACGGAAAAAAATGAGAGATTACTTTGCATGTTGATTAGACTATCTAAGCAGTAAAATGATATGATGATAGTGGTGCTTTTCTTTGTAAATTTATTTTTGGTTTAAAAAACACAGAGCTCTTCTGTTTGGAGTAAGAATTACTTTAGTCACATTAATAGCTATGGTAGTGCTGTGGCGCTGTGACTTTGCATGCAGCAGGGCTATTGAAATCCTTCCTTTTCCTCTACGTTTCTCCAGCAACAGCTGCTAATTGCATTTTGACTGACTATCAGTATGAGACTGTAAATCACCGGCCAAGGGAACTTGAGGGGAAAAGAGTTAGAGGGTGTTTTCAACAGGCAGAAAAGAAGAAACTGATGAAGAGCAAGACAAGACAATGGAAGGGGGGACAAAAGGAGAAAAGGCAAAGACCAGGGCTGTTCTCAGACATGTTAAGCTAGATCTGTTCCTATCTGCAATGAAAACAAGACACAAACTTACAAAAACAAAATCACATGTCCGGTGTCTCTAAATAAATCAGTTTGTTGCAGTCGGCTAACAGTCAAACCCCTAATAGACACATTTTTTCTATAGTGAGACTCGGTATCTGTGTTACGAATGCTTTCATATGAAGTCATAGAAGAAGTACATTTTTTTAATAAGCAAAAATTATATGTGTGTGTCTGTATCACACCCATCCTCAGGGGATGGGTGGATCTGACCAGCCACTCGCACATTTTCCAATGAGAAAAGGGACGCACTAAAGGAGAGGATGAAGATATTTCCGTTAAGTCTCAGCAGCGTAAACACACACAGATACCCACACCTGTCACTGCATACAGGCCATGTCAGGCAAGGCAATTAGGATACAAACAGGCACGTTAACTATGTCCCCAGTTTAACCTCTTTCCAGTCACCATGCATGCTGCCTCTGACAGGACGGCCTTTCAACATCCTTTCTGTGGCTCAGACAGAGAGAACGCCGCCCATGATGTCAGCTGATAAGACTCTCTCAAGCTTACTGGGTCAATATGGGGCCACACGCCGTTAACAGATATTATTATTACAGTTTACGACTTCCATGTCAGGGGAAGACGCGTGGCAGCTGTAAAGGTCCTAGTCTGGATCACCAGACGCTCATCTGCAATTCATCTGTCTTATTCTTTCCTTGTTATTTACTTTATATCATTAGCCTTACATAAAAATGCACACAACTTACAGGAAATTGACGCATCCAGTGCCAGGTGGTGGGGCGATCCACACAAAGCTGAAGCTGGTGGAGGGCTGATGGCTGACATGGGAAGCCACCACACTGCAAACAAACTGGGTTCCACCAAACTGACGGTCCGGCATCACACCTGGAGGAGAGAGGAGAAGATGCACAGAGAGAGACAGTGTGAGTTTTTTGTTAGAATTGTTTCATGCATTTTACCAACAACTGCTAAAGTTTTTGGATGTTTTCCCTGCCTTACACTACAGGGAGCAACTGGTTCCATTTATTCGACCACAGTAATAAAACTGTTCTTATCAGCTCAGATAATCTTAGGTCTGCTTTTATCTTTGTAAAAGTTACATTATCATTGTGTGGTGAGCGGTGTTGTAAGATTTTTATAGTCAGTGCCAGTGGTGTGCAGCCAGGGACCTCTCAGACAGAAAGACATGAGCCACATTGCCAGAAAACCACACCCGAAGACAAACAATCACAAAAACACAGATGTGGTTTAAAAGATTAAATTTAATTCATGGCCTTCTGCACTAAATGTAATGCTTTCTCGTGGCTAAATCCCAACAACAAACTTTAAAAATGAATCCATGCCCAACTACAATACAGTACTGCAGACTTGCATAGCGATTTATACTAAAATAGAACACACAAAACAATGAAAGTCACTGTGATGGATTGCCAACAGTATTTCAAGCTAGTCTGTTCAGGCCGTTTTTATATCATAATGAAATTAAGTAAACGATTCTTTAAAAAAAATCACATTAAAGTAAAAAATGGGGCTCTGTGCAAGATGATTTGCAGCAAAGTCAACCCAAACCAACTATGAAAATAAAATGCTGCAAGAATATTTGCAAAGACAGAGGGCTCTAAAAGAGCAATATGCAAAATATTACAAAGTAACTCTTGTTACTGACAAGTCAGCATAAGTCTGAAACTAATGCATAAAGTGACTGGTGAATTAATTCAGAAAAATACACTGAAAGAGCCACAAGGAGCCGTGGGATATAAGCCACTATTGATAGCGAAAACAAGGGAGCGTACTGACATTCACCAATGTCTCCAGTTATCCACCTTTCCCCATCCACACTTCTTTCCATTAGCTTTCATTTCTCCCTTCACTTGTTTGATCTCATGCCACTCCGCTATTTTGTTTGAATCCACAAGCATCCTTCAGTTTTCTTTTTCTTCTTCCACTGCTTCGCATCCAGCCTCTCTCCTTTGCTCTTTCATCCTCTCTACTTCTCTCCTTTCATCATTTATTTTTATTCAGTCCTCCCGTTCTTTACTCCCTCCCTGTGAGCTGACACTCCATAACATTGCTCTTATTAATGAGGGTCCGTGTCCGGCTATGATTGCATCGACGGAATGACATCATGTCACACAATCTTTCCTTTATATCGCAGAGGGCAAGGGCAGGACGCCACCGGACTCATCCATCACTGCGCAGACATTCAGAGCAGTTTAATAATTTACCGTGCCAAAATGACTTTGTAGTGTCGGCGAAGAGGCGTCCGAACTGTGCGGTAAGTATCAACAATGCAAACACCACTGGAGTATGCATTTCCCAGACAGATAAGCATTCGTCATAATTCAACAACGGTAAGTCAACAGAGTGTGGTCCAGTGGACACAGACCAAACACATTCAGCCGGTTTAAAAATGTATGTGATGCTCCATCGGTGTATGAAGAGGTGCTTTGGTGGCTGGCCTCTGCTCTTTATAACCTGCAAATACAAACCCTCCCTTCCTCTCCTCTCCTCAATCACAACTCACATCACTGAAAATATAGTCAGCAGTGATTAATAACACCGAAGCTTTAATATCCCCAGAATCAATGTGCAAATCAATATGCAAAGGCTGTGTGTGTGTGTCCGCATGTGTGGCTCCAAACTAATTATTTAAAGAGAAATAATTCCGCCCATTTCTGACAGTAATAAATCTGACCTCACAGAGTGTATCCATAAATACACAATGTCGACAGCACCGTAAATGTTTCTGTTTGACTAAGCCAGCTGTGTGTGTGCGTGTGTATTTGTATCGCTGCATGAAATTTATGTTGATGCGTGTGTGAGATGGTGCAAACAAACCTAGTTATCATTGCTGTCGGATGAAAAACTCAGAAAAACAAGCTTGTTTTTACACTGAGCACCGAGCATTGATTTGTTTACCCTACGGCATTTCCAGAGGTTCACGTCAACCCAGAAATCGTACATTTTCTCATCATGTAGAGAAACATCACATTCTTTGACGGGAATTCAAAGTGAATAATTATCAAAGCGACATAATTTACAACATTTTCACATGGCAACATATTGTCTCATTATGTGCGAGTACGTGCGGTGTGTGGTCCTAATGTGTCAGATTTATGAGGTGTTGAGCAAAGCAGCCTTTAACCATGCTAAGGAGCGGCTGGTGTATAATAACAGAAAAAGTGTAATCACCCACTAATAGCATCGTTGTTCTCCAATCACTTTGGCTACAACTTCTCTGTGTGATGGCCACAATTTACTCCTAAACAAATCCTCACACATATACCCTCACACAAAGAAGCACACATTACTGCCGAGGATTATTGAAATCTTGTTTGTCTGAGCAAGATCTCCTCAGCACCCTATCTTTACTGCTGACACACACAGCAGCAGAAATTGTTTCCGTGCTGGCCTCGTGTCGCACTCAGGGAAGCACACAGTGACACATCCATACATCTCTGTCTCTTTTTAACCCCCCTCTGACATGAAAGAGTGCCACATCCAGAGCAATTTCCTCACTGATACTCGCCGCATATTTACTGTCGCAAGCGAAGCAGTCAAGACAACAGTTTTGGCACTAATTGTCCAATTTTGTGGCAGGAGAAGAGAAAAAAAAAAAAAGCTCTGTGAATATTTCTCGCCACATTGCCATGGTGCAATTTGAGAATCCCTGCAGTTGTGCATAATACAAGCTTAGCTCTCGTGGCAATGGAAACACTATCTGGAAAGCTGCAGAGACGAACGGAAAGAGAGGAGTGATGCGATGGAATCGAGCAGGAGACTGAGCAGGGGAGATGGCAGAAGGAGGAAGACAACAGCTATGGTCAGTGTAACCACCGAGGGGCAGAAACAATCAATCAGTCATTCAAATCAGTCATCCAATAGAGTATTTACTTTTGCAATGACGTCACTCATGAGAAAAACAGGTGTGTGGTAGTGCACCTGCAACATGTTAGACACAGCTTGCATTTACACTTGACAAACTCTTGTAATGCAACCCTCGGTGGTAAAATTAATAGTTAGTGGATGAAGTGAAAACAAACCGAATTCAATGCTTGAAGGAAAAAGTGAGCATAGCATCCTGAGAAAATCAGGAAAGTTATGAAAATATTATGAAATAGAGACAGAAGGCAATGCAGAAAAAGAGGTAGAGAGCGGTAAGGACTGAAGGTACGGCCAAAGAAAAGCAGCGAGCACTTTGGCTGGGGTGAAGATGAAAAGGCAGACTGATGCACTCCAGGACACAGCAGCACTGGGACTTGACACCGCTCGTAGAATTTCTATTCCCACTTGAAAAATACACTCAGGCATAAAAATGCAAATAACGATCCCGTACTCCTTTCATGTCTGGGTGTGGAGAGAGAGCGAAAACTCACTATTATTCAATGTGATCCAAATCCACAATGTTCCAGTGAAGCAACAAGCTTTAGTGAACTTGAACAGAAAAAAAAAAAAAAGAGCTCGGACATTCCAGGTTCGGTTCAGGGGATGAGCAGAGAAATGGAAAGACAGGCTATTTTGTCATGGTGAAATGAGAATATATCACAAAGCTCTTTCTTTGTCCTTGTTTGCTTGGGTCACACTAAGTGCAAAAACTGTTCACTCCTCTACAGTTCACTCAGCTGACCTCTGAACTCTTTGCTAGCCTTGTTCATCTTCACTTTTCTTATTCTTGTTTGCCCCAAATTCTCCAGATCCGCTGTCAAATCTTTGTGCTAATCAAAAGCTACTCAGTGTTGGGTGATTGATACGAAGAACTTATAAACTGATGTATGTAACATCTTTCTAAAATCAGAAAATAAGAAACATTTAAACATGTTAGCTTTTATGGGGAGCCTTTTCACGCTTCATCAACAGTGATATTTTGTTACCCATATTCTGACTTGTTATCACACCATCAGCTGCATGCACAACTCACCTAATGAGCCGATAATGACAGCGGTCGTAGCTGCCGTACAAATGCCACCAGTGATGCATTCATGCTGCATGTTAGATAAGCATCAGCAGAGGCCACTTCTAATTCAATAAGCAGCCACGGGGGGATCTTGGAGGACTGTTGCAAACACACATCCGCAGTCAAACACACATATGCAAATACATGCACGCTCACACATACAAACACATGCAGTGCTTTCACATGCAGATTGGGCACTTATGAGCTGTCGGCAGTGATTAATGGCAGGGGAAGATGACCTGCTAACTCCCACGGTATGACTGGGCAGAGCTTGTTTCATAAATATGAACCCACACACACATATATACATGCGCACGCAAAACCTTGTACATGCACTCTTGGGCATGCCCACACACAAACGCAATCAGATAGACAGAAACACAGGAAATGGGTGTGTCTGGATTTTAAGGGTCATATATCGGTTGTAGGAGTGTCACCCCGACATCAATCTCTGCTGGTAATTGTAGTGAATTTTTAAAGCGCCCCATAAAAAAAGAAGTGGGAAGTTCCCCGCCTCTTATTTATTCATATCAGTCTACCCATGTCTCGAGGAAAAAAAGACGGTTCCACATTTTTCCACTCTGACTGGTCTTTCTTTTCTTCAAATATGTAAACACTTTAATTCACATCAGTCTGTGTGCTCTTTAAAATGTCTCTATATCTCACTTTGCAAAGCTAATGAGCTTTCCACAGCCAAGCTCAAAACAAGTCAAATAGATGGAGTGAGAATTCTCCCCGATGGAGCAGATGGGCAATCGGTGGCTCAGCCTGGCAGCAACTTAACACTGCAGCAGGAGCCGGTCGAACTGGCATTAGAACTGAGAGTTAGGCTTTGTGGCAGAGTTGCAAGGATTCAAGAGACTAGACCATTCAAATTAATGTGCACATTTACCGATATCCACACACACCATTTGACATCTGGTCGGTAGCAAATAGCTACTGTGTTTTGCACTCATTTTACAGCTGTCCTTCAAGCCCGTCTGGCTCAGGGAAGAACGGGAAATGATGAGTTTGAATAGTTTGTGTTTAGTTTGACTGTATTTGCACCCCTGCTAAATGGTTTTTAATATGATTTCAAGACAGCTAAGACTTCTGATTGACAGGACGTCAGTGGTAAAATATGCTAAAGTCCCTGGAGGCAAAAAGAATCTGCATGCTTGTTGCTTCCTTTCTACCAACAATAAATCTAGTAAACTCGTCTGGCATTTCCTTTACTGGAGGGATATTTATGAACAAATTCATGTACGACTTTAATACCAGCATGCACACAGAGCTGTAAACACACAGGGACATGGCTGTATGCCTGCGCATACACAACAGAAGCAACCACAATTAAAATGCACGTGTATGCATAGCAGTGTGCTCGGAGCGTTAATGAAAACCCCACAAAGTAGCGTAATGTGCTGTAGGGAGATTAGATTATTAAATTTTTGTCCAGGGAATTCATATTTGTCACTACTCACTGTGTACTTTGTAATTTAACCGAGAAAAGTGGGTCTCATTTAAAAAGCAGAGATTAATGTTTGCACATCTTTTGTGCACGTTCGTGGTGTGTGCTTATTTGCACACTCAGACAGATAATGGCCCTTTAACCACCAATCATTCTCACACTGGCTCAGACTTAGAAATCCAATGTACACCATCCTAAACAATTTGGAGAGCAAGCCCATTAAAGGGTCATATTTCATGCAGCAACTCTTAATACCTGTCATAAACCTATTGGAGCATTAACATGTGTTATTAAAAGCCTGTGAATGTATGGGAATCTGTCAAAAGCCAGAATAATGCCTCTGTCAACATGTTTCAAGAGAAGGCCACACAATAGCAACATAAATGATACATCACAATAGCAGTGACAGGCAGAGCAGGGACCCCATACGCTTTGTGCTGCTGAATGATCCCATGCGATGCGTGTGCTTATGTGCGTCCGTTGTGTTGCATTCGCCCCTTCTTTCCAGTACCATCCTCAGCCGGTCAGCTGGACCATTGTAGGGTCTCACAGCACATGACAACCCGACTCTGATCTGCCATTGGCTAAAAAAGGGCATCCATCTCAGCATCTGCCAATCAAACTGCCATGGAGACGGGTTGGCACCATTGTGGAGGTGGCAGGGGTCCGGCACAGTGCTGCCAGGAGGAAGCTGTGTGCTACTATGGGTGGTGAAAGATGCCAGTGGCCAGAGGGAAAGGGAGTAAGAGACTCTGTGGGAAAATGTGAGGGGAGGAGGTTTGCCACATGAATGAAAGAGAGTTTAACAGGCATTAAAGGGCACCTGGAGGTCTGCTGAGCGGAAGATGAGGGTAGGTGAAGATGCACAAATGTGTGTGTGACTTGGTGTTGAACTGAATGTTGTGTGAATGACGCATTTGTGCATTGATGAAGGGCAAGTATGCCCTTGTTCTAAGCACCTGACCATTTTTTGCCCATGTGCACACATTCACAGAACAGTTGCTCTTTCATTTAGACTTCTATTGTATTTCACAGCATCCATCATCCATCATCCATAAACTCCTGATGGCAAGGCTGCACACACACACACACCCACACACACACTAACAAAAATACAAATCTAAGGCTTATTGTAGGAGCCACCAGTATGGTTCTAACCAGCCAAAAGAAAGCGAGTACTTCACACAAAAGCATATGCTCATAAGTGAACAGCGATTAAATACAAACCGATGAGAAATATATGATTTAATAATTGCTTACACCTCTATAATATGTCTCATATCTTTCAAAATGAGCAACTCAAAACTAAAAGCGGAGAGAAAATAAACATTTAGTTCACTGTTTGTGTACTACTTCTTTTCAGTGATCAAGCGCAACAAGCCATACAAGCATGAATGATAAATGGAGTACAGGAACACTGGTGGAGCATAATACACCCCCCTGAACTAATGTGCCATAATTGAAATGAATGTTGTTCTGAATCAAACAAGTGTTGTGTGTTTTGGAGCTCCACCCTGTATGATAGATGAGACTTTTACTACTTTGCACAGCTCCGCAATCCATCTAAAAGACACGATCACAGCCTCGCAAACACACGTGTTATACCAAAATGCATATACGCATGCATATATTGCTGAAGACACTGTTCCAGTTTGTTACAAATGGGGTGTCATTTTAGTGGTCGCAATTTAGTTAGCATATTTAGTTAGGTAGTTAGCATATGCCAGAAATACCATCCCTCTGGCTTCCACATTCCAATTTCCTGCTCCGTCTTTAACCCTTTCTAAGAGTACCCTTGTGTCGATCCGTCCAAATCTCGTCATTTTACATTAACATAGCCAGGCTGTGTAGGAACCCCAGAATATTTTTCAGCTCACAGATCAAGAGGAGATGTTCACAAACTTGACTGAAACTGGGAATCGTCCCTAAGAATAACCGAAACCATCTCGTATAGCTCTACCTCGGGTGAACTCCACATCACGGCCACCTGCTTGACATGTACATCATGGGGAGAGAAGTCACAGGTTCTGGGAGTGCAGGAAGCATCAAATATTAACAAAAATCAGGCAGAGTCTGCCAAGCTTTAAAGAGTAAATGACTAGCTTGCAATATCTGATAAACAACAACAGGTGCACCACCAAAATTTGCACTCTCAAATTCCCATTGCGGGAGTGTGAGTACACGGCCATAAACAGACGTAAAACTATTCTGACAGTAACTGTTTGGACCACAGAGCAAACCAAACCAAGGAAGCGTCACACTGAACCAAACATCTGTAGCAAATGGCAATAGTTAAAAGTTTACTTAGAATTTAAATCTAAACCCGAAATGCCGGTAAAAATCCCCCACTATAGAGAAAAACTAAGCACTACAAGTACAATAGATCAAAGTTGAGCCAGGAAGACTATTTGTGATGGATTAGTTTTCTTTTCTAAATTAGTTTCAGTGTGGATTCTTTAAAAGCTGTTAGACTTTCAGACTGTCTGTTTCTTGTCCGGTTGGACTTCTTCTCAGTGATGCTGTCATATTCTCTAAACTTTAATTTGATGAATGCAGCATTATTACTACTAACAGGAAGGATGGTTAAAGCTATGATAATGAGATCCAAGTTATATAAAACCGGAATTCCCCTTTCCCTTCTCTTTATGCATTTAATAGAGTCAAGCTGAGAAACAGGAGCTTGCTAAAAACTGGGTTGGGTCCCAGGCTCAAGATGTGCGTGTGCGAGAGTGTTATGTAAACCATCAAGGTGAAGAGTTGCTGAAAGGCCTAATGGCAACGACATAACTGAGCCCGCAGAGTGCAAGTGGTGTGAGGCCTGTGGAGCAGCACCCAGTGGAGGACAGCCAGCTTTTTGCCCCAGGAGAGGCTTACCACATTGGGTGGCAAAGTCACTAAACTCCCCTTCCCCCACCCCTCTAGTCCTTGAGCACCACTTTTCTTCTTCCAACTCTCCATCCATCCATACATCCATCCATCCATCCATCAGCAAAGCCTATGAGCAGCTGCCTTCTGTGGGTGTGTGTCATTGTAGCTTGGCAGGCACACACCACAGCTTTACCGGCAGGCGCCAGGGCTAATTTGATTTTTAATTCAACACGACTTCTCGGCTAACAGTTTGAGTTGGGGATTAATTAATCTGATTTGACTTGTGCTAATTTCTTGCACCCACGTCCCTGCTCTCCACCCGTCAATGCAGCAAACAAACAAACTGGTGAGGCCATGGTCTCGCAGGCCCTGTCCTGACACACATGTTGAGTACCAGAGATAGAGACCTGGGGCGACAGGTGAGGAGCCAGTGGAAAGCCTTGGGAAAGCATGGCACTGCGCCTGTCTTGCATTTGCATGCATGCGCGTATACTGTATGTGTGTGTATCTAAATGTGTTTATGGGGGGGCTGGAGCTGAGCCTGGTCTGACAGAGGAGTGCTGGGAGGCAGTGAACTAATCATGGCAACAGACTGGCTCTCGTAAGGAGGGCGAAACAAAGAGAAGGTCAGTAACTATTTTCACTGCCAAAATATGGGTCAGAAAGGATCTGGGTGAGTTGCACACAAATAACTTGTATATAATGTAAAAAAAAAAAATAAAAATAAAAATGGGCCAGGCTGTAGAGAATTCCAGTTTGTCTCTAAGGCTTTTAGAGGGTGGAGGGCCAAATCCAGTCATGGAGAAACCAGCAACCACTAAGCTTCCTCAGCTCACAGAGTCAGAGGGAGCACTTCCACTGTTTCTAATACCCTCTGCAAGGGAACGTTAAAAATGAATAGACCTAAGAGTGCATCTTGGTTTGCATGCACTTTGTAGAGAAGTCTTTGTAAAATCACTTTCTCTCTGTTTGCACACCAAAACCGCAGATACCCACACACTTGCAAGGTGCATGTGGAGGTATAGAATTTAAGGACTTTTTTTATATCACAACACAACAAAGATAAATTTCAAAGTCGGCTTGCCTCTGTGTTGAAATGATGCAAACCCACTGGCGTTCACAGAAATGTGTCAATCTGAGCAGTCTTTTGAGTCAAAGCGCTCTCTGTCTTTATTCTATCTTTATTTCTCTCTCATTCTCTCTGGCATGTAACCACCCTCTCTGCATGGTAGAAAATAACATTGCTCTGCTCAAGAGAGACCACACATGGGAGAAACAGCCTACGCCTGCTGCTCTCTCCTGCAAGATAAAAAATAAAAAATAAAAATAAAACTGCCCAACAGCTCACACACCACTTTGAAATCTCTATCACAGAAAGTCCACCTCTTGCATTCTTCTATTTCTGCTCTCAGTCAACCTGGACCATACATTTAGATGCAAAAAATACGGCAGTGAAAGGAAAAAGGCTCAGCGTGCGCACACAAATACATGTGTGTTCTCTCACAAAGCAAATACAAACACACGTACGGACACACCGAGACACAAATAGATGCGCATGCACACACATACTCAACACCACATAGAAATGTAAGCGCACCTAGTGAAGCCATGGGAGTTCAAAGAAGGGACTGTGCTTTCCAGGAGAGCTAGTGCACGTCAAGTGAACCAGTAAATTCCCGGCAGCGCTGCTCCAGCACACCTGAGAGGGGAGACCTATGCTGCTGGGATGCATGACCAAGACTTGCAGCCTCCTACCTTAAATTATTAATGAATGATGCTGTATTCATTGAAGGTGGGATTGTTTTTTGCCAGTAAGGAAGCCTTCTGCAAGGAGAAAAGCTACATCTGACTCCCAGTGCATAATTACCCAAGCATTCCTCTGGACTCTGAGAGTACGCAAATGTTTAGCCACCTGTTAGCAGCCTCCGGGCATTGTGGATTGGTGGGGGAGAACGTGTTAAGCAACGGGAGGGACAGAATAGAGGCTCAAGTCTGGGCGAGAGGGTTGGGGAAGTCCTGTGCCAGCAAAGCCGGGAGATTTACAACAAGCCGACCCCGCCGATCTCGAGTCTGATCTGACACGGTGCCGCAGAGAACACAAATCACCTCCCATACATAACCCTGCCCCTGACAACTCATTTCATCTTCTGCACTAATGAATTCATCATCAGGAGGGATCTGCCTTCAGTGCCTCAGCCCTGAGCAGAGAAGGAGTAATGGCTTAGATAAGTCATCATCATCATTATCAACATCATCACTGCTGCCAGCACCTCCTTGCCTCTGTTTGGCACATAGTTCAGTATCAACAGTTTGGGACTGTGTGTGTCCTTGACAGAGTTGCAGGAGGGGAACTTTAGCAGTGTTCAAGGTTATTATGAGGATGGGTATCAGAGCGAGTGTGGCACAGATGCGCATCCTACGTATGAAAATCAGCATGAGTGTGTGTATGTCAATGGAATTTGAATGCGTTGGGGCATGAATGGATAAGTCGGTGAGTGTGAGAGCTCTTAAGGTAGCGAGCGAGTGTATATGTGTGTGCATGTGTGTATCCGTGTGCGTTTATGAAGGAGTCTAAGCGGCACAGTCAGGGAGCTGTCAGCAGAGAGCCAGGGAGCAGGCTGATCACAGGGCTGCAGTGCGTTTGATGTCTCCCAGGGACTGACAGCTTCTCTCCCCATGGGAACCCCTTCTCTCACCCCTTCCCTGCTCCCTGCACCACCCTTTCTCTATATCATTATATTTATCCTCCATCTTTCCATACACAGCATCTCCTCGCCATTTTTTTCTCCTCGCCCCACTGACTGAGAGGAGGGAGGGGTTTACAGAAGCACACAGGTGCCCTCCTGGGACTGTTAGTGCCGTTTGAAGAAACACAGAGGTTCCAAAACAAGGCTCTGTTCAGCAGGAAACACACCTGTGAGCGTGTCTCTGTAAATACTGACATGATGAGCTGCCATCTCTCATAGCGTGACATTCTGGCTGACATTCAATCTGGCTTGGTGGCAAGAGGTGCCGACAGCTGACCTTCAGCCTCGAGATGGATGAGTCTGTAGATATCGGGATTTGAATGCATAATTGTGTCTACGGACAGCCATTTGTGACCGAGTATTTCTGCAAAAGATTTGTTCATCTGCTAATGCATGTGTCAGTTTTCAAACACCATTACATACCACGGGCACTAGCAACATTACATAAGACAATTAGCGTGCACTGCTCAACATTTTTTGTGGTTGAGTGTGGATGGACAGATGTGGCGTTTAGAGAATTCGTCAGCTTTGGTAAGTCGCGACATCCCTTTTCTTTTCCCTGACCGTAGCCACAGTAGCTGAACGGCAACATTTCCAGGAAAGTGCACGTCTGTGAGAGCTTCTGGCTTCCCAAGTTGGAAATTTGGCATGGAAAACTACTTGAGCATTTATGGCAGCGGGGTCGAGGCAGTTGAGGTTACTATATGAGATTCCATCGTGTACTGCTTGTTATTTTCCTGCTCCAGTTCTGCTTTTAAATGATCTGACTTATACTTGACACAAAAGTGGATTTCTCCTCATCAGTAGCTGCTGGTATATCTACATGTG
Source organism: Acanthochromis polyacanthus (assembly GCF_021347895.1). Classification (NCBI taxonomy): domain Eukaryota; kingdom Metazoa; phylum Chordata; class Actinopteri; family Pomacentridae; genus Acanthochromis; species Acanthochromis polyacanthus. Next base: position 14,671,756 of record NC_067120.1, on the reverse strand, counting down.
CACAGCTGTTGACTTTAAAACCTGCCATTATGAAGGAAAATGCTGCCCTGCACTAGACATGCAATGATTGAAACCCCGCATAAACACACTCCTTTATCACTGTGTCTGTTGTCGAGGCACTGTAAGATCACTCTATAGTGATCTTACAGTGCATCATGAGAACAAACTAGAAATTACAACTTTGCCATCTATAATTTACCATCAATGTTATTTAAAAAAAAACATATCAATGTATGTGTCAGTTTGTTAGGAAACTTTTTAAAGAAAAGCATTTCAAAAATCATTAATTTTTCACATTTTAACACAAGAACAAGGCAAATATTTTGAGGAATACCATGGAGTTATGAGCTTAACTGAAAACAAAAGAAAAATGTCCACAGGATCTAATACAGTCTGAGAGCTAAATGTGTATATGGTGTGATTATACTTTTGGCTACAGACCCCTTCCATCCCCTCCTCCACAGGTCAAGGTGCAGCAGGATTTCATCTCTGATCGGGCTGTGTGTTAGCATGAGCCCATCCGTCATGGGAACAGAGCGTCGGCTGGATGTCCCTGTCACTAAGCTGTCCGTTTTGTCAGACAGCCAGATCCATCATATTGAGATGGGGACTGATCCTTGCTAGCAGAAGCCAACCGCCCCACAAATACATACAAATATGCAAATTAACGACAAAATAAACATCACCCCGCAAACGAGCCATCCATCAATGACCAGTTTCTCAGCAGCTCAGCATTGGCAAGGCAACACCAATCAGCCACTCCGTCAGAGGTAGTGATGGAACGCCATCCTCTCATCTTCTTTCCCCGCTCCCCCCACCTCCTTATATCACTCACATACTGTCTCACTTTCATTGGAGCGTATTTGCCATTTTTCATGCACACTTTCTCCAATTTTCCCCTCTCGCTCTGCACTCACACTCATTCCTTTAATCTCACACACTTTGTCAGGCCCGTGTTGGCATTTTAGCCCATCCATTCCCCTCCCATCTATTTTCAAAGCTCTCTTCCCCCCTTCAAGTGCCTGTTCATCATCGTAATTATAAGTTAGCAGGAGACGCTTAGAATGAATACTTGTTCTGTCTTTGTGTTTGAATGGATAATGATGTGATGGGAAACATTTTGCCATTAGGGGTGCAATACAAATCAGACCACATGTGACACTTCTTTCCATCCAGGCTCTGGCCTGTGGGTCCCAATGCATCACTTCATTACCGCTATGCGACATTTAACTACAAAATGCTATTTTGATACCTGAACCACATAACTCAAAATTAGGACAATGTACTTAAGTCATTGTTTTCATGATAAAATTTTAATAGACACAGTTTGAAATTTGTGTGAGTTCCTTTCAGAAGGCCAAGAGGCTGGACTGGAAAGAAAGCACTCTTAATGGAATAAAAGTCAAAGGAAGGAAAAACATGAAGCAGTTGGAATTCTCCCACAGCTGACTCAGTCCAGACTAATGTTGCTGTTCTGGCAGTGTATACAGACAATCCTTTTGAGTATATTACATACACATATACATGTAAAGTCTACATGTCAATGTCAAACATTGCAAAGGTCTCTAACGAGTAACTGAGTTGTAAAAGATGTCTATAAATTAGATTCAAATGAAACTCCACACCTTACCTCATCCATTAACTGTATGCTGTAACTACATGAATTCTAAAATGAAATGTTGAGTGTTTCCTGACAACTTCTGGCACCTTGAAATAGAATAACTGCTGTAGACTGTCTCAGCCAGATTAGTTTATCTGCCTCCTTTTGGGCACATTTATAAAACCGCAGTCAATTTACACTCCTGTGTTCTGCCGCTCTCGTGTGGGCCTGGCTCCCAAACATAACATTGTTTTTAGCTCCAGTTTGTCTGATTGTGCACTAGCCATAGCAGAGCATTTACAGCATCATAAAGGTCTGTGGTTAGTCACCCGGCGGCAAGTGGGGGGGGGGATCTCTTGCCTTGAGGCAGCGGAGGAATGAGCCTTGGGCAACCGAAGCCACAGCTAAGCCCAGAAGCAGAAACCATGGCATTCCACAGACTACCTTAAATGGCAATCCGATTGCTTCATCACACATCAGCTAATTCGACAATGAGTGGGTGTCGAGTTCTGACGATGCAGTAAAAATTAGTCCCTCAAAGCAAAACACTTTTATTACAATTGCAGTGTGAAGTGCATTGTAATTCAGAGGGAGTGGAGGACAGTAAAATACCGCTTCTGTCTCCATGTCATGGTGACTGCATGTGAGGATATCTACATTCATGACTGTGGCAGACCAAAATAAAAACAAGGAAAGACTAACGACAAAACAGGGCAAGAAGAGCAGCAGCAAGCACGTGTATTACTGCTTTTATGAGTTTCAAAAAGCAGCCAAGGGTGACACAGAAGGCTGAGGGGAATTCCCTCTTCGTAGGCCATCGTGCAGTCATCCTGTCTACTTGCTGGCACAACTTTGACCCACCAACCACTGGACATTGTAATTTTTCACTCTTTAAAACCATCCATGCTCCCTATATGTCCCTCTGTTTCTCTTTCTTACCCTCTTTCTCTCTACTAACATCAGCCCAGCAAACATAAACAATCGGCTGTCTTCCTTCTCTTATGCTTTGTATTAAGCTGTTATTTCAAATATCAAATCCTTTCACCAATCTTAATTTACGATCGATAACCTCCCCGTGTGTGCGATTCCGTGGCGGCAGTGCTGAGGTTTCAGTCTTCCAGTGCTGGAGTTCGTGTTGGTTTGCGCACTTACACATCTGTCAGCCACATGTTCCCCCAGTCAGCCACCACTTCAATAACTGTATACAGCTGGAGTGTGTGTATGCGTCTCTGAGTGAGAGTATTTTTATTGAATTTCATGTTTGCATATGCATGTTGTTGCATTGTGTGTCTGTGTGCAACTGTGTCCCTGACGTGCCTCCTTTTGGGGGGATTAGAGCCACACCCCATCTTAGACGCTCTGCACTAAACACTATCATAAAACTCCCATGAGGAGTTGCGTGACCTTCTTGTCCTCACAGGTCTCTTCATATTTGTCACGACAATAGACATCAAGCAGCATCTCATTCTATTGTTTCTCTTTAGTATCTTCAAAGCATTTTGCTCAAACACTGGCTCTCTTATGCGCAGTAATGTCACCAGGTTTCCATGAGCTCACTGACGAAGCAAATTCGCTCTGGGAGCATCTTTCTTCAGCCCTCCCAAGGCTGAAGAGCTTTCAGTCCCCAGATGCAACGCCATGGACCAGCAGACTTGCTGCCACTTGGATGTTGAGAGTGTCTCATAAAAAAAATCCCCTCTGCCTAATAATTGTTCTGACAAATGAAGTAAAGGAAAAATAAAACCGTGCCTTAGAAAGCAGCCCCATGTCAGACAGTATGGTTGTAATAAATCTCTCTTCAGTTTCGCCTTTATGACAGCACTGATTCTGCAAGCGCTTGTTGCTCCATAGAGTCCACAATGGGAGAGGACGCAGGAGAATTAGAGCAGAGAGACCAAGCGTAGAGAGTTCTTCAGCTGAGGCCTGAATGACTGACTGGTGCTGTGAAACCTGGACAGCATCACGGCTTAGCAGATTACACATGCTGTAACGGAAGGCTTTGCAGACTTATTTAAACATACACCATTTAGAAACTCATGGTTCCACAAGCTGCTGCCTATCAGGCCATGCAGACATACTCTGAAAAGTTTTCAAATAATTAGAGTAAAGCAAAGGTGACGCAATCCTCACTTGGATGCCTCCCCAGTAAACAGAGCTGCCAAGAGTGAAGAGCTGCCCTGGCCAGAGTGAAGTCAGCATCTGAAGAACAGTGGAGTTAGTCAGGAGGATAAGTGAACCTGCTGGGCAGCAGTTCTGGGCCAGTAGCCCTGTTCTCTAAGAAGTTCTTTATGGCAGGTCCATCGCCCCAAGAGAGTCCAACCCACACACACTTCATCCGAGTTTAAAAATCTTCGTAGTAGGTCCAGAAGGGAGTCGTGCTGAATGTAATGCAAGCCACTCCTTACAGTGTAACAAGACTGCACTCAAACATTTTAAATTTGGGTTCATACTTTTCAGTATGAGTAAAAGAAACAAACAATTAAGAGAGAGGAGTTAATGTAGATGTAACAAAGTTTGCAAATAAACAGCAAAATATAGGTCCAAATTTGTGCAGCATTTTGCTACATAATACTTTCACTACACTACATTTCAGAGGGAAAAACTGTTCTTTCCACTCCACTACATTTACATGACAGCTTTAGTTGCTTTTAAAGGGTTAAGGGTTTACGCAACGGATAATATAGCAACTTTTAAAATATAACCTTTTCAAATTTTTTGGCTTCCGATGTGTTACACAAAGCAATGAGTGGCTGAGGTGACATTTCAGACATCGATGAGTTGCTAACAGCTGCACCAAATACTGATTTTTTTCCCCTCCAAACTTCTCCCATGGTTTCATTTCAGTACTTGTTAAATGAACCAAAATCTTACCAGAAATCAGAGAAATGATGCACAAACTAAAAACAGATTTGTGTGTCAGAACTTTGTTTGTTTCTTTTATCCTTTTCCCATTAACCATCTAACAACCTCACAGAACTGGACATAAAGTAGCTCAAACTAAGAGCAACAACAGTAACATGCTGCTGACACACTGATGCTTCAGTATTAATCATTTAATTATGTCATAATTAATATGTCAGGGAGAAGGACCACACCAGTACTGCTGCTTTAATATTTTAGCTTCGTTGTGCTGCTAATAATTATGTTGATATTATACCTTTTGCGGAAAATCAAATGCCAAATGCATCTCAGCCTATCCACAGCACCTTTCTTTTCGCCACATCTGACCCACCGACCTGAAGATCATTAGTTATTTGAAGTTTGGTTTTATCTCTCGGCGGTCTTTACTTTTTCTGCTTCATTCTCTAATTTCCTCTCATCCAGCTCATATTCCTTTCTCTGTTTTTCTTCTCTCAGACATCAATGAAAACCCATCTGGCCGAGCCCATGGCCACATCATCCCCGCTCCTCATCCATCACGTCCTGTCACAACAGGAGCAGGGAAGTGGTCTTATGCTCATTCTGGGAACGGATGTGGATCACTGAGCTGGGTCGAGCTCACTGCGATACTCCATAGTCCCAGTGCTAAGATACTATTTAGAGTATCTGAGGGTTTGTTAGTGCTAATAAAGCACAAGGCATGAGTGGTTTGTATTGGCAAAAGGAGCAGGACTTACCAAAGCCGAAAGCAGCTGGAGCAGGAATGGGAGCCGACTGGACCGGTGTGGAGGTGTAGAGACCAGTCACCAGCAGGCCATCAAAGGACACACTGGTAGAGATGGTTACTGAAAAGACAGAGAAACAGAGGATGTTTAACATTTGTGTTAGCTGCATGTTACTGCAAAAAAAATCACAAACTTAAATTCTGAAATATGATACCTTATTTAATGTTTTAGCATCCCTGTATTGATATTTCACAGGAAGACGGGAAGATAAACTGTAATTTACTGTTAATTAGGTGTTAGAGATCATAAGTACTAAGCTTACGCTTCATTTGCACGCTGCACAGATAATTAGTCAGTGTGATGTACATGCATGTGGACAGAAAGTCTGGAAGTGCACACACACTGTACCTCACTAACATCCTGCTGGCAATGAGCACAATGAGCACAGAGCTCAGGTGTTAACAAATAGAAACAAAGTGGCCATTAACTGGGATGCCAATGAGACCAAACACCCTCCTTAGGAGAGAAAAAAGCACAAGTGTTCAGGAAGGTGTGAAAGCAAAATCTACAATGTGCCACATACACACACGCTGACACAAACACACAATTAAAGCACATGCTCAATGGGGGCTTTAGTCACTTCGAAAATTGAAAACAGTACAGTATCATCTGCCCCCTCATCACCTCAGTGACTCTCTCCCAGGCAACAGAATGTAATCTACCTCATCCTGAACAAATCACAGTACTTAAATCTAAGTCTGTCCCTATTGACAACCATATTAGAGGAGAGCGATGAGCTAATTGGCTGTAACCCTGATAGCCCTGCTAAGCCTCTATTCATCACAGGTCACAACAAACAGCAGCGGATCCGAAAACTGCCAGAGGTCTATTATCCAGCCGAACACATCTACGGTGTAGTGTATCCAGGAGCAAGTTAACTATTGATTCACCCAGTAAACAGCTGCCCTGAGTGACGGGACCACAGAGTTGGCTGCATCACTGGAGGAAGAGAGCTCAGCCACTGGACTGCTTCCAGCCAGACAGATCAGAGTACAGGGGAACAGTCTGCGGCTCAAAGGAGAACACACTCCTAAAAAAAACACTTTTACACACCGAGGAATAAAATCCTTTGCAGAGGAGAGAGATGGAGGCATTGTTATTTCCTGACCCTGGAATCCCCCTGCTTTTGGGGGGGAAACTGAAAGGGAAAAGGAGGAGACACCCACAGCATTGCAGTATTTTAGTAAGAATAGCAACATGTCAGTTTGGTCTCGGGGCGTTCATTCTTCAGGGCTTGGTGTGTTTCGTTGTGGGAATCTGGGTAGAGCAGACTCCTGTGTGGCCCCGTCTGCCTGCCTGTCTGACTGGGCGACTCCATTAACATGTCCTCACACAAGGCGCCCAGCGTTTGTGTGTGTGTGTTCTCCATGTGTCTGTGCATGCTGAATGTGTTACACCCTGTCTTAAGAGCTCAGTTCAGCCCATATCTTCCCTCTCTGTCTCTCCTCCATATCAAAGCCTCAATAATTCATCCCACAACACTCATTATTTTATCCAGACATTTCCTCCTTTAACATTTACACAAAAATGCAGCTCTACATACATTTATATATGTACATACAACTATGACAACAAGCAATAACTGGTTGCTCGATATACTACATATACTGTAATGCATATTTTTTCTAACTAAAAAAATTATTTTTGAAAAATACTGACTAAAAAATCTGAAACGACATTGTAAATATACATTAAGGAACACTGATTAATTACTTCATTCCTTTACTATGCTATAATAACAGGACAACATCTAAATAAAAAGACACAGAAAACAGCAACACAACTCCCACACTTCATTTGAGGATATAAATCAGATCAAACTCAATGTGTTGGACACAAAACAAAGTCTGTCCAATTTTTCTTTGTCAAAAGAGCCACAGTCTTTAACGGTTAAAAGCCAGTAATATTATTGAATAAATGTAAAACATGGATTGTCCCAGTCTCTTCATAGCAGACTTGACTCATCATAGTTTTATACAGAACTAATGGGCATACCTGATCTACATGATAAAGCGACTTGCTCACTGTAGTTAACATGAGTCCAGCTGCTGCAAACATCTGTTCTGCTGGAACAGATGTCCGCAGAGACTGTTGCACTAACTTCCTCAGTCCAGGAAATCTTTCAGTGTTTACTGCCACCACTAAAATGTATTTATACTCAAAGCAGGGGAGTGTCACAGCTACAGCTCATCACTTTTGTTTTAATGTTGTTGAAAGCATGTGTAATCAGGCCCTCCTGCTCCAGAACGTTAGCGGTGTTAGCAGCCACAGCTTCTACCGCTGCTGCTTGACTCTCAGCTCCTGGCCTGCATTAACCCTGCAGCTGCTGTTGCTGCTGTTCAACCTGCTAGTTTAACATTGGCATGAGCCTCAGAGAGCTAGCTAAACCAGCCAAACAACGCTGAGGATTTTCTCACAACTTAAAAATGCTGTGTTTATTAACATGACTACCACAGTCAGCAGCGCCAAGCAGCAACATTCTTCTTTTTGGATGGCAGAGCAGTGAGTTTGATTTGCGATTTGCGCAGCTCACAAGGCTACCATCAACAATTTGCTTTATAATTGTGACACTGCACATCCACTGTCTTCAGTATCATCGGTTAATATATATTTTTGATCAACTGAATCGATTAACAGTCAGTTTAATCAAAATATGCATAGATCAACTACAGTATATTCCTGGTTTCTATATCTAAAACAGATGTACATGGACACTGATTAAGATTAATATACAGTTTGATGTCAACAATGAAAGACGCTCAGTCAATTCTGAATAATAATCAAATAATCAAAAGGGAGAGCTGTTTGCAAAACTGTTCCTATAAAATCTTAAGCGCAAAAAGAAGAACATTATGAATGGCTCGAATAACACTATGTGAGCAACAAGTGATGTGTTTTTTCTTGTCAGCTGTGTGCACTGCAAATTCTATCAGCATGTACAGCGTGTACAAGAAGCTGTATTGTGAGAAAGACAGATATTTTGCTTGGCAACAGGAGCATTATCATATTCAACCCATGTTGCTCAGTGCACCTCTAACACGGCAATATCCACACAACGCAGGGAAAAGGCCTTCTCATTCAAACAAGCAATTACCGTGTTCATACTATGCATGCATGTGCTCCCCATTTGTGCAATTTCTGTTCCCTAGAATGCATTACCTATTCAACAAATCCATTCCGCAGTGTGGTGAGATATGTTATCAGTGTTTACGTTATGTTGTATCGATCCAAGGCCACGGCATGATGCAGTATTTAATGGAGTAATGGACTGAGTTTAATGCAAGTTGGATGGGGCTTCACAAGCCTCGGCACACACAAAACGCTCATTTCTGCGCTTCCGTGGACCTGCATCGTCGAGGTTACACACGCTCCATTACTCGCCACAGACGCTTTAATACTCGCTACACAATTACACGCAAAAAAAGATGTTTTTTCTGCCTCCACCATGTCATTTCTCTCTTTAGCCACTGCTAACACCTTTCTTCCAGTTTCACTCTCATCTGAGGTATCACTGTAAAAAAAAAAAAAAAAAAAAAAAAAGCTCTCTCCTGCACTTTCCCCATCTACTCCCTTCTCATGAATTTTCTGTTCCCTCGCAGCAGCGTACCTGCACTCCGTTTGATGTAGAGGCTGGGAGGAGAAAGAGTGGAGGGGAGGCAAAGCCAGGGGCACAAGGTTACAATCGAAAAAAATAAAAATACAAGAACGGGGGGCGAAAAGGGATGGAGAGACTGGGTAGCGGAGTGGCCCATAGAGAGCAGCACTACCTGATCAATACAAATCCAAGATCTAAATTATTTAGACAGGCCTCTAACACCCCACTCTCACTCGCCTGTGGAACGCATCAGATAGATGAGCCAATCAGAAGAGATAAGATCAGATCCAATCACCTGTGGGGGTAGTTCACACTCTCACACTCACACACAGATCTAAAGGAAGGCCTTTGATGGTAGCCTTTAACATTCTTGTCCATACTTCATTTCTGAGCACCGTTCGCTTGGCCGAGGGGGATGAGAAGCCATGAGGCGGGAATGGGGGTGAAATTTATTACCAACAGCCTCATTCGACACATTAGCAGCCTCTGTGTTTGTGAGCGCTGTGTGCAGTTGTGTGTGATTTGTTCATGTGCAAACAGACCAGGTGTCAGGCTCATGCAAACATCTGGAGTGAGTTTTAGGTTTTTCCCACAGCAAGGATAAATGTCTGAATTACTGAAACAAGCAAACAGATGCACAAAAATATTTTTTGTCATTCTTTCTATATTTTCTGTTTCAGGTTAGTACTCTGGCATGGGTTGGTTTAAAGTAAGGGCTTAAAAGTAGAGTCTGCAATCCTGGGGGAAGATTGTTGATATTTAGAGGAGATTAAGAAATATTAGCTGAATGTGACAAAAAGTGTATTGGATTAGAATCACTACTATGTCTATGAAGTCAAAGAAGCTGTATTTTCATTCACCTGGGAGTTGTAATTGCATAAAATGAGCAAATCCTACCAACATTTTCTTCTGTGCTATTTTACAGCATGTGTGCTTGTTTCTACTTTCATGTGCTTGTGGTCTAGGACAATAATTTGATTGTGCGATTGTCAGTGTGTTTAGGAAGACAGTTAGAAAAAGAACTGATTGGGTCCGGGTTCCAACAGACAAAATGAACAAATATTCAAAAAAGGAGATGTCAGCAGAAGTTCAAGTTTCAAGAGGCAAGTGGTCGGTCCGAGTGTCAAGGCTGCAAGTGCTTGTAACCGTCTTGGAAAAAACCCTCATTACACTGTATGCATAGCACTCATACCCACGTACAGACGCTCATATTTTATACTTGAACACACCACAGAGCACATCTCTTGGCCCTAAGCCAGCATGTAATATTGATGATGCGATGTGGTATGCCTCATTATAGACACACACAACCGTGCTACTACTCAACTATTGATGGGCCTGGGGCTTTCTTCACTTCTCTGGATCCACCAGGAGTAATGTTAGGGCACAAAGTATCAGCGCACCACACAGCACAACAAAATACACATTCACAAACACAACACCGGCTTTGCCGACAAGTCTCCCACACACACACACACACACACACATACACACACACACACACAGTGATGACTAATTGGGAAAGGAAAACGAATCCTCTATGAAAATGTATTCCCCCCAAAAAAGCTCACAGGTATTTGCAAGCAAGTCAAAAATCCTACTTGCCTTCAGTGTGTTACTTTGTTCCGTCTTACCAGCTTTTTGGTTTGAATTTGTGCGTTAATATTTCAGCTAGGATTCCCCCTGACTTCTTGCAGTCGCCTGGCAATCAAGAACAACACGACTGCATTATCACCTGAGTGCGCTGCCTTATCTGAATGCTGTAAAAGCATCATTGACATGGGAATTACAAGGTCCTGGAGGAAGACCGTGAATGTGTTTAAAATTTTATAAGATACTAGAGTACGATTTTACACGAGTCCCAAAGAGGTGTGCTACTGCCTTTAGAAATGAATGCACCTGTAGTAGGCAGGAGAAAACCTGTTTTTCCTGGTTGTTGTTTTTTTCTCTTTATTTATAGTACAAACAGTGAGGGAGCAGCCATGAATGATATATGGTTTTGGCCAATTCCTTGAGGAAAAACACAGGTCTGTTAAGTAGTTTAAAAAAACACACAAAAAACAGAGCAAATGCTCATGGTGAAAATTCTAAACTAATGTGAAAGGCTCACTGTATGCTGGGTCAGCAATCATAACAGGGTTTAGAAAAATAGGGCCCAGTGGCATCCTAAAAGCAATGGTAATGCCTCCTTATGGTGTTGCAAAGCTTGGTAGGTACTCTGGTTGGCAATGCTTGGCGGTATGAGCTCATTCTTAGAAAAAAAAAAAAAAAAAAGCAAGGTAAGGGATTAGACCAGAGCTGGACAGGAAGTCTCGGAGCCCTGAGAGAAGACCTGATTTACATCGCAGACTGGTCCGCTCGCATTGAAGTGGCTCTGTGGTTGGCACGGCCTGAACAGCTCCTTTCTGCTCTTTGTGGACAAACACACCCACCAGTCATCACCACACCCACATTCATTACCTTTACTTTACTTACACAAGTCTCAGGAAAACATTTAGAAAATACCTACAACTGGAAAGACATGGATATAGAAGGGGGTTTTTGACAACATTTATATTTGCAGCACTGAGTTCTACCATAGACTGGAAACATGAGGTAGTAAAAATGGCAAATGTAATTTGTGAACTACATGACAGCAGTGGCGGTGTAACAGAATATATTATCAATGAAATCCCTGTGTTTTTTTTCCCAAGTGAACCAGGAGGATGCCCCTTTTGTTTCCAAATGGATGGAGGTTTTCCTGGCAACGATCTGGATAAAGATAGGCGACCATCTGACCCATATCCCACTGGCAGACACACACGTGCCCCAGAGAGGACCAGGAAATGGAGGCCAGACCATGGGGAAGCTATAGTTCCATCTGTTTCCATCACCATGCCAGTGTCGGGGTGCCACTTCACTCTGAGCTTCCTGAAATGGTTCAAACTGTCAGTCACCTGACCATGACACTGTGAAGGATAGGCCGCTATTTCCAATGATACAGAAGGAGGGAAAGATTGGTCCTTTAAACTGGCAACAAGTTCAAGACTATGCAAACTATCAAAATGATGGATGTCGAAACGTCCCTCTGCAGTTTCAGAAGATTGTGTGGGAAGTGTGTGTCTACACATACATGTGTCATGTGGTGTTCAAGTCAGGTCTTCGAGGCATCATTCCATTGCGTAACCTTCTGGCACCATCCTGGCCTGCTGGCACTGCCATCTGCTGCTGTGAAGCTCTAGATCACAGACAACCTATCAGCCACTGAGCTTCTACAGGTCTGCTTATCTACAACATCTACAACATTTTCTTGCAAAAGGCTGGATGGAAGGAGTCCATCTCTTAGGAGTGGTTTGCAGGTCCTTTCATGATCACCACCATAAATTACGGCTGGTTTTTGTTCTCGGTCCAGTTTTGCTCTGTTGAGGTTCGACATGTTTACTAAGGAGGGGAGCTGAAGCTTTACTGCCGGCCTAACTTGGCTTCACCCCTGCAACAGCCGTGGAGAAAAACAGGAGCGAAGAGGCATTTCTGTCACAAGCATCCTGTTCCTCACACATAATCTGCCTCACAATCACACTTCGTCGTGCTGCTCACATACGATGCATACAATGTACAATGCTTAAGCACGAGAAAGAGCAAGTGTAAGTTATTCTACACAAAAAGGATCCTCAGTAAATGTGTTTCTAATAATCCAAAGTTTCCCGAGTATAACGTGAGTTTTTAAGCTCCAGGGATGTATTCTTTCATTTTGTTTGGATTTTAGGAAACACCACTTTCACCATCTGCAAGTAATCGGCAAGTCATAATATTCTGCACACAATGTATTATATATACTTTCATCCCTAATGCTAAGGCTTATATTGGACTTACAAGGAATATACAGCCCCACTGGGAAGGCATGTCAACTAATCAGCAAAGTCAAATCAGTCATGACAGAACATTTCTTCATAGTTTCTGAAGTCAAGCACACAACTCATCTCAAAAGCAATTGACTTTACCTAAGATTGGCTTTGGCATCAAATCATCTCTCTGGGCTTTTAACATTATTCATTGTTTCATTGTACAGAGGCCTCAAACTGCACACAGGTCCTGTCTCAGTGCCTATCTATGCTATGAAAGATTCTAAATCAGTTTCGATAGGCTACAGTTCTTCATTCTCATCAGTCTCGATGAGAGGAGAGAAGAAAGAATTATAGCTGTAAGAGCAAAAAAACAGCCTAATATGAATAGCCTGAGACTTAAAGCAGAAAGCAACTAAATCCTGCATAATTACTAATTACAAGCATCTTACAAGCATTAGATGTACAAACATTAATCATGAAGGGAGCATTGTTCCTCATAACATGTATAAATGGTGGTTTCTGTAAAGGGTTATATTGTAACAGGGTTCAGGAACACCATGATTCTTTCCCTCTGTCGCTTGGTGACTGCCAGGACTGGAGAGTGAGCTGTCCTTCTGATCAACACCATGTGTTCTGCAGACAGAGAAAAGGCTTCAGCTATCCAGTCTCGGCAAGCAAAGCATCTTCCTTCACTTATCAAAGCCACAATGAACACGCTAACACAATCAAAAGCTAAGGTGTCCAACATGGGAATCATTACACAGAATATATAAGCAATCTGAACGTATTCAAACGCAAGTCACACAGGAAAGCTGCCACCGTGCAAGCCTTCCTGAGAGAAGGTCCAAGGAATGTAAGAAAATACTCTGCCTCAAAAACTGGGTAAAACCCAAACCACAACTCCTTGCACAGAACAGAGAGGCACAACACACATTGACAAAGGAGAAAAAAATGTATGGCAAGCTCAGTGACACTAAACACATCCATCCCGACACCTCATCACATGGTCATCTTGCTAAGTAACAAGCATAGACAAACAAACAGAGGCAACCAGTAAGCTAGTATTGAAAGTACACACAAAATGCGGACACTGGACACATACAAAACGGTTGCATAACTTCTTTTCCGTCTCACCTGCTCTACTGGGAGCGGCCCAAAGAGCAAAGAGGACAGAGATAATGATGGTCATGCTGTCAACTACAGATATGACCTCAGTGCCTGTCATGATATCCCTGTCAAAGACATCAGGCTGCTTAGTCCAAGTGACCTCCATCCTCTTCCACAACCGGTCGGTCTCCCACCTCCAACAACTTAGCCCAAACTGCTTCCCAACAGAGTAAGACCTGACCGGAAGGCATCTGTCAAAGCAAGGCCTTGAGACATTAGACAATGGAAGAGCAGGAATTTAGCCAGACATTTAGAAGGACACCCTGTCTGTCCAGTTTGACCTAACCAGCCATAGAGGTCATACAACTAATATCCATTTATCTGCCACATTTTTTCTTATTTAATTGACCGTTTAATCTATGAAATGTCAGAAAAACAGTGAAAAATACCTATCACAATACTCTCGTTCTTTTTAGTACGGTATGAAACACACTTTAGTCAATCAATCAGTGGTTGAATTGTTCTTTTACCAACCACTCCAATCCTCACATCACAATCATTCTCACTTGTAGAAAGCAGTTTTTAAACACAGTAAGCAGGGATCAATATGCTTCCTTATCATAACACAACTACAAACCAGACACACACATTTTAATTGGTCAATGCGAGCTCTAACATGACCACTAGAGATCCGTACCACAGCGGCAAAGTTGCTAAGAATTGAATGTACCCAAAGTCTGCACACATATATTAAAAATGTGTCCCACAGGCCAGCATATCCAATATCTGTTAGGCGAGTGAGCACCAAATCATCTCTGTCCAGTGTGCATAATAATACTTCAATAAAGGGGGCCATGTGACAGATCCAAGGCAGAACAACAACACTGGAAAAAAAGGGTTGTTTATCCACTCTTTGACATGTAGATGTGGCACTTTAGAAACCAGTATCTCAACTGCCATCATTACAATAAGGCCATTACAAATCAAAGCATTGCTTTAATGATTTCCGAGACTGTCCTCCTTGAAAAAACGACCACATAGGTCGTCTGTACACGCCCTTATTACGACCGAGTGTTACGTTTTGAAGTTAAGCGACCTCTAGCGGTTGAGTAAATATCGACACTCCGGTGTCTCAGCTGAAACGTCACCATGAACAAACTTTGACCTAACACTAACACTAACCCTAACCCTAATCCTAAACCCATCTAGCGAAAGTGAGGGAAAAGCAGTTTCGCGAGGGAAAAGCAGTTTCGCGAATTAAATCCCGTAATGCCTTCCTGTCTCCCGTGGGGGCGCTAACCTAAATACGCTCTCATGGGTCGTATTTCAGGGGCACGTACATACAACCTGTGTGGTCGTATGAGTTTGAGGGCTTGTTGTGATTTCCTTAGTGTACCTTAGATGCAATTTAAGTCTCATAAGGTGCCTTAATAATTAAGTGTACCTTTTCAACCACTATCCTGGAAAAAAAACAAAAGCATGCCATTATACAGTACTATGGTATGTATTGACAACCAAATGTTCAAAACCACAGAAAACAAGCCGTATACAGAATACAGCTGTATACTCTGCCCACCTGTACATGTGTCAAACAACAGAGAGAATAGTCCACCTTTGTTTTAGTTGACAGATGAGCTGTTGGTAACACACAACATAGACCTCTCCCCACTTTCAAGAAGAGCCCAAATTTAATAAATGTCAATGTCTTGAAGCCACTTGGTCATGTTTAATTTAAATGATACACATTGCTCCTTTTGAAAATCTTCCAACTGAGACGAAATAGCCCCAAAAGTGAATATTTTCCGATTACACATCAAAAATACAATATTTTCAAAAAAACAATCCTCCTGTTTGGTCTTTTGCTGAATTTCTATCCTTATATTTTCAACATTGCATATTCCCGACTCACCAAGGCTTACGAGATGAAAGAGAATAAGTAAGTTAGCACCAGGTGCACCTGCCCTCCTCTTAGTCATCCTCATGGGCTGACACTTCAAACTGCAGTTTTTATCAGAGATTCAACCTGGACTTTTGAACCGTTCGAGCTGCGTGAACAGCAGAATACATGGAGCTGACTTTATGTTGGACTGCAACACAATAGTTGTTATGCATGTTCCAAAAAGAGGCCAGCTTTTCTTACATACAGTATACAAGGTTTTAAACAATTCTACAACACAGTTATGCCTCTTGAAGAACCCACACTTGACAAAAAGGGAGACAAATATTACAGTGGGTTCATCTAATTACAGCCAGTCTGGAGAGAGAGAGAGAAAAAAAAGTATATTTTTGTGTTTTCAATCTGTCCAACAAACAAAAATAATCCGCAATGAGTCCGAGTACCTGCAATGCCTGTAATACACTAACCTAGTTTCAATGCCTGCAGCCCAGGAACATCTGGACACTTTTTGCAAAACCAGACAGCTGCCTTTTAGCATGTACTACTGTGTGTACATGCATATCGCACAGTGGCACACTCACATACACAGGCTCAAGTTTCCTCCTGTATTCCAGACTGGCAGCAGTCCCAACTACAGAGGGGGGGACAAATTAGAGGAAAAATCTGGACCTTTGATCACTACAGTGAGGGGATCCAGTGGCTCTGTTATGCTGTTTGGATCATTTTGCTGGCCTGGTTTGGATCCACTTGTTTGGGTGGTCTCTTCTACGATGAAAATGCCTGCGTCTATACGGCATTAGGGGGCACGAAATGGTGTTACAATGAAATGATGTGAATTATATGCGCTAGTCACAAGATTTCAAACCAACTGAACACATATATAAAATTATGAACCCACATGTCAGACAGTGTTCTCCACCATCATCATCAAAACAACCAATGAATGAATATCTTTTGGAAGAAATATGCTATCTTACTCCAGAAATGTTTCAGAGATTTAGAGAATCAATGGTACATTAAAGCTGTTCTGGCAGAGGCCCAACATCTTAGTAAGACACTTCTGTTGGTTTTCCCTTTTATTTGTCGACCATATGCATGCTCCTATCACAAACTTTATTTGTCCCCCTTGGGGACAAATAAAGTTTTTTTTTTTTTTGAATTTGAATTGAATATAATATCACTAATATGAAGAATAGAACTGTCACTTTACACTGCACTGTCAGTACCTGTCAGAATCCACCCCTCCTTTCCTACTGCTTTATGCTTACACAGTAATTTTTAACATTACAACACCCGTTTATAGCTACAAGATGTAAAAATGTGAGCCGTTTTAACACAAAATTAGGTTTTTGTTGTTTTTTTAAAGTACACTTCTTTCATTCCGAACAATACTTATTACATAATCCTATGAGGCGCCAAGACATTGACTTATCCAAAAGATTTGCTGTGGATCAAAAACAATTCACATAATGTAAAATGAGTATTATTAATGGATCTTGCAGGCCGTTTGGTCTCATTTAGTTTTCCACAGAAAATACCTGCAGGTCTCTTGCTAATTCTCAATAATATAAAAGACAACATTACAACTGCTATTGAGCAAGTACATTAGAATTCAGTCTGGCCAAGTCTTTGAAGAACTCAAAGACGTCCTGGGAGCTGGAAAGGAAGTGCCTCACTATTTTGCTCTCCGCTCCCTGCTCTTTCTTGGCGTGAAAGTTACAGATTATGGCCAGCTAAGTGAAAAAGCACTGACATCAGTCAAAGTCTGATGTGCCTCTGTAGCTTTTGGGTATGAATGTTTGGTGGAGGGAGAGTGGCACAGTGGTGGGGAGCGGGGCTGCATAGAGCACAGGGGAAAGATTGATTTCTAATTAACAAGCTGGTTGCTGTAATGAAAAACTAGATGGTCTCTCCTGGCAGTGGATCAATGGGGAGCACTTCCCTTGACATCCAGTCTTAATCACAACAGCACAGCTTGGTAAGAATGCACTCATTTCTGTAATTAACGCTGTCACGCTCCCTCCATCTCCCCTTTCTCATCCCCACCCAGCTTCTGTGTTAACCTCTACCTCAGACCTCTGCTTTCACTCAATAGCAAGGATCACTCAATTATTCGATCAATGTATCCTCCGCTGTCAGATATAGTGGTAAGAGCACATGAGCAAAGATGTTGAGACACTGATGTAAACGTTTCAACTGAGTAGGCTGTGCTAAGATGACCGTGTAGAACCAAAAGTCTGTATTTATTGCGATCACTGCAGGTTGCACATGTGTGTTGCAGTGGTCCACTTGTCTAAATTTCAGCCCTTCTTAAAGAATCTCTATCAACAACTTGCCATATGTTGCTCTATATTTCGACAGACTTACATTATTTTAGGGTTTCTTCATTAAATTTTGGTAGTTCTGGATAATGTCTGCTTCCACCTGCAGCTCCCAAGCACCTTCACCTGTCATTAATGCCACTTAATGGAAAGTTGCAGGTATTTTCCTAATCAATCCCGATATTATAATTTGCCCGCTACTTATCCCAAACACTGTATTCTTGCTTATTTCCATGAGTGATTTTAGAAAAAGGATGTAAACGTGACTGCCATTTTCAAATGGGGGCTGTTGTAAACACTGAGGTTTGATGAAGACACATGGTCCTGCCACCTCATTCATTTTTTATTTTTTTTTTTACGTTTTATTTTTTGCCTTTTTCGGCTTTATTCGATAGCGGCAGTGAAGGTAAACAGGAAATGGGGGAGAAGAAGAGTGGGGGGAAGACATGCAGCAAAGGGCCACGGGCAGGAATCGAACCCGGGCCGCTGCGTCAGAGACCAGGCCCTGTACATGGGTTGCCCGCTTAACCCATTGAGCTTTACGGGCGCCCCACCTCATTCATTTTTAAGTAAAAGAGAGCCCAAAGACAGCGTACAGCCAAGTAGAGAGCTACTGTTGACTTGATATATGAGGTAAAGCAACTTTCCCTCGAGTACACTGAGGCAGAAGGTGAATTCTCACTTATTCTTAAGTCTAGAGCTTGATTTAGTCTTGGTTTGGGTTGCCTCCTTCAGACAAGTAAAACACAATCAAACACCTGATACACTGGGGTGCAAGACATGCTGCTCCACAGATCACCACTGGTAGAAAGAGATTTTTTTAACCTGAAAAATTACATTCATCCTTCAATTATTTTCCATTTCTACCGGTATCATATCTGAGAGCTTATTTTTTATGAGATTTGTAGTTTCTCTGTGACCGTCAGCAGAATTAAAAGATATAATTTACTGCATGTGAAAGACAAGCCTGCATTTCATTAACCTTGATAATGAACCAAAAAACAAAAAGGCTAGCCGGATGTACCGATGTGTATTATGGAGAAACTCTAATCCTGAGTCAGAGCCCACCGATGACACATGAACCTGTGGGGACTGGAGGTCTGAGGTTTGATATGAGGGAACAACAGGGGAATGAAGCATTTTCAGGGGAGGAATATGTGAGAGTCTGCATGTGTGCGGATGTGTAATCTTCCCCTGCCAGCCTGCTGTGTCTTTCTGGGCAGAGTGGGCCTGTTGTTTGAAGGAGGCTGGTGCTGAATCGGGGGGTAGGGCTGGGGCTAATCCGCCTGTGCCACGCGCCGTGTGCCCAGCACCCGGCCAGTTGCTCCATGCCGCCTCCTCTGTAGTGGGTCCATTGGAGCGCTACAAGTCCCTCTGAATGCTATCAGCACAGACGACACGCTGCCCCCCAAGCAGGGATTACAGTTCTCTCAATGAAACTGCCAGAAGGAGGATCTAGAGCAAAAGGAGGAGAAGAAGGAGGAGGAGGTACACAATCCTCCAACAGGAGCTCCATTCTCTAGAAGGAAGAGGCCATCGGCAAAACTGACATGCCAATCAGGAGTAGGTTGGAAAAACCAGCCCAAGAGAACAACACGAGGATCCACCACTTTTCAAAATCCGGCTTAGAGTCACTCGGCACTCCTTGAGGAGAATGAACACTGGCCCATTGTTATGAGGCCGATCGGTATGAAGACATTAGCATGAGTTTGCATAGACAAACAGAGCTCTGCATTTATCTGAGCCTTGTGAGAAGGAAATAAAACTTTGTAATTATATTTGCAACCTGTTTGTAAGATGAAAGTAAACATCAAAGAGACAGAGGAACGAGAGAAACTGTAATGTGGCAATAAAAAATTATTTAAATAGACTGTAGAAGGGTGCGTCCCCTGTGTTTTCTATTGAAAAACTTAAGCAATAAATACAGTGCGGTTGAGATTCATCCTCACACCCTCAGGGTTTGTTGTGTGGGCTCTTTGAGCTGGTGTTCGCCTTCTCACTGTGGTTTACCACAGAGACTGATACATACGGTGGGCCCCAAAAAATATTTACATGATTTATTTTAGAGAAAGGCGGAATAAGTACACTTGTCAGGAAAAATATTCAACATAAAGAAGTAAAATTTGGGGTGTAAATGATAAAACAATATGTATGCTGCACAAAATGAAGACTATAAAGTACGTAGACACCATTTGGTGGTTTCACTGCTGGCTTTCAGTTCATCCACACTGGAGCATCTAGAAGCGGTTTTTGTTTTCTTCTTGTAGTGCCATCAGTGCTCTGTTGGACTACAAGATTACAATTTACAACAAAAATATTCTAACAAGCCCTGAACTGCTTTGGAATAGTGTCCTGCTAAAAATACATTCATGGATTTAATCATTTTTTTGACTGATATCTTTAAGTTTGTATCTAAAAGTCCCTCTGTGAATAAACAGCTCAGATATTGACTTCGAAGTTCCTTCCATGCTTTACCTGTCTAGCAATGTGGCTGGATTTCTTCTCTTCATCCACATAAACTTTCTATTATCAGATAAAAGTTGTTTGAATTACTGGCTCACAATTCGAACAAAGTTGCCCTTACAGATGTCAGATATTGGCTTTTTTGCCGAACACCAATGTGCTGATATTGTCCAACTCTCAATTTCCAATTCCGATATCAACCAATACTGATACTGATATATGTGGGCTATTTAACTAATTTTAGGTAATATCACACATCTCCGGTCATGGAATTAACACATCATGCCTAATTGTACTGTGATGCATTCTCAAATGCAACACGGCTGTCCAAATGTAAACACTGCCTCTGCAAAATAATAATAAAAACATTTCAACTTAAGTTATGAAAAAAATTCCATTTATATTTCTTTAACTGTCTCAAACAACAGTTCACACTTTCCCTCTCTCTATGAGTCTATACTTTGATGATGTCATCATTTGTCCGCTGGAAAATGCCAGCAAAATCCAGGCATTATTTTACTGGCTTTCATGATAGACAAAAAAAAAAAAGATAATGATATTGACCGATATTACATTTTTGTGCCAATAGCAGGCCGATATTATCAGTGGGCCAATACTATTGGACATCCCTAGTTGCTCTCTTTCTGTGAAAATTATAGATTTAATATTATCAATCACATTCTTGGAGTTCATGAGTGGATTTCAAGTTCCACCCAGAACTGACAACTACACATTTAGTCTGCCTTCCAGCAGCCAGAACATGTCGCTCCTCTGTTCCTGCTGTATGGGTCATTGAAGTGAACACAGGCACCAAGCATCCACTTGTTAATGCGCAAATTGAATCAACTTTCTTCAAACACGATGTTTCCTGACAAAAAGAGAAAGAGCAGTTTTATTGTGTGCAGTTCTAACACTGAAATTGCGCTCTTGGCCTAAATGGTTAAGATAATTACAAATATGCTGCAGATATCTGAATTTTATAAATCTCACTTCTTTTACACTTGAGAGCAGACAGTCTTTTCACATTGACAGCATGCCAGCATTTGAGTCACTTACTTGCTATAGTAAAAATTATCGATTAAATATGTTTGAATGTTTTAATATGTTAAAATAATTGCCAAACATGTTCATTTATGCCTTTCTTTTGTTTCCTCTGCTGTACCAACAATGTACTAAATGTGACTCCAAAAACAAGGTACCCTGAATTTCGTGTACTGTTACACCTCAACCAACAAGAATGCTATCGAATGTTTTATCCTTCAAGTGTGCAAAGACCCATGACACCATATTTGTAATGGTTTACACGTTGGCAAATCTGTGCCAGGGGTGAAATGTGTTGTTGTTTGTGCTGTCTAAAATGCAAACCTGCACACATCAGAAAGGGACGCGAGGGAAACACAGCGAGTGAGGACACACTAGGACAGCTGGAGCCTCGCTTTTGCACACCGCAGCTTGTATTATCAACGGAGAGGCACTCCAAATCAGGCAAACCCCCAACAGACAAGCACACACTCCAACATCCTGAAAATACTTACAGCCACTCGTCTGCCCACTCACAAAACTTACTGAAAACACAACTCACATTTGCTTGTTAAGAGCTTTCTTGTTTTGGCTGGAAAATGAATCCGTTGAGGAAATTGAAAATAAAAAATGTAACAGCTTCTTGCCGCTTGCCCAGATAAGACTGGCACAGGCGCACACCTCTGCCTGGCAGGGATCCACTCACTGCCTTCATTTTTAGTTCTCTCCACCACACCTGGCGCCATGCTGGCATCATTCTGGCACCAGCCGGGCAAAGGCTAACAATCTAACTGTTATCTAAGCAGATTCTTCGTGCTCCAATGCAGTAAATCAGCTTTAGAGAAATGTAGCATATAGGTGGCATGTGGGCCAGCTCCACACTCAGGGCTTGAAATTCTCTGCTGCTGCTGAGCTGCCGCCACTCATCGACTCTTTATTAGAAAATACAAAGGCAGAGACAGATAAGTGGGTCTGTCACTGCAAGTTTGTTATAGCATCATTACATGTACAGTATGTTATAATAGCTCGAGTACGTCCCCGTGAAAACATCCTGACATAGCCATTTAGCACATGACAGGAGGAAAGGACTAAATTTCATTTCATCCTGTCGCAACATCGACACAAAGAATTGTAATAGCCCGCTGATCAGGACATTTGTGTTTAGGCAGCGGAACATCTGACCTGTCTCTATGTCATGATGGATCACCCACTAAGAGCTGAGTGCTGTGCACATGGCCAGGCGTGCATGTGTGACAAAGGGAAGATTCCCAGTGAATATCCATTCTCATTTCTCACCCATCTGCTCCTTGACATAAAGGAAACTGGCATATCTGTGAGAATACAAAGGTCTTTAAATGGTTCATCATTCAGTGTCCACAAAGACAGAACACCCAAACACACCCAGAAAGCCCATACAAACAGCAACACACTTGACACACTTCTCTCTACTCAGTAAAGTGACCTATTCAGACAAAGCAGCAGGAGGCAGAGAGGCTGAGGGGCTGTGGAGCTAATGAATGCACGGGTTTGGACCACTTGAAAGTGCAAGTGTTGTCCGCATGTTGCTTTTCCTTCGCTCACAAGAGAGCCCTATTAAACCATTAGCTCCTAGCCCTTCAATTCTTTCCTGGGTCTTGCCTACATTTTCAGTGTCCCTGCTCCCCTAAACTGAATGTCTGGATGAAAACTAGGACAGTCGTTTGATGGTTCACTGATCAATGCTTGCTGCACCGTAAGAAATAGTTTTCCTGTTTTTTTTTAAACAGATAAATATAAAATTCCACAGTTGAGCTGAATAGAGATGTAAGGTAGGCAAGAACTGTAGGCACACCGAGCAAATCTAATCTCCACAGGAAGAGTGCTCTAAAAATGCAGCACTGACAAGAAGTGGTCAAAGGTCGGAAAGCAGACACTCAACAGTCCCCTCAGAGGTTAAGTGTTGCAGAAGGCGATGATGACATCCGAATAGCTGCTGAACTCGCAGCAGATTGATGACATTTTGGCATTCAATCCAAAGTCAGAGGGTGCCGGCTTTCGGAGACCAAAGACGGGCCTCGTGTTTCCAGGACATCGTGCCGTGGTTTTGCTGGTGGACGATAAGAACTACTATTCTCCAGCGTGACTGGGGCCTGGTGTATGTGACCTTCACTTCCAACACGACTGGCTTGTTGTTCTACAGACATCAGTCAACAGCACACACACAGAGAAAAACTCCCCCAACCATGACAAGTAATCAACTTTGCAGATAGATAATGGCCTCTTTCACTTTGCAAAGCACAGTGAGTTGTGTCTGGTGGTTGGAAGGGGAGCTGCAGGAGTAATTCACAATGTCTAATCTGATAGGTTATCATGGGATGAGCTGATGGTATTTCGTGGGGATGAATTTATCTCCAAGTTCCCATTAAGAATGCCATTTAGTGCCAATGTCCAAATCTCCTTGAAATGTTGATTGTTTCTCTGGCCTCTTCAATCATTTGCACATGAAAAGGTCCACGGAACAGGGGCTGCTGTAGAAACCACTGACAGATTAGCATTGTACTGTCAACTAGTTCTCCAAGCAGCGCTCATGTTTTACCCTCTGTCACTTTCCTTTGCACTGCCGTTCCTCCTACTGGTTTTCTATTGTGGTACACTGGCAGAGACGTGCTGCTAAAACCCACTGAATATTGTTTGCTTTTCAATAATGAGTAATAACTGTAGCTTTCATCACAGGTGCATTATTATATACTAGGATGGAAAAAAAAGGTACAAATACCTTGGCATACAAAGGCACTCAATCAATCTCACTGGCCCCATTTCTGTTCATACACCTCCATTTTTCTGGTTTTTCTCTGCTGACTTTCAGAGGACATTGCGCTGCAATTCCACATCCTCACCAGGCTTTTCCATTGCAAAAAAGAACATCACTCTCTATGATTTAAATCTTACGTGCTTAACTTGAAAGGCAATGTTTTCCGCTACCAAAACAATCAGTTTGGCTGCCTTTTCCTGTTCTTCCACTGCTGCGTCACCATCCTTTCTTAAGGTTGTTGCTCATCTGTGAAAATGAACATACACGATTTCCAAAGCAGGAATACAAGAAACAACACAAATGTGAAACATCACCCTTAGATGAACTGTGTTTAGAACCAGGGTTCTGGGTTTTGTATTCTGACGTTGCTCCGAATAAACATGCGGTTGCTGTATGGAGACCATCTCACATTCCCACAGCAGTGTTTAAAGAGGTCAAACACAAAACGAAGAAGAAAAAAAAGCTTCAACATTACTGAAATAAAAAGCCACTTCCTGAGTGTAGCAAAAGTGGTTCAAATGGGTCGTTTGATTATTTAAAGGACAGGCTCAAATCCCACTGTGACCTTACTTCTTTTTGCTTCTGTGTCTCCTCTGAAAGATAAGGCGGTATGTTCGTGTGCATGAGTGACACTTGGCTTTCCATTTTTGTGTGGTACATGACCTGACCCCAGAGTCGATATGCGAGGACACAAATCTCCACAGATCTTTTCATTTCTTCCCTTTTTGTTTCCCAGCAGTTCAGAATGTCTCTGCAGTATTTCTGTTTCCATTCCGTCCACTATGACCCTGCCAATACACCCACCCTCTCAAACATTTCGCAAAGAGTAACACAGCCTCTCTTGGTCATTTCATTCTGATAGCTAAACACAGTAATCTTGTGTACAATACACACATACAGAGCATGCTGCCCACACATGGTCTTATCACTCAAAAGGAACAGAGAAGCAAGAGGCAGTGAGGTCAAGTCAGAAACCCAATTACTGTATGGCCACACAGAATCCTGCTCCTGCTCTGCACCGAATGCTGAGGTGGTTCTTTGAGACACTCACCTCCTGTCTCTTTTTTATAAGGGGTCATCGCTCTCATTCCGTTTGCGAGCTTTCCCTCTCTCCACTAACAACATCTCTCCTTCGCGGCCTTTCTTCGGCTTCCTTTTCTATAGCCCTTCAACAACCATACGGCCAGAATCTCTAATGCTTTCCACCCCCATTTCCACACGCAGCTCTTTCAGTGGTTATATCACACGTTGCTTTTAGAAGATTACGCCAAATGTAATCCAAAACTAAGGCTCAGAAAGCACATAAAAAGCATGAGAGGAAAAAAACAAAACAATTGAGATTAATCAAAATAAAAGCACACTGAAATACAAAAGCTCATTTGTGGAAAAGAACAACTATATGAACATTTTGCCTGTTCCATTACCTCACCAGAACGTGTAATTTACCGTTTTTCCCTTTCTATCGTTTTCTGTCATTCTGTTTTCAGCAAAGCAGGCAGATAAATGTCCACCCTCAGTCCAGCTCATGCATATGTAGCCCTGAGACCACTCAGTTCCTGCCACCTGAGCCTGACAATGACCATAGTAAGGCCATGTAAGGGAAGATGTAACCATCAACCTATGGCAGGATGAGAGAGGTGGAAAAGAGAAAAGAGACTGGGATTGCTCCTGATTGCACAACTAAGCACACAGCCAGCAGCGTTTCACTTGCCATTTTTCCTTCCATCCCCATGCAAACTCAGTCAAAACCCTAGAAATTAACAATGACCTGCTGTCATGTGCCAAAACATGGGACAGAGAAAAAAGTGAGCAGCTTTGAACCCTGTCATTTTTGTGTGCGAGCCCCGCTGCTTGTATCTTATCTTCTCAATCCTCTCATCGTCATTTAAATCTCCCCCTACTCCATCCGATCCCAGCCGTGGCCCTATTTAAATCTCTCCCTCCTCCCAGTCCACCACATTTCTAATGCTAATTATCTAAACCTCTCTGTGCGCTCTATCCCTCCCATCCACCAGCTAGTTATTCAAATCTCTCCCCACCCGCTCTCCCTACAAGCCCGGCCCCAGTTAAAAGGTGCTTGACTGAAGGGCTGATCCGGGCTGTTATTTTCAGGCAGCGAATAATACGGCTTCTTCCAGACTCCTCTCCTTTCCTGTTCTGTTTTCTTGGCCTTTTCTTATCCTTTTCTTACTGTATACAGTTACACAAACTCTGCTGCACATATCCTTTTTGAAATGAAGAGGTTTATTTTCCATGATAATGGAACGCAGTTGTTAACAGCGCAAGAAGAGCGTAACAAATCCACTGTTTGTGATATCAAATTAGGTGTAATATAACAGCAACAGGGTTCGGAAAAGAGACGGGTAATGTACACAAAGATTATGTATATATAGGAAGCCAGATATAATCAGTAAAATAAAATGTGCATGCACCCAACTCTTAGTAAAGAGGATAGCTGCATGGGAATGTGACCTTATTCGGTCAGTGGTGGCCTGTTTGGGTCACTGTCCCCGGTGTTAAACGAGTGGCGAGAGTGAGTAAGCGGAGTTTGGGAGGTCAGAGGGGATCTTTTTTCCAGCACCAGGTGCCAGCACATCAGTGTGGGAAAGAGGACATTAATCTGTTTCCTCTTACACTCCATGGTATACTGATTTCTTAGTCTGTATTTCTATCAGTCGGAGCATCTCTTTCTGTGCTCTGTTTGTCCATTCGCACTCGCAGTTTTCACGCTCTCTCACTCTCATTCAGTTGGAGGGATCTCGCTGTTAGTCCTGTGGAGAAGCCACCTACACATGGAGCATCAGGATCAGAGGAGTCCCACTCAGCATCACTACTTATTACAGTTATATAAATGCTGGTTTCCAACAGCAGCCACCCCACAGAAACCGCGCACTCCCATATGCGGTACCTCACGTGTGAAGCGAAACACCTGCATGAATTCACTGTACACACAGTGTGCTTCATTTCTGCTCGTGAAGTTGGTTTCATATCTGACTGTATAATTTAGATCATGCACAATACCATTTTTTTTGCAAGATTCAGGAATGTGTATTGATCAAAAGCACTCTTTTACATAATGAAAACTATTTAGAAATAATCCAAAATTCACAAGTGAATTCTACAATCTGATCAGTTTAAACATTAATTTCAGAAGTGATTCAATATTCATAATAACAAACTGCTAAAACAATAGATCCCATCCCCTTTTCCATACAGCGAAAAACTAAAAAGTGGACATCACAGGCGGTGTGCTCACCTTGGTACTCCTGTCCAGGGGTGTAGGTGGTAGGGTTGCCCGTAATCTGGAGGGTGAGTAGCACCTCTCCCCCACCTTCTGCCACCCCGACTCCCTCAAGCTCCCCGTGGTGGGTGCACAGGAAGAAGAAGGGGTTGAAACGGGGGTAGAAGCTCGCCGGGGGCACCCCGAAATCCACGTTGCTGCTCCCCAGGACTAGGGTAAGCAGGGCATAGCCTAAAGCGCCCCCCAGAGAGGCCCGCGCCATGGCCATCTGCCCTCACCAGGCGAGGGGCTGAGGGAGTGGAGGTGGGTGAAGAGGTGAAGAGAGTGATGAGTGGGAGCGAGGACGGCACAGGTAGAGCTCCAGAGGGTAGGTTTTGGAGTCCACGGATGAGTCCAAAGTCCAAAAGTGCGTGCGTGAGAGTGATTGTATGTGCAGTATTTACGCGTGTGTGAGTGTGTGTGGGCTTGGCCGTCAGGAAAACTGTTCTTCTGCTTCCTCTCCCTGTCCTACCTCCACTCTCGGGGAGTTCAGAGCTTCGCCTGTGCTGTCCTGCTCCGGCGTTTAAATACCTCACCCCCTCCCTCTGTTTCCCTCTCTCCTCCCACCCTCCCTCCCTTCCTCACTCCGTCTCTCTTTCGCTCCAACACCAGCTCCACGCGTGCTGTATGCGCTCTACAAGACGGCCTCCCTCCTCTCTCTCATCCAGCTCTTCTCTCCTCCCTCTTCTCTGCCAGTCTATCACTCTGCCTTTTTCCTTAATCTTGTTCTCCCCCTCTCTTATCCCCTTCTCTTTACCTCTCACTAAACCACTGTGTTACTCCACATTGCACTCTTGTATCCCTCTCCTGAGACCCTGGCCGTCTTATCTCTATGCATCTGTTAGTTTCTTCATCCCTAACCAGCCCTCTGACAGATCCCTTTCACTCTCCTCTCTTTCCTTTGTCTTTTTGCCCATCCACCAGACTGTCTCCTCCTCTCCCACCCACTATCACACCTCCTTTCTCCCTCCCTCTTAAGCTCTCTTCACCTCCCTCTCCTTCCCTTTCTCTCTCTGCTGCTCTCCCACTTGGTCCTCCTCCCCTGTTTCGATCTCCCCTCTTTTTCCTACCCTCTACCTCTCTGTCTCATCCTCCAAAGTGCTCACATTTGTTTTTCCTTCTTCTCCTCTGTTGCTTTTTTCCCCCATTGCTTTTCCATCAGAATCTCCTTTTCCACAAGATTCTCCAACTTTTTTCCCCCTGCCAAAGCAGCATGCGCCACCGCTCTGCTCAACATTAACCGACTGCAACGGCGCAGACGTTAGCCTGCTGCTTTTTCTGCAGCTCACCCAAGATGGATAAGTATTTGCATAGCTTGTGCTTTACTTTTAATGCCAGGAATAAACACAAACAACATGAACCTGCAGCCTTGACACTTTTCAGCAACGCATCTCTCTTTCTCTTCTCGTGTATCTCTTCCTCTGTGTGTAAGCGATACACTCTGTCCCTCCCACCCCCCACAAATATTCTCTCCTCAGACCTTGTGGATACAAAAAGATTTTCCGTGTGTATTACAAACACGCAAATGTTCCCAGTGGCTATACAATTCCTTCCAGGGTACAAGGCCAAAGAGAGAAAAAAAGGAGATTAAATAATTATCACCATAAAGGGGGGAACTTACAGAACTTGCCGTTAACACCGATGAGCATCTCCTCTGGCGTTTCTCTTTAGCTGCCTGCTGAGTTTGTGTGGTTAAGTGCCTGTTACAGACATAAACACTCCCAAGCCGGCAAGCTACACACACACACACACACACACAGCCGTGTCATGTCCAAACAGCCTGACTGACCCACAGCAGGAGCACACAGCCAGGCCTGCATGGACAGATGCTTCCACAGCCTAAATCCTGGATCAAGAAAAAACACACATCAACATTCGCAGACATACAGAAACCATGCACTATACTACTCTATCAATTTCTTCCTTCTCTCCAGGTTGGCATTAAGAAACATTTATATTTGGCTCAAGTGAAGTAATTCACCTGCCAAAGCAGCTGACCAGCTCCAGTCAGCATGTTTATCCAAACAGCAGTCCAAGGAGGCTGGACAAAAAGGCAAATGTTATGCAACTTTTAAAGGCAGACTTAACTCACTACGCTGATTTTTATTAACTTACAAATAACTGTCAGCAAAAGCATAAAAGTGAGACAAAACTTTCAATCCTAGAGGTGCTTTAGCTATAGTTACAGTCTGAATGTGAAGACAAATTGCCTGAGTTTTAAAACAGAAATGTACCTTAAAACTATCTGTAATGTTTGAACAAAAAAAATGCATCTTCTTTCTCTCATAAATGCAATGTTCCTCTCAACATCTTTCACAATCTGTTCTCCACTGGGTATGCTTTATGCCAGATGAGATCATGTGTTGTTTTAGTTCTTGAGCTTTTTTTTTCAATTTGGGCAATACACAGAGCAACAACTCTCTCTCAAAACTCTATTTTAGCACTCAGTCATGGCAGCTGCTCAAAGAAAAACAATTCTTTACCTCTTTTAGAGCCTAACATAAAACTGGGACCATTCCACTACTGCCTCTGATCATGACACTGCCCATGCCACAACACAGCACGAAAAGGCTAAATAAAGTGATATGGGACATGTGACGGCGACTTTACCAGGAACAGGTGTGCTGCAATGTTATGCGTTTGTTTTAGTGTAGAGTTTTAACACTATGTCAAGCATGTGCACTACAGCACTGTGAGGGCGGCGATGGAAAAGCGAGTACATCGGGAAGCAGCGTATGAGTTAAGCGGACGCAGCAACTTTTCAGAAACAGCGTGTGCCCTTTACATTTGCTTTACGAGGTCAGTTAGGTGGACCGTCTGCCGAGACTGGAGAGTGAGGTCAGAGGTTATCGCAGTCCTCTACTGTTCCTCTCAACCAGTCCACAGCCACCCTCCAGCTCCTTGTTGGCTTAATTAAGCACTTTTAATTAATCTAAATGCTTTCGCTCGCCGGTGAGATTTCTTAAAGAGCTTAAGTCCTTGTGTGCAGCTTTGATAGTATCCGCTCTAAATGTTGCAATGATGTAGTTACAGTCCTGAGCTCACACTGAAAAATGGATGTCTTAACTTTCGAGTTTGATTCTGTATTAAACTTCTTATTTAAAAAAGAATCCAGTGAAGAATCTCAACAGGAAGATGTTTTTGGTTCCATTAAATGCCACACTACCTTGCGCTGTGCTGTGCCTTGTATATGCCAAAAGCAAAATCTTGAATGCAGAAAGGTCTAAGATGTCATTAAAAGGACATTGGGATTCCCCTGAGATGTTCTAGTACAGCATCAAAACTAGATAAACAAGCAAACGTAAAGTTCATCACCTCATTATTTGGTTTATATAAATTTGTTTATACCTGCTACGAACAATGAAGCACAAATAAAGAAGTGGATAACCTTTCTTTCAACAGGATAGTTTACATGACTGTTACACTGGCAACCCACGCAGCTCAATATTTTTAATTAGTCTCAATTATTTAGACAGAAGCACTGCGTCAAAGCCTCTTCATTCAGCTTCACTATGACCACTGCATTGACACAATGGGTTTGTTGATGCAAGATTCAAGCTAAAAAAACTGGCTCTGGTTAGATTTCCACAGACCGAGGATGTGAACTTGTACACTAAGCCAACTATCTCATATTGTGTAGATCTCCTTATGCTCTCAAAGCAGCTCTGATCCATCGGCTGAAGCAGGACTTCTGGAGGTGTCCTTTGGTTTCTGGCTCCAGACATCATGTGTCTAGGGTCTCTTGTTCCCGTGGATCCCATAGATGCTTGACTGGCTTGGCCTCAGGGGATTTTTGAAGCCTGGTCAACGTCCTGGACTCTTTGTCGTGTTCCTCAAGCTGTTCCTCAGTAATATTTGCATCATGGCAGGGCAAAACTGCCTTGAGGAATAAGGTTGCCAAGGGGTGTGCTCAGTCTGCAACAAGGGTTAGGTGGGTGGTACGCATGAAAGCATCATCCACATGAAGGCCAAGATCACCGTCCCAGCATGACATCTTATTGTAAGAAGATGATCAACATTATTCGCTTCACTGCTGAGTGGTTTCAATCTTGTGGCTGATCAATGCAAGCTTTGCAGCCCTGCAATCCTTTAATTCATATATTTTTTTGTTTGCACAAGGCCTTAGAATGTTCATGCTAATTTTAATGATTCTACCTCGTGTCTGCAAGCTAACAGCAGCACTATTAATACTACTGCTCTAAAACTAGCTGCTTATATCTGAACAAGGCCCAAAGTTTAAATCAGATTAGAAAGAATGGAACGTGAGTCTGTGTTACTCACACATAATGGCAAAAAAAAAATTCATAGGTCACCAAAGAAGGTAATTGTGTCATAGGCCATCTTAACAAAATGAATGTGTGTGTATCTCTTCATGCACATACTGTATCTGTGTTTGTGTGTCACTTTGAGCAGCCGTGTCTGACAGGAGCTACTAGCAGAGATCGGTCACAGGACAGTGTTCCCCGTCTGTTCCACACACCCCTGCTGAATACACATTATCACAGCGCTCAAACTCACTCACACAAAAACATTTGGCCGAAATGAGGAACACTGATATGTGAGTAAGAGCCCACCACTCTAAGATAGAACGGACACCAGTATGTTTATGAAGCGACAGAAAGAGAGCGAAGCAGGCGGCGTGTGCCAGGAGAGCCATCTGTTTTACCTGTAGCAGTCTTTATTAACAACAAAACACAACCCCCTACCTGATGACCTCTCTGTTTTCTTCATGTAGGTCCTGTCCTACATCTATCCCTATTGCACCACTGACGTTCTGCAGCCCCTTCCCCTATGTGCACACACAGATGTAGTAACACATTCAAACACACACACACACACACACACACACACACACACACACACACACACACACACACACACACAGTGTGCGACTGGGGGCTATCGTTCTCCATTATGAAAACTAGGTCGGGGAGGAGTGGGCGAGTGGAGTGGGGCAGTAATTATTTTTATCATTATTAATTTCCACCTCAAGGTTGCATCGGGGCTTTTTTGTCTGCTTCAATCTTCATTCCAGCCCCCCCTCCTGCATCCACACACACACACCATCACCACCACCATCACTACCACTGCCTTTGAAAAGGCTGCGTGCCAAACAAGGCAGAACAGAGGGTGGGGGCACAAAAGAGGAAAGAGCTCAAAGGGATGGAAAGAGTACGACGGAAAGGAAGAGAGGGGAAAGCGGCGACAGGGGAGGCAAGGAGGGGTTGGATGTGTCGCTTCATCACTCACTGGACCCTAATTTACACTAACAGGTTGTTTACTTGATATGGCAAATGATAATAAAAGCCTGGGTGTTGGAGGAGGGGACAAGGCAAGAAAAGAGAAAAAAGAAAGAGAGGCCCTGCGGGAGCACTTCAGCTGTGATGGCTTGCACACTCCAATTAGTCCCATGAAAAGCTTGTCCCCCCTGAAAAGAGTAAAAGAAGGGGTGAGTTGCACAATGTGTAAATAAAACCAGCCACAGTCACCCCCCAAAACTCTGTGGCTGGAACAACTTCACTGGTCTTAGCAGCAGGCACAGGCAATGAAAACACTTAAAGATACTCAAGTATCTTGAGACCGTAAACCATGCAGGCATGACTTTCACAGTACGTGTTTAGTTACTGACACCAAACTATTTATTTTACAGTAAGAGTTACGAGGGTTGAGCTGACACTAAAACTGTAAAAGTTTTTGCTGCACACAAGAGGACTCAAGAAAAGAAAAAAAGATATAGTTACTGTTTGAGTTTAGCGACATGTTTGACATGATCAGTTTCCTGTTGCAATTCAGTCCCAACACAATAAAGAGCTCGTTTTCCATGTACTCTGCAGCCACACGACAGTCATTATTTTCTTGAAATACAGAAAAAAGGTGGACATTTTAAACTCAATGAACAGCACAAGAGCATTTTACTTGAAATGTTGTGCTCACAACTGACATCTGTCATGAACATGAGGGAGTCTTCATGAATATTTATGACAGCTGTCATCTAGTGTCATTCTGCCAACTGCAGCATCTTTAATGCAAAGTTTACATTGTTTGAGATTTCTTTGTTTTGATAACTTGCAATTCTACAATTTCATTTAGCAGGCACTTCTATCCAAAGCGACATACATCTGAGAGTAGATACAACACAAGCAAGGATCTAGTCAGGAGAAAACAACATGGATAAGTGCCATAAAACAAGCTCAAGTGTGAATTTGACATTAACCAAGATGAACCTGTCAAACACAACTTAATAGGCCTAAGTATCAAAGTAAAATACTTGTTTAATTTTTTCTTCTTTCTGAAATAACAGTGAGGAGCACTTTGGTTGTTGTGTATCTTCTTCATGACTGCAGTGGATCCAAGTATACTTCACATCAAAAATACCGAGATATTTACATGACAACGTACTGAAAGAACGTTGATGCATTGTTCACTGTGTTCTTTCAGCAGGCAGCAGGTCACTTCTCAGATTTTGTGTTCAGACATTTGACCTGACATTTTGCCTCCTGAAGTTAAGTGCTGCTAAAGGTGAGTCCCTCTGAGCGCTAAGAGGCCGCTGTTCTGTTTCCTCCACCGCTCCATTAGGCTAAGAACCTCCAGAAGTGGCCACACTGAGATCTTGACAAATGAAACCGTCATGCAGACCAAGCGCAGTTCCATCCTTTAAAAACAGTCGGATCAACATTCTCCACATTCTGTGTTCCACTTCTCATATAAACAACTCACAACCAGACTTAAATCTGCTGTTTGGACAAAGAAATATATACTGTCCGAGTGTAAGGGGATGGTAAAAACTTATTTTGGCTAAACAGTTGCTTCTGGAAAACGCAGCAGACAGTTAGATAGCACTTATATATGGTACATAAGTGACTGTGTGTCTGAGAATTTAGCAGGGGAGAGATCTTGATAAAAGGAGGGGTGAGTCATTTGTTTTTGCTGTCTACTTTGGGGACACAAACTGCTAGCCACCACTGAGGAGCTGTAGACTTAACTACAACTCAGTGAAGCACTATAAAAGACTTCAGAAATTAAACAGGATAAAATGCTTAAAATGTTATTTTATTTCTTAATATAGAGACAATATCCCAATTAAGTTTTAAAGAGCGTTAACACTTAAATTGTAAGGATATTTTTATAAAGTATGCAAACTAGTATCTGTGTTCTGATGTTTTTTATTTGATTTTTCTGTTGCAAATAAATAGTAGATACTAAATCAATTTTTGGTCATATGTATCGTTTAGGTATTACTAACTAGAAAACTCTAGTTTTTGACTATGTTGTGTCCTGAGACTGTTGCCTGAGATAGACCAAGGTGCAAGAATTGAAGCATGATTTACATTTACTCTCGTCATTGTACTAAAGATGATTTTGAGTATTTATTTAGAATTCTGTTACTTTTGCTCAAATATATTTCTTTTGAGGTTTTGTAGTTCGCTACAACTGAAACTGCCTTCGTTACAGACTGATTTTTTTAAAGGGGCACCGAGGAAGATTTTTATGCTCATATTAATGTGGATGAATCTTCGTTATTTACACTTATTAATGCCCCCATTTTCGATTCATGAATCATTTTGGTTTGTAAATATTTGTATTTTATTAATTTTTTGTCGACTCGTCCAGAATTTCCTGTGAGAGACGGAGCGATTTACAGGAAATACAGTGCGTGTGCGCTGACGGAGAATAGCAGAGCGGAGCTAGTTGTTTTTAGCAGTAGCAGAGTGGAGAGTTGGTTGAGAAGACGGCACACATGGAGCGCAAAAGGAAGCGAATGGAGCAAAGTCTGCAAGCAAAAAGGTTGTCAGATTGACAACGAAGCAAAAGAAAAGTTCATCTTGGACAGGCATTTCAGAGGTGGAGAGAATTCCGGGAGCAAAAAGGAATCAAAACAGATGCCGAGCTGGTTGTGCTGCTCCTAGACAGGTACGTAACTTTAGCTGTTTGTAAGTTTGATACAATTCTTTTGTCTTTTGTGTGTGTTGCTTGCGATGTGTGGTTAGCAAACTATGGGATTCCTTTGACTGTGACTGGTTTAGTTGACTTACTTTGTGGCAAAAACACTGTGTGGGTATTGGCTAATGTAACGTTAGCTCGGAGCTACCGAACATTAGCTCCGAGCTAACGTTCGGTTAACTCCGTAGCTCGGAGCAGCTTTGACAACTCGGTTTTACAACATTAGACTGCGGAGTCATTTACACACGTTATTGTTCAACAATGATTTCAACTCTGCCGGCTTTCCTCAGGCTCGCTCGCTCGTTTATGAAGGTTTGCAACAGTGCGCGCCGAGGCTCACGGGAAATGTAGGCAACGCTACATTTCCGCTAAAATCTTCCTCTGCCCCTTTAAGGCTCAATGAACTATGTGCAAAGAGGTTACATTAAGCCAAGACAAGCCAGTCACTTGTTCAGATTAGACACTCTAGAACTAAAATCAGACTTAAACGAATCAGGATGCCAATCACACTCAGCTGAGGAAAGTCTTTCCAGTATCTAAGGGACTAATTCAACTTCAGTTTCAAAAACGGTCAGAACTACATTGTGCAGTGTAAACTTCGTGCACCTAAAAATGAGGAGATAATGGTTTACAAAAAAATCTGCATCCATACTATTAGTAAGTTTAGAGCTGTAGCCAATGAAATTCTAATTTATCTGTGGCAAAAGCCTGTAGCTTGGTTAATGCTTGCTCAGAGTAGCAAAACCCTGTATTGGTGGTTTAATGAGGTCAGTAGTTTTGATTTAGGATTGCATTACATCCATAACAGAGACATCCTTCTGGTTCAGTTAATCCTACGTTTATTAGATTCCCACATCGCAGCCTAAAAAAATGAAACCAGTCTTGAAATGCCAAAAACTGCAGATGAGCTCGTGAGTGAGCGATGGATGGATGGACGGATGGACGGATGGACGGATGGACTGACGGACCCCCATGTTAAAATGTCTAACTTTACAGCACATACACATGTTTATGGCATGGAACAAAACCTGCTGGCGTCTATAGTTAATTTCCCATTCATGACAATTGGACAGTGGAGGACTGTACCTGATTAAATTGTATAAAGGCTTAAAGTTTTGCATAATTATGAGCTTGGCTGCTTTAAGTAACAAGGTGTGGCATCACAGGACAATTTGTGGCCTAGAGATGTTCGCATGGCCCACCTCAGCTCCACTCAAGTGTCACCTTTTGGCTCATTTTTTTTTCTTTAGAAAGGAGTCCAGGTAGAGTCTGGTACAGTCAAGATGACGGTGGCCAGAGCCTTGACGGTAAGTGTCAAAACTGTGGTTTAGGAAACCTGTGGTGTCTCATAATGGAGGATTTATTACTCTTTTTATCCAGTTATCCAGTCTATGATTACATCTCAGATTTAATATAGGTTTTTGCTGGTTAGAAGCAAAAATGATGGAGGTCAGCACTCTAATACGATCTAATCCTTCCTGGTATTTAGTGGGTAAGTTAACTTAAGTCAAAATCAGCTTTTCTTTTTTTCAAATGCCATCATTTCTTTCCTGAAGATGACTTAGTACAAAAATCCATCAGCTTGGCTGTGAGTTCTGATGACATTATAATGTTGCTCAAAATAGGACAACCTATTTGCACCTCTTGGACTACAAGTTTGTTTGTTGTTTTTTTATAAGTAACCAAATAGCCTTTATTCAAAATTAATCTCAGATAAGTCACTTCATACTCTAATTGAAGTGGATTTTTATAAATGCGTATTTTTCTTTGGTCCCGTTTTAGCATGGTAACAGTACTTTTGCTTGAGTAAAATAACTGAATACTCCGTACAACTCTGCCAAAATCAATGTTTCCCTTTTGAAAGAGGAGTCCAGTGTCATGAGATCAGCACCGTGTCCAGACTGTTTGTTTCCAAGGTGAGAAACATTCTCAAGCAAACTGCTTGGCACAGAGCATTCCTCTTTTCTTTGCATGACTAAAAACATGTTGGGGGAATACACAGTTATCTCTCTGAAGTGGAAAAATAACGTGCCGCCTGATGATCATGAATCTAACAGCTTTCAGCTTTTTACTGCCCAAGACTTTGTATGACCACCTGTCATGGCTAATCAGAATTCAACACTGACCTCTGCATCCTCTGGCCTCCAGTTTGGCTTTTACTTTACTTTTGAGAACTGTATAGGACCATACAGATTTGTCAAGCCCATGCAACATGCAGACAGTACATATTTTTAGCTCTCAGTGTGGCTCGGTGCCTCAGAGCATTGCACACCACATCCAGTAGCTCTGTGAGGAAAACAAGTTTGAACAGATTTTATGATAGCTTCACCACTGACATCTTTAAACTTTAAGTGTCTGTGAATGTGACAGGTTCCATAAATAAGCTTAAGACAAGTAATGTTCCATCTCTTCGGCATGTATTACTAAATTACTGGAGCGTCACTTATATTTATAATTTCAGGAAATTACAATAGCAATTATATTAGAACTGTACTTTACCCTGAATTAGTTCATTTTTCAATTACAAAAAGTTTAGAAGATTAGCGTTGACAGACCTATGTGCTAAACAGCAGGCTAAGAATTTAGTTATACTAAAGCTTTTTTTTCTTGTATACACTTATTTTTATATCTTCTCTCAATTCCCTTTAGGTTAGGTCAAACATAAGTTTCACATATCATTAGTTTTTTTTTTTAAATTGGGAAAAGAAAAGGGAAAGAAAATGTTAAAGTTACATTTATTTTGACAAAAAAACACAGTCAATGAAAGAATTATTTTTTAACCAGTTGGGCTTGACAAATCTGTTTGGTCTTATACAGTTTTTCACTGTGCACTGTTAAAAATATTTAATAGTAAGTAGGCATTACCACCCAATGTTTTTTTTGTTTGTTTACAGATTCAGCAATCACAAGGCAACTTTTCATTTACTTCAAGATAGGCTTTTAAACACCTTGTGAAAAGTGAGTGTAACAGTCATGCCATCAGTTTTTGGTCTCCACCTGGAAATACATAGATTCTTTAGCAGGTAAATGCTTACGTCTAGCTAGTCACTAACCGTGTCTGTCAGCTTGCTAGCATTGAACAGGTAGGGTAGAGTGAACCTGTATAGATTTTTGCTGAACCCAATGGTCTGCTGCAAATAAAGACAACGCTATGAGAGCGATGAGAGCAAATCAAAGCAGTAAAGTTGCAGGCTGGACCTGCTGAATGACGCAATGTTGCAGTTTTCAGCAATCACTGCAGGGGCTCCCTTCC
Source organism: Acanthochromis polyacanthus (assembly GCF_021347895.1). NCBI lineage: Eukaryota > Metazoa > Chordata > Actinopteri > Pomacentridae > Acanthochromis > Acanthochromis polyacanthus. Next base: position 14,632,999 of record NC_067120.1, on the reverse strand, counting down.
ATAGAACAAAACACACAGAAATAAGTTGAGGTTAAGTGAGTGCAGGTGCACGCTGTTGTCCTGATGGACTGCTCCGAGCTCTGTCTGCCTTTTGATGCACACTTTATGCCACAAATCTGAACCCATGAACTCACTTTAGAGAAATACTAAGCAGTCAAACGCTGAAGTTCGAACAGGCATCACTGCCTGCAGTGGCTACAGAAAATGTGTGTCCTTATATATCTTGGAGTTTAAACGGTGGAGGCGCATGGCTTAGCAACATTTAAGTGTGATCCATTTTTCAATAGCCATGAGTCATAGTTCTTCCTGAGTTCTGAGCAAGGCAAAGTGCGTCGCTCAGCGCTGTCTCCGTCCACAGACAATTAGCCTCGTACATCTTTTGCATTTGCTAGACACAAAATCTGTTCTCCAAACTCCTCGTTTTCAGTTCAGCTCCCAGTTCACTGTCATCCCGGCACCCCCTCCCATCCTGCCGTCATGGTAACGGAGCTGTGAAAGAACAAGCTGAGGAATATGAGACATGAGAGATGACAGACACATGGCCACATTGTGACAGAGACAGACGGAGTGAGCACTGAGTGGTTTGACACCACAGACAGCAATTTCCCCATCCTAACATCCCGCATGCAAGCAATTAAGAAGGACAGGAGGCAGAAGTTATGTGGGACAGCAGAGTAAAGAAAAACCTGGAATGATAATATCTGCACGGTGAATATGAGCAGAGCAAGTGGAAGTAATCACTAGAAACAGGTTTCATTGTTTAGAGCTGCATCCATGTATTTTAGGATCCTGAAGTACCATTTCTTCAGCTGCTGCTGACACATAAGACTTGTTCCCTGTACAAGAAAGCCCAATGAGTCAACCTACTGACATGAGCTTTTCAGATTTTAGCATTCGAGAGAACATAAGCTATGAGCACTGCTGAAAATCAATTGGATCAGTGATAGAGAAATGTTCTAACATCTGAAATCTTACACGCACCAACAAAAACCCTTCCGTGTTCATATAAATTCTTATAGCCTAATAGATACAATATTGATTTTAGTGTGGTTGGTGCAAATGTCAGAGTGAACTTGCAAAAAAAGTAACACAAAACAGCTCTTGTTCTCCCTCCACTGCATAATCTGAGCTGTTTTCAGGCATTGTGCTCATCAACAGCCTAGGAGAGGTTGCTTTTCTTGTGCGTGCAATAGATGCACAGCATGTCTGGCACACACATAATAAAACAGATCTATCCCAGAAGATACCATTCATCCCTAGACACCAGCTCAGACTCACACTTCTTACGACGAGGCTGCATAAACACACATGCAGTGATAGCAGTGACATAAACACTGTAGAGACGCACACAAACTCTTACACAGTACCGACACACATGCACAATCAAAAAAAACAAAACAAAAACCAGCAACGGAAGTAGAGGTGTAAATGTGCATGCACACACACATATTTGTACTTGCAGATACACTCACATTAGAAACAGAGCAAGGAGGGAGGAGGGGGAAGGGGGCACTGAGGCCACAGAACATACAACAAAAAAGCAAGCAGACAGCCTTGAGCTATGAGCTCAGCTAAATAAATAAATAAGTGAAAATCTCATTTTAAACCAGCAGCTTCACACCCCCTCCTGAAGCCCACTCCTCCTCCTCCTCCTCCTCCTCCCATCTCTCCTCCTTTTCCTCCTCCTTCTTCCCATATCCCAGATCAAGGTTTCATTCTGGAGAAACACAAAGACTGGCTGCCCAGGATCCATCTCTTTAACTCTATCCATCCCACCTATCGTGGGGCTCCAGAGACGTGGATGAGGAGCACCGCTCTGACTCTGTTTTACCGCTTTCCTTTTTACCCCAGGATAAATTCTGGCAGTACCAGACCAGACCACAATCTGGCACCTGACAATCAACCTGCGAAGGGAGCAGGCTGGTCAGACCATTGTTCGTGTTTGTGTGAATCTCCTGTAACAAATTCAGGTGGATCCATTTCATATTCCATAGTTTATCGTGTTGGACTTTGAGGCAGGTAGGATGAGGCCAATTAGAGAACGGTATGGCTGTCATGGGAACTTGTGAATTCCAGACCGAGGGCCACAGTTGGCACACAACATTCTCATTTACCATCTAGGTTTAGCCCCCAGTAGCTCCACAGGCCGGAGACAGCAACAGACTACCTAATATAAATCCATACTGTGCTCTATTGCACAAACAAGCAGAGATAAGTAGTGGCTGTGGGCATGTGGATCTGTGGGTATGGACGCTGGAGAGACACCACGGATCATGGTTGTTTTGGCATGTAAACCCCACACAGATGGATGAACATCCTGCCCTGAGCTGGTTAAACCTAACGGATTGGGGCAGACATGACACAATATCTCTTAAACAGAGCACATACTCAAAACTGACTGTCAACAACCACAGAAAACACGGGAGGACGTGGTACGAGCAAGGAAGGTACGGACCCTCAGTGGGGACCAAGAGAGACAGATGATACTGATGATAATGTGACCTTCATCTTTGTGGCTATGAATAGACGGAGGGACCTCTTTGGCCTTAATTATATGGGTCAGCAGACCAAGAGCTGGTGGTCCCACACTGAAGGGATCAACAAGTCAAACAAATGCACAGACACACACAGGCAGCAAGTTCATTTAAAGGGAGTTAATCAATGATGAGATGCTGCCTAAAAAAGTGAAACCAAAACGCAAACACGACACACACAGTCGTATCCATGCATTTCCCCTCATAACAGTGACACATTTATGAGCCCTATACCAGTCAAATTAGAAAAACAAAACAGGAAAAGAGAGATTAGAACATGGAAGTAGAATTAGCTTTCTGAATTTAGTCAGGCTGAAAATGATGTTGCACACTCACATGTTTAATCACTGTGACCAAGGACAATAGCTTTTGCCCCACAGTGTACCAATGACAAAGAGAACAGTGCTTCTTGCGCACCTGCTCCACCATCATCATGATGGCTAGAGACTGTAATTAACAGCGAGGTATAGATGCACGTTACAATGAACACACAGCCACACCTTTACCCAAAATGAAATGGCCCACTGAATCCTTCACTGTAGGTCCTTCAGCACAGTGCTCCACGCACTCATTGATCCAATTACAGGTCAGAGGTCACAAGACAGTCCCATCCTACCACAATATACAACAGGACCTCCCCCACTCACGTCTCCCCACCCTCCCAGCATTTCCCTCATTCATTTATCCTCCTCTCTTCACACCCTTCTGCTCAGCTGTCATCTCTCACTTCGTCTCCTCTAAATGGCTATTGACTGTGCTCACAGAGCTTTCGTTCTTTGTCTGTCCCCATCACAAATGTGTCTGCCAATCACAAGCTTATGTTCTTTGCATATTCACCAGCCTCTGCCGGCCATACCTACATTTAAGAAAAAATAGCCAACTTGACTTCGGTAATATGAAAAGGGTAATGTTATCTTTATTTCCAAGCTATCAAAAACCTCTTTCGGTTAATTCGTTCTCAACTTCTGGCATTCCCTGCTGTTCCAAGTGTTGTTGCTGTAGTTTCTCAACTAATCTATTTTCTCTGTGGTTGCCCTTTTCTCAATGATTGCCCTCTCTCCAAACCTTCTCTCCTACGCTCCTCCACTGTTACTCGCTTACACTCTCTCCTACTCTCTCCTTTATTCTTTCCTTATTCTCTCTGCACATCACATGTTAAGTCTCCAGCTCTTGCCCTAAGGGAAGCTCTCCCTTTCAACTCACTGGACCTGGAGAAAAGAAAAAAAATCCATTCCTCCCTCTGTGTCACTGCACTGTGATTGTTTCTGGTAACTAGTCAGGGAAGTCAACTGCAGTCACTATGTTACTGTGTCACTGTGTCAGTATATGGTTGGCTTTGTAGTGCAGTGTGTGTTAACATGACTCTTTGTTTGTATAATTATTGGTTATTTTCTGAGCAAAAGCATCTTTTTAAATTAACAAAAAGTTAAAACACTCATTGCAACAACCGAATAACTGATAGACACTACAGAAACACGGATGAGTGTCATAAGAAGGATACATGAGTAGACAAATATATATCCCCCTTACAGACAACCACACAGCCCACACAGACAAGGCCATGCCTCATTAATCTATCACTCCAACAAGCTCCCCCGAACACCCTCACTCGTCTCCTCCTCTATGCATTTGGTACTTGTCCTGCACGAGTGCTCCAGATTTACAACCTCTCTGCTCATGGGCAGGGCTTTGGTTGATATACAGTGAGCAGTGAAAAAGGAAAGAGAAAAAAAAGAGAGGAAAGAGAAAGAGATGAGAACTGAGATTTCAGCACTCCATTCCCTCAGCACCTCTGCTGATGAGTTTTCCTCTCCTGGCATTAGTCTAGTACGAGCACAAAAACTCATCACCTCTCTGGGCAACAGCAAAGGTAATTATGAGTAATGAAGTGCAGACTTTTATGGGCAAACATGGGCCTAACTGCATTTTGTGCCCATAATGGCATACAGAGAGAGACACCCTCTGCTTCACTGGCATAAACATTACGCAGACGCAGAATCAAGGTCACCTCAGCAGATTAGCACAGCCTGTAAATGAGTTCAATTAAACAAGTTGCTAATGACTGCCAGCTAATGACCAAGTTATACCCTGGCAGCTCAGTGACAGCCTGTGCAGAGCAAAGCCTTTGTGTAACCTACACTGTGTGACAGTCAGTCCATCTACAGGTACATCTACAAATTGTAGATGTTTCTAATAATAATAATTTGTAAATGTCAGAGATTTTATCTATTGAAAAGATTTGAATGAAGCCTTTACCTGACTTGCTTTTAAGCACTCACTCAGTCCTTGTGAATTAATGAGAAGAGATTTTATAAAAGACAATAATATTTCACGACAGTGAAATCAATAAGTAGAGTGGTGAAACAGCAAATGAGTACTGCTGCTCTACACAATGAAAAGAAGAGGAAACATTTTGATCAGCTAAAAATCTAGTTACAATAATTAAACATGAGTAATGAGCTCCTCCATAATTAACCTGCTCCCCAAGCTACACTCTTCTGTATTAGAGAGGAGATCAAGAGAGCACCAGAGACAGAGAGATATGAAGTGTTCACACAACAGTGTGTGAGACCAAACCCATTTGCTTGGACCAGGGTTGGAAAGTTTCCACGCGATTAAATGGCAATTCCAATCATGAAATGGGGAAAGGAGTGCTCATCACCAGCAGAAACTGATGGATTATGGTCATGAGCCTGAGTGTGGCTGTCACAGGGCCAGACTTAGGCTCATTCACCCCAACTACCGCTTTGCTTGCCATTATTTATGCCAAGCTATTTAACAGGCCATTATGGCGCATCATTACATTTGACGTCACAGCAGGACGTCTGACCTGGAGCAGCACATGGGCAGTGAGGTCAGGAAGAGCAATTAAAGAACCCACAACATCTTCTCACTCTGAAGCAAAACACAAAATCATTATAGTACCACTTAGGTGGGAAGCATTTGGTTTTAGGAGAGATAAACAAAAAATATGCTCACATAATCATCAGCAAAGCCCTGCAGAATCAGAAATAAAACTTCACCTCCCCAGGGGAAACAGTCATGTAATGAGAGGCTAAAGGTCAATCCACACCCAAAAACAGAAGAATCACTGCCATTGGGCTCAATCTGGCTCTGAAAAGACTGTTTGACAACTAAATGAAAAATGTCTTGGTATATTTTAAAGAGCCTCTTAAGTTCAAATAGCTCGTTTACCATCTATATGGTGTTTTTATATGCTAGAAGACGCATTATGTGTGAAATAAGCAGTCAATACTATGGCTGAGCTTTTTCACCGTGAAAGTACTGTCTACTGATGACCATTTAAAAAAACACAGATTCACACTCCTGGGGTTTCATACACAGCGAACCTCAGGAACCATACCTGCCGATTCTTGCAGTGTGGGGCTTCTGCAATTCTACAATTTCATTTAGCAGACATCTTATCCAAAGCGACATACGTTTGAGAGTAGATAAAACACAAACAAGGATCTAGTCAAGAGAAAGCAACTTAGATAAGTGCAATAAAACAAGATCAAGTGTGATAGGGCAGTGTAGGCATCTAACCTATATGAGTAAATTACTCAAATATTACATCTTGCTGTTGTGTAGCATAAAGTAGTGTTAAAGGAGAGGTGTAGGTGAGCTGGTGTAAAGATGTAAAGACTTTATAGAAACACAAATTCTAAGAAAGCAATGATATAGAGTTATATTTAAGCTATTTTAAGGCATGAAGAGAATATTTTAATATTAAAAACTTCTTAATATGCAACATTGACACGGGGAGATTAGTATTTATGGGTTTAATCAACAACTAGACAGAAAATCTACTGTAGATATCACAAAATATGGGTAAAGCCTATTTAAATATCAATGAAAATACTGGGGTTTAATAAATTGAATGGGACATGAACTTGCAGTATAGCTAGTAATGTAAATTAATTAATTCAGGACAGACTGACTGCTTCTCAGCTGCCCCAGTGATCATGGGCAAAAAACAGATTTGAGTGATTGCGCCTTGTCCTACAAAATCACAGCTGGTACTTGGCAAATGTTCCTCCTAGTCACTGTACTGTAATAGCAGACAAACTTATCCGCACAGTTTCATGGCTGTGGTTGTGCCAGGTTTCAATAAAATACTCCTTCAGGGAGATAAAAAGTAGTCCAGTGGCTCAGTGAGGAGGCTCTCTATGTGGAGATTTGGGTGTCGTCCAACATTATACCCCTACTGGAGTGTTCACCCTATAAAAACTATCTTCCTTCCCTCAGCAGACAAACCACTCCCAGTCTAAGGTCATGTGGACGTTCACACAGACAGCTGCAGACGCCACGGACACGTTGTTCTTATTCTACTCTTTTCCTAGTCCACTTAAAGGCGTTTCATACATGCGCAGTAGATCAGCATCTAGATACTGTGCAATCAAATCCAAAGGGCCCACTTTGGTTTTTCAACACATGCAGAGTTGGTGCCCGTGTCACCAGTGGGTCACAACCAATTGTAGCATCCGTGGATGTTTACACAGGGCCTCTGATGACAAAATTTACATCACTAAGGCTCTAGAGATCCCTCCCATACTGGCAGATAGGGAAAAAAATAACACAAGCTTAAAACTTCCTCACATCTTTTATGGGACCCCTCGGGGATGCTTTATAGAGTCATGAATAAAATCCACAAATTCAATGTATTGCACCTGTACATAAGATATGGAAACAGTGGAACTTCAAACACGGAAAAGCCAAGCATGAACTAGCAGAGGTAAAGTTTTTTTTCAGGGGAATTTAAACAAGTGAAGTAAAATTGACTGGATTTGGAGGAACAGGAAGCGTCACCCTGTGCTCTTGTCCTCAACGCTTCCTTCCTTGGTTGCTTATTGAGGCCAAGGCAGGGTTGCTGTACACTGGCTCAGCAGCAGGCCTCTCAGAAGGAGCAGTAAAACTAACCACCAGCGGGGGGTTAAGCTACTCCAGTGTCACTCTGACAACCCACAGTGATGCCGACACACTTCTTCTGCCAAGGACAAAAATGTTTCCCAACTTGTCCACTGGGGTCTGAGTCTCACGCCATGGATGAACAAGCTGAATAAATCATACAAGTATGACTGAAAGTGTGTACAGCCAGAAAGCCTGAAGGAACAACAGAGCGGGTTTCTGAGCTTCTTTCATATTAGCAGACTGCTGGCCGCATGGCTGGGGGAGCTGAGCCCTTCGAAGCTCAGGCTGTTGTGAGAGAAACACTGAATTATGCATCCGAGAAGGGAGGGGAGATTGGCTGTTGGCTCCGATACCACCCCCTCCTCCTTTACCTCCTTTCCTATTCACTGACAGATAGATGAGGGCATCTGGATGAAGTTTCACAGGAGGTCAGCTCTACACACTCAGGATTGATAGACACTGGGGGGGGGCGTGTCCCTCTTTCCTGTTTTCTGCACCATTTCACAGAATTGGGAGAAATGCCACTCTCCGCCTTCTCATCCAACGTGCGGGGGGGCAGGTGGGAAAGGTCCTGTCGCCTCTGGCAAAGATGTATGTTCGATGACACATTGATGACACATTTGCGCCTCTGAAATCGGCCGAGGGTGGTTATGAGGTGCGCTGCATCGATTCTCAGGGATGAGGACCATCTCCTGCCACACCTACCATGAGCAATGGGGTCAGAAGGTCACTCGTTTAACTGCCTGCCCTCTCCCTAAAAAAAAAAAAAAAAAAAAAAAATCAATTCCTTATTAGAACTTCATCGCCATCAGAGAAGGAATGAAATGGCATTAAAATGAAGACAGAAGACAGTCACCTTTGTCAGATATGATTATGGATGTTCTCTGGTTTCCCTCCTGTTGTTATCAAGGAATTTCAGTGGTTCAGCCCTTCTTTCATTAGCTGGGCCCGTACTGCTCCTCCTCCTCATTTGAACCTCTTGCTCCTTGTCTCTTGACACTTCATAGCCAGGCTGTTGGTTCTATTTCCGTCCATTGCTGCGGGCTATACATTCTGCATATTGTGCATGTACAGATACCCACATATGAAACACCTGCTCTACGCGCTAAAATCTCACATCTAGCATGAGCCTTTTTATTCTGCAGCCATTTACTGTGTGGTTTCTCGACTGTGGAGAGAAGAAAATCTCCTTTACGGCCTGGTAAATTATTGAGAGGGTAAAGTAACCTGCTGGTGTGGCTGAAAGACAACAGTGATCGCTTTACCGCTTCGCCGTCTTGACTGATCATTGTTTGTAAACCACAGTGCACACTACATTCCTGATGTCCTTCAATGCTGTGGATGTTCGCACCTCTGGCTAAATGGGGATCACAGAGAGACACCGTTATAGATGAGGGCAGGTCACTTAATGGATCCTCCTGACTGTCATAACCAGCCAAGGCCTGTGGCAGAATCTGCCGGCAGTTTGACTCCTGAAACTGGAGCAGCGGGCCCCTCCCTGTCCCTGTCCTCTAGACTACCTCGCTCCCCCTGATGGATGGCTGGCAGTCAGCGATAAGCTGGCCAAGGCAACTAGGGACCGCAAACAGGCAATAAAAGCAACCAACATTAGAGAACCCAATAACAACGATATAAAAGCCTGAACCAAGTGCCACTGATGCACAACTTAACATAATTCAGCAAAGTTGTATTTGATCTGCAAATATCAATACATCAATGTGGAAGCAGTGACTGATCACACTTTCATTCCGACGCTGATCCATTCATTCATTCATTTGCATGTGCATAAGTAGACATTAACCTCCCATTTCAGATTATGCAAGGTTGTAAAGGAAGGGCATGAGGGTGCTATATATTACATCAATTTGCCCAAGGAGTATTTACAAGCTACAAGAAGCTATGGCCAATCTGCAGACACAAACAGCTAAATGAGAGCATAAATATAGATGACATGCTCCAGGCTTAATGCAGGAATATATGACCCCCTTGGGCTCTGGGTCCTTTCCTGCTTCTTCCCCCACCTTGAGCTCTGCGATGTATACATGTATGGAAAAAAGACAGAGGGGAGGCACTGAGGCTTTTTTTTTTTCCAGAGAGTCAGATTTATGATGTGGATAACTACATGAAAGCGGATGAGCCTGTCGCTTCCACACTGCTACGGTATATTTTTCAGAAAGTCTGCTGCACAGAATACCATACCTGCCTTCTACTTTCCTTGCCTCATGTAGCTCTTGGTTGACAAATAATAGTGGCTGAGCTGAAGCCTTACATGCGGTCATGAAACAATGCTAAATGTTTTTGTGCATTTTGCCAGACCATAAATCATCTTCTTTTGCTGCAAGTACAAAAAAGCCAAGATGTGCGAGAAGAGTGAGACACGCATGCATGCTTGCAACTTGCAAACCCAGTCGCAGTACAGTTTCATCATTTTTCCTACTCATTGTACACCCACTCCCAGTCTCTCTACCTGCTTTTGCCTGTCTCCTGTCACAGTTCATTTCTCGCTGGTTGCTGGAGCCCTAATAAATCCCATCATATACAGGGATGTGCGGACCAGATCTGAGGTATGGAAGCGAGTCTCTCTTGACAAAGGCTGTTACCATTTCACAGCTGACCTTGACGTGGCTGCTATTTGAAGAGGTGTAGTGCACGGTCTGTGGATCAGGTGAGAGGGGGTGCTGGGGTAGATGACTGGAGGGTAAGATGAAGAATCGGCTTCCAAGACTCTGTTCAGATACATAATAAAGTCCCAGATGGTCCAATAGCGTGCATCAAAACCTTTGGGATTCAAATCATTCCAGGTGTTCACGGAATATGATAGTCCCCATGTGACTGATTTAAAAAACATCTTTTCCAGTAAACATCGGTACCATCATGTCCACCCTCTCCACTGTGTCCTTGTTCTGTTTTTTTCTGGTTTTGTACAATTTCGAAAATAGATGTGCACAAAGTTTCTTTTCTGTTCATCCACACTGGAGGATGGACAATGACAGTTTTTCTCCATGGGATCCCATTGGTGCTCTATGGGATTCAGGTCAGAACTCTTGGAGCGCCATTGTGGGACTTTGATATTTTTTTTGGAGCAAAATATCAATTCAGTGTGAGGCTAGTGTATGTTGAATCATTATCCTGCTGAAAGAGTTTTTGTTACTCAAAGATTTTTTTGTGCTGCATTCTGGTTGGAGTTCTTCACCTGGATCTCCAAACAAACTTTCTACCATCAGATGCAGGCAGGTGGAATTTGTACAATTTGAACATAACACATATTTCCAGAAGCCGTTGTCTTTCTCTGAATGTTCTATTACAATTGTAACAATAGTTGGGTTTCCATTACAGTTTTTCGCAAAATAAGAGCGATATTTCTAAAATTTCGACAAAGTACATTTGCGCTTTGAACGTGTTTCCATTGAAGGTTGTTCTGGGCAGAAGCATCGTAACTCTCGTAAAATATCATCCCGTGAGATTTCACTGCAGGAAGATGGACACTTCTATCTCCTTATAACACTCTGCATTCCTCTGCTGTTTGCTGTCTAGTATGGCAGTGATGTTTTTCTCAAGCATAATGGCAAGAAAAGTCTCGGTCTCCTCTTCTGTCCACACGTACCACGCCATGTTTACTCCGAGAGAACTGGTCATGTGAACAGGTACGTCACGTCCGGTGACGTATAATTGCGGAAAAAGTGTTTCCATTGCGCTTCTGCGATATTTTTCAATATCGAAACGTCTGAAAAACCACCTCATGAGAGTGTAAAAACTTTTTAGCAATATTTTAGTCCTTTTTCGAAATTCAGGTGTTTCCATTACCAGTTTTTTATTGCGCTATTTACATTTTGCGCATATCTAAGGGTAATGGAAACGCAGTTAATGTCTACATTATTCTTTGACATAATGAACAGATTTTGCCATATCACATGTTCTTCACTCATATTTGTTGATTTTATTTCTGTCTGTGAACTAACAGAGATCAGACGGAAAGATCACATCTGATCTGAGGGAACCATAACTGCAATTTCTAATCTTTTTTAATTTTCAGATTTTACTTACAACTACTCCTAGTCTTTCCAGATCTGCTTGTGCACCTTCTGTTGTCAGTGACAGTCTTCTGTTTTGGAACTTTGTGAGAATGAAATGATTGAGTTTTAGCTGATCTGATGACTACTGTTTGTGTCGACGAACATTATTCAATCTTTCTGTGAGCTCACCTTCTTTATCTTTGCCATTTTTGACAGTGGCTTTCAACTAACCAATCACAATGGGTTTTACAGTGGAAGGATAAAGCCAACTATCCGAGGCCGAGGGATGTTTAAGGTTGACAATCGCAACTTGTCCATAAACTTTTTATTTTGTATGTTTCAGTTTTGTTTCTAAATACCAATTTTTGCAGTCAGTTTAATGGATATTTAAATCTAGACTAACTGAAGAGTCTGAAAGTAAAAAAAAAACATTTAGGTCAATATCAAAAATGAGCAGTTTACCAATATGATTAAACATCCCCTGAAAATGTTTGTGCTCCCATTTGAAACTGTGAAGTACATTCTTCAATCACCAAATTTAAATACTGCTGCAATGTGTGACACTGTGTGTCTTGCATATGAACATTGTATGTGATCCTGCAAAACATGACAACTCACTAAATCAAAGTAAGTAAGTAAAATTCCATCTAAAATACTCTACAGGTTAACATCCACATGCCAGTGCTGAATATGGTTGCTCTGTTTGAGTCCTTGTACTCCAGTCTGTTCTGGCAGATTACATAAACTATTGTTTTCATTTTCTAGATCAAAATACTGCCAAATTGTGCTGGTTTTACAAGATGTTATATGGAACATTTTCCACCTTGCTGGGCTACAACATCCAACAATTGGAGCAGTAAGAACGGAATGCAGTCGGCTGGGGATGCAGAACACCCACTGGCAGCCCACTGCTGGGGATGCAACCCACTGCTGGGGATGCAACCCACTGCCGAGTCTACAGCCAGGGCAGCAGGCGAAGCAAGTGGCAGGGGGCTACTCAACATCTTACACACAACATGAATAATTAGTTTTAACTGACTAATACTTCTGGTGCCAGCAAGGGTAGCAACATTTAAGCATTTAGTCGACTAGTCATGGATCTCAAAGACTACATCTACTTATATTAACAAAAAAAAAAAAAAAAAAAACATGCGTTCATAGCAGATGTTTCAGCTTACATCTGAAACTACCCCAAAAGAGGTTTCTCCCCTCATGGGCATGTGCAGAGCACACAGAAGCAAGCCAATCTCAGAATATCGGCAAAGAAGAAAGGTTATAAGATCCCTCTTCTCACTATGTTGTATTTTAATGGTTCTACAGTGTGAAAAATACTATTTTAGTCTGGAATTGAGAAAAAGCAGACGTGTTCAAAAAATTCACCTGTCTTCGCGGTAACATGGTCGAAGTTTGCTGAACCGCCCAAATGTTTTTTTTGAGGCCGCTGTAGGCAACAGGGCCTCTCCCCCCCTTCCCCCTCTCGCGTCATCTCGCGACTTGGCGTGTTATGTCCTGCTAAAAGTTTACCAGTTCCTATCGTAGAGAAATGACTGATGATACATTTTTATGTGCGCATTAAAAATTCAAAAGATCCGTTCCCCTTCTTTATTCTGAGACTCAAGGAAAAAAAACAAGTCTCAATAATGGATGAGAGAAAGGTTTGCTAAGAAAAGAGAGCAAGTGTGGTGCAATTGAGCTGAGGGGAAAGAAAGAGAGAGCGAGAAGGGTGTGGGTGTGTCGGTGGAAAAGATGGAGACGGACCGAGGGAAAAAAGGAAGCGCTGACCAGTGGTTTTGACAGACAGGGAGAGGAAGGACGAGTGTCAAAGTAAGTAGAACATGAGCTGACCTGGTGTGGGGAAACATTGCTCCTCTACATGCAGCCTTTGTCCATAGGTATACCCAGCTGGCTGCTCCCGGTGTTCGTCTCTTATTCAGTCACGCACAGCAAACGAAGCCTGGCCTGTCTCACAATGCCAAACATTCAGCACACACACGCGGACACAGAAACACACCGGGTTCTCATCACCTCATTGCCACAGGGAATATATTTGTCAATATAAAAGAACATTCATTGCTCAAGAGCTTGTTTGCCTCAGAAAAATGTTAAACTGGTTGAAACTCCACATGCTTAAAATTCCTGGAAGCTCAATGCAGCTATTGTGAGAGAATGCTGGGTATAGCTGAGGATGCGCACACATAACAACACCACGCAGAGGACTGACGAACATAAAAGTTGTTGCAGGATTTCATCTCTGTGGAAGCTCAGATAACACAGGCTATAACATTTCCAGTCAATTAAAATACGATTTGTTCCTTTTTTCCCCCTCTCTCTTCAGGACACTGACAGCAAACTCTCTATTTTGAATTCTCTCAACCATCAAAAAGGAAATTAGGCTTCATAGACATGCATTCGAACAATCATAATCTTGTAACAGACTCCCCTGAACATTATTATGGTTAAAAACAAACAGCAAACAAATAACTCCTAATCATTTCTACACTGACGGACAAAAAAAGATCTAAAAGAGGCAAAGAAACAGAAAGGCAATATTAGACTCATATATTAAACCGACACAAAACCGCCTGCAGTGCATCAAGCAGCTTTAATAGCAAATAATACATGTATATGTGTGTGGATATGAGTTATTTTATAATGTCCCTCACGTATCCTGCCGACCAAACTGTGAGGCCGATGCAACCAAGGCTTCTCTCTGGATGCCATCTAGTGGTAAATCACCAGACACACACTTAGTGGATTTGATGGAAATGTAGAAACAGCAACTTTCCAGATATTGAACAAGGTTCTCTGAAAAGACAGCAGATCTCCTCTCTCGTGCTAAAAATATACATCCACATTGGCTCTGTCACATCAGCTACATGACGCTGATTTTCTATGTCACTTGAAAGCTTTCGCCCTGTAATAAATCACATCAGTGTCCTGGGGGTAGAGCAATTAAAAAGCAGGTCAATGTGCATGCTGTTCTGTGTGTCCTACACAAAGACTCTTTCTTGTATGAGGGCAGGTTTACATTGATCAGCCTGAATTTGGTCAAGAAGCTGTACTTTCAATTGCACCTCTGTTAGTGGGTTAATCCTATCAACAGACATCAAAATGCATTTTCATTAGTGCTTAACAACACTGGCATATTTGCTAGAATTTTATTTTAGAAAACATAAGACACGGACATATTCGAACATCAAATGAATGTCATATAAACTAGGCGTGCTACCTTCTATGTACATTTTAAAGCCACCATATTTTGACAAAAAAGAACAATGCAGCTCAATCTCTTGCTAATTGGTGCACACACACTACTCTCACAACCCCTGCTTATCATTCTCAGTGTACATTATAGCATTTCTCACCCTTTCTCATACTCAGGTAGCCTAGTCGCACTAGACAACCCACAACAACAAATTTAATTCTCTGCCAGGGTGGGTCTAGTTACCCTCCATAAGGCTCGAGGTTGGATGCTCCTAAAACTGGCCGGACGAATCACCATGAAGTGTAGAGTCAGAAGGCGGGCGTAACTAAGTGACGACAGAGGCGCGACGATTCTGACAGAAACAACCGGAAACAACTAGCCTAGCCGCGCTAGACAACCCACGGCAACGAATTAATTCTCTGCCAGGGTCGACAACAAAACGACAACAGTCGTTGAGCTCCATTAGCACCGACTCTCAATAATCTTTCTGTAACATGTCTGTAATATACTTGAGCTTCACCCATTGACTGTATAAATAAGGCTTCAATGAACTCCCACATCCTCTGATTTCCGGCGCTCTAGAGCCTATTCGTTGCGCTGATTGGTGTATACCTACCCAATTGCTGCAGAGTGATTTGATAGACAACCTTTTAGCCCGCCTCCCTCCCTGTCGAGCGTGCCTAGACCCTTGCGTCTTCAGAGCATGGGTCTAGCGCGGCGAGGCTAACACTCAGGCCCATCTCAGTGATAAAGCAATTGCAATTTTTACCTTCTCAACATGTCCATTTGTTCTTTTCTAGATGCTACAAGGCAAATCATGCATGGAATAAGCAACCAACACCCGGCTGAGCATTTCCACCCTGGAACTGCAGCGTACTGATGAGAGTCTTAAAAGCACAGATTCAAACGACACGGGTTTCTTATGTAACAAATCTAAGTAACCAATCCTGTCAGTCTGTGAGCGCCGCTTTCTGTATCATTAATATGTTGTGTTCAGTGTCATTCATCTTCAAAAGTGGTTTACTGGTTCAAACATATTTGGCTGAACCACTCAATATTACAATTTGCCATTATGTAGCACAGAGGAACTGACCTTTTCCCGTCTCTGAGCAGAGTTGTAGGTGAGCAGATGTGTTCCAGCTGCACTGAGAGAGAGGCAGGGACTTCTGACATCTGTACATTATGAAGGAAGCAGCAGTGTAGTTACATCGAAGCCATTGTAAAGCAGGAAGGAAATATTTTCATGATAAAAAAAATGTGCAAGGGTCAGATATGTGGACATTTACTGGTTCTGGCAGTCTTGCATTTCAACTAAAAACATCGCCCGGTGCAATTTTCAGAGTCTGAAACACCCGAGGGACAGAACTCTGCTGCTACAGGAAAAACTCATGGAAAACAAGTATGACTGGCAGCTTTGTATTCACGAGTTGTGCAATATACAAAATAGTAAAAAGGTGGCAGGAAATAACAGCTGCAGTAGCATACGTGGCATATGTGGAAAAAGACATTGTTTCCACAACACAATGGATAAGGAGATGCTGAAGAGGTTACTAAAACTACTGACCAAAATTACAACCCTCATGGCTGTAAATAGTATGCAAAGCAGACACGGCCTACATGGTACAATGAGCTTGAGATGAGTTTGGGTGGCTCGTACCACCACAGATCTGTGCTGAAGTACAGTATAAAAGCCATACACCAGTCTTACTCATTTAATTGATGACTGGAAGTAAAAAGTTCCCATGTACAACATGCTACTTTCCAAATTATCATACAGCTACAATTCTTGCACAACGTCCGCATATGCTCTGACAACATGGGATTACAAGATGGCAGCAATGTGTTTTACAACTGACATGAGAGCCACATTGAACAGCCACAGTCTTGAACATGCACAGGAGCCTGCAGTGTTTTCATATGGCCTGCATTTAGCAGTAAAGCAAATCTGTAGATTTATTGCGGGATGCAGACACGCGTATGGTGAAAAAACAGAGAGCTGCCGAAGTCAGACCAAAAAATGGACACAAACTACAACCACACAACAAAGCTTGTGTTAGCATACACTTAAAAAGTTAATTCTATTCAGCATATCAGATCGATAATAACCTGGCACATGGTAAGTAAGGAATGAAGTTTGAGTGTATTATTGCAATTAAAAGTGGCATCAACGAATTGCTGGGAAGTAGATATCTGATACACTACCATTCAAAGGTTGGGTCACAAGGCAGTTGCATGTTTTCCGCTTAATACTCACTGTCATAAATGTGCCAACATAGTTGCACAAGGGTTTCTAATCATCAATGAGCCTTTCAACAGCATTAGCTAAACACAATGTAGCATTAGAACACAGGAGGGTGGTTGCTGGAAATTCCTCTTTACCCCTATGCAGATATTCCATTAAAATCAGCTGTTTCCGGCTAGAATAGTCATTTACCACACTAAAAATGTCTAGACTTTATTCCGTTACTAATCTATCTTCATTGGGGGGGAAAAAACTGCTTTCTTTCAAAAATAAGGATGTTTCTAAGTGACCCCAACTTTTGAATGGTAGGTAAACTGGTGGCTCAATAATATCCAATACTGCCATCTCTTTTAAAACAAATTCAGACTGTCTAAGTAATGTCAACATCAAAAAATGAACTCAGTGAAAATATAGTCATCATTAATAACAGTATGAGCAGAAAAGGTTCCTCCCATATTGCCACAAAACCACTGTTGTCAGCAAGTGCTTTTACACACACCTCTGCACTGGCTATGTTGTTGCATACAGGCACAAGAGTTTAGGCTGGACTCTTTCTCTGATGTTTTCATCTGCTTAGGGGTCACTGTCAGTGGATTCTCTTTCTCAGCAGCATGCTACATGGTGTTTTATTTTACGTAAGTATTTCCTCTAAAAGTGTGCAACCAGGACATGTACACCCCTGCTACCATAACAAATGTGCATCTGTAAATCCTTTCTTTTCAACTTATTGGAGAAAGTCAGAGTTGGAACATGTGTTTTACTAAGTTACCTTAATTGCGTCATTATAGCTTGAACAACCACTTCGACTTCACCTGGGTCAATAAATAATTTTGGGATTTTCATAAGATAGTTGACAGGAACATAGTGACATTTTTGCTGTTTTCCGGCCTAAAATCAACATGGCCCACCTATACGGGTCCGTATCTGTAGACACTACCTATAGCCAACACCACATGGCATTTTTAGAGAAAGATACTTCTGAATATGACTTATACAATTGAGAAATATTGAAATTGAATGTTGTTTATAAAGATATTGTAGTAAACCTGTTGACAATAAATAATCCATACTTGACTCACACACCACTTATATTAAGTACGTAACTAAGAAAGCCTTAATACTCTTGCCAGTCTTTTCTTCAGGAGGAAATGACATCATGTGAGCAGGTCATTCATTTGGAATGAATAAACTTCTTTGAGAGGTGTTTTTGTTATGGGTAACTTAGTTGAAAGTGATTTGTCAGACACAGATACAATTAGTTATTTTTCATATAAATTTGATATATTGCCAAAAAAGAAATATCTGTCATGATTATCCCAACTTAATAAAAAAAAAACACAACAATTGTTGAATAAGCTCATTTAGAATTGGTTTAGCTATTAGAAGGTGGTTGTTATTAAATTCGGATGGTTATTTAGTTGACATTTAAGTGATTCGAGTCATTTTTTATTTAAAAAAATATTGTTTCTGTAATAAATAATTACTGAATTCATAAAGACATGATCATATTAAACATTTTTAAAAAAACATTTTGGCAAGATATACCCCATGGACTCAAAGTCCCTCAATTACATACAGTAGGGGCAAGACCGATTTGTGGCACTGGCAGCGAGCAGTGACACTTTTGTGGCACCGCCGGATGCCACGGTTAAATGCACTGTTTGTGCCACTAGCAGTGACACTTTTTGTGGCACCGATGCGGATGCCACAGTTAATGCCACTGTTTGGGGCGAGATGCCACTACCGCAGCGGCATTTCCAGTGGCCTCTGGAGATGCCAGCAGAGATTCCACGGTTAATGCCACTGTTTAGGGAACATGCCACGGTTAATACCAGTACTTTACCGCTGTTTAGGCGAGATGCCACGGTTAACGCTACTGTTTAGAGGATACCACGGTTAATGCCAGTACTTCTAACCGCTGTTTGGGCGAGATGCCATGGTTTATTCCGCTGTCTGAGGGAGATGCCACCAGGGGTGAAAGTAAGCCGGAACGGTCCGGAACTGCGTACCGGCAAAAGATCTGGTGGCGGAACGCAGTTCCGGGAAAAGATCTGCTGGCGGTACGCCACTCTTCCACCGGTATCTATGGGTACGCGCCGCGGCCTGCCTGCTATCCATAGATATCGACCGGAGTTCCTCAGCAGTACGTGAGTGCGCATGCGTGTCTACTTCCGTAACACAGCGATTGTTATGGCCAGTAGCAGCCAATAGCAAATAGGTGCGCTTGATTTATTGCACTGGGGCGAGCAATAATTACACCTGAAATTCCACACGTTTTGTGATTGGCTGAAAAATTTTCAACAGGATTTACAATGGTTAGCATCGACGGAATGGGGTGAAAGTAAGCCGGAACGGTCCGGAACTATTACTAATAGTTCCGGCAAGAATTTAAAACTACTTTCACCCCTGGATGCCACGGTTCATGCCACGGTGCATTGGATCTTAAACCCACGCCTGGTAAGGCTGTAATAATCAAGAAAGCACGCAGACAAGTTATTTCAAACAGTTTTAGTAAACATATTTTCTGGTGACAATCCACAACACACGTGTAACAACTGAAGAAAATGGAAATAAATAACCTATTTCAAGAGAACTGAAGATGAATTTGTTTCACATTACTCCGCGAGCAGCGGAGCTTCTACAGCTGATCGCCACTGCTTGGGACACACGTCTCAATTCTGATCACAGATGTATTAAAAATGACTCCCGAGACACACACATGTTTTGCAAACAGTGTTGCTCAGTGAAATCTGGCTGGTACAACTGTGTCCGACCAGTAGCGCAAAGGCGGAAATGCCGGCAGCAGCCGACCACGCGAGTTTCGTGTTGCGGTGACGGACTGTCTTGGCTCCGTGCCAAATCAAATTTTCAAAATCATCTGGCGGGCCAGATATTATTCCTGATGGGCCAGTTTTGGCCGCGGACGGCCGCCAGTTACCTACCACTAAGAGATGGGATTTATGGCTCTTTGAGGGGAGCTGGGATCTTGGTGACCGTTCCTTTCAAAGAGCCGTTCAAAAAACTGGCTCATTTGGCTCATTTTTATATTTATTAAATTTTAAAAAGCCATCTGGCCTTAACTCATTAATCTTGGAAATAATACTGGGAGGAATGAATTAGATATCCCACCGAATATGAGTGTTGAAAATATTCTGAATATTGATTATAACCTTATTTGACACGTGTGGATTAGATTTAAAGTCTGCCACTTTTACTGTTGAATGTTGAGTTTTCAAAGTGTCCTGTGCCAAATTATTTGTGAGCCCTGATCTTGAAATATTTTTTGACAAATACTGCATGTACCCTTACTGTCTGCCACGAGAGAAAAGTGCATCCAATGCTGCTTCGTTTCCTTAATTGGCTCATTTTGTCACGACGACGGACGGACTGACTCTCCCATGGGCGTAAACCACCATCTCAGAAGTGAGGGGACAAATTTTTCAGAGCGATTTATCATTCTTTTACATTTAATTGCATCCGTCCTTAGTGGCCTAAAAGAACCACATAATCCTAACAGCCACAGTACAATACCAGGGGAACCAACTAGGCTAGTTCTTTAACTATAAGTATAAACTTTCAAACTATAAAATCTAAAGTTTTAGTGGCCAACTCTAGTTGAGTTGACAACAATGTCCCTTGACATCTACTGGACGAGTAGCCAAAGGTGCCAAACACTGAACATGGAAATGATCAGTACTGCCTTGGTTTCTCCCCTGCAATAGATATCTTATTTTCAGGAAGTTATAATCTCTCCGTTACCTGTAAAGACCTACATCCTTGTCCCTGCTGACTCTGGCTCTTTGTTTTGGAAATAATCATTAAAAATCTGAAATCAAAATTCTGAGATAGAATTTGAAAGAGGAAGCAGTAAAAATAGTTGTAAATTAACCATTTATTACCATAGAATAGCCTATTCTTTTTCTCCTCCCTGACTCTCCTCTTTTTGGACCAAAAGACTGTAAATACATGGAGAGCAATTGTGAGCACATCTTCTGCCAGAAATGAAAGAGGACTGGTTTATTCCAAGACTAAACTAATTAGC
Source organism: Acanthochromis polyacanthus (assembly GCF_021347895.1). Classification (NCBI taxonomy): domain Eukaryota; kingdom Metazoa; phylum Chordata; class Actinopteri; family Pomacentridae; genus Acanthochromis; species Acanthochromis polyacanthus. Next base: position 14,612,052 of record NC_067120.1, on the reverse strand, counting down.
CAGTAATGTAAGAGGCAACCACATTTAAATTTTGTGAACTAGCTTAGAGCATATTGATATAAGTTGCCAACATGTTTACCTTGTCATCGATTTAGCTAACAAGCTCCTAACATTGTTTGCATCCAACAGAGGGTCACACAACCTTACCACGGTTGTGTGGAAAAAGACTGTACAGTGTTTTGGCCTTCTTTGCTGGCTCTGGCTGCCGTTTGCTAACATTACTCCAGCCAAGCCACGTTTCAGCACTGGCTCACGGCAACAGCAGCACGTCTCCTGTGGAACCACCTGAGTTACGATGCGCTCACGGTGGTATTACGAAAGACGGCTCGGGGAAAACACGTGCGACTGGAATGCCTAATAACGGTTGTAGCTGTTTGTAACGCTTGAAAAAAGTGTGAGGGGGAAACAGGGGACAGCAATGTGGGGAAAGTGGCAGGGCGAGCATGTCCCACGCGATACCCCGGCGTCCGTTCGCCCATGGACTCTCCTGCCTCCTCATTTGAGACGCTTGCCTGCTGCCATGGCTGCTGCTGCTGCTGCTCCTCCCAAGGCAGGGGGCGTTCACTGTTTCTGTGTTGTTTTTTTAACTGGCGCACTCACGTGAAGGCAGCATGTACAACGTGGCGTGACGCTATTTGCATATCTAATAAGCACCGCGCAGCTGGGCTGCGCTCCTCCCCATGTAACTGGGGGGGAAAAAGAACGGTTCCCAGCTGCGACTCGGTTCCCATCGTTCATGTTAACGAGCCGTTCAAAAGAACCAGTTCGTTCGTGAACGTCACAACACTACCTACCACTAAACAGTGACATTAACCGTGGCATCAGCGGTAAAAGTACTGGCATTAACCGTGGCATCCCCTAAAACAGTGGCGTTAACCGTGGCATCTTGCCTAAACAGCGGTAAAAGTACTGGTATTAACCGTGGCATGTTCCCTAAACAGTGGCATTAACCGTGGAATCTCTGCTGGCATCTCCAGAGGCCACTGGAAATGCCGCTGCGGTAGTGGCATCTCGCCCAAACAGTGGCATTAACTGTGGCATCCGCATCGGTGCCACAAAAAGTGTCACTGCTAGTGGCACAAACAGTGGCATTAACCGTGGCACCGCGGCGGTGCCACAAAAAGTGTCACTGCGGCAGTGGCATCTCGCCCAAACAGTGGCATTAACCGTGGCACCCGTGGCGGTGCCACAAAAAGTGTCACTGCACAGTGGCCCAAACAGTGGCATTAACCATGGCACCGCAACGGTGCCACAAAAAGTGTCACTGCTAGTGGCACAAACAGCGGCATTAACCGTGGCACCGCGGCGGTGCCACAAAAGTGTCACTGCGGCAGTGGCACAAACAGTGGCATTAACCGTGGCACCGCGGCGGTGCACAAAAAGTGTCACTGCGGCAGTGGCATCTCGCCCAAACAGTGGCATTAACCGTGGCATCCGGCGCTGTGCCACAAAAAGTGTCACTGCTAGTGGCACAAAACAGTGGCATTAACCGTGGCACCGTGGCGGTGCCACAAAAGTGTCACTGCACAGTGGCCCAAACAGTGGCATTAACCATGGCACCGCAACGGTGCCACAAAAAGTGTCACTGCACAGTGGCACAAACAGTGGCATTAACTGTGGCATCCGGCGCAGTGCCACAAAAAGTGTCACTGCTAGGGCACAAACAGTGGCATTAACCGTGGCACCGCTGCAGTGCCACAAAAAAGTGTCACCGGCACAAACAGTGGCATTAACCGTGGCAACGTGGCGCGTGCCACAAAAAGTGTCACTGCACAGTGGCACAAACAGTGGCATTAACTGTGGCATCCGGCGCAGTGCCACAAAAAGTGTCATGCTAGTGGCACAAACAGCGGCATTAACCGTGGGCACCGCGGCGGTGCCACAAAAGTGTCACTCGGCAGTGGCCACAAACAGTGGCATTAACCATTTTTCACTTGGAATGATGTAGAGATCCTGGAGACAATTGGTAAACTTCTAAGTCTCTTGCAGGGTTAATCGATGCATTATCTGAAGGTTACTGGCTCTTATGTCAACCACTACAGCATTTGTTCATTGACAGCATTCTAGTCTAATTCATCCATTATCTATACACCACTTTATCCTCATTTGGGTCACTGGGGGGCTGGAGCCTATCCCAGCTGACTTAGGGTGAAGATAAGAGGGCACTCTGGACAGGTCGCCAGTCTATTGCAGGGCTACACAGAGAGGCAAACAACCAAGCTGACTTAGAATCATCGCTTAACTTCAGCATGTCTTTGGACAGTGGAAGGAAGCCAGAGTACCTGGTAAAAACCCACACAGGCAAAGAGAGAACATGCAGACTCCACACAGAAAGATCCCAGACCAGGATTTAAACCTTCTGGATACTGTAATCTCTCAGTGAAAAGTCTGACTATCCTGACACAAACAACTTATTGAACACATCATTCTTCAAGGACCCCCAGTTCAAAAGTACATAATGTACATTAACCCTGATAACCCTGAAGTCCTTTCAGAGGTGAAGTCCTTTCTGGCTGACTAGGACAGCTCAAACACACTACTACCTGTAGCCCAGTAAGTAACAGGACCATCTGATTGGCACTGACAGTGATGTCAACATCTTATGATGAAGTAAATAAACCATCAAACCCACAAGTGGTAAAGAGTAAACAGAAGACCGCACTTGTGCTACAACATTATCTCCATCCACTGCATCACAGAGGGAGGTCGTTATTATGAAACTGAGAGATATTGAAGATAATCCACTGGAGTAGGGGAAGCAGCAAGGAGCACTGCCCCCAAAGCTCAGCCATTAGGCAAAACAATATCTCTGTGTCCCAGCCATGAGTTCTCCCTCTGAAGTGGTGTTTAGTACCAGTGGTACCACTCAGACATGCCACAGGGCATCCCTGAAACCAAATTCTGTTAACAGGCTCCTGCTCTTGTCACAAAACCTGCAAAAGACTAGAGAGGCAGAGTGCACTTTTTTCTTATATTGCACACCATTTCTGATTTCATTTATGTATTATTATTTAAGTCCATTGTTTTTGTGTTGAAAGAAGGGACCCTACTTTCACACATTACAACAGGATGTCTGGTATATGTTCAGTTGTCTTGAGTACACATGTTTAAACAGTAGGCAGTGTGTATATATCATCGTTTCTCTTCTTACTTCATAAAATGCATGAAATCATCCCTAATTGCCTTTTAAGGCTTTACACAGCAGCATTGATATTGTTGTAGACTGATATTTTTTTTCCCTTCCATTTAATAAACATTTTAAAATTCTGTTCGCACAACCATTGTTCACAAAATATTTCTGCACACACAAGATTGCAACAGTGACTACAGATGCTCTGACAAGCATGCCAGGCCATTTCTGGTGGACTAAACCTTAGATGTTTTGGACAAGTAATACTGACCACGGCACTCAGAGACTTTCACGTTCCAGTGAAATGGTGCGGCAATGCCAAGCTAAATTGTAAACTTGTAACTGTTTGGGCTAGCCAAAGGTAAAGAAACCAGTATCTGCCATTGTTGTTGTTGTTTCAGGCACATGCTCATCACACAAAGCAACAATGGACATGTGCAAACTGAGGTGTGAAATCACAGATTCCCAAAGTCTCTGTTCATCCACACAGATACACATAAACCAGAGCTTTTACAAATCTGCACTTTAAAATCTCAGTTTGAGTGACCTAAAGCACTGTTGGCAAGAGATATAGATCCCCAGATGTCAAAGAAAATCTTTGTTTGGCAAAATATTCGTATTAGTGTGGACAAGGTTTTAATGTGCACTAAACTGCACACTCACACAAACACAGATGTTACGTGTCTCATTAGTGCAGAGTGTTATCAGTCCAGTGAGAGCAGTGTAAACATTTTGATCACAGGGAAACAGTAGAACGCCTTGGAAGGATTCCTCATTCTCCCCCTGAGAGAAAAAGATCAAAATCACAGAGGACAGTAAAGAATACTGCAGGTTTATTAACACATCGCACAGTGGCGCATGTGACGATATGAACACATAGATGTGACCCACTAAAAGATAAGCTTGGGAACGTTCTGTACTTCTCTCATCGCCAACAAATTAAATGAAAAGACTAAAAGCAACAATGTAATGGCATCCATTTCAATGCTTACCACTTTCCCTATCATGTCTGTAGCCAAGAATCAATCAGTTTCTTTTCATCATTTTATAAAATGGCTGACTTTATACAAACAGCAGTTTTTATGCAATAAGATGCTAATGAGACTATCTGGCAAACACTGCAGAGAACTCCAGTAAACCATAGATGACTTAAACGCTTCCTGGCATTAAAAGATACATTCACTTCCACACACACACACACCCATACACATTTTCTGTATATAATCAACAAATTCCGACACCAGCCAGCATCAGACAACACGCACACACACCCCGTCACCACCACCACTATTCAGCAACCCCTCTCATTGTGTTGATTTTGCTCCCTCTCCAGCTTTCATTTGGGTGTTTTATCTTTTGTTTACTGGTGGGTTTTTATTCTCGGTGGCTCGGGGAAGCAAAGCGTTGGCAGTAGCTCAGTTTGATCTGCGGTCCTGGATGAAAAGCGCCAGTGGGGGAAAACAAGGGCATTTCGGAAATATAAAAACACTGCCATGTAATTACAATGAAAATACATAAATATGAGTCCTCCTGACAGCGAGGGAAAGTGCCAGTGTCAGCATTGTGATGGTAAACAGTCTGCGAGAGAGTGTTTGTGTGACACGGTGGGGGTCACCTCCACAATAGAAAAGCCTGAGTTTCAACTGGGAAATTTAAAAAAAAAAGTCTGAAAACTTCCCCAGAATCCAACTAGCCCTTTCAGCCGTTGAGGCTGTGAGTCGCCACTCAGCAGGCTGCTGGTAATTTTGCATCAGCACCACGATGGGACAATTTTGATCCAGAAGGGATTGAAAAGAAAAACAAAGCCCAGAGGACAAGGATTTGCCAAAGAGTATCAATGAATGGTTTTGTTCACTGAATAGATAAAAGCAAGGGCTGGTTTGATTACTATATGTTACAAAAAAAATGACAATCACTGCTTTGTGTCTTTGCCAGATTCCACCATTCACTATCTGCGGTTCTCTCTGTTATAAATAGATAACTGCAAAATGGGGGCTGGAAGTAGTGCTGAACAATTAATCGGCTTCAAAATGAAAACATGATTTGAAACCAATGCTGTAATTTAGCGTATACATTATACAGCACATCTGTAGGGTAGACGCTGTTGCATTTCAATAGTTGTATAAATTCCATTGTCTGAGAGTCATGTTTTGGTGTTATCTCTTGTAGTAACGCTCCATCACATGTTTTAAACATGAATAAATAATTTAAATTAATATAAATGTCTGGCTATAAAACTAAAGCTAGATTTTGAAAAATATATTATAAATTAAATCTCAAATATCAGCCAAAAAAATTTTTCAGCTCCAGCTGGACGATTTAACCAAACATCTTCATGTTTACTCTCAACAACAAGAAATGTACTGATGACTTTATTGTTAGTTTTTTGTTAAAAAGTCTATCCTGATGTGATATAGTTTGACCACTTGAATGTTCTGGACTGTGGTCTGATTGGCTGTATTAAGAGCTCAACTTATTATTAAACTAACTCATTAACTGAACTAATGACATCTATACTGATAGTTGATTAATAGAACTAATAGATCATCTGTTAGTTGAAAAGACAATTGACTAATTGATGATGAAGATAATTATTAGTTACTGGCCTGGTTGGATGAACCTGTAAATAAAAGTCAGTGAATGCCTTATAGATGTTTTCAGTTTAATTAAACAGGATTCCAAAAATGTATTTATTGGCAGCTGTGGCATAAATAAAGTTAGTCTGCAGTTCAATAAATTTACCATCTAATGAGCAAATTTCTTTCATGAAAGTTGTCCTTTAAGTGACATTAATGCAAATCAACAGATGGTCAAACCTTCCTAGTCCTGCCATCCACTATCACAGAGCTCAAATTCAGTGTCAGCTCGGGGTTTCTACAGTGGAGTGGCAAGACGTCATCAACACGCGCTATTCCCAGCATCAAGACGATAAGAAGCACCTGCAGCTACATTCATTAAATAACAAGTAAACAACAGTGGAGGAACTTTGAAACATGCAATCGCTCGATTCTGAGAAAAGAAGCTGCTTCTGGGAAACACAGCACACTGGGAGAGAGAGAGGAGGGAGACGCTTATCGAGAACGGCGCCATTGTGGGTCGACATTTCAGAAAGGCCTGTTTGCAGTCTCAAATCACCGCTCAACAACTAGTCACAACCATCATGCGCATGCAAAAAGACAATCATTTACACAAACGCACACACACAGGCACATGCACACAGCGTGCCCTGAAAACAACAACCTCCCAACGACCCAGGCTTATCTCAACACACCCAGGCTTCCTCTCTTTGGCATCCATTCACTCTCTCTCTCTCAAACATGCAAACATACACACAAGCGGACGCACACACAAGCCGATCTTTCTTCCCAAAATTCATGGAGGCAAATCTCTCTCATCCTCCACCAACCATTCTTTCTCTTCAACTCTCACAGGCACTGTTCCCTATTCTGTCCCAGCGTTGCCTCTAAAATCTCCCTGTTTTTCTGGCCAACACTGACCGATTCACTGTCATATAGCTCACTTTGCATAGTTTTCCTCTCTCAGTCTGACTTTTTTTCTCCTAAAATAATCCAGTTCAGCTGAGGAAGCACTGCATAACCATGACAGTATTTTTTCTCATTAGTCAAAACCAAGAAAGACTGAACTGGTGTGCATCCGATGGCACATTTTTAGAGAGCTTAGAGAGATCTGTCAATAAATATTGTGTTATATTACAGTGACGTTAGCTCCGTGTCACTGGTCGTCATCATGCAATAAAACAGGACAGCCAAATCTGGTCCCAAATAATTTCTTTATTCTGCTCTCATATCATTGTGCACGGCACCAGGCTTAGTGAGAGTAATGGTCCAGCAGGCACATAGCACGAGGGGCATGGCCTTTATATCTGGGCCTCGACTCTCACAGGGATCAGACTATAGATTACAAGAGATTAGTGACATCATAAATCATCTTACAGACCATTTAAGATTTCTCTGGACAACAGAAAGCTCAGCTTAGGAATATTACTGCAAGTTAGACTAACAGCATTACAGCATTTTATGGGACACTTGAATGTTTCTGATGTACCATATTTACAGGAGCATTTTGAGTAATACTGTGCGTTTCATGGAAGAGAGTGAGCCACGGTCTAATGTTAGGCTATACTGATCCTTGGTGGTTACACGAGGTATTACAATACTGTAGTTAAAGCGGCTGAGCTGAAATTGCTCAAATTATGTAAGTTTCAAAGCATAAAATCTAAAATTCTATCAAAGCAGAATTTCCAAACATATTTTACAAACAGGAAAGCAAGGTACGTGTATTAAACAGTAGGAGAGCACCATTTTCGGCTGTGTAGGAGAGCTATTATTCCTGCAAAACAGGAAAAAAAAACACACTGCATCTTGTTCAGACAAAAGAGACAATTGTGAGGTTCACAAAGATCGAGGGCATGAAAGAGAGAGCTGGAGGTCACTGAGGAGAGTTTCAAAAAGAAGCTGGGTGAAGAGTAAATGAGCTGGAAGAGTCATGGTTTGTAAGACTGTAGATGTATGAAAGCAAAGCAGCAAGAAACATCAAATATCTGTAGGTCAAAGCCTGCAGTGTCAGATACTCTTCAAACTGAACATGCTGCCTGAGTTAATCCTTTAAAGTGGTTACTGTATTTTTGTTTGTAGGAGCTCGCGATACAGAATATGAATTGAAACTCAGATCTATGTAGTTGATGCCTTTTCTCTGTAAAACTGCTTTTTGCTACACAATGGGAACGTACAGCATCAGAGTAATTCAGACGTAGCTGATTGAACTGAAAGCCAAATGTGAAAGAGCAAAAGAAGGATACAGAAGAGTTATGAGTTATATTGACCATTACTCATTTCATTGTTACTTCAGTATGTTTGGTTAACTTAGTTTAAGCTTTATGTGTTCATATTTCCGTATTCAATTAAATAAATATCTAATTATTTTTGCACATAAGAGCCCCAAATTGTACAACAAAGTCTAACCTACACCACCAGCTAAATGCCTAAATGCTCAGAACATTGACTGTAGTGGAGAAATAAAGGTAGGTTGCAAGTTTGTCTATTCTGTAAAGATAAATTATTAAATGTAATTATTAAAACAGTGTACATGTCTTCCAGGATTAGGCTATATATGTAACTATGCTTATTGTATATATAGTCATTTCCAAACCATGAACGACAACATTATAGTATTTCCTAATAGTCTAAATGTGCATGTTTAATTGCATACATCCTTTACACAGTATTTTTCCAGATATTTTCAGGTTTTAATCACATTGTTTAGATATTAAGTGGTGGCCTGGTAAATTACGTAATGATGCTAAAGTGCACTACCGTTGAAAAGTTTGGGGTCATTTAAAAATGTCCTTATTTTTTAAAGAAAAGCATTTTTATCAATGAAGATAACATTAAATTAATCAGAAATACAGTCTATACATTGTTAATGTGGGAAATGACTATTCCAGCAGGAAACTGCTGATTTTTAATTTAATATCTCCATAGGGGTACAGAGGAACATTTCCAGCAACCATCACTCCTGTGTTCTAATGCTACATTGTGTTAGCTAATGCTGTTGAAAGGCTCATTGATGATTGGAAAACCCTTGTGCAATTATGTTGGCACATGAATAAAAGTGTGAGTTTTCATGGAAAACAACATGAAATTGTCCGGGTGACCCCAAACTTTTGAACGCTAGTGTATGTAAATTTATACAGTCCCAGTGCTCAATTGAAACAGATTATTCACTGAGATGATCAATAATAAGGGACTGTCAGAAATGTCAGGTTAGTTTTTGGTGCAGTCTGTAATCTTCTCAACATACTGTGATAGACAGATCTCTGTTGCCTGGACATGAGTCTCTGTCAGACAGTAGAGGGTGCTCTGTCTCAGAACAATGGGTATCTGCTTTCCTGAAGCTTGCAATGACTAAAAACAACCCGTTTTCAGTGGGATTATATCGTATTGGTTGTGTTGCTTTTATGTTGTTTATTCACCAAATTTTAAAGAGCACTGAGTGTCAAGGTGAGTCTCTTATACTCAGAGTTTGCAGAAATGTGGTTGTTTGGTTTTACTGTGTTCCCAGTTGCAGTACATGATGCAGTTCACAACAAGATGTTGCAGTGAAATATTTTTTTGGGTAAGATGTGCTAAAAGTAAGAGATGATTTAATTATGGCAAATGCTATAGACTGAAGATCAGAAGTGTAACACGTATAAAATACATAATGGTTTATTATGCATGAAATCTATTACTAAATAATGAAGGTAAGATGTGAAGTACAAAGTTTCAACATCTCTGGGCATGTTCTCTGTAAAACATGACCTAATGATAACTTATTGCACACGTCTTCTGTAAAATGAGATCTAGGGTGAAATATGATAACCTGACGTCATGATTTGACCAATAGATTTAGAAAAGTATGGTGTTAAAATCGCCACTCCTATCACACGCCCTATAGGCGTGGGAAAATGAGCAATGCTCACAGAATAGAAGACAGTGCACAGCTCAGTATCTTCAGTTCTTCTTGGGGTGTTATCACTGCTAAGAATTACAACTGGATTTTTTTGTCGACAAATAAACCCTGCTGCCCTCCAAAAGCTGACTTCTCTGGGTGATTTTTTTTTTTTGAAGATCTGTAAATAAACTCGAAGTCGTTAGACTCTGGCCTTGATTTGTAACTTAGGTTACACTTCATCAAAGTTCACCTCTATTCAGGCAGTACATGAGAGGGGCAGAATACTAGAAACATCACCTCAAAAATGACCATGGCTGCCCACTGACTTCTTGTTTTGGGTTGTATTAGATTGCTCAGGTGTACTTATAACACTGAAATGTTAAAGATGTCATATGGGGAAATCGGTTCACTATTCACATATTAAGGCCTCTTTATGCTCTCTGTAATCTCATAGAAACACATTCAGTAAAACCCTGAACTACTTTGAAAGGCACAATTTAATCTTGCATTTACAAAATCATTCCTCCATCAAAATGATTGAAGTGTTATTGAATGTCTCTGGCATCAATACAAATATCTGGATTAGACTATTGCATCCACGTGGAGAAATAGATGGACAGATGTGCTTGTTGTTCGTAGTTCACTATTCTCTTCGCCTAAAAATTGAAACATATTTTGCATTCGTCTTAGAAATAAGCACAAAAAAAAATCTGTTTCAGAGTCGTGACATCACTGATGTCATAAGTCAACGTCCTGTTCTCACCCTGATGAATGGACTCCAATCCATCTGTGCTTTCAAACATTAGCATTGAACAGGAAATCCTCACAGCGCTAATCCATGAGCAACTGGAATTATGCAGAGTAGCCACCAAGGGAGCAAATAATAGAGGACAAAGCACTTTATATAGAGAAATGAGTCCATACATTAGATTGATTTAAATAGCTGTAGGATGACGTCATGCACTGGGAATAGTCAGGGCCGGCTCTCCCTATACGCGAATTAAGCGGCTGCTTAGGGCCCCGCCGCCAGTAGGGGGCCCCCGAATTGACTGTGTCTGATGGTCTGACCCACAGACTGCCATCTAACATTACTTGGGACTAACCTGGCAACCACCCAACACGCGTTGTAAGTTCAGTGTCGCTGATTGGACGGCAGCCGCAGCCCCAGATGTGTCAAAATATTTGGTTGGTTGATCAAAAACTGGCATCAAGGAGGATGTTTAGAAGAAGAACAGAAAAAAAACAAGATGAAGCGCGTTTATCCTTCAGGTGCGGAAAAAAGGAAAAAGAAGAAGGAGGACGAACAAAAGAGAGATACGCAAGGTAATTTTTGAAAACATCAGTTGATTGTTTTGTGCATAGGTATGGAGTTAGAACAGTCTCATAATTCACAAATGCACACAGAAGAATTCACAAATGTAAACTGCAATCCACAAATGCACACAGAAGAATTCACACATGTGAACTGGGATTCACAAATGTAAACTGCAATCCACAAATAAATTAAGAAAGTTCACAAATGTATTTCTGCATTCACAAACTGCTTTTGTGTGTGAATCTTTTTGGAGACTGCTCTGCCGTCAGCTCGATCCACAAATGCATTTTTTCAACACGGAAGTTTCTGTAGTCTCCCTCCTTTCAGCCAATCACAAAAACTCACCCCAGTTTTTGTGATTGGTAGTGTCTACAGATACGGACCGTACCCGTAGCCTGTGGCCTACGGATACGGCACTTTCCCTTATCATAAATATTAATGAGACGGACATGAATATTAATGAGCCGGCTGATGAACGCGCTTTGTGATTGGCTGGTAATCCGACGTACATAAATATTAATGAGCCGGCTTCGTAATCCGAGTGATGAAGGCGCTTCCATGATTCGAGGTGAATCTGCGTGCGGAGCCTGTCATGTCAGTCATCTGCTGTTCTCTTTTCTATCATGCATAATGTCTTATAAATATCATTATCTGACTTTTTCACGGACAGCGATTTGGGGGTTGAAATCAGCACTACTATTAAAAATAGCAAAACTTTTTATTCACGTGACCCTGTTCTAATAAAGCACAAACAGCAAACAAAACAAATGGCGGAACTAACAGCCAGCAAACTACAAGTATTTTTTTACCTTCAAAAGTAGCGACAGACTATTACATATTAACAACCTAAACAAAACCCTGACGTATTTTCTACGTCTGGCAACACAGACACTGCACGCCAGTCACTTTAATGTTAGCGGACTCTGTTGAATGGCTAAGTTACATAACCACAAACAAATCTCACAATATCACAGTAAATCAAGTTTGTGGGTTTTTTTAATTCATGCCGAATTAAAGAGCTGCTCCTCACCATTCACGAGTGTTTGTTTCATATTCGACACCCTTAACTTTATCTTGTAAATTAGCGTCCGAAATTAAATGGGAACATTTGCAATGAAGTTCGTCAGCCGCTTCCACCACTGAACGCGTTAAACTACTTAATAGGAACTGGACTTCAAACAATTTAGACACGGCGTCTAAAAGCGTAAAAACTGAAATGTCTAAAGTGTGAGAGGAGACGGTGTATTTTTGGTTAAATTATACAATGTTCGCCGTCAAAGTCATTCATATAAACTGCCTGTAATGTGCAGCAAATAGTAGTTAACCGGCGCCAGCTCTTCAGTGACCTTAACGGTCCGTACCGCTAGTACAGATGCTACAGGTACGGTCCGTACCTCTAGTACAGATGCTGCAGGTACGGGTCCGTACCTCTAGTACAGATGCTACAGGTACGGGTCCGTACCTGTAGCATCAACCTTTGTGATTGGCTGAAAGGAGCGAGACATCTGATTGGCTGTAGCATTTTGCCGCCGTTCTTCGACATTTTCTCAAGGTGCTGTGTTCTCCGTCCCCCCCACTTTTAAAAACAAACTGACGCCCTTGGTTTTGTGGATACTATGATCGTGAGTCTCATTTTTAAATGCACTTGTTGTCCTTGCTATATTCAGCTCAGCTGACGGTAACCAAATCGTTGTTGCTATTGCTAGCGCTGTTTAGCTAGCGGCGCGGTCAATTTCTAGGTACAGACAGCTTCTATATTGATGTGTTTTCTTAGGACCCCCTGATGTCCAGAGCCGGCCCTGGGAATAGTCATACATACACCGGTAACATGTTGTGAAACCCACACTGAGGCATAACCAGAGATGTGAAGACGTGGCTCCACAAGTGGATAATTTATAGTAGTTTGAGTTGCTTTTGGGTTACTTGGTGTAGGTTATTATGTGGTGATTAAATGTCCATATTCTCTGTTGACTTGTTCTGGTTGCATGAGGGCAATATTTAAAGACCATTTTACCTTGTTAACATGTCCATATGGTGGTTTTTATATATGCATTGGTTTCTAGTTTGAACACATATATTTGAAACTCTGCAATATTACTACTTGTCACTGTGCCGTATTGAGTAATTTTACAGTATTTGAACCGAGTTGTGGGTGAAAAGGCAAGAGACTGATCCCAGAAGTTGGTGGAGGGCAAAAAAGTGTGTCCATGTGTGCTCGTTTCTACATGTGAGGCTGTAGCTTTCTGTTCAGCGTGTGATGCTGCTGCGGAAGTCAGAGCAAACTAGATATCCAGCAGATAAAACAAATGCCTTCCTTGTTGTAACAGCTTTAACTGAACGTTTAGAGAACTGAGCGTCCGGCTAGACCAAACATCTAAAACTGTATCTTTCATGTCATCCCAAAAATATTCTGCTATCGCGTGGGGTGTATTTTCAGCGGCGCTTCTGAATGATCATAGAAATAGTCGCTCAAAGGATTATATTATAGGAATAGTACAAGAAGCAATGTGTTTTAATGATCCTCTTCTGTGAGTCCATATTGCTTGTCACTTATAAATTATAGTTTAGGTGTAGAGAAACGTGTGACAGATGTAGGTTACTTTATAGTTTGGTAATGCTGATCATTGACAGCCAGAGCATGAAGGGCCTGCAGCCTCCGGTGTGTATTTGTGGTTAAGAGAGAGGTAGAGAGTGATAGAAAAGGCATAAGATAAGATAGATAAGGTGGAAGATGGACACAGCCTAGACCACTGCACCCAATGTTTTTGTAATATATTTCAAACCTTTTGAGCAGGGCTGAATGCTTTCTATAAAGCTCATCTGAACCTGCTCATCACAAACCATGAGTTTTTTTATTGGACATCTGTTGTCTTTCTGCCTCCATCCTCCACCTCTTGTCTTTCTAATGATTAAGCTTCTCATCTGTGTACACCGCTTCCAATAAATACAAGCAATCAACCATCAGACTAAAATAACTTCCTCTTATAATGGCCCAACGGGGTAATTCACGATCGCATTTAGTTATTGAGTTTCCAGACAGACTCATACTTGTAAACCAACCCGTGTACAGCAGTTGAATGTGCAGGTGATACAGTAGCACAGCTTGAAAAAGTGTGTGAAAGTGGTGTTCAGTTCCTTTCAGAGGCCTTGTGAGCTGGTGTGTTTGAATTGCAGTGACCGGGGAGGGTTTAGCCAAGAGAGGCAAGGACTTTCATTCTGAAGGAAGAACAGCTACATGCAAGTCATTTTAAACCATAACTGACTAATGTCTGGAATTAAAAAAAATCTAAATATGGAACTTTGATGCACAGATTTGAGTTTTTGTCAGATTATTTCAACAATGTTGAATTGTGGTGTGGAGATGGCAACTCCAATCCACCGGCTCCTCAGGTGGAGGACAGAGGAATGACCATCAGATATGAGGATTAGTTGCGAACCAAATTGCGGGCAAGATATGACGCCTGCCTGCCACCTGAGCAAGGTTACACAAAGAGCCATTCAGGAAGCAGGAATAGCACTGGTAGATGAATATAAATAGACAGTTGTTTCAGTCACTGAAGCCCGTTTGTTAAGCTGACGAACTGTCAAAAGTCAGTTGTTAGGAAACTCTGCTAGCCTAGCCATGCTAGACCCATGTTTCTGACGGCACAAGGGTCTAGGGAAGCTCGACAGGGAGGGAGGCGGGCTAAAAGGTTGTCTATCAAATCCCTCTGCAGCAATTGGGTAGGTATACAACCAATCAGTGCAACGAATCGGCTGACGTAGTTCCGAGAGCACCGGCGGATTGTGGCTAAGTCCCATTAGCTTCCCAACCAGTGGAGCAGTGGTGCCGCGGCGCCAACTGGTATATTAAGGATTTGCCATATCCCGTCGGCATAAGTCCAAATACGTCTTTCTTCTCAATGAAACACTTAAGTGTCGTCCTTTGTTTATCTTTCAAGTTGAATTTTAGCTTCAAATCTTTAAGGGCTGTGGCCAAAGCCGAGTCGAAAGATAACTGTTTATTGTGCGCTGGTTGTTTCTGTCAGAATCGTCACGCCTCTGTCGTCACTTTGTTACGCCCGCCTTCTGACTCTACACTTCATGGTGATTGGTCCGGCCAGTTTTAGGAGAATCCAGCCTCGAGCCTTATGGAGGGTAACTAGACCCACCCTGGCAGAGAATTAAATTCGTTGCTGTGGGTTGTCTAGCGCGGCTAGGCTAAAACTCTGCCCCCTTCAGTGGGGAACTGCTCCTGGGATAGTCTTGACAAGTCGTCACAGTACTTCTGCTACTAGAAATTCACTTATGCTGGACAGAGGGAGGGCTGCGCAGTGGAATAGTGGTTAGCATTTTCGCCTTGCAGCAAGAAGATCCCTGGTTCGAATCCCGGGGTGGGCCTGGGATCTTTCTGCATGGAGTTTGCATGTTCTCCCTGTGCATGGCGTGGGTTTTCTCGAAGCACTCCGGCTTCCTCCCACAGTCCAAAAATATGCTGAGGTTAATTGGTTACTCTAAATTTCCCGTAGGTGTGAATGTGAGTGTGATTGTTTGTCTGTATATGTAGCCCTGCGACAGACTGGCGACCTGTCCAGGGTGTCCCCTGCCATCTCCCGAGTCAGCTGGGATAGACTCCAGCACCCCCTGTGACCCTAGTGAGGATAAAGCGGTGTATAGAGAATGGATGGATGGATAGACAGAGGGAGCTGGATGAAGAACTTTATTCATGTCATTGATTCCGTCAGATGCAACTGACTGATTGATTTCAACAATTGCAGTGAGACTTTAAGACTCACACTATAAGAACAAAACATAACAACCTCCACTGCCTTGCAGGATCAGTGCAGCAACTCTTGGGTGGTGTATGGGCTTTACTGTCTCAGCTGTCCACGCATGAGAAGGTGTAGATCAAAAGTCTGGAGTCTTGCATTGCCGGCATTGCTGGAGCTCACCGTCCTCTCATAGCTGCTTATTTTTTGGCATTTTATTCCATTCACAGTTAAAATAAAACTGGTGTTGGAATAAAAGTTGTGCGCTGGTTGTTTCTGTCAGAATCGTCTTTATGTTGCAGTCCACGAGCTGGGTCATAGCACCTTAGTTTGGTTGGAGACCTTTGTTACACATCATCCCTCTGTCCCCCCTACGGTCACAATCAAATAAATAGTGCCAAAAATAATCTTGAAAAAAATCCTAATCACTATTCCACACACAGCTCTGCCATTATATCTACTCAATAGCTGCACAGCTGCACTCCCATGGAGAGCTTTCTGGGGTTAAATCAATGACCAGAGAGGGACTTTGGGTTGTGCGTTTGATTGCCATTGTTGTTCCACAATTTGGTTTAACACACCCAAGCATGCAAACTCTTTAAAGTATATTCAGGGGACCTATTCTCACCACTTAACTGATGGCTGCAAGATGAGAATTCTAATTTACTGAGTTAGATAAATATTTTAAGTAGCAAACCTTGTTTTGATCAGTCGTGATGACACAATGATGTTGGTAATTGCATTACATTAGCATTGTGTGTGATTTAAACTTATTTTTGTTCCACTGGGTGATTTGAAACTAAATAGAAGTTGAGGTGACTTACTGAAATTGACTTGATGATTTGTATTTTTCTTCACCTTTAAGTCAGGATGTCAAGTCCCTCCCTACTCAACATGGGAGCAACTTAATTTAAAATGTGTCCACTTACAGTAAATAATTCATATTTCGTATTTATGGTAGCTGAGTACACAACATTTTAAAATTCCCTATAAAATACTGGACAATTCTTGTTGAAACTACTTAATTTTATGAGTGATTCATTGGTGTTTTTGCTATCAATCACTAAAGCAGCAACAGTGGCTACTTTATGGCATGGTATGTAGAAAAACATGACATAACAGAACCATGCCTCATTGAGTGAAAGAGCTACTCAGACACACTAAGTGAATATCAAGGTCATACTGTATGTGTTGGCCAACTATGCATAATATAAGCTATGTGCAGCTGCGTTCATCAATCCAGTGAGGCCAGAAGGACGTGGATAAACAGTCAACATATGGGAATTTAACGTGGTAAGTGATAATTAGTGATATCGTTGATTGTAGAGGAAAATCAAATTCTCATAAGTCAGTGTCATTTGTTGGTTGGACATAATTTTGTTGGGAGTTGTCTTAACCCAAAAAGATTGGCGCATACCGTTGTGTAATTTGTTTGTTTTTAAGCTCAAGTTTTACTTTTGAAGATTTCATGAACCACCTAACCAACAGCTGCTAGAAGAAAGAGAAAAAAAACAATGTCATCTCAAAGCGCTTCACATTGTCGGGATATAAGATTACTACATTTTTACAGAGATATAGAACAACGCCAAAGTTTCCAATGGATTCCCTTTGAGCAAACACTTGGCGGCAGTGTGAAAGAATGAAACCCCTTTAGGGAGGACAAAAAAGAGAAACAACCTCTGACAGAACCAGGCTCGGGGGGGGGGCAAACATCTGCCTCCCCCAATTAGGATGAGGCTGTAAGGGAGAGAACCAGAAAATAGAAAAGCAATGCAAAAGAGAACAAATCACAGCAGAATCATTATTTGCTGCATGTTGTTCATTGTGATTCATGTGATCTTTTGAGAAGGGTGAGAAATCAGTTTGCATGCCAGCATTATAACAAACCCTCACTCATTAATTCTCCTCTGGCATTTTAAAAGGAATAAACAAGCTGTGTGTTTAACCTTAGCGTTTTTTCTTTCTTTTTTTTCTTTCTTTTTTCAGGGCGTCATTTGCAGTTTCATGAAGCGTTGCATAACCTCCTGGCACACTTCATGAATCCGAGCTGCCTCTTTAACACGGCAGGTGGCGGGTTAGAGGCACGAAAACTCTTGTCCAGCTGAAACAAACACACACAAATAAGATTTTTTTTCTTTAATGCATTTGCAAGCGACACAGCCTCTTGGATATTAAAAGTGATATTTCGTCAGTCCGCTGTGGACGTTGACGCAGCGCTCTCCAGAAGGTGTGTGACGGACGCGCTGCCTCTGCGTCCACCATCTGTGCCCCTCCCTCCTCCCTCCCTCACCCCTCACCCTCCCTCACCCACTCCCAGCACCACTAGCAGCCCCGCGATGCTGTCATAAAGAATAAATCCCCTCGCCTGACGATCCTGAGGGGGGAGAGAGCTGTCGTCTTTTCTGAATGGTGATTGCGGCAGGCGGCGTTAATTCGTGCGTACAGGCCCGTTTCCGACGCGCCCTCCTCCGCCACATCTGCACGTTATCGGCTCTTTCTGCCGCTGAGGACACTCGGGCATCGTCATATGTTGTAGCTGATGTGATCCTGAGGTTTTCCAAGGGCATCAGAGAGCAGTAAAGTGCGGCAGCGATGTGCACGTCTGCCGGCTAGACGGAGCCACTGAAAGCGGAGAGCTCGATCCAGCGCAGTTCGGGCTCCAAACACTCCTCCTGCTTCCAGCTCCTCACTCGGGTTCACCGCCTGGTTTTTTAGGATGCGACGTCATGAGGTGATCGCGCCTGACAGATGTTGCTGTGTTGCAGTTGCTCCATCCTCCTCCTGCTCCTCCTCCTCCTCTTCTCTGCTCCTTCAGTGATGCTTCAGTGAGAGGAAATAACAAAACCGTGTGTGTGTGTGCTGCATGTTCGGTCCTCGCCTCGTGCTCGGACACATCGCAACGCTCCTTTCAGTCTTCGGGATTGCATAAGATGATACCTGGATCTGCCGCATCAATGCTACCGTCTGCAGAAGCTGCGAAACTGTACCAGACCAATTACGTCCGCAACTCCCGTGTAATCGGACTTTTATGGGCCATCTTCACCATCCTGTTCGGCATCGTTAACGTGACCATCTTCTCACAGCCCTATTGGATCGGGGATGGCGTGGACACGCCGCAGGCCGGTTACTTCGGCCTTTTCCACTATTGCATCGGGGACGGACTCTCCAGAGAACTGGCCTGCCAGGGCAGCTTCACCGAGTTCTCCGCCATCCCCTCCAGTGCGTTCAAAGCCGCCTCCTTCTTCATTGGAATGTCTATGATGCTGGTTGTCACCTGCATCGGCTGCTTCAGTCTCTTCTTCCTCCTCAGCACCTCCACCGTGTACAAGATCTGTGGCTGGATGCAGGCAGCATCAGGTAAGAAAGAGTCTTGTTTCAGGCTAGATCACTGGTTTGAAATGAATATTACCTTTCCTTACGTATCAACAAATGGACCAGATTCTGTCAAATGTTTTCTGCTTCTGACATGTTGAGTTTTAAAGATCCTTCAACTCCAAACCACAGAGATGGATTGGGCTGTGATTGATGAGCTGATGAGATAGATTAATTGGAAGCAGCCAAGGTGAAGACAAACACACAGTCTCCAGGATCCGGCAGCCAACACTGCTGATCAGACTGTGCTGTACATGATGCTGAGGACAGGACAGGACATTCAAAACTGTTACTTTCTGACTGTATAAGCTACAGGTGTAGTGACACGTTAAGCAGCTTATCATTTGAACACTCAAACAGCAACTTGGGGCCTTAATAACATTGCATGTGCATCAATTACATGTTGCAGAAATAGCAAGTTCAGTCCTGTGCTTTTCGTGGGATGCATTTTGCTTTCAAGTTTAACCTGATTACATGGCAGTTGAGTCACTCCTGCCTTTACATAATCAATGAAAACACGTCTCCTGCCGTGGTTGTGTGTCTTTCTGCTAATGCAGCACCACCTGGCAAACCTCCGAGAAGTGCATGTTTCTTTTCATTAACAGTGAAGGGAAGTTAATTAAAAGGTCAGTTGACAAAAGTTGAATTTACATATTTAATTAGATTTTCCAACATAAAAAGTGCACTTAGCAACATGTTATCTCAGTCATATGTAAGCCCTATTTAATGTGAGATACCCTCGTTCAGATCACTTACTGTATAATCTTCAGTCCATCCTTAGCCAACAGATGTGTTTGTGTTTTGTGTGTGTCAGAGCTGGTGTTTAAAATTTGTAGAGGTCAACGGTTCAGCTGCTGGCAGCGTTTTGTCACTGCAACTGTGGGCTAATGTCATCCGGCGTGAGTACAGGCCTCCGTCATCTGAGGCGTCCAGACGTTGCCAAACATCGGTTCTCCTCAGCTGCACCAGTGGTCAGAGCAGTCGGCTTCCTGTTTGCAACAAACACAAACGAGGGGGATTATTTGGAGCAGGTCCAGCTCGGCGTGTTATGTTGGGCTGAATTAACGCAATAAGCCTGTCTAATGAGGAGACCGCTGGGCTTTGTGCTTCTGCAGCTAAGAGATGAAAGAGAAAGCCAAGAGGAGAGACCCTGACCATGGCAGGCTGGCACAGGGATGCCTAATGAGCAATCCTGGCTGCTTAGCACTGTCAAACTTTATTACACTTAGCTGAAGGTTAAACGCACGCTGCCTTCACCGACTACAGCCCTGTGGAAGACAGGTGGGCCACTGGCATCCCTTTAGTGTCAGCCGGTGTTTTGATAGGGAGGTACAAATCGTCAATCTGATGAAGACAAAAGGCAAGGGAGTGTGCACAAAGCAGAGCTGGTGTATTTTTATCTCTTCCTTTTTCTTCATCCACTATTTTCCACCTTTGGCAACAAAAACGTAGGTCATCGATAGCTTGTCGTCACATCCCTGCTGCTTGACTGGTCCAAGGACATGAATGACACAGTCAGTATTCAGAGCACTGCATCTCTCCACCATGGCACCGATCCTGTTCTCTCTTCTTCTTTTTTTTGGTTCAGATTTTATATGATGTGGTGAGTATGAAAGCACAGCACATAGCAGAACCATGCCTCATTGAGTAAAAGAGCTGTTCATACTCAGTAAGTGAATATCAAGGTCAAACTCCATGTGTCAGCCGAGTATATCGAATTTAAATGATACGCAGCTGTTTTCATAAATCTCCTGAGGTCAGAAGGTTGCGGACAAACACTCAGCATATAAGAATTTCACGCTGTTGCACACGAGCTCCTCCCCAGCGATCGGAGAGTGAAAGTATCTGAAGCCATCTCCAGGATGAGTTCTCTCTGAAGCCCAGGTAAAAACGCTGAATGTTTGATGAGAGCGCAAACCACCAGGACACATTAGAAGTCTCAGCCAAACAGAGTTGAGTGCAGAAAGTGCTCCTTCATGCGCTAGATGGACTTCTTTTACTTTCCTCACCAGGGCTATTTCTGTCTGTGCATCTGCTCAGGTTCACGGCATGCAGATCTGAGAGTTCGTTTGGTTTTTTTCCTTCTTTCTGCTGAGCTGAGCACATCAAGATACAAGATGCACACTTTCCTTTAGCTTATCTCTTTCTTTTACCTTCGCACAATTTCACCCTTGTGTGCATCTCATCTCGTTTCACTTGCTCCTTCCTCCTCGCAACCTTGTTTCGGTGAGAGCTGTACAATATGTGCTGTCCTTCTCTCTCTCTCTCTCTCTCCTTCCTTTCTGTCCTGTAACTGCCGTTCTTCAGGGGTCTGCACACCAATTAACTAAGAATCCAACGAGGTCAGGGATAATTACCTCACCGTTTTATACCCCCATCTGCCTTCTCTGTCATGTCTGCTGCTGGCCTTTTCCTGCATTTGATGATACTGTTTCCTTCTCAAGAGCACATATGAGTCATACATGTGAAAAAGCGAGACGTGAGATTTGTAAAGTCAGCAGAGCAAGTGTGCAGACTGAGGGTGGTTTATCTGGAGAGATACAAACCGGCCTGCCAACACTTACAGGTCAGATTTTATTTTTCCCCCCTCTTTTTGTTTATTTTATTGTTTGGTTAGTTGCGGTAGTGTGAGTTGGTGTGTGTGTGTGGATGGCCTGAAATGCAAGATAAAAGATTTATTTTAGAATTCGTAGGCAAGCAAAATGACAAACTTGCCTTCAGGAACATCCTCTGCTGCTGCTTTGATGTGTTTGGTAGTTAATACTGCAGGATAGCTGAAGTGTTGGTTGTCCTGTGAGTGAAGACTGTGCACAGCCCTTTGCTTTCTGCAGCATTTGCATGGTTTCCTCTAAAGAATAGCTGAAGTAAAAGTGCCACACTTAATGTGAGGACTTTGTTCATAATTATATAAGAGGTTAGCGGGCTTTATATTGTTGCAATGCTAATTTTGGGGGGTGTAGGTCTTTTATGCATCAGACAGTTTGATATGTAAATAATCAAACTATTGATGGCTACATTTTAACAAGCAGTTGTGCTTTTCCTGGTCCTAGTACGCTGAAAAGGAAAATTGTTGGACAAACCTATAGGAATCGCTTCAGTTGGTAACATACAGTTGAATCCAAATTATCTAAATTAAGTAAGGAGTAAAAAATTTTGCCACTCGTTTAAGTTTAATGGACTAAATTACGCGAGTCGCTGTGAAAAAAGACATTGCTGCAATTTTTTGAGGAAAGTTAGCTTGACTTTTCCAATTAGTTCATGTATTTGCTTTATGCACACCTCAGATGTAAAGCTTGCTTTTGATAACAGACTTACAGTTCATTCCTTTTCTTTGTAATTGTACTGAAAGAAAACGGCTGTTCAGTTGCAGCAGACAAATTTGAATAAAAGTGGGCATCCAAAGCACAGTGCTGAAGGTGCACAAAACCTAAGTATGGCACTTTTGCTAAAGTTCGAGTACCAGTTTAAAGGACAGAAATCCACAAACATAAACTACTTTCACCAAAGCAGGTGAGACAGCTGAGACTTATTTGGAGCCGTACTTTCACCCAAACTACAGCTCAAATTCACTTTTTCCAGTGCTGGGTGCATGCTGGCGTACTGGCTAATGCTAATATTATTGGCAACATAAGTGCTTTTCCTAAAATGACAAGTGACATTATTTCCATTTAAAAGGCCATTCAAGTTACTATTTGTGAAATAAATTCATAGATTATTTTTGAAGCTTTCTCAAACAGTTTGAAGGCATGTTAGCAGCAGAGGTGAACAGTTGTCCATGTTTCTTGCCTTATTACTTCGAACTGAGGCCATTCTACAAATGGTATCACCATTCGTAGAAGATCCAGTGTAACTCGGCGCACAAATAGTGAATGTGTCTCTAAAGAAGGCAAGATTTTTTTTAAACTTTTGGTTCTGTTCCAATGCAATTTCATTGTTCCATAGGCTTTGTATAGTAATATAATCCTAAAACTAAGACTGATTAAAGCACTAAAGTCTTGTACTTGTTGGCCTTAGAGGATTTGCCAGTAAGCCTACTTACTGGTGTGAATTATGTTTGTAAATATGTTCTTTACTTGCTTCCGGACCATTTACCACCAGCAATGTTGCAGCTGAAAGAATAATGCTAAAATTGTCTTTCATTTCCACAAAAATATATCTAGAAAACACATCTCCAACACATTATTTAATGGAATACGCAACGTGATGTTAGTCAGTTCTTATATGAGCAGTAATGCTGAGGGATATTAAGACTATTAACTTAAACACATTTATTGTGTTTTTCCAGCTTTTCTTCCTAGTTTTGGCTGCAATAATTGTGTTGATTTTTGTTTTCATTCCTCATATTTGTTTAGCATTATAGTTTGGTCAGTTTTTGAGAAATTCACAGCTCCTGGCATATTTGAGATTGATCATGTGGTGTCAACAGCAACCCTTTTATGTAGCAGGTTCATAGCAGCATCCGGAAAGCTAAGAGTAGAATTACGAACTTGTGTAAAGGCTCCAACTCCAGATCCATCCATCCATTATCTATACTCTGCTTAATCCTCATTTGGGTTGTGGAGGGACTGGAGACAAACAAGCACACTCACATTCACACCTATGGACAATTTAGAATTACCAATTAACCTCTGCATATTTTTGGACTGTGGGAGGAAGCCGGAGAACCCGGAGAAAACCCTTGCATGCAGAAAGATCCCAGGCCCACGCAAACGGACACAAACTGGGGATCTTCTCACCGCAAGGCGACAGTGCAAACCACTGAGCCTCTGTGTACGCAGATCCATCTATGTGCCAATTATTTTATCAACTAAATGACTGTTTATTCATGGCCTGCAGATCCCTTGTTTTGTTTGACCAGCTGTTCAAAACCTAAATATAATCAGATTACTAACACATTTAATGACTGAAAGGAACAAGCTGTCGTAATTGTGATGCTGGGACCTGAGCTCATTTGAGATCTATGCTTGGAAAATTACACTGAATTATTAATTGAATACTTACCTATTAATTTTCAGTTGATACACTAAAATATCAGTTGATTAATTTTCATATTCAGAGAAATGAGTAACCAGGCGTTCGAAGAGTCTAACAGTGTATTTCCACGCTGTTACTGTGAGTCTTGTGCAGTGATAACAGGAAGAAGGACCGGAGCGTAGATGGATCCAGGTGGGCAGGGTGGTGTAATCAAACTTAAACACTGTTTGGCAGGTTGGCAGGCTGCAGGCCAAAGGTAAAATGGCCGGTTCAGATAGACATTAGCTGACTGGGAACTGGGAACAGGTGATGTGGGTGTGTCCAAGGACAGCAGGTAGGTTAATGGGGTGTGACACTTGTGTTAACTTGTGCAAAGCAATGAAACAAACCAGGACAGAGGAAGAATCCTGTGAACTGAGCAACAATGCTGCTCTCATTCAACGTGCCTTCAAGCTGTATGCTTGTATGACTGTAGGAATACAGTCATAAATGCACTTGTGGCTCTTTACCTCTTTGTTAGATTGGGGGGAAAAAACATTCCTGTTCTATATTTTTTTTGTCATTTTTATCTGTGTGCTATTGTGTCTGCTGTTATGCAGCAACAACAATTGAACTGTCAAGAAAGCAGCTATAATGGACTTTAGATTGAGATGGATAAAGATCAAGCAGGGTCATCTCGAAATAACTTGAAACCGTCATGGTCAGACAGTAGCGAGAGAGGACGGCGAAAAGATGGAGAAGCAGAGATGGCAATAATGAGAACAAAGAAATAACATATTGGAGAGTAGCAAGAGGTCTGGAGGTAAACAAAACACAAAGCAGAGACAGAAGGCAGACGGAAAACAAATCAGATAGCAGAGCTCAGAGACCATATAGTGATCCTTCAGGTCATCTCCCTCTCACAGTCACGTATCATTATCTGTGTGTCTGTGTGGCTGCCTTTCACTCCCATGCTCCATTAGCTCTATTGAGAGGCTTGTTTTGAAAGGAGCTTTAAAGCCTAGTTGAATGTAGGGGTGGAAAGTGGTGGATCTCGGCATGAGAGCAGCAGTCACAGAGCTGCACTTTTCACTGCAGCAGGAGCAGATCTGCTCCAGCTCTCCGGTGTTAACGCTGCGAATGAGCACTTTTGTCTGGATGCCTATCAGGGCTTTAAAAGCAGATTAGTGCCTGGATGAGGAAAAGGCCCATCCTGATGCTTTTGCCAGTAGCTTTGCTCCCTGTGCGTTCAGACATATTAAACGCACATCCTTTGTGTGCATACTAACACATGAGCATCCCTGCCCAGGGCTTGATGAACTTTTTAGGCCACATGCGTCACTGCTGAAAAACAACTTCCTCAAGTTGGCAATGCCAAACACCACGATGCTATAGCAAAAATTAGCATTTAAATGAACTACATTTCTATTAAAATGAACAAAAGAGCTGACTTTAATTTGATAAAGCGCTTTCAAATTTTCTACTTAATTGGGCTGATTCCAAAGTAGTAAACAAAGGAAAAAATTGCCCAAACTAAATGAAACATTCAGCACAGTCAGAGTTATTCATCTTTGACTACGTTCTGCAGCTTTTTGTCATTTATCCTAAGCACCTCCTGCATCTTAACTGCATGTTGCATTGACTTTATGTAACTGTACCTGAATATTTTTTACACATTAAACACCTGTACCTCTGCATTTACCCTTAAGACTGAAAGAAGATATATTATTCTGATTGCCAGCTCTGCATTTTCATTTTGGCACCGCACTGGAGTAGCTTTGCAAGATCCAGAGTTTAAAAAATCTTCCACTCAGTTACTGAAAAGGGTAACAACAGCTTCAGGGCCTAAAAGTCCACTTTCTTCTGATTGGGGGATTTCTGGAAGCCTGCCAAGGGGCAGCATCTCCTGACCAGCATCTCCTCTTTGTGTCAGTGTAGAGTTTCCAAAAGCAAGCTGTAAACTGACCAAGTTACATAGTGTTTCATTCCTTTGGATTGGCAATGGCAATGTTCATCTATGTTCCAGCCTGAATCTAATCCAGAAGACGAGAGTCGACAGCACGAACCTTCCTAGCAGCAATGACAAATGACAGCAGAATGTCTGCATTTGGAAGATATTGCACTAATTACCTAGCCTAGCCATGCTACATCCATGTTTCTGACGGCACAAGGGTCTAGGGAAGCTCGACAGGGAGGGAGGCGAGCTAAAAGGTTGTCTATCAAATCCCTCTGCAGCAATTGGGTAGGTAAACAACCAATCAATGCAACGAATAGGCTGACGTAGTTCCGAGAGCACCGGCGGATTGTGGCTAAGTCCCATTAGCTTCCCAACCAGCGGAGCCGCGGAGCCAACTGGTATATTAAGGATTTGCCATATCCCGTCGGCATAAGTCCAAATACGTCTTTCTTCTCAATGAAACACTTCAGTGCCGTCCTTTGTTTATCTTTCAAGTTGAATTTTAGCTTCAAATCTTTAAGGGCTGTGGCCAAAGCCGAGTCGAAAGATAACTGTTTATTGTGCGCTGGTTGTTTCTGTCAGAATTGTCACGCCTCTGTCGTCACTTCGTTACGCCCGCCTTCTGACTCTACACTTCATGGTGATTGGTCCGGCCAGTTTTAGGAGAATCCAGCCTCGAGCCTTATGGAGGTATAGACCCACCCTGGCAGAGAATTAAATTCGTTGCCGTGGGTTGTCTAGTGCGGCTAGGCTACTAATTACCTGCATCTTGTTTGACATAACACCGGATTTAGCCTTTCGATTAAAAGCCATATATATGTTTCTGTATATCCATCTGTTAATTGTTTTACATGTATGAAAACGCAGACTGAAATGAAAAACATCTGCAGTCAGGAAAGACTGAAAGTAACCTATCTCATAAAATGTTAATTTGTGGTAGCTGAACTACTGTATCTTTCTGGTTATTTGTGTGTTACAATGCTTGCATATTTAAATCAAGAAGATCGTTTGAATCTTTGACAAGATTCCAGCAGCAAAACGCAAAACTAAAAAAAAACCTCAAAGCTGAGTACCGTACTTTCTGAACTATAAGCTGCTACTTCTTTCACACGCTTTGAACCCTGCGGCTTATACAGCGATGCAGCTAATGTATAGATTTGTACGGGCGAGCTTCATGCTGTCGATACGTTTATCAGACCAATGAAACTGTTTGAATTAAATCAAACACACACACGCTAAATTCTTCAGATCGGTCATTTTGCGCTTCATGCACACACCCTCATCCTGGAAAACACACGAAGAAATGCGTATGATGCAGCTTTAAGATAAAGGCAATCAATCTGGTTGGCATCAGTGAATCGATGGCGAGACGTTGGAGTCGGCAGCGTGAACTGACTCAAAGCGTTTTACTGCCGTGTTACAGGCGCTGTTCAGAAAAAAGCACTCATTTAATTAGAAATGTTTAAAAATCTTTCTTTGTAAATATCTCATGTCACAATCTGGACATGTGCGGCTTATAGACAAATGCAGCTTACATATGTACAAAAATGTTTTTCTTTTTGAATTTAGTGGGTGCGGTTTATATCCAGGTGCGCTCAATAGTCCAGAAATTACGGTATTCAGAGTCGTCACATGGATTAAATTTACATGTTGTTTTTTTGTTGTTTTTTTTACATCATATGTCCCCTTTAAGTTGAAATTATAATGCCCCAGCAGTTTAGTTAAATTATTTATTCATAGTTTTAGCACATGAGATACCATCAAAACTGTGACTCTCACTCAAGGGGGACACCATGACTGTGTAAAACCAGACACAACAATTTCAACTCTGGGTCAGACTGCATTTTATAAATTGCAGTGTTTGTGATTTTCAAATTGTATATTTCAAATTGCAGTTTTGATGTGAAATCTATCAAATGTTCATTGCTAGTGGAAGTAAAACTAGGCTAATGCAGTAAAGGAAGGTTGTAGGTGTTACTGAGTTTCTGCTCAGTGTTGATGCTCCTCAGCTACTCTCAGTTATTGGAAAATATAATGCAATATGTACATTATGGTTACAGTTTTCCAGTTATTTACTGTGTCAATACTGTGTTCAAATCCAAATTTCTCTATTTGTGTAAATGTACAGAAACCTTTAAAATATCTCACTAAAACATCCACACTGCAGTCTGTGGCAGGATGTTATGGTACTTTGGAGCTTTTTGTTCTATTACAGAAGGATGTGGCCGTTTGGGGACTGCCGGGGTCCATAATAGGGTAGAAACAGTCTTAGTTTTAGAAACAATCCAGTGCATCCAGACATTATGCTGCTACAGCTACGTGCAGAACAGGGAGTCATGTCTCTCTACAGTACATCATGTCAGGGACCCACTGGGGCAAATTTGTGTAACACACAGACGCTGAAACAACATGGGAGAGTACTGTTTGCTGTAACTGCAGGAAGATGCATTAGTGCCTTTAACTCCGAAACACCGCTGAGAAAGGAATACCGTGTGCTTCTGCGAGTCCGGGGAGTATAAACCTGGGCTCAAATTGAGTTAGAAGACAAAACAAACAACCTGAGAGATTTTGAAACAGAAACACGAATCTCCCTCAGCCCACGACACTGTCTCGTGCACAAATCCACACATGGCACCTTAGCGGCAGATGGCACAACAGTCAGAGCTAAGACAGATCATTTTTAGAGCACCAACTCACTTCTGTCTCTCTTTAGGTCTCTTTCTGTCCTGCTTTTGTACGGTTTGTATCATACATATGACTTATAACAAAACAAGGAGCGACCCTTATGCTTTCTTAATTTTCCTCACGTCGACTCAGGTAATCTACTTTCAAATCACCTCTCTATTAACACTGTTCCATCCTTCAATTTTTGTAATTAAGAAACGCACACAGTCAGTTGAACCATCTAATTATTGCCAGCGGGAGGCAACAGGGAACTATCATCCGTGCAGCTCACAGTCCTAATGGTGGACAGGAGGAAAGGGTGGATGAAGGATATCTACGCACATCATCACGCAGTGCACACACAAGGATGGTAATTTGCATGCACGTGATGTACGTGTGTGTTTTTTTTTCTTTTCACTAATTACATTCCAGGGCGAGGGTTCTTCAGCACAGCAAGAGAGTCACAGGGTTGTTTTTTTTTTGTAATGCATATTTGCTGATTTAATGCTTATTTGCAGAATGCAGAACAGTCGGTTTAATTTAAGAATCCTTATATCATGTTTTTGGACACCAAACCAAACAGATCAATGGTGATTAATTAGCCCACACTCTGTGAGTTTGGGTGTAGCAGCGTGGAATACAAACTCTAAATGCCAGCCAAGTCATCATCATGGCTCCCCTGTGTTTAGTGTCCCCGTTTCCCTGCAGGGTGTGGACTATAGATTTGCTGGAGTTAATCCCTGTGATCTCTGAAGTGGCCTGGCTCAGACCAGAGCTCAGGCGGGGAGGCTGCTGATTTATTCCACAGGGGTAGGGATGAGATGGGACAGCAAGGACACTGTGACCCATGGAAAAAAAAAAAACTTTCCCTGCTGTAGTGTTGCATATATAGCCTACAAGTGATGAGTGTGTATAGTGGAAAGTACATTCACCCAAGTACATGGATAAATGCATGCAAGTGCAACACCATGTGCTACTTTCTACTTTACAGCTGCTTTTGAGGCTGACATTTTACACACAGAACGTAGGGTGTAGAACACGAGACAGTGTTACGTTGATTAATCCTGCCAGCAGTAAGAAGCTTTTAAATTCAGCTCCAACTGCAAGCGAGCCTCGCTACACATTTTGCAGTAGGTATTTTCTGCTTTTACCTAAGCAAACTATTTCTTCTGGCACTGAAAATGCTTCACATTCCTATCAGCTGCAGTCATTTGTATTCTAGCCCTTGAGCTCTATTATGTTTGAAAGTGATGACTGGAGGGTGCATTTAGAGAATCTTGTAATTTTTAATGTTATTTCACGTTTAAATGCTTTTAAAAACGCTGCTCTTACCACATCCTCATCGGGCGGTGCTGTGTTGCAGCCCCTCGGTCGGTGCTGGCCTGAAGGCTCCTGATGTTCAGTGCTGTCTGAGAGAGCACAAAAGTCCTGCCTAAGCCGTGGCTGTTTGCCTCCGTCGTCCCTGAACTGGTGGCCCACTCAGTATTTTCACAGAGAACTCAAAGGTCTCTTTTGATCCTCATTGCCCTTGCCAATCTTTATCCTCTGTGGAGGTACAGGCCGCATCTGGACCTGTTACATAAGCCCTCCACCCCAGCCCGACTCCCTCCTGCTCTGCTCACTGCGGTTTTACGCTGCACTCCTCCTCCCTCGATTCCTCTCCCCCTCCCTTCACCCTCCGCTTCTGCATCTCCACCTCTGCTTTAACCTGAAGTGCCCCATCTATTATAGAGGTGTGTGTCTCAGTCCCCCTCATGTCGAGCTTAAATCGCTCCAGTGTAGTCGCTCGATACTTTCAGTGTCACTCCCACTGTATGTCCAGCGTCCTGCGAAGCATCCGCAGCCTTTCTAGTAGCAACTTCAATCAGTGCGTTATAATGAGGCGCTGGCCAGATGGTCTGTGCGGACATTAGGAGTCAGAGGGCATGCTCTGTCTGAGTATACAGCATTAAAGTAGGCAGGATTTAAAAAAAGCTTTTAAAGATGGCAAGTCACTGGTCATTAGGTCTAAGGAGACAATGAGCCGGATAGATGGATAGAACAAGTCAGCAGTTAATAAGAATTTAAGACCAAACTCCTTGATGGATTTATAAGTAGCTGCTGCGCTATAATCCAGTTGTTTGTTAAATGATTGACTAAATGATTTGGGGTGTTAGTATGTGGGCGGTGACTGAGACATTGCATCCATTTCTTCCTCTCCTGCTTGAGATGTCTCTTTTATAGATTCAGGCTGTAGTCTTTCCGAAGATCTCCTTCTTATGAAGTTTAATCCCCTATAGTCGAAGTCAGAACACTTCCCACAGCCTACAGGTACACTCTAATATGCAGTGCGCTCTTGTGGGAAGATTATTTGCAACATTACTCTATAGTTAAAAAGTTTTCACAAACTCGGCCAGGAGATGATTTGATGAAATGGGCTTATCTCTTTCTTTTTTTGAGCCTTTGAAATGAATTGATAGTTGAGCTGTGGGCATTATGCGCCCGTTGTGCAGAAAATTGCTGAAGGTGTTGACAGAGTGGAATACAGAGGATGCCTGGAAGCTCCTTGCTCCCCTCTAGCAACCATCAAGTTCTGCCAGCAACCGAAGCAGAAATAGATCTGGACTGGAGACAGCTCATCTCAAGTAGCATGTTCCTCGTCTTCCAGGGGAGATTGCTGGAGTCAGTTTGAAAAGTTTCCTCCTGCTCCACTTTCCACTATATCGTTGACACTTCGGAAATATGTTTTTTGGAGGACTGTCTTAAATGTGTGTCCAGCCAGCTGTCTGAAGGGATGTTCATCTCCTTACAGTGCTATCTGAAAGTTAAAATTCTATATGTTTCTCTTTTATTTTTATTCTTCTAGCCACATAAACTGACAGAGATATACCGCTGTAAATTGTTACTCTTTGTATATCACATTTCCCGTTACATTTAAAACCCATTTTCTTTAGTCTTTTTCCACCTCATAAACCTGGACCATGAGGCAGACTTATGGTGTGACACTTTTTCACATCCCATTTAGTCACACTATATGGATCATACACTCTTAATGGCCTCGTTTATCTAGATGTAATTATGGCATATCATTGTCGCGCTTTTAGCCATCTTTCTTGGGTACTCATTCACTCGTCTATGGCGCCAGAGAGGAGTCTTAATTGTCAAGTGTGAAGAGAGGGTTGATGCTGCCCACACTTCATTAGAGCCCGAACTGGCCATGGGAAAGATTGGATTAATTAGTCTCATTCTACACCCTCATAATTTGACTGTAAAGCTCACAGCATTAGACTGCGCACTGCCAGGGAAGTTGGAGCCATATTTTCTTTAGTATTGAATTATACCAGACCAGAACATCCATCACATGGATATCAAAGCCTACAGGGATTTCTGATGAAAACATTTGAGAAGTACAAATGCAATTTGGACTGCAGATTAGAGATGAATTCAGTTTTTGATTCCCTCTGCAAATGGGGAGGGAGGAAAGCACCAAAATCAGCTTTCAGAGAAAAAGTGAGAATTCAGTCAGCTTTCTGTTTCTCTCTGATCATTAAATGCAATCAAAAGGCAGCTGTCAGCATGTACGCTCTGAGTTGTTGGTGCATTAAAGTGCTTCAAACTCTCCACATTTTAAATCTTTTTGGGGGTATAAAGCTCTGTAGAAATGTAGAATATCTGCAATTTGTTGTGAAGCCAGTAAAACCGACCGTGTGCTCCGTGAAACTGCGGGCTAGGGCTACCACTCCCACCTCTTTCCCACAATGTGGTGTGCGGCCTTGGGCTGCTTGTCTCCAGTCTCAGCGTTGTGAGTCATCCAAGCATCCGACCACACTGTCACATTGTGCCTCAGCACTGGCAGGAGCCTCATTGTGCCTGGAGTCTAATGCGGAGAACAGCAACGTAGATAACAAGCACCAGGGATAAAGCATGTCTCCGGGTCTAGTAGATCCCATTACCAGCCAATGACGAATGATCACAAGCTATGATTTTAATCAGTTTGGATTGGAGTAATAATGTCGCTGTGTTTTTGAGTCTCGTTTACTGTGTTCCGACATTAGAAGGAGCATAAAACACAATAGAACGAACCCTTTGAATTCGATTAGATTCGCTACACATTCAGGTTGCTATTTCACCTGTGGGAGTGTAACATTGGCTATTACATTAAAGCAAACTTACCTATGCATATTCATAGGAAACCCTGCTGGGATAAACACTTGAAGCTGTTCCCAGAACGTTTATTCCAATTTTCTTTTTTTTTTTTTTTTTTTTTTGGTGAGTTGACCTTAAATGCCGCTTTGGCAGCCACAGGCTCATTCAGAAGATTTTAGAAAACACGGTCTTTTATTCCTCAGAACCAAGATTCATCACTTTGAAAAGAGATGAATGGTACTGTGCAGTAGTTGTGTCCATTTTACACAAAGAAGGCCATGTACACACAGTATGGAGTGGAAACAGATCCATATGTAGTGTAAGATAGTAAAGTTTCCCATGTGTGCGTGGATAATTCAGTTTGTCAGAGCTTTTTAAAGGATAAAAAGATAAAATGCCATCCACCAACGACTGTAGGAGTTTGAAAAATGCAAATCCTTGTCATGGCATCTTAGATGTGCCACCGATGTGTGATTGATGGCAGGAGCAGGGGATACACACAACTGTTTATTTCCATCTGCCACCATGCTCAATCAATGACACGCTGAAACAGTGAAAGCACACCCAGACACGCAGCTACATTGACAATATCGCAGCAAAAAAAGCAGGTTACAGGTTGCATTTTTCTCTGTTTGCAAACCACATACACAAATCCAATCAAGCATCTGCTCTGGAGGTCACGTTGGACCCTCCACCCATTTCCGCTGCTTGCAAATGACACGCGGAGATTATTCCAAGCAAAGGGATTCTTTTCAGTATCGATGGGATTTGCTGGTCTCTTTAGGAAAATGAGCCAATGGGCTTCTGACAAATCTGCTGCCATCACACCGTTCTGTACCATCTGCCGGTCTGCCCTCAGACTTTCCTGTAGCGCTGCTTGCACCTAATCTGCCCTACCTACAGCCTCTTACATAAGCTGCTGTCAGCCAACAAGCATTTCTCAGTCCAGGTTTTCCACTTGCATGATCCCAGCGTCCCAGGAAGCGAAAGAGACAAACGGAGGAAGGTGTGCGTGTGTTTTTGTGGGAAAAGGCGGAAACAAGTAAAAGCTGAGAATAGCTCTGCCGAGGGGCTCCGGCATATGGTGGCCGGCGCTCATGACGTTAGCGTGGCGCTGCTGGCGGCCGCACACAGGACTGAAGCATGGCTCGGGCTCAGTCTCCCACCACCTCCTCCCCCCACACTTCCCTCTCTTGAATCTCTGCCTCGCCCTGCCTCGTAATCTGTCTCTGCTTTTCTACTGCCGCCCGTCTGCTGCTCTCCTCCTGCTCTCCAGAGGCAGCGGAGGGGAATAGAGATGGAGAGAAGGGCAAAGCTGAAAGGGGTCGGATAATGCCGTCAGTTAATGTCTCGTCTCGGCTCCGACTGACAGCTGCATTCTGTCAGGTGTGCTGCTATTTCTGTGGCGAGGATCTGGAGCACACCATTTATTACTGCAGCATGAAGTTCTGCCTCAGTGCAGTGCAGCCAGCAGAGATAATGAGATGTTTTTTTTTTGGTTCCACTTTGTGTACCTCTGTTTGTCATTTGTAAGCAATATATAAGCATTTAATACGTTGGTTTTAAAACACTATAATGTATTTGTAAGTTAACTGAATGTGTTGCCAGGTTTTTGGACTGGTTGATTGATTGCTTAGTCTATAAA
Organism: Acanthochromis polyacanthus; assembly: GCF_021347895.1. Taxonomy (NCBI): domain Eukaryota; kingdom Metazoa; phylum Chordata; class Actinopteri; family Pomacentridae; genus Acanthochromis; species Acanthochromis polyacanthus. The sequence continues at coordinate 14,577,690 of NC_067120.1, read as the reverse complement.
GTGCAGAAAAATTGTCTTAAAATTGTTCTTTTTGTTCCTCTTAAGCTGTCCACAAACCAAATGCAGCATTTTTTTCAGAACTGGCAGATTCTGCAGATTCTCACATTGGAGGAATTGGAACCATGTGAGAATGTGGCATTTTTGCATTTGCTCGTTCAGTGATCAAAACAGTAGGTCGTTCATGTGCAGACGACACGTGTGCTCAGATATTTTCACCCAAAGTCAGTGGAATAATTACTTGAATCTACATCATTCTATATTGTGTTACAAGTTCTTGTCATTGAATGATTAAGGCCATTTTTTGGTTAAACTCATTTTGTGATTTGGTGTTGGTATTCGCCTTTTGGGTTGACTCACTCTCAGCTGACATTAGCATCCCTCCCAGGTTTCTGACATTTACCAGAATTACATGTTTGAGGCAAGCAAGAAGTCTGCATTAGAGAGGTTTGACTTGGACAGAATCTGTTATGATCAAACGTTTCATGTATTAAAGGTATATTGGGTGCAAACTTAGTAATTTTTAAAGAATGCCGACTGACATGTAAACTTGATGAAAACATCATAGTGTTTTATTTTGTGTGTTTGTGTTGTTAATAAACTCCCTGGGGCAGCCGTTGCTCAGGTGCTAGTCTGACTCACAGCGTATAATACAGGTATTAGTCTGCTACTGGCCACTCATGTCTGCTGGCTTTATCCTCTCCTTCCCAGAGAGAATCTAGGAAAAAAAACAAACAACAACAACAAGCTCCGGGCAGCAACCTACCACACTGAAAATGTGAAGTTTTGCTGAGGATTTAGATTGTGCACTGAGGCAGCCCTGCTATTTTTATTTTTTTTTATTATTTTAGTGGATTATTCATTTTAATGACAGGTCTTTGCATGCAAATGTTCCATCGAAACCCTTCCACACATCACTACTTTGAGGAAACACTGCAGCTGCATCTTCGCTTAGCTTAGGTTTTATTACAAGTAAATAAAACCAGGCAGAGTGTATTGTTTACACCTATGTAGAATGATAGTGAGGTGCATCCAGACCATTGTGTTGCAAAGAATGGACGAAGGCTAATGGACAGGCTAAGCAAGACTACTCAGGTGGTAGAGCAGGTTGTTCACTATAGGCAGAGCTGGCAGTTTGACCTGAAGCGTCCGTGGGCAAAATATCTAACCTTTAAGTTGCTCCTGATTGCATTTGAGCATCTTGCATGACAGCTTCACCTACATCTGTGTGTAAATGAGAACCCACTTAAACTTTGTGTCGTCCTGCAGGTCAGAATTGACACAAGTTTGAAAATGTGGGGGGAAAATATGTTCACAGTGAAACTTCTGATGTCCACATTTTTGGGAAATCTTTGAACATTTTTTTGGGGAAAAAAGAAATGTTAAAAATGTTTCTTAAGAACATTCACCAAAAAAAAAATCAACCAAAATGCAGCGAATTTCGCTGCATTTTGGTTGATTTTTTTTTGGTGAATGTTCCTAGAGAAAATATTAGAAGTTTTACTGATATATGTGATCATTTTAGATATTTTTAGGATTTTTCTGGACGATTTTTACTCATTTTTTAAAAATATATACAAGAATTCTCTTGCCACATTTGGGGGATTTTTTTAAAATAAAACTTTTAAGGGAAACTTTCAAGGAATTATTGGAATTTTCTTCCTAAAGGTTTTGCAAATTTTCTCAAATTTGGTGAATTTTTTGCAGAATTTTTGGATTTTTTTTTCAGACAAAGAAACAATATTTTTTGATGCCCATAAATGAGGACGACAGGGGGGTTGAGATTAAAAGCTGCTATATGGGGCAAACCACCTTTACCTTTGTGCTCTCTCAAAGTGTAAAAACCTGAAGCGGAAAATCAGAGCAGAAAAATAACATTAGATAAGTGGAGCTGTGCTGGATGGGCCTGTTCGCTTGTGTTGTGTTGTGCTGTGTGGTTATGGATTAGTTGACTCCGGGCTTTCTGCTACAGTGTATGCAGGGGACATGTGCTCGTCCTCTTACCACAAGCTGTTTCTGGAAACAAGCGTGGCATATGTGGCACCCTCTGTTGGTATAATCCCGGCCAGTGCATCCCTCCGAGATGTTTATCTGCAGAGGCAGGCGGAGTAGATAGTGTTCAGTAGCGACCGTGACGGATATTTTACCGCTCGTGAACCTCTTGTTCTCCTTCGCTCTCCCTCCCCTGACGCTATCAGCGTTTGTCTTTTTCCTGCACCCTCATCCTCTTTCTCCTCCTCTCTCACCGGCCCCAGAGCTCTGTGAAGCTCTTCTCTCGCCTCCTGAGCCTCTATGTAATATTCATGATTGCGTTGAATCGAGCCGAAGCCATGCAGGAGACACCCAGAAGGATAAGAAAAAGCTCATGTTGCCTTTGTGGTAAACGTGTCATAAGGGAGAGAAAGAATAGTAATATCTACCGACTAGTGAAATATCAAACATAACTTGGTCTTCCATGGCACTCCCTCTGCTCAGCCGGTGTTGTACATAAGCTCCCACGATATAAAAAGTATTTATGCAGCTAGGAGGAGCACAATCACACATTTTTGTTCCAAGGTGAAAAAATTATTTACACATCAATGCACCTCTATTCATTATTGCCTGTTTCCCAAATCCCCAATAAGGGAGCAAACCAGAATCCACACCGGCAGCTTCCAGATAGGACGACAGCTGATGGATTATTTTAACGTTTTCGTGCCAACTCAGGACAAAAATCTAAATCATTTCTGCAATCATGTTGTTTTCGTTTGTTTGTTTGGTTCTGTTTTTGCTTGATATCAAATTCATACTAAATTAGTTTTCGCTTTCTCCAGGCAGCATCGCTGAATGAAGCCTTTTTGCGCCCAAGTCTGAACATGTGAATGTTCTCACTGCTATGAAATCAAGTCCTCACACTCCATCTGCTCTGATTTGATTATGTGGATATTTCCAAGGGATAAAGTGTAAAAATAGGAATGCTTATTTTGGTCTCAGGGAATTTCAAGCTGCTGAAATCTTTTGTTTTTCAAAAGACAGTTGGAATGCAGTGCTTCATCAGGATGAACTCACATAGAATTATCACCTGTATCTGCAGCTACGGTGGACAGAGTCTAACATTCAGTTTAAAGCCAAAGACATTCACAATCAGCCTTTTCTCTCTTTCTTCTACACTCACTGCAACAAACTCTCCCTCCAAGGTATCAGAGCACAACTCTTGTCGTATTAGCTGTTTGTCCAACACCCTGCACTGCTAAAAAACCTGAAAAGGTCAACAGACTTTGATTAAAGATTGAAGATTAAATGTTGTACATACTTCCTCAACACTGCAGCATTCTGACAATTTGTTGTCCAGGCAGTGTTTGCTCTCCAGCCTCCGTCACCGCGGACTACTACCATCTTTGTCGGTGCATTCGTGATGTCACTTCTCAGCAGAGGAGACGGACAGGCAGACGGATTGTGGAGGTTTGCTTTTATGTGATGCGAGTAGAAGTGGAGCAGTTCATTGGCTGCTGTGCATTCATAACAACAGTCCTCTCACTGGTCCTAATGTACATGACGGCCTCGGTGACACTGACTAAGCAGCTGAATCACATCCCAGTCTCCAGAGGACGTCTGACAGACAGTGATGCTGTAACATATAGCACTAGGGTGGGATGAGTGACACAGGTTGCAGCGCAGCCCACAGCCTGTCAAGTCCAAGTTGAGTCCTCCTTGCGTGAAAAGGGCTTGTCATTTGATTCAGCGTTACTGCCTGGAGAAATCAAAAGAGATAAACTCCATTCATTCATAAAAACCAAGGTTGTCGTACAACTGCTGTTGCTGCTACGGTGCAGGCCTGATATCTGTTGATTAATAGTCTATTGTTTGCTCATATAGCTATTAACCGATTGTTTTTCTTACAAACAAGTCTGTAACAGTAGTTTCTTGCAGAGCTCCTGGGCGTCCAGCTGAGTCTGAACAACGACCAGAGTCTTTGCTCTCTGAACCACTAGGTGCATGTGAATTTGCTTTGACAGTTAGAGCCAGGGGGAGGTAAAAGAGGAGCCTGTCCTCTGTTAGGTATGCTGTTTGTCTGCAGCATGTGTGGCTCTGTAATTTCCATTTTACTCACTTTCTCCCATTGAAGAATCTCTTAACAATCCTGGAAATGTCTCAGGAGGTAACACCGCGATTGAAGCCGCAGTCTTACTATAAGAAACTGCAGCGGTTCTGTGCTGTGATGCATACATGAGAGCAGCTGGTGTTTGCATATGAGAAGAAACTACATTGTTCTCACTTCTTTTGCTCGTAAGACTGTAGAGAAACCCAAGAGGAACTACAAAAAAAATGCGATGGCCGATAAGTTATGCATACGTAAATTTGTATTTAAAAGATGCACACATATAAGCAGCGTGCGGCTTCTTAAAAATGCAGATTGCATATGTTCAAAAGTCTAAATTTTAATGCTCAAGCAAACAGCACTCAAGGACAAAACACTGAAAGCAACTAAGCTTTTGGGGGATAAAGAAGTGGGGAGTCTGTTTTATTATTAATGTGCAATGCGCTCCGGATAACTGTGCAGTCAGCTTCTTTTTCCAGGTCTTTTGCTGTTCTGTTGCAGCACCACCTCAGAGGAGAACCTCATTCAAATGGAGGATGGGAGACATTTCACCCTTTGGGCAAAAACTAAGAAAGAAGGAAAGAAGGAAAGAAGGGCACGGCCTTGCGATTTTCTTGTGCTGTTCTGCCGCAGCATTACCTTAGAGGAGAATGTCTTTTATACTCGAAATGAGAGAAAGCCAAAATTAAGATGAAAGTTTTTACCCTTTGGGCAAAGATTGAGGAGCTCGTCTAATATTACCACTGCTTTAAAATCCAAGAGGACAAATAAGTCCATAACTTTGTGCAGAAAACGGGACATTGAGGACATTTGAGAGCAGCCACTACACTGTAAATCTCTTACTGCAGCTGTGTCTGGCTGCAGTCGTTGTTTACTGCTGCTTTTTTTCCTCTTCCACTGGCACACATTGTGTCTAGACACTTATTGCCCGCCTAAGGGAGGGAATGAAAATCAATGTTATAAATGCAATAACACATAAACACAGCCAATTCTCCAGAGAGTAGAATATATGGGAGGGGGGTTTAAAGCACTTAAAATGATCCAGCCTTTTCTTTTTCACTCATTTCCTCACAAAATATCCCTGAGCTCATTTGTCACACTGTCCGTTTCTGTAAAACTCATTTTTGTTCCTACCTCTCTGCCTCCTTATCCCCTGATGTTGCCACTTCTCTTTAACCCGTTTTGCCCCTGTCTGCCTCCCACCAGGTGTGTGTCTGGTGCTGGGGTGTATGATCTACCCCGACGGCTGGGATAGCGACGAGGTCCGGCGGATGTGTGGAGAGCAGACAGACAAATACAGCCTGGGCGCCTGCTCCGTGCGCTGGGCTTACATCTTGGCTATCATGGGCATCCTGGACGCCCTCATCCTCTCCTTCCTGGCCTTCGTCCTCGGGAACCGGCAGGATGGACTCATGTCAGAGGAGCTGTTGGCTGAAAGCAAGGGTGAGGATGCGCTATCTAATCTGATAATATGTGATATTTTATCGATCTGCTTTGAGGAAACTAACTCTCAACACCTGTGCCTGACATTTAGAACCAGCTTTAGAGCCATTTCTTACTCAAGAAAACAGAATTTCTCTAAGCTTCTTTAACCCTCCTGTTGTCCTCATTTACGGGCACCAAAAAATATTGTTTCCTTGTCTGAAAAAAAATCGAAAATTCCCCAAATTTCTGAAAATTTGCAAAACCTTCAGGAAGAAAATAAATTCTTGTAAATATTTTTTAAAAAGAGTAAAAATTGTCCAATAAAAATCCTAAAAATATCTAAAGTGATTACATATATATTTGTAAAACTTCTAATATTTTCTTTAAGAACATTAAAAAAAATCATTTTTTTTGTGAATGTTCTTCAGAAACATTTTTAACATTTATTTTTTCCACCAAAAAATGTTCAAAGATTTCCCCAAAATGTTGAAAATGTCAACATCAGAAGTTTCCCTGTGAAAAAGTATATTTTTTTCCACACTTTCAAACTTTAAAGCGAGTCAATTTTGACCCCCAGGACAACATGAGGGTTAACCATTAGGCAAAATTTCTGGCCAAATGCAAGTTTTTAAGGATTATTATAGATCAAAATATTTCTCCCATAAATATTCCAGTAAATGTTTCTCGAACTGGGCACTGATTCGCCTCAATCTCCACTCATTTTAAAACTTATATTGGGTAATTAATGTTAATGTGGAACTCTTAATGCAGTTTGTGTTGTAGGAGGCTGGCAAAAACATACACTTGGAGCAAAAAATGAAAATGTTAAAGCTTGCTTCAAGATCTGACTCTTGATTAATCGCACCCCATGTGTGCCTTCCACCGGAGTGAAAACAGAAAATGCACACTCATTAATAGAGTGTTAAACTAGTCTGGGAAATAGATTAGATGAGCTCAATCCATAAACAGATCGCATTCATTGCGCTCTTGTATTTATGACCAACAGAAGCCAAGGGTTTGAAGTAATGAGCTTTTGATGCAGCCTCTGAAAAAGCAACGCTAAATTTAGAACGCAGTAGCTACAATTTGAATATAATTAAGGGAACGGCAGGATCCTTCTTTTAGATAATTAGTTTGAAACGTAAATGAGCATCCATTTTAACCCCTTATTGAGCGCCCCCCTGTTTTGCCTACATCCCATAAATTACATAATTAAAATAAAATGGTTTTCCATTTTAAATAATCAGTCTCTCCCAAAATAGGACGATAACAGAAATAGTGTGAACTGAATCTGTTTTGTGGCTATTACCACTTCACAGAGGCAGAAGGATGAAGCTTTCCACTGACAAATGACGTATGTTTGGTCAAAACACAGTGAGGATACATTCCAAAATAAATCTGTTGTGCAAGTCACACGTCTGCTGCATCTCTCCTGCTCTATAACTGTGTAATAATTCAAGAACAGTAGGAAAACCTTATCATAAAACCTCACTTTTCCCATCAATATTCCTCATACAGTCAGTAGTTGAGATGATTTAGTCATAGAAGTGGCCTGGCCTGGCTTGCGCTGGTAACCATGCATACTGTATGTAATTCTGCATCACTCTAACAGTTTTCCCCAGTGATGTAGTGTGATAAAGCCTCAGCCCAGGTGTATGCCCCTGTGGGAAATGGGATTAGTATGTCCATGCCCTGTAGTTTGTAATGGAACCAGACAGGCATGGGCAACCAACAAACCACTAAAGAGAGGTGAACAAGTGAAAGCAAAGGCATGTTAAGGGGCACAGGGGACTCGGAAAGAATGACTGTTGATTCCTCAGATTGATGTGCTTCTCGTGAAACTAACACACGTGTAATGCCAATCTGTGTTGACCTTCACGTGGCAAATATGAGGCAAGATGAAAGAAAGTCAGAGAAGGGAGGACTTCAATGGGATTATCAGTCAATAAATAGCCTCACTGCACAGCTTGATGATGTACCACTCCTTAGTTTAGAGCTCTGGAGAATGTGTCATTTATGAATAATTCATTAGAGCTGAGTAACAGCAGTCTTTAAGTGGTCGTTAATCCCTGGTGCCATCTGCTGGTGTTTGTGAGTAGTACAGCTTGTCTCTGTTAATAGTGCATGTGCTATGTATGTTTTAGATGTGTCTGATGTTTTTCACTCTGCTTCTGTTTATGCAGAGGGAGGGAATGCCTAACCAAATCTTTAGGTAAGTAAGGACAAAGAAGGACAATGTATGTACACATTTAATCACATCTTTCTCAGTTCCATATCTGGCGTGTTGGTAACACTGATGCACACTCCAGCCCTGTAGGTGGCGGTAATGAACCTAAAGTCTATTTGCCAGCCATGAAGAAGATAAGAAATATCAACCCCATATCAAAATTTTAAACAACAGTATTCTCACCTAAAAAACTCTTAAAACTGCATTCCTCACTTTTTTCTGTGTCCCATTTTCAAATATTATACATTTAAAATTATAAACACGTATTTGTCTATTCATTGATTCATCTGCCAACCAAAATTTATTTGAATTGAAAAACTTTATGTCTTGTGACAAATACTGCTATTTGACAAAAATGTGATTAATTGAGATTACTTAATTACAAAGCCTGTGATTAATTAGATACCTTTTTTTTTAATCACGTCCCACAACTAATTTATATATGGGGTTTTAACAATGTAACACAGGACCACAAAGAGGCCTTTAGAGTTAATATTGTAAGGAAACCAGAGATATGAAGTTGAGCCTGTTAGTTTTATACTTTTGTACTATGCTATAATATTACAAAAATGAGGCATAAAATGGCGAAAGAACAATGAACAATCAAGAATTTTACTTTATGATCAAAACAGCTCATCATGGTCTAGAAATTGTTTTGAATTTACACTTTTACAAATTTTGAAATTGCAGTTAATGTCTTCTCTGTAATTTTTACATTTTACAAAGTCATCCCACAGGCCGGATTGGACCCTCTGGAGGGCCAGTTTTGGCCCACAGGCCGCATGTTTGACACTGTTCTAGTCTATCTTATCTAGAAGTTACTTGCCATCACTTGTAGCACATAGAAACATCTCTTCTTTCTTTCTTCCAGGTTCTTGAATTTCCATGTGTCTGTTTTCATAAAGTACAAGTCCTTCAACATCAGCTTACAGGAGGGAGGCAGTCGAGGTCTGTGGGGGAGAGAAATACTACTGAACCAGCCAGCCTGCCGTTCACATCTACCTGCCAACAGCCCAGTGTAACATTTTCCAGTCCATCCATCCTCCCTGCAGCCCCTACATCCTCCCCAGCACTTAGACGGAGCCCGATGCACTTCTGTCCTCATGTGTCTGACCCTTGCACAACACTGCATAGACCATGGCAGGGGCAGAGACTGTTTCTCTGATGAGAAGTATGCGGACTACCCACTACCTACCTGACAAGACACAGGGTTGACATTGTACACTTGCAGTGCGAGCACAGATAACACACACACACACACACTCACTCGCGCCAGCTCACTACACACAAACTTGTACACAAACATTCACGTACTGAACATTAAAAAAAAAACATGATTAAATTCTGTAATTACAAGTATTAAACTATGTTAACACTTAGCTGTGTGTGTCACCGTCAGAATGCGTATCATGTTTTATTTGTGCAAAGAAAAAAAAAGAATCTTATCATTTTCAGATAATATCTGGTTGATGTAAATCTATTGTGTTTAAAGATATGAAAGTTTCCGTTTCCTCTGTTGCTCATATGCCCCTTTGTTCCCCTTAATTTACTAGAAAAAAAAAGATATTTAAGACTGTTTTATAAGAATATTATCATCCAAAAAGAGACTAAACTTGTATAACAAAGTATGTACAGTGAATATTTAAGATGTTCTAGGAATTTTACCTAAAACCATTCAACGCCCTGCTAGCTAACTTTGCACAGCGCTTCAGTTTGAGAAGAAATCTATTTTCTAGTTTGTGTATTTACACTGTGATGGTGGCTATTAGGACTGACTCCTGCAGGACTCTTAGCTGCCGTGTGAGTGTGACGTGCGCGTTTAGGGAGTGCGTGCATGCACATAGGCGAGTGTCGGCGTGAATGCGTTGCGTGCAATAGTCTGCCGGGCTCGTGAACGAATATCCCAGCCTCACACGCAATCGTCCTGTTGTGTAGCTAAATCTGTGCGTCTTTGTCTCTTTCTGTTTCTCTCTCTCTTTGACGCCCTTTCTCTCTTTGTTTCGTTGGGACATACAGGGTAACACGATGCAGTGGGAGTGGAATGGAGAGTGACTGGTGTGCCTGAGTGATACACTCAAGTGATAATGAATCAGTAAGGCCTGTCCCAGCCTCACGTGTGGATATGTTCCCGTGTAAATACATCTTCTGTAGATATTCATTAGCAAATATGGAGAAGGAAGTTAACTTACAACAATTAAAGAGATTCCTTTAAGAATATATTAACACTTAATAAAGGTTTTCACTGTAAGACACTGTTGTGCTGTTTTTGTTCACAAAACTATAGATAGCTAGATAGATAGATATTTTGCCTTTTTATCTTTCCCTTGTTCTGTTTTTATCTTCTTGTTAATTTTCTTTATTCCAAAAAATAAAATGATTATTTTTTTTCTTTTAAGTTACATTACCCTTGATTGTCTGGTATTATTGTTAACCTGACATTCATTCAAAGCTAAGAGCAAATAAACAAGCATTCGATCTAAGGGATTCATTTTAAAGGACAATTTGGGAATTGGGTGGAATCTTTGCCAAACATGGTGTTGCTTTGTTGGATTATTGTCATGAATTTAGCTGTAAAAGGACATAAATAATGTGAAAAAGGCTAAAAACAGTTTACTCTCTCCTGTTTAAGTAGGATTATAACATTCTCACTTTCACCAGTTACTCATAATCCACCAGGTAACCCATTTATCCCATTTTTTTCTCTTTGAGTCCGATAACAGGTCAGCTCATTCTTATTATTTACAGTCTGGTAATTTAAACATGTTATTTGGCAGCTCATTTATAGTTATGGAATTCTACAATAATGGTAGATATGACCAAAAAGTTCCTACTCAAGGTCCACTTAACAATACCTTTTCTGCAGCTTTTGTGCTTAAAAGGTTGCAACAGCTTATTGAGCGAAGTTGTCTTTGAAATGAAGGCTTCATTATGTGGTTGAAACTTACAGAAGAAGTACAAACGTAAACCTGAAGATGTTTTCAATTCTACTTTTTTCAAGGTCAAAAAGTATTAATAATGGATCTGTTCTTGGATTAAAACATTCTTAGTGTGAATATTTGCCAAAAATCTACACAGCAAAGCCTAAAGAAAAGATATTACTTTCAAAATAATTGGTGCATTACACTTATGAAAACTGAAAACATATGAAATGCAAATGAAGAATGCAAATGAGAAACCCGTTAATTAAACACTTTACTACATCTCTGTTGTGAAGGACAGGGCACTGAGTGTTACTGAAGTTTCCAAAGAGTTGAAAATGTAAATGTGGATCTGAGAAGAAAAGTGAAGTCTGGGTATTAAAGTGTCAAATTGAAATTATGCATACTAATAGAAATATCTCTAATTTCCAGACAACTCCTCTCTCCTCATTCCAGTCAACGCAAGTAAGAAAGTGCAGTTTTGTCTGAGAGATAAAATGGCTTTAAGATTATGAAAGATTAACCTCTTACTCACAAGTCAGAATAGGCTTTTTATCCATGTCACATGTCGAGACCACAGAAAGAAAAGAATGCTGTAGAGAGAGGAAGAAAAACTAAGGATCATTGTTCTCATCTGGTGCTTTAAGGAGTCTCGGCAACAAAGGCAACAGTCTTTGTGTGGCAGCTCGGCCTCATAACGCTCAGCTCTGTCGTCTGCTTCGCTCAGGAGTTGATAATGTGGCTGCGTTCAGTTCATGGGCCTTACAGGAGTCATTCAGGGTGTCTGGGGGGGTGAGATCAGGAACAACTTCATTTAAGTTTAACTGCATTTCTTTGCAGCTCAGTGAGGGGCTGCAGTGTTTTCACTCAGTAGATTAAGTGTTCGTTATTGGCCCATTTTATGGTAGAAACTGTTTAGCAGTTTTGTTTTAAGTCATAATCAAATCCACCTACAATACGATGAGTCATGACTGTAACACACAAACATTTTTAGGAAGAACAGAACTGGGATGTTCCGACATGCACAAAGAAAATTAATGCTGCTGGTGATTAAACATCATGTGTTCAAACTGAAGATCTGTGAGGATTCTGCCCCAGTCTCCCTTTTGTTGTTCTGTTTCTTTGGCTCCCTTTGTCTGTTGTCTTCCTCTTCTGTTTCTCTCTCCTGGTCGCTCGCCCCCTGTCTGTTGCACCTTGTCAATTGATTAGCCTCAGCTGCTGCAATCAGTTCAACTCATCTCACCTGGTCCCCTTCCCTGCTATTTAAGCCCTGCCTTTCCCTCAGCTCTTCGCTGGCTCATTGTTACACACACATATGCTGTTTTGGTCTCCACTCCCCTGCTTCCCTTCTCTGGATTCATCAGTTTTTGGACTCCTTCGCTTGTGGATTTACCCCTGTTGGACTCTGTAGTTTGTTTAGACTTACAGTTGGTTTTCGCTTTAGTCTCTTGTTCCCCCATGTGTGCGTATCTGTTTGTAGCCCTACCGTTCACCACTCCTTAGTTACCGTTTTGCCATTTCAGTCTCGTTTTCCGTTTGTAGAAGCTTAATTTAATAAACCCTTTTTTATTATACTCGGTCGCCTGTCTGTCATGTCTGCACTTGGGTTCTCCACACACCCCTGTCGTGACAAGATCAAATTGCTACAAAAAGAGCAACAGCAACATTTGTTTTCCAGGAATAAAACATGTTCCTCACTGCATTGTAAAAAAAT